>NC_040903.2:209905764-211271533 GCF_004126475.2 Phyllostomus discolor | reverse complement strand
CACTTAACCAATGGCCACGAGGCCGCAGGAGAGCAGCGGGGAGCTGGGCGCAGCCTCCCAGCAGAGCGGCCTCGTCTCAGGGAACCGGACGACAGTTGATTATTTTTTCTGCTTCCTAAAGGTCAGAGGTTCGAGGCACAGACAACAAGCTCAGACTACTGAGCACCTCCTGGGCACCCGACACTTGTCCCCACTGCCTCGTTCAGGGTCTCTCAGCCTCAGCCCGGTGGCAATTGTTGGAGCTGAATCATTCTTCATCGTGGTGGAGGTGGTGGAGGGGGTGGGGGGTGCTGTCCTGAGCGTGGTAGGATGTTGAGCAGCATCCTTGGTCCCCACTCACTGGCTGCCAACAGCAGCCACTGCCCCCCCACCCCCCACTGTGACAACTAAGCATCTCCAGGCGTGGCCAGATGTGCCCTGAGATAAAATCATGCCTGGGGACAGCCAGCCTCGTAATTAATCGTCACGTCACCCATCCAGAGGGCATAGTAAGTTGCATCGTAGCTGCAAAGAAACTGAAGGCGCGGCCAGATTTCGTGTGGTGCCCAAGGCCACCTCTGTTGCCTGAGAGGTCCGAGTCCTGCCCCAGCACCGTGGGGAGCTTTTCCTGCCCCTCCGGGACCCCTCTGGCACATTTAAGCCCTCTGAACACCCTACGTCCAGAGTGCATTTCCTGGCCCTCCTCACACGCCCCTCGGGCTCTGGGGTGTGCAGCGCCTGTACTTACTCTGTCCTGTGGCTGAGGGTGCACACAGTGCAGGCGACAGGTTGTGGGCTCTGGACCGTGCAGAGAGCGGGCTGGAGTGGGGCCGGCACTCCTCACTGTCAGCAGCCGCCCGGGGCCGTGACTCCGCCCCCGCCCTGGCCCCGCCCACCAGCCCTGCCCTGTCCCGCCCCGCAGGCCTCTGGCCAGCAGTCAGGTTTCTGGCAAAGCTCCCCAAGCTCTGACCAGGGTCACCACCCACCGCCCTGCACATCCCTCAAGGGGAGCAGAGCTTGCCACCCCAAAATATGCCTTTTGGGCACATTGATTGTTTTACTTTGCCTGATTTTAAAAAACGGCCCACAGGGGAGAAACTCTGAAACCCAGTTTGTAAGTGTTGCCAGTGGGACTCTTCCCCAGGATCTCAAGAAACGTGTTTCATGGACCCACCCACGGGAGGCTGTGGTGTGGCGAAGTTTACTCAGGTGGAAATCTGCCCCTGGGTTTCCAGCGTCCTGTCTCCACGGAAGAGTCCAGCCTTGTCCTCAGCGAGGCCACAGCAAAAGCCAGGGTCCAGAGTCCCTGCTTCCTGTTAAAGCTGAGCCCTGTGGAGCCCGCACCGCCTTTCGTGGGCGTGCAGCCAGCGGGCACGCATGGTGTGGTTGTTCCTGGCCGAGAGACGATGCAAGAACAAACAGGACAAGTACGAGTCACCGGAAGAGGGAGAGACAGAGAGAGAGAGAGAGGAGAGGGAGAGAGAAAGAGGGAGAGAGAGGGAGAGAGAGAGCTCTCACGAGCCTTCCCTGTTCCCCTGGGACTATATTAGGGTGGGTCTGAGACAGACCAGGGGCTTTTTAAAATAACCAATCAACTCTCCAAGCTTTCGTGGCCTTTTGATACGTCTGCTCCCTAGTTAGACTGGCAGGCCTCTGTGGTCAAGCTCCTTCCCCTGTGCCATTGGCTTCTCTTGTGCCTGTGCTTGCCTCCCCCTCCCCCCATCCCCAACAGTCGAGTTGGGTGAGGGGGGTGAGAGTCACCCCCCTGGCAGAGTGGTGCTCTGACGCCCTGGGGTGTGAAGCTGCAGCCTCCTGGTGAAGCAAACAGGCTCCCGCTCCCCAGCTCATTAAGCTCTGTGTCTCGCTCCCTTTGCCCTCTGTCCTGTTAATAACTAATCACCTGCGGCGACAAAAGGCCACCTGCCTGTGTGAGGGAAGCCTCCACCGGTGAGGGCATTGGCCTGCCTTTGCCGTCAGTGGAGAAGGCGTGGCCTTCGAACTGCAGAACAATGTCACCCTCATCTACTGCGAGGGTCTCCCCGCCCTGTAAGGGACTCCCCTCACCCCAATATCTTCTTTTGTCTTTAGCTGCAGGTGGCATTTCAAGGGGGGGTGGCTTCAGCCTTTTTGGCGACACCCCACATCCATCCCCATTTGCCCACAAGGGCCCAGGGACTCTGGGCAGAAGGGGCTGACGGGCCGCCAGCTGCCCGCCTCCCTGGCCCAGGGAAAGGAGGCCCTTTCCAAGACTAACAGGAGAAAACCAAGGTTTAATCCTCGTGCAAGGGGAATTCATATGGGCGGGAAGGCCCCGAAGACCCGGAGGCAACATGGGGTACGTGCGGCGTTATGGACAAAGGAGGGGCAGGGACGTTAGGTTCAGAAGCTCAGAAGCGAGAAGGGATGATGGGATGGCGCAGAAACCATGGGACACGGGGGTGTCTAGCCCCCAGGCCCTGTCTGAAGCCCCCCGCGCCCACCCCACTCAATTCCAATTAGGAGAAGGTGACCTGCTTCCTCCAGAAGAAGGTCTCTCTGTCTGAATCTCTAGGTAGGGAAGGGGAAAAGGGTCAAAAAGGGTCAAAGAGTCGGCAGAGGAGACAGGGGGCCGGGCATCACCCAGCGGAAGTGATCTCGAGGCTCAGCAGCAGACCGGGTCCCTCTACGGCCTTGGAGACCTTGACCTTCCTCCCCCATTCAGGGCCCGTTTTCTCTTTTCGCCCTTACAGCAGTCTAACCACGCGGGCCCGGAGCTGCCCCTTCACCTGGAGACAAACACAGTCACCCCCAGGCACTGAGGCACTGCCCTGTGCTCCCTCTGCGCTGGGAGGTGGGCGCCAGCCGGGCCCAATACCCCAGACCTGCAAGTGCTGCTGGGACTTCGCAGGTGCAGTGAAGTTAAGGGTCTGGAAACGGAGGGGTTATCATGAACTGCCCAGGCGGGGCCCTACATGTACCCACGAGGGTCCACGTGACAGAGAGGTGGGAGATCAGCGTCAGGAGGCAATGTGGCCGTGGGAACGGGAGGAACCGCGACGCGAGGTGGGTAGGGCCGTGGGCCCAGGAGCTCCAGGAGGCAGCGCTGCCAGTTTCCTGACGCGGGTCCAGTGGGGGAGCGAGAGAATCAGTGTGTGCCATGTTGAGCCGATTCGGCCAGAGACACTCCTCCTGTAGCCCCAGGAAACTAGCTCAATACCCCGGAACGTGCTTCAGACAAAACCGCTCGGAAAGGTGGGACTGACCAAGGTATGGAAGGACCTCTCTCAGCCTGCGTGTGCCCCTCCTGGCCGAGTCCTGTGCTTGCACTCAAAGGAACACCTTGAGAACTTGGGGACTGCCTGTGGTGGCCCCCCCAGACTCCCCGCTGCACTTAGCAAGGCTTCTGAAGGAATGGGGGCATCCGGCAGGGGCAGGCTAGAGGCTGCTGGGTGCACGGTGCCCTCTGTGGCTAGGATGACCACCGTCACAGACTGGGTGCCGGTGGGACAAACCCAACCAGCATTAAGTGGCTTTGGCTAGAAATACGTGGTAAAGGTGTTTTCAGGGGCTTTCAAACCGCAAGCACACTCTACAATACCCAGAGTGTTCTGAAGAAGAAAGGACAGCTGAAAGTTTCTGCAGCTTTTTGGGAAGAATCTGCCCCATGTAATCAGGTGACCTGTGGCCTGGCCCCTGGGTGTCCGGCGGTCCGGACTGGGAACTTCCTTCCCTTGGCCCTTCGGGGGGCCCTCGGGGGTCACCTGGACATGGGACGCAGACCCAGGAATTGCCACAGGGCTGGAACGCTTACAAGTTTGATTCCCAGGCAAGTGAGAACAGCCATGGAGCCGACCTGACCTCGGAAACTGGGCCAATGGACCACGCCGGCGGCACGTCCAGTCTCACTCCGTCCCTCGGGCCTGACCGGAGGAATGTGGTTCTCGCAGTGTCGGAGGCCAGAAGGCCAAGGCTGAGGGGAAGTCAGGGCTGGCTTCTGGTGAGACCCGTCCTTCCGGGCTGCCGGTGGAACTTTGTGCTGTGTCCTCACGTGGCCCCTTTGTGCACACCGGGTGGGGGGGGGGGCGGTGGAGAGAGAGAGAGAGAGAGAGAGAGGGAGAGAGAGAAGAGGAAACCAGCTCTGGAGTCCGTTCTTCTCATAAAGACACCCATTCTGCAGGACTGGGGCCCCACCCTTACAGTCTCATCTAACTTTATTTACTTCCCTGAAGTCCCTGTTCCCAAACACAGTCATGTGGTGGGATTCCGGCTTCAAGATGCGACTTTGGGGGCACACAATTCAGTCCATAGCAACTGGGGTGAGAGGGTGGGATGGGCCAGGGGTCAGAATATGGGAATTAAATGGACCAGGTAGGTTTATTTCTCCACGGACACCAAAAGCAACGAAGAGCACCACCCCCAGCAGGTCATGCGTAGGTACCGCTATCTCTATTTTACAGGTGAGGGAACTGAGGCCCCCGAACTGAAGTCTTAACCCCAGGACTCCAGAAATCACCCATCTGGAAGTGGGGTGGCTGCGGATGGAATTCGTTAAGATGAGGTCACTCTACAGTAGGGTAGGCCCTGACCCGATAGGACTGGTGTCCCTATAAAAGGGGGACACGAGGACAGAGACACGCACTCAGGAAAACGCCACATGGGATGAAGGCAGGTGTCTATGAGCCACGGAAGCCAAGATCCCAGCGAACCGCCAGGAGCTCGGGTGGGGCCTGGAGGGGGTCCCCCCTCCCCCTCAGAAGGGACAGCCCTGCCGATGCCTTGACCTGGGACGTCTGGCCTCCAGGACTGCGAGACAATACACTCCTGCTTGTTAGACCTCCCAGTTTGTGGTCCTTCGTCACAATGGCCCTCACAAACTAGCATACTCAGTAACTGGAGGGGTCCGGATTCGAACCTGGGCATTCTGGCTCCAAAAACCCAGGGTCTATGCTCAGTTCTCTGTGGTCTCTGGATGACTCCGAGAACACTTGTCACTGAGCTGTGCTCACTGCGGGGGCTCAGAGCACGGCAGCTCTTCGTCCTGCAGCTGCTCGTTCTCAGGGAAGGGCGCCGCCTTCCCGGGCAGCCACCTGGGGTGGACTGGGCTGCTTCCTGCCCTTCGTCCGCCGCAGTCAGTCAGAGCCCGATCTGTAACTGCAGGGGCCCGAAAGGACCAAGCCAGCCCCGTGAGCTATGCGGCAGCATTTACCGAGCAGGCCTGTGACCCTCTTGAACACGACGGCCATTTACTCCTCTGAGCTCGTGTCCCCAGGACGGGAAATGGCTGGAAGCAGGAGCAGAACTACCTGCTCCCTACAGCCACAGGTGGAAAATAACGTTGGAACAAACTGCAGCCTCGTGTTGCAACAGCCCAATAGCCCAGGGGCCACCCCACAGCACCCCCACCCTTTTTAATCCAGTTATAATCCAGTGAAGCCCCCACTCCCCTGTGCTGGCGTCTCTCTCCGCACCATGCCCCTCTCCTCTCTTGGAGAGTGAGTAAAAGTCTGACTCTCTACGCTTCCCTCTCTTTGTGAATCCTTTCACAGCCCACGGCACCGACCACCCTAACAGGACCCACGTCAGTAGCTGCGGGGCCCTGTGCCCACTTACGGGGGCAATGTGAGACCCCAGGGCATCAGGTGTCTGCCCCCCAGCACAGGGGGAGTGGAGACGCTGGGACCACAGCCCCCCTGCCCCAGTCTCCGTCCAAAACTGAAGTGCTTCCCCTCCAGTGAGGCAACCCCTCTAGCTTCCTGGGGAGTGGCCAACCCCTCTAGTAACCATTGGTTGAATGAGAGAACAAATCACCGAACAAACCCGTGATGCGTCTCCACACGCCCAGCGATGCGGGCCATGCGGGCTCCACCCCCTCCACTGGCACCTGGGGTTCCCCAGGCCACGCCACAGATGCTCATACGGCTCTCACGCTGCCCCCTCTCCCTCCCACTCCACTGGCAGGAGGACTGTGTCTTCCTATTGGGTGACAACTTCTGGAGTCACAAACACACGGCCCCCCTGCACACGAAACGCCAGTCCCGAAGAACTGTGCCTCCCAAGTGGCATCGCCAGGGCCCCACACGTAAGGGACCCCGTGGGACAGCAGCGAACGGGAAGAGAAGGAGGCCCAGGGCCCACTCTCAGGGAACAGGGTGTCCCGCACAAGGCCTTTTCGTGTGTTTATTTTTCTGATGTTCCAAAGGGCATTTTGAAATCGGAGAAGCAGGACTAAATATTTACCTGATCGATGCCAGGGGCCTGTCGGGGGCAATGCAGAGCAAACAGCTCAGGACCCTTGCTGAGCACGCAGCCTTTTCCACTCGCTCACTCATTCATTCATTCATTCATTCACCAAATATTCATTGGGCCTCAGCTTCCTCACACCCTACAGTCAGGGCTGGGGCCAGGTACTGGGTGCACCGGGCCCTGTCTTCAACGGGTTCTATCTAATCAGGGCCGAGATGTGGGGGCGGAGATGATTGTCAGCCAGCCGTGTTTGAGGCTAGGGTGTAGGATGACAGTTTGCCTTGGGGAAGAGACGAGGCATTAATGGGAGGTCCGGGCAGAAGGCGGATTCTCGGAGATGGGGAAGAGCATTCTGGGAGACAGGGACCTGCAGGAGCAAAGGTCAGGGGCTCAGAAGTTACGAGCCCCCGGCCTGCTGGGTGAGCTGCAGGAGTTTCCGTGACCAATGTCACTGGGTACAGGAGGCAGCAGAAGCAGGCAGGGAGCAGATCATGGAGGATGTGACTTCCAAGAGAGGACCCTGAACTTTACCTTGTAGGCAGCCCTGAGCCTTGGGTGCTTCTGAACAGGGGAGGGGTAAGCCCAATCAGGGTGGGTAGGCAGCATTCTCAAGGCTGAGCATAGGGTGGCTGTTTCCCCATTTTCTCCCCTCCTTCACCCCAGCCGAGACATTGCCACGTAACCCCAGACCTGTGGCTTCTTTCTGGCTCTTTGGAGACTCTTGAATCCACCCACCCACCTGCCAAGGTAGGGCAAAGTTGGGAGCAAGTCAGCCTGGCTTTAGGTCTTGCCTGGTTGTTAAAAAAACAGAATCCAACTTCCCAGCGGGTGCAGGAGGAGATGGACCAAGACTCTCAGTAGCACTCTCGTTTTCGGCCAATAAACCCCGAGGGAGGGAAGATGGGCGTGTGGCCCTTTGACTCATGGAGGGGCCGGGGGTCTGGAAGCATTTCCCGGGCTTGGTCCACGCAGCCCAGCCCGGAGCTGGTGTGGGGACGGCCCTGCTCAGCCGTGGCCTCACTGGGGAGCTGTCCTGTGTCGACACTTCTGGAGACTCTCCTGTCTGGCTCAGGGCTGTGTTTCAGAGGCGGGGAGGAAGAGGACCCCAGAGTCCTCCCCTTCTTCCCTCCACTTTACGCCATAAAAATGTAGTCTGTCTCTTGCTGTAGACATTGGATTCCCACAACAAGCCTGTTCCTACAGGTGTGGCATTATCTGGGCCAGAGACCAGGCCACGCCATCCCCGGAGATGGTGGCCCGAACAGTCGTCATCAGTGCTGGAGGTGGCTCTCAGCGTGCCCTCCCCAGTCATCAGTGACAACTCCGGGTCGGTGAGGGTGAGACCCCCTATCTCGGACACCCAGGCCATCAGGATGACCATGGGGCTCTGACCCGAGAAATTCGCTTGCCAGGCATTACCAAGGTCTGGCCAGGCTCTCTCAGCCTGCCTGCTCCTGTGGGAGGGGTTCAGATGGGGAAACTGAGGCCCAGAAGGGGAAGGGGTTTGCCCGAGGCCCCAGAGCCCATCGGTGGCAGAACAGGATGACAAAATAGAACTCCAACCCTGACACTGTGCTCTTCCTCTGTGGTGCCACCCGGGACCACAGTCACCTGCTCTGGGAGAGAGACTGGCCGCCCGTCCATAGCCACAGGCGGGGGCAGCCTTCCTGACCAGGTCGCTGCGGCGGTCCTTGGTTGGTGGTCTCCCTGCCGGGCCTTCTGAGCCCCACCCTGGAGCAAGGCACCCACTCTGCCTCCTTCTTCCACAGATAGCTCCCCCCTCCCCCGCAGAACTCAGAGGGCCTCACCCCTGTGTCTGTGACCAGGGATGCCAGGGGAGTGCGGGACCAGCCCCAGAGCAGGGGAAACGCACGAATTTACTGAGCATTTACTGTGGACGAGGCGCCGAACCAGGCTCCTCACAGCCATCGGTTTAATTCACACAACCACCCTGGAGGGCGTCTCCTATTCTCCAGGGTGGAAACTCGCTCAAAGAGATCACACCAGGGGCCCGAGGTTGCACAGCCCTGGGGAGCTGAGTGTCCAGTCCACGCCCATCTGGTACCAACGCCCCCCCCCAACCCCTCCCATCACCGACAGCTCCTGCCTGGACTCTCAGCATCTTCCACACCCCCCAGCCCAGATGCGGGGCTGCGCCCGGCCACGGCTCCTGTGCCTGCGGCTCTGGGCGGGCTATGACTCCGTGGGGTTGACCACCTTGCCCAGAAAGAGGATGCTCTGGGTGCTGGTAGAGAAGATCACCACGAAGAAGGGCCGGTTGAACCGGAGGACGTAGGGATTGCGTGCGGCGGAGAGGAAGATGACAGAGACTCTGGTGGCCGCCGCGGCCTGGGTGCCGGCTTCATCCACTTCCAGGACGGCCTTGTGGAAACTCTGCGAGGCAGATTGCGAGCATTACTTCCAAGAGAATGCGGGCGGGAGCTGAGGGAAGCCTGGGGACCCCGAGGTCCCTGCGGATCAGTCCTGTGGTCGTTGCACGCAGAGCCACTTGGGGGCCTCCCAGCGGGAATTTCTACACTGGGCGGCTTGTTGAGCTGAGCGACCTCTTAGTAATACAGTAAAGAAAACTATCGTTCACTGAGCACTTACTATGTCCCTGGCGCTCTTTCTACTGTTCAAAGCCACCCTAAGAGAAAAACCCATTCAGAGACGAGGTAACTCTCTGATGTCATGAGAGGCAGAACTGGCGTTCAAACCGTCACACCATCAAACCCGAGGCTCCGCCCACCAGCGTACTCTGTCTTACTTAGCTGAGGTCATCGGCCCCTTTCTCTCCTCTGAGACTGTCCGATACACACCCCCAGCCCAGCCTCGCCTGTATCCTTCCCGTTTCTGGCATTGAACCTGTCACTCTCCGTGGCCATGCTCTATGAAGTGGTACCCCAACCCGACTGGGAGTGCTTCTGAGGACAGGGACTGGGTGGACACTGTGTCCCCAGCACCTAGTGCCACCCGTAGCATGTGGTGGGTTGGTTCATGCCTGGGCATGCCTGTGGGTGATGGAACAGACTCGGGCCCTGGGACCACGTGGGGACAGGGGGAGCATCCACGGCCCAGCAGCCCATGGGGGGCAGAAGTGCCCCCGGGGGTCGCTCGGTGTCGAGGGCCACCGAGGACTTACCTTGGACACCAGCATGTTCTGTTGAGTAGTGATGCCGGAGAGGTTAGCCGCCCTCGAAAACAGGTCCCTGATGCCCAGCTGCGGCAGGATCTCGTCTAAGTCGTAGGAGCCAGAAATGGAGAACTTGGGCAAATGCAACTCGAGTTTCTTGTAGAAAGACCTGCAAGAGGCATCGGGGTCAGACGCCGGGCGGACACCCAGCTGGGGTCGCAGGCAGCCCCAGCCGCCCTCCCTGGCCGGGCCCGCCCCACCTGCACGCCGCCGCTAGCACCCATCTGCTCACTCACCCCGTCCTTCAGTGTGGCGCCCCCAGTGGCCGGAGGCCAGGCTCCTCTGCCCCCAGGCACTGCGGTCCCGGGAACCTCCCTCCCCCTGGGGCAGTCTCGCCTTTGCCTTTGTCAGGCCCTGTGGTTTTCACTCCTTTTCAACCAGATGGATCGACATTCCAGTGCCACAGGAATTAGGAGAATTTCCCGTCCATGTAGGGCCTCGGGCGGAGGAGTCCTTCCCTCACAGGTGGCAGGGGACTCCCCCCCCAACTCGCAGCTCCAGGGTGATGGACACTTCCTTGGTACTCGCTGGGGTGGGAGGCTGGATTGTTCTCGTGCCCCTCGATGCCCCGGCCAGCCGTTGCTCAGGAGTGGACCCAGCAAGGTCTGGGGTCACCTCCCCCAAGGCTTGTGCATTCGAGCGCTATCGCTAAAACTAGGACGCTTAACTCCTAGCCGGCTCCTCTTGCAGTGAGGAGGGCAAAATCATATTTTGGATGCAACGGGTGAGTTTATGATTTCAGGAAACCCACGGAAAGTCTCAGAGCAAATAAGAACTCTTTCAGCACTTGGCGCCCACCCCCTACTCCGGACACGGGCTCTGACGGGAAGGGTCCACCCGATGGGCAGGCAGCCCCGCCCACGCAGCACCGCGGGGTGCCGGTTACCTCCTCTGCAGCAGGCTGTTCCAGCGGCTCAGCATCTCCGGCGTCAGAACCTCCTCCACCTGCTTCATTTTCCCTTTGTCGGGCAGGATGAACAGGGCCCTGGCGTGGCCGTGGTAGTCCATCCGGAGCACCGAGCAGGGCAGGTACCGATCGTGAAGGTACCAGTGGTAGTTCCTGTCTTGAAACATCATCGGCACCTGGACCACCGTCTTCTCGTCCACGTGGAAGTCTTGGGTGTAGCTCTTCGACTGGCTGAACGGTTTTTCCCACAGACCTGAGGTGAGGAAGGAAAGAACGGGCAGGCAGTGGACCAGCAAGCCAGCCCTCCAGCAGGGGGCGCGGCTCCCCCAAGAGGCCCCAGACCCTCACCTTCCCAATGCCTCGGCCTCAGCGTGCACAGTTTGGATGGTTTACCACCCGCCGCGCCTGGGGGTGGACCCCACCCCGGGCTCACTGAGAGGTGAAAGGGGGAGCTAGCACAGGACATCAGCAGGAGGTGCCATGTCCTCACCGATCCCCTAACATCGCTACACTTCCTGTCTCTGGCCCACCTGGCCGTGCAGACGCGAGCTCCCTGTGGTTTTGACGCAGCATTTCTTGGCTGCAAAGGAGGCCGAGTAACCTTCCCGTGTTTATTGGCCAACAGGATGTCCTTTGTGTTTCGTTCAGCGCCAGTTCATTATGCCTGAAGCCCGTGTGTCCGTGGGGCTGTTTCTCAGCGGTTGGAGGGGGGCTTTCTGGACACTGGCTGCCCACCGGTCACGTGCGTGGCACACACAGTCTCTCCCTTGCTGGCTGGCCTTTTCACTCTCGTTTGCCGGCGATTGGAACCCCCGAACGCAGTGAGCCTGTCGGTGTTTTCCTTCAGGGTGACTGAGGTCTCCCGTCGGGGAAACTCGGTCAGGAAGGTTTTCCCCACCCCACGTTGGCTCAGACGCTCTCCTGCAGCAGCTTTTCGAAGCCTTGCTTTGCCTTTTGCACGTGTTCCACCCGGAGTAAGGATTTACGATTGGGAGGAAGGAGGGACCCCAGGCCGTAGTTCTCCCCATAGGGGCACCTAACTGTCCGGGTACCGATTTTTTGTTTTTAAATCCATCCTTCCGCAATGCTCCTCCGTGCCAGCTTTGACAAATATCAAATGCCCGTGTGTACTCATGGGGCGGTTTCTGGCCCCGCTCGACTCTGCCCCATTGGTCCATTCGCACCACATGGTCTAAGTTACTGTAGCGTGAGAATAAGTCTTGCGCTCGGGCCGGCAAGGTTCCTTGTCTGAGCTATTGTTGGCCCTTTGCACTGTCGTACACATTCTACACTCAGCTTGTCAACTGTCGCCAACAAGGGGAAAAAACCTGTCAGGATTTTGACTGGGATTGCATTCAATGTGTAGATTAACTGGGGGCAGAAGGGACACCTTTCCCGTCCTTTTCAGGAATGTGGCTCACCCGGTTTTTCTTTAAGTCTGCTTTAACATCTCTCGGGGTCACCTGACCGGCAGCGACCCTGCACAGTGTTGGCTTGGATTCTGCCAGGTGCTCTGTGGTTTTGAAGGTGAGCCACCATCGTCCCATTGCTCTCAGAGTGGCCGGCCTCGGGGTCTCGGAGCTGCGCTTACCTCCCCAGAGCACGGGCACACGGCAGAGGGCAGCGCTGTCTGCCCCCGTTCTCTCTCTGGAGAACCCCTCTTTCTTATGCCGAGGCCCCTAACCCAGCTGGAGCCAGGTCTCTTTGGGGAAGGGAGCACCCGGAATCTTCACTCTTTCTGACCGCAGCTTTGGGTGGGAGGGGTGGTGTATACAGTACATTTAAATCATGTTGTAAAAGGAGCAGAGTCAGTATAACATTGTGCAACCAGTAACGTGAGCTCTAAATACAGTTTTGCAGAGCATCAAACCACACACACACACACACACACACACACACACACGTGCATGCACACACACACCAGTGCATGCACACAACTGGTAAAACCTGAATGGAGCCTGCAGCTTGTACCAGTGTCGATGACCTGGTCTTGCTGACGTCCCACAGTTACGCAAGGTGTCCCCCAGGGGACTCTGGGTGAAAGGTACACAGGAGCGCTCTGTTCTGCTTTTGCAACTTCCTGTGAATTTACAGCAGTTGCAGAATTTAAAAGGTTCTTTTTTAAAAAAAAGTTTTCAACGGTGCATGAAAATTCGTCACGTACGACGCAAGTGATGACCAGTTTGGCTGGACTGTTAGTCTGGGGTTTTTCCCCAGAACTTGCTCTCTGCAGACTCTGGTGCGAGCTGGTCACCAGCGAGAGATGGGAGGTCGCTATGAGCAGCCCCCCGCTCCTTGGCGGTCCTCACGGGCAGACCGGACAACGGTCAGACCCAGAGAAGCCCCGTGCAGCCCAGCTCGTCCACGCCCTCCTCCAAGTTCGTTGTCCCAACTCTAGCTCTGCCGACTCATAGTGTCCCCGGGCCGCCACCTCGTGCCCAGCCCGAGTCTCCCCACCAGCTCCTTAAAAGGGGACCCCTCCGGTGGCTGGGTGCGCCTGGTCTGTAGGTTCCCAATCAGCTCTACCTCGTCACCTGCACTGGTGACTTCTCTGCCCCTCCCCCAACCTCCCTCTTCCTCCAGACCTTCAGTTCCCAGCCCCTCCCACAGGCAGGCAAGGGCTCATTCCTGTCTCCGTGTCCTTTACGCTCCTGGTGGCTCTGCTCCCCTGATGGCACCCTCACCGACACGCACACTGAGATCTCCGCTGTGTTAATACACGTGTGTGAACCAGAGACTGGAAAAAAAGAATCGTGCCGAAACGTCCACATGGGTTGCCTCCGGGTGATAGAATTGTAGGCAATGTTTACTTTCTTTTTTATACTTTTATGTATTTTTATACTTTCATGTACCACCTGCCCTGTTTACACGGCGGGAAACGGCAGAGCTTTGGTATAAACTGAGCAGTCCGAGTCATAGGAGGCATCTCACAAATGACTGTTATCAAGAGAACAAGTAAGAAAATGTGTGTAAACTTATGAAGAGACGGGAACCTCAACACTACACAGTCTTAAAGACCTGACACTAACAATAGATCTTCTAAGGGGTATTGGAGACAATTGGACCCAATCCATCTACTTTCTTTTATTAAAAATATGTAATTCACCCTGGCTGGCGTAGCTCAGTGGATTGAGCGAGGGCTGTGAACCAAAGCATCGCAGGTTCGATTCCCAGTCAGGGCACATGCCTGGGTTGCAGGCCACGTTCCCCGTTGGGGGCCATGTGAGAGGCAACCACACATTAATTCTCTCTCTCTCTTTCTCCCTCCCTTCCCATCTCTAAAAATAAATAAATAAAATCTTTAACATTTTTTTTAAATAAAAAAAAATATGTAATTCGTCAATGAATCAGTGGGGGAGAGAAGAAACGGGACGAGCCGACACGCCGGCTCTTACCTTTGAAGTAAATGTAATTCACCAGCACCATCACGACCTCGGGGGTGATCCTGCTGACCACGTTTTCAATCTTCCCTCGGGTCTCCTCCCTGACGTGGTTGTTGATGAGCTGGGCTGTGCCCTCCGCATCGAGGAAGTCGGCCTGAAAGACCTTGGCCCCGTAGAAGGCCGTGGTGTCGTTGAGGAAGCTGGGTAGGGGCTGCAGGTCCTGGCCCAGGAACAGGGCGCTGCCCACGCGGGTCTCCAGCCTGTCATTCGGGAGGTTGAGAGTGCGCAGCAGGTGCCGGAAGCCCCGGTGGATGTCGGACTCGGGCACCTCGGTGAGGTTGAAGCCCAGGCCCTCGAGGATCTGGGCCCAGGTGTCGGCACGGGCCCCCAGGGACAGCATGGCGTAGGCGGCGGAGATGCTCAGCGGGGAGAAGAAGACGTTGCCCTTGGGGTTTTGGGAAGCTACCAGGTGGTAGAAGCTGAGGGCAAAGTCTGTGTTGCTCGGGGCGATCCTGAGCATGGGGGAGCCCTCGTCTGTGCCCGGATCCTCCTGCTGGTGCTCAGCGGTTTGACTTCGGCCATCGTGAGAAAGGGCCAGTAGTCCGACGAGCAGGAGGAGCAGGTGGTCGGCGAGGGGCATCCTCTGTGATCTCCGGTCTGCAGGAGGAAAGAGAGCACCCAGGAAGCTCCCTCCGCAGAACCCCCAACGCTGCTGAGAAGTCAGACGGGGGGAGGGCCCCGCCGACTCCTGTAGGTGGACTCGGGACAGACTGACGAACACCCAGCGCCCTCCACGCGTGTGGTGACGGTGCTGTTCCCTGGCACGCTTCGTGCGTCCCCCATCCCATTTCCCATCCTTGTGAGCTCTGCATGGCAGTGACCACAGAGGGTCCCCGAGTGACGTGGCCGGGTCCCCCACGGGTTCCTATCTGAGATGGGACACGTCTCTGGACTCGCCGCCTGGGGCACCTTCTACCGTGTGAGTTTTTCACCTTAGTCCAGCGACTCACGGCACCCAGGGAGCTAATCACTAAAGGTTGTTTTAGTGTCTACTCCACACACCTCCGTGGTGTGCTTTACGGTTTACAAAGTCATGCTGACTTGTATGCCATGCTAATAGTATGCTGATTTGTTCCATCCTCTTACCCAGGTGGAGGTCAGAGGACCCGGGACTCTTATCCCTCCGCAATGATGAGCCCACGGGTGTCGGATAAACGATTTGGTCAAGGTCACAGGGTTCCCTCTCCTAACGAGATCCACCTGTCCAAAACGGGGTGCTTGATTTTTGCCACCAAACCTGCTCTGCCCCAAGCGGTGGCCCTCCCGTTGTCTGGTTCTCAGCCGCCAAACCCAGCCGTCATCTCTGACAGCTGTCTGGCCTCCATACCCCCCCTCAGTCCACCGGCACACCTCACGGCTTCTTCCTTCTGCCGCTCAGCCCCTCGCTGCCACCACCCTCTCTGGGCCTCCAGCACCCCCCACCCAGAGCAACAGTAGGAACCTTCTCCTGGAAGGGGCTGGAGAGCCCACATCTGGCCTTCGTGGGCCACACCGTCATGGCTGCGTCTCCTCGTCGCTGCAGTGCCAGCTGCAAACTGGCCACAGACGAGACGTGCACGAGGGTCGTGGCTGCATCACAGGCACGTGGATATACGGGCCCCGAAGCCCGAATTCCATATACTTTCGGTGCATCACCAAGTGATGCCCTTCTTCTGATTTTTCCCAACCATTTACACCTTTTATATTTATATCGTATGTCTCCTACTCTTAGCTCACGGGCACCCCAAAAGTAGGCGGTAGGCCAGACTTGACCCACAGGCCCTGGCCGGCAGCCCCGCACGCAGCCCAGACCCCTGAAGTAGCTCCCCGGCTGGCCCTGCTCTCTGCTCCCACACAGCCGCTGGAAAACACACGTCGCATCCCTTTGTTCATGGCTCGGCACGCCACCCCCCAATGTGGCTTTCCAGCAATCCTCGCTGACTTCTCCCCCTGCCCCAGCTCTCAGACACTTCTCGGGAGCTGTCCCGTGAGGTGACCCGGAATTCCCCTCTGCAGGACTCTGCACAGCAGCTGGATTGGGAGGCAGGAGTCCTGGTCCCGGGCTGTGGGCAGCCTTTGGGGGGGGGTCTGTCTCAGGGTCTGGGCCCTAGCTGCCCCACGGGGACAGTGAGAGGGTTGGTGCCTATGTGTAGGGGTCCCTTTAGCCTTAGGGTTTGTCACCACTAGGAAGGGTGACCAACTGTCCCCATTTCCCCAGGACTGCCCCAGTGTTAGCTGTGGGCAAAGAAAGCTGCTATAATTACACTGACAGGTCCCGCGACAGAAAGTACGGGGGGGATGACTGTGAATTCCTAACTGGGCAGGTGGTGGTGGCAGCCCTGTCCCGGGGACACAACTTCTCTAGGGAAGGTTCCTCTTTGCCTTAAGCAAGGCTCGCACTAAAGACGCTGCCCACTGCCACTCTCAGAGGCATTCCTCTCAGCCTGCTGAGACCTCGCGTCCAGACGTCTGTGAGGCTCCGGTAAGCCCTAACGAACTCCTATGACACGCTCCTACAGGCGTGGGCATTCTCACGTGGACACGGCACTGATGTCTGGGGTCCCCCGGTCCTCCCTCGGGAGTCTCCGCGGCGGCCCCCCGGGGGGTTACTCACGTCAGCACAGTCGATCCTGGCACGGTCCCCGTGCAGGTGTCCCCGCTCCAGAGGTGGCCCAGGAACGCGACGTGGGTCTGTCAAGCCCTGGGAGATGGAAGAAGCGTCTGTCCGCGCTGCCTGCCTCCTGCCCAGTGAGGTAATTATTAATAAGCAGACCCGTGAGGGCAGCGCGGGGCCCTGGCACGGGGAGAAAGCACGCAGGAAGCTGGCCTCCCTCCCTCCCCCCCAAAGGGACTCCCCTTGCCCTCCCCCTCCTTGGAGACCCCGAGAGGCTCCACCCCTTCTCGAGTCCGCCAGGCCCTGAAGTTTGCCTGGCACCTGCTGCTCCTCCCCGAGGCTCAGGGGAACCCCTTAGTGGGTCTGGTCCCCTCTCTTGGGTTTTGTCTCCCCACTCGCCCAGGTTCACCTCCCTTCCTGCAAAGGGAAGCATTGGGCCGGACCAGGAGCAGCGAACTCCAGGATCTTCACGAAGCAAAGCTGCCTCCTGGGTGGCATGGGGACCAATGGGGGCACGGGAAGCTGGAAAGCCTCAGCTCCCTGCAGCCAGACAAGACCCACCTGGGGCTTGGATCCTGCCCGGGGCCTCGTTTGCAGCCCTGGACTCCCTGGTCTTCCAGAGCCTTCCAGCTTTAAGTGGCAGGGTCCTGTGATGGGGCCTGTGGAGACATCCCACGCTGGCCTTCAAAGTCAGAGCATCCCGGGGCAAGGGTGGTGTGGGGTGGGACCAGACCCCCCACCTTGGGCTAGAAACCCAATTGCACATTTTCCCCCTGAACTATGGACCTTGGAGCTGTTCTCTCTCCAACGACCTGTGAGCCTTGGCTTCCCTGGGTGATGCTGAGGCAGCTGGGTGGGTGGGTGACATCCGGCTGCCCCTCAAGCCATTTGGGGAAGGACCACAGGCAGTGATGTAGCACTTGGTGTCACACTGAGATGCAAATGAGATGCCCTGGACAGTCCAGCTTCCTTTAGTCCACTTTTCTGAATGTGTCTCAAGTACTGGGGGCCTTAGCTTGAGTGAGCAGGCACCAGTGAGAAGCAGGATCGGGCCGGGAGCCCTGAATGGGGCAGAGCCCAGAGAAGGTCCAGGCTCCGCCCGGACCCAGCCGGCCTGGGGCCCAGGTCCCAGCTCTGCCGTTGGGCTCCAAGAAGCTCGAGGTGCGGATGACAAAAAGGTTTCCATGAAAACCATGGACCACAAACTTCTAACCGGGCCGGTCCTGCGGGGTAGTCACCACCCAGACACATAACTTCTTTAGTAAAAGGATGGTCTCGCCTTTAGCAAGGCCTGTCTGTTGTACTGGTGCATCCATGGCAACGGGCCCTTGGAATGGGTCTTCCCGGACCCTCCCTCTGCAACCGGGCCCCTGCCTCCAGAGCACGGTCGTGTGAACCCGACTGGAATCCGGACCCACCCGGCTCCCCCACTGATCTCAGCCCACTGACAGCTTGCTTCCCGGCAGAGCCTGTTTGACTCAATTTTTTATAGAAATTACCTACAGGTTTGCACATTCGTACACCGACAAAGGGCATGTCCAAGTTCAATGGACAAAAATGCAACAACACCAGGGCAAGCCTAGAACTTGATGTGCCAGATAAGAGTCTCTCCCTCCCCCAGTTTCTGTCTGTCTGCCTGTCTCTCTCTTTCTCTCTCTCTCACACACACACACATACACACACACACGGGATACTATCCTTGTCCCATTTACAGAGGAGAAAACTAAAGCCCAGAGAGGTTGTTAGCTCAGATTCCGAGTCAGGATTCGCACTGTGGACCCTTCTCTCTTTGCATGGACACACCCACCCACCACGAGAAGGCCCTGGAGTGGGGGTGGGGGACGGGGTGGCAGGCGACAGGTGCCCCAGCCCGTTCCCTGACAGAAATAATGAGGGAAGGGTGGTGTGGGGTTCTGGGCTCATGAACGCAGAACCAAACGGTTCCCTTCACGAGAGCCTACAGTTTGGGGGTTTGCTTCCTGAGTCAGCGCCGGCGGTGACCCGGGCTGACGCAACAGCGCGGCAGGTTCAGCTGTCGCAGCAGGGCCGGCGGTCTGACCCCGCTGTGGGTACACAGCCACTGCCCTTTGGTCCCCGGCGCCTGCCCCAGCGACGCTCTGGACAGAGGGGAGGCTTGGGAATCGGACAGGTCCTGTCACGTCTGACCACGCCACCTTGGGCCAGTCACGCTGCCCCCTGAACCTCACTTTCCTCGTTTGTCAGATCGGGAGCAATTGCTCACTGGGCAGGCTAATGCGAAGGGGACAGGGTGGCATCCTTGGTGTGTCCCCGATCTATGTCAGGCTCCAGGGGTGTTCCCTTCTTCCCTGCTGGCTTGCTGCTGTGCTGCAGGGCCAGAACCGGGCTCACACGCCCCGCTGGGGCCCGGCCCCGCCATGGGACCCAGTGCTCACTGGCCTCAGCGTTCCCACCCGTGGGCTGCAGGCCGTGGCTCTTCCTGAATCTCAGGGGTGCCAGGAGGAGTCAGCAAATTCACGCCCACAAAGTGCTTGGAACGAGGGTTGGCCACAGCGAGGGCGGCAAAAACCAGAGCTGTCCTATGGTAGTGTCCCAAACGGATTGTACGCTGGTCATCGATCCCGACATGTGTGAATACGGCTCCATGACAGTTTGCAACCCTCTCTGCATTGTGGTCCTGACGGAGCATCTTAGGAAAGTTTTGGCCTCCCCCTGCCCTGCCCTGCACACACGTGGCCCAATGTAGGGAGATTTGAATTTCATGAAGTGCCGCGTGTGATCCCTGCCCCGTTTTCTCCCACGAAAGGGAGTTGTGTAGAAGGAAAGACGGAAATGACCGTCAGGGCTCTGAGGGGAGTCGCTGCCTGAGAGTGTGGAGGAATCGGGGGGCAATGCCCATGCGCACGGGGACGGGCTGGGCTCAGCCGCTAGCTCGAAGCCCACTGCTGCCCAGCCCCTGGCTGCTGCTCATCCTGAGGCCTCTGGGGCGGGGGGTGGAGGGTGGGGGTGGGGCTCAGGGGTTATGAAAACCTCGCCCGTCACACCAAGGACAGCCACGAGCTCCTCACCGATCATCCCTGAGGCCCAGGCAGGCAGCAAGCCAAGTCACAGGCCGATCCGTCTCTCTGAGCCAGAACAGGCCTGGCCCGGAGCGGCCGGCCCCTCGGACGGATGGCTCGGACAGAACGCTCTGACAGCATCGTTACAGATAGCCCCCTTCTGGGGGACGCCCCTTCCTGGGGTTCGCAGCGGGCGACTTCTCCTTGTGTCCTCACGTGGGGGCGGGGCTAGGGAGCGGGGGGGGGGGGGCGCGGGCGGCCAGGCTCAGTTTCAAGGCCACTAATCCCACTCACGAGGCCCCACTCTTAGCAACACTAGCGCCTCCCGCCCCTGACACTGCCATTCGCAGGGGCCAGGATGTCAACCTAGGAATTCTGTGGGGCCACAGACACTCAGACCACAGGGAGGGCCTTCGCCAGGACGCTCACCCAGCACCATGTGTACCCCATTGTTGGTGGGGGGACCACCGACCGAGGCATGATGTGTGTCTGGGAAAATCTAAAAAAGCAGAGGCAGGTGGTTAGACTTCCTGGGAACCCCTGCATCTGTTTCTAGCTCTCTCTTTCTCTACCGGATATAAATTTGAGAAATAAAGACGGATGAGCATTTATTTTCTCATGGTTCCAGAGTCTGAAAGTCCAAGGTCAAAGCATCTGCAGGCTTGGTCCCTCCTAAGGGCCGTACTGGGGGATCTGTGCCAGGCCACCAAAGGGGCTGTGACTGAGCGTGGGTAGTATCGGTGTCAAAGGCCGTGGGGGGTCAGCAGCTGGACAGCAAGACAGCGGCCCCACCCTCCGATCTCCCTCAAGTCTTCTTGCCGTCGTTTTAATGATGGAGGGCCTTTCTCTCTAGTCTGGGGGACCTGTGTTTGGCGCTGTGGGGAGACCGCTAGCGTTAAAGCCGTGCGGCGCTGAGCAGCCTGGGGTCGGGTTAGTGGTCGTCACAGGTCTGGCTGGCAGACTCCGTCATGGGCGCTGATGCACTGGGGACCGGCTTCAGTAAGAAGGGAGACAAACAGCTAAGACGAGGGCATTGCCCCAGGCAGGGTGCATGGGCCCCTCCTGTCCCTGTCTGTAACCCATCACTTTCTATCGAGGACACGCTGTCAGGTAACACACTGCCCCCAGTTTTGTGGCATAAGACAGCGGCAGCCACTACTCAGCATCATTACCTCCCACAGTTCCGGGTGGGGCTGGGCTCAGCCGGTGGCTCTCACTCAGGGTCTCAGCTGGACAGTGGCCGCGACCCATGTCATCTTGCAACCAAGCTTCAAGCTGCCACGTTTCCCCAGCCCACTAGGCTCAACTCTCTGAAGGCACGGACAGCTTCCATTCCTTTTCCTCCCTGTGTCCCGCCCGCCCCCTCTAACTCTCCCTGCTCCGCGCAGAACCAGCCAGGGTGAGGGTCTGTGGAAAAACAACACTAACTACGGCAATAGCAGCTCCTGGCTGCTGAGTGTTTGCCGAGGGCTGGGCTTGTATTTGGTGCTTGAATCGCTTCCTCTCATCCCAGGAAGCCTAAGAGGCACGTTTTCTCGTCATTAAAGGGACATGAAGCATCTTGTTGAGGACACGGCTGGTGAATGGAGAGCTGGGACTTGAACCCGGAGTCTCTGGTTCCAGGGTCTAAGATCCCCGCCTCCACTTTTGACTGTTATCATCAGAAAGGAGGCCATTTAACCGCAGCTCATTGGCTGGCCGATCAGAGGCCATGCAACCCACATTTTCCCCCTCAAAACAGATGGAGCTTTTCAAAAAACTGGTTTATGCTGGTAGACCAAGAGCCCCTGAGGGAGGGACTGTGTATGACTGTGACCCTGCTATTCCCAAGGCCATGCTCAGGGTCGCAGGACTGAAGGACCGGCCCTCCGGACCACAGAGGTGGCTGGGAAACAGAGACTCCACCACCCTTTTGCCCAAGACCAGCATTCCTCAAAAGGTGGCCCTAGGGGTCCTGTACAAGCAGGTACTGAGAATCACAGACTTCCCCCAAGATTCCTGAATCAGAATCATGGAGGTGGCGCAGTGTGGGTCCAGGAATCTGCACATTAAGATCCCCCAAGGAGTCTCGAAAGCCACCCATATTCTCAGAGCAAGCGCTTCGCTGGGCTTGGTTCCTGCAGTTCACCCTTTCACCAGCAGAGGGCGCGCCACCACTTCTTATCTCCATGGGCATCTCCTCCCCTGACAGGTGTTCCTACAACCTGAGACTTGGTTGACCAACGGTGGTTTAGTGTTTGGGAAAGCACACGTGGCTCTCTGCTATTCTGAAAGAGTGCTACAGGGAGCTCAGCTAGCCAAACACCTCCTGTTACAGAGAGGGACACAACTTGCCCGAGGCCAGTGAATGGCCGAGCTGCTCTCAGAAAGCCGGCCCGGCTGTCCACACTGCCACGGGCCCCCTCTGCCTGCCTTCCAGCCCAGACTACTGACGGGGGGGGGGGGGGGGGGGGGGGGCGGGGTGCAGGAGACTCAGGCCAGTCCCTGCACTCACCCACTGCACTCCCCCGTTCACCCATCCATTTGCAGCTGTGCGCTGAGCCCACGTGTTGCGTGAGCATGGTTATCTCATGCTGGTTTGGTGGGGGAGGGGCAGAGAGCGCACACTCACCTGTCGCTCCGAAGGGCAAGTTCAGGAGTCAGAGCTGACTGAAGGAGGACTTGCTCTGGCCAGAGGCAGGGAGGGGAAGTTAAGAAGGGTGCACTGCCCTGGCTGGTGTGGCTCAGTGGACTGAGCGCCGGCCTGCAAGAACCAAAGGGTTGCAGATCCAATTCCCATCGGGGCACCCGCCTGGATTCCGGGCCAGGTCCCCAGTAGGGGGCGTGCGAGAGGCAACCACACATCGATGTTTCTCTCCATCTCATTTCCCCTGCCTTCCCCTCTCTAACATAAATAAATAAGTAAATAAATAAATAAATCCTAAAAAGAGAGAAGGGTTTATTTACTGAGGAAGGGGCTCTTGAGCTGAGCAAGATGAGACAGATGGAAGGAGAGGAGCTGGATGGAGCAGGGTCAGCGGTCCGGGTAGGGGAGCAGCACGAGTGTGTCCTGCAGAAGAATGAATAGTGGAGTGGTGACAGGTGCGAAGGTGCCCCTGTACCTGGGGGTTAAGGCAGGAAGGGCAGGTGCTGGGAGAGGATGGAGAGAGGCTGACCTTTGGGGACACACAAGCGCACAAGACATGACCTTGTTGACCTCAGTGGTCAAGATTTGACCACAAGTAGCAACGTCACGAGGTAGCCTTCGGAAAGCCATATACACCACAGAGCAAAGGATTGGAAGGTGGGTGGGGAGTGGGGAGGAACAGGGCAGGCTTCATGGAGGAGGTGGCATTTAGGTTGACTCCCAGCTAGGTTTGACTCAAGGGCTCCCCTTGAGGCTCCCCTCCCTGACTTTGCAGAGCGTGTATCACCTTAGCCATATGGATTTTCTATCCACACCTAAGTAGATAATTCCAGAAGCTAAAAATCATTCTGACCTGAGAGGGGACAAGGATACGTGTTCTCCAGAGGCCAGCTCGGTCCTCCAAACGCCGTCTCTCCCCTCCCATGGCGCCCGCCTTCCCCCAGCTCTCCTGCGTGCACGGCCGGTCCTGTGCAGCTCCAACCAAAGGTGGCCCGGACACAGAGTCCAGGCTCTGAGCCCCCTGCCCATGACCCTCTGCACCCCTCCTACCAGAGCCATTGGGATCTCAACACTTTAGAGCAGTTGTGGGTTATGGGACAACAGGGAGCAATGGCTGTTATGTGTGCCAGCCTTTGTAACAGGCTCTGACTCTATTTTCTGATGGTCTGCTGCTGACAGCTTTTTAGCCTCCTCCCCCCACCCCCCTCCCTTTTCGGCCCCGCCTTCATGGAAACCCTCCCTCCCTCCCTCCCACCTCTGTCTCCTCCACCATAAAAGCCCAGCCACCTTCAGTCCTTGCTTTCTCCTGCCGTTTGGGGACGACCTTGGAAGCCTGCCCTGTTCTCCTTACATGAGCAGGAGAACTCTCTGTACCCTCTGGGGACACAGGTGCTTCTGTCGGTGTTGACACTCACACCAAACTTTACGTGGGGGGTCTGTTACGGGCTGAATTATGTGCCCCCAAAATTGTATGGCAAAGCCTTACCCCCTGCCCCCAGTACCGAGAATGTGGCCATATTTGGAGATGGGGTCTTCACAGAGGCAATCAAGTTAAAAATGGTGTCATCAGAGGGAGCCCTGACCCAATGCCCCTGGTGTCCTTCCAAAGCGGGGAAATGTGGACGTGGAAGCACACGTGCACCGGAGAACGTTGTGAGACGACAGGCAGCGATTGGACGGACGATGCAGCCACAGGGCGAGGGACCCCAAGACGGCCGGCCACAAGCCAGCTTGCGAAGTCTCAGAGGGAAGGTGGCCCTGCTGGGCCCTGATCTCAGACCGCTGGCCCCTGGACCTAGGAGAGAATAAACTGCTGTCGTCTCAGCACCCCCACCCCCGCCTGTGGCCGTGGGTGGCCCCCACTAAAGCACGGGGTCAGGGGCGGCCCCCGAGGTGGGGGTGCTTGGTTCCGTGGGGTGGCTGGGGGCGGGGGCGGAGCTGCGGAGGCCGAGGGCACAGCGCACCGGGATCCCTCCGCCACCCAAGAAGGTTCTGAGAAGTGGAAGAGGGCAGCCAGCCAGGTGGGCATTGCAACAGCTGCGGGAGGACAGCTGGCCAAGGTCCGAGGTCAGCTTGGGCATGGGGTCGTCCCAGAAGATTGGTGGCATCAGGACCTGGTGATGGGGACTGAAAGGGTCGGAGCTGGGGGGCTGGGGGACGAGGGTGGTGTCCCCTGGAGCATGAGCACAGGCACGGGGGTTTAGTAAGGACTGGGGGTGGGGGCGGCCCCCTGGGGCCCCTCGGAGCCTGGGAGCATTTGATGGGAGGCCCAGAGGGCAGCCGGGCAAACACAACCCGATGGGGCAGCGTTTCCCGTGGCGGCTCCTTCTCCGCCTTCAGCGCTGGGATCAAACGCGGCCTCCCCAGAGCAGCTCTTCCATAACAACCCCCTCTCCATCCACCCAGGGCACTTACCCCCACGGTTCCCTCTGACCCCTCCCCTGTCCACTCTCTCAGCACTTACACCTTCTTGTCCGCTGATGGGCTTGTTTCCAGCGTGTCTGCCCCTCGCCTGTTCGGTCCCGTGTTGTTTGCTGGCAGATCGCGATCGCCCAGAGCGGTGTCGGCCCGTGGTCAGGGCCCGACCGAGATTTGAGGTTTGCTGAGTGGAAGAAAGAGGGAAGAGGCCCAGGAGAGAGTCTGGCGCTGCTGGCCGCATCTCCGGGAGCAGAGGCTGAGCTGGAGTTCGGGGCACGTATGAGATGCAGGTAGGATCGGCACCTGTGAACGGGAGTGGGAGGCAGCGGGTGGGGTAGACAGGACGTGGGACTGCGCGCCAGCCCTAGGACGCTGTGCCAAACCCTGAGCTCGGGAGGGCACGTTGCTCACTGGAGCTGCCCCTCGGGCTGATGGGCTGATGTGGCGGGGCCTTTAAACCCCCATCTTGCTCAGTCGCGGAATGCAGTTGGCCGTGAAGGCAGACCACACAGGAGCTGTCTGCAGAGCACACCCCCTGGGGCTGAAGGCAGCCCGTCCCCACGACCCTCAGACCCAGGCTGGACACGGGTTCACAGAGTCACGGCACTGGTGGGGGCTGTGGAAACCAGGGCGGTGAGCAAATGATGGGCACCCAACAGCCTTCCCCCCATGCCGCAGGCACTCGGGGGAGGAAGGGTGGACCCCTTCCACCTGGGAGGGCTCTGGTTGGCTCTGGGAGATGGGGCAATTTGACCGGAGGGTTTATTTGCATGCAGCTGTCGGGCCTGGAGTCGAGGGAGTCTCCGAGGGAACCGGCGGCCGGGCGTGGGGGAGCCTCCACGAGAAGGGGGTGCAGAGTCCAGCTGTGGGCAGACTTGTGGAGAATGAGCAGGGGTGCTCCTGGAAGGGTGGGGGGTGCCAAGAAGAGAAGCCCTCACCCCGCCCAGAAGACACCTCCGCTTTCTCTTTTAGGACCGCAGCTCAGCAGGGAAGCAGACGCATGGGGGCCGCTCAGGGACCGAGCAGGCCCCCTGCAGAAGGTCGCCTTAGGCAACCGGTCCAGGGTCAAAGTGCCGTGGAAAGAAAAGAGAAGTTCAAAGGCACGCTGGCATGGGCACCTCTTTAGAAACCGCAGCGAAGGACAGAGAAAGAACAGGGTCACAGGTGACCCCAAAGGTGACAGGGAAGCGTGTTTTCTACCATCACCCCCAGAGGCAGAGTGGAGCGTCCGTCCTCCAGAGAAATCCCGATGACTGTTTCCGTCCCCTCCGGGCAGGAGACGAGAGCTGTGGACACCTTTTGTCCCTTTGACTAGAGACCGAGTGGCCGGACTCGCCAGCCTGGAGATCCAGGGGCCGCGCTGAAGCCTCCTGTCCCCGCTGGGCCTGCCTGTGCTGGCGGTGGTCTCCTCGGGTGGCCTTCCGGGTCCCAAGGGGGCATCTGCCTGCCCGGACCCCTGCCTACACTTGCCCGCCTCTCCCCTCCCCCTTCCCGGGCCCAAGCCTGGAGACGCAAAGATCTGCGAGACTAGGCACCCGGGGTTGTCACCTTCATTCCTTTGTCATCTCAAGCATTGTTAAACTGAGAAATCACGCGCCTGCATTTTTTCCCCTTTGTTAAATTTCTGGGGCTGCTAATTGCCTAGATCGGCAGACCGTCCAGCACAGCAGAAGCAGAGACGAAGTGAAATGCCGGCGTTTCTCTCACTGGGCCTGGTCCTGGAAGGGGAGCCCCCGTGTTTCCCGTGGGGGGATCCTGCACTCGGGCAGTGTGAGGGGATTCTTTCAGCACTGTGTCCCCGAACCCTGCCTGAGCCCGCCACAGTGCCCGGCACACAGAGACAGGAATGAATGAATGAATGAATGAATGAGTAGATGAATGAATGAATGAAGTGCAGGGCAGGCCAAGGGAGGGCATTCCATTTTCTGTCCCCAGTCCCACTAGAGGAACCCTGTGCTGTGTCTCCCACCTGTCTGTCACGGTCCACCTGGCTACCTCCAGAATGTCCGTTCCCGCTCAGGGGCAGATGACCAAGGACAGGCCAAAGCGGAGGGCCCTGAAGGTCGAAACGTATTTCCATGTTAAGAGGAGAAAAGGGAATATAAGAGCACTTTTTCTGTCAGCCGTATCACAACTGTAATTGGATAGTTATTAAGATAAGGGTGTGTTTAATTTCTGTAGTGACGTCACCACCACCATTACCATCACCACCACCACTGTCACCACCACCATCACCACTGTCATCACCTCTACCACCATCACAACCACCACTTTGACCACCATCACCACCACCATCACCTCCATTACCTTCACCACCATACCAACCACCATCATCACCACCAACACCACAACCTTCACCACTGTGGCTACCGCCACAGGACAAACTACGTGAGGGCCAGGACTCTGGTGCTTCTGTGAACTCCTAAGTTCCTAATTCCAGGTAGGGAGCAAATGCATAAATCATATCGCTGAACGAAAATGAGCCAGTGAGGAAGGGAAGGATGGAAGAAGGCAAGAATGAGGGCAGGGAGGGAGGGAGGGAGAAACAGAAGACAGGTGAGGTCTCATAGGCTCAATGGGGAGACAGATTCAGGTAATCAATGGCTTCTCCACCCTGAGATAATGGCCATGATCAGAACGAGCCCCGGAACCGTGGATGCAGTGCAGGGGCGTAGTGCTGGGAATGACCCGCTCTGGTGGAAGAAGGAGGTTCAGAAAATGCCTCTTGGGGGAAATGATACCTAATCTGAATTTTAAAGATGGATAAGAACTTCCCAGGTGGACAGGAGCAGGCATTGCAAGCCCGAGGCCTGGCGTGTGTGAGGCAGGGAGAGCTGGATAGAGGGCAGCAGGCAAAGCTGCGGCCCTTCCAGAGTGCACAGACCGGAGGGGAGGCGAGCCTGGCCGGCGGGTTGAGGGAAGGGAGGCCCACAGGTGTTGACATTATAACAACGACCTATCTTAGCTGCTGCTATTTTTAAAATTTGGATTTTCTTCCATAGACAAGGGGACTTAGATGGGGAAAACATCACTGATTCATTTGCTCGTGTATTTGTTCATTTATTTCCCAGTTACTTATCGAGTACTTTTTGTGGACAAGGTCCAAGGGACAGAGCAATGAATAAAACCACCACATCCGTTCAAATGATCTCATTGGCTCCCACAGTTAGTCTAGGAGGTGGTGACTGTGTACCCATTTTGTTATTATGGGTCCAAATAGCTTCCAAATATATTTTTTAAGTAAATAAATAAGGGTGTGAAATGTTGATGAGTTAGTAAAAGAAAAAAAAATAGCTTCTAAGCCCTGAACTCAATATTTTCATAAGTATCCTACACAGTAGCCCCGTGTGGGGAGCGTGATGCCCGTTTTCGGAAGAGACTGGTGCTTGGCAAGGCTACGTCTCCTGTCCAGACCCAACAGCACACTCGGGCTCTGGCCAGGATGGAAGGCCAGGCTGGTGCCACGCCGAAACACCACCCTCAGCTTCCGAAGAGCATCTGAGGCGACGGGGGAAGACGGCCCTGGAACTACAGACCTTGGCCATCCGTGGATTAGGAGCATCGGATGTTTTTGACACTGAATCCGAAGTGCTCCCTATGGACCATGCCTCCGGCTCCTCCCCCATCTCATGCCTAAATGCAATGACAGGGTTATCTCTTGGCCAGCACCCTCCTGGTTTCCCCGAGAGCACCACGGGCTCCTCGGGGCATTTGCTGAGCACGCCTGCCGGTCAGCTGTGCACAGCCTGGCCCACGGAAGCTCAGACCCACAGTGGGGGTCTCATTCCCCACCCCCACTGCAGCCCTGCCTTTTAGCCTGAACTGTCACAGGGAGACTCGGGGTGTTGCAAGCTGGGAGGCCCCGTGGATAATTAGGGAGGCCCCCAGTGTCTTGCTGGTGTCTGAGAGGACTCAATTTCGGTTCCTCCAAAAATGAGTGGACGCCGCACCAGAATCAGCCCGTGGCTGGGCCTTCTTCTTAAGTCTGGACACACACGCAACCCCGGGGAGAAAACGCAAAGCGTCTGAGCCTGGGGTGGTGGGGTTGGGTGGGGGACACAGTCGATCCCGTGTACAGAAGAAGAAAACGATGGACTTAACACAGGTCAGTGGGCATCTGAACGCGCAGATGTGTGGGGACAGTGAAGGTCAGTGTCCCCCCGACTCCAGGGTCAGTTGCACGAGGATGTGGCTCATGTCTGCCGCACCCACTGATGTGTCCCAACGCCCAGTACACAGTCGGTGCCACATACGTGTTTGCGGATGAATGGGGCGAGTGAAGGCTGAAGAAGGATTTCGCCAGGAAGCCAGGTGACGCGCCCCCGCAGGAGAGAAGCCGGTGAAGCCGCTCCACCGGCGTGGAGGGGACAGCAGGTGCGACCGAGACACCAGGCGGCCACGCACACCTGGGCCTCTCTGTTGTGCTTCCTGTCCCAGTGTGAGGGAGCCGCACACTCGTGTGCACATGTGGGCACACGCACACCCTGGGAACTGGGAAACCTCAGAAGGTCCGGTTTCCTTCCTCATCAGGCCTGTCTCCGGCCACCAGCGGCCACCACCTCAGGCACCCATCCCTCGAGAATCCTAGATACTTCCACCGGCCCTGATCCAGCCTCTGGGGTCAGACCCACTGGCCCAGAGAACACTGGGGCCCACCTGCCGGCCCCTCCCTGGACACCCACGAAGATCCAAATCACATCTCACCCCAGCGCCAGCCCCAGGGTCCCCACCCATGCCCAGCCGAAGCCGCCCGAGCCACCTCCAAGGATCCGCCCAGGCCCCCACCCAGCCCCAGGCCTCCCTCCTTCCCACCCCAGCTGCACTGAGTTCTGAACATTTTCTCCCACCGCCACCAGCCACACCCGAGAGCTGAGTCACAGGCCCCACAGAGAGTGCCTGCCCCGGGGGCTCTGGCGTCTGGCTCTGCCCACACGCCTGTCACACGGTTCCCGCCCAGCCTGGCACGTCCCAGGGCACCAGAGTGTGCCAGGTGGGAAATAGCTGTGACAAGAGGTGGAGTGGGTGTGGGGGGTGATGTGGACATATCTGCCTTCCGTGGCCCCATCTCCATTTCTAGCGCCACTATAAAATAATAATTACAGGGATGTACAATAATGACTATGATAATAAAATAATAACAGCGGCTCCCATGATGTAATCCGTGCCAGGCGCAGTGCAAGGGCTTTGCACACAGCATCTCTCCACACCTGTGCGCAGTGGAGAGGCAGGTGTGATCGCGCCCATTCCTACAGGTAAACAGGTGGAGGCGCAGAGACGCGGTGGAGATTGGAGGCAGCACCGGGCCTCGGGCCACCCGGTGCTCGCCCAAGCCACACCGCTTCCCAGGCCGCGAGTCCCCCAAGGAGCCCCTGGGACAAAGCGGCTGGCCGTTTGAGGAGGGAAAGCACTCCTGCTCCCGGGAAGCCGGAGGGGCTGGTGAAGTCCCCAGGGTCACGTCGCCGCGGCTTTGCACACCTGACTTCGGGACGCTGGCGGCGGCAGCGGCCGTGCGGCGCTTGGGGTTTAACCCTTAGCCACACAGGTTCCCAGCTGATCGTGTAGTGTGTTTTTATTCACCCCCCAAGGGAAGACTATGAGAGCTACTGGCCCTGGCGGGGTCGCTCGGTGGCCTCCCGAGAGGCCAAGGTTGTGGGCGGAGTCTCGTTCGTGCCCTGAAGCCAGTTGGACAGAAGGCGGGAGAGCCGTGGCCGGGGCGGTGGAACCTCTCTGCTTCTCTCACCCCTCCCGCCCCCCAGTGCAGTGCCTGACGCTCGGAAGGGTCCTTCTTGCTCCCAGCCCCAGGTCCCAGGCCGGTGGGAGATGTGTTACTGCATCGTGCGGAAGGGCCCACGGAGGCTCAGTGAGGAGAAGGAGGTGGAAATCAGCCACGTGTTGGCGGTGCGTGTCCTGAAGCTCTACCTGGCTTGCTCTGGGGCACCTCCGAGAAGGGGGACCCCCCCCAAGGCCAGCCTTCACCTGTGCCTGTCCCGTGGCTTCCTGTGGCCTTGTTCCGGCCGCTCCTCCGGCCGCACCTGTGCTGGGGCTGCTGGGGTGAAGCAGAAAAGCCTCAGACTTCACCCTGCAGGGGCGTCCAAACTTTTGGCGTCTCCGGGCCACACTGGAAGAAGAAGGGCTGTCTTGGGCCACACATTAAGTACATTGAGACATGTAGTCACAAAAACATCATACCATGTTTTAGGTAAACTTATTGTTTTGTGCTGGGCTGCATTCATAGCCATCCTGGGCTGCACGTGGCCCAGGGGCTGCCTCAGAGAGACAGACCCCGCCTGCTCCAGAAGCCTTCCTCGCTCCCTTGGGTGGCTAAGGAGCGTCTCTCCACTGGGAATTCCCCAGGGTTTGATCCGGCCTCGTCACAGCCCTGGCCCCAGGGTTTCCCCCCCCCCCCCCGCCGTCCTGGTCTGCGGGGTCAGGGAGGAGGGCAGGCACCGCTTCTCTGCGTGCGGCACCCGGCTAGCTGCCGGCCAGCCCAGACACTCAGTCTGCGTTTCCACCTGAACCCTGCCAGTCGGGGACAGACAGGAGGCCGCTTTGGAAGGGGACAAGGAGAGGGAAGGGGAGCAGCACATCAGTGGCTCGGGAACCGAAGGTGGGGCCAGCCTCCTGCTCCCGCCGAACCAGGAGGACCGGAGGAACCAGACGGGCCATCTGGGGGAATGCTGCCGGGCTTTCGACAGCCGGGCTCTCTGTGGGGCCGCGGAGCCAGCCCGGTTCTCCCTTGCCCTGGACCCGGAACCCCAGTTTCCTCATCCACACAGCCCTTCCCTCACAGGCCAGTGAGAACTAAATGTTCTTCGTGCGTGCACACAGCTGAAATCAAATCGGGGGGCTTATCCCAAAGGGTGGGAAAACACTAAATTAGGGACTCTTTTTTTTTGCAATCTCCAGTGGTTTGCCCATAAAGGTTTTGCTGGAACGTCTCGCTCCCGCATCCTCTGTCACTCCGCTGCTGCCAGGCCACGCCAGTCCTGGCTCCGCCGGCGCTAAGCTCAGACTAGGGGCCGCATTATTCTACCCGGAACTGGTTCACGGCACGACTCCTGAGAGCCTGGCCCTCTGAAGCAGCCAGAGGTCCAGTGCATGCCCAGTCCCCACCGAACCGGTGGGTGAGCTGAGAACCAGGGGGAGGGATGGCTTCCCTAGTCACCTGGTGCATTGCGGGTCAGCTGTGTTTGGACCCCGGGACGCAGGCCCAGGCCACTGCGTTCCAGACCTCCCAGGGCGTGGGGCGGTGTGAACCTGGGGACCGTGTGGCTGGAGTTTGGCAGTGGGGCCAGGGCGCCCCCACCCACCCCTCTCTTGCCCCAGGGAAGGAGCCTGGGGTGGGTGGTTCCACCCAAAGACGTTTCAGAGACCGGGGCTGTGGAACCAGGGCCGGAAGGGGGTGGGTCACCCTGGTTCTGGGCACCGCGCCTTCACCTTTCTCTGAGCCAAATGTTCAGGTCCTGGCATGCCATGTGGATGGGCCTACCGAGCTCCCACGGCATGCCTACCGCAGGGCTCAGTGCTGCGTGGGGTCAGGGAGAAACAGCCGGCCTGAGCGCGTCCAGGGGCTGAGGAAGGGGACCCCCCCACATATGGTGCCACCTGGATGTGGCCCCCAGCAGGGCGGTGGGCCAGGCTGACCTGGAAAAAGGGTGGAAATCGAGGAGGCCAGCTCAGCGATCCTGGGCAGAAGCCCACCGCATCTCCAGATGAGCCTGTGGGGAAGGGGGGCGGGGAGTCTAGAGGACCAGACTTGGAAACTGCGGGCTGAAAGGGGAGCAAGACAGAAGGAGGGCCAGGAAGCAAGGAACAGCAAGACCTGGAGAAAACTGAAGAATACTGACCGAGGGTCCAGGACGGGGCAGGAAGGCTAACCCAAGGAGTGTGTGCATGTGTGTGTGTGCGTGTGTGCGTGTGTGCACGGTATGCATGTGTGTTCATGTGTCTTAGGGGAGAGAACCAAGGGCCCAGGTGACCCCTCAAATTACACTGTCTCCCTCCCCACGCCTGGTTAGCTGTAGGGGCCAGAGGTTGCTGCCGGCTGTCCAAATACTGAGGCCACCAAGCCCACGGACGGTCTTGTGGAGCTGTCGATAGAACAGGGACTGGGAACCAGAAGGCCTGATTTTTGACTCCTGGGTCCGCTGGTCCGCTAGTTCTCTAACATAGGAGCCTCAGTCTTCTCATGTGTAAAATGGGCCTAACGGCACCTAATTTACATAGCTCACATGAACAATACGTAATATCTATCAACAAACGTGCCTGGTAATAATGTGGATGGAAGTGTCTTGCCCTGCAGGGGTGAGGATGAAGAAGAAAATAAGATAAAGAGAGTGAGATCAGAGCCCTGGCTGGCGTAGCTCAGTGAGTGGATTGAGCGCGGGCTGGGAACCAAAGCATCGCAGGTTCGATTCCCAGTCAGGGCACATCTCTGGGTTGCAGGGGCCATGGCCCCCAGCAACCACACACTGATGTTTCTCTCTCTCTCTCTGTCTCTCTCTCTCTCTCTCTCTCCCCCTCCCTTCCCTCTCTAAAAATAAATAAATAAAATCTTTTTAAAAACCCCACAAGAATCATGGGATAAAAAAACAGAAAACTATTAAAAAAAAAAAGAGAGTGAAATCAGAGGCAACTCAGAGCTTCCAAAGCACATTCTCCCATGTCCTCCTGTCCGTCAAGGACAGGAGCACCCGTGGCCACGGCTGGTGCACGGGGCTCTCCTTGCAAAGAACACGGGGTCTCCGTCACGCTCACACGCTTCAGTCTGTAGCCAGTCCATGTTCTGCGTGTGCTCGTGAGTTCTCTACGCCGCATCACGTCGCATCCTCCTTCTCATTCCTTGTTCTATACTGGGTTCCGGCTTCCGTGCGTGTCATGCCTGTGGAGCTCTTCCCTACTCCAGTATCATAAAAAGGTACTCTCCTGATATTTTTCATGTTAATTTTGTGAAATTTAAGTATTTAAGATTTTATTTTCAAAAGGACTTTTTTGCTTTCCAGGAACAGTTATGGAATTGTTTCCCTTTTCTCCATTGCTTTGAAATGTTGTCTTGGATGCAATGATTTTTTTTGTTGTTATTTACAGAATGCTTTCTAAATTGTTTATGGTTTATATTTATATATCTCTTATTTTTTTCTTATTTGCTTAAATTTTTGTATAGAAAGACCTTCAATATTTTGTGCTTCAGCCCCTTTAGGGTAACCTAGGGTCTTGTGGAATGGAAGATTGCTTTAAAAATGTTGGTTTTCTTTGAAAATCACTTCCAATGCTCTCATTGGAGCTAACTTAATGAATGAAGTTACATTTTCATCAACTCAGTCTTTACGTTGTTGCTTGGAGATCCATTCAATTCATCCTAATGTGCTCTGGGCCCCAGAGTGTCTCACACCATTGGCCATTGGCTGCCAAGGCTGCCGGTCATGAGCGTGAACTGGGGGTCCTGTGGAAGACAGAACTGTGGGGTCACCCGAGGACATGGGAATTATGCCCCAGGATGGTGGCTGACATCTTCGTATGGCTTTCATTCTGTCAACGGACGTCTGAGTCCTTTGCACTGTGGGGTTACCATGGAGACCCGCTGAGGGCATCTTGGAACCCGTCTATCTCGAACCCACAAGCACTCTCTCCCAGTCCATTCCCTGGGACACAATGAACAGGTCAAAGAGCAGCCATAGGTTTGGTCAATGGACCTTGCCAAGACTTTCCGCTGGGTGTGCCGGTTCACACACCACCGGCGGCATGAGAGAGCTCCGCTGCCCCACCCCTGGGAGCTGTCAGCCCTTCTTCACTGTAGCTATCCGGCCCTCAGGGAAGCGCAGAGCAAACCACACGGAGGTGCCTGTTTGCACCTGTCTGAATGGCTGCTGTTAAAGGACAACAAAGGACAGATGCTGGCGAGGACCGGGAGGCCGTGTGCCCTGCAGGCAGGAAGGGCAGTTGCTGCGGCCATTAGCCTCGGCCACTGTGGACAATGGCGCGGAGGTCCCTCGGAACATTAACAATAGAACTACGGTTCAGCCTGGCAATTCCACTCCTGGATATTTGTCCAAAGAAAACAGAAACAATTATTCAAAGAGATGCACGTGCCCCTGTGTCCGTTGCAGCGTTGTTTACAACAGCTGAGGTATGGAAGCGACCCAGCTGTCCGTCCACAGAGGAGTGGACGGAGAAGGTGCGGCCCACGCACACAGTGGGATAAGACTCAGCCCCAAAACGAGTGAAATCTTGCCATTCGTGACCACTTAGGCAGGCTAGAGGGTATCGCGCTAAATGAAATAAGGCAGACAGAGAAAGATAAATACCACATGATTTCTCTTACACCTGGACTGAAAAACTAAACAAACAGAATGACACAGACACGAACTCACAGATGCAGAGAACAAAGGGATGGCTGCCAACGTCCATGGGGCAGGGACACAGACAGAAGGCGGGGAGGGGGTTAGGGAGCACAGATTCCCAGTGGCGAATGCACTCACATGGGTGTGATGCGCGGCACAGGGGCGGCGGGCAGCGCTGCCACACTAGCCGTGGACGACGACAGGGTTACTGGACGTGTCACGGTGACCGCTTCATAAGGCGCATGCATTTTGAATCACTCATTGTACACCAGAAACTAATACAATATTGCATGCCAGCTACTATTAAAAGTCGATTTTAAGAACAAATAAACATGCTTGGCTCTCCGGGCGCGTGGGCAGGGGTGTGCTGCTGCAGTTTTATTTGACATATTCCCACGGACCGATGGTGGTGAGCAGCTTTCTAGAGGCTGGCTGGCCATGTGGATGTCTTCTCTTTGAAGCATGTGTTCCAGTCTTTGCTTACTTCTCAGGTGCTTTCTTTTCCTTACTGATTTGCAGGAATTTTAAAAATCAGATACCAGCCCTTTATCAAGCAAGTCTTACAAGTACCGTTTCCCAGCCCGTGACTTGCCTTGATGTTCTCTTAGGGGGCTTTTGAGAACAGAAGTTCTCCATGAAGTTCAATTTATCTGTTTTTTTGTGGTTAGTACTTTCTTTTTAAAAAAAATATTGTATTTATTTATTTATTTATTTTTAGAGAGGGAAGGGAGGGAGATAGAGAGAGAGAGAGAAACATCAATGTGCAGTTGCTGGGGGCCGTGGCCTGCAACCCAGGCATGTGCCCTGACTGGGAATCGAACCTGCGATGCTCTGGTTCACAGCCCACGCTCAATCCACTGAGCTATGCCAGCCAGGGCTTGTAGTTAGTACTTTCTTACGTGCTGTTTATGAAGTCTTTGCCTATCTCAAATTCATGAGAATATTCTACTAGATTTTCTTCTGGAAGCTTTACGGTTTTGATAAGCGTGGGGTTTGAGGCAATGAGAAAAAACGCTGAATATCAGTGGTTTCATGTGTTTCATCCTAATACCTTTCCTATTTGGGTCTATGATTTTTTACGTTAACTTTTGAGCATGGAGTGAGACGGGGTTAAGGCTCACTGCCCTCCCCCGCCCCCCCACCCCCACCCCCACCCCATGTGGATATCCTGTGTTCCCAGCACTGTTTGTTGAAAAGACCGTCTTTCCCCGAAGAATTGCAGTGGTTCTTTGTCATACACCAGGTGGCTGTTCTTGGCGGTGGGGCGGGCTGTGGGGCGGGGGTTCCTGGATTCTCTGGTCTGTTCCACGGATCAGTATATCTGTCCCTGTGCCAGCACCTCGCCGTCCTAACTGCTGTGGCTCTACAGAAACCCCAGCTGCCTGCAGTGCACGGAAGCTCGTGCTCCCAGAGGTGTCCCAGACCCTCCCTGTCCTCCGGGGGGGGAGTCACCTGCTGGAGAGAAGATGTTCTCAACCATGGATGCCCACCGTAATCCCCAGGAGAGGTTCTTCAAAGCACCCCGACCCCGGCTTTATCCTAGACCCACTCAGTCAGAATCTCCCTGGGAGGGAGGTTCAGGAAACGGATATTTTGAAAGTTCCCAGATGGCTCCAATGTGCTCCCAGGGCGGAGACGGTTGCCTCAGAGGTGGGCTGTTCCCACTTTTCAGAGGGGAAACCGGAAACTCGGGGTCACCTTTCCCAGAGGCGCCGCTCACTGTCTCCAGGCTTCAGGTCCTTTGCCGTGCTGCTCTTGCCCTCGGTTTTTACTTAGAGAACTCCTACTCATCCTTCAGAACCCAGGTCAGGAGGGCCCCACCTATGAGGCTGTCCCAAACACTCCCGGTAGGAGAAGGTGCCTCTTGCGTGCCCTTACCTTCCAGGGACACCTCTACCTCAGCCGTTAGCGGGCTTGGCTCCCCATGCTCCCACCGGACCCGAACCCGGCTTTGGAGTGAGGGCATGGCCTGGTCACGAACACGCCCCTAGATCTCTCACGGACCAAGGGCTGGGAGAACCAAACAGCAAGGGCGGAGCTGGAAGGTCCCGGCTCCCCTCACTCCTGCACGTGGCCACTCCCCAGGCCTCTGCCCCTGGTCCATCCACTCGCTACAATGTCCCCGGGCTGGAAAGCTGCCGTCACCCAGTACCCCTCGGTGAACACCAGGCCCAAACCCATGGGCCCCGGGTCTCCCCGTCTGCAGGTGGCCGGGGCAGCCTCCAGGCCAGGCTGTGCCCGTCAGTGGGTGCTGGGAGTCTGCTGGTCCTCTCACAGCCTTCTCCCCGCTGCTCCCACGGTAGGGCCGCCTTGGCTGAGACAGGACCCCCGGCGCCCCTCTCCCTGACAATGGGGTGCAGCTCCTCACTGAGAGTCAGCACCCGGCCGGGCCTGGCCTCCGGCCCACCTGTGGCTACCCTCTGGGGTGGCCTCCCGCCTCTGGGTGCCGGCCATCTGGGCTCAGGCATCCCGGGGCAGCCCCCGCCCCCGTTCCTCAGCGTCACCCCCACCCCCTCTGGGGCCCATGCCGAGCCTCCCCTGCTCGTCTCCCACGGGAGTGCGCCCCGCAGCTGAGTGTGCCTGGCACGGGCTGGCGGGTGCGGCCCTCAGACTCGCATCGGCCCCACCCGGTCATTAGCAGCCATTGTTTTTCCTTCCAAAACAGGGCGCAGGCCAGATTCTGGGTCGGCGTCTCCTGGCTGGCTGGCAGCTTTCCCCACAGCGGGATGACCGCCCTCACCTCAACCTGCCCTGGGGTCAGAGGCATGTCGCCCTGTGCACCCTTCAGTGACCCGGGCCCGGGAGCGGGGCTCCTGGCTGCCTGGGATCACTCGGTGAACCTGCCCAGACGCCTTACGGCTGCGGGAAGACGGCAGCTCCGGACCGCCTTCTGTGGCTCACCCTGATCCTGGGGGCCCCGGAGCCCCACAGGCCTGGCTGGTGGGGCCTGTGAGTGCATCGGGGTGTGGCTGAGCGGGGCCACAGCCCTTTCTTGTCTAGAAGCTTCCGTGGGGTCATGCGCTCCATAGATCCATGGGGATGAGAGCCCTGGCCCCGCCGACAGCAGCGACCCTGAGCAAAGACGGACTGTCCACGACGCCCGGCGCCACGGCCACGCAACACGACTACGAGGCCTCACTCAGCGGGACGGGAGGCTCAGCGATTTCTCCGCTCGAGGCAGGGCTGACGGCAGCCAGCTGGGCTCACCGCTGCCCCATCCCAGGGTCGGCGGGTTCGAACGGCCCTCAACGCCCTCACCGTCCCCCGCTCCGGCACACCCGAAGCTGGGAAGTTCATTTCATTTTCAGTCTTCAAAACATGAATTCGAAAGCAATACCTGTTCCTTTAAGACAACTCGGAAAATACAGAAAATCGAGAAGAAAAAATCAACCATAGCCTCATTACTTCAGAACAGCAAACATGCAATCAGAAAACAATGCGTATTTTTCTCGAATGATCACAAATTTTGATGTGAATGTTTGATTCCTGTTACCCCTAGCAGAAACTATGCATTTAATTCTCCACTCATCTCTTTTGGGTCCTCTTCCCCAAAGGACTCCAGGTGAGCTCAGGTGATAGGACTGACACCTGGAGAATCCTTGAAACATAGGGGGAAAGTAGGGGAGAAAGGGAATGACCCCGAGAAACTCGGCTATGAAGCTTTTCCCGGGGATGACAACGGTGATGTTTGGGTTGCGTGTTTAATGTCAGGACTGTAGGCTGATCTACCTGAAAAATACTCCAGGTTCCAGACCCACGATGATTGGGAAACACAGTCATTGCAAAAAAATGTGAGTGGACTTCATCAGGGAAGCCACCACCCAGCGGGTGTGGTCTAAATATCCCTCCACCGTCTCGGGTCGTGAGGGGAAGGCCAGTGAGGTGGCGTGGCCACAGCTCCCGGCTTCTGTCCCCGGTCCACCTGCGCCTAGCTCATTTTCTTGGCTTCAGTCTACTTGTCCGAGAGACCATGGAGGTATAGATAACAAAGCAAGAAAAGCAGGACCCATTCGGCTGGCTCTGTGGATCTCTCCTGCATGCACTGTGAGTATGACACCTCCCCTTTGAAAAGGCCGTGCTCGCTGTCGCTCTCAGGTGCGGGCTGCTCCAGGCTGCGGGAAGAGGCAGACCAGCCCCAGGGGGCTGGTTCGTGAAGACAGTTCTGGAAGAGTCCCGAATCTGGAAACCCCTCTCTCGAAGAGAGAGGCCAGGGCTCATTTCCATGGGTGGCTCGTGTTCATGGGTGTTTTACGCCAGTGGTTTTCTGGAGGAGGAACCTTCCTGGATGGGGTGTCTTGGGAGTGGGTGGGGTGTCTTGGGAGACCACAGCTCCCCTCCGACACAAGTCTGCCTCAGGCCCTAGGGCTCTGGCCACAGCCAGCCCTGTCTGTGAGCTCTCTGAGGCTCCTTATCTCCACCCAAGGATGGAAGTAGCATAATTTGCTACTTCACAGGCAGCGCGAGGCCTGGCCAGCTTCCCGCCCTCATGCATTAGATCCCCACTCTGATCTATGCAAACACGCGTTGTGACCTCGGGTAGCTCCTTTGTCCCCTCTGGGGCTCAGTGTCCCCCTGGTAGCACAAGTGGCCTTGAAGTGGATGGTTGCTGAACCCACACACTCATACTCCCTCATCCTAGAATGCAGGAGGCAGGAGGCAGGAGTCCCGAAGGCAGGAGGAACAGGCCCGGCCGGAGCTGGGAAGGGCTCGAGGATCCGGAGAAGTCTGTGGGGCCGGCTGGGGCCTCGCCTCTCAGGTTTGGGATCTGAAGGCCACGGGTCCACCGGCAGCATCAGCATGGACCGCTCCTGGGGCGGGGTGTCGAGCCCATGTGCCTGGCACGGAGTGAGGGCTCAAAATATTTCTTAAAAGAATGAGGGCAGCAGTCCCCAGGGCCAGTTCAGGGGCGAGGTGATGTGTGCCACACTCCTTGTTTCCCAGGAGGGAGGGTCAAGTGCACCGACCGCAGTGGCTGATAGGGTCACTTCATGGGTCTTCCCTCACCTCCAGCTGAGGAAGAAGGGCACGCCTTACCATCACTCAGCTGTAACTTGCTTTAAAAAATAACAACTTAACTTCTAATATATCTCGAGTGATCTCTTAAAATAATGTCGATCCCTTGAGACGGGTGGACCCAGGGATGCCCCCTGGAGCCCAGGCGCTGGCGCTGGTTCTTGGGAGGCCGCGCTCATGGGCGGGGAGGACCCTCCCGTCCCTCGGGCACAGGGAGGGCACTGAGTTCATCCACACGCTGTACGCTCTGTGGGGGCTCCGGGAAGGACTGGGGGAAAGCTGGGGTCTCTGAGGGCCTGGGGTTCCTCAGGCTGGGCGCCCGTGCCCTGCAGGGGCAGGAGGAGGAGAACCATCATTGAGCAGCGCCCCCGCTGGCTGACAGCAGCCCAGGGGCTGACGTGTGGAAGTGTCCACAGCATTACAGGCATCGCTGTTGTTCACGCTGCCGGCCCCTCTCGCCGGCCCGGCCCCTCTGCTGCTTTGATTGGCTGATCCCAGGACGACGCTTATCAGGACGGTGTGGGAAGTGAAAGTGCCACCGGCTCCATGGGTGGGCAATGCAGCCACCATGGGTCATGGGTGGGCCCCTCCTCGAGCAGAGCTAAGGCCCCGAGCTCCGTCCTGGCTTGCTCCTGGGGTACACCTGGTTGGGGTCTGTCTTCAGGATGCCTGACTCCTGAGTCGGTGCGACTTGATCTCTTCCTAAGAGAAGGAAATTGCTTCCCCAAATTAACGGGGAACGGGGAACGTGGGGCCAGGGCCGTCAGAGGACATTGAAGTGCTGATCACAGCCTTTCCTGCTCCCCCTCCCCTGTGTGCCCACCGGGCTCGGGTCCTGCCGTGTCCTGTTCATCTTCGTTTTGTTTGCTCGTTTCATCTAGAGCCACAGTCCCTGCCTCCCCGTCCCCGACACACCCCAAAACAAAAACCAGAACAGAGTGGCTCAACTGAGCAATCTATCCATCTATCAGTTTACTGGGGAACCAGCCACTCAGGCTATTTTAATTGATGGAATGAACAAAAGCCGGCCTTCTCAGGCATCTGGGGCGGGTACCCACCTGACAAGTTTGGGTCAGCGTGGGGCCTGTGGTGACCGATGGAACAGCCATGAAATGGGTCTCGTGTGAGCCGTCTGCGGGGAGAAAGGCCAGACGGGTGGGCACCCCGGGGCCTGGGCAGGAGGCCGTGGGGACGGCTGTGACACAGACTCAGAGAAGCAGGGCAAGCTGAGACAGGGGCGGGGAGTAGGCTGTGTCCCCAGGGGTGGGGGCCTCGAGCTAACGAGCAGCATCTGGTGGGGTGACCGCCCCCCCCCCCCCCCATGCCATTTGAAGGATGACGATATTGAAGCTCTGGAGAACAGAGGGGCTTGTCTCGGGCCACCGAGCAAACACAGGTACCAGAGAAAAGCCAACAGCCAGACTTCCGGTTCCAGGCCCAGGTCCCTGTCCCTGAAACCGGCACCTGGGAGCCCCTGCAGAACCGCACGTGTGCCAGGGCCCCCGGCAGCTTCCCTCCCCGGCCCCGGGGTCCGGCCCGTCTGCCCAGGCAGGCTGCTGGATGGCTGCGCCCTCGCCTGGCTGGTACCCCGGCCGCCAACAGCGGGGGCCGACAAAAGGGTCTGAGCCCCCCACTCCAGGGGCATCGGGAAACGGCACCAGCAGAGGCAGGGGTGGGGGGTGGGGCTGAGCTGAACTCGGGACACTTCTGTCATTCAGCCGGGCGGATTTGTCCGCAGTCCAGCCCACTAAGCCGAGAGATGCAACCCGTTCCGTCTTCTATTGTCTTCCCTCATCGGAAACATCCCGGGGACTTCATCAACCTGGTCTTCCATAGTCTCTTTTCAGACTGTCTCTACTGCCCTTGTTCATCACCAGCTATTTTTAATCTTTACTAAAAACACAAGTGTCATTAGGAGCGGGAGGTACTTAGACATCACCTGGGCTCCGAGAGGGGAAGTGCTGTCCACAGTGTCACACAGCAACGAGGTGAAAGGTCAGAGCCAGGGGTCCTGACGTCCTGGTAGGCCCAGTTTTCTGTTTTTCCCCCCTGTATACTTGTATCTGGTAGGAGGCTTTTGGCTTCAGGTAACTGACCAGGTAGCTCACAGGAGCATCCCGGGAAGTGCAGAGGCAGGGTGGGCTCTGGGTCCTCGGCAGCAGTCCTGTGTGCACCCTCTGTGCCTTCAGCCTTTGTCCCGGAGTCACTGCCCTCACTGGGCAAACGGCTGTGGGAGTCCCTGGTGTCCACACCTCCCTGCCCAGCACGTCCAGGGGACCAGAAAGGGCCGCACCCCAACATTCCGACCAAGAGCCTGAAGTTCGCCCTCACTGGGTCGCTCATGTCACGTGCCCCGCCCTGAGCAGCTCTCGGGGCGGAGCCCACTGTGGGCTGACCGGACTAGGCTGGGCTCCTGACCAGTCACTAGTGGGGGGGTGGGGACAGGAAGCCATCCTGCCCCGATCAGAGCCCCTTTGGTGCTGGGGACCAGTCCTCTGTCCCTGAGGTGCGTGGGCTGCCTGAGGGAGGGGGAGATACCTGGAAACAATGAAATTTTGTTAGGAGATGGAGGGGAGTGTGGGAAAAAATGGGTGGTGTGCACTGGAGTCTTCACACCGCAGACCACAAGCTCCTGGAGGAGCCCTTTCGCTCTGACGATGGCTGCAACCACAGTGCCCAGCACAGAGGGTTCGGGGCACTCCTAGGGGCCCTCCCTGTGCCAGTTTTCCTTTGTCCCCTGACTCAGTCGACCGGAAAGAGCCTCCTCCCCTTAGTTCCCAGGGGCCTGTTGGTGCTGGGCCCAGTGACCCTAGGCTGGTGGTGCTGTGAGGTTGGCTGCTGACAGCAGACGGGTGTCCTCCCCACCTCGGGATCCTGCCCTCATCCGATAGGAGGTGACTGACCCAGGAAGCCACACCCCGGGCCTCGCAGCCTGGGGACCACTGACTGACCAAACCCTCTGAAAAGCCAGAATGCTTGCCTCACAGTCCAGTGCCACCCTGTGCTTCACGCTGCAGGGCCCGCCCCCTGCTGATTGAGTCAAGGCCTTTCTCGGCTCCTCCCCTTTCCTGGCCTCTTCCCTCACTTCCCCGGGGGCTGCTCCTCAGAGCAGTCTCTCAATGAATGATGCACAAGCTCTCTTGAGTCCTCAGCTCAGGTTCTGCCTCTCGGGAACCCAGGCAAAAATGGCCACAAATAGTCTTTACTGTTGAGGACAGGTTCAGGTACGTGAAGGTGTCAGTTCCAGGGAAGAACACACAGTAAGTGGTAACAGAAGACCAAGCAAAGAAATCTGCCTTTATTTGGTATAAAAATCATTGCCGGAAGCATGGCCACCCCGAGAAATCAACCCGCTTCTTGGGAGAGCACCCTTTTGGCAGCTGTCTGCAGCATTAGGGCTGGGGGGGGGTGGGTAAAAACTGAAATTCCTGTCCCCCAGAGCTCAGAGCCATGCTGGGAGACGTCGGAGCTGAGCGGTGGTGAAAGGCGCAACAGCCCGGGAGGCAGGCAGACCTGGCGTGTCCTCTCCGCCACACTGCCCCCTTCTCCTCCCTCAAAGGGGAGCAGGGAAGGAGGATCAGTAGAGACCTGGGTTCTTGCGGGGTACCCATGCCCCATTTACAGACCACCTACTCTTAGGAAAAAGGGCTTGACTTTTGCATATTAGTCAAGATCTGGGGTTGTAAGGGGAAAAAAATCCAACTCAAATCAGCCATCCCTGAAAAGGAGGTTTATTGGCTCACAACTTGGAAAAATGGAGATGGTTGGGCTTCAGGTAAAGCTTGATCCAGGAACTCCAAAGATGATACCAAGTATTTCTCCCCATTTTTCTCTTTCAATCTCAGTCTCTCTCTCCTCTCCTTCTACACATGAAAATCCTGGCCACACTGAGTTCCACGCTACATCACTAAGCCAGACACCTCAGAGTTACCCTGTGCATTCTTAAGAGGCTTGTGTATTCCTGGGGGAAGATACCAGTTGATCTGGTTTGGGGCAGTCTTACCTCTTCGCCCATCAGTGAGGCAGCGGGTGAAGTATTATGGTGGCCTAGCCTGGGTCACATGTCCACACTGTGGCATTTTCTTAGTGTCATGCGGTGGAGTGGAGGGAACAGCTCCTCAAAGGAACTGAGATTCTGTCACCATAAGATGGGGAAGATGGGGACAAAAACAAGAGCTGTTTTCTACGCTCAGGCCTCTCACTTGTGAAACGGGACTATCACTTCTTGTTCCCGCGGTGACTGTATCGGTTAAGTGCTACCCCGGATGTCGAAGCACTACTGACCGCCGTGCACTGCCCACGCTAGCCGCTGCATTACTTCTTCCATCTGGTCTTCCTTCTGGGTAGGATGGGGACAGCGGGGTCCTTCTGCCTTTTCCCTGCTAACCTCAGGCCTACTACTCCACAGGACAATCTCCAAGGAGCATGAACCCCGCCCTGGGCCTGGGCCTGCTTCTGGCAGGCCTCCTCACGGCAGAGGGTCTTCTGAAGCCCCGCCTTTCTCTCAAGAATCAAGAAGCGGCGAGCCAGGCCCAAGCACAGAAGGGGAGGGCGGCAGCCAAGCAGCTGTCGAGGCCAAACATGGACTTCGGCTTCAAGCTGTACAAGAACCTGGCCTCTGCCAGCCCCAGCAAGAACATCCTCTTCTCCCCCGTGAGCATCTCCATGGCCTTCTGCATGCTGTGCCTGGGCGCCCAGAACACCACGCTGGCCGAGATCAAGCAGGGCCTCTACCTCAGGGACGTGCCGGAGCAAGAGCTCCACGAGGGCTTCCATTACCTGATCCAGAGCCTCAACCAGGGCGACCAGAACCTCCACGTGAGCCTCAAGACTGCCTTGTTCATTGACCAGAGGCTGCGGCCGGAGAAGAGGTTTTTAACAAGCGCCAAGAACCTGTACAGTGCAAACAGCATCCCCACCAACTTCCAGAACAAGGACAATGCCCGGAAGAAGATCAACGACTACATCAGTCAGAACACCCAGGGGAAAATCAACACCCTGATCAAGAATATCGATCCCGGCACCGTGATGCTTCTTGTCAACTATATCTTGTTTCGAGGTAAGGCCTGGGGCAGCGTGGCATGGAAAAGACGGCGTGCCCAGGAGGCGGGGATTGAAAACCAGGGTTGCTTGCTCTGTGACCTCGAGTTCACAAGTGATTAGTCTCTCGGGGGCTCACTTCTACTGTGGGCAAAATGAGAATCTTGCTACATAACTCACAGGGCAGTCACTGGTATTCAAAGCAAAAAATGGGTGCAGAATGGACCTTGTGAAGTCGAAATTAGTCTCCATATGTGCATTTCCATCATTACTCATTATCCTAAGGCAGCATTGGTTGTAGAAGCTGCAGTGACACTCTCTTCCTCATTTCTTTTTTAAAAAATTTTTTAGATTTTTATTTATTTACTTTTAGAGAGGGAAGGGAGGGAGAAAGAGAGATAGAGAGAAACATCAATGTGCAGTTATTGGGGGTTATAGCCTGCAACCCAGGCATGTGCCCTGACTGGGAATCGAATCTGCGATGCTTTGGTTCGCAGCCCGCGCTCAATCCACTGAGCTACGCCAGCCAGGGCTCTTCCTCATTTCTTAGAAAAGGAAAGTGGAATTCAGAGAGACATTAATTGACTTACTCAGTTTCAAAGCTAGTCAACGAAACTCAGGACTAAAACCCACTTTTCTCGGCCCAAGGGCTGTCCATGTTCCCACAGTCCAAGTAGATGCCCAGAGTGGTGACAGTGCTGTGGATGATAGTGACAGTGATCACTTTGGTGGGTGCCTCGGGCTCCTGTCAGACCTGATAGATTCCCAAGTCTGAGGGTAAGAGGCTGGAAAAGAAGGTGGAAGAATATTCCCAAATCCAAGCATCACCATCCCACCATACACACCTACATGTACGCACAAAGGTCAGCCGACGTAGGGGAGAATCAGAGGCAACAGCCCGCAGGCCGGGCAAGAGTACAGCGGGATTGTCAGCCACATGGCTCCAAGTGTGGAAGTCCAGCTCTCCCGAAATCCACAGGGAGACTGACGGCAACAGGAGAAGAAAAGAGTGATAATGGCAGACTAAAACCTTAGCCTACCCAAAACAGAAGGAGAGAGGAGAATCCAGAAATCCCCCGAGTCCCTACACCCCCTAGATCCCAACAAGGTCAATGGTGGAAATGATGCTGATGATGACTAGCATGCACCCAACACTTACTACACACAGTCACGAAGCTACGCTGCCATCTCCCAGCCTCGCAGCCGCCCTCTGAGGCGCCCATCAGTATCCCCATTCTGCAGATCAGGACACGGAGCCCCAGGGAGATTAAGTCCAAGGTTATCCATCTGGAACCGTAGAGCTAGAATTTGAACCCTGGGGGCTCTGAAGGTAGCGAGTGGAAAAAGACCCAGGCCTGAATGTATGTCCAGCAGCATCAAAGAATCCTCGGGATAGAAAAGGAGGGGTCCCAACACCCAGCTTTGGGGGTTCACCGCTCTCCAGCAGGCTCCCAAGGGCAGCCTGTCCCATCATTGTTCTTAGCCCCATGTGCGAGCAGCTCCTCCAGGCCCGACTTAGAGGAAAACTGAGCAGTTTTTACTCACGTCAGACCCCAATAGCCCGACTAATGAAGTATCCTGTAGTCCCCTCTGCTGAGACTCCGCCCACGGGCTCTCTCACCCCCAGGAGAATCTGGGCTTAGGTGTGTCTGAAGCTCTCGGGGAGCTGGTCACCAAGCCCCCGCGCGCCCCACCAGAGGTCCCGAGAGCACGTCACGAGCACAGGGATTCCTGGAGGTCTGTCCCGACATCCCAGGTGCCCAAGCCCTTCCCATGAGGGCGTGCAGACGGAGACCCGTGCTTGGCTGCACCCAGTGGCTGCTTCTCCTTCGGGACGCTCACGCCACCGTGTCCTTCTCCGCTCTTAAGCCAGGTGGAAGCATGAGTTTGACCCAAAACTAACCAAGGACGAAGACTTCGTGGTGAACGAAAACAAGCCGGTGAAGGTGCCCATGATGTTCCACGGGGGCACGTACGAAGTTGCCCGTGACGACCAGCTGTCCTGCACCGTCCTGGCCATGCCCTACCACAGCAACATCACGGCTCTCCTCGTGCTTCCGGGGGAGGGCCGGATGAGGCAGGTGGAGGAGGCCTTGGGGATGGACACGCTGGACCGGTGGAAAAATCTAATGATGCGAAGGTAAGGGTGGGGGTGGGGGGTGCTGGGGCATGTGGCTTCTTTCTTCCTCCTCCTCCTCCTCCCACCCTCTTTACTTTTTCTGTCCCAGATTTACTGAGCTCTTACCCCAGCCGCTTCTCCCAGCTAGCTCTGACGATGTCACACAGGGCTGTGGCCCTGGGGCCCACCCTCGTGCTTCATGGTCCGCTGGCTGAGGCCCTCTGCAGCCCCCAGAGCTGAGGTTGTCATCAGGGTGCCGCTAACGACATGCAGAGATTTCTGGGGGACTGTCGCCATCTCTCTGGTTTCAGGAAAGGGTCCAGACTCCCCACTTTGCTCCTCCACCCGAGTGTGGGCAAGGCCCTCTGAGATTTCCTGTAGGCAGCCCAAGCCTTGCTGGAGGTCTGGGGATAACAGAGGTCCAGGGACACGGGGCATAGAAGCGGCTTCCCATGGAGTCCAAGTGCAGGCTCTCTTAGGGTCTCTTCCAGAATATGCCCCCCCAGCGCCTCCCGGCCAGCCTCCCCCACCACATGAGGACGTCCCCCAGCATCTCCCTGCCTGAGGCCGGACCTCCCTCTGGGAGGACTTGGAGAGCGGAGCTCCTCCCACCCAGGCCAGGCCCTCGGATGAGGCCCGTGTGGCCCCGAATGACTGGGAGCAGTGAAGTCCGCTCCATCATGGGAACCGCCATACCCTCCATCAGGGAAGTAGTCTTGCCCATGGTCCCGGGGGAAAGTGCATTGCATCAGAACAGGACAGGCCCACCTTCCTGCCCTCTGAGCTCCTATGGTCTGGGGGACAAGTCATCAAGTGCAGGCCACTCCTCTGGTCCTTCACCGAAAAGGGCGGGGCCCCCTCCCGACCGGAAGGCCCAGGGCGAGCTGGAGAGAACACGCCTCCGTTCCCCAGGAGACGTGAGCAAGCCGGCAGACCCACGCCGGCAGACACACGCCCAGCACGCCTGGGAATTCAAGCCGGGGGGGGCCGGCTCCAGCCTGGAGCCTGCGCTTCAGACAGGCTCCTGCTCTGTGTCTGCCCGGGGGGAAGCTGCTGCGGCGGGTTCCCCCAGCAAAGGCTTGGTTTCCCCAAAGGCAAACCCGAGGCTCCACGGGTAGGGGGTGCGAACTGCTGACGACCCTGAAATGTCCGTTTTCCTGTTCAAAGTTCCACGGGACCACTCTCGGCCGGGGTTCCCCCCCACCCTCCAATCAGGCCTCTGTCTGTTTCAGTAGCCACGCTGCAGCGTCAGCCCCACGTTTCCCGGTTTCCCGTGTTGACGTGAGCCAAAGCCATTCTCCCTGTCGATGCACTGAACCCTCCTCCTCTCACGGCTCGGGGGTGTCGCCCCGGCAGCTCTCTCTTTTCCTTCCCACATCAGCAAACGGTTTGCTGCTACTGAGCCGTTTCTACCCGACAGCAGGATGCTGCCATTTCTCCCATCACAAAGCAACCTCCTCCTGCCCCCACTGCCCCGTTTCTTTGCTCTCCCCTGCAGGTATGTACCTTGGAGCGGTTGGCCTCTCTCCACTGGCCGCAGCTCTGCCCTCCCAGCCTCGCTCACACCCACAAGTCGGCCACCCGTGCTCCCCTCCACGGAGCTGTTCATCCCCCAGGTCCTCCAAGAGTATCCGTGGGGCTGAGTCTGCGGGTGGGTGTCAGGCCTGTCTTCCGCAGCCAATCAGCAGCGCCTGACCCAGTTGACAACGCCCCCTTCAGTGGTGTCCTTCACCTGGTTTCCAGGTCCCCACCGTCTCTTCACCCCCTTCATGCCCTTTCCCAGCCCCCTTGTCCCCAGCCCCTGCTCTGGGTCTCCGTGGAGTGCCAGGGGACTCACTGCTCAAGCCTCTTTTCCACAGGTGTTCACCACCCCCCGCAGGGGCCTCAGGCTCAGGGCGCTCTGTGCTGTCTGTGTTACCTGCCACACGCCCTCCTATTCCGAGGCTCAGTTCTCCCCCCCAGACCCCAAGGTCACACACCTGTCTGTGCACCCAGGATCTCTGTCCCAGTGTGTCCAGCCCGGTCCCCTGTCGGGGACTCCTCAAGCTTCCGTCTCCTTCAGGGGCAAAGCCACCCTTTCGGTCGCTCGAGTTAAAAATGCTGGGGTCCCCCGTGATCACTCTTCTCTCCAGCCCCTCACTCAGCCTGTCAGGGGACCCCACAGCCCCACCTGATGATGAGTCTGAGTCCGAGTCGGTCGCTTCCCAGCATGCCTAGCACTCGCAGCGTCTGACTGCGGCACTGACCTCCAAACGGTCTTCCGGCATCGACTCTGGTCCCTGCCCATCGCCACCGAGCGTGTATTCTTAACCGAGCAGAAAAAATGATCTTTTTAAACCCTAAGCAAGTCCTTGCCTTTCCTCTGTTCAGAACGCTATGGTGGCTCCCCATTCCACTGAGAAAATTTAAAAAAAACACACCCCAACTTGCCTAATTCCTTTGCCTTGGTCCAAGTTCGCACAGAGGTCCCTCTACCCCAGCGTTCCTGGCTCCCATGGTCAACCTGCATTTCCCCGCATCACAGGGGGCCTTCCTGCACATGGACTGCCTGCCTGCGATCCCTGCCGCGTACGGCTTTCGTTCTGTTGGGCTTAGTGTCTGTCTTCCTGCTGAAGTACAAGGTCAGGGGCACGGGGTTTTGCCTGTTCCATTCACGGGTGCATCTAAGCATCTAGAACAGCCCCTGGTACACAGTAGGCACCTAATAAATACTTGCTGAGTGAGTGGGTAAGCGGAAAGGTAGGTTGGGAGTCACTATGACGCTGAATGACATCCCCAGGGAGAGAGGGAAGAGAAGACCGCGGCCTGGGGCTCGGAGCATCAGAGCGACGAGGCAGGGGACAAGGTGGAGGAAGGCGGGGTGAGGGAGGGAGTGGCTGGTGAAGGAAGGAGAAAGCTGGAGGAGGGTGGGGACTGGGCTTGGAACGCTTCAAGATGGAAAAACAGATCAGCTCTGTTGGCACTGGCCTCTGAGTGCTCACTGTTGTATCCAGCATGCTGAGGCGGCGGCAGCTACAGGGAGAGCTGCCTCGGTCGCATGCAGAGGACACCCCGTCGGTGCAGAGGGCCGAGGCAGTGCGGGGGGAGGGGCGCTCACTGGCAGATACGGCAGATATGACTTCTGCTCCAAATGAAAGAAGGGATATGGGCTGGACGCCCAACCAGCAATTCTGGGCCAACGGAGGTGCCTTTGCTTTTGTGTTTTAGGACAGGGGTTGTTATAGCAGGTGCCCTGATCCTGAGAATGGCCGAGTAGACCAAAGGAAATAGGCAGGAATGGGGTCTTGGACAGGCAAGGAGAAACGGGGTTTGGGGCCAGGAGGAGAGCAATGCGGGGGCCCCCCATGTGCCTCCACCTGACCGCAGACCCTGGGCAGAGTGGCCCAGCCAGGTCCCAGCCGGTGCACCTGCACCAGCGCCCTCACTGTCCCGTGGTGTGCGGCCGTCACCATCATGTTCACACAAGTCTCTTCGAGACCATTCGCTGCAAGTCGCAGAGCTCAGGAGAGGCGAAGAGAGTTTCAACAGCTCTGCCTGGCCTCAGACCTGTGGCCCTGCTGCCTCTCGCATCAGGGGGGTCACAACTGGCTCGGGGCTGAGCCTGTGGCGGGGAGGCCTCAGTGGCTGCAGCGGAAGGGGCCCTGAGACAGTGGGGACTTGAGGACATTTCTGTGGGTGAAGGCTCAGAGCAGGGTTGATAAGAAGCAGAGACAGCGTAGAGAGCATGGGTGTACTGAAGGTGAAGGAACCCTCCTCGTTCTGTGGGTCAATAGAAAGACCGAGACCTTTAGGGCCGGGAGGACAAATGTCTCATTTGCCGTCTATCCTGGGGCCCGCCCTGGAGAAAGGTAGACCCTTGCCACTCACCTTTGTCGCTTCCCACTTCCCAGGGTTGTGGACGTGTCCGTGCCCAGGTTCTCCATCATGGGCACCTACGACCTCAAGAAGATTCTCTCCTACGTGGGCATCACCAAAATCTTCGAGGAGAACAGCGAGCTCACCAAGATCGTGCCGAATCACAGCCTGAAAGTGGGCGAGGTGAGCCCTCTTGGCCTGGCAATTACCCCCACCCCGCCCCCCCACCGTGCCACCCCCGCACAGGGAGCCTCCACACAGCCCCGGGCCAGAGCCATTGTCACAGCAGCTGAGCAAGCTGGGATTCTGCCCACCAGGAAGGCCAAGTTCAAATCCAGCTCTGCCCCTACCAGCCATGTGACCCTGGGCGAATCATGAACCTCCCCAAGCCTCGTGTTCTCAGTCTTTAATATTAGAACTGAACTCCTGTGCTGCTTTGGAGGTCAGTTCCATGAAACAAACCATTGGCCAAGGTCCAGGACGTGTGTCCAGCCCAGAATGGGTCTAGGCATGACCCAGGGCCTCTCTCAAAGGTGTCGCAGGCCCATCAGGACCAAGGGCCTACTGGTTAAGAGATGAACAAAGGGCCTGTGGTCTCCAGCAAGAATGAGCACCTGCCTCTTAGGGACAAGCAGAGAGGAGCACTAGGGGAGGGTCCCCAGATTTAGCAGACAGAATACAGGGCACCCAGTTAAATTCAAATTTCAGATACATGATTCTTGGTTTTTTTAGTGTAAGTATGTCCAATTATTGCATGGGACATACTGACCCTAAAATATCATTTATCTGAAAATTAAATTGAACTGAATGTCCTATATTTTACCTGGCAACCCTACTTTTAGGTTAAAAAGGAATTGAGGGGGAGAGATTTCAACAAGCAGAATTGGGTGTGGGGAGGATCTTCCACTAGGGGGCAGCATGGCCCAAGGCTGGTGGGAGGCGGGGACAGGCTGGGGCTGTGTGGGGAGTTCCAGCTGACCTGGGAGCAATCCCAGTTGCCAAGCTGAGCTGAGGGTCGTCACTGATTCAGATTCATTTTCCAATTCGCAAGAGGAAGAAAAAGAGTTCATAGAATGTTCTCATTTTTAAGCCTTCCTGCCAGAGACATCTCGTAAACATTCAATGGCTTTTCCCACGGGCCTTTATGGATGGAGTTCAAGGCTTCCCTCCTTCCGCAGTTAGGTGTGCCGACAGCTGAGCGCGACGGCAACCGGCCTGCTAGGAAATGGTTAGAATTTTGCAGACTGGAATGAAACGTGTCGGCATCTCACGGAAGCCCATCCGTTTCCCCAGGGTCGATCAATTAGTCACGGATGTTGAGGGTATGGGGGTGCATCTGGGGTCCAAGTCAGCCCCAACAGCTAGCCTGGAACCTGGCTCCCCCTCCACCATCCGCCAAACGTCTACCAGGCAGGTGAACGGAGGGCGGCAGGGGCTGGGGGCCTAGGGCAGGCCCCCCACCGCCCTGGCCTCTAGCTAGAGCTCAACGGACACTTCCAGCCATTGCAACCGTGGACACTTGCCTGAAATCCCCAGTGTGGGCAGCAAACCCCACTCCACCCCCGTAGCTGATGCCACGCTGCATCATCTTGTCCTTCACGCTGCGTCTGCTGGTTGAGTGTCCTTTAAGAGTGACAGATGGCTGGAAGCCCTGGTCGGGCTGGCCCCAGCTGTGACGGCTGTGCAGGGCAGCTACGGGGGAGGCCGCCCCCTCTCTGAGCCCCTCGAGTCCCCAGCTCCCCCAGGGTTCCCGGAGGGTGTGGCAAACACGCTGCTGACCTCGCTCCCCGTCCCCACAGGCGGTGCACAAGGCCAAGCTGAAGATGGACGAGAAGGGCACGGAGGGCGCTGCGGGCTCTGGGATGGAGACGCTGCCCATGGAGAGGCCGCTGGTCTTCAAGCTGAACAGACCCTTTCTGGTAATCATCGTGGAGAACCTCATGTCCACCATGCTCTTCCTGGGGAAGATCACGAATCCCACCGGCACCTAGGGAGGAGCTCCGGTCTGCTGCAGACCCCAGCCCCGGCCTGAGGGGCTGGCGACGTTTCGTCTCCCCGGGACTGAGACCACGGGACATTCTAATCTATTCCCACATCTTGGGGCCCGCCCTTGTCGCCCAGCGGGCAGCACTGCCGGGCTCCGGCTTCTGTGCTGAGCCCCCTCCCTGCCCGTACAAATGCAGGGGGGTTAGATGCCCCCTCCACCCCCTTGGCTGCAGAGATTCCTCTCCCCGCACAGGCAGGGGACTTCTGGGATGTAATAAACACCCTCCACAGGTCTGGTGACTGCTGGTGGATAATCCGAGGAAGCTGTGAGCCAAGGCGAGCACCTGGCCTTCAGAGAGAGGGGACCCAGGTTCACATCTTAGGGACGGAGTATCTTTGGAAAAGCCACACGGCCTCCCTGAGTCCCTGTTTCTGTGTTTCTGGGGTCAGGACCACCGAGCTCCCCCCTGGGGCTCTGAGGCAACTAGCGCACTGCTTGAGAAAACTCTGTTCACCTCTGTGAGCCCTTGACCTTGGGTCTTGGCAGGTGAACTTCAAAGGCATCTTCCCCAGAGGATCCGCGCAGGACCTCTGGGCTCAGCCAGGCATCCCGGCGGGTGGGGCTGGCCTGGCGTGGGAAGGGTGCCGCCCAGCGTGGCAGCGGCTAGGGTTCAAGGCCAGCTTTGCCTGCTGCAGAGCACAAAAAGCAGAGCTTGGTCTGTGCACCTGTTAGCAAGCTCAGCAGCAGAGCATCCGGGGACTATGGTGCCAAGTGAAATAAGCCGGTCAGAGAAAGACAAATACCACGTGATTTCACGTATAGGTGGAATCTAATGGACAAAATACCAAACAAAATAGACACAGGCCTCATAGATACAGAGAACAGACTGGCAGCTGCCAGGAGGGAGGGCGTCGGGGGGCTGGGCGAAACCAGGTGAAGGGATTAAGATGCAGACAACAGCGTGGTGCTGACCAGAGGGAAGGGGGTGGGGGAGGCGGAAGAGGGTGAAGGGGGATACATGGCGATGGAAGGAGACCCGACACAACATAAGATACAGATGAGGTATTATCGAATTTTGCACTTGAAACCTATATCATTTTATTAACCAATGCCACCCCAATTAATTCAAAGAAAGCAAAAAAAAAAAAAAAAAAGGAATGAATGGGATCCATGCACCTGCTTCAGAAAACATGGCCCTGCAGTGCCCACCTATAATCACAAGGGGGCATCAATGCTCAGGGGGCTACTTACCTTCTGAGCGTGGGGTACTCTCATTCCCAGCACAGATATGGGAACGGAGACTCAGAGGGGTGAAGTGTCTCCCTCGTGGCCTCCTGGTTAGCCAGCCACAGGCCTTCCGGTTGGGGCAGGAAGGGAGGGGTTCCACGTGGCCCTGGGTGCCTCAGCTCCTCTCCAAGGTTTGCTGCCCAGCTCACTTGGGCACATGCATGGTCAGCAAGCGCCCCGTCCTCCGTCCTGGGCACCCCCAGGGCCCTGGACACCCGACGCCCCCGCCCCCAGGCGGGTGGAGAAGGCGGCCTGGAGAGGGTCAGGGCTAGTTTGGGGGGTGAGCACCCAGACCAGGAAGCACCGAAGCCCCTCTTAGAGAAGGTGGGAAGCAGGAGGAGGTGGAGACCCTGCACCAGAGACACGCGGGGGGACAAAGGCTGGGAGCCCCGCAGAGTGCTTTGCTGACCATTTCCACTGCACCGGCCTGAGTGGGTGGCTGTGGGGGGTGGGGAGACACCAGACAGACAGGGAAACCCGGCATACGTGTCTCAGGTTTGTGACTGGGGGCATGGCGTGTGCAACCAGGGGCGTGGCGCAGGCAGGAAAACCACTTGCGTGGTGGCCAGGTGACTTGAGCATGTCAATTAACCCTTCTGAGCCTCGATCCCTCCCTCGCCGACTGAAAGGGGGTAATAATATCATCCTCATAGGGCCGAGGTGCCCTGAGGGGCCCACGGGAGGCACTCAGCAGAGCCACTGTCCCGATCTCCCGCCCCTGAGGTGACCAGCTGTTTTCTCCAGGCATTTGCCTTTGCCATTACCAGGAATGCTTGCCCCCTGCCTAACGAGCTCCTACCCTTCCCTCAACACCCCGCCCACTATGCCCTCTTAATGGAATTGTCTCCACCTTTCTGCATCTTCCAAGCAGCTTTCAGTAAAGCACTCATCTCCGCGCACCATGGCGACTCTGGGGTCTGAATTTCCCCTTGACCCCCACATGGGCTGCATCCAATCCTGCATGATGTGGTTGCTTACCGGGCAGTAGTCCCTGGAGCAGTCGCTCATGCCAACAGACCCGGCCCCTCCCTTCAGGGACTTAATGTCCAGTGGGAAAAGCAGCCATGGAGGGAGTAACCTCGCACACCGATTTGTGACCAGGAGCCCCAGCGATGAAAGATGATGGTCATGTGCGCGGAGAACCGTAACCCAAGGGTCTGACCTAGTCTGGGGACTCGGGCAAGGCTTCGGGAGGTGATAGTGGGGGAGAACTCTGATTTTGGGGAGCTTACCTGTCGTCGGACTATAGATATTAATTAGAACTGCACACTCAGGTGTTTCTCCCAGTGTGGTTAACAGTATCTAAAATACTGGCTGGTCTTTCACCCTGGCCGGGTGGCTCCGTCGGTTGGAGCGTCACCCCGTACACCAAAAGGTGCAGGTTCGATCCCCCATGGGACCGTGTACAGGAGGCAACCCATCCATGTTTCTCCCTCTCCTTCCTTCTCTCTAAACATATCCTCAGGTGAGAATCTGAAATAAAATGCTGATTGGTCACTCAAACAAAGAGTGAGCCTCAACTCTAGTGGTTTGTTTATCTTCTTTTTAGCTAATTTTATTCAAAAAGTGACTGTTGCAAATTTTAAATATTTTTCCACTGGTTTCCTACTTCACGGCTCTATTTTCATTCTTCACTACAGAAAGGAATTCTGAGGAAAAAAAAAGAGGGGGGAAGCCCTGGGGCAGGAAGCAGAGAGAGACGCCACCGAGCAGCGGGAACAGCATGTGCAAAGGCCCTGGGCTGGCAGGGCGGCTGGGACGGTGACCTGGGATGAGGTTAAGACTGCCGGAGCAACACGAAGAGGCAGGGGGACGGGGGCGGCAAGGCGGGACAGGTAGGCCGGGGCCTCGTGGGCCACAGGGAGGCTGCCGGTTGGTGGCCAAAGAGCCGAGATGAGCTGCTGCGGGTGTTCGGTTGTGACCCGGGCAAACTCATTCGTTATGTGTCCCTCTGGCCCCAGTGCCCAGGCCAGTGCCTGTCATGGGGGACATGCTCTGGGTGTGTTCGCTGAAAAGACGCCTGCCACAGCCATCGCCTACACTCCGGCCACGGCCGGCCTCCTCCGGGGCCCTCCTCCCCCCCCGGGAGGGAAGGCCGAGTGCCCACTTCCTCATTGGAGTCTGCAAAGCACGCCCTCCGCCCGGCCACCTCCTGGCACCTGTGCATGCCATCCCTCCTCCCCACAACCCCCCCCCCCCAATGTTCTGCTTGTTCCCCGTTCCTTCGCACACCCACCGGGCTCTCTTAGATGTTACTCATCCTCCTCCTCCTCCTGTGAAGGCTTCCCAGGCCACATGTTTGTGGACTGACTGACCGGATGAATGAATGAATGGATTTCACTCTGGTGTAACCAGCTTACCGGCTGCCTCTGGGAGCCCAGCCCCGTGGGGATGCTTTCTCCAACCCTGTGGCCCACGCTTCCTTCCAGTTAGTGTGACCATTCCACTTGACTGGTGAGAAAAGTGAGGCCAGGAAGCCACCGAGCTGGGACTCTTTGGGACATCTGTCCATTCAGACAGCAAATACTTGCTGAGTGTCCGATCCGTGCCAGGGACCGCCCTAGGGCTGGAGACACGGCAGTGAGCAAAACATACAACACTTCTTATTCTTGTGCACGTTCCAGGCAGACAATGAACTGCAGGGTGGTGAAGGACCGTTCAGTGGAGCAGGCCAGGGTCACTGGAGGTGTTGGTGCTGCTGCTGGTGGCCAGGTCGCAGGCCTCGTTGTGGACGCAACACCCCCTGTGAGACAGCAACACCCCCTGAGACGATAGATTCCGAGATTCTGCTCTTCTCAGTGTCCCGTGCAGAACCAGCCCCTGGGGTAGGAGCTGCCCTGGCAGGGGCCCTTCTTGGTGATGGGAGAGGGGTCGGCCCCAGCCAGGACGGAGAGCACCCGACGTCGGGAAGCAGGGTTCGGAGGCCCCTTTGGCGGGAGTCGGCTTGGCTTCCCACGACGTGCAGAAAGCCTTGGTGCGGAAGGCCACTCGAGGGCACGCTGGGAGTCCGGAGGCTGGTTTCCTGTTTGGCCAGGCTGAGGTCATCCGCATGGGCACACACCAGAGGTGACAGGCTGGAGTGCTGGTCAGGGCAGTCACAGGTGAGACGTCCTATTTCCTGGCCCTGCCTTTCCCAGGCGCTGGCTGTGTGCTGATACCCTGGACCGATACCATCTCCTCTCAGGGCCCTTGTTTCCCGTCTGTGCGGCGATGGGGCTGCCCGTGCAGCTCAGGCGGGACGTGGATGCTTACACTGGAAGTGGTGGAACTGGCCCGCAAATTCCGTCTACTCGTTTCTCCGTGCATTCATTCAGTCGACAGATATTTATTTACTGAGCACCTACTGTGTGCCAGGGAGTGTGCCAGGCGTGGAAAACCCTGGCAGGCACTCAGGGTCACAAAGATAGCTCCCTCCCGCCCAGACAGGACAGCATTTCCCGCCCTGCTCTGTCACCGTGTCAGTGCTCAGGTGTGACGACAGGAGTGCCAGGCCACGGCGCCCTCTCTCTCGGGGTGACATGCCCCGCTTCGCTGCCCGGTTCCCCGAGTTCTGTTCATCCCCGAGCTGCTGTCATGACCGTGGCCGAATCCTGGTCAGTTTTTGTGCTGCTATTGGCTCGAGGCTGGTCTCACCTCAACTTTAGAAGAACAGAGGAAATGTGTTTAAACAGAAAATTCGTATCGAACCCCAGGACACCTGCCGCAGATACAAGCTAACTGTAAAAACGCACACAGCACAACCAGCTCGGCGAGCGACTCCCTCCAGGTCTGCTGCCTGCGGCAGCCCCAGGCCTGAGGCTGGCTCCATGCAGTCAGACAGAACAGCAACCATCACCGAAAAGTAAATAGAACTAAAGTGAGACAGCATGCTTTAGCTTGAATTGGCACAGATCTAAGAGTCGAACAGCACTGGGCTGAGAGTAGGTGGTGAGGCTGTACGACAACAACATCATATAAAAACCAAAGGGCCCCTCACCGGGCGGCTCCGTGGGGAGGGGCGTCAGCCCGGACACCAAACCACGTGGTGGGTCTGACCCTGGTCAGTCAGGGTGCATACGGACGGCAACCCATCCACGCTTCTCCATCATGTCGATCTCTCTCCCTTCCCCTTCCTCGTTCTCTCCCTCCCTCCCTTCCTCTCTCTCTGAAATCAATAAACATATCCTCTAGTGAGGATTTTAAAAAACAACAACAAACAGGCAGGGAGACAGTGCCCACAGACTAGGTTGCACACGCACTAAAAAGCTCGAACAAGGCAAGTGAGGAGCTGGCCACACCCGGGAGCCTCCAGGGACCGCCAACTCGGTAGCTTGTGGTCAGGGGCACGCAGAGGGAGGCTGTTCTCTGTCCACCCTTCATCCCGTGCCTTTCGAATTTTGCATCCTCAGTAACCAGGAAAGATAGTACTTACTTTAAACCATTAAATTCACCAAAAAGATTTGCCCAGGGACCTTCCGTCTGAGGGCCTAAGAGCCCTTGGCTTCGTGGCCTTGGCTGAGTTCAGAGGTGCTGCAGAGACATCTCCGGGGCTCATGGGCCTTCTGTCTCTCCCGCTCGGGTTTCCGGCAGTTTCACCAAATGCCTTTGACAATGAGCTGGTGTTTGGGGTTCTGAAATGAAGTCAGATTTCAACCTAATATTTCATCCCCCCCCACAAAAAAAAAGCAATTTAGCAGGCAGGCAGCACAGTCGGGGCTGCTGGCACCAAGCACAGACATTCTCCTGGAGGGTTAGGGTTAGGACCAGGACAGGACCGGGACAGGACCGGGGAAGGCCGGATTTGTCCCTCCGTGTCTCCCCCTCACGGGCAGAGAGCAGAGAGCACCTGAGGCTGCAGCCCGTGAGCTCACACAAGGACCCCGACTCCCTGGGTCTTAGGTCAAGGTGAAATGTGAACATGATTTACGTGCCTCACGACTGGCCTTTCTTTCTCCTCCTCTTTCTTTTAGATCAATTGTTAACTGTTGGGGAACGGTTTAGATTTGCAGGAAAGCTGTGAAGGCGGCACAGAGCTTCTGTAGCCACCCCCACCCCCACCCACGACCCAGTTTCTCCCGGGTGACAGCCCACGGGACCAGGAGACATTTGTCACAACTTAAAACCAGTGCTCGAAGGTGACTAGGAACTGAGCTGGATGCGGATTTCAGCGGTTTTCTAAACGAGCATCCTTTTGTGTTCCAGGCCCGAGCCCACGACACCACGTGCTGCGTTTAGTGGCCTTTCGGTATGAGGCCTTGGCCGGGGCTTCGGGAGGCTGGCTGCCGTGGGCGGCCCCGGAGTCGGACAGGCGGAAGGGCACATCCCAGCATCCCAGCTCCGCCACGCGTCTGGTTCGTGACACCAGGCAAGGCCCTTGCCTAGTGCACCCAAGCCTTAGCTCTGCCTCTCTGCGAAGTGGGGCCACCCTCTCCACCTCGCAGGGTCCTGGGGGGATTCAATGACGTCAGGCGTTCAAATAGTGACCTCTTGCCAAAACCTGCTATGAACAAATGAAGTCAGGCCAGAGTCCTCGGGGACTCTACGCCCACCCCCCATCCTGACCCCTCCGGGCAGCAGAAACGAGCCGTGGGGCAGCGAGGAGATGGCGGGAGCTCCGGGAGCACTCTCCCAGGACACGGGGCGGGGGGGGGGGGCCTGTCCGCACCAGGGGGTGCTGGGTCCCTGTTGGGGGCCCCCGAACGGCAGCCTCTGGTTAAGACAACCTTGGAGGCCCGGCCTGGAGGCTCACGGTCTGCTCCACAGTGACCAGCAAATTGAAGTGAGATTTTCAAATATTTGAAAAGAAACGGGCATAATGATGTGGCCAGATTTAAAAAGTGGCGAGAAGAGCTCCGTAAACCAGCAATGGGACCAAAGCAGACGGCCGAGGGGCGTCGGCAAGGGATTCTCCGTCAGAGGGTAGAGGGGGTGGACACGGCAGGACAGGTTCCGGGGGGAAGCACGCACATAAGATAAGGCTCCATGTTGATGTGACCTTGGATGGACTCTGGGGGACCTGCCTCCGCTTTGTCACTGTTTCAGCAGCACTGGTGTAATGCATTTGGAGAGAAGAAACAGGCCTTGGTTTCCGGGAGACCCCGGGACCCCAGGAACTGAGGGGCTCCGAGTGGGAGGTCGTCTTGGAGAGCCTGTGTCTGGGGCAGGAGCAGAGATTGTGGGGGAGGAAGGCTCAGATCCCCTCACCGCCCCCCCGTCTTCTGGTCTTTTCCTAGGAAGTCTGACTCAATAGCTCTTGGCGGGGCCTGGGAATCTGAGTTTTAATGAGGCTACAATTTCTCCTGACCATTAACCAAGCTTGGGAAACCCCATACTCGTGCACACTGCCTTCCTGCTTCAAAATCCTGGGGGTGGGTGAGTCACCGCGGCCTGGCTCTCGGTTCCGACCATCCCTCCCTCGCCTCCCACTTCTTTATATTCTCCTTCACTCTTCTCCCTCCGTCCCAGCATTTGCGGATCACAGCCCTGCCCTGCACAAGCCACCCAAGGGCCGGCCTTTCTAATCAGGGGGACAGCCACAGGCGGAGGTAAATTGCAGCTGTGCCCCGGCTGCGGTCTGCTCCAGGAGGGGCGGGCTTTCTGCGGGATTCAGGGATTCTCTGCCATGGGCAGCTGGGAGCTGGCGGGATGGGAAGGAGCGTGGCAGGTGGGGTGCGTGGGGAGGGCCGTCTGCACAGACAGGACCGTGTGCGATCACACGACACAGAGTGGGACAAGGCAGGGCTGCGTTCATTTCACTGTCTGTGGTCTTCTGTGTCTAGATACAGTTTGCACAGAGTGAATTAACAACTATTTCCGGCCATTATTTCTTCAAGAGCTTTTCTGTTCTCCCTGACCCGCTTTGGCCTAGAGCTCCAACCACACACGTGTTAGGCTTCTTGGTTTTGCCCCAAAGACGGCTGGGACTCGGCTATTTTTTTCCAGTCTGCTCCCTTCAGGTTAGGCTGTTGCTATTGCTGTGTTCGCAGGCTTGCTGTTATTTTCTTCTGTGACTTTTCTCTTAAGCCTAGCCAGCGAGTTTTTCATTTTGGATACTGAATTTTTCATCTCTGAAAGTTCAATTTGATAGTTTTTTATAGTTTTTAAAATATACTTTATTGATTATGCTATTATACTTAGCCCATTTTTTCTCCCCTTTATCCCCCTCTGCCCTGCACCCCCTGCTCCCACCAGCATTCCTCCCCCCCCCTTAGTTCACGTCCCTGGGTCGTGCATATGTATAAGTTCTTTGGCTTCTCCATTTTCCACACTGTTCTTGACCTACCCCTGTCTATTTTGTATCTACCATTTATGCTTCTTATTCCCTGTGCCTTTTCCCCCATTCTTCCCCCTCCCCTCCCCGCTGATAACCCTCCATGTGATCTCCATTTCTGTGATTCTGTTCCTGCTCTAGTTGTTTGCTTAGCTCATTTTTGTTTTTGTTTTTGCTTTTTTAGGTTCAGTTGTTGATAGTGGTGAGTTTGTTGTCATTTTACTGTTCATAGTTTTGATCTTCTTTTTCTTAAATGTTAAAGTCCCTTTAACATTTCATGTGATAAGGGCTTGGTGATGATGAAACTCCTTGAACTTGACCTTATCTGGGAATCACTTTATCTGCCCTTCCATTCTAAAGGATAGCTGTGTTGCCACCCTTCAAAGCCAGGCAGATTCATGGTATTCGTGCAAATGCAAAAATATTCACGGAGCTGTTGGATGTCTGGCATATTCACGGGCGGGGGAGCCACGCACGCTGCAAGCTGCGTGTCTATCTGCATGTCTGTCATGGCCCCTGCTCCCCAGCCTGGCACCCATTGTGGCACTTGTCCTCTTGCGTGTCTCTCATCATCATCACCCCCAGCAGAGAGTCCCTACCTGTTTAAGTACTAGAGGGGAGCAAAGCCAGAAAACTTCCAGGACCTTACATAACACAACATACTTCTGCACATGCGAGCTCACTTCATGTTATGGGAACAGTTCATTAGACCCAGTCTCAAGGCTTTGAGAACACTAGTTATCGGGCCCCTGCAAGGCTACGGGAATGCTGGTCCCAACAGTTACCCAGACACCTGGGTGAGGAAGCCAGACTGCCTCCACTTACCCTATAGTAGCTTTGCTGGACAGAGTAATCTTGGATGTAGGTCCTTGCCTTTCATGGCTTTGAATACTTCTTTCCAGCCCCTTCTTGCTTTCTTTTGAGAAACCAGCTGACAGTCTTAGGACAACTCCTTTCTAGGTAACTGTCTCCTTTTCTCTTGCTGCTTTTAAGATTCTCTCCTTATCTTTAATCTTGGGGACTATAATGATGATGTGCTTTGGTGTGTGCTTCCTTGGGTCCAACTTCTTTGGGACTCTCTGAGCTTCCTGGACTTCCTGGAAGTCTATTTCCTTTGCCAGATTGGGGAAGTTTTCCTTCATTGTTTTTTTTTAAATAAGTTTTCAGTTTCTTGCTCTTCCTCTTCTTCTTCTGGCACCCCTATGATTCAAATGTTGGAACGTTTAAAGTTGTCTCAGAGGTTCTTAAGCCTCTCCTCGTTTTTTTGCATTCTTATTTCTTCATTCTGTTCCAGTTGGATGTTTATTTCTTCCTTCTGCTCCAAATCATTGATTTGAGTCCCAGTTTCCTTCCCATCACTGTTGGTTCCCTGTACATTTCCTTTATTTCACTTTTAATAGCCTTCATTTTTTCCTCTATTTTTTGACTGTACTCAACCATTTCTGTGAGCATCCTGATTACCAGTACTTTGGACTCTGCATCTGATAGGGTGGCTGTCTCTTCATCACTTAGTTCCGTTTTTGGAGTTTGATCTGTTCTATCATTTGGGCCACATTTTTTTGTCTCAGTGAGCCTGTCATGTAATAAGGGGCAGAGCCTTAGGTACTTACCAGGGTGGGGCAACCCACATCGCTGCGTTGTGATGCTGTATGGGCGGGGAGGGGTCTGAGAGGGAATAATGCTGCTGACTTGGCTGGCTTCCAGGCACTTCCACCACTACCCAAAAGCAAATTGGGCCCTTCTGGGGCTGAATCCCAGGTGGGTGGGTTTGTGTACATTCTAGGACCCCATAAGCCCCTCCAATGAACTCTCCTGTGAGGCTGGGAGTTTCTCCCACTACTGCAACCATCACAGGTTTTTACAGTCAGAGGTTTTGAGATTTTATTTCCCGCACTGGAACCCCGGGTTGCGAGGTCTACCTCGCTCCCCAGTTGTTTCTCCTGGTTCATCTGCATGCAAATCTGGGACCACCTAGTCCTCCAGCCACCGCCTTGCTTCCAGTCCTCTCTGCCTTGGCTGCCTGTCTCCGTCCCTCCTACAGGTCTGGATGGATGTTTCTTCTTTAGCTCCTTGGTTGTCAGACTTCCATACAGTTTAATTTTCTGGCAGTTCTTGTTGGTTTTTGTTTTTAAATTTGTTGTTCTTCTTCTGGTTGTGCAAGGAAGCAAAGTGTATCTACCTACGCCTCCATCTTGGCCAGAAGTCAATACTTCTTTATCGCTTTGATTTTTCTCACGTTACATTAAAGTTTTCTTTATTTAAGTGTATTTTAAGTAGCTGTTTTAAAGTTCATGCCTGTTAATTTCATAATCCCAATTATGTCTGGCTCTGTTCCTAGTGATCGATTCTTCCTTCTGGTCAAGGGCCACATTTTTCTATTTCTTAGAACATCTAGCAACTTTTGATCAGATGCTGCTCCCTGTGACATCACAATTTTGGGGAGGTCTGGATTGTGTTAGCTTCTTCTGTGGTGTGTTGGCATCTGTTCTGACAGCCAACTAAAGTACTTGCAGGCTGCTCATCCCATCAAGTCATGTTTTCAAGCCTCGTTAGAGTATCTAGAGCAGCTTAAAACAAAGTCAGTTCAGCTCCGATGTCAAGTTGCAGCAAGCAGAGTCTCTGCTGAAGGCCCCAGACGCTCCGTGAGGTCTCCTCACTCCAGCGGAACATAAACTAAACATCTCCCCTCCGCCGTGCTGTGTGAACTCTGGGAATTATTCCACTTACATCCTGCAGCTTTTTGTTTTGGTTTTGGGTCTTTTGAGTTGGGTTTTTTTTTGGGGGGGGCAGCCTGATAGAATTTCACTTTATGTACACAGAGCTTAGAACTTAGCTTTGGACTTAACCCTAATGCACAGCTATAGCTTCCTTGGCTTTCTCAAGCAATGATCTCTCCTGAGCTCAGCAAGCTTGCCACACTCTCCTTGGGTCTCCTTCCTTGTGTCCAGAAAGTGACTTTAGGCCCAAAATTGGGACAATCGTAGGGTTAACCTCATTGGCTTCCCTTTTCTCCTGTCATCCAATAACTGAATTGTTTCTTTTTTGTTTTCACTGTCTCATTCATTTTATAAATTTTTGTGTTTATTTATTTTTATTTTTTTATTCAACTATAGGTGTCCCCATTTTCCTTCCACCACTCTCCCACACCCCACCCACCTCCACCTCCCACCCTTAATCCTACTCCCCCATTGGTTTCATCCATGGGTCCTTTGTACGTGCTTCTCAATGACCCTTACCCTTCTTTCCTGTTATCCCCCTCCCTCTCTGGTTACTGTCAGTTTGTTCTTTATTTCAATGTCTCTGGTTATATTTTGCTTTGCTTGTTTCTTTTGTTGATTATGTTCCACTTATACATGAGATCATATGGTATTTGTCTTTCAGCACCTGACTTATTTCACCTAGCATGATGTTCTCCAGGTCCATTCATGCTGTCACAAGGGGTAGGGGCTCCTTCTTTCTTTCTGCTGCGTAGAATTCCATTGTGTAAATGTACCATAGTTTTTTGATCCATTCATTTGCTGATGGGCTCTTAGATTTGCTTCCAGCATTTGGCTATTGTGAATTGTGCTGCTATGAACACTGGGATGCATAGGTTCTTTTGAATTGGTGTTTCAGGATTCTTAGGGTATAGTCCCAGCAGTGGAATTGCCAGGTCAAAAAGCAATTCCATTTTAAGTTTTTTGAGGAAATTCATACTGTTTTCCATAGTAATTGAACCAGTCTGCATTCCCACCAACAGTGCACTAGGGTTCCCTTTTCTCCACAACCTCGCCAGCACTTGTTGTTTGTTGCTTTGTTTGTGATGGCCATTCTGACTAGTGTGAAGTGGTATCTCCTTGTGGTTTTAATTTGAATCTCTCTGATAGCTTTGATGCTGAGCATCCTTTCATATGTGTCTGGACGCTCTTTATGTCCTTCTTGGATAAGTGTCTGTTCAGGTCCTTTGCCCATTTTTTAAATTGGATTGTTTGTCTTCCTGGAATGGAATCATGTGAGTTCTTTATATAGTTTGGAGATCAAACCCTTGTCTGATGTATCATTGGCAAATATATTTTCCCATATGGTTGGTTACTTTCTCATTTTGCCGATGTTTTATTTAACCTTGCAGAAGCTTTTTAATTTGATGAAGTCTCATTTGTTTTTTCTTTCCTTTATGTCCCTTGCTCTAGGGGACCTATCAGTGAAAATATTGCTGCATGAAATATCTGAGATTTTCCTGCCTATGTCCTCCTCTAGACTTTTATGATGTTATGACATATTTAAGTCTTTTATTTATCTTGAGTTTATTTTTATGTATGGTGTAAGTTAGTGGTTGAGTTTCTTTTCTTTCTTTTTTTTTTTTTTCATGTAGCTGTCCAGATCTCCCAACAGCATTTTTGAAGGAGCTACTTTACTCCACTTTATGCTCCTATGCTCTTTGTCAAATATTAATTGACTATAGATACATGAGTTTATTTCTGGGCTCTCTATCCCATTCCATTGATCAACATGTCTGTTCTTATGCCAGTATCACACTGTTTTGATTACAGTGGCCTTATAATATAGCTTGATATCAGATATTGTGATCCCTCCTACTTTGTTCTTCTTTCTCAAAATTGCTGCGGCTATTTGGGGTCATTTATGGTTCCACATAAATTTTTAAAATGTTTGTTCTATATCTGTGAAATACGTCATTGGTATTTTAATAGGGATTGAGTGAATCCATAAATTACTTTGGATAGTATGGACATTTGATGATGTTAATTCTTCCAGTCCATGAACATGGTATATGCTTCCATTTATTTGTGTCTTCCTTAATTTCTTTCTTCAGTGTTCTGTAGTTTTCTAAGTACAAGTCTTTTACCTCTTTGGTTAGGTTTATTCCTAGGTACTTTATTTTTCTTTTTATTATAGCAAATGGGATTTTTTCCTGATTTCTGTTTCTGATATTTCATTGTCGTTGTATAAAAGTGTCTTCAATTTCTGAATATTGATTTTGTATCTTGCTATTTTGACAAATTCACTTATTAGCTCAAGTCATTTTTTGGTGGAGTCTATAGGGTTTTCTATGTACACTATCATGTCCTCTGCAAACAATGACAATTTTACTTTTTCCTTCCTAGTTTGGATGCCTTTTATTTCTTTTTCTTGTCTGATCACTGTGGCTAGGACTTTCAAAATTTTCCTGTTTAAAAGTCCAACATCAGTCACTTTTGTTTTGGCCAGAAGTGTAAGTCAACTCAAGTTTTATATAGGTATATAGCTGTAAAACTGTCACCTTCATTAACCCTAAAAGACCCTGAAAGAGTCTTTCTTGCTCCTTTCCAGTAAGTATCAACCTTCAAAGGTAAACTGCTCATGTTTCCATTCATTAATTTACTCATTCATTCATTCATTCATTCACTCACTCATCAAACATTTCCTGAAACCTTAGCACTGACCTTACAGTGATGCACAGAGAGAACAAGGCAAGCAACTACCTTGATTTGTTAAATTTTCGGTCACACAAATAAATGTCAGAGTGTTACAGAGACAAGTGTTTCACTAAGAGGTAAATAGTACTATAAAAAACACTTAATAGAAGGAACTTTCCTTATTCTGGGTGGTCAAAGAGAGCTTCCTTGAGGAAGTGACATGAGCTAGGTAGCGCCTAACAATAAATAAAAATCAATCAGGGAAAAAAGTTTGATGAGGGGAGAAGGAAGAACACTCCAAGAGTAAAGAACAGCAAACATCCCATGTGAGGGTCATGGAAATGTGCCGAATGGCCGGGCACAACCATCCATAGCAAGAGCCTCTGAGTTGGGTGACAAGTTAGAGGTGCCAACAGAGGCCATATCATGCAGGTTCAGTGAAAGATTTCACTGTCTGCTCTATGAAATGTGAGGCTATTGGAACACTTTAAAATATTTAAGTGTTGATGTGGTAGGTTGGGAAATAAGGAAGAAGCAGGCACAGGGCTGAATCCTAGGTTTAAATAACTGGGTGAGTGGCACTGTCATGGATGGAGATACTGAAAGCATTTTCAGTTGTCATGTGTTTGGGAGATGATGTTTGGTTAAGAGTCTGAGTTCAGTTTGGGTGATTCTGGGCTTAAGGTTTATTGGCAGCATTAGGAGGAGACACTGAGTAAGTGGATAGATATATGGAGTTCAGAGGGAAGGTCTGGACTGAAGATGAAAAATAAGTGATTTGCATTTTTTAGTAACAGAGCAGTGGGTGGTATAGGGTGAGACAAGCTGGTGAGAGAAGAGAGATTAAAGTGAGGAGAGCGCTGCAGAGTGCTGGGTGCTGGGGCCCATAAGGAAAGGGCAGGAGAAGAGAAACCAGTGAAAGTGACTACAGAGGAGGAGCAGAGAGAGAGAGAGAGGAGACACCTAGGAGAGTGTAGTGTCCCAGAGACAATGGGGGACAGGAGAAGAAGCTGAGTGTGGTCTCTTGGGCCAAGTGCTACTGAGAAGTCAGGTAAGACAAGAGCCTAGATGCGTGTCTGTGGGCTGGTCCCATTTCTGTGGACCCAAAACCCAGGCAAGGGTGAGCCAGGGAGGGCATGGAAGCTGAGGGCACAGATACCATGAATATGCAGCTCTTGAAGATTTGGGCTGTGATGGAGAGAAGGAAGACAGGGCAGCACCTAGAAGGGAATGAGATTTTTATTGTGTCATTGATGGTTTGTTTGTCTTCATGGGCAAGACTTGAATGTCTTTATAAGCCAATGGTGAGAACCCAGTTAGGAGGGAGCGTTGAAATACAGAGGAGAGAGGTATAAGGGTCCTGAGTTGGAGATAAAGGATGCTTTCTCAAGTGCTGGGAAGAGGATTGACCCTAGAAGCAGGAGTAGAGGGGAGGAGTGGGGGAGGGGAGGGGAGCTGGGTAGAGTGGGGCTGTGTCTTTGGTGGAGGAGGCTGGGGGAGTTCCTTTTCTGAGGGGCTGTCTTTAATGGGAGGTAAGAGACAAGGTGATCTGGGGGTTCCATGTGTGTGCACATATGGCAGGGTGAGGAGCCAATTGTACAGAAAGGGAAAAGGTTGAGATATTCCCAATAGTCAGTGGGCCAGTGAGTGGGTCAGTGCTATGGTAACAGGCAAATAAAGATTGGTGATTGGAAATGTGCAATGGACCAAACAGCCCTTCTTAGGGGCCTTGCTGAAAATGTTTGTCAGAGAGGCCGAGACCCCAGGGAGTACAGGGGTTTGGAATGAAACAAAGCCTTTTGACACTCAGGCCAGATAAGAAGGCAAATGAAAACAGGGGAGGGTGGGTAGACTGAGAGAAACACAACCTTTCCAGGAAACTAGAACAGTTTGATGCCCAGGATGAAGGCAGTGACACAAGTTGGAGCCCAATGGCAAGGACCTGACATGCAAGGTGCTTGGGCGTTCCTCCCGAGGTCAGCGGGGAGCCACTGAGGAATCTGAGTGGGAGAGTGACACATGAGATTTGTATCTAGAAAGATCACCCTGTCTGCAGGGTGGACAGGTGACTAGACGAGTGAGGAACTGAGCAGGTGAGAGATAATGGAAGGCAGGACAAAGGCCGGGGCAGCTGGGAGAGAGGGACCCAGACAGGGGCAGCCACGAGGGGGAGGAGGACAAACTGTCCCTGTCACCCTGATCGGAAGAGCTCGCTGGCAGGAGTCTTGCACACCCCCAGACCTCAGTCGTGACACAGCAGGAAGAGGGCCCTTGTAGGACTGGGAGAGAGACTGGGGGGAGACAGAGGGTCACCACGGGAGGACAGGCATTTGGAATGGAGGGAGGCCAGGCATGGAAGGAGGTTGGATTCTGAGAGGTGCCTGAAGGAGGCCTGCAGCGCAAGGACCTGCCCCTGGAGGCCCAAGGCCACACAGCCCAGACTGTCACGGAAGGAAGCCCTTTGAGGCCTCCTCCCTGAGGCCCGGAGAGAATCAGCACCTTGCCTGAGGCCGCAGGGAGGCCAGGCCATGACAGGACCAGGACATTTACTAGCTGACTCCCTGAAGGGCAACTGGTCCAGGCAGTCCCCCCACCCAGCCCAGGCCCCCCACTCAGGAGGATTTGGGGTATGGACTCAGATGTCCTCTAGCAAGGCCATGTCTGCCGATGGGGAGGTGGCCCCTCTGGGCGGCAGAGCTGGTGTTAGCAGGTTCCCCTTGGAACCCCCGCCCCCACCCATTCCTCCCCAGAGAGGGGTACAGGCCCCTGGTGCTCCGTGGCGTGCCCCGCCCCTGTGCCTGGCCGTGCCTCCTCTGCCCTAGGGCAATGCTGCCCTTCAACTTCATCCCTTCTCACACAGGGACATGCCTGTCCCTTCACCCCACTTCCCATGCACACTGTGAGCCAGACACCATGCTGGGCATATACAGACTGTCTTACTTTTTCCTCGGAGCCACCTCCTCCACAGATGGGGAAAGTGAGACTCGGGGAGGTGACACGATGCAAGGGTGATTGCACAAGGTTGACACAATGCAAGGGTGATTGCACAAGGCTGCATTCTTTAACCATAATGTATTGCTCTGAGGTTGCAGGAAAAACCAAATGTCTTGCTTAGGCTCTGACTTTCGATTGGCTGTCAAGATCAAGTGCTGTGATCAGTCATTATGACCCACGTTAGCACAGCAGACCCCCAGCTCATCACAGGTGTACGGCAGACCCCCCACTCCCCACATGGCTTTCTGAAGACCCCAGCCAGTTTCAGAGCCCATCAAATAGGAGACACTCGGGATTTTAGTGCCATGTTCCTCCTTCCTCTGTTCCCACCCACCCTGGGTCGGGCCCCTGGTGTGAATGCTCTTCCAGCCCAGGTAAGTGCACCGGCATCTATTGAGCTCCTATATGGTGCGCTGCAACGGGCTGGAGGTGGGAAGAGCAAGGAATGACACATGTAGCTCCCAGAACAGCCCTTGACAATTCCATTTGGATTGAGACTGGCCTCCACATCAACCCTTCAGTGGGTCCCACAGCCCGGAGTCAAGTCAGTCAAGTCCATGGCCTCTGCTCCTGCAGCCAGTGTCTCACGGCTCCCTGTCCCCTTTTCCTCCAGCGCCCTGGGGGCTGAGATTCCATGGAATCTGTTAACTGTCCTGCTTGTCCGCATTCAATTGCTAATGAGGTCAGTGTTGTAAGGTCTGCGGTTCAGGGCCTGCACCCTCAGCTTACCTCCGTTCAATGGTTCTTTCCTCTCTTGCAGGTCACCTCGTTCCAAAATGGCATCTTCCTTGCATCAAGTTTTCTTAGTTGTTAGCTTCTGTGCTTCGATCTGTTGTGTGTCCCCGTCCAGTCTCCCCAGCAAAGGATCCCTCTGCCCGTCCTCCACAAAGGACTTCCGTTCCTCCACGAAGGACTTCCCTTCCTCCCAGGTGTCTTCCGGCAACACCAACTTCGCCTTCCGCCTGTACCGGCAGCTGGTTTCGAAGACCCCGAGCCAGAACGTCTTCTTCTCCCCAGTGAGCGTCTCTGCCTCCCTGGCCGTGCTCGCCCTGGGGGCCCACGCGGCCACCAAGACCCAGATCCTGCAGGGCATGGGCTTCAACCTCACACACACGCCAGAGGCCACGATTCAGCAGGGCTTGCAGCACGTGGTCCGCTCACTCCGAGTCCCCAGCGAGGGCCTGGATTTGAGAATGGGGAATGTCGTCTTCATCAAGGAGGGGCTGCAGCTGCAGACAAGTTTCTTGAACGACGTTAGGAGTCTGTATGAGTCCGAAGTCTTCTCTGCAGATTTCTCCAATGCCTCTACAGCCCGGAAGAGGATCAACAGCTATGTGGAGAAGGAGACCAAAGGGAAGGTTGTAGACTTGATCCAAGACCTTGAACCTCACACAGCCATGGTCCTGGTGAACTACATTTTCTTTAAAGGTAAGGGTCTGAGAGGCTGACTCTGATTTTAATGTTCTGTTCCCCCCCAACCCCTAGTCAAATAAAGAAGCTAGACAGACCCTGGAGAGCAGGTTGGGACAGGGGGAAGGCCCAAGTTCTAACTGGCTGGGTGCTAACCAGCTTTGTAGCGAGCTGGTGCCTGACCTTGGCCATCTCACATTCCGCCTCTTAGCTTCAGTTTATCAATTACAATGGGGGCTCATTCAGTTTCATCTTTTACAGCCCAATTATGAGGCCCGAGGGGCTAACATGGGGCTCTGTGGGCAGCCCGTGGGACACAAAAATTTTCTAGAAATCAGTTTGGGAAAAAGGACCTCCTTTGTTGCCACCAGTAGCTGCCCCACTGTCCCCTGAAGGTTTTGCAAAGGAACAGAGCTCTCTGACAACCCAGGTGAAGAACCAGACTGACAGCTGCCAGAGGGGAGGGGTTGGGGGGCTGGGTGAAAACGGTGGAGGGATTGAGAAGTGCAGATTGGTAGTCACAGAACAGTCATGGGGATGCAGAGTACAGCACAGAGAATAGTCAATAATATTGTGATAACTGTGTACGGTGCCAGGTGGGCACTGGAGATATCGGGGGTCACTTTGCACACTGTAGGATTGTGTCACCACTGTGCTGTCCGCCTGAAACCAGTGAGGTATTCTCCAGCAGTATTATTATTATGATAATACTGAATGCAAATAGTAATTTAAAAATAAAAAAAGAAGCATATCCAAAGGTGAGAACACTTTCATAGATGTGGAAGTCCAGACAGTTCTTTGTTTGCTAAGTTTTAAGATCCAGTTGAGTTTTAGGAATTCTTGGTACACGTGGATAACAGTTCAACTGTCCTGCACACCCCCCGTGCATCTGTCTAGAGCGTCACAGTTTACAAAAACACCGTGTAGCCCTGAATGAGCTTAAGCTTTGAAGTTGGACAACGTCAGGGTTGAATCCCACCCCTGCCCTGATTTGCTTCGTAATTCTAAGCATGTTGCTTTAAAAGATCAGCCATGTGCTGAGTGCCTGATGTGAGCCAGGCTTCTGCTAACTGGATGGATGATAAAGGCAGCTTCACAGGGTTGTGCTTACGGGTGAACTACCTAGACTCCCCAGGCAGGGCTGCCGGGGACACACGGTGCCATCCCTCCCTCTCTCTGCTCTCTCTCCTCCCTCCCCTCGTGCCCTCTGCTCACGCAGCCATCTACCCCTTCATCCGTCCGTTCTGCAAGGCTGCACGAGAGGGAAAAATGATAAACATGTGTCAAGTTCCTACTAAGTTTCCTGTATTTAATATATGTTGTTCCATTTAGCTTAATTTTACTGAAATATAATTCATGAACCATAAAATTCACCATTTTAAAGTATACAGTTCAGTGGGCTTTGGTTTTTAGCTATAGTCACTTGACTTCATATCCACGAGATTGTGTAAACACCTCTACTACGTAATCCCAAAACATTCTTATCACCTCAAACAAAAGCCCACTCCCCATTAGCAGTCTCTCCTTGCTCCGGCTCGTTCCCCGCCGACGAGCCGTCCACTCTCTGCCCCTGCAGACATGCTGGACATCTCATAGAAGTAGAATCACATGGTTCGTGCCGGTCGTTCTGCAAACATCATGTTCAGGTCCTGACACCAAGGAGCATGATCGCGGGATTGTACGGCAAAGAGAGCTTTGGTTTGGAAACCACCACACTCGTCCGCGGGGACGGTGCCATGTTGCATTCCCAGCAGCAGTGAGCAGTGAGCATTTCCATTGCTCCGCATCCTTGCCAGCCTTCGGTGTCGGCGTTGCAGACTTCTGCCATTTGAATGGGTGTGCTCTGGTGTCTCATTTTAATTTGCATTCCCTCGATGGCATACGATGCAGAATACATTTTCATATGTTTAGTTGTCACCTGGATATCTGCTTTGATGAGGTATCTGTCAAGGCCCTTCCAGTTTTTAAATCCACGTGGTTGTTTGCTATTAAGTGTTAGGAATTCTTTGTACATTTTGGGTAACAGTTCTTTATCAGATGTGTATTTTACAAATATTTTCTTGCTGTCTGTGGCTTGTTTTCTCATTCTCTCAACAATGTCTCTCCAGACCAGTTTTGAATTTAGTGAAGTTCAATTTATCAATTATTTCTTTTATGTAGTACGCCCTTGGCATGATACCTAAACTGTTACTGCCATGCCTTAGGTCATCTAGGTTTTCTCCTACTTTATCTTACAGGTGTTTTATAGTTTTGTGCTTTACATTTAGGTCTATGAGCCGTTTCGAGTTAATTTTTGAGATGGGTACAAGGTTCGTGTCTGGACGCATTATTTGGAATATGGGCGTCAGCTGTTCCGGCAGCATATGTTGAAAAGACTGTCTTTGCTCCTTTGTACTGCCCTTTGCTCCTTTGTCCAAGGTCAGGTGACTCTATTTATCTAGGTCCATTTCTGCGCCCTCTATTCTGTTCTACTGATCTACTCATCTGTTTTTTAATCAATACCACACCCTCGGGATTCCTGTAGCTTTATAGTAAATCTTGAAGTTGGTTACAGTCAATCTTCCGACTTTGCTCATCTCCTTCAATATTGTGTTGCCTTTTCTGGGCCTTTTGCAACTCAATATGAGCTTTAGGACCAGTTTGTCATTTTGTACACTATAACTTTCTAGGACTTTGATAGGGATGTCATTAAATCTATAAATCAAGTTGGGAAGAATTGACATCTTAACAATATTGAGCCTTTCTATCCATGAACATAGGCTATCTTCCCAATTAGTGATTTGATTTTATTTATCAGAGTATCGTAGTTTTCTTCTTATGGATCTTGTACATATTTTGTTAGATTTATACCTAAGTATTTCATTTGGAGAGATGCTAAATGGTACTGTTTTTAATTTCAAATTCCACTTGTTCATTGCTGGTATATTTAAAAGTGATTGACTTTCATACAATATATTGATCTTGTATTCTACAACCTTGCTATAATCACTTATTAGTTCCAGAAATTCTTCTGTTTATTCTTTTGAATTTTCTACATGGACAATCATGTCATTGGCAAACAAAGACAGTTTTATTTCTTTCTTCGCAATCTGTATAAATTTTATTTCCTTTTCTTGTCTTGTTGCATTGGCTAGAACTCACAGGACAGTGTTTTAAAGAAGTGGTAAGAAGGGACATTCTTGCATTGTACCTGACCACGGAGGGGTGGGGAAGCTTAGAGTTTCTCACCATTAAATGCCACGTTAGCTGTAAGTGTTTTTTGTAGAAATTCTTTATCAAGTTGAGGGAGATCCCCTCTATTTCCAGTTTATTAAAAGGTTTTGTTGTTGTTGTTTTATCATAAATGGGTGTTGGATTTTGTCAAGTGCTTTTTCTACATCTAAAATATGATTATGTAATTTTTCTTGCTTAGCTTATTTATGGGATGGATTACATTCATTGACTTTCAAATGTTGAACCAGCCTTGCAAACCTGGAGTAAACCCCATTTGGTCATGGTGTATAATTATTTCTATACACAGCCAGATTTGATTTGTTAATATTTTGTTGAGGATTTTTGCATCAATGTTCACAAGAAACATTGCTCTGGAGTTTTCTTATAGTGTCTTTATCTGGCTTTGGTACTAGGGTAATGCAGGCCTCATAGAATGAGTTAGGAAATATTCTCTCTGCTTTCTTCCGTCTGGACCTGGTGCTTTTTTGCAACTTCTCAGGCAGCTGCAAAGCTTATCACTGCCTGTTACTTTTTTATTTTGAAAGTTATTCAATATTGTAAGTTTCTTTAATAGGTGTAGGCCTGTTCACATTGTCTACTACTTCTTATGTGAGTTTTGGCGAATTTTGTCTTTCAAGGAATTGGACCATTTCATCTAGGTTATCATCAGCTTTGTGGGCATGGAGTTGTTCGTAGCATTTCTTTGTTTTACTTTTAATGTCCACAGGATCTATGTTGGTATTCCTTCTTTCACTTCTGACATTAGTGGATTGCTTTTTTCCTGTGTACAGTCCATACTTCGTTTCTTTTTATGCTGCTTATTTTTTAAGTAAAAGCTGGATTTTAACAATAATGTAATGTGGCCACTCTGAAAATCAGATTCTTTCCCTCTCCCAAAAGTTTGTTACTGCTTATTGCAGTAGTTGTTTGTTTGGGGATTTTTCTGAACTAATTTTTAAAGTTGCATTTTGTCCTGTGCGCCATGATTGGGACCAAAATGCCTGGGACCAATAAATCTCCCAGTCTTTGTCAAGGGCCTTTGTGTGCATCACGGGGTGTGCCATCAACACCCATCAAGGCAGTTTCTAGCTCTGACTCAGCATTCGGTGTCTGTTTGTTCGGACCTTCAAGGTCAGCCAGAGCTGAGAACCAGAGCCTTCTCGTTTTTTTTTTTTTCAAATATGTATATACATTACACATGCATGCAGCATCTAAAAGCCCAGGGTATACTGGAACTTTCCAAAGTCTCTATGGACATCTTTCCCCTCAGCTTTTCCTTTTAAATGTTTTGATTAGCCTATTGTTTGTCCCATCTGTTATCCTCATCCAGGCAACCATGAAGCTAAAACACTTGCTTACCATTGTTCCTAACAAACACTCCCTGACCTGGGGGACAAATGCTTTTAGCACTGAGTGAGCTCCAACCAGCCTTGTAAGTGGGGCCTTCCAGGAAACTATCAGACAGGTCAACTAGTTATCATTCTTTGGGAGTGAGGCTTTGAAATTTCTTCAGATCTGCTCCTCTTCCTCTGGTATTGGTGATACAGGCTGCTGTTTTTCAGAGCTGCTGCTGCGCTAGAAAGCAGAGGGTGAGACTAATACAAAGTTAAAATGTCACAGAGGTGACTGTTCTCATCGAGATTTGGCCACTTTTCTTGAATAGACTCATCCCAGGTGGCTGCAAGCCTTTGGTTAATTTCCAGAGTTCTGAAAAAGTTGACTCTATTTCTGCCAGGGTTTTTTTTTTTTCCTTTCCTCTTTTGCCTTTATGAAAGGGCAAATATGCACAGGTCCTCACTCTGTCATCTTTGCAGATGCCACCGCCACCCTCACCCTCAGCCTGTCCTGTAAAGCCTTTTGATTAATTGATCCTTAGCTACCTCCTCAGGCAGCTGCAAAACGTATCAGTACCTGCAACTATTTTGGACTAGTTTTCTCCAAGGGAATGGCTTTGTGCCTCGGCTGAGCTCCCAATCAGACCAAACACAGACAGCTTTGAAAGCGAGGTCTCCCAGGGAAGCACAAGACAGTGCAAATGAGGACGATTCTTCAGGAATGAGGCTTTAAAAGGTTCCAGCCCCGTTTTCATCCTTCAGGGCCCCCGGGTTGCCAGATTTCACTGCAAATGCAGGCTCTTACTTTTCAAGGATGCCACAGGGCTGGGGCAATGAGGGGGCCAGGGGGAGTGGAACTAGGGCAAGTTGAAATACCACAAAGCTGATGGTTCTTACCAAAATTTAGCTGTTTTTCTTCAATAAATTGTTTCCCACTTTGCTGAAAGAAAGCATTTGGTTCATTTCTAGAGTTCTGAAAAAGTTAATTCCAATCGTTGTTGGCAGTCCTCTCATTTTTTTTTTATGGTAGAGAGAGTGTGCAGAGGTCCTTACTCCATCGGGTTGGCTGTTGTTACCGCACTGATTGCACTGACACACAGACCTCTCTTCTCTCTTTGTGCTAGCCAGGTGGGCGAAGCCCTTTAGCCCTGTGTATACAAGCAACAGATACCCGTTCTTGGTGGGCAAGACCACTGTGAAGGTCCCCATGATGCACCAGATGGAGAAATTTGCTTTCGGGCTGGACCCCAAGCTGAACTGCTCGGTGCTGCAGATGGACTACAGCGGAAACGCTACCGCCTTCTTTGTCCTCCCCGTCCAAGGCGGGATGAGGCAGCTGGAACAGTCCTTGTCATCCGGGGCCCTGAGGCGATGGAGCCGCTCTGTCCAGAAGAGGTGGGCACCTGTGTCAGTGTGCTGGGGCCTGAGGCTGGTGATGGTGTACCGCCAAGGGTGGGGGAAGACCGTTTCCTGGCATTGTGGGCACCATCTAGGAGAGAAAGGACAGGCTCGGGCACAGCTGTAATTCGAGGAAGACAAAGGCCCATGCCCTGGGGAGGCAGGCGGAGGGCTGAGGAGCCTGTGGACACAGAGGTCCCTTTCGGCTGGGGTGGACGGGAGCCTCCGAGGAGGGGGCACCTTTGGCCACAGGTATGGACAGAACTGGAAGGTGCGGGTGGGACACAGAGGCTCGGGAAGGGCAGACCTGGCAAAGGAAACAGCACTAGTGCAGATGCGAAGGTGGGGACCAAGGGACACGGTAGAATGCTTCGCCGGCTTATGCTCTCCTGAGGTTGCAACCGGTGCTGAGAGAGGCAGAGGCCGCAGGTGGGGCGGGGTGTCTGTACAGAGACCCAGCCCAGGGCAGGTGAAGACAGCTGGATGTCACAGAAGTCCATCGATGAAGTGTCCGTGCAACACTCTTGTGCTTACATACCTGTGACTCACCAAGTACGGGACCTTGGGCAAAGCACTAACCCTGAGCTTTCCCATCACTGAAACGGAGATCGCTTCAGGAGTGTGCCTCAGCCGAGGCCTGGCCCAGCGCAAGTGCCCAGTGACTGTGGGCTGCTCACCCTCGGCTCAGGGAAACCATCACAGGGAAGGAACACGTGTGCCAAACTCCAGGGCTGTGCTGCCTAGCAGGACAGCCACCAGCGACACATATGGTTATTTCAATTAAAACTAGATAAAATTTGAAGTGCAGTTCCTTGTTGGCCCTAGCCACGTTTAAGTTGCTCCGTGACCACGTGCGGACTTTGCCGCTCTCAGAGATTGGCAGGGTTTGTCTCAAGAAGGGTGGGGGGGGGGGTGGCACTCTGGTCCAGGGGCAGTCGGCTGGCTTCTGTCACCATCCAGCGCATCCTAACCGTCTCTGCCACAGGACCCCCCTGCTGAGCCCCCTCCTCTGTTCTGTCCCCCACTTCAGGAGGGGGCCCATTTTTCATCTCTTACGTCCCCAGGGCTGAACTCACACACCCAGTGGGCTCACTCCCAGCACAAGCTGGGCTGCTTGCCTGGGATGTGTTGACCCTCGAGCAGCACCCAGCAGGAGAAGCGTCTCCTGGGATGCCAGCTAGAGACGGAGATGGGGGCCCCGGGCCTGTGACCTCACCCCTCCTTTTCCCCTTCTCCGCAGGTGGCTAGAGGTGTTCATTCCAAAATTTTCCATTTCTACCTCCTATGACCTGGAAAACATTCTCCCAAAGATGGGCATCCGGGACGCTTTTGGCAAAGATGCTGATTTTTCTGGAATCACAAAGAAAGATTCCCTTCGAGTTTCCAAAGTGAGTTGGTCGCTGAGAATATTCTCACGGGAGCCCGAGTTGGAAGGGCCTGTGGAGACCGACCAATCGCGCACTCTCATCTCACTGACAGGGAAACGGAGTCCCCGGGAGGCGAAGTGACGTCTCTCAGAGCCAGAAATGGGGCCGAGTCACACGGCTGCCAGGCCGGACGCTTCAGGGCCATCACAGCCCTGAGGCACGGGCACCCCTCCTCCCTCATCCAACAAGTGCCCCTGAGGTTCGGCTGCAGTTCTCGGAGGACCAGGCAGGGGCACGCCCGGCCCCGGACCTCGCCTCCCTGGAGCCCAGGTCCTCACGCTGAGGTCATAACGTGGCTGCTCATGGGACATTAGTCAAAAGGAAAAAAAAAGAAAGAAAACAGGAAAAGAGAGAGCTGACTCCTCAAATGTAGGATGTTGGACCTAAAAATTTAGATTTCTGATTCTCTTGCAACAACTCATTGCCCCAATTCCCCACACAGTGAGTCCAAGCCTCTGCACAGCGGCCGTCGACTGGGGCCGGGCTGTGAGCACCCCTTTTAGACAGAGGGTAACCTCGGGGCTCCCTGCGGGCCCCACGCCCTTACACAAGGTCTTCTTGTCTCAGTGGGGGTGCCTGTCTCACCCCTGTCTGCATATGGGCTTCTGACCCCTGACCTAAAATTCATTGTGATAACAGATGATAAGGGTCAGGGGTGGTCCTGGGCCACTGAAGGGGACCTTGGTCACTGGTCACTTGGTCACTGGGAAGGATGCAGGGAGATCCCACAGGCAGACGATGAGCACGGTGGGCCTTTCCCCGCTACGTGCTCATGCACACGTGTGGAAAAGAAGGGCCAAAATCGTCCAGGGGTCCCAGGCGCCTGAAGCTTCACCACACGTGAACCCCAGGTGAAGAACCTGTTCTGTAGAAGAACGAGTGGGGATGCGATGTTCTTCTACTTGCACCCCTGCCCATGTAGAGTAGGGATGCGACGTTCAGTGACGCCCAGCCCGTGCCTCCTGTGCAACAGCTGTAGCGCTGACTCTGGTGCCCGCACTTCGTAGGATCCCCTTTAATTCACCAAATAACCCTGTGGGCTACATGCAGTTATCACCAGCCCTTTCCCGACTTGGAAAGTGAAGCACGTGGCGATATCTTTCACGAGAGTAAGTGGCAGAGCCGGGACTCAAACCTAGGTCTCTCTGGGCCGTATGTGTAACCACTCAACTCCAGCTGCCCAGGAGCAGCCACCAGAGCGGCCACTGAGCAACTCTCTCACCAGGCATGTCGTGGAATCTTGAAGCCCATGGAGGCGGGGGTCGGGTGCCCCCGTTCCCAGACAAAACGCCGACTCCCGGTTTCTGAAAAGCATTAATGTTGTTCTTCCCTCGGCAGGCCGCCCACAAGGCTGTGCTGAACGTCCGGGAGGAGGGCACCGAGGCCGCGGCGGCCACGGCCACCAAGCTCACGGTCCGGTCCCAGGATGGCGCCTCCCACTCCGTCTGCTTCAATAGGCCCTTCCTGCTGCTGATCGTCAGCAGAGCCTCGGGGACAGTGCTCTTCCTGGGGAAAGTGGAGAATCCCACTAAGTCCTAGGCGGGACCAGGCCCGGGCGAATGGATGAGACGCTAACAACGTGCAGGAGATAAACCGCGCGCCCCTTCTGTCCTGAGGCCCCCGGCCCCAGCAGAGCTGCGTCTGCTGCCCAGACGCCGCTTCTGAGGCTCGGTCACCAAAAGGCGGCAGAGACGCAGGTCACAAACCAAAGCCCCTGAGCCCCGGGCTGCGCTCTTCCCCACAAACCTCCCACGTGACCGGCCTCGTGGGGCGTGTCTGGGGTGGCGCATTTCCATTGCTTAGCGCCCGGGAGGGGTCGCATATAGGCCTGTCGCCTTTACTGCAGAATGACAGGGCCAAGCTTAATTAACCTAAAATGTGAACTGGGCAAGCGACGGTGCTCCCCCCGTGCCTCTAGGGTCCTGATTTGAAAATGGTCTAATGGCTACCTCACAAAGGCCAGATTGTCATTATGTGACATTTTAGTGTGACATTTATGTGACATTTGTGTGACATCAAATTTGTCCATTCATTCAACAAACATGTACTGAGCACCTAACATGCTAGGGATGAGTTAGACAGACAAGGTCCCCAGTTTTGGGATCTAGGTGGGGCGCTAGACCACCACTTCAATAAAACCAAAGCTTCCAACCAACGTGATGTCTAGGGCTATGGGAAGTGCGGTGCAGGTGCAGGACAGGATGATCGGCCGGAGGTGACAAGGCTCGAGGGGGTGTTTCCGTGAGCCCCGAGGCCGAGGCCAGAACTCCAGGTGCAGAGAGAGGCTGCCGCGGCTGCAGAGTGGAGCCAAGGTCAGACGGCGTGAGCTGCCAGGGCCAAGGACAGGAGCCTGGGTGGGCGGGAGGCACCACTGGGCCCGCAGAGCCTCTCAGACGCATGGGTGGTGAAGGCCTCTCTGGGCGCAGGCATCGGTTTTCCGTCCTGAGCGGCCAAGGCTGGCTGCCTCCTGGGCTCTGATGCTGTCCGTGCACACACACAGCCCCGTGGGTGTGCAGCCTCCACCCCGCTGCTCTGCAGCGGCCACGGCCCGGCCCCTGCAGTCTGATTCCTCAATCCTCGCGTGGGGCAGCGGACCACAGGGTTCCACGCAAAGGCCCCTGTGCCACCCTCCCCCTTCGCCCCCGCCGAACGGGCCGCCTCAGCTCCTTCCACATCACCCTTCATGATCAAAGGTGACTGACTCCGGCAGCCGCCAGCAGAGCCCCCAAGGCCACCGGATCCAGACACTCCTTTCCTGGGGGGGGCCCCTCGCGCCGGCTTTCCCGAGCTCTTTTACACGGAGGGGAAGAAGAGAGAAGGGGGTTATGCTAGAGAGCTGGGGGAGCCTCGGGGGTCCCCACACTCCCCTCCCCCACCACTCACGAACAGGAGACCAGCGACTCAGAGAGCGAGAACATCCCACCCAGGGTCGGGGAGGGAGAGCCCGGTGGGGGCCCGGATGTGGGGGCTGCGATGTCGCCCTGGCCACCACAGTCTGTGCCCAGGGCTCTGCCCTCGGGCTCGCCATGCAAGTCACAGGGTCTCTGTTGACAGAACCATATGATTTTTATGATTTTCATTCTTCATGGTCGCCAGATGGGAAGGCAGTGGGGGTTGGGCCAAAGGCCAGGAGAATTAAGAAGTACAACCTGCCAGTTACTGAGTCACTAATCGTGAGGATGGGATGCACAGCACAGGGAATGCGGTCAGTACTAGTGTGACAGCTCCGTGTGGTCCCAGGAGTGTGACAGCTCCGTGTGGTCCCAGGAGTGTGACAACTCTGTGCGGTGCCCGGTGGGCACTAGACTTACTGGGGGGATCACTTTGTAAGGTATATAATTGTCTAATTGTAAATAAATGTTGTACCCCTGAAACTACTGTATGCCCATCATAATTACAAAACAAAAATGAGTGAATAAATTCATCTCTGTGTTCGGTGGTGGAAAAACACCCACATGCAGAAACCAGCCCTCCTGTCCCCTCAGGCGCACCCTGGCTAAGACCCGGCTCCCGGACCAGGGCACAGCCTCAGAGAAGAGTGGCCCACAGTGACACAAAGGAGATGACCTGGGTGAAGAACTGGCTAAAGCCACTCCCATCACTCACAACGCTTAGTTCCTCCTCGTAGCCATCGGGAGACCCCAGGAGTCAGGGGTACATGAGGGCTGTCAGCTTTCCTCCCCACCGCCTGGCTCCCAGGGAGCGTTACTCCCGGGGGTGTCCCGGTGCCCGCCAGCCTGGGTGGCCTCCTGGCCCATGCAGAATGGTACTGGCCTCGGGCACTAAAGCGTCATGAACGGTGTTCTCAGTGAGGTCGCGCCTCTCCCTTCTCTCAGGCAGGTGCCCCTCCTTCGCGTCCATGTTGAAATGGGCCCAGGGTGAGTTTCGGTCCGGTCTGGTGAGGTGCCAGGCACGGAGACAACCGCCTTTGAAAGGTCTGCACTTTTTCTCATGTTTCCCAAGAGGAGACCGTGTCGCCCCACTCGGGGCCACACAAGGAAGCACCTTGGCTGGTCAGGGGCAGGCGGACTAAGGGAAGGCGCGGGCAGGAGCCTTCACTACCAAGTGGTGGGAAGTACGTAGGTGGGCAGGACCCCTCTGGGGCAGGAGGCAACAGAGGTTGAGGCTTGTGGTCGGAGGGTTTGTAATGGGATTTTCACAGTCCTGTCAAAATACACCAAAGGCGTAGATGTGAATAGTTTTGTCATTAGTTTGACCCACGATTTCAAGACGCCAAATATTCAATCACAGAATATCAAGAATGATTATCACAGAACTGCATGACCATTTCACTCCAACAGAAGTGACAATATTCTGAAGGCAGATTCAGCTGTCTAACTAGAGAGCCAGGTGGTAAAGCCCTCAAAGAGCATCTAAACAAACAAACAAACAAAGAACAGGTTCAGAGTTCAGATGCTGGATACAAAGCAAGGCATGTATGAACCAAGGTCAAAGATGTCCACTCTACAAAGGGAGCCCAGCACCCCAAAGAAGTGGTGTTCCACCCTCTCTCCCGCCACCGATGGCATAATCTTATGTGTCAATTTGGCTGGGCCGTGGTGCCCACCTTTGTGGCCAAATATTATTCTGGATCTTTCTGTGAGGGTGCTTTTGGGAGAGATTAACATTTAAATTGGTAGGTAAAGGTGACACTCCTCCATAGAGCAGGTGGGCCTCATCCAATCAGTTGAGGCCTTAATAGAACAAAGACCGACCTCCCACAAGCAGAGGGACTTCTATGAGCAGGCGGCCGGGTGGCCTCAGCACTTGACCTGCAACAGCCCCTCTTCCTGATGGTCATCTGTCATGATCACGAGAAAACCAGTTCTACAAATCTCTCTCTCCCTGTCCTCTCTCTCTGCTTGCCCTGGGCTGGGCACTGCCCACACGCAATCACGTTTAGTTCCCACCACAGTTCGAGAGGTGGGCTGGATTGCAGCAGGGTCTGGAATAGAATCCTCAGTGGGGCCCCCCCAGAGCAGTTTCGTCTTCCCCTACCCTGCGCAGTCACTGGGAAGGACCAGGTAATGTGTGTGCCAGCCAAGAGTCAAATGGTTCCTCTCAGGGGAGAAAGAAGGTCTAGCCACAGGCTTCAATTCTCCTGTGTATTCACACTACAGGGGACTCTATAAAACACCCAGGAGGTTCTCAGCGCCGTTTTGGACCCAGGAGCAGGGTCTCCAACGTTGGTCAGCATAGCAGACCCCATCCATGGCTAGCCCGAATGTCCTTGGCCTTCACCTCTCCGGCACACACTGTCTGAGTCCCACCCCGAGCATCCACGGCTTCTGACCTGGGGCTTCCCCGTCCCCCACACCCGACAGGCCAGGGCCCCTCCAGCCCCCTTGTAGAATCAGACTCAGCCTCTGAGAACCCTTATGTCTTACAAGTGCCTCGCCACTGGGACCACTGTTTCTTTTGCTTTATGGGTCTGATTAGTCATTCTTCTTAACAACGTTTTGTGCCGGGAGCCAGCCCAGCCCTGCTGTCTGACACAGTCACAGAGGGAGCCGCATGTCCACACAGCAGACACGGCAGGGGAAAGTACCTGGCACTCCTCTGCTTAATCACTGTATTACTACCCCTGCTTAGGGTCTATGTGATTTACCATGGGACTGGGACACATGGCAACTCCACAGAAGAAATACAGTTCTTCGGAAGTAAACAAGGAAATAACAGCTCATTAGAGAGTGACTCCCCACCAGAGTGTCCTCCTAAGAGGGCTAGAGAGTTCAAAGATTGGGAATGGAAAAGACTCCTAGGATTACTCCCTACAAAAGCCCCTACACCCACCCTGATTACACAGTTCCTTAGAACCCGGGCTCTGGAGATAAGAAGGAGATTCAAAAAACACATTTGGTCAGCATTGCACCAATATCCATGGTCTGTTCCTGTTGGGAACCGTCCTGCCTGGTATCAGAAGCTGTAATCCCTGCCAAGGCTAAGGCTAAGGGAACGCCCTTGGAACCGTAAGCCAGAAAGGAGACAAAGGCTTATCTCCCTGGCAGGAGCGCTGCTTTTGCTGCTTCATTCATAACTGAACCCCAAAGCTTGGTCGGTTAGCCAAAGACGGGTAAGATTCCCCAAGGGGAGAACGACCTAAGACAGGCACGATCACGTGGGAGGCCCCCCAAAAGGACTTTGGGGGCTACAGCAAAAGGGGGTGATGGACCCTCGCTCCTTGGCTTTGACTAAGCCTGAGTCCTCCACGTCTGGGAGAAAATCTCCTTATCTCTTGGTTGCCTTAGTTCCCTTACCCCTCCTAAGCCTGAAACAATGACAGGGTGGTGCAGCTCTGTGCTGAAAAGGGAGGATTCCCCGGGTGATCAGGCCTAAGAAAGAATATGTAAATTACTGTGAAACCTTCTTTGTTTAGAATGCTCTCAGTTGAATGAGAAGGGTCCAAGGAGGAAGTTAGTTTGTTCCTTAAAAGTTTTACAGCTCTTTGACCCTGACTCAAAATAGACCTGCAGAGTTCCTTGTTATCTATAGTTCCTTACTTCCTCATAATGAGTACTGTACTTTACCTGAATTATTATGCAAAACGAGCCCAATAAAAGCAGGTTTGGACAGTAATTTGGCACGCTTCCCACTAGAGGGGGTGGCCATCCCATCCCTACTTCTCCACAGAAACTAGTCTGTCTCTGTACATGTTTTTTCTTGCGTGTTTTTGACGAGCCATCTGCAACATTCCGTGATCACTGCTGGCTGGTGACCCACGCATCATGTTCCCCCTCTGACTCCTAGGCCCACTGATCTCCCTTTACCCTATACCAGAATCTACCATAAAGGAACATGATGGGTAAATATAAATGGATACTGGAAAGATTATTATACACTCCCCTTCTATGAAATCCTTAAGCGATCAGGGCCCCCATGGTGTTTATTGCCTAAAAAAGTCAGACACCAGAGATGGAAACAAGTAATAAAAATGCATCAACACCGAGGTAAATGGGAGGCAGCCGAATGGATTGAGCAGCACAAAGATTATTACTTGCATAGGAAGACAGGGTTCTGGCGCTGAAGTGAGAAGTGAGAGGCAGATACTAACCGCATTGATCACGAAAGCCTTCCGCATGGCCTTTGCCAGTGAGCTAAAACAGTCCTGTGCCCAGCTACGTGCCCAGCTATGTGCCCAGCTTGCAACTTTAGAATACATAGATTAAAATTAAGTTAAGCTTTAAGAAATCAAGGTGTTATATAAAGTGGTAAAACATGTTACTGATTAATTGCAAAGATTAGGAGCTAAAAGCTTATACAATGATATGCAACGGACAGCTACTTCCTATTATGTCTGTGTCATATTTTCTGCACAGCAAGGACAAAGCAAATATGCCTTAAGAACCGGATTTTGATTGCTTTCACATGTGCCACATGTACATACCCAACTGGATAAAAATAAAGGACTCAAGAGCCCAGCAGAGATGCCTGGCTGTTGAGCTTGAAACTGCACCTCTTGTGTCGTTCCTGCGCCGACGCCGTCCCCCCCACTGGGAATCCCTGGGCCTGCTGGAGCTGCAGCTTTGTTTTTCATCATAAATAAGGTGCACTTTTTTGTGAGAAATTAGGGGAATACAAAACCTACAAAGAAGAACATAAAAGTCACCTGGATTCCATTGTTGGGAACCGCCCTGACTGGTATTGGAAGCTGAAACCCCCGCCTAGGCTAAGGCTAAGGGAACACCCTTGGAACCATAAGCCAGCAAGGAGACAAGCTTATCTCCTTGGCAGGAGCGCTGCTTTTGCTGCTTCATTCATAACTAAACCCCAAAGCTTGGTCGGTTAGCCAAAGACGGGTAAGATTCCCCAAGGGGAGAACAACCTAAGACAGGCACGATCACTTGGGAGGCCACCAAAAGAAGGACTTTGGGGGCTACAGCAAAAGGGGGTGATGTGCCCTGGCTGGCGTAGCTCAGTGGATTGAGCGCAGGCTGGGAACCAAAGTGTCACAGGTTCGATTCCCAGTCAGGGTACATGCCTGGGTTGCAGGCCATGACCCCCAGCAACCGCACATTGATGTTTCTCTCTCTCTCTCTCTCTCTATCTCCCTTCCTTCTTTCCCTCCCTAAAAATAAGGTAAATGAATAAAATCTTAAAAAAAAAAAGGGGGGGGGGGTGATGGACTCTCACTCCTCGGCTTTGACATAGCCTGAATCCTCAACATCTGGGAGAAAATCTCCTTATCTCTTGGTTGCCTTAGTTCCTGTGCTCCGCCTAAGCCTGAAACAATGACAGGGTGGTGCAGCTCTGTGCTGAAAAGGGAGGATTCCCCGGGTGATCAGGCCTAAGAAAGAATATGTAAATTACTGTGAAACCTTCTTTGTTTAGAATGCTCTCAGTTGAATGAGAAGGGTCCAAGGAGGAAGTTAGTTTGTTCCTCAAAGTCTTACAGTTCTTTGGCCCTGACTCAAAATAGACCTGCAGAGTTCCTTGTTATCTATTGTTCCTTACTTCCCCCTGATAAGTACTGTACTTCACCTGAATTATTATGCAAAATGAGCCCAATAAAAGCAGGTTTGGATGGTAAATCGGCACACTCCCCACTAGGGAGGGTGGCCATTCCGTCCCTACTTCTCCACAGAAACTAGTCTGTCTCTGCATATTTTTTCTCACGTTTTGGCGAGCCATCCACAGCGTTCCACGATCACTGCTGGCCGGTGACCCACGCATCATTCCATCACCTAAAGATTCACTCAAAAAAATACTCATTTAGTTCTAGTCTTTGCTCTGGGTCAGGGGTGCCCAGCCTTCTGGCGTCTCTGCGCCACACTGGGAGAAGAGTTGTTTTGGGGCACACGTTAAATACATCGTGACACGAAATCACAAAACCATCTCATCATGTTTAAGTAAATTTACAGCTTTGTATTGGGCTGCATCCACAGCCATCCTGGGCTGCGTGTGGCCTATGGGCCATAAATTGGACACCACCACTTTACCTCTTGGGTGATAGACACATGGGTGAACAGGAGTTAATGGTCCACATTACGGGGCTTTCAGTATGGCCGGGGGAAGGTTCTGCTCTACTTTCTGAGTTTCCATCCAGTCTGTTTTCTGTGTGTGGCCCATGGCTGGTCGGAAGTATCAGAAAGTGCTGAATGGTGTGGTGTGGAGGGAAGGGCTTCGGCTCAGGGTGTGGCTTCACCCGCCACCCGCCCCCCGGGGTCCACGAGAAAGTCATTGAACTTGGCAGAGCCGCCGTTTCCCAGCTGTAAAGTGGGGACGACTGTGCCTTTCTCACATCCTTTTCCCCCGGTTTTACTGAGAAGCGATCAACATGCATCGCTGCAGAAGTCAAAAGCGCACAGCACAGCAGCCTGGGCGACTCCTGCTCTGCGACGGTGGCCGCAGCAGGGCTGGGTCACATCTCGCACTGTTATCGCCAGGCGGTCCTCCAGGAATGCTGCCTGCAGCACGCCAAGCACCCGAACGGTGGACAGCAGCCGTGCCACAGCCCCTGCTGTCAGCACCGAGGCAGGAGCTGCTCAGACCCGGTGAGGGCAGAGCGCAGCTCACCGAGTGCAGGGCGGGCGGGCAGGGCGGGCGCTTTGAAAACACAGGTCCCTTCCTGTTTGCTGTGCGTCCTCTGCACACCGTTCCCGGAACCGACCTGACAAATATTGACTAGGCTGCGGCGGTCTTCAAAGTCGCTCTCCTGCGGGTCAGAGGCGATGTGGTGCTGAAGACCAGGGCCCAGGCTGGTGAGTACCCGAGCACGCCAGGACGAAGGCGGGCGTGGCAGCTGCCTCTCTCTCTCTCTCTCTCTTTCTCTCTCTCTCCTCCCCTCCCCTCCAGCTTTGGTGGCAGGGACGGGGGAGAGCTGAGTCCCCTGCAGGAAAAGTGACACGATGCACAGCTTTAGGGCTTGCGGCAGGAGCCTCGGGTTGTAACTGACCTTGTACGGAAAAATCTTTGTCTTCAAAAATTGGGGGAGAGGCACTCTCAGTATTCCTGGCAGTCAGACAAGAAAACAGAACAACACAACCCAAAGCAAAAGGACAACACCGTTGCAGCAAGTTCACTGGAGCCTCTGCTGCATGAGAAGGCCCGTCGGAGCCCCGGTCTGGACCTTACATGGTGCTCCCGAATTGTACGACCGGGACAATCACACGTTGTCTTAAGGTTTCCCGTAAGGATTTAGCTAAATGACATGGGGCGAGTCTTTCTCAACACATGGGCAGGACCATTTTCATCACTTAAGTCTGTTGGGCATTTCCAGAGCTTTCTCTCTGCCACTCAGCTCCAATCACATGCCCTTCTCCCATCCTCCCGCTGTGTGTTAGAGCATCTCTGGCTGCGGGCCAGCGCTACAACAGACCGCACACCCCCACCACAAAATAAACAATGAATGGGAGCATTACAGTCATTAACGGAGTCCTTCATTTCCCTCTGGGATCTTTCTGGAAGAGGAAGAAAGAAAGAAATGGGACAGAATTGCACCCAGCCTCAGGAGAGAGCGGGGAACATTGGCATTGCAAGCACTCCCTGTGCAGGGGGCCTCACACACTGCAAGGCTTGTAATGCAGCCCCCACCCCCCACCCCACCCCCCCACCCCCCGCCCAGGGTAGGCATTGTCATTTGCATTTTGAAATGGGGGCAGGCAGTTCACAGTGGCAGAGCCTTGCATCCTGCCCCAGCCCCCGCTCACAGGCCAGCCCTCCCCGGGAACGAGGCCCTGCAGCAAGCCTGGGAGCGCTCGGTGCGCAGTGGGTGGGAAACGGCGGTGAGCCCAGCGGCCCAAGCAGAGTAAGCCTGAAGGAGTTTTGCCATAGTCGTATGTCTCACGTTCCCCAGAGGCAGACCAGTTTTTAAACTGCCCCGCTTCTTCCCAATCCCCTCAGAAGAAAGTCCAAGGTGAACGGCAGGGTCGCCGAGCGAGCCCGCAGCGAGCTGTGGCGGAAGCCGGGGGATGTGGCCTCGGGAAACCACCTGCCGCACTTTGACCGGGGCTGGAGTTTCAACATAACCATAGCGAGGTTTCAGTGACCCCTCTGACAGCGGGGACTTGGAGCCCCGGGCACCACAAACCTCCTGCAGGGACACGGCCTCTCCCTCCCTTCCGTGGTGTTTGTGACGGTCCAGAGGCCACGGGTCTGGGCCGAGGGAGCTGATGAGGACACACACGTTATCAGGACAGGCGGACGCGGTGGGTGGTCAGCAGTGAACGGCCGCTGAGGGATGGGACAGAGGGGCTGTCAGGCCTGAGGGGAGCAGGGGACGATGCTCTCCTTGCTGGGGACATCACGGTGCGGGAGTGTGAGTGGTCGTGTGGCCATGTGTGCCCTCGGGGGGCGGCGTGGAGACCCCGAGAGGGGAAGGGGCACCAGAGAGGGGCGGAGAGAGCGGGGACAGGCCTTGTCTGCATGGCAGCTTCACCTGAGCAGAGCTGCATCCCAGCCCAAAGCAAGGGGTATCCTGCTGTGCACCCCTTGACCCCCTCAGGGCAGAGCGAAGGCTCTCCCGGCACATGCATGACTCAGAGCACAAGAGACACTGTTAGTTCGCTGGGGCTGCCGTTACAACATGCCACACACCGGGCGGCTTCCACAGCAGAAGTCTGTTATCTCCTAGTTCTGGGGGCAGGAAGTCCCAGGTCAAGGCATCAGCAGGGCTGTCCCTTCTGAGGGGGAGGGAGGACCCTCTCCAGGCCCCATTCGAGCTCCTGGAGGTTTGCTGGGATCTTTGGCTTCCATGGCTCATAGACATCTGCCTTCATGTCACGTGGCATCCTCCTGAGTGCGTGTCTGTCCTCGTGTCCCCCTTTTATAGGGACACCAGTCCTATTGGGTCAGGGCCCACCCTGCTCTAAAGGACCTCACCTTAACTAATTCCATCCGCAGTCACCCCATTTCCAAACGAGTTCGCACTCTGAGATAAACGGGACTGGGACTTCGGCACACGAACCTGGGCTGGGAGACGCGCAACTCGACCCATAACAGAGATCTTCCCCAACTCCCTGCTCCAACTACGATGCAGTTTAAACCCCCGCCTGTGACGAGAGGCGCGGGCGGTAACGAGTCCGATGGAGGCAGAGTTGACCTCTGGTCTCCACCCCTAGGCCCCACCCATCTCTGGCTGTGCCAACTCCCAGGAGTCACCCTCACCCACAGGGTCCCCAGGACTGACCATCAGGGCCACACCCTCCCCGGCTTCGGAAGACCCCAGTGCAGAGGTCAGGCCTCCCTCCTCAAGGGTCTGTCCCGGAGCCACACACGTCACCGTCTCCCCTCGGACCGGCGAGGTCGTAGTTCATGGCCACACCTGGGTACACGGGAGGCCCCGCCCCACTCGCCACCATGGGGCCCTGAACGCGTGCTCTGGAGTTTTTCACATTATCCTGATTCTTGAAACTTAGTGTGTGACTGACGGAATGGCTGGAAAGAAGACAGATAAAAGAAAGAAAGGAAGGGATGGCAGGAGCGAGGATGGATGCAGGGAAGCCAGCCCACAGAAGCTGTTTTCACAGCCCAGAGGCCTTTCGCAGCAGCATCTTACAGACCCAGCGATGCGTGGGCAGACACAGGGCCGCCTCTTGGCCTGAAGCCCTGGGGGATGAGTCCGAGCCCGGCCTGCTGGCCCCCACACACCCTCTGCAGGGCCCCTGGGGACCCGTGGGAGACAGTCTGCACGTGAGGCTTCTTATGGAAGCAGTGGGGAGCCACACGGTCATTTCCAGTGACATTCAATGTCTTGGTTTCAGAGGATGGGGCCAGCGTGGTTGTGGCTGCTGGGAGCAGGGGTCCTGGCCTCTGCCCAGGGAGACACGAGTCCGGGGCCGCCCCGAGCCCCCAGCGGCCCGCTCTCAGAGCCAGCGCCCGCCTACCACCGCGTCACACCCACCATCACCAGCTTCGCTTTGCGCTTGTACAGGCAGCTGGCGACAGCGGCCCCGGGAAACGTCGTCTTCTCCCCAGTGAGCGTCTCCACCGCCCTGGCCCTGCTCTCCCTTGGGGTCCCAGATGACGCTTCGGCTCAGATCCTGGAGGGCCTGGGCTTCAACCTCACAGAGACCCCGCAGGCCAGCGTCCACCAGGGCTTCCAGAGCCTCCTCCGCACCCTCGACCTGCCCAGCCCCAAGCTGGAGCTGAAAGTGGGCAGCTCCCTGTTCCTGGACAAGCGGCTGGAGCCTCGGCAGCACTTTTTGGACGACGTCCGGGAGCTGTATGGCGCCCTGGCCTTTTCCGCCAACTTCACCGACTCTGCCGCCACCGGGAGGCACGTCAGTGAGTACTTGAGGAAGCAAACCTACGGCCAGGTGGCGGGCGGCCTCCCGGAGCTCAACGAAGACACGCTCGTGGTCCTCCTGAACTACGTCTTCTTCAAAGGTGCGTGCGGCCCGGGCAGAGTCGCCACCGTCCCCGCCCTCGGCCTCAGCCCTGCCCCAGGAGGGCCTGGGTTCGGGTCTCTCGGCTGCTTCCTGGGGCAGTCACCCCTTTATAGTTAAACAGTGTCCTTACACATGGCCTTGTGATCGATCGACACTTGGTTTCAATACTTACTCTCGCTTCTGTGTTAATAGTTCAATTTTAGAAAAATACTTCCTTTTTAATTATTATCTATTTCAAACAGACAAATATGCAAATAATAATATAAAACCACCATACACAAATTCAATTTCTTTGTAACGCCCCCGGGCCCCCCTCCCTTCCTCCCACCCCTCCCCAGCGTCAGGCTCTGTCCGCGGGCCAGTGTGCCTCCTTCTCATCCAGAGACACGGACCCAGACTCGGGTGGGGTGGGGGTGGGCGGCTCCCCAAGGAGAAGGAGTCTGAGCTGGACCTGGGGGGTGAGGCAACGCAGCTGTGGGGGAGGCGGGGGGGGGGGGGGGAGGTGGTCAGGCGGGAACAACAGCAGGTGTCCAAGCCCAAACTGGAGAGACACCACCGCACTCTCAGGGGACAGAACAGGAGCGCCGGGAGCTGCAACCGTACGGTGCGCAGGAGCAGTGCGGAGAACCCGAGACCTTACCGATACGACCCCAGGATTACCGACCCCAGGGTTACCAAACAGCTGGAGGCAGGGCAGTAGCATCGTGACCTCTGCTTTCAGAAAGATCAGGCTGGCTACACTTGGAAGACAGAGGAAGGGTTGGAGAGCAGAGAAGGCTGGGCAGCCTCGGATAGAGTTGCGGCTCTGGAGACAGAATCGGCGGTGCTTGGTCATCGGCTGGGTGTGGGCAGGAGGCACAGGCTGAAACAGGCCCCTCCCCCATCACCAAGACCAAGTCGGGATGGGTTGTGGTTGGAGATTATAAGTAGAGGAAAGATACCACACCCATGGACCAGACCGTGCCCACCAAACCCTGCATTCCTAACTAGGCCTTAGTGGGCTTTTGCATTCTACATTACATTTTATTAACTAAAAATTTTTCAGTTTGAATATTGGGGAGTTGAGCGGTAGAGGGTGGCCCTCCAACTCTGCGTTGAAGGTCACTGCTGCGTAGAGGCAGCTGGGCGGAGATGGGCCCACTTGGTGTTTGCAGAGACCTGAGGGTGGGGCCCGAGTCAGGTCTCCACCCCCAATCCGCTCCCGCTCTGCCGCAGAAGGCTCTGCAAGAGGAGAGTGTTTCCAGAAATTCGCAGGGACTCCACTTCCCGTCTCTGACATGGAGAATGTGACGCTTGCTTACTATTAGTTTTGATGGAGATAGAAAGAGATAATGCCTCACACATAGAAGGTGCTAGTAGAATAGATGAAAATACCACCTTTTCACCTCTTGAAGGCTAAGGTGCTCTGAAATGGGATAAAATCACAGGCCATTAGAGCGAGGATTCTGGGGACTTGCTCCGGGGCTGAACCGAACCTACATCTGGCCTCCCAAGTCCATGTCTGTGCCACCTCTTGCCTCAGACTTACAGGCCCCAGAGGAAGTCACCAAGCAGTGTGTGTGGCTCGGAGCACATCTGCCCAGAGTCACTCTCTTGGACAGTGTCCTCACGGTTTTCTGGGTTTTGTGTCCTCAGCCAAGTGGAAGCATCCTTTCCATCGCTACCAGAAGCAAGACAGCTTCTTCATGAATGAGAGGACCCCTCTCCGCACCCCAATGATGCACCAGAAGGAGATGCACAGGTTCCTGTACGACCCGGAGATGGCCTGCACCGTCCTCCAGATAGAGTACAGCGGGAACGCGCTGGCCCTGCTGGTCCTCCCTGACCCGGGGAAGATGGAGCAGGTGGAGGCCGCGCTGCAGCCCAAGACCCTGAGAAAATGGGGCCAGCTGCTCCAGCCCAGGTGAGGGACAAGGCAGGAGGACTCTGGCCGGCCTCGTTCAAGAGCCCGAGCAGTTCTTAATCCAGTTGCAAGAGTCCGACCCCTCGGTTAGGCTGGCCAGCTGCGATCTCCGGCCACTTTTGTGCCTTTGGGCCTCAGCTTTCCTCCCTCCACTGTAAACAGAGGTCGTGATGACCATCACGTTGGGCCGTTCAGGGGACTGATTGAGTGAACGTACACGGAGCTCGGGCAGGGCTGCCTGGTGCGTGAGAAGGGCTCACCAGGCAGAAATCGCCAAGGCCCTCCCGGCATCTCTCTGCCCAGCCTCCTTTCCTCTGGCTTCTCCCCTTGTCCACACCATAGTTTACCACCGGAAGGCAGTTACGTGTGGCCAGAATATCAGGTCAAGGACAGTTATTAAGAACAATCATGATTCCCACCGACCAGTGTGTATTTCCTAAAAGCACATTTTTTCTTGTTTTAAGAATTTATTTATTTTATTTTTTAGAGAGGGGAAGGGAGCAAGAAAGAGTGGGAGAGAACCATCAATGTGTGGTTGCCTCTAGGGCGCCCCCTACCGGGGACCAGGCCTGCAACCCAGGCATGTGCCCTGACTGGGAATCAAACTGGTGACCCTCTGATTCACAGGCCGGCACTCAATCCACTGAGCCACATGAGCCAGGGCCAAAAGTGCATCTTTTTTCAATCAAAACATTTCTTAAAGCAATTAAACAAGAAGAGCACTGTGGACCCAAAGCTCCCGTCTGATGACATCACACTCCTAACCCTTCTCTCTCTCACCTGCGTTCAGTCTGTGGTTTTCTCTCAGTAGTTTTGGTCTGTTCCACTTTGCCTAGATCCCCCTTCGAAAGCCAGCTCCTTCTCGGGGTGTATCTTCCTTTATGGGGTACCCCGGGATGAATGAAATTGGGCCTTCAGTTCTAATGACCTCTTGCTGCACAACAAACCACCCCAGAACGGTATGGCTTGGCCAAAGCACCTGTTCTCTCTCGATTGTGTGAGCGGACCAGCCTAGCTGGGCAGTTCTGACGGGGCCAGGGGGGCGGGGGTTGCTGGGGGTGGTCTCCCCTGAGTCAGGGGATGGCTGGGCAGGGGCATGGAGACTCCCCCACTGGACGTCTGGTGCCTGGGCTGGTGGCAGTCACAGCTGAGGCCTGCACAGGCGTCTGTGTCCCCACGCAGCGTCTCCACGGAGCCCAGGGACTCAGCATCGCTCAGATAGTCACGCGGCAGCTCAGGGCTCCCAGGGCCGGCCCAGAGGACAGGAGGTGAAAACTGCTGCTCTCCCCTGGCCTCGGCTTGCAAACATCCCTTCGGCCACGCCCCTTCGGTCAGAGCGGCCACAGAGTCCACCCAGATGTGAGAGGAGGAGGTCAAACCCTTGAGGGTCATCTCTAACGTGTGCTTGTGTTAGCGCAGAGATTCAAGTGCTGTGCAAGAGACGCAGGCCAAGGGCGGAGGCCAGGACCTGAGGAAGTTTCCCTGTTGCCCGTGACTCTCCAGGGCTCTGGTCAGTTTCTGGTTCGAACCCTGCAGTCTCAGCCTCCCTTGGGGTGAGCCTGCCCCTCCCACCTCTCACGAGGAAGTATCACAGAACCTTCTAGACCAACACATTTCCCCCACGAAGGGTCTGTTCTGACCTCTTACTTTCAAGAATCGAAACCAACCCAAGGTATTTTTTAAACCTTAGATGTGTCTCGTGCCAGAATTTTAATATAATAGCAGCATTTTAATGGGATTTCAGACACGAAAAGCTCAGACCAGCAGGTCGCCCTCCCTCCGTTGGGCTGTGAAGAAGCTGGGCTAGCCTGGGGGGGATCCCACTTCCTGGTAACTGTTCACTCTCCGCTCACACTGGTGGGACGCCTCCTGTGTGCTGGGCTGCCCGCCCAGTACCCTTCTGCCAGGCTCTACTCAACAGCCCCTCAAGGGGGGGGGGGCCTGCCCTCCCAGGGCTGCCAGCGCCCCACCTCTGTTCCCTCCTTTCCACGGTTCAACCCCCACTTTAAACGGCCCCCGCTGCACTTGGGCATCTGGGCCCTCGTACCGCCCCCAGGGGTGAAGCTGAGAATGATTCCCTAACCTGAATGAGGGCCTCTAGGCTGAACTCCTCAGAGGCAGAAGTTTCCCAGCTGGTTGTTAACTAGCCGAGCTTGCACATGCCCTGGTAACTGTCAAACAATACGTTAAAAGAACAATCCCTACAAGAAAAGGATGGATTTGCTCTGTGTCAGAAGAAACTTGGGAACTGAACCCAGGAAATGGGGGCTCTGATGGTCAGGGCACGCCGGGAAGAGGGGGGAGTCATGCCAGCGATTCGTGCCCCGCCTCCCATCAGCTCCCCGACCGAGGCTTGGACGGGTACGAGACGAGGGTGGCTCGTATGAGGGGTTTCTGGTAGGTGGGCTTAGGACAGAGCCCGTAGCAAGGCCAGTGGAACCTGCTGAGGAGTCTGGCATGGAGGTAGGGAAACAGTAGCAATGTTTACCCCACGCAGTGCTACGTGGACTCAGTCAGGGGTGCTCTGCAAAGTCCCTAGCCCAGGGCTGGGCATCCTGACGGCCCTCCCTCGATGTGCCCAAGATGAGGACAGAATGGCCGGCCAGGGGTCTTCTCAGTTCCAGACACCAGAGACTGGAAGGGGTCTCCGAAGGGGTCACAAGACGTCTGTCAAGTCTGGAGACAAGGGGTTTCGGAATGTCTGGGCTGTGGAAGGTTCTGGCAGAGCAGGTAGTGTCATGTGAAGACTGGTTCCCCTCACTCTGGGAAACCCTTCTTCCCGCAAAGCTCAGGCCACCAGCGCCGATGGCAGGAGCGCAGGTAATGAGACAGCGGCCCCTCTCTGTCTGACTCTCCCTCCAGCCTGCTGGACTTGCACCTGCCAAGGTTCTCCATCTCCGGAACGTATAACCTGGAAGAAATCCTCTCCCACATTGGTCTCGCCGACATATTCAAGCTAGAAGCCGACTTATCGGGAGTCGCTGGCCGGCCCAACGTAACCATCTCCAGGGTAAGCCGGTGAGCGGGGGGCGAGACTGGGAGCTGTCCTTTCTCCTTAGACATGAAGCATATGCTTCACAGTCCAGTCCCCCTCTCTCTGTCCTGTTCTGGTTCTGCAGTGCCACAGTCATTAAGGCTCCTCGTCCTGGGCAGCTCCCTTCTCCCCTGTCTCTGTATTCTTCAGAGCGAGCACAGAGTCCCAAAGAGAGCAGGCGCCTATCTGGGGTCGCCCACAAAGCCGTGCATCCCCAGGTGTGGGCCTAGCTTTGTTTTTATTCCTTGCACGTCTTCCTGGGACAGGCAGTGAACCTCCACCCGCCTGGGTGGTGGCTACAGAGATCAGAGGGCACCACAGACAGCCCGTCCCCTGAGCTCATTGTAAAGGTCGCCGGAGGCCGACCAGGTGTTCCAGGGAGAAGACTGAGGCTGAGAGGGAGCGAGCGAGCGCAGCTCGCAGTGGAAAGTGGCATCAGGCCTGTGCCACATGCACCCGGGGGCTTGAGAAACGTCCCTAGAGGTTGCTGCTGGGTTTCTGCAGCCTGATGCGAGCTCAGTAGCCCTGGGCCTCACTGCAGCTCACCGGTCCCCCACCCCATTCCCGTCAGGGAGCAAACGCACCCTCAGGGTGAGCCCCCAGCCGGGACAGAGGAGGAAGGACGGGGAGAGGAGCAAGATAACACAACAGAGGCTAGAGTGTCCTGAGCGGTCTCTGCCCTCTCTTCTCCTTCTAGGTGTCACACAAAGCCACCATGGGCATGAGTGAGCGGGGAACCAAGGCAGGGGCTGCCTCAGGCCTCCTGTCCCAGCCGCAGGCCCTGAACTCGACGGCCGCCCCACAGGTGCATTTCAACCGGCCGTTCCTGGTGCTGCTGTGGGAGGCGGCCACCCACAGCCTGCTCTTCCTGGGGAAAGTCGCCAACCCGGCTGCAGGGTGACACGTGGGAGGCCCGGGGCTGTCTTTCCCTCCCCTGCCAAACAAACAGGAAGGCCAGCACCAGCCCGCACTGCGGGCTGATGTGAGGACCAGCTCACCGGGGCCACGATCCTAATAAAGGTGACCCTGTGTTCTGTGAACACTCGGGGGTGATGCTTACAAGGAGGGGGACTCCCTTCTACCCACTCATTGTACGGTCTCCTCGAATCTGGCCGGCTGGGTCAGAGAGTTGGAAATGAGAAGAGCCTCATGGTGCTGCCTCTGGGAGATGGTCCCTACCCCTGTCACCACGGTGGGTCTCTCCAGGGTGTCCCCTGGGTAAGGGTGCCAGGGGAAGACGCAGAGGACATCAGGAGAAAGGAGGGAGCCTCTCCCTTCACAGTGGCCAGTGTCGGCTATACAGCAAAGTGAGGTCATCCTGAAACACCACTGCCTGATGCCAGGGGCTCGATGGCCTGAGAGGAGAGGGGGCCAGGAAGGCGCTCTGGACCCTGCTCCATGAAGAGAAGGGTGCAAGGATGGGCCGATGCACGGTGGGCCGACCCCACATGGGAAACCGCATGCCCAAGGCCAACCCCAAGACGGAAGGAAGTGGGGAGGTCAACGCAGCCAGGCGGCCATGCGTGTGGGCCAAACGCGTGGTTGGTGGGATGGCCTGGGGGCGGAATCTGATCGCAGTGGAGCCTACTTCCCAGGTCACAGCCCCACGCCCACACGCGTGCCCTGCAGTCTTGCGGAGGCACCTGCCTGACGCTGGTGGGGAAACAAAGGGATGTCAGCTTAGCCACGTGTGCCCTATTCCACGCATGTGACAATACCTGTCCCCACGGTACAGTCGGTGCCAGGAGCTAGAGGGTGGCCGTAGGTGGTGCGTGTCTAGGAAGCAGTCATATCCCAAAAACGTCAGCGGTAGAACGTCCCCTCCCCCAACGCCCACTCCAAGCAGGTGAGGCCTGCGTTGGGTCTTGAAAACCAGGTAGGGCTCACGTGAGGGGAAAGAGGTTAAGACGGTCTGGGGAGGGTGGGGAAGATGCGCTGTGGGCAAGGCCCCCGGGGGAAGAAAGAGGAAGCTGTGCTCTGATAAAGCAGGCGAAGACCAGTTTGGCCACAAGAGCAAGTTCACGCAGGGTCGCAGCAGAAGGCCATGCTGGAGAGGCACTCGGGGTAAAAGGCTGGAGGGTGTGCACGCCAGGGTAGAGGCGGTGACCTTTGTCCCGTAGACAGTGGGGATGATCTGCAGGCTCATGGACAGATGGGGATGGGGACGAAGAGGTGACTGGCAGAACCACCCGATGGCTGGACGTGGATAGGACCGAGGGGGGTGAAGCCAGGGTGAGGGGCCGGCAGGGACGGACCACACTTCGAGGTCCACCCTGAGCACATGCCCCGTTCCAGACCTTCCCACAGCCCCCCTCCACCAGGCCACCCGCGCACACGAGCCCATACCCCAGCCAGCCCCCCTTGACCCCCTACAATGCCCCCTCACTGCTCTGCCTGATTATGGGGTCTGTGGACACCACATTTCTTATTTGAATGAGTACGTACATTAAAGTGTGTAGACAGACATTACATGGGGCATGAGTACTCCCTGTTCCACACGGATTTGTTGAACACCTACTAAGTGCTGGGTGCTGTTTTAGGCCGAGGCAGCAGAGCAGTGAACACAACAGATAAGAAGCTCCACCCTCATGTGGCTCTCATTCTAGTGGGAAAAACAGGCAGCAAATGGCACGAGTAAGTGCAGGACTGCTCGGGGGCAGTGGGTCGAGCTCTCCGGACAAGAACACACCCACTGAAAGTCCCTGCGATGCACTGGAAGGGGCGGCCGGACCCGCTGTGGAGACCAACGGAGCCCTTGGCGGTGAGGCCGGATTTAAGATGGAGAGTACAATGTGCCCCTTCGCATTCCCCATCATCTCTTCTGTCCCCTCAAGGTGGCCGGTGGTCTGGAGATATTACCTCCCTATCTGCTCCGGCCCAGGCACGGTGACCAGAGGCCCACGGGGCAACCCTGCAGCCTCTCTCTCTGCCTCCAGCCTCTGCTCGCAGGAGGGCGCTGTGCTGTGCACACCGTGCGCTTACCAGGGACCGCGCACCGTCACGGGCGCTGACGGACTGATCGACAAACTTAGCCAAAAACCGTGAGAAATGCTTTCTGCTGTGTGTCCATCTTACAGGTAGGAAGTCTAAAGCAGAGCCTGGATTTGAACCCAGGGAGTTGGGCTCCATAACCCCTGTGCTTAGCCCCCGTGCCACACCTCCTCCTTGGAGAACAGCCGAGAAGCCGTCTGTCCCCACCCTCCCGGGTGCTGCTCTGCAAGCACTGACTCTCAGTAGGAGGGAGGGGCAAGGAGGGAGGGAACCCCACGCAGGCGCATTCGGGGAAGACTCCACAGGAATGAATGACCCAGAGGCATGGGCGACAATGGGTGATGTAAGAAGCACCCTATGAGGGCAGAGACACGACCACTCGCCTACTTACAGACATCGCCTGAGGCAGCGACTGGCACAGAATGAGCGGCAAGACCCTGTCACAATGAGCTTGACGCTGTGCCGGGTGAGGCGAAGCAGAATTGGCCAGCCACAGCGTGCCTGTTGGAGATGCCGATTATTTTAAGCTGATGATTTTTACCTTTTTATTTTTTAAAGCCTTTCCTTTGTTTAAAGATTATTTATTTGTTTATTTAGAGAGAGGGGAAGGGAGGGAGAAAGAGAGGGAGAGAAACATCGATCAGTTGCCTCTAGCACCCGCAACCAGGGACCAGGCCCGCCACCCAGGCTTGTGCCCGGACCGGGAATCAAACCAGTGACCTTTCGGTCCACAAGACGACATCCAGCCCACTGAGCCACACAAGTTAGGGCAAGCTGGTTATTGATAAGAAACAAAAGACTCAGAAACAAACTCTGGCCCTCCCCCTTGCCAGCTTGAAGGAACTCAGATGGGAAAATGTCAGCATGATAAAGGCAGAGAAGACAAAGCCTGTTTGTTCGTGAGACTCCCTTTGTCTCAGGTGGACCAGCAACAGTTCGCCTACTTGTCTGCTTTCTGCTCTCGTCTGCCTGCGAAGTACCTGCTTTCCCTTGACGCCCCAGCCCCTGCCTCCCTCTCCTCGGTCCACAACAGTGCAGACGCTCCCGTGCCTGGGTTGTCCCGAGCCCACATTCTTACGGAACCCCCATATGTACATAAATTTGGTTATTTATTTTTTAAGTATATTTTATTGATTATGCTATTACAGTTGTCCCATTTTTTCTCCTCTTTATTCTCCTCCACCACCCTGTACCCTCCCTCTGAACAGCATCCCCCCCACCGGCCCCCCACTTAGTTCATGTCCATGGGTCGTACCTGTAAGTTCTTTGGCTTCTCCATTTCCTACACTATTCTTAACCTCCCCCTGTCTATTTTGCTCCTACCATGTATGCTTTTTAATCCCTGTACCTTTTTCCCTATTCTCCCCCCTCCCCGCTGATAACCCTCCATGTGATGTCCATTTCTGTGGTTCTCTTCCTGTTCTAGTTGTTTGCTTAGTTTGCCCTTTTTGTTTTTTTTAGGTTCAGTTGTTGATAGTTATAAGTTTGTGGTCATTTTCCTGTTTGTATTTTTTATCTTCTTTTTCTTAGATAAGCCACTTTTGTCACAGGTGGGCACAGGTAACCAGGTTCTTAGTGATCGGGACAAAGAATTGAACCGAACACCCAGAGTTCATAGAAGAGAACATGGGAGCAGGCCAACTCCAAGCAGAGATTGACCTCATGGGCTGGAGGGACTTTATGCTTATAGAGCGGATCCTTCCTGGCTAGTTTTGGTGGGCTTTTACTGAGCGTGTACAAGTAGTTGCATTACTTTAAAGCTACTGCGCATGTGGTTTCCCATGATCCTCCCCGACTGGCCACCAGGGAAGAGAGTCCCAAAATGCTACGGAATTAATCCCCGTTTCTCCTGGGGTCCCCCTGTACTAGGTTCACCTTTCTCTAAGCCAGAGAATTATAGCTCTCCATGCTAGAGATTGGTGAAAAAGAAAAGAGTTATTTATTCAAGTTATACAAACTAAAAGTAATGACTTAATGTCTTTGTTAAAATCCCAAAGTCCCTTGAAACACCCACAAACACACACAGTCCTTCCTTCCCCCCTTTGCCCAGTCTGGGGTACCGTATCTCAGGAGAAGAAATAGAAGTCCGTGGCTTAGGCAGCTCCTGGTTTTTCCTAGTAATCTGTGCTCAGCTGGCAGTCCTTCCTTAGTTCCCAGTACCACTGGTTGTGTTGCCAGGATCGCCAGCTAAAGCCACGTGATGATTCTTCCCACGGCTGCGGGGGGCGGGGGGGGGGGGGGGGGTGGAATCCCTCTTTCTGGGAGAGCGACGGCGGCAGCGGCGGCAGCAGCAGCACCGAGAGGGCTAGCGCGGAGCTCATTGTGTCCTGGCCAGAGCAGGTGGCTGCAAGGTTAGCTGAGCCCCAGAGAGGTGAGAGCGCGGGCGCAGCTTGTGGAGGCCTGGCGGTGGCTGCGGCGGCCGGGCAGTGACCCGGTGCTCCCGAGTCACTTACTGGTGGCCCCTTCTTGTGGCCACAGCTGCAGAGCTGGCTGGGGCTCGGAGCCGGGTGGTAGAGGAGCTGCAGGCGGCTGCATCCCGGACGGTGTCTGCACGGCTGCGGGAGTCCCCACTCTGCTGAAGCCTCATGGTATTCTCTTCAATGGCCGCCAAGTCTGGGTTTTTAAATCCCGCGCCAATCTTCTTCTGCAGCCCCATTTCCAACTCCTCCCACACTCGGCCTCACGTGCCAGAACTCTCAAAGCCTTCCAGCTTTACTGGACTGCCATTGTGGGTCTGGGCAGGTGTGGCCCCATGTTATGGAACCAATCATTTCCAAGTTCTCACGCAGGTACAGGTGCAGTAACCAGGGGGAGTTGCCTCCCAGGCTCTGTAACTAGGGAAAGTTACTTCCATTTCCCTGGCTTAGAGCTTGGCCAGAGCTATTTAACATATCCATGCAACCAGCCAAAGGCCATAGATATGTTAAAAGACCACGCCAGAGAGTAGCTGCAAGGCTGTTGCTATGGGAAACAGCTCTAAATGGCCCTGCTCCATTTGTCCCTTCCCTGGGGTGGGGGGTGAGGACATTCTATATATTTTTCTAATATTTCCTGGACACCTTGAGTTCTGAACCCCATTCTAAATCTCTATTTGGGGACCCTTTGGCTGCACCCTCCTACACTTTAACATTTCATATGATAAGGGAAGGACTTGGTGATGATGAACTCCTTGAAGCTGACCTTATCTGGGAAGCACTTTTTCTGCCTTTTCATTCTAAATGAAAGCTTTGCTGGATAGAACAATCTTGGATGTAGGTTCTTGCCCTTCACGGCTTTGAATACTTCTTTCCAGCCCCTTCTTGCTTTCTTTTGAGAAATCAGCTGACAGTCTTATGGGCACTCCTTTCTAGGTAACTGTCCTCCTTGTCTCTTACTGCTTTTAAGATTCTCTCCTTATCTTTAATTTTGAAGAATGTAATGATGGTGGGTCTTGGTGTGTTCTTCTTTTGGATCCAAATTCTTTGGGGCTCTCTGGGCTTCCTGGACTTCCTGGAAGTCTATTTCCTTCACCAGATTGGGGAAGTTTTCCTTCATTATTCTTTCAAATAAAATTTCCATTTCTTGCTCTTCCTCTTCTCCTTCCGGCACCCCTATGATTCAGATGTTGGAATGTTTAAAGTTGTCCCAGAGGTTCCTAAGCCTTTCCTCATTTTTTTGAATTCTTGTTTCTTCATTCTGTTCTGGTTGAATGTTTATTTCTTCCTTCTGTTCCAAATCGTTGATTTGAGTCCCAGTTTCCTTCCCTTCACTGTTGGTTCCCTATATGTTTTCTTTATTTCACTTTGCATAACCTTCATTTCTTCCTCTGTTTTGCACCTGTACTCAATCATTTCTGTGAACATCCTGATTACCAATGTTTGAACTCTGCATCTGATAGGCAGAACCTTAGGTATTTGCCATGGTGGGGCAACCCATGTCACTGCATTGTGGTGCCTAATGTGGGGGACAGGTCAGAGAGGGACAATGCCACTTGCTGGGCTCTCGGCCAGCTTTCAGTCACTTCCTCTGCTACCCAAAAGCAAACTGAGTCCTTCCAGTGCTGATTCTCAGGTGGTGGGTTTGTGTACATTTTAGGACCCCATGTGCCCCTACAGTAAACTCTCCTGTGAGGCTGAGAGTTTCTCCTACCACCTCAACCCCTACAGGTTTTTACAGTCAGAGTTTTTTGAGGCTTTAATTCCCTACACTGGAACTCTGGGTTTGGGATCTGTCTCACTCTCCAGTTGTTCCTCCCAGCTTATCTGCACCCAAATGTGGGACTTCCTGGTTTGCCAGGCGCCACCTCACCCACCCAGTCTGTCACCTTGCCTTGTGTCCTCTCTGCCCCGGCTGCCTGTTTCTGCCGCTCCTCCCAGTCTGGGCAAATGTTTCTTCTTTAACTCCTTGGTTGTTGGACTTCCATGCCATTCGATTTTCTGGCAGTTCTGGTTGTTGTTTGTTTTTTATATTTGTTGCCCTTCTGTGCTTGTGCAAGGAAGCAAAACATATCCACCTACACCTCCATCTTGGCCAGAAGTCCAAATTTGGTTATTTTCCTCCTGTTCATTTGCCTCACATCAATTTGATTATTAGACCAGCCAGAAGAACTTAAAAGGGTAGATGAAAATTCTTTTTTTTCCTCCACCACAGGGAAAAGTTATGTCACATGGTGGACTTTTGAGGCAAGACTGAGAGGGGGCAGAAAAGCAGCTAGTGACAGACACGTTGTGCAGGTGCACAAAGTGTGTGTGATGGTTTAGTTGGGGGGGGACCCTAATCTACACCAGGCTCTGCACCTGGCACAGTTTCTCTCCCATCCTCCCTCCCCTCTCCTCGGGGGAACAGTCAAGGCAGAATTCAGACTCCAGTGAACTCTGACCAGCTCCCACTGGCTGGGGAACCTTGGACACATTGCTTGATCCCTTTGTGCCTCAGTTTTCTTCTGCAAATGAAAAGTATACAATGCATTTTGAAGAATAGTTGTGAAGGTTAAATGAGGTCATGAGTGTGACACATTAAGTGCCTGATATGCGGTCCCTGCTCAACGATCACTTTTTCCTTCCTGCCCATCAGCATGGCTGCCCCAGCCATCATGGCTGCCCTTTATTCCTGCAGAGCAGAGCTCAGCTCTGGGGAGTGTCCAAATCCCAAGTGGCCACTGGTGCGGGGGTCAACTGTGACCCCTCCCAGTGAAACCATGTATGGAGCGCTTCTTCAAAACCCAAAGGTGAGGATAGAGAATCTTCAGGCACCTTGCCCGGGCATGAAAGCCTTTATCTGGAGGGCAAGACCATTCTTGTCGCAGGGACACTGACTGTGACACTGTGGCACCAAGAGGAAGGCTGTGGCCCAGGATGGGCTGAAACCGCGGAGGCACATGGGTAGCAGCCTGGGCCTTCTCTGCACAAAAGCATCATTGTTAGCGACCCACATCGCACTGCTTCTTCTCCCCACCCCCCCTCCTCCGGCTATCACTGACAACTGTCTGTGACTTAAGTAGGATTCTTCCCAACTAGACTCCAGATATATTTAAAGTGCACACAGACCTTTTAACCTAGAAGAACTTGACCTTGTTCACAGTAAATCAACAGCAACCTAAAATCTACTGTACATCTTTAAAGATCGTGTGGTGCTCCCTCCAGTGGGTCTCGAACCATCTCTGCGATGCCATGATGTCCCTCACACGCTTCTTTTGTCCCCGGAGGGCAGGTAACTTGGGCTTTGAATGTTGGGACTAAGCCCCTGGCCAGGTACAACCCTCCATGAACACCCAGGACCCTGTGGCCAAAATGTCACTGGGGCCCCTGGGGTCTGCCACCCACCCTCAAGGCTCCACGTGCCCCCCAGAGCCCGTGAAAGCTGTCGTGGAACTTCTGCTCCCTGCACTCTGGCCGGGAACCGCGCTGCGGGCTCTAGTGTCGTCCACGTAGCAGTGGGTCTGTGTCTAGACCCTCTGTTGGCTGCCCCACTGAACCATTTGTCTTTTCCTGTGTCGACACCACCCCCTCTTGATTAATGTAGCTTCATAATCAGTCTTGACATTAAGTCAAATCCTCCAGCTTTATTTTTCAGGGGTCTTTGTTTGCTGGTTTGGTTTTGTTTGTGTTTTGTGTTTGTTTCGTATGCAGGCCACACCCATTAGCTCAGGCTAAAGCAGCGGCTGCCTCTTCTTCCCTGTTCCTTTGGCATCCGCCTTCCCACCTCCCCCTACCCCAGACCCTCCCACACTCACAGAAGCCCCAGCTCCGGGGTTAGATTTCTAAAAGCCCTAAAAACACTCTAATACAAAAAAGACTTGCAATGTCTCTGTTTTCACAATCAAGAAAACAGAGGGATTCATCTGAAAACATCTTTTTTTGCCCTCTATTCATGAAGGATGCTTTTTCATCAGGTAGAATTTGGGCTGACAGACGTTTACTCTCGGTGCTATGCAGATGTCTTTCCATTATAATTTGATTTTCACAGTTTGGGTTGAAGAGTTGTCTACGCTTCTGAATATTATACTTTGAAAGTAATGAATTTTTCCCCTCTAGGTGCTTAAATTTTTTCTCTTTGTTTTTGTCTTTCAATCATTTTTAAATGATGTTCCTAGTGCAGTTTTTCAGGTGTTAATTCTTAGGGTTCATATAACTTCTTGAATATGTGATTTGATGTCTGTTTTGAAAATTTCTTAGACATGAACCCCTTAAAAATTGCTTCCATTCCAATTCTCTCTTCTTTTTCTGGAACCACAGTTACACACACATTAGGTGTTTCCCTCGAGTTCTGTACCTTATGTTCTTTTTAAAAAAGATTGTATTTGTTGTTAGAGAGAGGAAAAGGGAGGGAGAGAAACACTGATGTGAGAGAGAGAAACACCAGTCAGTTGCCTCACACATACGCCCCGACCAGGAACCGAACCAGCAGCCCAGGCAGGTGCGGGCTCCAGTGCCTTCGACCGTCGACACTGTGGATTTTACCCAGCATTTATCTTTCTCTTGAGGAAGAGTTAGCCTGACACGGGCCTCTCTGTCACAGGCCAGAAGCCGACAGATTCTTATAAGGAGAACCCCAACCATGATGCCCTTGTCAGCGATGACAACCCCACAGGTCGGTCCATTTTACATGTCAACTTGACGAGGTGCCCAGCTGTCTGGTGCGCACACAGTTTTCTGAGTGTCTGTGGGAGGGTGTTCTGGATGACAGCAACACTTAGGCCAGTAGACGGAGTACAGCGGGTGGCCCTCCGTGGCCCTGGGTGGGCCTCCGGCCTCCTCCAGTCCAGGCGAGGGCCTGACAGGAACAAAAGGCTGACCCTCCCGAGGGAGAGCGGATGCTCTCACCTGACGGGCTTCAAACTGGACGTCAGCTCGGCGTAGTCGGACTCGCCAGCCTCCATAATTACTGGAGCCAAGTCCATAGGATAGACGAGATATGGACATATTATGTCCACACGTGGACATGGACATGGACAGGGACGGGCGCACAGACGTAGGTATGGCTATGGCTATGGTATGGACGTAGACACGATCTCCCAGTGGTTGGGCTCCCCTGCTGCGCCCCACACTCATCTGCACGTCCCCGTGACAGCTCCACTGCTCAAGACGCCCCCGGGTAGTAAGGAGTGTTGTTATCCCTTCCCCGGATCTCTCGGTGCTGCAGAACAGGGTTTCATTTTGGTTTGCTCACTGACGTATTATATTAGAAAGCAGCGCGCTAAGACTGTAATAGGACAAGGACCTGGCAACACCCACGAGTTTCCTGACGACGACGGCTGAACACGGCGCAAAGGCGAACGGAGAGCCACGCTCATTCTGTGCTGCTGCCTACGGCCGCCAGCCAGCATCAGCACAGAGCCTGGCCCGCAGGCTGGGCCCACCGACGTACGCCTCAGCCCCAAGGGGCCTGTTTTGCCCAAACCAAACTCCGGGATATTGCCATTGAGATTTTTTAAGGCAGAAAGCCCATGGCAGGCGAGGGGATGAGGGGCCGTGGGGCTGCGGGCACCCAGAGAGCAGACTGAAAAGGAATGTGTTTGCCCCGTGCCCCACGCCTGGCTGCCCACGTAAGACAGAAAGCCCCCCACCCCCCGAAGTGGGAGGAAAGGAGGACCACACCTGACGGAAGGGCCCTGGCATGCACGGACTCACCCCTGAGGGTCTGGGGGGCCAAGGCCTCCCCCGGGTGGAGCAGAACGGGAGATGAGAGCTTAGTCCCTGGCCCCCATGGTGACCCACGGGCTCTGCACCCACGGGCACGGTCTCCAAGTCCAGGTCTCTCTCAGTTCAGCTGGAGGGCCACCAGCTCACAATACCTGCAAAGCGTCCAGGCCACTAAATGTTCACATAATACCAGGGGAGCCTGGGCAGAGAAGCCCATTAGCTTGAGCACAAATAGAGGGAAAATGAATGGGGCTAGCCTGGATCATATGAGGCTATGGAGATGCCTTGATCAAATGTGTGTTTGAGGGGGAAACGTTTGCCAGAGTAACTGGGATCCCTCGGATAATGAGGACTCGAAGTTTACGTCTTATCACCCACCATGTACACAGAGAGAAGCACAGAGAGGAAAAGATGTTTAATCCACACCCACAGCCCCAAGGCTGGTGCTGCCCCCTGCCGGTGCAAGAGGGTCACTGATCCATCGGGAAGCAGATCCCTGAGACCTCTTCCCCCCAGAGGCTGCGCTGAGGAGGTGTTGGGGGAGGGGCGGGCTGCCAGAGGAAGCACAAGATGCCCACTCGCACCTGAATTTTCAACAAAACACCCTTTCAGTGTAAGGACAGCCCATGCAATGTTTGGCTAAAAATTTTGTTGTTGTTGTTTATGTAATATTTGAATTAACAGGGTGCCCTGTGTTTTTCTACATCCGGTCACCCAGGGAGGAGTGTATCTGAGTGACACTTGGAGAAGTTAGAAGAGGAAAGCCCGTCCAGCCGCAGGGCAGGCCATGCTGGGATCGGGGGGAGGGCGCAGCGAGCTGTTGAAAGAGGACCAAGAGGAAGTGCTGTGAACTCGGGGGCCAGTTTAGCACCCCCGCACCCGCTGCGTGAGCAGATCCGAGCCAGCCTGCCGAAGGGTGGCCCAGGCGGCCCCTCACCTGGTGGACCACCAGCCTCTCGAAACACTGCTAGTGAGGTCACCCCAGGCCACGGCACAGCCTGCGGTCAGGGAACTGGCCCCTCTTGGTCTAATCCGGTATTTGTCAAGGTCGTGGGGTCACAAGAATGTCTTTCTCCCATGACACCGCCTCACATCCCATAGATTTAGTGTTCTGTGCCACCCACTTAACTAGGAACAGCGCACAGTGGTCTGTATCACGTTATCCGGTGTCCTTTCTTTTTTCCCCCCCATTTTTAAAGAAGTACCGAGGCCGAAAGAGGTAGTTGTCCCGCCCAAGGTCAGGCAGTGCCGCAGGAGCAAACCGGGACAGAGACCCGAGCGCCCTTCCAGCACAGACTGCCAGAGCACACTTTCCCGCACGCTACGTCCAGGGAAAAACCAACAACGAGAACAGCAGCCACAGCGGCCGAGGCTGAAGTGGAAGGCGTTGGTGCGAGATGTTAGGGGGTTGAGAGGCAAGCGCGAGAGAAGCCCTCCGGTGCCAAAGAGACGTAAGCCAGCGTGAGCGAGCCGCCTCCTGGAGTAGAGCTGCTCTTCTCTGCTCCTGGACCCCTGGCTCACACGCCTGGGCAGTAACTCTGCCCCTAAAGACAGAGGCTGGGCGACGGGGGCGGGGCCGCTCCTGAGCCAGAGCAGGTTGGATGAATGGGCCAATGGGCTGGGGGTGTCTTGGGGCATTCATGATGGACCAGAGCCCTTGGAGCCACAGGCCTCCCCCATAAGTGACCTCGGCCTCCGCCACTGGGCCTGACTGTCCGTGCCTGCAGCCTCCCCGTGCGGGAGGAACACCATCCTTGGCTCCAATGCCTTTCCTGCAGGCTCTCCTTTTCAGGTTCGCCGCCCTGGAGGCTGAGGCCTGAGTCTGCAGGGCCGGGAGCCTCCTCTGGCCTAGGGATCGGGAGGAAACCAGGCAGACCCTCCTGCACCCGCCAGCGCCACCACTAGCAGGGCCCCGTCACCCCCCACAGCTGCAGGGCTGAGTCCGCACCTGCCTGCACTGGTTCGAGGCCACCGCAGGGCCTCCAGCAAGCCAGGCTGACAACACCTGTCTTGCAGTCCACGATTTCTCCGCATCTCAGCCTCCTCGGGAAAGGGGTTGCAGAACCTGCCTTTCCGCCCCCGAAAAAGGATTGGGGCTTTTACGTAACTGCACAATATGCAAGGATGTAACTCAAGATTTTTTTAAAACACAAGAAAGACCAATTGAAAGGGTATGAAAAAAATGCAGAAATAGGCACGCCCATCATCTATACTGTCCGTACGTGTGCACTGGGTCCAGGTATGAGCTCTCGGCTCTTGAGGCTGCAGAGGTTTTAGGGGCCAGAGAGAAGGCGGATGGCTGTGGGCATGGAAACGCCTCTTTTTTGCTTCCTGTAGGAGCCCAGCTCCGGCTGGCCCTTCTCTTCCGGCCCAGACTCGAAAAGGCACAGGAGAATTGTCCCGATGGCCGACACCTGCAGTGGCTCTAAAAAGGTCAGGGTCCACCTCACGTGTGACTTAGCCGAGCTAGATAAGACATCTCAGCAAGCGGGCTTTGAACCTGAAGTCAGGTTTCAGGTTAGCCAGACGAATAGGAAACTAAATCGGGGATCCGAGTTTTCACCGTCCGCCAAGGCCTTTCTCCCTGAGAGAGCTGCCCCGTGGGAGACACGTGCCCCGGGGCTAAACGAGTGAGGCACTTGGTGATGCCGTCGATTGCGTGACTGGCAAATGAGCCCGACCTGCTCCCCGAGTGAGGACTCCGAGAGCCCCTCTACAGAGGCCGCCTGTGTCATGTTCAGTTACGGGGGCTTCTCCGTGACCACAGACCGCACTTCACAAAGCCCATGGGAGCAACAGGGAAAATTAAATCCAGCCACTCAAACCACCCCCGGGGTGTCCTGTTAGCCTTTTGCTATAGATTTTTATATAAATGCATACATTGCTAAAATAGACACACACACACTCACACCTACCAAAATGGGATCTTCATCCACATACTACTCTCTAAACTTTTGGGGACATAAGAACACAGCCTTTTACTAACTTTATAATGTTCTGTTTGTAGGTATGCCATATATAAGTTTTTAGTTTGAATTTCTTTTTAAAGACTTTTTAGTTGGTTCTATGTGTAAAAACAGCAAGATGCGTGTCCTTGTAATGTATCCGTGGAATAAAAATGCTCACTCAGAGGACACCCGGATCATGGGATCTTCTGATCACGTGTAAACCCGGTCCGTACGGGAACCTGGACCTATTCCCTCACGCTCTCTTAGCGAGGGTAAACTGTCCGTGGCTTTGTTCCTGGTGGTTTAGGAGTTATACCGTCATTAGTACATAGAGCAAGTCCCCCCATTTTATTCTTATTTTAAAAACAGATTTTCCTGAATTTTTAAGTAAAATAATTCATCTAGATAAATTTAAGAATCCTCTTGTCAGCGCCCAAGAAACTCGTGCCGGGATGTTGATGGGAATCACACTGAATGTGTAATACATTTAGAGAACACACACATCTTACAAAATGTAGTCTTCCCGTCTAAGAACGAGACAAATCTCTCCTCTTAATCCCGTCTTTATGTGGCCCCAACCAAGTTTTCTCTTTCCTTTTTCTTTTTTCCTACAGCTCCTGCACATTTCCTGTTAATTTCACTTATAGGCATTTACCCATTTTGTTGCTTTTTGCATAAACATTTTCTTCCACTGGATTTTATACTATAAACAAGAAACTGGAAACTCAAGTCTTCCCTGACCATGTGAATGAACATTTTCAACGTCTTAACTGTTTCTAATAACATCTCAGTTTTCTGGTCTTGGCTTTTGTAGAGCTATAATGTGGGTCATCTGCGTATAGTGATGACTTTTGTTTCCTCGGAATGATTTATCACGCTCAGAGCCGGATATGGAAGGGACCATCTCGATATTCAGATTTGCCAGCAGGATGGTGGTCAGTTCAGAGTGTGATTCTCAGCAAAAAGCAGCCTTGGGTGGCAAATTCTAAAACTGGATTTGTACTCTCCCGGCCCAAAGGCTCCTACTCTCTAGCTGGAGAGGCTGCGATTCACCTGCGTCTGTAGACACAGACCAGCTCTGCTTGTAAAACTCTTCTTCATTCCCTATCGCACGCACGAACTCTGCAGCCTCCGGCCCCCTGGCCCCAGCCCGGGAGAGTGCCCTTGTCTCCCAGACGGAGGACGCCCGTCTGCACCCCACTGCACCGCCAGCCTCTCCCGTCCTTAGCGTGTGTTCCCGGGCAGCTGTGTCTCCACCGCGTGCTCCAGCGATGAGAAGCTCTCCCTCCTGCCCGGGGTCCCGGGCTCTCGGGCACAGCAGACAGAGATACGAGACAGGAGCTTCCCCCGATTCCCTGTGGGATCTTGTCCAGCCCTGGACTCAGGGTAGCACCTCAGTGCAGTGTGCTGGGGATGGGAACACCCAGCGGGGTGGGTGTGGGGAGCTGGCCCCACTGCTGCTTTAGACATTGTCTCCTCACTGGCCGTCCCCGTCGGTCCCAGTCCTGCAGCCAGCACTTCGTATGCATTCTGCTTTTCATTTTAGGTCCCCTCTTCCCTCAGCCAGAGGTGCTCAGGAGACGCTCTTTCAAAGAAAATTATTATTTCCCCTGTCCGGGAGTGGAAAGGAAAAGCACCCGTGGACTGTGCAAATTGTGTAAAGAACAAAAACTTGAATGGCTTTTCCCTCCAGGTCTCAAAATTTGGCAACTACATACTTAAAGATAACTCTGAGAACCATGAGCATTTCTGGGAAGTACACTACTTCACGTGTCCATCTCTGTGCTGTGAACGGCAGTCCCAGACGACGGTTTGGGTGCTTCCTTGAACTCCAGGGCTTCACCGTCCTGGAGTTCGACTCCACAGACACCATCACCGCAAGCCGATGGCGCGCCTGCGCCTCTCTGTCCCTCTCTGAAGCGACTGGCACAGATCTCCCGTAAGCTCAAACACAGGCTCCTCCCCGCCCTTCCCAGCTTCCCCCACAGGTGTTTTATTCTAACCAGGACTTGACCGCAACTATGCCGATTAGCTCCAAAGAACAACAGAAAGAGGTGGCAGGACAGAAAAGAGAAGAAAAGAACACACACACTCACTCAAACCCCAGCTCCACTATATGACTTTGGAGAGTTACTTAAACTTTCTGAGCCTGTTTCTTCATGTATTAAATGGGCACAATAATGCCTCTGTTTTATTAATATTCTTAATAACAAACTCCTTTGAGGACTAAATGTGTGTCAGGTACTTTGCCAAGCACGTACATCTGATAGTTACTTTTTTAAAAATCACAACTTAATAACAAAGAATTAAAATCTAGCACGCTAGAGGATACTTTAGGGCTGACAGAATCTCCAAGGAAGGGGGATCCCATCCTCCAGGGGTTCGGTTCTCCTGGGAAAGGTGTTACTGCTGCCCCTCTGGTGTCAGAACAGTTCACTGCCTCGCAGGGGTGGGAGCTGGTCCCCAGTCCTCGGTAATGGGGGGAGGGGGCAGCAACCCGGCACACAGGCTGCAGTCAGAGGCTGGCTGTGCAGACGTACAGAGGGAGGGTGGCTCTGGTGAAGACAGGAGGACACGTGGTGTCCATGTCAGGGGGGCTGCAGCGTCAGAAGGGCCAGGGGACACAAAAGTCCAAAGGAGAAGGTAAGGGAGTAGGGGCGCCAGTGTGGACGGGAGGCCCGAAGCTCATGAACTCACATGGAGGGAGCTGTGTTATGGGGGTCGCCGTGCCGGGCCAGGTTGCAGAGGGGCTGCGCATTTCTGGCGTGTCCTGGATGTCCTCACACCCACACGGCAGTCCTCCCACTATCCTCCCGCCAGCACCACCCACCCTCTGCCTGAGCTGCTAGAAGCCAGAGTGAAAGCCAGCTTCCTCCTGCAATGCCTCTCCAGCGCCCCCTACTGCCTGAACACCTGCAAGCAGCTGCAATGGAACCCAGCTTCCTCCTGCAGTGCCTCTACAGTGCCCCCTACTGAGAAAACTTAACATGCCCACCTTAATGGAAAAAATGCTTAAAGGAACCATGTCCACTATCACAGATCATGTACTGAAGAATGAATTTGGAGAAGAGTCAATACATTGATACTTATCAGACCCAGGAGAAAAAGAAGGTTGCACACTGATGTAAAACTCTGACGATCAAATGAATTACTTGAAGTTTGGAAAGACTTTGGCATTGCATATATCATTGTCCGTTTATTTGAATATTATGTTCTACTCCTAGATATTAGGCCTTACCTTCAGCATCAGCAGAGTATGAAAACAGTGTGCTAGAATGCTATTTTGGCTCACAGAATTTCTGAAAAACAGGTTCTGAAATAATGCTCCCATATTGGCACCCCCCAAGGAGCTTTGGTCCTGCTGGGACCTAAGCCTGAAAATGGGTTTTCCCCTAACAAGTTCAACTCCCACTCAGCCCTTTCTGCTTTCCCTGACCCTTGACCCCTTGGATAGCAGGACCTGGTCTCTCAGCTGGACCTGGATGCTCTTTCTGGCTCCAACAGTCCCACTCTGAGGACATTGCCCAGAATCCCGGTGTGCTGGCTGGATGTGGGTCTGGCGAGCACGTCCTGCCCAAGTCACAGACGTTCCCGTCTAGGTCAGCGCCATGCAGCCGCTGCAGGGGCACTGGCCCCTGGCCTGCTCTCCCTGGCCCCTGAGTCAGCATCTTGAGCTTCAGAGCATCTCCCATCCGCTCTTTGTTGCTTTCAGAGGAAGAGAGAATCACGTGAAGTGCCTGCACACGGTAAGTGCCATGTAAGTGTTAGTTATTATTTATTTTAATATTTTTATATTTTATTTTAATCATTGTTCAAGTAGTTTTCTGTCCTTTACTCCCACCCCAGCCCACCCACCCCCTCCCATTTCCACCCGCCCCTAGTTTTTTATCCATGTGTCCTTTATATTTGTTCCTGTAACCCCTTCCCATTCTGTCCTGAAATTCCTCTGAAATTCCCTCCCCTCTCCCCTCTGGTCACTGTCAGCCTGGCCTCTATTTCAGTGTCTTTTGTTCTATTTTGCTTGTTTCTTTGTTTTGTTGTTTAGGTTCCTGTTAAAGGTGAGATCATGTGGTATTTGTCTTTCACTGCCTGGCTTGTTTCACTCAGCATAATGCTTTCCAGCTCCATCCACGCTGTCGCAAAGGGTAGGAGCTCCTTCTTTCTTTCTGCTGCACAGAATCCCATTGTGTAAATGTACCATAGTTTTTTGATCCACCCATTTACTGACAGGCATCTAGGTTGCTTCCAGCACCCGGCTATTGTAAGTGTTATTTAAATACCAGTAAGTCCCTGCTGTGCTGAGTGAGGACACTGCCTGGAGCTTGCTGGCAATCCAGAGATGTGCCCCTCCCTTGGCGGGAGAGGTTGCAAAACCACCTGTGTCCCCCCCTGTGATTTAGAATAGTTTTACTCCCAGCTATTTTGTATATGAAAACCACTATCAAATAGGATGAAACTCGAAACTGAATGAAGAGTCGAGCTGACAAGCTCAGGTGCCGTGACACACGGACGCACACGTGCAGGTCTGTGCAGGGCGGGGGCAAGGCATGGAGAACCCTAAGGTGCCTCATGGGCAATCAAAGGCTCATGCGTGGGGGTCTGTTCCCATGAGTCTTTCAGACACAAAGGCTTTCGAACGCTTCCCACCTTGCCGCTGCCACCTTATAGAAAGCATGCAGATGGGAGCAGTGCTGTGGGAATCCTGTTCCAGGTGGGGCAAACAGTGGTTAAAAATGTCAATGAAGCCACTTAACGTGGAGCCGGAGCTGCCGGGCACGTCTCAGGCCTCCAACCTCAGAAGGTTAAAACGGGGAAAAACAAACATTTGGACTGAGCCTAAAGCAATAGCAACATTGTTTTCCAAAGAACGGTTTGTAATGATGACAAGAAAGCAGTTATTATGGCTATCGGGCTGCCAATGAAAAACACTCAGTTTATTTTTAGTTGAAAATAAAAAATTTCATTTTTACGAATTTTAATATTCATTAAAAACTATGCATATTTTTATCTCCTTTTTAAAATGTCTTCTTTTGTTTGTTTTTTTTAAAGCCAATGATGCATTGGGGAGGTTGCCCATGTATGTAATTTATAAACAAATAAGGAAACATATATTGGAGGTAGTATTTTTTATTCATGCAGATGCCTCAGCCCCTGAGGCTAATCAAAGCCTCTGTCGCACACGTGGTTACGAGTGGAGGTGGCCCTCGATGCAGGAGAACAGCTCCAACCCGCTCCAGTCGCCCAGATGACCAGCTCAGTGAGTGTTAAGGCAAAGGATCTGAACGAGCACCTTGGTGGTGCTGATTTTGCACTAGAAGGCGTCTTGAGATGCAAACTTACTGGGTTTCCCTAAGTCTTTCAATACATCTTTGGATTCCCCTTGCTAATGAGGCAAACAGGGTAACCCTGCACTCCAGCCACAGGGATTCCCATCCTGAGGGAGCCCTCTGGCTCCCACCCAGAGGGTCCCGCCAGAGGCTGACACTGCCAGGGGACACGTAGCTGACCAGCGCAGACCTCCGACCTCTGCAGGCACCAGGGTCAAAGTCAAACACCACATGACCCTCACGTATGTAATGTCCGTATATATAAGGAACAGAGAACAAGGAACACGGCTGCTTTTCCCGGGCAAAACCGCACATGTCTCCTAAGTTCTCTGAGTGTCAGTTGCCTGCCTGCAGACCCAGACAGTAACAGGCAGCGACCACTGCTCGGGGTCGTGGGGGCCCCCCCAGAGACAGCGATCTAATACGTGGCAGGGAGGAATGCCGCCCTTCCACCCGCTCCGAAGTTTCTGTGTGCTCAGCAACCTCTGGTGTGTTGCTGGGCTCACAGAGACCGAATGGTTCCCTGAGGTCCCAGCTAGTGAACCCCTGACTGGGGTTTCAGCCGGCCTGGCTGGCTTCACCAGGAAGGCCTCCCGGCCCACCCGCCATACCACTCCCCTTGTCAGACTGACTTCTGAGGGTTGGTTAGGGTGGTTGGAGGAAAGCCAAACACAAAAAGGAGAAATCCCAGAGAAGCCGCCTTTTGAAAGACCCTGCAGGGGAGTGTCACGTGTAAACACAGCATCCTCTGTCTGCTTGTGACATTAAAAGGAATGAAAGACGTGCTTTTCCATAGACACGGCCATTCTCGTTGTGAACACATAAACACACAGGTCACACAGAAGTCAGTCACTCCAGCTGGTAATCCCTGGTTTCTTTCCTTCCAGAACCTTCTAGGCATATGCTCTGCTTTTAGCTATTGCCGTATACAGTGTGTTATGAACTGGTTTGTTCTTTCACTTCTTTGTGTTTAGGCTGAACCAAAGCGCCGTGAGAGAGGCGGGAAAGAGAGGAAGCAACACGTACCGAGCGCCCTTGACAGTAAGCCACGAGGGGTTGAGTAACTCGTCCCCAGGGAACCGAGCTGCTCTGACAGGCCCCAACCCCGTGTTCTTGCCAAAGTCCACACTGCCTGCGGGGCGTCAGGGCCACCATTGTTCCAGAGATTTCCATACAAGAACAGAGTCTCAGAGCCGGGGTGCTAAGTCTCTCTACGAGTGACTGAGTGGTGTGTAAAACCTTTGCTGTCAAGCCCCTGCATGTGCCCCCTGCCACCCCGCACCCAGCCCCCAGGAGGGAGGGAGGACACCCCGTCCCACCACGGCCAGGGCCTGCGCCGGCTGCTCACTGAGCCTCTCCCACCTGCTTCCGCGGAGCCCTGCAGAGGCCGGAGGGCGGGGGAGGAGGGCGGGCGCTGCCCAGAAAAACACCTCTGGTTCTTCTTCCCAGAAGGTGGTGTTGACCTAGCTGCTCATTTGTTTGCTTTGTTTGCCCAAGGCTGGGGGGCGGGCGGGGGGGACGTGCAGGGGAGGACGCAAGGTTGAAACTCAAACACCAGCCCCCGACCTCTACCCGACCTCAACCTGTTTAGGCAGAATGGAAATCACTGACTTCCCACTCAAGTCCTGCAGGAATTTTGTTCTGCTTTTTTGTTGTTGTTGTTCCCAGCCATTTCACTGAATTACTTAATTCCATTTGCCTGCTGACAAAACAAGTCACATAGCCTGAGGCAGAGAAGAACAAGGGAGCGATACTGACTGAGGGGCACCTTCCTAGACCGTCCCCTGGGGTCCTTCCTGGAGCCTGTGGCGTGTCCTTCCACAAAGGGCACAAGGCCAGGCTCCAGGTTCATCAGCACTCACAGGCCGGCCTGCGGTTTGAAGGGCTTCTCCCCTCCAGGGCCGGGGCCTCACCGACACGGGGCGGAAGGGACGGGAGAGAGCAGCAGCTTACGTGGTCACCCCACCCGAGAGAGGAGGGTGTGTTTGCACACAGACTCCTGCGTGGATGGTCCTGGAGGCCGTGTTCCTAAGGTCAACACCGGAGACTGCCCGGACACCTCTGGCAGGTAAGCCAGCAGTGGTGTGCCCACACAGTGGGGCCGCACTCAGCAGGGACCGTGAGCGAGGTGCTGACGCTGGCGAGGACTTCAGTGGATTTCAGAAGCGTGACGTGGAACAAAAGATGCCCAACACAAAAAGTGCTAGTGTTACAGAACACACACACACACACACACACACACACACACACACACACACGGCGGCCATGGGGGTTGAGGACGGTATACTGTTACGAAAGGACCCCCTACTGGGCTCAGTTGTCTGTTGCCAGTAGGAAAGACGTCTCCAATGCCAGAGGTTTTGTGAAAAGGAAAGGAAATGTTTATTGAGTGCTATACAGACTTAAAGTAGTGACCTAATGTCTTCATTAAAATATCTAAGTCCTTTAGGATACCCTCAGGCACCCACAGTGCTTCCTTCTCCCCCCTGCCCTACTTCAGGGTACCCTAACTCCGGGAAAGGGGCAAACGTCCAGGATTCAGGCTCCTGACAAACCGTCAGCTGTGGCGCCGGTCGAGACAGGATCACTAATTAATCCAAGGCCACGTGGCACCTTCTCATGGCCTGCTGGCAAGCGTTCTTTCATCACCCTTCTCCAGGCAAAGTGTCTCCTGCCTTCCCAGGCTGCGTGGCCAAAGGGAGCACCCCAAAGCTGCAATGGTCCTCTTCTACCAGAGCTGCAGGGGTCCCCCACTCTGGCAAAAACCTCGTGGCTCTTTCTACTAAAGCTTCGGGTGTCTGCACCTCTGGCGAAAACCGCATGGGATCTCCCTACAAAGCTGCAGGAGCAGGGGGTCACCACTCGGCTTTGGATTCTCTGCTAAAGCCACATGGTGGTTCCCCCTACTAAAGCTGCAGGGGTCCCCACTCTTGCCAGAAACACGTGCCTCTCTCTCCCTCACATGGCTGCAAGCGTCCCCACTCTGGGCAAAACCTTGTGCTCTAATGGCTGCCATGTCTGGGTTTAAATCCCCGCACCAATCTTCCTCTGTACCCCCATTTCCAATCCTCCCACAATCAGTTACACCTGCCAGCATTCCTGTATTATTCCAAGTTTACTGGGCTGCCATCGTGAGTCTGGGCAGGGGTGGCCCCATGTCATGGAGCCGATCTTCTCCAAGCTCCCACACGGGCGCTGTAACTCAGGAGGACCTGCCCTCCAGTTACATCTTGGGTGGAAGTTCCTTCCATCCCCCTGGCTCAGAGCACGGCCACAGCTATTTAACATATCTAAGCGAGCAGCCAAAGGCTCTAGATATGTTAAGTGACCATGCCAGGGATTAGCTGCAAGGCTGGTGGCTGCACAAAACAGCCCTGCACGTTCCTGCCCCACACCTGTGGGGCAACTCACACCTGTGGGGGAAGGGGGGAGGACATCTCATATGTCTTTCTAATATTTCCCGGACACCTTGCGTTCTGGACCCCATTCCAAATCCCTGTTGGGGCCCCCTTCTTGGCTGCACCGTGTAACACTAGTGTATTCTCTCCTGACACGCCCTTCCGGGAGCAGAAGTACTCCATGGAGACGGGAGTCCACAGACAAGCTGCCCCCAGGGGAGACCAGGAGACTGGACTGGCAGATTCGCCCTCTGTATCTCCAACAGGGTGGTCGCTACACGGACACACACAGATGTGAAAATGAGCTGAGCTGTGCATCGAGGGTTCACAGTTTCTGCCCCACATAACGAACCCCTCATTAAAGTGAACCCACAGAAAGTGCGGGCTGGGAAGTGCTAAGGGGATGGCACCAGGTGGTGGCGGCGGAGAGGCAGGAGGCGCAGGACACGTCTCACAGGAACAGGGCCGCCCGGAGCCTGGCCTGTGCAGAGGGGGTGACGGACCTTCTCTGCAGAGGTGCTGGGAGGGTGCGAGCTGGCGCCCACAGGGCAGGCGCGCAGTGGCCGAGCAGAGACTGAGTCGCTCTTGCTGGGGTGATGCTGCGGGGTGGGCGGGGGAGGGGAGAAGGCAGGGTCAGCTCCTGGGCGGCGCAGCCCAGCAGAGAGGGCCCTGCACTCACCACCCTGAGCCACAGAGAGAAGGGAAGGAGGGACAGAGGGAGTGGTACAGTCCCCTCTGTCGGCAGCATTTCAGCTGGGCCCTCGCTCTGCCCTTCTCCCCGTGACGGTGGAAGCAGCTCTGGATGCTGGTGGGCGCCCAGGCTGTGTGTGTGGGGGCGGGGGTGTCCCGGCTGTGAGGGACAGCCTCTCAGGATGGATCACGAGCGCCCTGCAAATGTTTAACGTTCTAAAGGCTTCACACCCTGGGAAACACTTTGGCCGTCTGATTGAGGAAATGCTCCCCTTTCATTCAAATGCTACTCCGTTTCCTTCCCTGCAGCACAGTTCATCCGGCCTCCCGTGAGCACCTGCTTCATGCCCACGGCAGAGAGTTGGGGAAAAGCCAGCCCTGCCCTCAGGCAACTGCCGGCCGGGGTTAGAGCCTAGCTCTGGGTTCTAACGGCCCCCCCCACCCCCACGCCCACGCAGCCACGCAGCCACACAGCCTGGTGCGACCTCCCTTCCGGCAGGACCAGCTCTGCGACCCGGGGCTAGTCTCTCGCCCTCTGTAAGCTTCAGCTTCCTTGTCTGCACATCGGGGATAGGAAAAGAGCCCACCCCACAGGCGGATTGTGAGGATGGAAAGACGGAGCGTCTCTAGAACGCTCAGCATGGCACCCAGCATGTGCTGCGTGCCCCACAGAGGTCAGCTGCAGTGACGCGCTCTGAAGGGGCGGGCCCCACGTGCTGTGGGCGCGGCAGGAGAGACCCTGACCCCGCAGAGCCAGGCTGTGGGAAGACGGGGGAGGAAGCCCGCCCAGCGGCCGGCAGCCTGGGAGGCGAAGGTGGGACAGGAAACGGGGGTCTGGACAGACCGTCCTCCCGGGCAGGAACCGGCAGCACTGCTCTGGGAAGGCCGGAGGGCGAGCCTCCCCAGCTCGGCAGGACACGGGGTTCCCGCCCAACCACCGCACCCTGCCGCCGCCGCACGGAGGAGCCGGGGACAGCCGGCGGGCAGATGAGGCGGTGCTCCCGCCAAACCTCACGTGTGGGCACCGCACCCTGAGTTCCACGGGGTTCCTTGGGTCGCCCAGTATCACGCTCCTCTGTATTCCTTCCTCAACCACTTAAAACCCTGGAAGCCATTCTCGGCCTGCTGGCCATGCAAACGCAGGCACCACGGTTACTGGCTGTGCCTCAGTTTCCTCCTCTGTCCTGAGGGCATATTCACGGCGCCCACTGCACAGCATGACACAGAACCCGGCACGCAGTGTGTGCCGGAGAAGCCGCGGCCACAGCATAGGTGGTAAGAGGCCACCGGGCACGGCCAGCTCCGGGTTGGGATTGCAGCATGAGAGCGGCGGGAGGCTCGTTAAAACCAAGCAGACAGAAGTGCCTCCCGTCAGCAGGGAAGACCACACACAAGGTGAAGTGAGCGGCTCCCACCCCAGGCCCGCGCCAGCCAGACCGGAGGGCCTGCTCCTCTCCGTCACTGGAGCCGCCCGCGCAGGGCTCCGAAAGGACCTTCCGAAAAACAAGCGCCCAAGGCCTCGGGCACCTCCCAAGCCCCCCCCCCCGCCCCCCGCCCTGCCGAGGGCCTCCGACAGAGGAAGGGCGGCTCTGTGAAAGGCTTGCACGGACGGCCGAAGGGAGACAGAGGAACTTTAAGCAGCCCCTACTGGCCAAAATGCGACAACCTGACCACCCGGAGGAAGTGCCAAAACTAGTTTAACAGGGCAAGTCTCCTGAAAGCACAATGTCCATGAGTTCAAGCGGGTAAAGTTAGAAAAGGTAGAAAAGGTTTGTTTGTTTAATAAAAAGCATGCATTCTCTTAAAGCTTTAACAAGCAGGGGTGCGGCTGGAGACAAGCGCACTGTGTCTCCCGTCCGGTGGACTGCCGCTCCGGACGCTCAGGTGCGCGCCCTCCTTCCCGCCTGAGTCAGGGTGAAGAAGGAGAACAAGAAGCTGTGAAGTCGCCACTCCGCTCCGGAGAAGGCGAGAACCGACCCACACGCAGGAAGCGGCCCCAGCGGAAGGAGGAAGGAAGGGCCCGCTGGGGTGTCGCAAGGTGGCAGGGGCACAAGACACCGAGCCGAGCTGAAGCGGCAGTGCGAGCCCAGCTCCTCGGCCGGGAGAGAAAGCCGAGACGTCCGACCGACCCACCGACCTGAAGGAGTTGCGAGGAGGGCTGTCGGTCACGCTGACGGAGCAGGCGGCCGTGAAACCTTCCCCAGGGTCTGCCCGTGTAAGCCTCACGCCAACTCGTCCGTCCGGAAAGGGACGCACGTTATCCCCCTGTACAGGCGAGGAGGCTGAGGCTCGGACAGGTGGCATGAAGCTCTGCGCTGGGCCCAGGTCGGCCTGGCCCCAACCGCCCCACACCCCACTCGGCCCCCTGCATCTCACAGGTGCCGGCTGAACGGGCCTTGTGCCTTCCAGAAGAAAACTGAGCTCTCTGTCCCAGGACACAGAGCTGCTCCCCCAGTCCTCCTCCTGCTCAGCCCCTTACGATGATCTGAAAGCCTTTCCAGGCCCAGGGGCCTGTCCAAAGGTCACGTGGTGTTTGGCATCCACTTAGGGTCCACCTGTGATGGCCCCGAATCCTACATGTCATCATCTCACAGTCCTGGTGGAAGTGACCGTTCTTAGCCCCCATGGCACAGATGAGGAAACCGAGGCACAGAGAGGCTAAAGTGGCTCAGATCTCACAAAAGGACAGTGGTGGAGGCAAGGGCTCGACCCAGATGCTTAGGTCCCAAGCCCAAGCCTGACCCGTACTGCCCCGAAGGAAGCGGGTGCCCGGAAGGGGATCCCACAGGGGAACAGGAGTGGGGGATCCAAGAGTGGGGGTGCGTCTGTGTGTGTGCATGGGGCAGCCAGTGCAGGCTGGTGCTCCCACTCCCTGGGGTGCCGGCCCATCGGTGCAGCGCCCCTGGAGTCCCCACGGCTCTTCTGACCGGTCTGGGCCTTCGGTCCTTGCTCTGCTCGGCCCAGGGCCCCTCATACACCTCGCCCCTCCCTCCCCTCCTGCTGCTGACCTCACGCCTCTCCGCCCCACTCCCATGCCTCTCTAGACAGGGCCTGTGGAGGGGTGGGTCTCCCCAGGTGCCCCTTATTTACAACCAGCCCACGAGACCTTACTGTGATGAAAGGGAATCAGCCCAAACACTGCAATCGACAACTCCAGAAGTAACCGAGTGAACAAGGCTTCCCCACCATGACTGGTGGCTCGTGGGACACGGTGCCTTTAAGAGTGGCCCCTGGATTCTGTCCCTGCTCCTTTTCCCAGCCCAGCCCACCCCTTCTTCCCAGGACATGTGTCCAGGAGGCCTCGCTGCAGCAGGAAATCCTAGGGGAGGGTGAGGATGAGGACAAGGAAGGACTGAGCGTGGGGCCCCTGGCTCTGAAGGGACAGGGCTGCAGCCCTGAGCCCTCACTCCCCACCTGGCCCGGCCCGGGCTCCTCCCCCTCCCCCACTGCCCGGCTTCCCCGTGCTGCCGTGCGCCCCTCCTGCACCCAGCCGGGTCAGGGATACATGCAGGCCCCTCGCAGCCTCCAGGAAATGTCCCCGTTGGGCATGTCACAGCTGTCTCTGTCCTCTTCCCTCTGCAGCTGGCCCTGGAAACCTGCCAAGAGGCTGGAGGGTGACATGTGTCACCTCCATGAATCTCCTGAGCCAGGTGCCACTGACGCTCTTACAGAGGCTCAGAACGGAGTGACTTGTCCAGGGTCACACAGGCCAGACACAGCAGGAACAGCTGCCTGAGCTGGGCAGGGTCACCTGATGTCCTCCTGGCTAACGGCAACTTCCTGCCCCGGTGGCCTGCCCCTCCCGAGCCCGGGGCCTCCACCGGCAGCACGGAGCTCCTTCCTCCCAGGCGGGCAGAGACAGGGCGTCGCGGCGCTCAGGGAGCACCGGCCTGTGTGCCAGGGCCCTCAGCACCTGAGAGCCCCAGGGGAGGAGGAGGAAGAGGAGGAAGAGGAGAAGGGGGCGGGGGTCGGACCACAGCAGGAGGTGTGGCTGCCAACAGAGTACCAGGAATTGGAGGTAGGGGGGCGGCTCCAATCCCCAGGCCGCTGGGCTGAGGGGACCGAGAGGCCGTGGTGTTTGCCACCGTCCGTTCAGTGGGAGAGCTGGGAGGGGCAGCTGGGTGCAGGGCTCCACTGTGCAGTTGGAGAGGCTGAGGCTCGGGGAGGGGAAGACAGGCCCGGGAGGTGTGGAGGGCGGGCTCACCTCAGCCACAGCCCGGCTCTCTAGGCTGCTGGTGGACCCAGAGCCCTGGGGGCGCTGCCCACTCGGCCAGCTCAGGGGAGGAGTCTCGGGGCCCTGAAGCCAGGCTGTGGAACTGGGGAGGCGGGAGGGTGTGGGGAAGGGGAGTCCTCTCTCTGGGCTCAGCTGTGCTCTGCACCGGGTGGGGAGTAGGAGCACATACCCCCCCATGGGGTTACTGAGAGTCCTGCACGAGAGAGGCCTGGAGGGGGGCTTCTGGAATGCCCCTCACCCACCTGGAGCGATACCAGGGGGCCCGCGGGCAGGACCGGGGCGCAGTGGTGGACAACATCCCGAGGGCTCTCTGCACACAGCAGCCCTGGGCGCTGGGCTCCCCGTGGACTGCTGCACCTAATGCTCGCAGCAGCCCCACGTGTAGGTGCTGCCGTGACCCCACTTTACAAATGGGGGAACTGAGCCACAGGGAGGCTGGAGCTTCTTGAGGCCTCACAGCCAATGAAGGGGGCAGCCGTGGTCCCGGGTCTGAGCCTGTGTGCAGGAGGGACCTGCGGGCCCCTCTCCTGGCTGAGGCCCACAGCTGTGACTGGGGGGTGGATGACAGGAGGGACAAAAACACACTGGTCCGCTCACGCGGCAGGTCTCTGTGATGCACACGTGTGCTGAGCAGGCACGGGGTGCCGCACACAGTGTGATGCGGTCTGCCACGGGCTCTTCACAGGGTCACAGTCAAGCGGGGCCTACTGGCCTCAGCCCTGCGCCACCACCCCCAGCCCCACCTGTGTCCCCGAGGACCTGTGACTGCCCCAGGATGGACCCCGTCCCCAGGAACTGTTCCAGCAGCATGCGGACCGCACCGCCCTGTGGGCAGCCACAGCCCATAGCAACAGACACAGGCCTGAGACTGCCCAGGCGCTGAGTCCCTCGGGTCAGAGAGGCTGGAGGGCAGGGCTGAACAGCGGGCCCTGCCGACCAGAGTAAAGAGCCCGCTGCAGCCAGGCGCTTTACGTAGGTCAGGTTGTACGCGCGTCCTGACGGCCACACCAGGGAGCGGGACTGCCAAACCCCGACAGTGCAGGTGGAAACACCTCCCGGCTCAGAGAGGTGAGGCCGCGTGCCAAAGGCAGCACAGCTCTTCTGTGTAGACGGACCCTCTGACCCCTGACCGGTGCCCAGGGCCAGCCATGTCCGGCTACAGTGACGGTGTCCCCATCGGTCGCACCCCGCCTTCTCCACAGGAAGTTGAGAGAGTGTGTGCATCCCAGGCTGGCTTAGAGATTTAGAATGAGCAGCCCCTCTGCTCTGGCCTCAGCTGCCCTGTCGGCCGCGTGGGCACAGAACCCACGGCACCCCCACCCCCGGGCGGCAGTGAGCCTTCTGCGGCAGGTGTTCCGAGGCGGCTCAGTCAATGGTAGCTCCTGCGACCGGTAAGGCAGCCCTGGGCACTCGCTCCCCGCAGGAGTGTGGCGCCCGGACAGTGGTGTTGTCCCAAGGCCTCTGAGTCGTGCCACCCCACCCTGGACGCAGGACACTGTGGTGTGGGTGCCGGGGCTCCCTCTGGTCTAGGAAGCAGAGGCCTGTGCGCCCCGGGGCGCAGCACAGGCAGGCGGCGTGGGCGGGCGGGCGGGCGGGCGGGCGGCTCCGTGTCCGGCAGGTGGACTTAGTCCCTGTTGCTCTTCCGGTAATCGAGTTGACCTTGGTTAATATTCACCAGCAGCCTCCCCCTCTGAGACTCGGCCCCTCTGAGTCTACCGCTTAAAACAGTGGAGGACGGAGCCCCGTCCCCTCAGCCTTGGTCATCAGCTGGTCCTGGGACACCAAATCGTAAGTGCGCCTTCCCCTGGGGGGGGGGGGGGAGCCTCCGCAGGGGCCTCCAGGTCCCTGCACTGCCCAGGCAGCCCGGAGGTGGGGTGCAGGGAAGATGGAGCAGGGTGGGGGTGGGCCTCCTGTTGTCATAGTAACAACATCCCAGAGGTTCTTTCCTGCTCCCTCAGCTTGCCCAGGGCCTCCCGAGCCCTCGCTGGGGCCTCGCTGGCCCTCTGCAAACAGATGTGGAAGTGGGCGTCTGGCCCTGGCGTCCGGGGCCCGGGGCGAGCACACTTCTGTTGGCTCAGCTCCGGGGTCTTTCCTGCCTGCTGATGCCTGCAGGCCTCGCCCCCCCTGCTCCTGGGGTGTGCGTCTCTCCCCCCTTCTTCAGATGAGAAAGTCAGGGCCCAGAGAGGGACAGCGAGGAGCTCAGGCTAACGTAGGGTCCTGGTGGGGAAGCCAGGCCAGACTAGAATCCCAGGTTTCCGGCCGCCGGCTGGCCCTCCAACCTCTGCAGAAATGCCCGGAGAAGAACAGTGCCAGGCCTCGGCCCAGAGGTGTCAGAAGGGGCCCCTGGGCACCCTCGAGCCCAGTGCAAGACGGGACACCCGGGAGGGACACCATCACGGGCACTTGGAGCCGTGTGCCGAAGCCCTCACTCGGGCCCGGCGGCTCTGAAGCTCCTTGTACACAGCCCCGCGTCTAAGCATCACCGCCACCTCCTGGGGTGGTTGCCGTGGTTGTTCCCATTTTACGGAGGAGGAAACTGAGGACAGAGAAGGTCATAACCTGCCCCAAATTACACAACCCCCCCTTCCCCAGTTCAGTACCCATGCTCCTGAAACCATTCTTACTGTCGACATTAACTCTCTCGGGCCTCAGGCGCCCGATGGGGAGGGGAAGCCCGGGCTGGCCTCACGGACGCTGGGTGACCCTGGACAGTTATTCGACCTCTGTGTCCTCTTGAGCAAAGTGTAGATGACCTTTGTCCTCCTCCTTCTCACACCACCCACGGTGGCCTTGATTTCTGGAGCGTTAGAAGGATATGATTTTTCTGTCTTTGAATTTTGGAGATGAAGCTACAAAGGTGACCAAGGCCAAGGCCACCAGAGTCCCACACAGTGCTCTGAAAGATCCACAACAACATCGATGACAACGGGCACTTCCTGAGAGCTGACTGTGCGCCAGGCACATCCTGACACCGTGCACATAGTTAATTGCACAATAGCACTATGAGGCAGTGAACCCTTGTTATTTCCAGAAAGTCGAGACTCAGAGAGGTGAAGTCACTTCCCCAAGGTCACGCAGCTGACAGTGAACGGCACTCAGGCCCTCTGACAGCAGCCACAAAGCGATGCTGCCCTCTTCGTCTGGCCAGGCTGCCTGTCTTGAGGCCTCTGGCTTCAGCTTTACACACAGAGAAACGCTCAATGCCAAGTTCTGGAACCAAAATGCCTAGGGTTCAATCCCAGCTCCATAAGCAACCAGCTCTGGGGCTCTCGGTAAGTTACCTAATCTCCGTAGTCCTCGATTTCTCCATCCACCGGAGGAGCCAACCGTAGCCCCACCTCCGAGGGTCAGCTTGGGGAGACTGAAGGAGGCCGAGCACGTAAGACGCCTGCCGTCGGCTCAGTGTGATGGCGGTGGCAGGGACGCTGGTGTTTGCGGGGCACAGGGTTTGGCAGCTACTAGGCAACAAGGTAGTACTGGGAGAACTGAATTTACAATTGTCCAGGCTCAGAGGCGGTTTGTTACTGGGCAGGGGCCCCTCCTCTGGTCCTGGGCTGGTTCTCCAGCGAGACCCTGCCTGAGTGCGGGCGTGGGGAGCCTCCGCCCCAGCTGGGGCCCGCCCACCTCCCGCCGGCTCCTCACTTCTGCCTTGCAAGGGAGTCTTTTCTCTATGTTACAGGCAGGAAGCTGAGGCTCAGAGAAGTGAAGTCCCTTGCCCAAGGCCACGTGGCCTGAAGACGCAGGGCTGGGTCACACCTGGGCTTATTTAGCGCCAGGTTGTGTGACCTCATGGTGCAGTCACTTCCAGGCTCCCTCCGGGTCACTCTCAGTCACTGCCTTTCTGCCCCTGAGGCTGGACACAAGGCCTGGCTCCCTTCTCCCCATTACCTGGCAAAGCCTGCCCCACCTGCCCTGGGCCCTGGTGACGGCAGCATGCCATCTTCTCTCTCTTTGCTGTAAAGCTTAGTCCACACACCTCTGGGTGCTGTGCCAGCTACGTTCCCACCTCTGGGCGGCTTCCCCCACACCAGGCTTTGGGGGTGTGGGGTGCCGCCTTCCATAGAAGGGCAAGGAGAGAGCAGGAGTCTTAGGCCCCTGAAGTTGTATGTAAGGGACAGATTGGAAGGCAAAACGACGCCCATAGGAGGCTCAAGGCCAATGTCAGTGTCCCTCGGGCCCAACTGACACTCACAGAGTTGAGACCTGAGGACATGGCTGCGTCAGTCTGATGTCCAAGAGGCGGGAAACCAAGGCCTGTTGCGGCTTTGTCACTGGGCTGCTGTGCGGCCTGGGCAAGGCTCGGACCCTCTCTGGGACTCACACCCCTCACTGTAAGACAATGAAGCTGCGTGAGGGGGTATGCCCCACCCCCCGAGAGGATGGGCGAGGGTGACAAGTGCCCACCCCCCACCACAGTCCCGCTGGCCTCACCGCTTTCTTAGAGACCAGCTGCCCTCCGACGGGGAGGGCACCTTGCCCCACCCCTCCCCATGGGGAGTACCTGTTGCTCCCCCAAACCCAGATACCCCGTTAATTACGAATCCATCGCTAGCACACGGGGACCTTATTTAAGCCACCCCACCCGGACGGACCAGCAAGGCCTCAGGACAAGAAGACGCTTGCCCAAGGCCAAGTGGACAGTAGTGGTCCCATCAGGGCTAGAAGCCACCACCTCTGGCCCCAGACCCCTCGCCACATTTAGTGTTCCCACCACACCGAGGCCCAGATCCCTCCCAGTCTGTGAGTCTGGCTACGACGGGGAAGTTCCGTCGGCCCTGAGGGGCTGCACCGGAGCCCGGAGGGCAAGTGCAGAGACACCAGAGGGGACAGCGTGTGCGGAACCGGTTGTGGCACCGTCTTCAGCTCCAGAGCCGCAGGCCAGTCCCAGGAAAACACACGCACACCTGCCGCGGAGCGGCGGCCGGCTCGGCCTGGGTCCTCACGAGGGCAAAGGCCGGAAGAAAGCAAGCGAGAGGCCAGGGTTGTGCTTCACTTTGCTGTTTTACTGGGAAGAAACTTTTAAAAATTCAAGGGGGTAGGGAAACCCAGCATTTATCTCCAACTTTTTCCCCTCGGGTTTTCGTCTTCCAAGTTCAAGGACTCCTATGCCTGCGTACATTCTGAAAATGATGATCTCAGCTGCGTGGGCCATGGCTAGCCATGCGGCCGCAGGCCAATGCGGAAACATTGGCCTCCGCTCTGGCCTCAGTTTCCCCATCTGTGAGAAGAGCGGGTCGCACCTGGGGGGCTGCGGCCTGGTGGCCCGGGGCCGGGCGCGTCAGGAGGAGAGGGCACACCCTGGGGTGGGGTGGGGCGGGGCAGGCTAGTGCCGCTGTGGGTGGCCGTGGCTTTGCCGTCACCAGGTAGAGTCCACTCTTGCTGGTTCAGCTGCAGGCCTCGCCGCTCCCTCCGGCCTACGCGCCACGGAGCCGTCCCTGCCCGCCGGCCCTCAGAGGGCCCCCGCCACAGCCCCCCCTAGCCTGGCCCTGACAGCTGCCTGCCCAGACCCCGTGGGTAAGGTCTGGCGTCTAGACCCGTTCACCGAATCCTCCCAACAACCTCACGGTCTATACACTTGGGCAAGAGGAGGGCCAGAGACACCGAGAGACTTGCACCCAGGTCTGTCTGAGGAGGAAGGTGCTTTCTCAGTGCCTCTCCCCACCCCGATTCGCACGGACCCCCATCACCCCACACAGACAACCTCCCCAAGCCCACGTCGCCTGCTGGGCCCAGAGCTGGGACACGGGTGGTGGCCAGGAGGAGCGGACGGCAGGGACCGCAGCCCGCTCCTGCAGCCGAGACCGCAGACCCATTGCGAGGGTTTTTGCTCCCGCTCCGGAAAGACCCCTGGGGCCTGGGGCTCACTGTGAGTGGCCGGGGGCACAGCCACCCAGCTGAGTCTCCTCAAAGCTCCGTCGTGTAAGGCATGTGTCCTTGCACAAGAGCCGTCCCCCTCTGCGCAGCAGCCTCTCTGCTCACTAAGTAACAGGACTCCATGGCAGCCCCCAGGGCTGCTCCAGACCCACTCATCCCTGGGCCCGGCCTGGCCTGCCGTCTGCGTGATCATCAGCATGTAGGTTATGCCCCCCATGCCTCAGTCTCCCCTGTGATAAAGTAGGGGCTGTGGCACCGGCACCTCAGGGCCCCCGCAGACGTTAGTGCAGCCGTCGGGAAGGTGGACTCTGGACCCAGACTATCCAGGCGTGGGCGTGGGGTTCCGTGAGTCTCTCGGTGACGGTGACGTAGGGAAGCGCGCGGCACAGCGCGGCACAGTGCGGCACAGAGCGGGCGTTGCATCGGCCCTGGGGCTGGGCGCGGTGGTCCTCAGCGGCCAGGGCACTGGCTCGCTGCGTCGCCTGACTTGGTGTGACGCCCCTTCTCTCTCACAGGACAATGCCACCCTCCATCGCGTGGGGCCTCCTCCTGCTGGCAGGCCTGTGCTGCCTGGCCCCAGCCTCCCTGGCTGATGGTCCCCAGGGAGACGCTGCCCAGGACACAGGCGCATCCCAGCACGATCAGGTGGCGGCCAGCCACAAGATCGCCCCGAACCTGGCTGACTTTGCCATCAGCTTCTTCAGTCAGGTGGACAGGCACAACCACACCAACATCTTCTTCTCCCCAGTGAGCATCGCCGCGGCCTTGGCCATGCTCTCGCTGGGGGCCAAGGGCGACACTCACACGCAGATCCTCGAGGGCCTGCATTTCAACCTCACTGAGAGAGCGGAGGCTGACATCCACACAGGCTTCCAGGGTCTCCTCAAGACACTCAACCAGCCGGACAACCAGCTACAGCTGACCACCGCAACGGCTTGTTCATCAACGAGAGTGCGAAGCTGGTGGGTAAGTTTTTGGAGGAAATCAAGACACTGTACCACTCAGAAGCCTTCTCCGTCAACTTCAGGGATGCCAAAGCAGCCAAGAAACGGATCAACGATTATGTAGAGAAGGGAACCCACGGGAAAATTGTGGATCTCGTCAAAGAGCTTAACGAAGACACCGTTGTTGCCCTGGTGAATTACATCTTCTTTAGAGGTAAGGGTGCACGGCCAGCCTGAGCTGGTCCCCGTGGAAACCCAAGACTATTCTCACTCAGCCCTGGACCTCCCCGGGCAGTGCGGGGCGTGCTCGGACTGGGCGTCTCTGTGCGGGCCACTCGGCTCCCGCGCACAACCTCTGACACGCTCTCCGAGACCAAATGCGCTTGGGGGCCACAGGTCAGAGGGTCCAAGGGGCATCTTCCTTGCGGGGCTCGTTGGGGCCTTTTGTGCACGTTCTCCTGGGCACCGTCAGTCCCCCAGGCAGGGAGGCCCGACCTCTGTGCAACGTCTCCCCAGACAGACAGCCAGAAGCACACGTTTTAGCAGAGTGTGTGAAGGAAATGCGGTTTCTTGAATTACACGTTGAACAACTCTAGGGTAGTGAAAGGAGTGACAGCTTTAGAGTCAAAAGCCAGGGTTCAAATCCTGCCTCCACCACTTACTAGGTGTTTGACTGCTGGCGAGTCACTTTACCTCTTTGAGGCTCCTGTCTGGAATGGGAACGTAACATCGCCCTTGTTGTCGGGTTTCTGGAAGGAGCAAGCATGTTGCAAAGAACACGGGACTATATGCTCGCAAAGTAGCTGCCCACCTAACCTTGACTCCCAGCCTGCCTTCCTCCCTCTGACTGATGAAAGTGTCAGGCAGCTGAGGGTCCCAGAGGGCATTCTGAGGCTGTTCAACAGTCCACGCAAATGGAAGTAGCCTGGCATAGGGGAGCTGAGGGTCAAGGTCAGGGGCTACTTCCTGCCCACCGCTGGCTCCGGGGTCTGAGGCAGAACAGTGCAATGGAGAGCGCAGCGGCCAGGGTCCGCACGGTCGGGTCCCAGCTCTGCCGTGGGGCGTCAGGGAGGCCCTGTCCCCTCTCCAGCCCCAGTCTCCACCTCCCACCCAAACAGAAACTTGGGCTCGGGGGTCCCCGAGGCTGCTGTCCACTCTGACTCACCAGGATGGTGGCGGTCTCCCGGTATAGCAGAGGGGAGAGGCCCAGGCCTCTGCATTTCTCATGCTGGTCCAGGAAAAGGCCATCAGGGTGAGAACACGAGCGACCTCCCCGAATGGTTAGAACCACTGATTCACAGGCGGGTCGGGAGGGCACTCTCACACGGGTGTGCTGAGTGTGACTGAGGCCGACAATGGCCATTTACAGTCCTCCAAGCAGCCCTCAATCAGGGAAGCATGAGGCACAGGTCAAGCTGCTGGCCCTGCCAGCCTGACCGGCACCCCTCCCCCTCCGCAGCACAGAAAACCTGGGCCCCGCTCGAGCCTGGCGCCGTCCTCACAAAGGCCGATGTTCCTGTGGACCGGTGTTCGTGTCGGCCCCACTGCACAGATGGGGACGCGGAGGCTCAGAGAGGGCCCACTGCGGAGGAGGCTTGGGGCCCCTCCATTCTACCACAGCCGCCCGCCCCTTCCTGCCCCTGGCTGATCTGCACCCTCGCCCCTCTCCAGGCAAATGGGAGAAGCCCTTCGACTTGGACCAGACCGAGGAGGGGGACTTCCATGTGGACGAGACCACCACGGTCAAGGTGCCCATGATGCACCGCCTGGGCATGTTCGACCTGCACTATTGCGAGCACATGGCCAGCTGGGTGCTGCTCATGGACTACAAGGGCAACGCCACCGCCTTCTTCGTCCTGCCCGACGAGGGGAAGATGCAGCACATGCGGCGCTCCTTCACCCCGGAAATCCTCCTCAAGTTCCAGAAGAACAGAGCCCCCAGGTGATGCCCCAAACCGGAGGCTGTCTCGTCCCAATACGCCTGGCCAGAAGGGGGCGAGCCGGGCCCACATCCCCTGGGCCAAGCCGCTGTGTGTGGCCTCGTGCGCCCACACAGAGGCCAGCACCCGGTCAGGCAGCGCCCCCGGGACAGGGGCAGTGCCCACGGCTCGGGAAGCAAATTTCTGCCCCTGGCGACTTCCCAGCGTGGACACTGCCCCTTCCGGGAGCTTGCGCCGGGCGCGGGAGCGGCAGCAGCACCACACGCACCGAGGGAACCGAGCGGGGAGCGGCGGGCTTCCGACAGAGGTGGCAGTTGCGTGCGGGGTGGGGAGACGGACGCCCACGGCTGGGCAGAGGGGCAGTCTGCTCGGAGAGGCCAGAGAGGCACCGGCCCAGGGTGGGGGCTGTCCCCGTCCCTCCGTCACTAGATCAGTGTGGTGTCACTGTGTCCCGGGTGCAGGGATACTCAAGCATGCACCCCAAATCAGCACGGACCTCTGTGCGCACGAACGCCCGCCCCTCATGGATGTTTTATCATGTATGTTATACACATACACATAGATGGGTGCAACACACACATATATAAACCAGTAAGTTAAAATTTAAATAAGTGGATAAAATGCATACCATATAAAGGAATGCATTAATAAACACACATATAAATGAATGTAAAAACACAGAACACTGTGGAGGCAAAACTAAAAGAGATGTATTAATACCGCTACCCACCCAACGCTAGTCCGGCGCTCCTCGCCGCAGAGGTGGAGGCAGAAGGACCAGGAGGGGCTGAACTTGGCCGGGGTCAGGAGAGTCTGACGGCCCTCGGCTCCCTCGTGCCTGACCCATCGCGCGGGGCCACGCTCCGTCCCCACGCACAACCAGACTGGGCAGTCAGCCCCGGGCATCACTCGTCACCCACTCAGCAGATGTCACTCAGCACCGAACACCACGCCCCACGCTCCCCCGGAATTCCAGCCCCAGGTCCCAGTCCAGGGGTGACCCAACTCTACAGGGCAGTGTGCACACTGCTTCCAGGGAACTCCCTGGGTCTGCCTGGAGGGCTTCTCAGGGGAGGTGGCATTTGAGAGGCTCTGCAGCACAGGAGGCCCCCCTCATGCTAGCATTCTCTGACACAGGGCTAGAGGACCTAAAAACACGGTAAGTCAACACCGCCCTCCATCCTCCCGCGGGCAGACGGGCAGGGCGCTGAGTGGGAGAAATGACCAGAGAAGGTAACGCTTTCAGTGTTGTGAAATTCCTGTTTTCTAACCACCTCGACAGGTCTGCCGATCTGTATTTGCCCAAGCTGTCCATTTCTGGAACCTACGATCTGAAAACCGTCCTGGGCCAAATGGGCGTCACCAAGGTCTTCAGTAATGGGGCCGAGCTCTCGGGGATCAGCGAGGAAGTGCCCCTGGCGCTCTCCAAGGTGGGCTGCACCCTGGTTTCCGCAGGTCGGAGTGTGTATGCACGGGGCTGCAGCTCGGGGTGCGGGGACAAAGGGACACCAAGGCACCCCCAGACTGAGGACTCTGAGGAGTGCCACTGGACGCCGCACCGAGACTGGGATGCGGTCAGGTGACCGGGTGCCAGAGGTGGCCGCGTGTGCTCTGGCATTCTAGGGTCGTCCTCTGAGGATGCGTCCCTGACCCTCTGCTGCCCTTCGGCCAGGGCCGCGACGGGCCCGAGTTTGCAAAGGCAGACTTAGGCTCAGTGGGTTCACAGCCTTTTGGCCCCACATCCGCTGACACTGGGGGCTGCCGGTGACTCAGCAAGTCCCAGTTAATGAGTGATTTGGGCCAAAGTAGCCATTTATTCAGGAGAGTTAGAGGTGACCCAAAGCCAACCACATTGTAACACTGGCTACGAACTGAGTGCCGGGGTGTGGACTAGACGCTGTAAGGGTCCCCATCAAAGTCCTGGTCCCCAGGGGCTTAAAATCGGACACTAGAAACAGGAGACGTGGAGGGAGGGCAGGAAGTTCAAGTAATCCCGCCTCCTGCGGGGGCGGGCGTTTCCAGGGAGGCTGAGGGTGCGGGTCAGGAAGAGTGAGGGCGAGTGGGTGGGGTCGGGCGGAGGCCCTGACGAGGGGGATCCGGGACTGCGTGTCCCCTGCAGGTGGGGGAGACAGGCCCCAGGAGCTCTGCCCTGGGCCCCGCTGTCCTCCCTCATCAGGTCTTGCTCCCAGGCCTCGTGGGGACAGGCAGTCTGTGCCCACTCAGGACCGGGGTGTGCTCTCTCCCATCCAGGCCCTGCACAAGGCTGAGCTGACCGTCGACGAGAGAGGGACAGAAGCTGCCGGGGCCACAGTCCTGGAAGCCATTCCCATGTCGGTTCCCCCAACTGTCAAGTTTGACAGGCCCTACTTCATCATCATCTATGACACAATTACCCAGAGTCCCCTCTTTGTGGGGAAGGTGGTGAATCCCTCCCAGAAATAACCGCCTCTCTGGATGAGCCCTCCCCTCCCAGGGCAGGTCCCCTCCCTAGGTGACAATAAAGAATGGCCGACCTGGCCCAGGCTCGAGTGTGCCGTGCAAACCCCTCATCCCTTTCCCTGAGTCTCCCTTTCCTTCCCCGGGACGTGTGCACGCAGACGCCCGCTCCACGGAGGTTTGTCTGACGTTTGCACCGTCCAGCACTGCACGCGACAGGATGGCGTGCTGGCTACCAGGCACGGCCTTCTGCCTCGTCCCCAGCCACCGTGGAAGGGCTCCAGGTGTCCCGTCCTTCCTGGGAACTGCTAGGGGTGAATCGCACAGCTCAAAGTCCAGCACGTGGTCCCTGCTCCACCAAGCATCCACGGGGCCCTCTGGATAAGCCCCTACCCGTGCCCTGTGGGTGCCGTCCCCCTGCAGGGCTGCTAGCGCCCACCACCGGGCTGCCTCCCCGGTGCTCCCCGTGCCTTCAGCTCACGTGGGTCACGGAGCGGCCACACCGCCGGCAGCAGAGGGAGACTGGGGCCCTTCCCATCCCACACCGTCACCTGAGCCAGGTGGGGCCCCAGGTACTCACGGGTACACGTGGCTCTGGCTGATCTTCCCAGGAGCCCTTTCCTGTGGGGCTGGGCGGGGAAGATATATTCTGTCCCTGTCCCTCCATCCCTACCCCGGGACCCTCAAACACGCTCTCCTAGAAGCAGGTCTCTGCTCCCCAGGTGCAGACAAGGGCCTCTGCTGTCGGTCCGTATCACCTGCACAAAGTCCCCAGGTCAGTCAACGCCCCCAGACACACCTCCCACACCCTCTCGTCCTCCCTCGCTATGAGGACAGGATGTTCTGGGTGGCTCCAAGAAGTCATTAGAACGATTCCCCAAGCAGGGGAGGGGAGGTGGCGCAAACCATCGACCCCAGTGGCCCCGCCTGCCCTCCCCTGGCTGCGCTCTGAAGGGGGGACACGTTCAACTTGTCTCGTTCCTGCCCCGTGGCCCTCCCCGGGGTCCTCGGAGGGACAGCACAGCTGGAGGCCGACCGCAGCCAGAGGCCGTCCTGGGAGTGGCCCTTCCCACCAAGAGCCACACAGCTCCCTCCCATCCTCCAGGTCCTGCCGAAGGACCAAGGCAGTCGGGACGGCTGGCTGGCCCCCCAGCCTGAAGGAGCCAGCTCCCCGGAGTCTCACGGGGACAGACTGGTCCTGGGGAAGGACGGCCCCTCCCACACAGACCTAGGAACTACAGTCTAAGCCGCTCACCAGTGGCGGGGGGGAGGGCTCGCGGACACCTGGAGTAGCAGGCTGAGTCACAGAAACGTGCACTTGTCAGGACGCCCGCACAGGTGCAGTCCCGCATTCGTATAATGGGCGAAGACTCAACTATTTCCCAAACGAGCCTCATGTCCTTCTGAGTTTTCCCTGCCTAGAGATTTCCAACGCCCACTAATTCCAGTCATGAACGAACGTGGCCAGACAACCACAGCGACGCCCGACCTGAGGGCCCAAGCACCTGGATCACGCTCGGGCTCTGCCGCTTGCCGGCTGTGCGGCGGCAGAGAAGGCCTCGGGCCTCTCCGGGCCTCGGCGTGCCCCCGAACGAACATGAAACCTGCCTTCCGTGGGTGCGAGGCTCGGGTAGTCGGAACAGCTCTCACAGGGCAGCAGGGCAGGGACCAGTGCCGGGACTTCGTCTGTGGCATTACAAGCTCTTTCTAGAAGCCAGGCTCCCCGGGAGGGGCTCTCCAAGCATTTTCCCACCGGCCCCTCAGAGCAGCACTGCGACGCTGTGAGCAGGCTGCCTTGCCCTTACATGCCCATTCTACAGACGAGGACACCGAGGCTCAGGGGGCTAGCCGTCTTGCTCAAGGCCTTGGAAGTAGTGACAGAACTGGTTTTGGGGGCGAAACTGTTCCTCCAGACCTCCCCACGTCACCCATGTCCCCTCCCAGACAGCCCCACTGGGCTCCTGAGCAATCCCAACCTGCAGTCCACACGGGTGCCCCTCTCTGGCCTAACCCCCACCGAAGACACAGCCGCTGGGGGTTCCGGGCTGGTCCAGCCAGCTTCCCCCTGCAGCAGGGACCCAGCTCTTCTCCGAGATGGACGACAAAGAGACACACAAGCCACCTCTGGCCGAGGCAGGGACAACACGGCAGTGACATCCCGCCTCTCTCCCAGCCTGCAGGGAAAGGCACAGCAGTTCGATTCTAAACATAAATGACAAGCTCTTCCGTTTAAGCGTGAGCTCTGCCCTGGCTGGTTGGCCGTCTGAGACTCGTTCAGTGAAACAAAGACCAAGGTCAAGAGGGCTTCTGGGCTCCACTTAGGTGCACGGGTTCAGAAATGGGAAACATGGGCTATGTACTGATTTCCACCCCATGGGCTCCCTTGGTCCTCTCCATAAGCCCACGGGGCGGGCATTTGTTCAACATGCAAACATTCGCTGGGTACCTGCACGGTCCTGGAGAGAGAGAGAGGAGACCCAGGCCCCACCCCCAGAGAACGTAGGTCCGTCGTCATGGTGACAAAGACAGCCTTGAGGCATCGTGGTGAATGCGTGCCTTCGGAGTCCGCCCACCAGCACCGATCCGCAAACGGCCACACACAGCCTGGGCCACCGAGAGAGGCCTCAGAGGCTGGGGCCGTTCTGTCTGTCTGTCCTTTGCTACATGTTCACAACTGGTCCTGCCAGCAAAGCACACAGCCACGCTCACGGCCAGGCCTGTGGGGCAGCTTCGGGATGAGCCTGAGCCGAGTCTTGGGGGGCCCGTGGAGTCAGGGCTGCTGAGGGGAGAAGTCAGAGAGCGGCGCACTCAGCAGGCAGCTGCCTCCCCGAGAGGACACGGGCAGCAGCCAGGCTGCCAGCCACTGAGATTCAGTGCCCTTTGTCACCAGAGTAAAAGCCAGCTCCTCCTGGCGGACACCCTGGAATCAGGGAAATGCCCTCAAAGACGTCTGCACCTGAGAAGCAAGCCTCCAGTGACGGCTAAGGTCAGAAAGGATGAGGGAAGGCGGGAGGGCTACCCTCGGGAGGGAGCCACACTAGAAAGTGCCGGAAAGGGGGTGGGAAGCACGTGCCAGGGGAAGTCGTCCAGGTGCGGTGGTGAGCACGGGCCAGGGAACCTGGGAGGTGCAGTGTGAGGTCACACAGGAGAGAAGAGTCCCGCAGGGAGGGCCTGGCCCCGGGTGCCGGTGGCAGGTAACCGCCAGGGTCCTCTGCTCTCTGAAGTCAGAGCTGCTTCCCGTGACCAGGTGCTCGCTCCATCCCACTCATTCTCACTGCGACGATCTGGGACCCAAGTGGACACCACGCGAGGGGCGATCAGAGCTGATAGGGCTGTTCTGAAGGTCCCGGCGGGACTTCCACAGGGAGCACGGTAAACGCAGCAAGTTAGAACTAGGCACCGATTTTGGTTTTCCAGTGAATCGATTGGGGTGGCGCTGGCTCGTAAGCCCTGCGGGTTCCGCGAGCACAGCTCTACCGCACACGCTCTGCACACCGCACCGTGCGCTCGCCGCCCGAGTCGGGCCCTGCCGGTCCCGCTGGTCCCCGCTCTGCCCTCCTCCACCTCCCCTCGCCCTCCTCCTCTGCGGCGACCACCACACTGTCTTCTGGCCTGTGTTTTGTTCTGTTTGGTTTAGGTTTGGGTTTTTTTCGCTTAATCCCTTCACCTTCACCAAGAGCCAAGATTTGGAGGCAGCCCAAGCGCCCAGCAGGACGTGAGTGGATAAAGGAGCCGCGGCTCACTCACACGTGGAACACCACGCAGCAGAGAGAAAGAAGGAGCGCCCAGCCTTTGCGACGGCGCGGACGGAGCTGGAGAACATTATGCAAAGTGAAATGGGCCGGTCGGAGAAAGACAAGGACCGTACGATTTCACTTAAATGTGGGGTCTAGTGAACAAAACGAACTAACAAATAAACTTGAAACCAACCCATAGATACAGAGAACAGACTGTATTAACTTTAAAAAGCTATTTTTCTTTAGCCCACAGTTATCAATAGCCTCAAAATATGTTCTCAGTATTATCACTCCATTTCCCTTCCTCCTGGGGTGACTCTCCGCATTAAAGTGTTAGGGTAAATACGCCACAGGCAGTGTCACAGAGCAGAAAGAGTTCAGGAACCAGCCTCCAGTCAGCACGGATCCAGGAGTGGGCCGCTTGGGGTCTGTGCGCCTCAGTTTCCCTCCCTGCAAAATGGGGACAATGAGGCCTAACTCATTAAAAGTTCCCTCTATGGACTACATTGCAAAGCCTTTTTAGTGCTGGCTCTAGCCGGATATTAAACATTAATCGAGATTGTAGATTCCAAAAGCAATAGTTCGGGCAGCTCCCCACTCCGCTGTCTGTTGACTCACCGACAGAGTTAACAGGAGTAAATTGCAGATGAGTGCACATCTGTCGCCACGGACCCTGATCTGGGAGTCACACGGCCTGGGGCCTACTGCTCACAGGCCCCCGGAGCTAGGGAAGTCGCCTCCCTCCGTGAGCCTCAGTTTCCTCACTAGCAAAGTATGAGTGTTAAGGTCCCTGAGGACTGATATTTTGCAAGATTCTAACCACGTCAGGGCGGCCCAGCGTGGCTCCTTCAGTCGGTGGCTCTGGGCCTGGCATTGGGCGGTGCCTGTTAGCTCCCTCCCGCGTCCGGACCGATGGGCTTCGGAGTCCAGTCCCAACAGGGCCTTCCCTAGGGCTAGGGCCTTGGCAGCCACAGGCCCGGTGACTCCAGGCCACTGACATTCACTGAAGGTCAACCATGTCTCGGACACAGTTCCAGGCTCTGGGTGTGTGTTAATCGTTTGTTCCTCTCAACAGACCCGTGAGGTGGGTACCAAAGCAAGACGCACTCTGGTCGTGCGTGCCCGAGGGCTCCCAGCACCCCAGCCTTCGGGTGGCCTTCCCCTGCTGGTTCCGCTGGGCTGGGCCGCCTCGGGAGGCACAGCGAGGTTCTGTGATGGTATCAGGAGCTCGCTGGCCGAGCGCTGCAGGCTCCCCAGCCTCATTTCCCACATGACGGGGGTTGGGGGGCTGCTGGGCCACGGAACTCAGCCCCCGACCCCTGAGGCTGCCCTGTAAGGAGGCGAAGCTTCGAGCGTGTGGGACCGCCCGTGGGAGGCACCCAGCCCAGCGAGCGTCTCTGCAGAAGACGTGAGTCCCCCAGCCGAGTGGGTAATTCCCCAACGGCCTCCTCCTGAGCTGGCACTGGGGGACGAGGCCGGGCCGCCGTGCCAGGGTTACTGTCGCCACCCGGCAGAGGGGACCTGAGGCACAGGGTGGGGACGGGAGGCCGGTCAGTGAGTCTTCACTGCCCGGCTCAGCGCGGTGGGCGATGGAGTCACTTCCCTCGGATACCCTAGCACGCAGTGGACGCCCCAGCACACAGTAGGCCCCTAAGACAGCAAGTGCTGGCTGTTACCCTTCCCTTCACCCCTCCCTGTGGCTCTCACACCTGCAGAGGCAGGGACGAGTCTGCGTAGCAGCTGACCTCCCATGCCACGTCTCCCGCTCTGCCACGCTTCTCCACCTCAGGACCCCCCTCTCTCTCCCCGATCCGGGCCACAGTCCCCTACCTCACCTTTGACTCCACGCGCTAGCTCACTGCAGAGAGCAGATGCCCGTTTAGCTCCCCCGGTTTCCGGGGCATAGCCCACAGTCTCCCCCGGGCCCCCTGCCCCCCCCTCACCGCAGACCCCTGGCCTTGGCCTCCGAAAGGCTGAGGTGTATTCATTAACCACCCAGATAACCCCGCTGTCTTTCCTGTCACCCCTTCCCCGTTCTTATCTGGGTTCACGGCCCACCTCCATATCGCTCGGCCCCTCTGACCCTAAAAGTCTTAGTTTGCAAAACCCGTGACCCCTCCGCTAACGGCTGACCTCCAGCTCTCCTTCTGGCTGCACGTTTGATGACTAGACTGATTTTACTGCCTTCTCCCAACAACCTCACTCTAAAGGGAAGGCTCGGAGACGTTACAATTTGGGGATTCACAGCTGGGACATGACAGAGGCGGATCAGAACCCAGGCCTATCAGAAGCGAAAATAAATGCCTTTCCTCTACCCCCTGCCCCCGACACCCCCCTATGTCCCCGGAGCAGGCAGCATCTCTGAGGACCTGTCACCCGAGCCCAGGCCTGGGAGGCAGGTCCTGCCCGTGGGGACAGGCGGGCGAGCGGCCGGCCCTGCAGACCACCTGGCGGGTGGGACCTGACGCTCACCGAGGGCCAGCTCGGAATGGCTTCCAGGGGCTGCGGCTGTGTCTGACTACTCAGTGGGAACAGCCCTGGCACCCAGGGACTGCTGTCATTGAGCGTTTTAGGGGTGCTCGTCACTGAGTACCCAGTGGCAGAGGGCCCGCTGGGGTGTCCAAGCTCCCAAGGTGACAGGAGGGATTTGCTGCGTTGTCTGAAGGCCTGAGCACAACACGCCACAGCAGCGTCCTGGGATCCCTAGACGAGGTCCCACCGAGAAGAATGAGCGCCCCACACTGACTGGGTCTGTGGACACTGTGCCCCCGGTGAGCCAGTGCGGCTGGGACTCAGCCGACCCAGCCCCCTCTGAAGCGAGAAGTCCGTCTAACCAAGGTAGGGAGGCTCCCAAGGGGGCCTCGTGCTCTGAGCCTTCCCGCCAACACAGGGGGCCGCCACAGGGGCACTTTTGACCTGAGGGGACGCCGTGGAAATCTGGAGAATATTTCCTCGTTATACTGGAGGGCCGGTTTAATCTAGGATGCTGCTGAACCCCCTCCAGTCACAGGCCAGCCCCCCCACACAGTCTGCAGCCCGGAAGCTTATGGTGCTGAGCCTGAGTGAGACACCTGCCTCCCGGGTGCCCGGCCCCTGGCATCAGCCCAGTGCCTGCTGGGGGAGGCCTGGCAGTGACCTCTCTGCACACAGGGTGCCGGACCAGAAGCACAGAGACCTGTTTGTCCTGGGTCTGTGTGACCAGCCGTGTGGCCATGAGCAGGTCTGACCGTCTCAAACCTCGCTGTCGGCATCCTGCGGCATGAGGCCGGCAGAGCACTCCATGAGACAAAGGGCGGGCAGACACCACCTGTGAGGCCCCTGGGTCACGGGCTCTGGCGCACCTTTTCTCAACAGCACTCCCCAGGCCGGAACGGCGCGGGGGCGGGGAACAGGCCACCCAGGCTCAGGCGCCTCCACCTGAGAGCTGCAGCGGCCGCGAGAACAGGGCAGGGGATGAAGTGTGTGGCGTGAGCGGAGGCTGGGCGGTGTCGGGCATGATGGGTGTCCTCACGCTCTGGGTGTCCGGCTGCGTGTCCTTTGGCGAGACCCTCCCCTCCTCTGGGCAGCAGCTCTCTGCCCTATAATGACCAAGTTCAATGGCAGCCGCCCTAGGGCAGCTCCAAATCCAGTCTGATCCCGGAGCCTGATTTGGCTGCTTCCATGGTAACTGTGTGCATGTACCTTACGTATATCCGTGCCTCAGTTTCCTCTTTGTCAAACAGGGCTGTAGCACTGGCACTTCGGCATCACCGTGGGTGTTAGTGAGGCCGTGGAGCACGGACTCGGGACCCACACCTGCGCGTGATTCTGGTCCTGCTCCTTCACTTGCTCTGTGACCTTGGACAAGTGACTTAGCCCCGTGGGGCTTTGGTCTCCTCATCTGCAGACTGAGAACTGTCATATGATCATGATCTCAAACTGTTGTGAGAGGGCAATGAGGTGACACAGCCCAGCGCTCAGAACGGAGCCGGGCCTGTGGCGGCACCGTAACGGCCTCAGCGATCGCTCCGAGTCTTCCGGTGACCATCAGGCAGGGAAGCGCTCGGCACGGCGCTGCACGGAGCAGGTGCTTGCTACAAGCTCTGCGTGCTGCACGCGGTGGTCCTCGGACGCCCCTTCTCTCTCGCAGGACAGTGCCACCCTCCATCGCGTGGGGCCTCCTCCTGCTGGCAGGCCTGTGCTGCCTGGCCCCAGCCTCCCTGGCTGATGGTCCCCAGGGAGACGCTGCCCAGGACACAGGCGCATCCCAGCACGATCAGGAGGCGGCCAGCCACAAGATCACCCTGAATTTGGCGGACTTTGCTTTCAGCTTCTACCGCCAGGTGGCCCATCAGTCCGACGCTACCAACACCTTCTTCTCCCCAGTGGGCATTGCTACAGCCTTGGCCATGCTCTTGCTGGGGGCCAGGGGTGAGACTCACACCCAGACCCTGAAGTGCACGAACGCACCTCCAGACTGAGGACTCTGAGGAGTGCCCCTGGACGCCGCACCGAGACCGGGATGCGGTCAGGCGACCGGGTGCCAGAGGTGGCCGCGTGCGCTCTGGCATTCTAGGGTCGTCCTCTGAGGATGCGTCCCTGACCCTCTGCTGCCCTTCGGCCAGGGCCGCGACGGGCCCGAGTTTGCAAAGGCAGACTTAGGCTCAGTGGGTTCACAGCCTTTTGGCCCCACATCCGCTGACACTGGGAGCTGCCGGTGACTCAGCAAGTCCCAGTTAATGAGTGATTTTGGCTACAGTGGCCGTTTATTCAGGAGAGTTAAAGGTGACCCAAAGCCAACCACATTGTAACACTGGCTACAAACCGAGTGCCTGGTGTGGACTAGACGCTGTAAGGGTCCCCATCAAAGTCCTGGTCCCCGGGGGCTTAAAATCGGACACTAGAACAGGAGACGTGGGGGGAGGACAGGAAGTTCAAGTAATCCCGCCTCCTGCGGGGGCGGGCGTTTCCAGGGAGGCTGAGGGTGCGGGTCAGGAAGAGCGAGGGCGAGTGGGTGGGGTCGGGCGGGCTGAGGCCCTGACGAGGGGGATCCGGGACTGCTTGTCCCCTGCAGGGAGGGGGCCCTGGATGGGGAAGGACATGCCAGGTGATAAGACAGGACTGAGCATGGCGCTGAGGGGCAGGGAAGGGACCAGCCCCTGGGGAAGGAAAGGTAAAGAGGAGGAGTCTGGGGCGAGGTTGAGTAAGTCAGTGTATCCAGGTGATGGTGCCCCACAGTCACCAGATAAAGATCTTTGATTTTGTTGTACTCGTGAGCACACACACACATGCACACGTCTAAGACACGCACACACAGATACACACACATTTATCGAGTATCTACACTGACCGAGGTGTTCACATAAAACACTCAGTGGCCGTTGCTGATTATGTCATGTAGCTCTGATTTTCCTACTTGGGAAAGCAAGGACTTAAGAGGAGTCTTCATCTCCTTGCAGGGACAAGGCTAATTAGCAAGTGGGAAAGATGGGATTTGAACCTAGATCCCACGGTAGATAGTCATGTTCTTTCCACTACACCATGATGCCTCCAGTTATAAGTCTAGTGGTTCTTTAATAAAAATGCTCAAATGGTAGACCCCCGGCTGGCAATCTGCCTGTTTGTCATTGGTCTGTTTCTTAAATCAAGGAATGCGATAAAGACCCAGGACCCCAGGGGCCTCTGGAAAGCCCCCGTTCTTGGGCCCCCTGGGCGGCTGCCTCCACACCAGGCCCTGCTGCTCCCAGGCCAGGGAAGAGGATGGTGCCGCTGCCTCTGCCGCAAACATGCCTCTGCCCCCTCCCTTCCAGGCCCTGCATGAGGCTGTGCTGGCCACTGGTGAAAGTGGGACGGAACATTCCGGCGCCCCCCATTTAGGAGAGAATGCCTGGTTCAGGAATCTGACCATCAAGTTCAACAGACCCTTCTCAGTCATCATCATGGATGAAAGGACCCATGTTCCTCTCTTCGTGGGAAAGATGGTGAATCCCACGCAAAAATCACTGCCTCTCTGGGTTTAGCCCTTCACTTCCCACGCCAAGCCCCTTCCCGCAATGACATTAAAGAAAATGATAAACTGGCCCGAGCTTGAGTGTGACGTGAAAATCCCCGAGTCTCTGAGTCTCGTTTCATAGCCCCAGGATGTGCGTGGAATCCAGGTTACAACCGTCTTCGTGTCCACTTACTATTTATTAAGGAGGTACACGGTACAGGCATTGTGCCCAGCAAGCATGAAATTTTGGCTGAAACCCATAGTTTATTTCACATGGCATATACAGAACATCGGCATCGCCAGGAGATGGGCTCACTGGAGATGGGCAGCGCCTGAGCAGTCCGTGGGACTTCGGCAGAAGGGAGGGAGGAGAAAAGGCAGCAGTGAGGCCAGGCTAAGCCGGGCGGCCCCTACACGGGGAGACAGCGACAGGGCCTGCTCTTACGGGGAGGACCCAGCCAGTGCAGGATATTAGGAGCTCAAGTCCACATTAAGTAAAGGTGTTTGGATCTCTGGGTAGATCAAACATTAAAACATAAAAAACTGTTCTAGAGGAAAGTATTGGTCAATTTATTTCTTAATATTGAAGTGCATAAGACCTCTCTAAACAAGACAGTAAACACAAACCTACAAAGTAAGGATTATCATATTTGAGTTTATAAAATACAAACTCTATGGCCAAAAAAATGCCAATGCTATTTGACTCACCAAGAAGGTACAATGAATATATATACACACATACCAAACATCAGAGCAGACATTGACATGATTAATGGGAGAAATAGGAACACAATATAGTAGGAGAAGCAATATCCCACATTCAATAATCAGTAGAAAACCCAGACAGAAGATCAATAAGGAAACAGAAGACTTGAACACCACCATAGAGCAATTGGACCAACAGACATATCAGAACACTGCACACACAAGGGCAGAACACACACTTTTCTCAAGCACACACAGAAATTCTCCAGGACAGACCATATGCTAGGCCACAAAGCAAAATTTAATAAATTTTAAAAGATTGGAATCACACAGAGTAGCTTGTCACAATGACATGAAATTAGAAATCAGTGGCAGAAGAAAAGGTGGAAAATCCTCAGTTGGCCAAAGAAGATATCAGAAGAGAAATTTGAAAATATCTTGAGACAAGTGGAAATAAAAACCCAACTTATCAAAACTATGGGATGCAGTAAAAAATAGTACTAAGAAGAAAAATTATAGCTATAAGCATTTACAATAAAAAAGAAATAGTAGCTCCAATTAACAGCCCAGCTTTACACCATAAAGATCTGGTTGCACAATCCATGTGGTGCGGGCGGGGGGGGGGGGGGGGGCGGGGGGCGGAGGTTGGAGCTGAAATCAAAGCTAGAAGAAAGAATATAATAAAGATCAGACCAGAGACCAACAAAAAAAGAAAAATTAAAAGATGGGAAAAATCAACAAAACCAAGAGGTGATTCTTTGAAGAGATCAACAAAATTGGCAAACCTTTATAGAGAGTGACTAAGAAAAAAAAAGACTCAAATAGTTAAAATCAGAAACAAGGAAGACATTACAAGTGATTTTGCACAAGTGAAAAGGATTCTAAGAGAATACTATGGAAAAAATTGTATGCAGACAAATTGGATAACTAAATAAAAGAGATAAGTTTCTAGAAACACACAATCCACCAAGAACTGATCTCATATTTTCTCACTTCAAAGCTACAGTAATCAAAAAAGTGTGGTACTGGCTTAAAAACAAATGTACAGACCACTGGAATAAAATAGAGAGGGCAGAAATAAACCCTCACATATGTCATGTGATTTTAGACAAAGGTTCTACCTTTAGACAAAGATAGAACAATCTCCCCAATGAGTGGGTGCTGAGAAAGCTGTCTAGCCACAGGCAAGAAAATAAAGTTGAATCCTTACCTTACATCATATACAGAAATAGCTCAAAGTAAATAAAAAACATAAACGAAGTGCTAAAATTATAAAGCTCTTAGAAGCACAGGGAAAGTTTCATAACACTGATTTAGCAATGAGTTCTTATATATGACACCAACAAAGTTAACTATGTGGACGACATCAACAGTTAAGACACTTATGCATGAAAGAACACAGGCAACAAAGCTAAAAGGCAACCTGTGGGATGGGAGAAAATATTTGCAAAGTACAGATCTAATAAGGAGTTAGCATCCAGGACTGTGAGACAGTCCTCCAACTCACCAGCAAGGAAAACAACCCAATTAGAAAATGGGCCAAGGACTTCAATGAACATTTTTGCAAAAATATACAAGTATGGCCAACAAGCACATGCAAAGATGCTCAATATCACTAATAAACAGGGAAATACAAATCAAAACCACAATGAGATACCAATTCACACCTATTATTTTTATTAAAAAAATAAACTAACAGAATTTAGCAAGGAGAAGTCAGAACCTGTGGGCACTATTGGTAGGAATGTGAAATGATGGAAATATTACGGTAGTTGCTCAAAAAGTAAAATTTGAAATACCTTATGATCCAGCAATTAATTTCACCTCCAGATATACATTTAAAGAATTGACATCAAATTCTCGAAGGGATTTTGTAAATCCATGTTTGTAAGATGGAAGCAACCTAAATGTCCATCTATGGATGAACGAACAAACAAAATTTGGTATATGCATACAATGAAATATTATTCAGCGTTAAGAAGGAAATTCTGAGACATGCTATAGCATGAATGACCTTTGAGGACATTTCGCTAAATGAAACAAGCCAGTCACAAAAGGACAAATGTTATATAATTCCACTTATATGAGAAACCTAGAGTGCTCAAAATAATAGGGAGGGAAAGAAAGCATACTGGTAAGTCCCAAGGGCTGGGGGAGAAATGGGAGGTGATGTTTCATGAGTGTAGAGTGCCTGCTTTTCAAGATGAAAACAGTTCTGGAGTTTGGTTGCACAATAATGCAGATGTGCTTAACATTATTGAAAGTAATGGTTAAGACTTTTGCAAATTAAAAATGGTTAAGATGACAGTGACATCAGCATCACAGCAGAATGGGAAGGCCCTGTTTTATCTCCCCTTTGATCTACAATTAAGTCATCCATTTGTGTGTTGAGCGTAGAAACAAGGGTTTGTACACTCAACCCACTAGCATGCCTGAGACACCCACACACTGGCACATCTAAGTGTGTGCATACAGAACACACAGGGGAGACAGGACAGTGTCCACAGACAGGTTTCCGCACTCACTGTGGCTCAGGCCAGAGACCCAGCTAGCACAGTAGCAATGGAGGAGTCAGTGTGCGGCCCCCACACCAAATAGAGGGGCAGCGGTGCAGAAGCAGTGTCAGTGCCCAAGGATCTGCAGCCTCTGCCAGCTGCAGCAGAGCCTGGTGGCAGCAGTGCAGCAGCACCAGCAGCCACGGGGAACCAGTTAGCAGTGCAGCGGGCTCACAAACCCAGCTCATTGCAGCCTGACAAGTCCCCCGCCACACACCACCACCACCACCACCACAGTGGTGGTGCCCTAAAACCCAGGCAATCTGGACACGATGCAGACGTCCATCATCTCGGTCACCCAGGTGGTGGCTCCCACAACCACAGCAATGCCCCCCCACTCCCCCACCCCGCGCAACTCTGGGGGTGAAAGCAGTGCAAGTAAGAGAAAACAAAACGTGAGCTATGGCACCATCTACTGGAAATCAAAATAAAGGCCTTTAGTCTTCAGCCTGCTGGATTGCTAAAATCAAAATGGCACCTAAATACGTGTTCAAATGCAGCAGCAAAGGAACAACCCGCCGAGCAGCACACACAACCAAGGTAACACAGAATCCAGAGACCAAACTCCAAGTCATGGAAGACTGTGATATAAATGGTAGAGAATCCAAACAGCAGTCATGAAGAAACTCAACAAGATATGAAAAAACTCGGGAAGACAGTTCAGTGAGCTCAGGAATAAAATTAATGAACAAAAAGGGTACTTGACCAAAGAGACTGAAACTATAAAAAAGGACCGAACAGAAATTCTGCAGCTGAAGGACTCAATGAGATAAGAGGTGCACTAGAGAGCATCGGAAATGGAGCAGGTCATACGAGAGAGAATTAGCGAGCCTGAAGATGGGAATCTAGAAATAATTCAGGTGAAAGAGGAGAGAGACCTGTTTTTTAAATTAAAGAGCTCTACGAGAACTTCCCGACTCCCTAGAAAGGGCAATACGAGGATAACGGGGGTCACAGGAGGAGACGAGGGGGAGAAGGACATACAGAACCGACTCAGAGAAACAACCGATGAGAGTTTGCAAACCTAGGCGAGGAACTGGACTTTGAAGTACAAGAGGCTAACAGAACACCTAATTTTCTCAATGAAAAAAGACCTTCTTCAAGGTACATTACATTAAAACTGTCGAAAGTTAATGATAAAGAATTTTCAAGTCATCTAGGGGGAAAAAAGACAATAACCTACAAAGGGAACCCCATCAAATTATCATCAGATTTCTCAGCAGAAACCCTGCAGGCCAGGAGAGCATGGAATGATACACTCGAAATATGAATGATAGAAACTGCCAGCCAAGAATACTGCATGCAGCAAGCTCAGCCTTTAAATATGAAGAAGAAGGGCTTTTCCAGGCAGACAAAAGCTGAGGGAATTTACCATCACAAGACCTGCACTGCACGTAATGTTGAAAGGAGGTCTTCCAATGGAAACAAAAAGACAAAAGTATGTAAAACTCTGAGTAAGCTGACAAACAGACAGAAGCAGAAAACTGCAACTCTACTCCAGAACAGGGGGTTAAACATTTAATTATAACATAAATGTTATACATAAGAAAAAGTATTAAAAACAACCAGAGCCACTGCAAGTTGATGACCAACTCACAATATAAAAAGGGATCATTTGTGACAACAAATACATAAAAGGAGGGAAGAAAAAGGACAGAACTTATATAGGCAAATAAAGATAAAATGCTATCATAAGAAAAAGGACTTTCTATGAGATATTTTATATAAACCTCATGGTAACCACAAAATAAAAACTGAGCTGAGATATGAAACATTAAACAAAATAAGTGCAGAAAAACATCATAGAGAACCATCAAACTAAAATAGCAGACAGAAACACAACAAAAAAGTAACAATGGAGATACAGAACAATTAGAAAACAAAAATTAAATGGCTTTAGTAAATCCTCGTATGTCAGTAGTCACCATCAAGGTAAATAAACTGAACTCACCAATCAAAAGCTACAGAGCAGCTGAGTTGGTTAAAAAACAAGACCCAACTATATGCTGCCCTCAGGAGACTCATCGCAGCTCCAAAGACAAACGTAGGCTCAAAGTGAAAGGCTGGAAGACGATACTCAAAAAAACCATATACAGAGAAAAGCAGGTATAGCCATACTTATATCAGACAAAATAGATTTCAAAACACAAAAGGTAACAAGAGACAAAGATGGACATTTTATAATAGGACAATCCATCAAGAAGATATAACACTTATTAATATACATGCACCCAACTAAGGAGCACCAAAATATACAAAGCAATTATTAACAAACCCTGAGGAAGAAGCAGACAGCAGCAGCACAATAGTAGAGAGCTTTAACACCCCACTTACACCAGTGGAGAGACCATTTAGACAGAAAATCAACATGAAAAAGCTAAGAACCATATGATTTCACTCATACGTGGCATATAAAACTGAAACTTATAGACACAGACAAAAGCGTGGTGGTTGCCAGAGGGAAGGGGGTGGGGTCCTAAAAGGTAAAGGGGGGCAGATCGATGGTGACAAAAGATGATTTGATCTTGAGTAGTGAGAACACAATGCAACATACAGATCATGTCTAATAGAAACGTACACCTGAAACCTATATGATCCTATTAACCAATGTCATCCCAATAAATTTAATTTATAAAAAAGAAAATCAACAAGAAAACATCAGCCTTAAATGACACATTAGACAAATGGACTTAAGATAATTACAGACCTTCCCATCCCACAGCAGCAGAACACACAGTCTTCTCAAATGCACATGGAGCATCTTCACGATAGACCATATTTGGGGGCACAAAACAAGTCTCAATAAGTATAAGAAGACTGAGATCATATCAAGCATCTTTTCCAACTGCGATGATATGAGACTAGAAATCAATCATAAAAAGAAAGGTGGGAAAATCATAAATATGCAAAAAGTAAACAACATGTTACTGAACAACTCCTGGATCAATGAGGAAAGAAAAGAAGACATCAAAAGATATATACAGACAAATGAAAATGAAAATACCTTTCATTGGGATACAGCAAAAACTGTACCAAGGGAGAAGTTTATAGCAATCCAGGCCTTCCTCAAGAAACAAAAAAATCTCAAACAGCTATCTAATGTTACACCTTAAGGAACTAGAAAAAAAAGAAGAAATCCCAAAGTCAATAGAAGGGAGGAAATAATAAAAATCTGAGTAGAAATAAATAAAATAGAGAATAAAAGGACAATAGAAAAAACTAATGAAACAAAGAGTTGGTTCTTTGAAATGATAAACAAAACTGACAAACCTTTAGCCAAGTCACTAAGAAGAAAAGAAGGGAGGCCAATTGAATCAGATATTCAAGAGGAGAAGTTACAATGGATACAGAAATACAAATGACTATGACAGAATTCTATGAGAACCAACACACCATCAAATTATCATAGAAACCTAGAAGAAATGGACAAATTCTTAGAAGCTTACAACCTTCCTAGGCTAAATTATAAAGAATTAGAAAACTTGAAAGACCAATTTCCCCTGGCTGGCGTAGCTCAGTGGATTGAACACGGGCTGTGAACCAAAGCATCGCAGGTTCGATTCCCAGTCAGGGCACATGCCTGGGTTGCAGGCCATGGCCCCAGCAACCACACATTGATGTTTCTCTCTCTCTCTCTTTCTCCCTTCCTTCCCTCTCTAAAAATAAATAAATAAAATCTTTTTAAAAAGGACCAATTTCTAGTAAGGACATTAAAACAATAATCAAAAACCTCAAGCTTCCGGCCAAGATGGAAGCATAGGTAGATATGCTTTGCTTCCTCACACAACCAAAAGAAGGATAACAAAAAATTTAAAAACAAAAAACAACCGGAACTGCCAGAAAATTGAACTGTATGGAAGTCAGACAACCAAGGAGTTAAAGAAGAAACATCCATCCAGACCTGTAGGAGGGGCGGAGACGGGTAGCCAGGCAGAGAGGACTCCTGGCAAGGCAATAGACTGGTCAGGCGAGGCAGTGTCTGGCGGACCAGGTGGTCCCACATTCACCTGTGGATAAACCAGGAGAAACAACTGGGGAGCAAGACAGACCTCGCAACCCAGAGTTGCAGTGCGAGGAAATAAAGCCTTAAAACCTCTGACTGTAAAAGTCTGTGGGTGTTGCAGCAGCAGTGGGAGAAACTCCCAGCCTCACAGGAGAGTTTGTTGGAGAGACCCACAGGGTCCTAGAATGTACACAAGCCCACCCTCCCGGGAATCAGCACGAGAAAGGCCCGATTTGCTTGTGGGTAGCCGGGGAAGTGACTGAAACTAGGGTGCGAGCCAAGCAAGCACTATTGCTCTGTCTCTGACCCCACAGACAGCGCCACAATGCAGCACAGCGGGCTGCCCCGCCCTGGCTAATACCTAAGGCTCCACTCCTTACCATGTAACAGGTGCACTGAGACAAAGAAATATGGCCTAAGTGAAAGAACAGATCAAAACTCCAGAAAAAGAACTAAGCAGCAGGGAGACAGCCAAAATATCAGATGCAGAGTTCAAAACACAGGTATCAGGATGCTCAAAGAAATGATTGAGTACAGATGCAAAATAGAGGAAGATGTGAAGGCTATGGAAAGTGAATAAAGGAAAATGTTCAGGGAACCAACAGTGAAGGGAAGGAAACTGGGACTCAAATCAATGATTTGGAGCAGAAGGAAGAAATAAATACCCAACCAGAACAGAAAGAAGAAACAAGAATTCAAAAAAAATGAGGAGAGGCTTAGAAACCTCTGGGACAACTTTAAATGTTCCAACATCCAAATCATAGGGGTGCCAGAAGGAGAAGAGGAAGAGCAAGAAATTGAAAACTTATTTTAAAACATGATGAAGGAGAACTTCCCCAATCTGGCAAAGAAAATAGACTTGCAAGTCCAGGAAGCTCCAAGAGTCCCAAAGAATTTGGTTCCAAGGAAGCACACACCAAGGCACATCATCATTAAGTTACCCAAGATCAAAGATAAAGAGAGAATCTTAAAAGCAGCAAGAAGAAAGGAGACAGTTATCTACAAAGGAGTTCCTCAAAGACTATTAGCTGATTTCTCAAAAGAGACTTTGCAGGCAAGAAAGGGCTGGAAAGAAGTATTCAAAGCCATGAAGGGCAAGGACCTACATCCAAGATTGCTCTCTCCAGCAAAGCTATCATTTAGAATGGGAGGGCAGATAAAGTGCTTCCCAGATAAGGTCAACTTCAAGGAGTTCATCATCACTAAGCCCTTCCCTTATTATATGAAATGTTAAAGGGATTTATCTAAGACAAAGAAGATCAAAACTATGAACAGTAAAATGACCACAAACTCACAAGTATCAACAACTGAACCTAAAAAACAAAAATAACAACAAACTAAGCAAACAGCTACAACAGGAACAGAACCACAGAAATGGAGATCACAATGGAGGGTTATCAATGGGGAGGGGGAGGGTGAAGGGGGAGGGTGAAAGAGGGTACAGAGATTAAGAACCACAATAATTGGTAGGTACAAAATAGACAGGGGAGGTTAAGAACAGTATAGGAAATGGAGAAGCCAAAGAACTTACATGTATGACCCATGGACATGAACTAAGCAGTGGAAGCATAGGTAGTGCTGGTGGGGGAGGTGCAGGGGGAGGGGAATAAAGAGAAGAAAAAAAATGGGACAACTATAATAGCATAATCAAAATATACTTTAAAAAATACCTCAAAAAATAAAAAAGAAAGTAAGAAAAGGTCCAGGGTCCGATAGCTTCACTACTAAATTATACTACACATTTAAAGAAGATTCAACACCTATCCTTCTCCAACTCTTCTAAAAAAATTGAAGACGATGGAATGTTTCCTAACTGATTTTATGATGCCAGCGTTACCCTGGTACTAACACCAGGCAAGGACATCACAGAAAAAGAAATGTACAGGCTAATATCTCTGACAAACATAGATGTAAGGATTCTCAACAAAATAATAGTAAACTGAATACAATACATTAAAAGTATGTACATTGTGGTACACACCACGGTCAGCGGGGACCTATTCCAGGGAGGCAAGGATGGTTCAACACCCACAAATGAATGTGATACATACGCCACACTGACTCAATGACAGATAAAAGTAATATGATTACCTCAGTAGATGCAGAAGAAGTATTTGACAAGATACAACATCCATTTATGATTAAAACTTAATAAAATGGATATAGAGGGAAAGTTCCCAGAAGAAAAAAATGAGTAAAGGAGCTCAGCAGACAGACTACCAAAATAATAACAACAATAATAATACTAATGGCCAATGGAAATATGCAAGGCTTCTAAATTCTATTCATAATTTTAAAAAACACAAATCAAATGAGCAGAATGCCACGTCCACCCACTGGAGTGGCATAAATGTCCAAGGTTAACAATCAGTACCCATTGCTGATGAGCACGTGAGTAAACAGATACTTTCATAGAACAGATAGCAAGTGGAAGTCTGTGCAACTTCTAAGAAAGGTGCTTTGGTAACAATGATTAAAATCAAAAGATAAAAACCCTTCTTTGACACAGGAAGTCCACATCTTCCTGGAAATATTTACAAACCAACAACAAATATAAAAAAAAGTCGTCTTTTTATCGCAGCGTTGTTTGAAGAGCCAGAAATCCTAACCGTCCGTTGATAGGAAACCGACGGTAAGTGTGGGTGCACCCTACAATGGAGAGTCACACAGCCTTTGAAGAGCATAATGCTGGCTCTGTATAGGCTTACAGGGAAAAGTCTCTAAAAGCCAAATATTTATAATAGAAAACAAAATACAAAACAGTGTGCATAGCATGATTTCTCCTGTAAACACAAACATCTGTTTATCTAACGACTGTTTACTGAGCACCTACTATGTGCCAGGCACTGGTTGTGCAACCAAACAAAACAGACACAATCCCTGCCCACTGGCACTCAGTGGGGATGCAGGCAGTGGACCGGCTGAGTCGATACCATGCATAGCATAGGGGACTGTGATGAGTCCCAAAGCAAAAAAAAATAACCCAGGGACAGGGGATGGGGCCTGCTGGGCTCGGAGACACCGTCAGAGTGGTCAGAGAAGGCCTCACTGAGAGGGTGGCATCCGAAACCTGAGGCCGGGAGAGGGAAGCTGCTGGGCACCTGGGAGAAGAGCAGCCAGGCGGAGGGCGCAGGCAGAGCAAAGACCCGGGGGCAGGGAGGTGTCTGCTATCTTCCCGGGCAGGGAAGGGCCGTGTGCCTGGGCCAGTGGAGGGCCCGGAAGAAGGAGAGGCGGCAGAGGAGGCCCGAGACCGGCTGCGGAGCCGGGTTTGGGGGAGGAGGGCTGCCGCACGGCACACTGTGAGGGGTGGCCGCTGTCCTGAGCGGCCTGGAGCCCAGAGAGGGAAACCAGCAGAGGCATGAAGTGATTTGCATTTTGACAGAAGCACATAAAGACACGGGTGGCAGAATCAAAGGCCATTTTGTTTCCTTCTTTAGAGTCTTCTATATTTAAAAAGTACTAACTATTAATTTAATTAACTAAAGGGTAAAGTGGAAGGGGATGCCAGGGGACTAGGGACGGCGGGCGGCAAGTGGAAGCTCAGGGAGGCAGCCCCAGCCCAGCCGGGGAAGCAGGGGCCCGTCTGGAGGCAGGCCTTTCCTCGGGGCATTTCCCCAGGTGTTAGCGGTGTGATGGGGGACAGTCCCCCCGGTGAAACGAGTCTGGAGAACTCCGGGTACACCTTTACTGCAGGGCTTCTGAGCTCCTTGCAAACAGGACCCTCCAAGTGGGAGAGAGACAAGGCTGTGTCTCCCAAACTTAAATGACAATGCAACCACTTTTTACGAATCATCCGGAGGGTTCCATGAAGCACTTCGCAGAGTGCTGCCGTGGGGGAAGAGGGCGCACTGCATTTCGGGGTCCCGGTGAGGGCACACTGCATTTCGTCAGCTCCCTGGGGCAGTAGCCCGGGGAACTGGTTGGCAAGGCCAAGGCAAGACCAGGAAACCCAAGAGCTCACTCTCCGGTCACGTACATCTGCCCTGGGGCTCAGTGACAGTGATCCAGACACCAGAGGCCCTGAGCTCTGGGACTCGGGGACACCTGCTGAAAGCCTGTCGATGCAGCAGAGTGACATCTGACATTCCCGACTCACACCTGCTGCCGCCCAGAGCCCCGGCCCACCGGCCTCCTCCCTGGGCCTGAACCGGAAGGCAGCAGGGGTGCAAGAGGCAGAGCGGACAAACAGGGCTGTCAGCGGGGGAGGCGGTGGCCAGGCCTGTGATTACACAAGCCCCCTTCACCTTGAGCCTGTTAATATTAACCCCATCTCCAGCCCAGGGAGCAGCAGCAGTCCCCTCAGTCACGGCCCTGATAAGTGTTATCTCGCTCGCGCTGCTGGCTGGATCTCCAGGGGCTGTCAGCTGGCCTTCACTTGCGCTCCTGCCTCGTCCCTCCTAAGCACACAGCTCTGACTCCCTGCGGCCATGTGTTGGGGGCGTTTCCCCCACGGCGCAGTGCTGAAGCTGGGGAGGCATGAGTGCGCAGGAGCCCAGAGGAAGCAATGTGAACGCTCAACTAGAGGACTTCGGGAGAATTGTCCTCTCGAGCCCTTTCAATACTTGTGCCATCGGAGCAGCTTCCAGGAAGAGTGTATTGCTCCCTGGTGGGCACTCCCTGGACCTGCTGCCTGGACACATTGGTGATTCCTAGTCATTGCTCCCATAAATGAAGCTTACAGAGAACTAGATGCAGTCCACCAACCATTCTTTCCTCCAACCACCTTGTACTGAGAGAATCACTCATTCATTCATTCAATTGTCTCGTACTGAATGCCAACCGCATCCAGTCCCGGGCTACACGCTGTGCATTGTGTGAGTTTCATATAGGTTTCATAGAGGTTTGGTACACAAGTTTGAATTACAAGTATCTTGCAAAAAGAAGCAAGGGATTTGTAGGAACTCTGTTTTCCTGCTGCTTCGTCAGAGGGCTGTCTTTTTGGCGAATGAGGGCAGCGGTCCAGGTTGCACCTGCCATGGATGCGTCACAGAGGATGTGGGGTATGAAACCCAGCCCGCGCTACACACGCCCTATGGCGCACCCTGGTACATGCCAACATCCATCCAGTAGAAGCAGCATTCTTCTTAGTTTTCACAAAGATGCTATTACTCCAGAGGGCGTGCGATAGAACAAACACAGTACAATGTTAGTGGGAGAGTTTACATGGTAGATTTAAGGCATTCACTGTAAAAATCTTTCTGCTTTGCTCTGTGTTTTAAAACTGTCATAATACAACGTTGGAGAATGCCATTCCCCATGCATTCATGCGCGGACCAGAGAGGTGCTGTTATGGGTTGACTTGTGCTCTGCCTCCCCCCCACCAAATTTATACATTCAAGTTCTAGCCCTCGGTACCTTAGAACATGACCTCACTTGGAGACAGGGGCTTTCCAGAGATAATCAACTTAACATGCGGTCAGTAGCGCGGACCTTAATCCAACAGGACGGATGTCCTCACAAGAAGGGGAAGTTCGGACACAGAGCGCTGAGCAGAGAGGAGGGAGATGGGAAGACGCAGGGAGAACTCACTGTGAGCACGAGGAAGGGCGAGAGGCCAGGCCCGCAGCGGACCCTTCCCTCACGGCCCTGAGAAGGAGACCACCTTGCCCACTGCCCAGTCGCCTCCCAAACTGCGGGAAAACGGGTTTCGGGTGTGTAAGGCGCTCAGTCTATGGTGCCATCAGTCGTGGCAGCGCTAGCAAATGAATACAGATGCCCTGTCCTCGTCTGCACGGAGGGGGCGCCCTGGCCAGCAGGGGCCTGACCACCTCCCTGGCCTCCCAGGGCGGGCACAGAAGTAAGGAGAGTGTTGGGCAGTGTTTTAGTAGAGGGCCTTCCTACCGCGGGGCCCGGGGAGCCGGGAGCTGCCCACGGCTGGTGTCTGCCACGGGAGGATGCGAGAGGAAGTCATTGCCCACGGGGGTACAGACCGGCTAACGTCCAATAATGAGGGGTAGGCAGAGAGCGTCTGCCACTGTGGCCTTCTGACATCCGATGTTAGTCCACAAACAAAGACACAAGGAACAGTGGTGTAAACACCCCAGGAACAGTGGCGTGGAACAGAGCGGTCGGAGTCTGGGGTCCGATCCTGGCACTGACCGTTCACGAGCGGCACCTTCTCAGGCAAGCCACCAAACTCAGTGAACGCATCCACGAAGCCACGGGTTGACGCGAGGATTCAGTGAGGCGCTACAAGCAAAGCTCTAAGTGCATAGTAGGTGCTCAGGAAATGAGGGGGCAATCCAGAGACAGGATTGGGATAAGCCTCACGAGGACTTAGGAACAGGCTCAAAGGCTTATTTGCTCAATAAACAAATGCCTGCAGGTGCAGGTCCGCAGGACTGCATGTCAAAGTCAACCCTCGGCTGATAGCAGGTACTTATCCCCGTCGGACCCTGCGAGACTTGGCTAGGGTTTCTTGTCAATCCTCAGGAAACGTGCAGCGGCATAGAAAGAATGCTTGCTTGTGAGGCAAAAGAAGAGATTCGAATTCTCACTTTGCCTCGGGCTATGTAACCCCTGCTAAGTAAGTCCCTGTTGCCTCTCTGAACCTCTGCTCTCTCATCTATCCAAAGGGAGTGTTGGCCTAAAGCAAAAACAGCGAAAACAGGGCCAGGTGCAACTCCTGCTCTCACATCTGCAGACAGACATCACCAATCAATCACAGCTCCGTTCCATCATTGCTCAGACACAGCCTCAGAAGACATCACCAATCAATCACGGCCCGATTCCATCTTCAAGCAGACAGCCTCAGAACCCTGCTCACAACCTACTCTGCTCTGCCTCAGATGACCTCTACAATGTCTCCCAGTTCCTATGTCCTCTGAGCCTGGTGCCTTCCTTAGCCGGGTATGACTTCATTTTTTCATCTTTCAAGACTTTCACGTGCTGATGGATTGGGGCGGTCCGCTGCCTGGGGCCTCACATCTGGGGCTGTCCTACCGCCCCACATGTTCTTCGTCCACGCCAGCTGTCTAACGCCCTCACCAGGGGCCGGGAGCTCGGTAGCTCCGTTATTTTAGGTCACCGGGCCCTCTCTGGCAGTCCAAGACAGCCGTGAGGCACCCTCCCACAGAAAGAAGGGAGTCTCCAATGCCTTCCCGACTCGGTCTTCCAGGCAGCCCCTACCAGTTACTTAAAATGGATGTGTCCGATTAAATGGCCATTGGCCACTTCATCCCCAGAAATCATGTCCAAAGAAACTCAAAAGCAAATTGTTAAACCAAGAAAAACTAGTTCTGTGTGTATGTGTATGTGTGTGTGTGTGTGTGTGTGTGTGTATAGGCATCAGCTTCAAACCAGGGGCACCTGAATAATTTTCTCTGTGATGCTCAAGACTAAACCTTCAGGCCACCCTTCCACCCCTCCATGCACCTCTGCAGCAACCTCGGAACGTTACCTGTTCTCTAGAGGTTACCTGTTACCATAGAACGTACATACGGGTATCTCAGCTTTTCACGCCGAGTCTGCCTCAGTCTGTCTCTACAAGCTGTTAGCTTTTGAACACGTGCATCTTTCCTGGGCTCATCTGCAAAATAGGACCAGTCCCTCCTCACAGGGGCCTTGTAGCACCCAGTACACATCCCAGCACCTAGAATACAGTCAACAAATAAAACTGGTGCTATTCTTGCATGTTTTGTTATCATTATTAGTACCATTTCTATACTGACCTGTCAGCCCTCGGGCTTTGGCACAGAGAAATAAGATGCCGCTCATATCTTGGAGAAGCACAAAAGGAAGCAAAGCTAAATGAACGAACCGGAGGAGAGTGTGAGCACAAGGGACTGTGAGCCCACCCGGGGCACTCCTCACATCCTCTTCCCCCCTCGTGCCTGCCCAAATTCCGCCCGTCCTCCAGGACACATGTCGAGTCCGTGTACCTACAGGAGCTTCCACCGAGTATCACGCCTCCACTCTCTCTGATGGAGGAAGCTTAACCTTGCTTAATTCTATTTGATTTCTGTTTGTTCAAGATGACCTTTGTCAACTCGAGGTTCTTTCAGACAATTCAGGTTTCCCCAATCCAGAGTTTCATGTACCCCACTACCCATCCCTAAGGTATTTGAATATGGAAAGAATAGGTACCCACAGTCTCAGGTGAGACGTGCCTCTTGATGGCAGCCATATGATTACTCTGAAACCCCCTCCCCTCAATGCATATTCAAGGTTAAGTATATAGCAAGTGCTTCAAAAGTGGAAGGATGGGAGGATGGATACGTGGATAGATGGACGGACAAACAGATGGATGGATGGACAGATGGATGGATGGGAATATGGATAGATGGATGGATGGAAGGGAGGGAGGCTCAGAGAATGGATGGATGAGCAGATGGATGGATGAGTGGATGGATGGATGGATGGATGGATGATGGATGGATGGAGAGATGGATGGGTGGACGGATGGATGGAAAAACACATTCCTCACAGAATGTAGCATCTGTCCTTCCTCCTCAGCCTCTCGACAGCATAGTGAGGTCACTCCCCATGGCCATGTCAGCCCAGCGGTTCCTGTTCCCCCAGTTCCCCATGTACCAGCAAACACTGCACACCATGTACCCGGACGATGTAGGTGCAGTGGGTTGAGGGCTGGGACATTTGCTTGAGGAGGATACGACCTGCCCTTCCCACGGGTTTCTGCACCTCTGACCACCAGAATCAACGGTGGATGTTGGCTACCCTCTCTGCTCCTCTGCCCAGCGCAGCTGCCGGCATGGACAAGCCTGGAGGGTACACCAGACTCCTAGTACCTGGTCTGTAAGTAAAAATCGCCTTCCCCTGGCCCCAGATCCAGTCCCCATGGCTCCCGGTTAGTACCCGAGGCAGATCTCTCTGTATGGCTGTGGGCTGGGTTGGGGTAGGGAGTGGTCCGTAAGGAGAAGCATACCAGGACCTGCAGGGCTCACATGCAGGTGGGTCATATCGCAGAAAGTCCCCTTGTTATAAAATAGGGAGCCCATGAAGAATCAAATCAACTATTGGAAGCAAGCAGACATGGGTTCAAATCCTGGCTCAGTCATGGGCTAGCTGTCGGTCTTGGGTGAGCCACTTTACCCCCCTGGGACTCAAATTTGTGCAGCGGTTGGTTGTAAGCATTACATGGAGTATTGCCCTGAGTCCTGCCAAGGGTTCAAAGGATGATGCTTTTATGAAGAGACTGTGTAGACAGTTGGGGGGAGGGTTAAAGGCAGACACAGGACGGTGTCTGGTGAGACGCCCGGAGGCTAGTAAAGCCAGGGGGCTCCCACCGGCCAGAGCGGAAGGGGCAGAGGGAGGGGAAACAGGCAGAGCGGGAGCTGCGGAGCATGCGCTCCCTGGAGGGTCGGAGGTGGCAGGGGAAGCGGCTTCTCCAGAGGTGCGGAGCTGAAGCAGGGAACAATGGGGACGAACACCCCGACCTCTCTCTCTCCTGCCGCCCAGGACTCCCCGCCACCACCAAACCCAAGAAACCAGTGGGCGGGGAGTCTGGCGGTACAGCCCACAGGAGTCAGCCTCTCAGGGCACAAAACATGGCCAGAAAGGGCAGTCGGTGTATCCGGGCAGGGGCCTGGCAAAGAACAGCCCGTAGAAAACACACCACTAATAATAATAATTGAGCGTTACTATGTGCCATGAGCACACACACTATTTCACTTAATTCTGACTCATAAAGAGTTTAGCCCTGAGCACTCAGAACAAAATAAGTTATGTTATTGGTTTAATGCAGTTCCCCACTGACCCAGAAGGCAAGTTCAGATTCCGGACATTTTTAAGAAAAAGGGGATCAGTGACTCCCACCCCTGTCCCTACCCCCAAGGTTTCCTTAGTAACTTGCTTAGAATCAGAGTGTGTAGTTCACCAAGTCACAGAGCCCTGTGGGCAGGGGCTCCAGAGGTGGGGAGACTGATGCCCACGGCAGAGAGCAGGGTTGTTCCTGCAGAGGATGGCCCCGCGCAAACGCCCCCTAAACCGTGTCCCTGAAACCTTCCATGTGGGAAGTCCTGCTCTTTGGGCCCTGTTCTCTGCCCTTCCCACACATGTCCTCACGGAATCTTCACAACAACCTGAAGAGTGTCTAGGCACCGGGATCTCCATTTTTCCGCTGAGGCATAGGGAGTTTATACGACTTTGCTTGATTTTAACACAGCCAAGGTCTGGATTCAAACCCAGAGCCCATGCTCATGACAGCTACCCGATACAAGGTGACAATAACATAAGGACCCTGTGAGAATCAAATAGGTCAGTACACTTGAAACACTAGGTTGGCACCTGGTGAGGGCCGGCCCCTAGGCTCAGTGCCGGTGTGAAGCCGGAGCAGAGGAGGAATTGGCGGGTGGGGAGAGGGAGAAAGAGAGAAGCTGTACGCCAGCCAAGGCAGACCCTTATCGGCAAACAATGGCCTCCTGGGCTGTGTAACTGCCTGTCCAGGAGGAGGAGGACCCAGAGGGGCTACACTCCCGCCTGATGGAGGAATGGCCCAAAGGCCGAGCTTACAGGCAGGACGAGGGACCCCGGCCAGCGCTGGCTGGCGGGGCTGCAGGAAAGGGCACCAGGCCGTTCTCCGGCCCCCTGACAGCCGCAAGGCAGGCTGCAGGACCACTGACAGCTGACTCTGGTGCAGCTTCGGAAGCCCAAGATTTAGCCCAACCTACCCACGCCACCCATCCCCACACTGGCCACGAGCTCTGGTTGGTGTTCTTCTCTGCCAGCGCAGCTCAGGATTCCTCGGACAGACACCGGGCCAGAGCTCAGCAAAGGCCAGGCAAGACCCCTCCCTGGCAATTCTGATCGCTGCAGGCTCTGGCCTGACGGGACCTGTCCCATGCCAGGCACAGCCTGGGCCCTGTGTCCCTGGAGCCGGGAATACAGACAGCGCTGCCTTCCCCACAGGCTGGAGAAGTTAGGAGACCCGGAGCCACACTCCCAGCCCCAGCTTCTGTGGGTGACCCAGTTAGAACAGGGGAACCCAGACCAGACATCTGTCAAAGAGCGATTTCAGACGAGGTGGTAGGATGTAGAGGGCTTTAGCCAGAAGCTCCTCCCAGGGTTTGGGGTAAACCCTGAAAGACTGGTAAATCATTCTCAAATGAGCCCCAGATGCAGCCGTGGCTGTGCCAGAGGGGACAACGGGACTGGGTCTCCGGGTCAGCAGGGAGCAGGCCCGGTGCACCTGGCAGCTGCTCGCGGCACCTGCTGAACACAGGGCGGTGGCCGAGGAAACGCAATAAACAAGTGAGCGGCTGACTCCAAAGGGCTTATGAAAAACGGTGCTTTCTTTTTTAAAAATTACACTTCTATCTTAAGAAGGTAAGAGGTTGATAAGTAGAGAGAAGTTCTTCTTACCAGGCACCGTCTGAGCAGAATCCAGGGCTTGGCAGGCCCGAGAAAAGATAAAGTAACAGCCAGTCTGGCAGTGGTTCCCTTGACCGAGGCCCCACTGTGTGCCTGCTGCTGCCCTAGGTCACACGCACTTCGGTCTCCACGGCAACCCGTGTGTTTATATGTGTGTATTTCAAAGAATCGTTTGCAAGTAAATTTTTATACATCATGACCCTTTATCCTGAAATATGTCTGTGGGTATATCCTGTGAATTTGAAATGCTATTTCAGCACTGGTACAGCACTGTTACATAACGTGCCGTCCATACTTCAGTGTCGTCGCTTTTCCCAATAACGAGCTGCACGGCACACGTGTCTTCCAGCTCGGGACCGGAGCACTGCACAGAGTCAGCCACCCGGGGTGACCCCCTGGTCTTCGGGGGCCATCCCAAACCCCGAGAGGGCATTCCCGTCACAGGCAGCCGAGAACCATCACCCCCGCCCCCTTACACAGACCACTACAGAGGTCCTGCTTCTTCCGTCCCCTCCAAGAGGCGACATGGCTCGTCTTTCAGGACACTGCCAGTTTGAAAGGACACATTCCCTGTTGTCACAAAAGGCTGGCAACAGACAGATGAGGAAGGAGAAATTTGACCCCTGCTCCACACCGTACACAAAAATCAAATCCCGATGGTGTGCAGATCACAATGTGAAAACTAAAGCAATAAAAGCGTCTAACAATAAGAAAGTATGTGTCACAACGGGGAGCAGGCAGAGACCTCACACCGAGCAGGCAGCACTAACTGTGGAAGAATGAATGGGAGGCGTGGCCTCCCCTGGAACGGGAACTGCGCTCACCAGCAGACTCCATCGAGAAAGAGAAAAGCCACGTCCCGAACACAAACTTACAGCAGGAAAAACTCAACCCGCAAGGAAAAGATAACTTGACAGAAATAGGCATTTCTCAAAAGATGATATCCCTGCCTAAGGAGGAGAAAGGATAGTATTTTTTTTTTTGCCCAGAAGGTCCTCTTTTATATTTAACAAAATGTTTGAGCTGAGCTATCTTCTCTCACATTTTACAAGAAGCAACAAGAAGGAGTCAGACCACACCTTCGACAGTTTGCCTGGAAATCTCACCAGCTATAGTTGTATTTGCTATTTTCACATCAGCACAGGTGACGGAGTTGCTCAACTTTTCACCACGCGTGGTGAGGATGCTCCTCCTCCGGCTTCCCGTGACCGCCCTCCCCCGAGCAAGCCTCACGGCCTCCGCGAGGGCCGAGGGCACCGGCTCCCAGTCTTCAGAAAGCGCTGCCACTGCGCGGGCCGAGGGGCCCCGGGACCGCCGCCGCGTCCCTGGGCTTTGTCGTGCAGCACTCCGCTCGCAGGTAACGAAATCTGCTGGGAGGACTGCGGTCTAATAAATCACCCTGAAGTGCGGTAACTTAAAGTTACCGTTTATTATGCCCCCGGGCTCTGTGGGTAGGAACTCAGACAAGGCGCGGGAGAGGGTCTGGCTCGGCTCTGCGACGGAGCTCCGCTGGGGTGTGCACGGTTTTTCGCAGAAAGGAACCTCCGTAATATCAAAAAGAGAATAAACATCTTGTAAGCCCATGGGAGATAATTCAGTCTTTTCAATGCAAAGAAATAAAAGACACAAAATGAACATATAGAAAATGAAAAATATGGAATAATGGTATCTCAATCCTAATTCAACAATAATTAAAATAAATGTGAGTAGGTTCACTTTGCCAATAAAAACACAGAGACCCTCTTGTTTGGGTAATAAAAATAAACTCACCAAAATGTTGTACATGTAAGATATTCTTAAAACAGGCAGGCACGTGCAATTTGGAAGTAGAAGAGCAGGCTACACCAGGCAAGTACTGACTGATAGGAAGTCAGGAAAGCAGTCTTGGTGGATAAAGCAGAATTTCAGGCCAGAATGTGTCATATGAAACACAGAAAAAATAACAACAGAGCAACAGGATACGGTTGCCGAAACCGCGCGTGCGTCAGCCGGCTGGAGTGCGCCGCCCTCCGGCGGCCGACAGAGACGCGGGTGCGCGGCTGCGCCTGGGGCTCTGAACGTCCCCGGTTAAGCCACCGAAGGGCTCGCGTGAGCAGAGCCGACACGGATATTGAAGTTCAATAAAATAATAAGCTCAAGCTTTTATACACACACATATAGGTATATACATATACAATGTGATGTATACATATATTCATGGTGTGATGCATACATACATACATACATATTTTGATATGATGCATATATATGACGTATATACATATGCATCATATCAATGATAATCCCCATTTTTTAAAAAACATAAGACATTTACATATGTTATTAAAAAACATAAGACCACACATGAGCCCTGGCTGGAGTAGCTCCGTGGATTGAGGGCTGACTGCGAACCAAAGTGTCACAGGTTCGATTCCCAGTCAGGGCACATGCCTGGGTTGCAGGCCATGGCCCCCAGCAACTGCACATTGATGTTTCTCTCTCTCTTTCTCCCTCCCTTCCCTCTCTAAAAACAAATAAATAAATAAAATCTTTTTAAAAAAACATAAGACCACATATGAATGAAAAAAAGCCCCAGTAAGTCCCAAATACTCAATATATATAGATGCTATTCTTGCCCATAATGACATAAAAGTTAATAACAAAAGAGTAGCCTAAAATTCTAAAAAACTGAATGACATATTACTAAATTACCCTTGGGTAAAAATTAAAATAATAAAGGCAATTAAGAAATACTTTGAAAAATGGCAATGGGAATAGTATAAATAATTGTGGAACACAGGTAACTCAGTATTAAGGTAAACATTTTTAATTTAAAAAAATAAAAAACTTTTAACTTTACTTATATAGAGACTGAAAATGATAAAAAGTAAGAAAACAGAGCATTTACTTCAAGAAAATAGAGAGGAAAGCAACAGGGGAAACCCAGAGAATTTTAAAGTAAAAATATAAAGTCAGAAATCAATGTAATTTTTTTAAAAAGTAAGTATTAACAAAACTAAAAGATGGCCCTTTGAAAATATTAATCAGCTAGACAAATCTCCCTAAAAAGACTCATCAAGGGAAAAAAAAGAGGAAATACACAAATAAAATATAGAACAAAAAAGATAAAAGTTCTTACTGATACAAGATGTAAAGTAATAAATTCCTAGATATATATTCCAAAAATAGCTTAAGGAATAAAAAACCTTGCAAGGACCAGTAAGTACTAATGACACTGAAACCCCCTCCAAACTCTAGCCCCAGCTGTGGGCCCAGGTGTGGGCTCAGCTGTCTTCGTTCCTCATGGAAATAGCTCCCCTTTCCCCTGGAGGGAAGGAAATGACACTGTCAGCCTCGCAGGGGTCACGGGGCCCTCACCCGGCACATTCAAATGCCCCATTCTGCACCTGTGGTCAGTCTACGGATGGAAGACCATGCCCCAAGTCCTTCTGTGGCCTGATACAAATACTGAGGAAAAAGAGAGTGTCTCTCCTTCTGATATCAAATAACTAATTAGAACTAAATGACCCAGAGCTGAAATAGCCACCTTGGTCCCCACTACAGAGAGAGAGGAAAGCAGAAGAAAGTACAGATAAGAAAGAATTTTTAAAAAGAGAGACAGACAGATCTGATGATCAACTTGGGGACCCCTGGATCCAACCAGGCCTGAAACCCTCTCCACCTTACAGAACTCTCATTGAAAAGACCCAGGAGATATTCTTTTCTTGCTTTAAAGCAGTTTGTGTTTGGTCTCTGTCACTGCAATCCAAAGAGAACCGATGAATCAAAATGTGGGGAAGAGGGAAGGTGCTAGAATTTAGAGTTGCATGGTCTTGGACTTGAATGTCAAGAGCAGCTCACATAATCTCCATGGGCTTCAGTTTCCTCATCTAACGAAACGTGGTAACAGTATCTACTCATAGAGTCACTGTGGGAATTAAATGAGGCGAGCCAGGGGAAGCACCTGGCTGCTTGTATTCCATCTTTGTCTCTCCTACCAGACTGAGGTCCCTTGAAGGCCAGCCCCAGCCCCAGCCCCAGCCCGAGCTGAGCACCTGGTTCTTCGCAGGTGTTATGCATCATGCTAATTAAAGGCACCTGTCCCTTCTGTGTCAGCTGCACAAATATTGATGCAAGATTTTGGTATTTAAAAAATAAAACTTTAGGGAATTGAACTTAATTTGGGGCATTGGTGTGTGTACTCCCAATTTCCTGGAAAAGCCTCCTATTGGTTAATGGCTGGGGGGCGGGGACTAACGTTGGTGATGAAGGCCACAGGCCCCCCTCTAACCATTAACCAGCAAGGAAGCTGGCGAACAAGATTTAGCAGCAGCTGCCTCACAGGCTTACTGTACACACACAGGACCCAGGGCAGCAGGACTCAGCCAGCGGGTGCGGCCTGAGCTGTCTGCAGACCGTGAGTACCGCCTGAGGACGTCCCGTCCTCCAGAGCACAAGGACTGAGACTTGCTTACTTGATTTTTTAATTAGGGTACGGAATGGAACAGCCAGCGGGAGAGGAGGCAGCCCTGGGGCAGGCTTCCAGAGTGTGCGCGTCTGCCCACAGGAGGTGTGACTTCCCCTGGCCTCCTGCTTTGCAGGGTTGACACTGCGCCCAGAGCCAGTCCCCGCTGTCTCATGACTGATGCTCCCAAGCCAAACGGCCTAACAACCCCAGAGCAAAGTCGAAGAGCTGGCATGGGCAGCGCCCTGCGGGGGAGCTCAGGGTCAGGGGAAGAGGGCGCCCAGCTGGCACAGAGCAGGCTGTGCATCCCACAGAGAGAGCAGCACACGCCTCCCGGCTCCGTGACCCGGGGCAAGGACACTGCAGGTCAAACAGGACTACCTGTTTTACACATCACATTATGAGGTTTCGGTGCAGAGCACCCAGGACCGCACCTGGCCCACGGGGCATCTGTACAAATCAGGAGCGCAGTGGGTGTTTGCTGCATAGGTCACTTCAGACATGAGGAACAAGGTCATACTTGGAATGACATTCATGAATCATACTGACACTGCATTTTCGGAGAGCTGTTTCCCTCGCCATTTTGCTTTCTGCAGACTAGGGAAAGGCTCCGAAGGCAGACCACACAGCTTAGAACTCACGCCCTAACTCCCTGGGCCCGTTTTCTCGCCTGCACAGTGGGCCTGGGGTGACACTGACGTGAGGTCACACGAGAAAACAGAGACAACATAACCTGATATGCAGGCTATGATATTCACAACCACCTGCGGTGTGCCAGTCCCCACTTGGAGGAGTAACACCGAGGGGACGAGGTGGGAGACCTGAGACAGCAGGAAGGGAAGGGAAGCAAGAAGAGTTGCATTCGGGGTCAGCCACCCCCCACCCCCCCCTCCAAGCCTGCCACACCGGGATGTGCACTGCAGGGGGTCCTTGCCTAAGAGGGGCTCAAAGACAGGTGCGAAGGTGACCGGAGCTAAGGCAAAGATTTCACTGCAGTGTGATGGGGGCAGTGACAGAGACAAGCACAGAGGGAGGGCTTCCTGGAGGAGGTGACGTGGGATCTGCATACCAAGGGGCAAGGACAAGCCAGACAAGGCAAAGAGAAGACGCACCTACACAGTGAAGCCACCTGGGGCAAGAGGGGACTGCTCCCAGGCCAGAGCTGGCTCCGCAAATAATGGGGAACCAAAATGACCTCCCCTGCCCTGGCCCCGGCGGAGGGATAAAAGTCTGGTGTGTTCTGGGGGCGAAAAAAAACCGAGGTAGCCAGCCAGCATGCTGTGATTAAGACTTCCAGCGGCCACATTTGAGGCTGGGAGCTATCACCAGGGAGGAGGTAACGAGCCCCACCCCTACCCCCTCTGCCCTGGGCCACCTTAGTGAAGACCGGCCCTGGCTGGGAGTGTTGGAGCTCTTCAGCAGGAGTCTGCCAATCAGCCTGAGTTTCAGAAGGTGCCTCTGGCTTCAGGGGGAAGAAAGGGTGGGAGGGAGCTGAGCAGGAGGCACGGAGCCCAGGTGAGGGGTGACTGCCGGTCCTGGGAAAGGTGATGAGTACCAAACTTGGGCTGTGCACTCCGGCTGGAGCAGAGGAGACAAACACCGAAAACTCAGAAGGTCAGATGAGCAACGCCTGGGGTAGGTATTATTAGCACGTTCATACTGAGGAAACTGAGACGGTTTAAATAGTCCACCCACGTCACCTAGTTCATAAATACGAATACCAGGGTCCTAATCCACCTTGATCTGCCATGTAACCCAGGAAAATTACAGAACTGTCTATAAGGCCAGGCAGTGGCATAGAGGGGAGAAGGGGGGAGGGATGGGGATGGGGGCAACGCAGCAGGGTCATTAACAAAGCAGAGGGAGATGCCTGGGGAAGGCTGGAGAACTCGGGGAGCTCAGAGGGGTGTCTGCATCCGTCTCCATGCCTGGGAAAGGGCCCCGGAGTATCCCGGGGCACACCAGTGGGAACCCCACACACCTGGTATCAGGAGTGAAGTGTGCTGGTGGGTGAGAGCAAAGGAAAAACACAGAAGGGTTTTGTTTATATGACCACATTTTGTTTATCCATTCACCCACGGATGGATTTTGGGGGTTGTTTCCATTTTTTGGCTACAGTGCAGCTATGAATATTGGTGCACACAAATATCTGTTTGAGTCCCTGCTCCCAACTCTTTTGTACACACACTCAGAAGTGAAATTATCAAATCAAGTAATTCTGTTTGCCTCTGTGAAGAACTGCCCTATCCTTTCCCCCACGACTGCACCATTTAACCTCCCCACAGCAATGCACAAGGCTTTCAATTTATCCACATCCAGGCCAACACTTAATTTTTGTTCGGTTGCTTTTTGGCTTTTTATAACGGCCGTCTTAACAGGCATGAATGGTATCTCATTGGGGTCTTGACTGGCATCTTCCTAACGATGACTGATGTTGAGCAATGGCTCATGTGCTTGTGGCCATTTGTACGTCTTCCATAAAGAAATGTCTCCCTGGCTGGCGCAGCTCAGTGGATTGAGCGTGGGCTGCGAACCAAAGTGTTGCAGGTTCGATTCCCAGTCAGGGCACATGCCAGGGTTGCAGGCCACGGCCCCCAGCAAAAGAGACATTTAAAAAAAAAAAGAAAGAAAGAAATGTCTAGTCCAGTCCTCCACCCATTTTCTGGGTTGAGTTAGCTATTTCTGTAGTTTTGTACTTGAGGTTTTAGTTCTTTTTACATTCGGTTATTAATCCTTTGTCAGTATGTGACTTGTAAATATTTTCTCCCATTCTGTGGGTTACCTTTTTACTCTTTTGACGGTATCCTTTATTGAACAAACTTTTTTTTTATTTTCATGAAGTTCAGTTTATTCTATTTTCCCTTCGTGGCTTGCATCTTTGGTATCATACCCAAGAAATCATCGCCAAATCCAGTGTCATCAAGCTTTTCCTCTGGGTTTTCTTCTGAGTTTCACCTTTAGTCTTTGATTCATTTTGGGTTAATTTTTACGTGATGGTATAAAGTCTAGGGGTCCAGCCTCATTCTTTTGCATGTGGATATCCAGTTTCCCAACACCATTTGCTGAAAAGTCCTTTTCCCATTGAACCTTCTTGGTACCCTTGTCAAAAATCATTTGACCATACGTGCAAGGGTTTATTTCTGGCCTTTCTATTCTATTCTATTGGCCTCTATATGTCTGCCGTACACCAGTACCACACTGCTTTGATTATTGTAGCTTTACAGAAAATTTGGAAATGAAGAAGTATGAACCTCCAACTTTGTTCTTCTTTCTAGACTATTTTCATTACTCAAAGTCCCTTGAGGCATTACAGGAATTTTAGGAATTTTCTGTTTCTGCAAAATACCTCATTGGAATTTTGATACGGATTGCATTGAATCTGTAGGTCTCTTCAGGTGGTATCGACATCTTGAAGACATTAAGTCCTCTAGTCCATGAACATAGGATGCCTTTCCACTTACTTATATCTTCAGTTTCTTTCAGCAATTTTTGTTTAGTTTTCACTGTATTAGTCTTTCACCTCCTTAGCTATGTTAACTCCTAAGTATTTTATTCTTTTTGATGCTACTGTGAGTGGAATTTTCTTGATCTCCTTTTAAAATTGTTCATGTTAGCACATAGGAACAGAACTGATCTTTATATGTTGATTTTGTATCCTGCTACTTTGCTGAACTTATTCACTTATTCTATCAGGTGTTTTGTGGAATCTTGAGGGTTTTCTGCATATAGGATTACCTACTATGGTAAATAGAGGTAATTTTACTTCTTCCTTTCCAATTCGAATGCCTTTCATTTCTTTTGCTGCCTAGCCGCTCTGAAACTTCCAGGACTGTGTCAAATATGAGAGGCAAAAGCAGGCATACTGTCTTGTTCCAAATCTTAGATGAAAAGCTTTCCATCTTCCACCATGGAGTATAATGTTAGATGTGGGCTTTTCAAATGTGGCTTCTATTGTGTGGAGGCAGTTTCCTTCTATTCCTAGTTTGTGGAGTGTTTTTACCCTGTGGGTTTTTTCTCCATTTTGATAATGTAATTACGTTACATTGACTTTTGTAGGTGGAACCATTTTGCACTATCATGTGGGTTTTTCTTCATTCTGATAGTGTAATTACATCACACTGACTTGTGTATGTGAAACTATCTCTGAATTCCGGGACTACACACCACTGGGTCACGGTGTGTAATCCTCTTACTATGCTGCTGAATTCTACTTGCTGGTATTTTGTGGAAGATTTTGTAGTTTTCTTTTCTTATAATGTTCTTATCTGGCTTTGGTATCAGGGCAATACATGAATTAGAAAGTATTCCCACCTCTTCAAATTTTTTAAAAGAGTTTCAAGAGAATTTGTGTGAATTCTTTGTTTGGTAGAATTCAACAGTCATGCTCCGTGGTCCTGCCCTTTTCTTTGTTGGGAGGTTGCCAATGACTGGTTGCATCTTCCGACTCCTTTGGGTCCACTCAGACTTTCTAGTTCATTGTGATTCAGTCTTGGTATGTTTTATGTTTCTAGAATTGTTTCCATTTCATCTAGATAATCCAATTTTTTGATGTGCAATTTTTCCACAATGTTCTCTTATAATCCTTTTTATTTCTATAGAACTGATAGTAACATCCCTACTTTCATTTCTGATTTCGGTAACTGAGATTTCCTCTTTTTTCTTTCTCAGTCTAGCTAAAAAGTTGTTGATTTTGTTAATCTTCTTGAAGGTTATTATATATTACTACATTAACTTATTGATTAGATATATTTTTAGTTTCATTAATTTTTCTCGAGTTTTTCTATTCTCTATTTTATTTATCTGTGTTCTAATATTTATTGCTTCCTTCCTTCTGGCACCTTACCACCACTCTCTTTTGGTGACTATTTGCATGGGATACTTTTTTCCAATCTTTCATTTTAATATTTTTGTCTTTGGATAAAAAATTAGTCTGTTGTAGTCAGCATATAGTTGGATCGTCCTTTTTAAACCCATTCTGCTAATTTGTCTTTTGATGGGAAAATGTTGTCCGTCTACATGAAGAGTAATTACTAATAAGGAGCAACATACGTTTGCCATCCTCCTACTTGTTGTCTATGCACCTCACAGCGCCCCCCTCACTTCCTGCATCACTGTCTTATTCTGTGTTACAGTCGGTATTTTTGCAGGAAAACATTATAATCCCCCTCTCACTTCCCTTTGCATATATTCTGCAGCTATTTTCTTTATGATTACCAGAGAAATCACCTTTAACATCCTAAAGGTATAACCCTCTCATACAAAAACTGTATTCCTATATAGCTTCATCCCCCACATCATTTCAGTTATGTCAAAAATTATATCTTTATCAATTGAACACCTGAAAACATAAATTAATAACTGTTTTTTACGCTTTGGTCTTTAAAATCATGTAGAAAATAAAAGGGGAGTTACAAACAAAAATTATAATAATACTAGTTTTTATAATTGCTCATGTATTTACCTTTACCCGAGATCTCTATTTCTTTACAAAGATTCTGTCCACTCTCTAGGGTCCTTTCATTTCCATCAGAAGGACCCCCTTTAGCGTTGCTTGCAGGGGAGGCCTAGTGGTAATGAACCCACTTTTTGTTTATCGGGAAGGTCTTAATTTCTCCCTCATTTTTGAAGGACAGTTTTGCCACACGTAGAATTCTTGGTTGACAGTGGGTTTATTTTTTCCAGTACTTCGAATATATTGATTGGGTTGATGTTTAAGCTTTCTGGGCCTATGTTTCTGCCTATCTAAAATCAGCATAATTGTCTATTTTATTAGTTTGTTTGGGAGGTGGATGAGAAAATATAGGTAAAACATGTAGGTCAATGCTGGGCACCTGGTAGATACCTGATAAATCACAGCAGGTATAATCTACGCTTTCAGATGAGGATGCTGAGGCCCAGAGTCCTCACTGGCCCCAGGTCACAAAAGTCAATGTGGAAGAAGAAACTGGCATGTGGATGGGGTCTCCCGCCCACTGCCCCCCCGAGCCCCAGCGGCTGGGATGCCCCACATCACCTAACGAGCATTTCTGATCGCGCAGGGCCGAGCCATCCTGAACGATGCTGCTCTCCCTGTGTGCTTGTCTCCTGTGGCTGTCCGCCGGCGGGCTCCGGACTGTCCAGGCCGAGGACCCGAACGCTGACACGGGCACGGGAAGCCAACACCGGAACCTGGCTCCAAACAATGTTGACTTTGCCTTTGACCTCTACAAGCACCTGGTGGCCTCCGCTCCCGGCGAGAACATCTTCATCTCTCCCGTGAGCATTTCCATGTCCTTGGCTATGCTTTCCCTGGGCGCCCGCGGCCCCACGAGGGCCCAGCTGCTCCGAGGCCTGGGCTTCAACCTGACCGAGATGCCCGAGGCTCAGATCCACCACAACTTCCAGTACCTGCATCACCTCCTCAAGGAGTTAGACGCCACCTTGGGCAACGCCCTCTTCCTCAACCAGAGCCTGGATCTGCTAGAGTCATTTTCAGCAGACGCCAAGCTTTACTACGAGCTGGACACCTTGGCCATAGACCAGGACTGGGCCACAGCCAGTAAGCAAATCAATGAGTATATCAAGAATAAGACACAAGAGAAAACTGTGAACTTGTTCTCGGCGTTGGATAGCCCAGCCGTGCTTATCCTGGTCAACTACATCTTCTTCAAAGGTAACCAACCCTACACGCCCCATTCTGACACGATCCCATCTGCTGTTGCCAAGAGTAGTAATAGCCACCGAAACCCAGAGCACGCTCTTGCGCAAAGCCTTCTGTCTTACAGAGCACATGAAGTCTGTGAGTCTCCATCCTCACCATAAGGCTATTAGGAAGGGGGAATTATATAATCTTGCAAAAGATCAAAATGAGAACCAGAAGAGCTGAGTGGCTTGCCCAGGCTTTTGCAGGTTGGTCTGAGGCCCAAACATGTAACCATGAACCGTCTGGCTGCCTCACACTCTGCAAACGTGGGCTGAGTCCTGGCCATCAGTCAGGCACTGGGGGGGGGGGGGGGGGGGGGGGGGGGGGCTGGAAATACTGCCCGGGACCAGACAGGCCTCAGGAACTCTCAGATTGCCCCCAAGTCGTTGCATACACATTTCCCAGGTGCTCACAGCCAGCTCTGCCCAGGTCCCGCCCTTGCCAAACCCCAGTCCTCCCATTTGGAACAGGTTTTCCAAAGTGCCTGGCATGAATACTACCACAGGGACTTGTTAAAAGCATAGATTCAAGATCCCACCACAGACCTACTAAAGCAAAACCTCCCCAGGAAAGTCCTAGAATTTGTGTTTTTAACAAGGCACCCTCTCCTAATCATTTTAACAATGAGACAATTTGTGGATATATGATCCTTAAGAATAAAATCTGAACTCCTTAGTTCTCAATCCCCACCCACCCTCGGGGATATCTGGCAATGTCCAGAGACATTGGTGGCCGTCACACCTAGGGCTGGGCAGGGCTGGGGAAGGCAGGGCGTGCTACCAGCATCCACTGGAGTGGCTTCTGTCGGGTAGAAGCCAGGGACGCTCAACACCCTAGCAGGCACCAGCCAGCCCCAGAGTGACATCTGCCCCCAATGGATATAGTATCAGGGCTGAGAAACCCTGACCCACAGTCATCTGCTTCTCTGTCCTCCGCGGCCTGTGTCAGCATTTTCGCTACACACACACACACACACACACACACACACAGAATGTCCAGCCACACCCAGTTCCTTTCACGTCCTTGAGCATGGCTGTCCCCATAGAAGCCTGTGTGAGTCCCCTATGGCTGCTCAGTGCGATTTTGGTGGCTTGAAACAATGGAAATGTATTATATTACAATTCCAAAGGTCAGAAGTCCACGAACAGCCACACTGGGTGAAAGCCACAGCATTAGTTAGGCATGTCCCTCCTGGGGCTCGAAGGCTGTAAGGAAGAATTTGCTCCTTGCCTTTGCCAGCTTCTAGATGTCGGCTGTACTTGGGTCATGGCCCCGCCCCTCTTCCAGGCCAGGGCACCACCCCCGCACCTGTTTCTCTCATCGCGTCTCCTTTCTGGCTCTGACCTTCTTGTCTTCCTCTGAGATTTTTAAGGCCCCCTGTGACTACATTGGGTCCCTCTGGATGATCCAGAATAATCTCCTCATCTCTAGGTTACTTGATTAACAACCTTAATCTCCTCTTGCTATACCCAACACAACACACTCACAGGCTCCAGGGACTAGAACATGGACATCTTTGGGGGACCATTCTGCCTGCCACAAGCCCATGCCCTTTTGGTCCCTTGAGCCCTCCCTCAAAGTGTCCAACTGCCTAAACTCCTTCCCAGCTTTCAAATCTTGGCTCAAAAGTCACCTCCTCCATGAAGCTTCCCCTGATTCCCTCAGGCAAATTCTTGCTCCTCCTCAGGTACACCCTCTGAAGTTTTCCCACATCTCATTGTTGAGGTTGTTTCCCACAACCTTCTTGTTAGAACTTGTAACCCCTTGGACCCAGGTAGTTAAGTTCCAGTTAAGCAGTCCTAGTCAAAGAAGTACCGGTGCAACAGAAAAAAAGAAGTGATTACAGTACTTAACACGTGTCTGTCACCAACATTAACGATCATCCAAATCACGATCCCCCGTGGCTGCCTCATGCCCCTTTCTTCCCCTCCCCGGCTTTCACGAAGGGCCCCCCATTAGCCAACTCATCTCCCCTCCCGCCCCCAGCTCTCTGTCCCTGGGTGGTCTCAGCACTGCAGGGAGCCCTCCTCCTGCCTCCGGGGCCTCTGCTCATCCCCCAGCACCAGTCTGGGAACCCACCAGGGAGAGGCCTCCCTCCTTGCAGAGTGATGAGGGTGACAGACTGGCAAAGGCGGCATTCTTTTCGGCTTCACTGAGACATAACTGACACCTTGTGTAAGTTTAAGGTATACAGCGCGATGACTGGATCCATGTAATACATAGTGAGATGGCTACCAAAATACGGCTACTTAACACATCCGTCGCCTCCCCCAGTTACCTTTGTGTACGTGTGCACCACGTGCTGAGAATGCGTAAGACCTTCTTTCTCAGCGACGTTCAAGCACACGGCCCAGCGCTGCGGACCGTAGTGGCCACGCCGCGCGCTAGCTCCCCGGAACTTGCCCGTCTCACAGCCGCTAGTCCGTTCCTCTCGGCCACGTGCGCCCTTTCTCCCGGCCCGCTGCCCGGAAACCGTTCTGCTCGCTGCTCCCGCGAGTTCTGTATTTTCGGATCCCACATACGCGTACGTGAGATCATACGGTGTTTGTCTTCTTCCGTCTGACTTAATTCCCTTAACATAACGCCCTCACGTTTCATCCACGTTGTCTCGAATGCCAGGGTTTCCCTCTTTTTGTGGCTGGATAACACTCCACTGTGCACACACAGCAGAGCTTCCTGGCCCGCTCACCTGCTGAGAAACCTTCAGGCTGTTTCCATGTCTTGGCTGCTGCGAGGAAGGCTGCGCTGAGCACAGGCGTGCGGGCGTCTCTTGGAGACAGTGATTTCACCATCTTCCGACAGGTCCCCAGACGAGGAATTGCTGGATCCCACGGCAGTTCCATTTGTAATTTTCGAGGAAACGCCACGTTGTTTCTGTAATGGCTGTGCTCATCCGCACTCCCACCGGCGGCGCACGGGGGCTGCGTTTCCTTCATGCTCTTGCCAGGTCCTATCTCGTCTTTTACACAACAGCCGTGCTGCCAGCGTGCGGCCGTATCTCGGTGTGGCTTCCCTTTGCATTCACCTAGGGGTTAGTAATGCCAAACACCTCTTCAAATACTTGTTGGACATTTTTATATTTTCTTTGGAAAAATGTCTATTCAAGTCCCCTACCCATGTTTAAATGGGTTATTTGAGGGATTATTATAATTTTTTTTTTGCTGTTGCATAGCATGAATCCTTTATATAATTTGGGTATTAACCCCTTATCCAATACAAGCATTGCAAACATTTCTTTCTGGGGGCTGCCTTTTCATTCTGTTAATCACACCTTTTGCTGTGCAGAGGCTTTTCAGTTCGATGTGGTCCCGCTTCTTTAGTTTTCTTTTGTTGCTTGTGCTTTTGGTGTCACATCCTAAAAATCATCGCAAAAAAAACAGTGCCAAGAAGCTTCTTTTTTCCTATGTTTTCTTCCAGGGGTTTTATGGTTTCAGGTCTTATTTTTAAGTTTTCAATCCATTTTGAGTTCATTTTGGGGAGAGGTGTAACATAGGTGTCCAGTCTCATTTTTTGGCACGTGAAGAGCTAGTTTTCCCAGCACTATTTATTGAAGAGATCATCTTTTTGAGTGTTCTTGACTCGCTTTGTCAAATGTTAGTTGACCATGTATGTGAGTTTATTTCTGTGCTTTCAGCTCTGTCCCATTGGTCCACGTGTCTGTTCTTACGCCAGCACCATACTGCTCTGACTACTATAGCTTTATAGTACAGTTTGAAACCAGGAAGTGCCATGCATCCGGCTTTGTTCTTCTTTCTTGAGACTGCTTTGGCTGCGCTCGCTAGTGAGGCTCAGTTGGCTGGGCGTTGTCCAGCAAAGCGAAAGGTTGCCGGTTGATTCCCAGTCGGGGCACACGCCTGGGTCATGGGTTCAGTCCCCCACTGGGTCACACACGAGAGGCAATCAATCGATGTTTCCCTCTCACATGAATGTTTCTCTCCCTCTCTTTCTCCCTCCCTTCCTCTCTCTCTAAAAATAACTAAAATCTTAAAACAAAAGATGGCTTTGACTGCTTAGGGTCTTTGCAGTCCCACACAAAAGGCAGCATTCTCTCCAGCTGGCCGTGGGAGGCCTGGAGAGTCTGGACACGCCTGCCGGGAGATGTTACCGGTGCTCCCGCATGTTCCACAGGCCGTCTCTCCCACCGGACTTGCACTCGTGTGCGTGGCACCCGCACCGCTTTGGTGGGCCCAGTGCCTTTCCATGGTGCTTGGCACTCGGCAAGGGCTCCACAGTGGCTGCACTGAGGTTCCGGCCACACAGCCCTGGGAGAGAAGCACAGGGAGGGCCCTCCTGAGCCGGAGAGGAGCCTCGGGGGGCTGGCGGGACAGGGGCCGACACGGCACAGCCCACTTGGCAGGGGCTTCTCTCCCACGGTTTCCCTGTGTTCCCGCCACCACCGTGGGGCTGAGTGGATGGGAAACAACGGTTCCCGTTAATAAATCAGAGTGGCTTTGAGGCAAGCCAGGACATTGACAGGGGTGTGGGCTGCCTCGCTGTGCACAGGTTTTCTGTGACGCAGCAGGACTAACTGGCGAGCCCCTTTTAAGCTGGGGGAGACCCTGAAACGTTCCCAGCAAGCCAGGATAACGGCCATGAAGAGAGGTGCCGCTGTCACCACTAGTCTGAGGACATGTAAGTGTCCCTGGCGCGTTCCTTCCACAGTGAGCTATGTTGACAGCTCTCTTTCGGAGAACAATTGAAAGTATTGTTAAAGACCCCCCAGGGGACTCATCCTTGCTCCTCTGATCCCCCCATCCATTCTTACGTGGCTCTACCACGGTTCTCCTGGCCTAAACATTTCCAGGAAGAAGTCCCTTAAAGCAGACCCTAGACCCCATTCGGTATGCTGTTTTGTGCCAAACTGGATTTGTTATGCTTGCTTCTGGAAAAAAAAATACGCAGTCTAAAAGCAAGCAGTATAGTTATAAGGATGAAAGCCTAGCACTGAAAAATACTTAACGCACACTCTTTGTGCCGTGAGGTGGACAAGTTAGCCACAGAACACCGGCCCCTTCCGTTCCGAGGACCCCGGACTTCCTTTGGAGGCTGTTTGGAGAGCCATCCAGTTCCCTCCCTCGCTGTGTGCCAGTCAGACCGCGAGTGCACACTCAGGTGTTGGGGACGGAGCAGCAGCAGCTCCGGGGGCTCCAGGCTCCGCATCCATAGCTTGTTTCGGGGCGGCCTCCAGCCTCCCCCTGTTGTCTCCACTACTGGCCCTTACAGAGTGGTTGAGGCTGGCCTTGAAGGAATCTTCTCACCCTGGCTCTGCTGCAGGAAAGTGGTGTAGCAGCCCTCTGGGCCCCCAGGGAGGTCAGAGCCCCCTGCAGGAGAGCGGTACAATCCACCAGGCAGCCAGGCCGTCTGCCGGGCTCTGGTGGCCAGGGCGTCAAGGGATGCGGATGAAATGGATGGTCCACTCCTCTGAACCTCCCCCCACCCCTGACCTTGACTTTTCAGCCTGAGCTCCAACACCCCTTCCACAGCCCTCCAGTCCAGGATCCACCCCAGGTGGGGGCGACGGGGCAGAGTCTGATTTACTGAATCTTGCTTACTGAACCCCCAAATCCTAGGGCCAGCGTTCTCTCGTCGACACCCTCCTTCGATCTTTAGGGGCCGGTCTCAGAGACGGGGTTTGTTCTGAATTCATCACCAGGGTGGGAGAGGGAAGCGGCCTTAAACAAACCCCTGGGATTTCCCACTTTACCCAGAAACGCAGGTGGACGGAGGGAGGCCACTCTGTGACCGGCTCAGCGTTACCCCGGCGCTCGCCCCCTACCCCAGCCCCTGTACTCACCGCTGTCTCCTGCCCTCCCTCTCCCCCCCTTCCCAGGCACGTGGGCACACCCCTTCCACCTGGAAAGCACCAGGGAGGAGAACTTCTACGTGAACGAGTCGACCCTGGTGAAGGTGCCCATGATGTTCCAGTCGAGCGAGATCAAGTACCTGAACGACTCGGTGCTCCGCTGCCAGCTGGTGCAGCTGGACTACAGGGGCAACGAGACCGTGTTCTTCGTCCTGCCGGAGAAGGGGCAGATAGACGCCGTCATCAACGCGCTGAGCCGGGACACCATTCAGAGATGGTCCGACGCCCTGACCAGCGGGTGAGCCTCCCAGCCGGCTGCGTGCGCCTCGGACACGGATGTGCTCCCAGAGAGCGGGGCGGGTGGGAGGGGGTGCACCTGGGCGCCCTCTCGCCCCAGGCTCACCCGGGCTCGTTGTTTTCCTGTGGGCTAGTCTCCAAAGGCCCTGAGGATCCCTGACCGAGAAGTCCTCTGACCGAGACGCCACACTTATTTATTTACCTGTTGATTGACAGGAGATACTCTGGGGCGTTCCGAACAGGGAGGTCCCTGGAGGGTAACGGCAGCCCTCTGCGTTATCGCGTTTTCTGCATCATTTCCTTAAACGGAGTTCACCAACCACCCAGCCTCCCACTCACCACCCACTCCATTCTCTCGCTCACCCGAAACCAAGCACTGCCAAAGACACCCGAGAGATTCCACTTAACGCACAGGCGGCAAACACAGGGCCCACGGACTGTCCTGCACCTTGTTTTATCTGTCCCAGCACCGTGTTTCTACCCGGCGGCATGGCCAAGCTCTCGCCTAGCTGTTAGGGGGTAGTTACACTGACACAGTCCTAGAGTTACATTCAGCCCTCTGAAGGCAACCTCGAGGCTGATGTGGCCCCCAGTGAAAATGAGTTTGACAGCCCTGATTTAAAGATACAATGAAAATGACCACAATATCTACCATGGGATCTAACTGTTCTTCAACCAGTAAATAAGTTTTTTTAAAAACCAGGAAACGTGGTAAAAAAAAAAAAAGTCAGTAGTAAATGAGTAAGGAGAAAGAGAGTGAGGAGTGTCCATGGCGGGTGGGGATCCCTTTGCCAGCTCTTTGCCTTTTTGAGTGTCCCCGCAGCACCTAACCCCCACCCCAGGGAAACTGCCACCAGGTGCTGATGATGCACCGGGATTCTAACAAGTTCTGGACCCTAATACATTGCAAGTGAAGTGGACAATCTTTCTCTTTACACTGAAATAATCTCTTAGCTAAACTACTTTCACTTACAATTCATCAACAGCACAACATCACTTGGGGCGAGAGCAGACGAGTAGGGAGGGCGAGGCACAGGGGCCATGCCATTTTTGGTCAGAAATCGCTGAACACTCAGTGCAGTGTGGGCGGGTGCGCTCGTAAATCACCCATCATGAAATGGGCAAATGCACTGAAAGAGTCTTAAAAAATGTTTTCACTGGAGCCAAATGCAGCCTCTCACAACAGCACCAGCTGGTGCACTGATACAGATGGGCTCCTAGAACACTCACCTCGTGGGGGTACTACAAGGGGCCCGCTCTCCGGAAGATAATTCTGGGGTTTTTTGGTTCCCGCCTCCTGTGTGACTGGGCATGAATACTTCTCTTCCCCGTGGGAACGGGCTTGCCCAGTCCCCGCAGACAGACCCTGCAGCCCCTCACCGCTGTGCCGTGTGACCCCCCCCCCCCCCCATGCACCACACTGCCCAGGGCACCAGGCCCGCACCCTTCGGGCCCAGCTTACACCCCCTCCCCCGGGAAGCCTCTGCGCCCCACTCACAGAGCTCACACGCTCTCTCCTTCCTCGTCCCCCTGTCCCGCTGCCACTCACCCACCCGCGGCGCTGTGGCGTGTGGGCCGCTCTCCGGGGATGAAGAGACGGGGCTTGGAGGCAGCCGGCCCCGGCTTTCTCACGTGCCTGCCCCTTCCCAGTGGGGGCACTGGGGGCAACTCCTCCGCCTCGCTGGAGTTTCGGTCTCTCGCTCTGGACACCGAAGACTCGGACCCGACTGGGTGCGGTTGTGTGAGCAGGGTGCACTAGATGAGGACCAGAAGGTAGAGCAGGTCCGCCAGGCGTGCGGTGTGGGGCCGCTGCTGTCTCCCAGTGCAGAGGCGAATGTACACGTTTACACACCCGCTCACCTGCGGCTCCCCCGCAGTGCCCCTTGAGCGACGCTTCAGCTCCCTGCCAGCCGCTCGGGGCCCGGGGGCCTTGCAGGCCGCAGCCTCCCCAGCCTGCTGTGGGGCCGAGTCCTGTGCCTGATGCCCCTCAGACTCAGGGTTTCAGGCGTCTTCTCTCCCTCTGCAGGGCAGGAAAAGGAAGAAATATTTAAGTGAAATTAGTGCCTTGATAGGTAAAAACGGTTAGCATCCCGTTCCCAGCGGGATTCCACTTGACTTTCTAGACACCCCGCCAGCTCTACCCAAGGGGAACTGCAGGCCAAGTCAGGGACTTCTCACAGAGTCAACCCCAGCGCTTCTGCGCAGAGGGGCCACGGCAGCAGCGGCCCCATTGCCCTGCGCTGCCTGGCCGTGCAGATGAGGGCACGGGCAGACTGGGGAGGCCCGGCCTGGTCACACAGCACATCCGGGGCCAGGACGCTGCTCCCACACTTCTCTCCCCCGCCCCACTTCTGGCAGGGAGACCACAAGGACTTCCTTAGGGACCCTTTTCTTCAATGTCCAGCAGTCCAGCTGTGTCACCGGGGGAATCAGCTCGAAGAAAGAGCCGAGAAAAAAAGACTCGGCAGTTCAGAGGCCGGGAGAGGAAGCTGCCTATGTGGTGGAGGGGGAGGCAGGTCTGGCCCTGGCCCTGTCCCTGTCCCCACCCGTGTCCCCAGAGCAGTGTGTCCAGCTAGGAGCTGGGGTCTGCAGGGACTGCAGGAAGTCTGACCCCATCTGCTTCCCCCTGAGCAGCCAGGTGGACCTGTACATCCCCAAGGTCTCCATCACTGGAGCCTATGACCTTGAAGCCCTCCTGAAGGTCATGGGCTTTGAAGACGTGTTCAGCAACCAAGCCAATTTCTCAGGCATCACCCGAGAGACCCAGCTGAAGCTGTCAAAGGTAAGCGTCTCCAGAGTCCATCTTTGTTTTCCTCAAAGTGAACAATACCAATGAGAAGCAACCTGGAGCCCCATTATGAAAAGGCCTCGAGGCTGAGAGCCCAAGGTCTTGTCCAAGTGCATAGTTTTACAACAGACTAAGTGAGGGCTCAGCAAAAAAACATGCTGTCCCTGAGGTTACACAGGAAGCTAGTGACAAGGGAGGGCCACAGCCTGGGTGTCCACCCATTCCGCCAGGCCACACAGAGGGGGCGCTGTGCAAAACCAAGTCGTCGCGGCAGGCCCACGAGAGAGACCCCTGCAAAAAGAAACTGGGGAAGGGAAACTGTCAGACGAGATGGCACTGAATCTTCTGCCCAGTCACATTCACGTCTTCACCAGCGTTTTGCTCTGTCATTCATTCAGCCATCCATTCATTTAGCAAATATTCACTGAACATCTACAGTGTGCCCCAGACTAGTCTGGGCCCCGCCCCTGTGGGACCTCACAGTCCCATGGGCGGCAAACAAGAGCAGGAACAGGAGAAGGTGGTAGTGGCAGCAGCCCCTTCACTCCAGCACACTTGACCCTTGGGTATTACCCCGGTTTCTTGGAGGAAGGGTCTCCGGCTCAGGGCGGGCAGACAACTCACCAGCCACAGAGCCAGTAAACGGCAGCCCGCCATTGGACCTAGGATCCCTCCCACTCAAACCCTCCTTCTCCCAGACACGCTGCTGGGGCTCCTGCCCCAGTTCGGCACCTCCCCAGCTGCGCGCCTCTGCACAGAGCCGCCCAGGCCCCCATCCCTTGCTGCGCAGTCCGCCGGAGTCCCTGCCTCACGGGACGTGGTTGTGTAATTAGCCAGTCCTCACCGCGGGAGGCTTCTGATACAAGCCTCTCAAGCATTTCGCCAGTTTCAGAATTCCTTCTAATTTTGTTCACAACAGCGCAAAGATGGCCCTTTCCCATGCAGAGTGAGCATAAGCACTGTGCGGGGACTGACCCCCGGTACTGACCCAGCAGAGTGAAAAGGGGGCGAGGGCTCCGTCTACCAGCCCAGGGCCCAGGAAGGTCCAGCTGGGGCCATGAGACCCTTCAACCTCCACGTGGCGGGTCCCACCTGCCTGCTTCCTAAGGAGGAAGTCTGGCTGCAGCCTGTGTCCTGGTGGTGGACAGCCCTCAGCTCTAGTCCTGGGGCTGCCACTTAGATGAGGAGACAGCAAGCGACCTCTGAACCTCAGCTTCGCCATTCATAAAACCGAGTGTGGGAGGAGCCCAAGCAACAACAGCGGGGCTGGGGGCGCTCCCAACAACACACAGTAGGTGCTCAACTACCGCCTTTGGTCCATCCCAACAGGTGGTCCACAAGGCCGGGCTGCAACTGGATGAGAAGGGTGTGAAGGCCACCGCCCCCCCTGTAGTCACCAGAAACATGACATCCGAGCCTCGCACCATTCTCTTCAACCAGCCCTTCATTGTCATGGTCTTCGACAACTACACATGGAGCAGCCTCTTCCTGGTCAAGGTGGTGAATCCCAAGAGCCACAGCCCAGTCTGACTTTAGGTGCAGGGACCCCACAGAAGCGACCTACGGGGTGCAGACTCCCCCCGGGCTTCTCCAGGTCGTCCTCTGCAAACTTGCATTGCGACTGATGACAGTATTTCGGAGAGGGATGGGACAACTGACAAAATGTGAATAATACCCATATAATATAGCACCAATGTAATCTCTGTCATTTATCATTTGCACTATGGTTATATAATACTATGCGGAAGCTGGGTGGAGGGTATATAAAAACAATATTGTTTTTGAAAATTTGTGTATGTTTGAACTTATTTCTAAATAAAGACTTTGAAAAGAAGAAACCAGGTAAGCCAAAATACAACAGGAAGACATGTTTAAAGTGCCAGGGAGATAATGTCATAATATCTTTCAAATAGGAAAAAAAAAAGAAAGCAAAAATGAGTCTTCACAAACGGAGGCAAAAATAAACATTTTTTTCTAGACAAAGAAAAGCTGAGAAACTTTATCACCTTCACACACACACAAAAAAAAATTAAACTAGTACTTTAAGCCAAAAAAAGATGATTCTATATGGAAACTTGGACCTATAAGAAACGAGGAGTACTGCAAAGGGTTAAAACATATGTGAATAGATATAAAATATTTCTAAATTTCCTTAAAATATAGCACTGCTTAAAGCAGAAAAAGTTATCCATTGACTGTGTCTCAACCCCAAACCCTCCCTTCATTGCTGCTCTGCAAAAATCAGTCTGGACCTTGTCAACATTTATTTTCGCGTCGCGTGCTCGGCATGATGCTGAACTGCCAGTAGAGGGCAGTAGAGCGACACTGCAAGGGGAAGAGGCGTTACCCCCTCAGATAAGGGCAAAAAGTATGAAATGAGATAAAGAACCAAACTGACTGACAAAGGCACATATAAATAGATATGATGATAGATAAATAGACAGATGGATGGATAAGCATATATTTTGAAAAATAAGAATTGAAGGATACTTCCTTAAATATACTATTTATGCCATATATATTAGGCACTTGAATCCTAAAGGAATCATCTTAGTAACAAAACACTAAACGCATTCTAACTAATGTCAAGGGTAAGACAAAGCTGCTCATTGTATCTACTACCATTACATCTGTTACACCGTGCTGGGGGTGTTAGTGCAATTAGAAAGAGAAAGAGGAAGTGTAGAACTGGAAAAAATGAAGTAAAACTCTATTCTCAGGTGACATGTAATATACCTGCTTAACCCTGGCAAATCAGTGATGAAACAACCCAAACAATGAAAAAATTCAACCTGATATCAGGAAAATGAATTCACACGCAAGAACAACAGTCTTCGTACACATAAATAACAATGTTAAATTAGACTTGAACAAATAAAATAATATTCCTGAATAAGAGGCTTCAACATCATTCAGATATCAGTTTTCCCTAATTTGACCATTTAATGATATTCAAATAAAAATACTAACAATTTTTTTCTGGAGATAGAGAAGATGATACCAAAATTCATACAGAAAAATAAACACTCAAGACTAGCCAGGAAAACACTGACAAGGAAAAGATATTGTGGGTGAGGGGAGGGGGAAGGGTAGGCGACTAGCCAGGCCAGAAAGATACTAATGCCTATAACACAGATTCCTTCATTAAATCTGTGAGCTGGTATAGGAGTAGGAAGACCAGTAAAATAGGTTAGAAGTTCTGAACATAGATTCCCGTACAAATGGAAATTTAACATTTGATCAAGAAGGACTTTTAAGTAAGTGATATGGGGACAAATGCATACCAATGAGGGGAGGGATCACATTAGACCCATCCCTCACACTACAAACAAAAATAAACTAAGAAGCAGAGATCTAAGTAGGAAAAATGAAAAAAGAAACACTACAAGTACTAGAAGAAACACTGGCAAATTCCTCTATAATTTAGGTGTAGAAAAAGGTTTTCTAACCGACTCGAAGTCCAGATGAAATTAAAGCAAGAATTGACAAACTTGACTACATAAAATTCTGTTTACTTGCATGGTCAAAAATTGATATGCAAAATCAAGAGAAATGAAAACTTGAAAGAAGAGTTGCAATATATGTCACTGGTAAAGCATGACTATCCCCAATATATGATGCTTAAATCTATGAAAATATGTGCAGCTTCACTTGAATCAAAAAATGAAAATTAAAACTATACTGAGATACCACTTCCTGTCTTTCGGATGGACAAAACCCAAAAGCTTCACAACACACTTCTGTTGATCATGTGGGAACAGGCATGCTCACACGTTGCTAGTGGAAATGCAAAAATTCCTCTAAGGAAGGGAATCTGGCAATATATAACGTATTTGTTTCCTAAGACTGATGAAACAAATTACCACAATGTAGGTGGTCTTAAACACAGAAATAGCCCCAGCGGGTGTGGCTCAGTGGATTCAGTGCCAGCCTGAGGACCAAAGGGTTGCTGGTTGGATTCCCAGGCAGGGCACATACCTGGGTTGTGGACCAGGTCTCCAGTAGGGGGCGCGCAAGAGGCAAACACATTACTGTTTCCCTCTCTCCCTCCCTTCCCCTCTCTAAAAATAAACTAAGTAATAATTTTTAAAAAAACACATAACCCTGGCTGGCATAGCTCAGTGGATTGAGTGTGGGCTGTGAACCAAAGTGTCGCAGGTTCGATTCCCAGTCAAGGCACATGCCTGGGTTGCAGGCCATGGCCCCCGGCAACCGCACATTGATGTGTGTGTGTCTCTCTCTTTCTTCCCCCTTCCCTCTCTAAAAAATAAATAAATAAAATCTTTTTAAAAAACACAAATAAATTCATCCAGTTTTGGAATGCAAAAGTCAGAGCCCAAAGCATCTGCCTGCAGGGTTCGTTCCTTCTGGAGGCTCTGAGAATCCATCCCAGGACTCTCTTCCGGTTCGGGGTGGGGGTGCGGGGGCTGCCCGCAGTCCTTGGGGTTGCTTGGCTTGTAAATACACGCTCCACTCTCTGCCCCTGTCTTCACGTGGCCGTGTCATCCTCTGCCTCCGTGTCTCAAATCTCCGTCTGCCTGTCTTCCGTAAGAACACCCGTCATTGGAGTTAGGACTCACCCCAAACCTTATCTTTGGGTCCTTAATCACATCTGCAAGGACCCCCTTTCTAAACACGATCACAGTCACAGGTTAGGACTTGGACATATATTTTGGCGGACCACTCTCCAACCAAACACATACAACAAAATGACAGGGATATTACGTTTTGATTCAGAAATCCCACTTTTAGGAATTTAGTCTGAAGACACACACCTCCAACATAGTTAAAATAAGAATCTGCTCCGTGTTCTTGACCAAGTTAACTGACCTCTCTCTCTGAGCACCTCTTTCTTAACAGCCTCCGAGGAAAACGTCTCATTTCTCTCCTATTCAAAGGTCCTTTGGACCCCGCCCGAGAAAAACCCCATCTCGAGGAAAGCTTTGCTCTTTAGCCTACCGGGCTAGGCGGACGGCAGGCGCTAACTCCTCCTTACCTGAACGTTAGCGCCCCCTTGCGGGCCACTGTCCCGAGTACGGCTCCTCGGGGCACCCTGAGAACTGAGGACTTGCCTGGGCCATCAGCTTCGCAAGGCTGGGGACCGAACGGATCTGCCATCTTGACAGGTGTCACTGGAGCGGAGCGAGGCCAACGACTGAGCATTTGCCCCCAGGCGTGCGTGCGTGCGTGCGTACATGCGTCTGTGCGCGCTCACACAGGTATGCGCATGCGTGTACGCGCGTGTGTCGCAAGGACTTGAGAAGTCTGTTCTTTTCTTCCTGCCCAAGTTTCTCTCGCTGTGATCCACGCAAACTCAGTGCGGCTGTCGCGCTTTTTTCTGAAGCTACTCATGCCAGTGGCCGGCCGTAGTCGTTTTTCAGACATCAGCCCTGCAGGTTCCGGGACAAATTTGCTTTAGAAGGCCCTCGATCGCTCCCTTTGGGGCGGTGGCTTTCGCCTGCCTGCGAGAAGTTCCGGGAAGGACGGTATCGTCTCCTCTGAGTTTACTCGGGTGACCAGAGGCCTTCCCATCAGATCTTTCCCGATCTCTCGGCACAAATACGTGTGATACGCACAAACGCAGGGCAAACTGCAAGTCAGTTGGCCGGGTTCTGTTCTGGCCAACACTGGCAGGAAAGGCCTTAGTGGGCCTGGGCCCGCGTTGCCTCCTCCGTTAACGCCCAAATCCAGGGTCTGGGTTTACCCCCGAGGTTCAGTCTGGCTCTAAAATTATACAACGAATACCATGCATTAGCACTTCCGACCAGGTGTCGCGCTGTACAGGCGCGACCTCAGGTAACCCTCGCGGCTCCGCCTTGGGAGCCGAGTTCCACAGAGCAGGAAATGGAGGCAGAGGGAGGTCAAGGAGCTTGTTCGGGGTCACACGGCTGGAGAAAGAGTTTAAGCTACAGTGGTAGCGACTGCATCTGAGCTGCTGGGAGCAGGGCGGGACTAATCATTGAAGGTGGAGAGCTTCTGAGCCCCACTTATGCCGCCCCCCACTTCCATTCTCAGAAACAATGTTGCCCATCTCCTTCCTGCTCCCAGGGTGCTGCTGAGATTTTCATCAGCCAGACGCCCACTTCTGGCTGCTTTACGGGAGGGGACTGGAAGCAAGCTCATGCAGGTTAACTTACATGCCCCAGGCCTGGCAGCTAAGAATCGGAGGACTTGGGGTTCTAGCCCAGGGGTGTCTGACAGGACCCTCATGCTCCTTGCCTGTGCATTTTGCTGCCTTCCGTATACAGCTCCGTTTCCAAATGGCAGCGGTCCAGAAGGAGCGATCCAGAAGGTCAGATGCACCGCAATTACTTTGATGTCACTTCTGAAGCTCCAGTGACTGCTGTCGTGCTCCACAGCACTCACCCTGCTGCTCCCTCTCAGGCACTCGGTGAAGCTCAGTGCTCCCAAGCCTGCAGGAAGCAGCCCACCTCACCCGGCGGCAGTGCTGTCCATCGGCTGTAGGGGACACGGCAGGCCGGCCAGCTCCGGCTCCTGTGCCGTCTGAGCAGAGAACCCCAGACCCAGCCTGCACTGTCTGCACTGCGACCCCGTAAGGCAGGGCTTCGCAACAGAGCGGACACTGCCCCAAAGGCACACTCTGGAACTTGTCGGGGGCACTTGTGATTTTCACAAACGTTTGGGGAGTGTTCCTTGCGTTTAGTGAGAAAAGGGGCGGGGATGCCAGATGTAGCGGAATGCTCAGGAGTGTCCACCGCAACAAAGTGACATCACTCAGATGTCCCACATCAAGCCCACGGGGGTGAAAAACCCGTTCATTCATAAGTGATCAGAGCCTAGACCCTTATAGTCCCACGCATTGTTTTATTCCATAGAAAAACACTATTTTCCACCAAGGGTTTAATTTCCACCGAATTTTCAGTGAAGACAATGACCATGTAAATGGGAGGAAGAGTTGTTTCGGGGAAGGGGTCTCACTAAACACGACGCACCGTCACAGAAAACCACATGGCCAGTGGCCGTTCCGACGGTAGGATGGGGCAGCAGTGTGCAGTGCCCAGACTCTCGGGGTGGCCCCACCTCTGGCAGCGTCACCCCATCTGCTAGTGGATTTGTGCCAGAGCCCTTACGTATTAAAAGAAACATTATTTTCTTACACTTTACTCTCATTTCCCCTCCATATTGTAGTTAGAGCAATATTTTGCTTTTACAACATTTTTTAAAGATTTTATTTATTTATTTTTAGAGAGGGAAGGGAGAGAGAGAGAGAGAAAGGGAGAGAGAGAAAGAGAGAGAGGGAGAGGGAGAAACGTCAATGTGCGGTTGCTGGGGACCATGGCCTGCAACCCAGGCATGTACCCTGACTGGGAATCGAACCTGCGACACTTTGGTTCGCAGCCCGCGCTCAATTCACTGAGCTACGCCAGCCAGGGCTTCATTTTTTGTGGATACCTTATATTCACCATAAATTTCACTTCAGGGTAACAAAGGGCATGTGAACTATTTACATTACAGTAAGGAGAGTCTTAAAAGGTCTGAGAATTTTTGTCTTAAAGGGTCTCCATCAGCCTCGACTTCAGATACTTGAGGATTCCAGGCTCATGACTTGGGTACAGAAGTTAGTTGACCTTGACATGGCCTTTTGTATTGCCCGGAGCCTTTTACCTGCCTGCCTCTCGCCCTTGACTGGAAGTTCCTCGGGGTGGCGATAGCAGGTCTTCATCATCTCGGCCCTGCCCCCCACACGGTGCCAGCCCCGGTTGGGGACTCAGGAGGCCTCCCTTTGCAGGAGCTGTTCAGCACCTGGAACAACTCTGTTCCAGCAGGAGCTGGACCTCACGAGGGCAATCCCCGGAGTGGAGAAACAGAAGCTCTTGTGGAGGAACCTCCACATTCGGGGATGGAGGGGCCGCTGACGAGTATGGCAAGCCTCTCCCCCTGTCCCTGGTATTCCAGAAAGGCCCCCACCTCCGAGCAGGATGTTAATCAGTAATGGTCCCACGGGCAGCCGCGTACTTTGGAAGGGTAAATATTTGCTGCGGGCTTCCAGCAACAAACCCCAGCCTGCTGTCTTTACCCTGAATGAAGGACCTTCTTCCCAGGCACCCAGGGGCCACTCGCTGGTAAGAGACCCCAGGCTGAAGGGGGACCTTCACAGGCTAACCAGCAGGGGATGGGAAGTGACCGCTTTGTTCTTTCTGGGTGGGCTCGGCGGTGGGGAGGGGCTGGGAGCCTGGGCAGCACCGAGCCCTCACTGGGCAGGGCAGAGGGGGGCTGAGAGGTGGGCTGTAGACACAGGGCTTCCCCTGCAGGAAGGAGGAAGGATGATGAGGCTTTTAGGCATTGAGAGTCTGTGCCCACAGCACTCAGTGTCCTGGCTTTCGTCCTGCCCAGGCGGGTGAACCCCCCACTTCCCAGGCCGGGTGGGGGTGCTGCCACAAGCGCATCCAGGGCTGAGAAGCGGTGAGGGAGCTGTTGATTTCTTACCACCCGGGTTCTACTGAGGATGGCACCCCCTCGGTGTGCTTAATGGTACTTGGTGCTTGAGGGGCGCTCCGAGTACGGATTCTGTCCTGTTCAGTAGATAGACAGCGAGCTTAGGGGGCACGTGGGCCTGTCCGGGGAGCAGCGTGCGGGGTGTCCGTGAATTCCTGGGCGGCCCCTCCACACTGAAGGAGGAGCTACACAGGGAGCTACACCAGAATGGGTGCTGGGACTTTGTCCTGACCGCTGTCAGGGAGGAGCGATCGGCATTCAGGAGCACATTACCCACATTACCGTGGGATTAATCCGTCGACCTACAAAGTAGTGCCAGATGCCGTGCACAGGCGCACCCTGGGGACGCCGTAGGAATGGGGTTCTGGAGGGCAATGAAGTGAACATCGCAGCGAAGTGAGTCACATGGATTTCTGGGTCTCCTGGTGTATATGCAAAAGTTATGTCTGGCTCCGGCTGGTGTGGCTCCGTGGGCTGGGCGTTGTCCCACAAAGCAAAAGGTTGCTGGTTTGACTCCCGGTCAGGGCACGTGCCTGGGCTGGAGGCTGGGTCCCCAGTTGGGGGCGTGTGAGAGGCAACCGATCGATGTTTCTCTCACACATCCAGGTTTCCCTCTCTCTCTCCTGCCCCCTCTCTCAAAAACAGAAAATAAAATGTAAAGTTATGTTTCTATCATACTGTAGCATATTAAGTGTGCAATGCTGTTATGTCTGAAAATAATATACACACCTTAATTCTGAAATACTTTACTGCTGAAAAATGCTCACCAACACGGAGCCTGCAGTGAGGCGCGGTGTTTTTGCCGGCGGAGGGCCCCGCTGCGGAGCCGTCAAGACCACAGGGTCCACGCAGCGCAATGAAGGCACGAGCCAGGGGCCCGTTTGGGTGTTGCAGGAGGTGCTCACCCAGCATCTGCCAGACTGCAGTGAGCCACCGAACTTGGGCTTGACAGTTAGAATCACACAGAATCCCCTCAACACTGACATTGGAGAAATCCAACAGAAGTGTCCCCCTGAGAAAGGAGGGGACTTCGGGCTGCATTCTGCTGTGTGTTCAGCATACACAGGAGCGGGGTACTGAGTCCTGGGGCCCCGTGTCATTTTGTACCAGGCACACAGACGAGGACACGGCCCCTGCCTCTGGCACAGGAGGCCTGGGAACCTCACCTTGTCACCGTACACGGCCGCAGGTGGCCTGGTTCAGAGTGAGGGTCTCTACTGACAGGAGCTCTGTGAGGCCTGCAGCCTGCCCTGCCTGCTGCCCGCTGGGCTGACTGGTCCCGCCCAGCCGGGCGCTCCTGGGGCAGTGGGCCCGGGAGAGAGTGAGGGTACAACTGTCTCCGTGACCTGCCCAGCCAGCCTCTAGGGTGCAGACCTGGTGCTGCCCCCCACACGCCAGGAGCAGAGCGGGGAGGCTGTCAGGTGGCCCAGCCCAGCCCTCCGGAGGGCCGGTCATTGGGATGGACAGCGTGCAGGTGCTCCGGAGCCGGGCTCTGTGCGGAGGACTCAAGGGGACCAGAGAGGTGGTCGGGGCCTGGATGGCTCGTGGTGAGGGATGCGGGGATTGGAGATGCCCTGCCGGGGCCGGAAGTCCGGCTCCACCTGGGGCGGTGAGAGCGAGCACATGCTGCAATGGGCCACTGTCACCGTGAGGATTCGATGAGGGGGGCCCAGGCCTCCGGAGGAGCAAGCTGGCTCGTCACTCTGTCCTGGGGCCACGGATGCAGTGAAGGCAGGGAGACCCGCAGGGAGCTGTGTGGTGGGCCCGGGGCTGCAGGAGAGGTACAGGGGCAGAGCTCTGATCCCGGAGGCAGGCGAACCCAGCACTCCCCCCCACCTTCCTGGCTCTGATCACTCCCTGAGCCCTCTAAATCCCCAGCCAGACTGGCCGCAGACCCAAGTCCCCGAAGCCCAGCTTGATGGGCTGCTGTCCGCCCGGCAATCAAGGGCAATACATGACAGTGACCAGGGAAAGGTCCGTGGACCTCCTGCCCCCAGCCCTGCTCCGCCCCACGTCCAGTGGGGCCGGCACCCAGACCACGGCCAGTTTAATCCACCCCTTCTGGGAGGCCCGGGAATGAGTGGGGAACTTGGGGGCGGGGGCGGGGGGCAGGGGCTGCCCCTGGGCTGGCCAGGGAGGGGACCCAGGGGAGGTCTCACTCTGTAAGAGTCCCCTCCTCCTCAGGTAAACCACTGTCACCCCTCCTCATTCTGGGTCCACCCCACCCCCAAAGGCAGGAGGTGGGTCCCTGGGGGGACTGTACCACCACACAGGGAGGAGTGACTGCACAGGCACTAAAAACGACCCTGCCCTGTCTTCTCCCGAGGAAGTCTCGCCGCTGAAGAGAGGCGCTTGCTCCTCGGGCCTCCACGGCTGACCAGATGACGGCGGCGGTGGCGCTGCGGCTCCTGCTCCCCTGCCTCCTGGCCGAGGCGTGGCTGGTGCCCGGCGTGGCCCCCAGCTCCCGGCCACCGGGGGCCCAGGCACGGCACGAGACCCTCCAGGGAGTGCAGGCCCCTGAAGAGGAGCAGGAGAAGGAGCCCTGGCTGGCGGCCAGCGAGCGTCAGCTCTGCGAGGACACCTTCAACCTGGGCTTCAGCCTGCTGCGCAAGATCTCCATGAGGCACGAAGGCAACGTGGTCTTCTCGCCGCTCGGCCTGTCCTCGGCCATGGCGGCCCTGACGCTGGGGACCCGGGGGCAGACCAAAGCCCAGCTGGAGGGCGGGCTCCTGCAGACCCGGAACGGGACCAGGCCCGGGCACCTGCCCAGCCTCCTCCGGCGGTTCAGGGAGCGCCTCTCCCACAACCGGGAGCTGGGCCTCGCCCAGGGGAGCTTGGCCTTCATCCACGAGGATTTCGATATCAAAGAGACCTTCCTCAACTTATCCAAGAGGTATTTCGATACAGAGTGTGTGACGATGAATTTTCGCAATGCCTCGCAGGCCCAGGGGCTCATGGACCATTACATCAACAGGGAGACGGAGGGGAAGATCCCCAAACTCTTGGTTGAGATTAACCCCGACACCAAGTTAATCCTCGTGGATTACATCTTCCTCAAAGGTATTTCGATAACGTCCTGCTCTCCCGAAGCCACAGGTCTCTCCGCCCGTCTCCCCCTTCCCTGTCCGGCCAGCATGTGCTCGATGGCAAACGGTGTTCTAGGACTAATTGTCAGGATTCGGAGGCAGATGGGAATGGGTGTTGACAGGGTGCACGGCGTACCCGGCAGAGTGCGGGACACGGTCATTGGTGCCCGTGCCCTGGTGACCCACGCAGTCCGAATCCTTAGTTTCCCAAGCCCCTCTGCACGGCTCCCCTCGCCTCCGATAATCTGATCCAGGGAACCCTACGGGTCGTTGAGAGAAGGCAGATAGATGATGGAGAGACTTAGAATTACATCTTTGCCCCTTCACCCTCTCCTTTGGTGACCTGGGGCCAGTGACAAAGCCTCTCATCCTTGATTCTTGATATAAAAAAAAATGGGGCCATTCCTACCTCCCGTCAGATGACAGTGAGGCTCGGAGCGGTTGGCTCAATCAAGGTCACGTGATAAATGGCAGAGGCAACGGGGGGGTCCTGACATGCTCACGCCAGACCCTCTCCGCCTGCCCCTCTAACGGGGCGGTGGGCTTGTGTGGCCAGCGCTGCAGCAGGAAGCTGACACTGGGGCCTGGCAAAGCCGGGGGAGGAGAACAGGGGGGTCCAGATGGCCAGGCCGCACCCTGGGACGGGGGCCTGAGTAGGGCCATGCTGCCACGGGCACGCGGCCTCCCCGGATGGTGAGACCATTTGCCAGCAAGGGACCCCTTCCCTCAGGACCACCCTAAGCAGTGGTGGGTGGGGGACGTCCTGTCTTCTGCCCCAGTGGCTCCCCTTGTCCAGCAGCAGCTGGACAGAGGCGGTCAGAGGGCCCCTCGTGAAGACAGGGGCGGGGAGAGGCCCGGTCTCCTCCAGGCTGGGGCTGAGCACAGCGAGCAGATTACGGGGAGACACCCCCCCCACCGCTGCTGTGCGTGATTCCAGGAGTGCCTGCGGGTGGGTCTGTGTCCTGGCCCCTGGGAAGGGGGCCAGGAGAGGCTGACCTTTGGGGAGTTTATTTTGCCGGCCTGAGCTGTGATCCAAACCAGCCTCACCGGGGGCTGCCTGGCCGGGCGCGGGAAGGGGACCCACGGCGTTGGCAAGAGCAGCATTCTGCAGGAGGGCGGTTCCCACAGCGCTCCCTTCTTCCCCGCTCAGGGAGGTGGCTGACCCCGTTCGACCCCGTGTTCACCGAGGCTGACACTTTCCGCCTGAACAAGTACCAGGCGGTCACGGTGCCCATGATGTTCAGGGTGGGCAGCTTCACCTCCACCTTCGATAAGAACCTGCGCTGCCACGTGCTCAAACTGCCGTACCGAGGGAATGCCACCATGCTGGTGGTCCTCATGGAGAAGATGGGGGACCACCTGGCCCTGGAAGACTACCTGACCTCAGACCTGGTGGACTCGTGGCTGAGGAACATGAAGACCAGGTAGGCAAGTCGCCAGCCCTGTCCAAGCTCCGCCTTCCCACCTTCACCGACACTCACCACCCCACCATCCGGCGGGGGAGGAGGGGGGGGACTCCCTGAGAGCTGGGGCCGCGTTTGTCCCGTTTCCCGCTGTCCCGGGTTCCCCTGCCCCAGGCGCTGTGGCAGGAGCCGCATGAAGTCAACCTTCCCGTGCAGGGAGACAGCCAAAGCGCAGGGCCGGGGGTACCAGGCGGGGGCACCAGCAGGGGCACCAGCAGGGGCCAGGGAGACACCAGGCGAGGTGGGAAGGAAGCAAACCCCGGAAGGGAAGCAGGACCCCGTGCGCATCCTGGGGGCCAGAAGTGTCTTGGGGAGAAGGGGACAGCTCTGGGATGAGACAGGGAGAGTGCCCGGTGGGTGGGTCCGAGGAACAGCAAGGCACCTGGAAGGAGATGAGGTCAGAGAACCAGGCGCCCAGGCCCCCAGGACCGTAGGTTACAGGCCCCAGAGACGGTCGGCTTTTCCTGAGGGAGGTGGGGAGCCATCGGGTGGGGGTTGGGGGGCCCTACTCCCAGCAGAGGAGCAACATGGTCTGATGTGTGTTTCGAGGGGCCCCTGTGCTGGATACAGACGCTGTGGTGGGGGGCGGGGGACAGCAAGGAGGGCAGTCAGGGGGGCACAGCAATTCCCTGTGACCATCCAGGTTGGGGTGCCGCCCCTGGGGCTGTGGGGTGACAGTGCAGGGATGAGCAGTGAGGCGACGGGAGTTGCCGAGGGGCAGGATGTGGGTGAGAGAGGGGGAGAACAGGGAGACAGGGAGCCCCAGGACATGCCGTTTAGCTCCCACCAGGCAGCAGGCATTGTGGTTGGGGACGCTTCCATTCCATCCCGTCCTCCGAAGGACGCTGGGAACTGGGACTGGATGGAGTTTTTGGCAACACTCCACGGATTAAGAAACTGGGGCTTTTTTCGGATGACTGCAGTGTCCATTACTATTGTGCGTGCTTTTTATTTCTGACCCGGAAGATTCGTCTTTCCAAACAAAATCATTGCAATGGAGAACTCCAATGGATATACATAGATGCTACCAGCATTTCTCTGGCTACAGAGAGGCAAGGAGCTGCCGGTCCCCTGCAAAGCCCTCTCGCTGTCTCCCCCAGCCCCCAAGGTTCTCCTGGGACCCTGGGGGTCTGTACCATCTGCACCCTGAATGCAGCAGCCATCATCCTGGGGTTCCCTGGATTGCTGGACGAAGCTATTCGGTTTGGGTTGTTTTTAAAATGTAGGGAAATGGATGCAAAATATAGTATTCCTGGCCACATTTCACCATTCTATGTGCCTGTCCCGCAGAAACATGGAAGTTTTCTTTCCCAAGTTCAAGTTAGATCAGAAGTATGAGATGCACGAACTGCTTAAGCAGATGGGAGTCAGGAAGATCTTCTCCCCCTGGGCCAGCCTGAGCGAACTCTCAGCTACTGCGAGAAATCTGAAAGTAACTAAGGTAAGTCCCGGCCCTTCCACGGGACCCAGCCCGAAGTAGGAATGGGATGAAAACCGACAAATATTTTTGCAAATCGCTCTGATGTTGATAAAATACCAAGTTGTAGCAGAAATCTAGATTTCAATTCCCAAGACTTGAAATAGCACCCAGGTTGGATGTTTTTTGGGTTCTGAACTACTCTATTGAAGCGTGAGTTCAACTGATTTAATTTCTCTTCGGTAGAGCTTCCCCTCTTCCCTCCCAAATGCTCAAGGAGAAATGCACCCCTGAAAAGGGGCAGATTCACAGATTCACTTAAAATGATGAAGTCACACCACTTGCAAGACGAAATAAACCCCCAGAAGTCACCTGCCCGACTTCCCGGCCCTTGTTGGAGTCCCCTTTATGATAACCCTACACACATCCCCCTAGTTGGTTGGACCCTCCCTCCCTCCCTCCCTCCATTTCTCTTACTGCTTCCAGCGACGGGGAAGTCAACGCTTCTTTGGAAAGCATCCCAATCCACAAGCAGCTAACATGTATGTGGGCTTGGGATCCACAAGCAGCTGACATGTATGTGCATTGGGGACCTGTAACTCCTCCCCGACTCATCCTCTCTGACCCTTGTTCAGCCTCTAAAGCTACGAAGAGCTTAGCCCCTGTCCCCACCCCCAAGGAGCCCCTTCAGATCGTGGGGTCTCGGGGGAAGCCCTGCTGGTCTGAGGGTACGCACTGTCCGTTGTACGGAGCAGCTCGGGCATCACAGGCAGCCGGCCAGCATTCCGGGGCCACTCACTACTGCCAGCAGCGAGCCCCCCAGCCATGATCATGGCAGAGAACATGCCCCGAAAACGCCACTTTCCAAACAGCAGCTGCACCTCCCACCTTCTTTCGTAGTTGTGGGGTTGGGTTAGTCTTTCCCCATGGAATCGCGCTTCCTATTTCCAAGACATGAAAAGTGGCAGCCGCCTACATAGGACGCAGCAGGGCAGCTGTGGCCTGCGATCGGGCCTCCCCACCTCAGGGAAGGAAACATCAACGATCACGCCCGCCCTGCAGACCGCACCCCCCCACCCCCCGGGGGAGCTGCTGCGGCACACACATGGAGAATGGGGGCACGGTGCCCTTTTACCATTCAAATCACAAGTCACTAAATCCTCCCCCTCTGTTCACACCAGGGAGTGAATGTTCACCCCAGGAGATCAGGGGATCTCCAGGCGTTATCACACTGATGTTTCTGTTATCTCATCGTCACCACATCGGTGCTGTCGCCCACATAATAACATAAAAAGGGCTTGCCACCATGACAGGTGGCCTGAGTACAGGCACCCAGAGTTCGGGAAGACCTCAGGGACCCCAGGGTCTGCCCCAGGGACTCCTCAGAGCAGAGCCAGGTGCTTTGCAGCCCATGCAGACTAGCCCCACCCCTGACCCCACCATGTGTACCAGAAGCAAGGTCAGAGTGTCCAGGGGTTCCGGGTGCTTGAGAACCTTCTGGAGGAGCACCCGCTCCGCTCAGGAATCAGCAGCACAAAGTACATGCTCAGTAAGTGCTTGCTGATCCGACACACGTAGGAACGAACGGGCCAGCCAGAGTCCTTGGGTCCACACCCATTATGTGTTTCACGTTTGGGTGTCCGGGGTCTCCTGGCATTGCTCTGGGGCTTCTAAGGCGGGCCCCTGGCACACCCCCAGACCACTCCGGTCAGCACAGAGGAGCCAAGCACCACTCACACCGAGCCTGGCCCTGGGGGCAGGACCACAGCAAAAAAAATGTCATGGATGGGTCTCAATAAACTGCCTCCTGTCCACTGCCACCCAAACAGTCTCCCACATTATCTCCTTTCCTAGGTTTTACAGAAATCAGTGATCGAGGTCAACGAGAAGGGCACCGAGGCCATGGCGGGCACGGTGTCAGAAATCATCGCCTATTCCATGCCCCCCCTCATCAAGGTGAACCGGCCATTCCACTTCATGATCTATGAAGAAGCCTCCAGACTGCTGCTCTTCCTGGGCAGGGTGGTGAACCCCACTCTGCTGTGAGGGCTGACGCGCCCGCGTTCGCGGTGCACGGCGGATGCCGAGTGTGAGCCGTGGGAACCCACACACACGAGATACTGGCTCCGGCGGTGGCGGAAGAGGGGGGCTCTGGTCCTCTGCGAGTCCAAGCCGCTCTTAGATAAACCCGAGTATTAAATGCAGACTTATCCGAAGGAGATGTTCGTACCACCTGCGCGGTATTTTAAGCCCGTTCCTAAGGACTAGCCTGGCGGAGTGTCTTTACCTTTTTCTGTTTCTCACGCATCTGGACTTCAAACGTGGTAGACAAGGACGCTGTTCCCAGAGGAAGCCTCTGGGAGGAAGACTCGTCCACATTCTCCTCCATGAGTCACGCGCACGACTCAGTTTACTTCCCTCTGGTGCACAGGAAGTGTTTTCTCGTGATCTGGGATAGAATCATTTCTTGCCGACTAGAATTGTGGAGAGCAGGACCAATAACATGTCACTGGTCAGACCAAGAGAGCATCAAGTCTAGAAACCAAAGTGGAGTCACTCGTGTCGACCAAGAGGGCGGCCAGTCAGCCATGACACTTCGGTTCAAGAGGGGAAACCCCTAAGTCAGCGCAGACACACCTGGCAAGGAGACCCGCCTAAGGCATCTGTCTGCACGTGTGCTCAGAACGGCCGTGTCTGCAGAGCGGGACCGCCCACACACAGACTCCTGGGGAAGGTCTGTACTTGCCACCAGGGGTGCCGAGACCCTTATCACAAGACCCAGAAGCGTGGAGCGCGCCACTCTCAAGGGCATAACCGAGGCAGGCCCCAGACCACTGCCGAGACACCGGAGGGCTGCTCCACGCCACGCTGGCCTCCCCCGGCACCGGCCACCGGAGGTGCTGCCCTGCTGGACTGAGGACTTCGCCTGCCCTGCTGCCCGCCCGGCTCCGGAGACCCTTCCTTACAAGACGCCAATGACCCCCTCGTCCCTGCGCTGCCTCCCGGACCTGCAGACCAAGACTCGGGGAGTCGGGTTCGTGATCCCCCACTGATTGCTCTGTGTGTGCGTGTGTGTGCGTGTGTGTGTGTGTGCGTGTGCGATATTTCTCCTGGATCGTTAGTGTGGGCCGGATATTAACGTGTGTCGATGAACCTGCCTTCAATAAAAGCTGAGTGAACGGCATAGTTACCGTGTGCAACTCTGGTCTGGCCCTCGGTGCCCGGCTGCTCGGCGGGCGGCGAGCCCAGCAGCTGCCCGGCTGACTTACGGGAGAGACTGGATCGTGAACACACGCCCGTGACAGGAATTAGAAAAACGCGGCTGCCATCTGTCCTGATCGCAGCATCTGCCTCAGCGTGGCCCAGCCCACTCCATGACGCATTCGGTCATTTGGCAGAGACGAATGGAGCCACAGGTCCCCTCGTTCAGCGCCTTCATTTCACAAAGGACGCAAGTGGGGAACCAGAGGCAGGGTTACATGACGACTCTCATGGGCCCAGGAGCTTCTGGGGTCTATCCTCCATGAAAAGCATACACGTGTATTAAAAATTATGTTATGACTGCATAGGTATAATAATGAATATATACGCACACACACAGATATTATGGATTGTATTTCTCTTTATACCAAGGCAGTCAAAGTGTCAAAATGTCACGGCCACCGGCCTGCAGTGACCGCGGAACGCTGCAGACAGCTCGTTGAAACCCGAGAAAAACACGCACAGAGACAACCAGGTCCTGTGGGAAAATAGGGACGGAACAGCCACTCTCTCTAGTGGGGAGCGCCATGGCCACCGTCCCCAGGGGAGAGCACCCCTAAGGGAGAGCACCCCATTCTCCCACCCAAGCAGGCTTTTTACTGGGTTCGTTTGCATAAGAATTCAGGTAAAGCTCATTAATCATTGCCGGGAAGTAAGGATCAAATAACAAGGAACTCTGAGGGCCTATTTTGAGTCAGGGTCAGATAGCTAAAGAGCTGTAAAAACTTTAAGGAACAAACTTACTTCTTCCCTGGACCCTTATCATTCATTTGAGAGCGTTCTAAACAAAGCAGGTTTCACAGGATTTTACATACTCTTTCTTAGGCCTGATCGCCTAGGGAACCCGCCCTTTCCAGCACAGGGCGGAACCACCCTGTCATTGTTTCAGGCTTAGGTGGAGCAAGGGAAGTAAGGCAGCCAAGAGATTAGATTTTTCTCGCAGACAATGAGGACTCAGGCTTTGTCAAAGCCAAGGGGCGAGGGTCCATCACCCCCTTTTGCTGTAGCCCCCAAGTCCTTCCTTAGGGTCCTCTCACGTGATCATGCCTGTCTTAGGTCGTCCCCCCCTTGGGGAATCTTACCCATCATTGCCTAACCAACCAAGCGTTGGGGGCCAGTTATGAATGAAGTAGCAGAAGCAGCGCTCCTGCCAGGGAGATAAGCTTTTGTCTCCTTGGTGGCTTACGGTCCAAGGTCATTCCCTCAGCCCTAGCCTTGGTGGGGGTTACAGCTCCTGATACCAGGCAGGGCGGTTCCCAACAGTCAAAGTACATAACTTGCTCCACTGCAAGAAGTAAAACATTTTTATGGGCCCCACAAAACATCATGGACCTGAGGCACAGGGCCTGCCACACCGAGTGGATGAATCACACGGGACCCCTTAGGGGAAGGTGCCCAGGGCAGCAATGGCAGGGTCGCCGGGCCCCAGCCCCGGGCCCACCACACTTTCCCTCCTTTCTGTCTAGACCACCCGGCGAGGCCCACCCACACAGGCCGCACACGCTGCCCCCTCGGGTCCCCACTGTGGTGAAACGGAATGTAAGCGCTCTGTGCCGGGGGCTGGAAGGGAAATAGCAAATACCCCCGAAACCTTTTGTAACCAGTCATGTTTTGTGACAGAGACAAGAAAATACTTTAGGAGTAAATTCTGAGACCCATCCATAGACCTAATCTTGGAGTGTCAACTAAATGCCTAATTGGATTTCTATCTGTTTGATGTCCAATTTTATACCTAAAATCAATCTGTTGATGAGTCCCTTTAACGAACATGAATCAGAGTAATGTGGGTGTCCTATCAGTGTGAACAGGTGCCAATATCCAGCAGCAGGATCAAGACTGACTTTTCATCCTTCTAAAACCCGGATACCCATGCATTCCTCGGTTCCCCCCGGGGCACCCGTGGACAACTGCAAGGGCAGGGCAACTCTCGGGCCTAGAGAGACAGGGGAAAATAGAGGGCTAACTCCAGGGGGCATTCCTCAGTGACTTGTCAGTATTCAATTTTCGTGGAGAAATATTAGAAAGAAAAATAAAAGAGGGTTTGATCAAATGACCTACTTTCAAGAGATGAAATTTAAGAGGAAAAAAGTCTACAAAAACATAACACCACTCTCCGACATAAATGTGGCCAAACCGAGTTCTGGGAAGTTTCATTCTCATTGAAGGATCCGCAGAACACACAGGCAGACCCCCCCTCGTCCCGTCCCCTCCCCCATGCACAGTAGCGGCGTCACGACTCCAGCCAATACGCTGCTCTTCAAGGCGGGAAATGGCCTATCCCGTGTTTTTAAAAATATTTTTAATATCCCCCACATATGCTTGGAGAAGCTCCTAAGACACTAGGTTTCAGGTTTTCCAAGTATATTCGTACATGCACAGTGAAGAAATGCAGACCAATGAAAAGTGTCATTAATGATACAAAAAAACACATCAAGGTTTCTACTGAGGGGGGAAAATCTGCACATTATAACAAGGTGTCTCTATTTGTAAGTGCAAGGTTTTAAAAACTTCCTACACAGACACCCACACACACAGTCGCTCGCACATGCTGTAACAATTAAGAACAGATCATTGAACTAAGCTAATTCCTTTTCCTCGCTGTAAAACTCCTAAGTAAGCTAACTGCCTGTTCATTTCAGTTCAAACATTTCGTGTGTGCCGACTAACCACAAGGCAAAACGGGCCCGTCCCTTCCGGAGTAAGGTGCCTGAGCGCAGGAAGTCAAATTATGGGAATGATTTCCAAATACATGTGAGGTTGGGGAAGAAATCTTCTATGCGCTCCATAAATCTCTGTTTTACCACGATGAAGTAAAACCCTTCTCAGCTCTCCATTTCTGCCAGTAAAATTGTGGTCCGCACATCTGTTTTTCACTTGTTATGCTGACCCGTGAAATTTGAGAACCTACCCTTAAACATGTAAGTCTCCACAATTCACACACAAACGAGGCGATGCCCTATGTCCCCACAGTCACAGATGGAGAAGATCTTTCTTGGCCCTACAAGCAGTTTAAAGGAACGGTCTGATATGTCGTTAAACTAAGGACTTTCACAAGAGTGGCAGCCTCGTTTCCAGTGTGGGTATTCATTAACTGTCACCGATTTGGTTTTTTATTGTGTTATAGATCTACTTTTGGAGATGATATAATTTTAACAAATGTGTCAACAATTTTAGAAATGATCGTGTTCTGCAAAAAATAAAAAGGAAGAAAAACTTCTGAGCGTAATTTTTATTGACTGTCTTCGTTGACGACGCGGTGCCTGTGGAGTAAGGCTGCAGCCGACCTCTGCGAACCCCCGGATTCTGTAAGCGATAGAGACGTCTCTCTGGCAAATGACCTTCCTCTTCTCTCACACGCAAAAAGGAAGTAAAAGCTCCTAACTGCCAAACGGATTACTGAACAAATTAACGGAAAGTCTCCATTTATTTAAAACAACAGAGTCGATGCTGATTATGAATCAAAGCGCTGGGGAAACTGATGTCACTCTGAGTCCCCTGCGCGCACCATAAATACCCTCTCCCAGATCACAGAGTTCAAGTGCACGTTAGTGACGCTGGTAGGAGACCTCATGACAACAGTTCGGTGAAATCCACAAAGAATGTACTAAGTTAGCCTTAGTATACATATGGTCAACTTTCTCGTGCCTACTCAGTTTCTGAGTGCTGACAAGTGGGTAGTTGAACAATTCCATTAACCTATCCTTAAATGAGACATACTACAAATCACTAAAAATAGCCCCCCAAAAGGGCCAGCTGTGAGGAAACGGGGGAGAGAAATGGCATCAAAGTTCCACACTGAGTGCCTGTCCCTGAGTAATTTGTAGCTGGTGTTGGTTTGCTCCTGTTACTCATTACTTAAAAATGAGCTGTCTTACTCTTTAATTGTGGAATAAAAACTGCAGAAGAGGATTTAAAACTTTTTTCACAAACACAGGTATCTCGTTAACCTATGTTTTATTTTGAGTAAATTCACTATTCATTATTTTACATTATAAAAAGTAACCACACACGCATATGCATTCACAAATTAGATCATCTTTATCATACATCAATATATTAAAAAAAAAACAAATATTTCCTAATATCAATATAGTTATATGCTGATTGCATTTTGAAATAGAGAAGCTGACAATAGCTTCATACAGTATATCTCAAGAACTGACATTTTAAAATTAATAATCATATATATTCCACAGGCAAATTTTGATGGAAATATTAGCATTAGTACAAATAACTGCTGTTGACATAGCTTAAGCATGATAGCTTGGAATAACAACTGATTTAAACTAGATTCATCATTTTTAATTAAGTAAGGACAAATACAATCTAAAATGTAAACAAAGTATGTATAAAATAAATCTTTCTAGGAAATAAAGGAAATCATCAAATCTATTATTTTGAAGGTACTTGTGGCTAAAAGGTATCAGAAAACTTTGTGGGATTTTCATTGCCAAATTTAAACTTCAGAACACCCTACGACACACTGTCACCACTATCGGACTGACGAAACTGCGGACAGCTAGCTATCGGTGCCCTTTTCGGTGGCACTCTTCAACTAACTGCGCTTGGAGACTCTTGAGAAATGAATGTCTTGTCTTTCTAACTCCCAAGTCCCCCTCCAGGGAATTCTCCAGCTAGGGCCGTTTCAGCTCATCCAGGCTTCCATGTAATTTTTAAATGCTGAAGCTCTAGGTCAAGTACATAGATGGTTCCCTGCATGAGTACACGCAGACGTGGCTCTTCTGCAGCAGTAGTTAAAGCGATACTAAAGTTGCTTTTCATTACACTCACTGTAACAGTGGAATTCTGTAACCACGTGAGTATTTAAGAAATATATATTATACCTCCTAGGGAATCTAATTTCAGATGTGGAACTGTGAGCAACACCAGCTGCCATAATGTAGCTCCTCCCGTTCGTTTGGAAAAAAAAAAGAAGCCCCAGCCACTGCGTTAGCTTTTGTCCACCAATTATATTGTCTCCACCGGTCTTTGTTTTGCCTCCTTCACCAAGCGGATGATTTAAGGATTGGATTTCCTGGATTTTCTTTGCCGGGAAGGAAGGAAGAGAAAGAGAGAGGGAGGAAGAGGGGTGGAAGGGAAGGGAGGATGGGAAGAGGGAAGGGAGGGGGGGAAGAAAGAGAGAAAGAAGAGAGAGAAAAAAACAAAACATGAAAAATGTTATCCACATGATGTATACAAAGTAAATGAATATTAAGTAGAATCGACATTGAATAAACCTAGTATGTGAGAATTCTGATTAAGTGAAAAAATAAATGCACATTAAGTATTACTTGGAATTACCTTTAATCACCAAATCCTGTGACCATAACATTTGATTCAATTCATCCTTTTCCCACATTTTTTTATTTTGTGCACAACCATAACAGAAGTTAATGCAGCTTAAATACATCAACTGTCTGCCTTGAGAGACTTAAGACCTGGCGCGCTCCCATGCCTCCTCTAAGACCTGGTATCCCAGCTGCAGGAGCTGCGGGTCATCTCCGTGACCCTCCGAAGTCGGAGAGTGGACTGCACAGAACGTTGCTGAGCAACAAAAATAGGTAGTGTCTTCTGAAACCACTTCTGAGGCTCATTTTAAGCGGGAAGGATCTGTTCTCATTAATTCGGACACGGCGGGGTGCCGAGCTGTGGCCAGCACTCCCCGAAACGCAGTGGAACACAGCCCCGCACTGAGCGCCCGCTCCGGCTGCGCACGGCGGGGGGGGCAGGTGCGACAAAGCCCAGAGAGCAGCGAGTTCCGTGGAGACACAGTCACGGACGGGAGACCCGGCGCACGGTTAAAAAGCAGCCATTGTGCCAACACCCCCTCCTTCAGCACATTCGGAACAGAAGAGACAAGCGCTGTGACTTGTTAGCGGAGTGTTTGTTTCTAGATTCCCTTTTTAAACAACCAATTAAGAATGTAACTGATTGTATAATTATTAGTACAATTATACATCTGTTGAAGAAGAGAAAGTCAGTGTACAAACAGGAAAAACATGCCCAACAATGGGAGAACAGATGAAGACAAAGTTTCGATGGTCTTTAATTTTGAAGAGTGCCCCTGGGGCTGAGAAAAACAAGCGGAGAAGAAGAGAATGAATGGCCGTCTTCCGAGAGGAAGAGGGCGGAGAGTGACAGGGCGATCTTGGGTCCCAGAATAGGAAGGCACCTCAGAGGACACACCCACAGGCAGCCCTGTCACTTTGCTGATGGGACGATGAGGCCCAGAGCGCTGCGTGGAGTGGCCGCAGCTCTCTGGCTGCCACTGGAACCAGGGCACAGGGCTCCAACTCCGTGCCCTCTACACACCGTGACCCTGTCCTTGCTCTGCCCGCACGGCTCGTAAGTGGCCTGTCCACAGTGCAATCACCAGAGCAACTGCATCGCGCAGCCTTCTCTGCAAATGAGAGGACCCTCTGTAGCAGCACTATGGATCTGCGATACCAAGATTATTCCCTTCTACTTCCCACTACTTTTTCCATGATAACTTAGTGCTACCCTTTCCTGAGCCCCTTTCCATAAATTTGTGTCTAAGTTCTGAATGAATCTTAAATACATCTATATTTGTACATGCTGATGGCCGATAAAAATTGAGAGTAAGCTACAGGATGGTTCAGCTCCTCCAAGGGACACCACTAAAAAACGCGTATCAGAAACCTTCCTGGAAAATATTCATGAGTTAGGTGACGTACATCTAAGAGAAATCTGAGCCCTGTTTAGATCCGGCTCCAATCAGAAGGGCAGACCTGTAAGCACAGCCGAGGCAGCCGGGGAGGATCACTCCTACGTGATGGGCTCTCTCCTCATGCTGACTCTCACAGGACTACCCCCTTGGGTGTTTAAAGTAAAAGAAACAAAGGCTCCAGCTGCCCAAACAAGGCGCTAAGGGCACAGGAACAGGAGCCCGGGGAGTGGAGAACGGAGGCCCTCCAATCCACAACCTCGCCTCTAAGGACGAGCTCAGCGGGTGGGGGTCTCCGGCTCACTGCCCCACGACTCTGGGCTCCGGGCTGCAGCGACAGTCGAGTGGGCGCGTGTGTGCCCGTGTTCTGAGCCCTGGGCGACGAAACACTGTCCACTGAAGCTGGCCCCTCAGAGGGCTGCAACTGTCCTCTCAGATCAAGTCCCTGAAGGCACACCTTCCACAGGACAGTTTGGAAAGATCTCGGATATTGGTGGGAGCCATTTCAAGTTTCGTGCTGATTCCCTACAGATCACCTGATAGAGAGTATTAACGTTACAGAGGCACGTGCGACGACAGCCCTTTCCCTTGGAACACTTCCTCCCTGCGGACGCTTCCCGTCCTCTGGAGACGGAGCGGGAGGAAAGCATGCTGAGAAACAGAGGAGGGTGATGCACTCAGCAGTTCACCCCTGGGGTACTTACAGGGTGGCCTTGCGTGATGGCTGTGTGTCTTTGCTCCCACTGCTCTTGGGATCAGCCGAGCTCCCCGGCCCACGGGAGGTGCTCGGGAGGGGCATGCCGGGAGAAAAGGACGCCGGCAGGCTGCTGGCATTGCGCGTCCGGAACGAGTCGTCTGCAAGTGACACGTGCACAGTCAGACACAGGGAACAAACAGACTGGGGCAAGAAAGGCTAATGGTAGCTGACATTTCTTCTTCTTAATCTTTAGGGTGTAACTTATACACAGCAAGCTGCACAAATCGAAGGTTTTCACATGTGTGCACTCGGGCCATCACTGCCATCAACAGTTAACGCACCCGTCTCCACCACACGCTGCCTCCTTGAAACCCCTCCTGTCCCTCACTCACAGGTGACCACGGATCTGCCTCCCGAGTCACTAGAGATCAGTTTGCATTTCCTAGAATTTACGCAAGTGGAATCATACGATATGTCCTTTTTTTTTTTTTTGGTCTGGCCTCATTCAGCACAATCATGTTGCGGGGTCCCCATGTCGTTGTGTGTGTCGCTGTCTCACTGCGTTTTATTGCTGACCGGCATTCCACTGCGTGGGCGCGACCACATTTGTCCGTTCTCCTACCCACGGACGTCTGGGTTTTTCTGGTTTTTGACTATTATGAACAAAGCGCTACGGACGATCATGTACCAGTCAGTGTGTGGATACAGGTTTCAATTTCCCTTCAGTAAAAGCCCAGGAGTAGAACTGCCGGATCACACGGTAAGTGCATGTTTAACTTCCTTAGAAACTGCCACATTTTGCACAAAGGAGCCGAGCCGCTGACCTGCAGCACTGGTGCCGGGAGTTCCGGAGAGCGGCTCCGCTCCTCCTGCACACCTGCCATCGCGAGCCTCCTTAACCGAGACTTCCCAGTGCATGTGCAGTGGCTTCTCCTCGTGTTTTTTCTCACCGCTTTTAATCTGCATTTCTCTGATGAGTACTAGTAAGTATCTCTCCATGTGCTTATTGTGAAATGTATGTTCGGCTTTTTTTGCCATTTTAAAATTAGTTGACTAATTACTTTTAAAGATTTCTTTGTATATTCTGGATACCAGTCTTTTGTCAGGCACGTGTAATATGAGTATTTTCTTCCAATCTGTGTCCTGCCATTTATTTTTTATGATTTATATCGAAGGACAGAAGTTTTACATTTTGATGAAGTCTAACATGTTAATTTCTTCTTTTATGGTTTGGAGAAATCTTTGTCTATTCCAAAAATTACAAAGACTTCTGCCTGTATTTTCTTCAGAAATGCCATACTTTTAACTTTTATGCTTAACTTTATAAAACATTTTGAATTAATTTTGTATATAGTGCAAGAATTGAAGTTCAGTTTTTTAAAAAATATAGACACCTAGTAATTCTAGCGTCCCTTTAAAACGTGCTCCCCCCTCGCCACTGACTGTCTTTGGAGTGCTTGCTGAAACTCAGTTGGCCACACAGGTCCGTGTAGGCCGCATGGTCTTGGTTACTGGAGCTTTGCAGGGAGTGTAAAAATCAAATGGTTTAAGCTCTCCAGTTCTTCTTTTCAAAATGGTTTTGGCTATACTCATTTCTGTGCGTTTCACTGTAGACTTTAGAATCAGCTTATGAATTTCTACAAAAAGACTGCTAGGATCAGCTTCTACTGATCAGGATTGCACTGAATTTCTGGGTCAATTTTAAAAAACCAACATCATAACATGAAGTTTTTCAACCCACAAACACGGCACGTCTCTCAGAACACCCTACAACGGCGCACTGATTACTTTGAATCAGTTACCTGGACAGCAGCCACTGCCAGAAGGGCACCCCGACCCTCCGGTCGCCTTGCGTGCAGGAACACACGTGCCACGTGAAAAGCTCCCTCCCTGCACCTGGAGACACCCTGCACCACTGACAGGAGACCACTCTGGCCAGAAGCTCCGTACAAACAAGACATGTTGCCCCTTTTCTCATTCCCTGTGTTGTTGGACCCCCCAACGACAGACGCTCTGACCTTGCCTGTCCTCCTTTCTGGTGAGCACAGCCTTCTTCCCCTCTGCCCTGTCCATTTCTTCACAAATTTACTGTTTCTTTGTCTAAAAAAAATATTAAGCCCTGGCTGGCGTAGCTCAGTGGATTGAGTGCGGGCTGCAAACCAAAGAATTGTAGGTTCGATTCCCAGTCAGGGCACATCCCTGGGTTGCAGGCCACGGCCCCCAGCAACTGCACATTGACGTTTCTCTATCTCTTTTTCCCTCCCTTCCCTCTCTGAAAGTAAACAAATAAAATCTTTAAAAAAATATATTAAAAAGCACTTGGATGGATCATTCTTTGAACCTCATTTTGTAATCCGAGTACCATACTGTAATTATTCCACGGGTGCATATTAAATTGTTTTTTCTCCTGTTAATCTAGTCTTGTGCCAATTTTATTATTTTATTATTAACCCAGCTATAAGAACTTCTTAAAGGAAGGGGGATTCTTCCCCTACTCAACACCATATTTTTTAGGTCTTCCTTAATTTCTTCCAGCAACATTTTAAAGTTTTTAGTGTACACTTAGCATGTATTTTTAAAAATTAATCCCTGAGGATTTAATGTTTTTGAAGTTGTTGTAAATGTTATTTTTAAATAGACTTTTTTTTTAGTTTTACATTTTCAGGAATATTGAAAAGACAGTACTAAGATTTCCCATTTATCTCCTCACCCAGTTTCCCTCCTATTAATAGCACTTCACATTAGTGTGCTATACTTGTTGACAATGGAGGAGCCGATAGTGATACATGATGAAGTAAAATCCACGCCGTGTTCAGATTTCCTTAGTTTTTACCTGGTAACGTCTGTCTCGGGATTCTATTCAGTGTACCACATTACTCATCCTTGACTCTCCTTGGCTGTGACAGTTTTTCAGCTTTTCCTCGTTTTTGATGACCTTAACAGTTTTGAAGGGCACTGGCCAAATATTCCACAGGATGCCCCACTATTGCAACCTGACGCCTTTCTTACATTAGACCAGGGTTGGAGGGAGGATAACAGAGCTAAAGTGCCATCTCCATCATATCGTATCAAGGGCACACACTGGGACATATTTTTATCACATTTTATTTTATTGCTTCCTGACAGTTCACTAGAAATGGGATTTTTTTTGAGTCATGGGGTTCTTTTTAAATCTAGGATTCTCGACAAGCTTTACCAAACTGCTTGCCAACACGGCCCCATTGCTTCCCACAGCCACTAACAGTGGACACGTGGCGTTTTCCCCCTAAACCCTCCCCAGCATCCTTTCCGCACCCCCCCAGGTCTGATGCGCCCATGTGCCGCACCTTGGCACGCTGCAACTGGACACAGGCAGAAGTCACCGCACAGTTAGGGATGGGCTCACGTCAGGCACAAAGGATTCAATCCGACCTTCCAAGCTGTGACTCCGATCTTTCCTTTCAGCCTCATTGAACTCCGCTCCCCCTTCCACACACTCCATGCGCCGGACTGGCCCACCGCTGCCCCCTGAAGACACGGACACCCGCTGCTGTTCGGGACGGGAACTCCGCGCAGGGTGTCACTCCGCACCCACCTCTGCCTGCCAGAGCCTGGGCCCACCTTGGGGCCCACCTCACAGGGCACCATCATCTCAAAGGCTGTGTCTCGAGTCCCACATGAAGGTAAAATCTCTTCTCTACATGAACACCTGGCACATTTTTAAAATTTTTTTTATTTTAATTGTTGTTCAAGTACAGACATTTTGCTTCCATTTTCTCTTTCCACCTCACGTGTCACCGTATAGTGACTTTTTCCTCCGTCTGCACTTCACTAAGTAATTGATACGTAATAAGCACATTTTTCTAACCAAGAAAACCAGATATTTCATTCAAACTATATTCCGTCTCTCCAAGACAATATTGAACCCTTAAGATAGACTATTTTTCAAATATTTTAATAAAAGGTTACCCTTATAAATACATGCTTTTATTTAAGTTTGTGGACATTAAGTTTTAGGGTCTGTAGATCATATATACTCTCCTGATTCTCAAGATAACTTAGGAACTAGCAAAGTAAAAACTGAAGAAACTAATGCACATAATTAAAACTTTTAAGAACCAGTTCAGCCCTGGCCAGGTAGCTCAGCTGGTGAGAGAGTCATCCCAACACACCAAGGTTGCGAGTTTGATGCCCGGTCAGGGCACATACAAAAATCGACCAATAAATGCATAGGTAAGTGGAACAACAAATCTCTCTCTCTCTCTAAAAATATAAACAAATACACAAACAGTTCAGAGTCCATATTCTTAATGATTTAAGCAAAGAAATTTCTGGGCAAGAACTGTTACAAGTTCCTGAATAAAAGTCTTCATTCACAGCTGGGTGAAGTTAACTCTGAGAGGCCGGCAGGGACCCATCCGAGTCGGAAGAACCCCTTGTGGAAAGCTGTAAGCATCTGCACCATGAGCTCCAAGTTGTCTTTCTACACATACTTGCAATTTTAAAAAGCATTCTATATTGTGAATAAAGTTCTCAAACTCTGAATGTCCCTAGAGTATCTCCCAAAGAATCCACTACTTTGCTGAGATAAAAGTAATCAGCGCTCGTACTAGGTACAGACCTCACTTGAAGGAACGTTGGTAGTAGCGTCAGTTCGACAACTTACAGCAAGTAAGGTCTTCGGGATTGTTACGGTGCCTGTGGTACAGCTTGTGGAACCAGCCTACATACTGTGTGTGACTGTAAAGCTTTAGCGTCAGAAAGGTCTTCTGCTCTGGCCAATGAACACATACGGTGTACGGAATAGTCAGTGAGTGTGTATGTATTCTCCGTGAGACTATAAAGAACCCAGTCAGAGGCAAGAGAAAGACAGACTGCTCAAAACACAACCTAAATGGGAAATATAATGACTGAAAATTTCAGAACTTCAGTAGATCTGCTTTTATTTACACTAAAAAGTTGCCACGGGTCAGTATTACAATTTTCGACTGATATTTCCAGAGCAAAAAATCTGCGTTCTACTCCCTACGCCAGAAGCCAGCCAACTGCGGCTCGTGGCTGGATCTGCCCGCCGCACGCTTCCGCGGGCAGTTTCCCTGCAACTTTCCCTGGAACACGGCCACCCTGGTTCCTTGCATGTGTCCCTGGCTCCTTTCACTCCACGGTGGCAGAGCTGAGTGATGCGACAGAGGCCAGAGTGGCCGACAAGGCCTCAAATGTCTACTCTCTGGCCCTGCCCGTAAACAGTTTTCTGACTCCTGGTATAGTGTCACGTATGTAATACTGCAAATGTTTAGCTGCACGTTATCTGCATAAAAACATTAGTAAAGCCCTAATGTTTTTAACTAACTTAAAAATACTACAAAAATTTTAGTCTGTGCCTCAGCAGGTCTCAGGCTATGGTAAAACCTATCCTGTCACTGCGTCCTTTTTCTCTTTTAAAAGTAGTAAACTCCAAGTCTTGACACAGAGTGAGAACAGAATAATAGTACAGTCAAATGTGTTCTCAATTGCTAGGGAAAAGTTTAATTTCTTAGGTATTTGATCAAGATATACATTTAGGGAAAATCCTGTATCTAGAAATTTAAAAAGTTGGTCATTTATTTATTTTATTTATTTTTAAGATTTTATTTATTTATTTTTAGATAGGGAAGGGAGGGGGGGAGAGAGGGAGAGAGAGACAGACAGACAGACAGACATCAATGTGTGGTTGCTGGCCTGCAACCCAGGCATGTACCCTGACTGGGAATCGAACCTGTGACACTTTGGTTTGCAGCCCATGCTCAATCCACTGAGCTACGCCAGCCAGGGCCTAAAAAGCTGGTCATTTAGAGAAAATCATATTTTATTACGTGCAACAATGTCTTGAGCAGCGCAGAGTTTTACTCACCGGCGAGGGAAATCACAGGCGCCTTCCCTAAGCCCGAGACACAGGTCGTGTATGCTGCTGCAGAACTTTTACTGGGAAAGAACAAAATCAAGTTTCAAACACAAGAGCATGTGTGTTTCAATCCCGTTCATCCGGCACCTGCCCCTTTTTAATCTTTTATTTTAAATGCTTTCCCTCCTTCTAATAAAACGTGCTTATTATTTTTACTTCTCATGTATTTTTTCTATTCCACGCCTCACAGCAACTACTTTGTCTGTAACTTAGAAGCATTCCCTTAACCTTTTGCTGAACTGGAATAACAGTTAGTCTTTTGATGATCAGCAAAGACGAGTAATAGTGATGAAATTTTCTTGCTAACAACCCACCTTCACTTCTAATCTCTTTTGCCCAGAGATCCCACTATTGGCTAGGAACTCTACACAGACCTATTGATAAGGTCCTAACATAGAGCTTAAACTCTGACTAAGCTAGTCTTAATAAAAGAAAAACATGTTTCTCCATAACATATTTTTGATAGATAAATGAATACTCTAAAAAATACTTTTAAAGACTTTATGCTTCCTTAAAATCACTTTGCTTGTTGGTTGATGTGCAGCTGTTATACTACATGTCTGTAACACATATAAAATATAATGTTCATTTAATTTATTGATTCTCTCGTAATCTTAGCTGTTTATACTTTTGCCTGCTGAGCCAAGGGGGAAACTGGACACTCTTTTGCTGCCAGGACTCTGCTGTGGTCACTGCGCCACAGAGACGCATCGGCGGCCTCTCACAGCCAGAAATAACAGTACGAAGAGCAAACAGATGCCCACAGCCATTCAGTGGACGGGGCCCGTCCGCACCCCCGTGAAAGCTGTCTGGCACCTGGGACACAGGGCCACCTTCCTCATGAAGCAAGACAGGGACTCTGGGAGGCCACTCCACGGCTGTCCTGCAGTGGTCACCCAGACCACCAGAACACCTGTTCTGAAGCAAACTGGTAGACTGCTATTTTCTAACAAAGTCTTTAGAGAAGAAACCTAAAAAAGATTTACCTATAAAAAACCCCAAATTAATGCTGATTTTATAATATTGTAAGTACTTCACATACATAAAGATGCGAGACTATAAAATAAAAGTTGAAATGTGAACAGCTACTTCCGGACAAGATGGAGGCATAGGTGGATACACCGTGCCTCCTCGCACAACCAAGATAGGGACAACAACAATTCAGAAACAGAATAACAACCAGAACTGACAGAAAACTGAACTGCATGTAAGTTGGACAACCAAGACGTTAAAATAGACCCGTTCATCCAGACCGGTAGGAGGGGCAGAGTCAGGCAGCAAGGAGAGCAGAGAGCGTGCGACCGGGTGCATAAGGCATCCGGGGTGCGCAAGACCGCAGCAGGCGGACCCTGAGCACACAGGTGGCAACCAGCAGACCCAGCAAGGCCACGATTTTGAAGCAAGGCACTGCGCGCAACCCAGGGTCCCAGCACTGGGAAATAGAGCTTTGGGACACTGATTGAAAACACCTGTGGGGGCTGAGGCACATGGAGAGACACCCCCACAAGAGAGGTCCTTGGAGGGTCCCATGGCGTGCACAAGCCCACCCACACCGGAATTGGCACCAGAGGGGCCCAGTTTGCTCGGGGGAAGCGGCAGAAGGGACTGAGGTCCATTGAACAGCGGAGCAAGCGCCATTGTTCCCTCTCGGACTGCACCCTCACATACAGCGTCACAACCCAGTGACTGGGGTGTCTTGCCCTGGTGAACACATGAGGCTCTGCCCCTCATATGTAACAGGCGTGACCAGACCCTCCCCCCCCAAAAAAGATGGCTCAAACAGAGCTGAAAGCCTCAGAGCCAGTACTTTTAAGCGACCGAGAGATAGCCAACCTATCAGATGCACAGTTCAAAGCACTGGTGATCAGGATGCTCACAGAATTGGTTGATTTTAGTCACAAATTAGATGAACAAATGCAGGCTACCATAACAGAAATGAAGGAAAATGCACAGGGAACCAATAGTGATGGGAAGGAAACTGGGACTCAAAACAATAGAGCAGGCCAGAAGGAAGAAAGAAACAACCAAACAGAAAAGAATGGAGAAATAAGAATTCAAAAAAATGAGGAGAAACTTAGGAACCTCCAGGACATCTTTAAATGTTCCAACATCCAAATTATAGGGGTACCAGAAGGAGAAGAGTAAGAGCAACAAGTGGAAAACTTATTTGAACAAATAATAAAGGAGAACTTCCCCAATCTGGCAAAGGAAATAGACTTCCAGGAAGTCCAGGAAGCTCAGAGACTCCCAAAGAAGTTGGACCCAAGAAGGAACACACCAAGGCACATCATAATTACATCAGCCAAAGTAAAACTGAAGGAGGGAATTCTAGAAGCAGCAAGAGATAAGGGGACAGTCACCTACAAAGGAGTTCCCATCAGACTGTCAGCTGATTTCTCAAAAGAGACCTTATAGGCAAGAAGGGGCTGGAAAGAAGTATTCCAAGTCATGAAAGGCAAGGACCTACATCCCAGATTGCTCTATCCAGCAAAGCTTTCATTTAGAATGCAAGGGCAGATAAAGTGCTTCTCAGATAAGGTCAAGTTAAAGGAGTTCATCATCACCAAGCCCTTATTATACAAAATGTTTATCTAAAGAACTTATGACACATGGACATGAACTAAAGGAAAGGAATGTGGGTGGGAGGGGGTGGGCAGGGGGGAGGGGAATGAAGCAAGGAGGTAATGGGACACTTGTAATAGCATAACCAATAAAATATATTAAAAAAAAGAAATGTGAATTAGCTGGCAGATCATACATACTTAGCACACTTGTCTAAGTTGCCATATTTTGCATGAAAAGTTTGATTATTAATAGACTGGCTCCGAATCAGTTTGGATTTCTTGATTTCTTTGCCTAGGGTAACAAGCAGAAAAAAAATATGACTGTTCACTTCATCGTTAGAGGCCCAACCCCACGCCCTCTCCAAGCCCCAGCGTGTTCAGAGAAACATGGAGGGAGGGGTCCCGCTTCCTTTCCTTAGCTGGGGCTCCTGGAGCGCTCTCACCCCAGCTGCCCACAGAGAACCACCGAAACTAACGCTAACAAAGGAAGAGCGGTGCTTGGGCATAGTGGACCTCACCCGAGAGTGACTTTCCCCGTGAAGAACTTTGATAAAAGGAAAGAAGGAAACCCAGGAAGTTGTTTCTTACTTGTCGATGGGGCGCTGGAAGAGGGCCCGGGAGCAGAAGTGGGGGTGCTCTTGGGCAGCGTTGTTGGTGTCTTGGTGTCTCTACCTAAAACAAAGTCTGGTTGAAGCGCCGCGCTTTCCCGCGGGCTCCGATCCATCTACACACACACACACACACACACACACACACGACGACCCAGAGGAAAGGAAACACTACCCCCCGGCTACGCCGCGCACTTTCCCAAATACTCCTACTTTGCATATTTACATATTTCAATCTTAATTATTCAGTGACAATTTCATAACTTTATTGCTGTTATCACTTTCCTTTGAAGGAACTAAAGCTCCACAGGATTCTCATCATTTATTCATGTATTCTTAACAGCTATGCAACATTACACAGCCAGTTTTGAAAATGACTTTTAAAAGCGAAAGAAAGGCAATTTTTCATATAAAATTCATCACTCAGCATGGTCTTTCAGCACTGCCAGGATTAAACACCGATTGTGTGACTGAGCGGTGAAGACATAAGAAAACTACTTACGTTTCTTTTCGTAGGTTTTCTCACTCATGGGCCTTCCCTCATTTTGTTGCTTCTCCTTCTCTAGTTGTTCCTGCCAGTGAAACAGCATCTTAGGCATTCAAGGTGAGTGTAAACAGACTTAGAAAAATGTCCTAATGAGAAATTACCCCAAGCTTTAGAAATATAAATCTTGTTCACAAAAATTCCTGAAAAAAGTACTGTTATTTTCCAAATTAGTGCCTAAAGAAGTCCAGTTTCTTTCACATTTGTGTTCTTCTAACATCTACAGAATTGTGCCTTTGGGGATTTGTTAAGCTATTTTAAAAAAAGGAGTTTCGTATCATGGTGGTAATGGGCCTTTATTTTCTTGAAGGTATTTACCAATTTTCATTAGCACAAAAAATTGGTTACTATTGGCCACTTTCATTTCTGATTTGTGAATAGCAAAATAATGTCTTTCTTTAAAAAGACTGTGAGAAAAGGCAATAGTCTTTGGGACATTTTTTACAATGTTTATTGAGGTATAATATACATAGAGAAAGTGCAAAAATTCTAAGCGTACAGCTCAGTGACCCTTCCCAAAAAGGAGCACGCGGACGCAGCCATGCCGGCTCACAGATCAGGATACGGAGCACTACCCAGCCCCCGGTCAGTGCGGCCCAGCGGTTGGCAAGTCGTCTCGCAGATCCGAAGGTCGGTCACGGGGTCGATACTGGGCAGGGCACACATCCGGACTGCGGGTTCGATCCGCAGTCAGTGCACACACGGGAAGGCAACCAGCTGATGTTTCTATCTCACTTCAGTGTTTCTCTTCCTCTCTCTCTTTCTCTTCCTTTCTCTCTCTCCTTCTCTCTCTCCCTCTCCCTCTCTCTCTGTCTTGTCTCTCTCTCTCTCTGTCATGAAGCACGACAAAAGGATCAGGCCATATATTATTAAACTGATATAAATTCTAGTCACAAACTACTCCGTAGTGACAGAGACTAGGTCAGCGGCTTCCGGGCGCTGGAGGAGGAGCTGTGAACCCTCCAGGTGCAGAAGGAAACCTTCAAGGGAATGAGGATGTTGGGTGTTTTGACTGGTAAACGTTTGGTGGTGATGGTTTCACAGATAGGCCCACATGTCAAAATTCATCAAATTGCACACTTAAAATGTTAATTGTATGTCAATAATACTTCAGTAGAAACAGGTTTTTTTAAAACCTCTCAAGTGTAGTTTTCCTTGCAGTTCATAAAATAACAGCTTTCAAATAATCAGGATTCCTATTTAGTTGTTTAGGAAGAAAAAAAGTAGTGTGACACTGAAATGATTTATTAGGGCTTAATAGCAAAGCACAGGTAATACTGGTCAGGAAAAAAAGTATGTGTTTGTGCATGGGAAAACAACATACCATTTCCAAAAGAAGTAGTTCTTCTCTCTCTTTCTCTTGATCCAACAAATCTTTTTCATAAAACTTTTTCTGAAACTAAGTGTAAAGTTTAGAATGAAATTGTGAAACACCAACGTCAGACGCCCCTCCCCCACAGGCAAAGAGCAGGCACTCACAGCGTCCATGGACATCTCCATCCGGTCCAGCTCCAGCACCGTCTGGAAGGGAAGCGTTCACAGTTACTCAACAGTAGTGAGGCCAACCCTTATCTTAGCAAACGGACTCCTTTCTGCTAAATTAGAAAACTCTGAAAGTTCTTCCCAGTTCCACCTTTTATTTTTAATCAGCTTCTATAGGTTAATGCCAGGATCTATTCAAACTTTTAAAAGTTGGTAACTTTAAGAAGAGCAAGTCTAGAGAAATATTTTAAATTCTAAACATATGCAATTTAACTAACTTCTCTTTTTTTAAATATTTTATTTATTTATTTTTAGAAAGAGGGGAAGGCAGGGAGAAAGAGAGGGAGAGAAACATCAATGTGTGGTTGCCTCTCACACACCCCCTACTGGGGACCTGGCCTGCAACCCAGGCATGTACCCTGACTGGGAATTGAACCCATGATTCTTTGGTTTGCAGGTCTGTGCTCAACCCGCTGAGCCACACCAGCCAGGGCCAATTTAACTAATTTCTAATCACTCACTCTCAGTGCTGCTTTTCTGAATTTTCAGAAATACAGTAAAAGTTTTAATTAAAAAATCTTTTGCCCTGGCTGGTGTGACTCTGGTGTGGCTTTTGGGCCTGCGAACCAAAGGGTCGTCGGTTCAATTCGACGTCAGGGCACATGCCTGGGTTGCTGGCCAGGTCAGGTCCCCAGTAGGGGGCGTGCAAGAGGCAACCACACTTCGATGTTTCTCTCCCTCTCCTTCTCCTCCCTTCCCCTCTCTCTTAAAATAAATAAATAAAACCTTAAAAAATAGTTTAGCTAAATACATATGAAGCAATCATTTGGCTTAAAATTCTTAATTCCTTTCTGTTCCACAGAAACTTCTGATCGTATGACACCCTAACCAGTAGAAAAGGTCTTAATCTCAAAGCATTCTTTCAATTTAGTACTTGTCTTTCAGAATACATTAGCATGAGACAAATTATTTCAGTCTAACAACAGTCCAAGTGCCCCACAGTTCTGTCTCTGACAGAGAACAGCACTTCTCTGCGGAAGTGACTCAAATGGCCAAAAGGAGGTACACCTATACAGGGTCTGGCACCAAGAACACCCCTGGTTTATTGCAGACTCTTTTATTGCGAAGTCATAAGCATGTAATTCTGTAACATAATGATATCACACATACACAGAATGACATTTTAGGTGAAATGTTCAAATTTAAACTATGAATTATTACACCCACGTTATTACCCTGCCAACCACACTCAAGCAGGTGCTACTTCTGCCGGACCCAGTGTATGCTCATCTGCCAAAGCCATCCGTTGCAAACATAATATTTATTTAAAGCTTTATTTTATGCTGAAATTGATAAAAATTTGAAAATTTATGCCATGAAATACTGCTTTTAAATAAAATTACTTCCCATCTTACAAAAATGACCAGAGCCAGCAAGTCCATTTTCACCCAGAAGCTTTGTGCAGCTTCTGTGGAAGGGGCCCACGCCGACACCCAGTGCGAGAACATTGCACTACGGAGTGGTCAGGGGAAAGACGGACTTCGTGCTCAAAGTAAGGGCTGCGCTCCGGAATAATCCATGGTAGGTCAGTAACCCATTAATGATAGCATTTCTGTAGCTATTTATGGGGTTTGCTTATATTATCTCAAAGCAATAAATTCAGAAAAGTAACTAACCCTCCCGTGTGTGTTATTTTGACATGTTAACTTCATGGGCTAAACTTTTGTAATTAAAGGCAAGGTCAGAAATATCTGGTAGAAACCACGGTGTGTGTATGTGTCTGTATATGTGTATACACGTGTGTGTTTTTAAAATTTAGACACATGTTCAGACTCGGGGTATTTCTGATTATTTTAGCTGATGAAGAATTCACATTTTGGTGAAATAAAATTATACTAATAAATACTAGGCTATCAATCACTTTATTTAAAAAGTTCCTCATGTAACATCTGGCAATGATTTCTAGGGGGAAAAAAAGCAAAGAGTTCTTTTTTCCCCTCATATCAGTGCCGTTATTTAAGACATTAATAAATTAATTTCTCTCACTACAAATAAATTCTCAAAGACTATGTGTCCTGGAGTTTCACATCCAGATTCATAAAAGCAACCACTTCAATTTGACTTAATCTTATCAAAACATTAGTTATACTCGTATACTGAGCAAAAAAAGTTCTTGAAGACTAAACTACTTTAAGGTTTGACTTCACAAATCTATATTGTTTTAGTTTTCCAACATTCCCAAATAATCCATATGAGAAAACTACATACTAAAACAAAACAAAATAAAACAAAAACCATACGATGGTGATACACTATTGAAAAAAGAATGCATTTAAGGTAAGAGATCTAGATTCTAGTCTTATTTCTGTCATTTACTAACAAGACCTTGAGCAGACACATAATATTTCTAGGTCTAGACTTTTTCTAATGTCAAACAGATGCTGCGTTAACTTGGAGGGCCCCTCCACAGCTGAGTTCCCGTCCAATGCGGCTTTCCCAATTTCACCAACAGAGCACTCCCAGATGAAAAATTGCTTGTAAATAAAGTCTGATAACGAAGTGTCCGTTGTTAGTCAAACAGTGTTGACTGAGCACCTAGAAGGTGCCAGGCTCTCTCTTGTGGAGTGTCTATTACTAGCAACAAAAGTTAATGTCTAAGTGTTTCCATATCCGATTGTAGAACACATCGACCAAATCAGTCACTAAGTCTTATTAATCTAGCAAGGATATAAATACTGTAACATAGTGCCATCCCATTGACCTAAAACAGCGAAGATAGAATGAAGACTGTCTTAATGCGAGAAATGCCAATCCTGCGGCAAGTGTGATACTCACTCTCTTCACGATAGCCAGGACATCCTTATCCTTTTCCTGACACAGAAGTTTCCTCACACACATCTCTAACTGCTGCAGGAGGTGCTTATCTGCCGGGATCTTCAGAGTGGATTTCACTTTGGGTAACAAGTGGCAAAGTTTCATTCTGTAATAAATGAAATACTATTGACTTCTGAGTAAATTATGACTTAGATTTAATAACTGATAATAGCAACGTAACACTGAAAGAATATTCAGACTGTGGAAAGCCTGAGCGTTCATTTATTATGCAGCAAATGTTTATGGAATGCCTATGGTGGTCCAGCATTTCTTGTTCTGGACGCTAAGATACGATGGTGAATAAGAGCAGCAAAATCCTCTGCTGTCCTGGAGCTTACATGCTAGTGTGGGTGCAGGGAGAGAGAATGAACTAAGTGGAATGACTGTTAGATAGCGGTAGGCGCTGTAAAGGAGAATAGCATGGAGAAAGAGGAGAGGCAATACTCGAGGAGGGGGAGTTCCAATTTTAAAACAGGCGGTGAGAGAGGGTTACAGAGAAGGTTTCACTGAAAAGATAACATTTAAGCAAAGACCTAAAAAAAAAATGAGGGACTAGGCCTCATGAATGTCTGATCATTACAGGCCGAGGCTGCAGTAAGAGCCTATGCCCTCTAGGGGCAGGTAGCCTAGGTGTGGTTCCAAACTGGAAAATCAGCTACAGTGGCTAGAAGGGGATAAAGGTAAGATTAGCAGATCTCTGAGCAGTAGTAGGAGACTGGCTTTTAAGTGCAATGAAAAGCCATGGAGGGTTGAGTGGGGGTGGGGGGATGGGCAGTGAAATGATCGGACTTAAGGTTCTGAAAGTATCATCTGGCTAGTGTGTTGAGATTAGACTGCAGGCGGTCGGGACAGACGAAAGGAAACCACGGGGAAGGTGCTCCCGATAATTCAGGCAAGACAGACGGTGGCCTGAGCCAGAAGGCAGCAGCTGAGGTGGTGAGAAGTAGCTGGACTCTGAGTGTGAGAGTGGGGGTGGAATGCCAGGTAGGAATTAAGGTTTTGACCTGAGCAAGTGGAAAGATGCAGTGGTTACTCCCTGAGACGAAGACCTCAGGAGCAAGATGCAGGGGTATCTCTGGACGGATCAAGTCAGAGGTGCCTACTAAGAATGCAAAGTGGGCGGTCAGCTCAATGAGCCTTGTGTTCGGGGTAGATGTCCCTGCCGGAGGGCACCGAGTCGGGAACCTTCAGCAAACACAGGATCTGTAAACCAGGGTGCAGCCGGAGAGGAGGAGATAAAAGGACAGAGTCTAGAGCACAGCCACAGTCTAGAGCGAGCTGATAAGGAAGCGATGAGCAGCCTGAAGACTGCCGAGAGGCGCGAGGAAATGCAGGGAAGAGCAGCAAACCTTCCTAAGAGGAGGCGCTTCAGGGAACGTTCTGCCTGGCTAAGCTCAGACGAACTCAGCTGCTTTGCTGGAGCTGGCCGTTTCAGAGAGGGACGCCAGGCTGCTATTTCCACTCATTCACCTGAGTGCTCTCCAGATGCCGTTATTTTTATTTCTGCGCCAAACCCTGTGACAGCCAAGTCCCATGCCTACAGATTTCAGGATGCTTTGTCAGCTGAGCCTTCACTTAAAGATTCTTCTCGTACGACAAAATGTGCTTTTTATTCAACCAAAGGAGGACAGCTCCTCCTCTAGAATGTTCAGCTCTGCAAATAGCTATCATGGCCTCAAACTTATTCAGAGCTCACCACGGGCACTGCAAGCCTGCTGATGCATTAACTAAGGCGTCTCAGTCCCGCAAAGAGAATTTTTTTCACTTTTCACAGCTCAGGAGAAGGCTTCTTTGAATACCAGTAATACTTTTCCAGCCTTGATATTGTCTAGACTCCGTGAATTTAAATTTTAAACACTCACATAACAAAAGACAAAAACAACAATCTATGCACACTTCATTCTTTACCACCGAAGTCAGGTCTAGGAAACATACACTCAGCAGAAGCTATACAAACTATAGAAGTGAAATTTATCTCTAGGAGACTCCTAGGTCCATGAAATTATAAAGATTTTGAGATTAGGAATGACACCTTTCTGGTAAATAAACTCTGTGTACAGTATCTCTGGTTTGTTTCTCAGAAGCACAGGGAGGTTCTGTAACTTGCCCAAAGACACACACAGCAAGTGCAAAGCTGGAAATCAGCTCAGGCGGCGGCTTCAGAAACTCTCCTCCTAACTTGCAGGGTCCTTGCAAGGATCCTTGCCTGGGGCAGCTCCTCTTCTATCTGCCCGTCTCTAAATCACCAAGCAAAGGCTTTAGGACCCAAAAGCCAGTTAGTATATGGTGCTGCTCGACCCATTTTTGGGGTGCAGCAGCTGCCTAGACAGGAAGTGGGAAGCAAGACAAACTGCCATACAATGATCTCTCACCCAAAGGCATCACCCAAATCCACAGAGCAATATCCAATCAATCTTCATTCGGTTTCGCGCTGGCAGGCTGCTTTCTCTTAGAGCCAGACTTACGTTGTTAGTCACCCGGCCCAGAGTGGAGAAGGTTCCATTTCCTTTCAAATGGTTTTTGTCAACTGCTTGGTAACTGATAATTCATCACATTGAAAGCCGCTTTTCTAGAATCACAACTTCAGTTTGCAAAATGGCAACAACATGCTCAGATCCATCACTTACTTAGCAAGAGCTAAGTTCTAAAGAATTATCAACAGGTTCTTTAAATGTACTTTAAACCTCAAGTCAAGGAAACCTCACCTCTCATTCATGCAGCACAGACAAGATGCATAAAATACCGAAGCCAGCGCGATCGTGCTTCCTGTGTCTTCTCACACTAATGACACAAAACAGAGGCCAGTCTCTGGATCTGGTCACCTTAAGCCATGCTCACAAAGCTCCCAGATTGAACTTTTCAGTATTTTTTGACAATTCTGGTATATTTTCTCTCAACAGCAACACTGTCGGTCTACACATTTCACCTTGGCTGTTCTCCCTGTTGATACGTATCAGGATGAGCGACACGCTGACCACAACTCATGTCAGCCGGTTATAAAAGAGGCACACACGTCACACGGCATCGAGCCAGGTGTGGGGGGCATGCGAAAACTCAGCAGGGAGCTCCGGAGCTCTCTTCTGGAGAATCTGGGCCACCTGACTTTGCATCTCTCCCTCCTACAGGCCGGAGGTCCTCAAGTTCAGAACAGAGACATGAGCACAGAACACAGAAATCCAATGGCTAAGCGGTTAAAATCCTCCTCAACTCATTATGCAATGCACAAATAACTCTCACAGAACAGTATGTACGTACTAAATGCCACTGAACTGTTCTCCTAAATCGGCAGATTTTATGTTACACATTTTCACCACAATTAAGGAGAAGAAATAACATGCTTATTTGGGGAGGAAAAAAAGGCAAAATATATTCTCCCCGCCCTCTAATTTCCAAGCAAGGCATTTTCAGGCCTACTCCATCTAATCGAACAGTTCGTTAGCCAGCTGCAATGAACACCTACTGGACTTCAAAAATGTAAGACAGCTGAACACTGGGAAAGGCAAGGAAAAGACTTCAAAGCAGCCATATTTCTATGAATAAACAGGGCACTAAAAGTGGACAGATTCTCTCCAATTCAATTCTGAACTACTTTGTCTTTGTCTTAGAGGATAAATAAATTACGCATATCTGCTCAATCATTTCGTGAAGCCTACGTGTGTGACCAAGTGGCCAGAGAAGGCTGCGGCTCTGGCTCTGACTGCTCCCTCAAACCCATAAATAAGACTCAAGGCGGTGTTAAAAATTGTGCTTCCAAGTCCAACTGAAGCTCAGCGATTGACACCACTAAGAGCTTCAAAGCAAACATAAACTCTTTACTTGATTTTGTAATTGACTAAGAAAAATATTTTGCATCTATTCATTGTAGCACATACATTAAAATGTCATTTTTTTCCCAGGTATTTTCTTGGATTGATAACCATACCTCACATTTGCTACTGGATCATGTATCAGTTCAATAGCAGGTAGAAAGAAATATTTACAGAAAAATGATTTGGAAAAGATCTCTATAATAAATTCACAGGTATCCAAAAATCGAAGTCTATTCCAGTAGCTTTTTCCTTGGCCCAGTTCTAGAAACAACAAACAAAAATTATCGTAAGTTTAACTTTTCCTCCATGCAACTACATGTGACAGAATCAGACATACAATCCATGTCTTTTCTTTATACCTGTAATTGTTTAGCAAATACAAGAGATAAGAGAAAAATCATATTGTGTTACCCCAAGTTTGTAGACCCCCCAAATTAATGATACCTCAGAAAACAGAAAAAAATTATTAAACATTGCATTCAATCCCATTAGCATTTGGTACAAATTGAATGACTATATTTACTACTTTTGATCACCAACTATGTGCTAAGTACTCATGCAATACAATGGGATAAGCACATAACTTTCCCTCCTAAAAGATAAGGATGTTGAAATTCAGCGACATTAAAGTCAGAGAGCAGGTAAATGCAGAGCTAGAATTCAAATGCAGGTATGTACCGTATTTTGGCGTGTACAATGTGCACCCACATTTTTGTGTGTATTATACACGGGATCATTATACCCATGGTATGTAATCATTATACCCATGTATAATGCACATCCTTATTTTCCCTCAAAAATTTGGACAACAAAAGTGCACAATCATACACAACAAAATAAGGTAGTAGTATAACTTCAAAATCTTTTAGCAATCAAATTAACTATTTTCTTTTTCTTGTTTCCTTTAAAAATGCCTTGAAGTGGAAGTCATATATTAACACAGGATTATTAAAGTACTATAGATTGTATCAAGAAGATAATTTTCTCCCTCATTATATAAATGTTCCAAAGCAAAATTCTTCATATTTATAACCAAGTATAATCTTCTTTCAAACCAAAATATTTTAAATGTAAGGTCAGCCTTGGCCGATGTGGCTCAGTGGATTGAGCGCCAGCCTGCGAACCAAAGGGTGGCTGGTTTGACTCCCAGTCAGGGCACATGCCTGGGTTGTGGGCCAGGTTCCCAGTAGAGGGTGCGCAAGAAGCAACCACACATCCATGTTTCTCCCCTGCTCTCTCTCCCTCCCTTCTCCTCTCTAAAAATAAATAAATAAAATCTAAGAAGAATAAATAAATGTAAGATCTTCCCACTGAAAAATAAAAATTTAATTTAAAAGGACTAAAAAAGAAAGATTAAAGTACACTAAGTATAATTTTCCTTAAATAAAATTTTACATACTCTAATTTCTTTGAAAAGCAGCAATCCATACTTAAACTGGTAAACTCCAATAACCAGAAAACCCCATTACCCATCTTTGCTGGGTAACAGTTTAATAAAAGCTTTAAGACATTGTGGCCAAAGCAAGTAGATATACTTGTAGGCTACTATTGTTAGAATTAACACTTTCACTAAAAGCTTTTATCTTGATTTTGATCCTTAGCAAATTAAAATAAATTTGCATTTGTTAATTGACCTAATTTTTTTTAAAGACATTAAGACACAGCCCTGGCCAGGTGGCTCAGTTGGTTAGAGCATCATCCCATGCACCAAAAGGTTGCAGGTTTGATTCCCAGTAAGGGCACATACCTCGGTTGCAGGTTTGATCAGTGTTTCTCTCTCACATTGATACCTCTCCCTCTCCCTCTCCCTCTTTCTTTCTCTCTCTCTCTCCCTCTCTCTCTCTCTGCAATCACAATATATCCTCTGTTGAGGATTAAAAAAAGACATTACAAACTACCTAGGCTCACCAGATTCATATTTCTGTGTACTATCAACTCTATTCAAGAAAAAAATAAAACCTCACTGTTAATATTTAAAATAGAAACATAAACACATGCTTAGATTCATGGACATTCTGTTTACATTTTAGTTTCAAATTCTATTTCATTAGGGGAAAAACTAGGCTTCCAACAGATATATATATATATATATATATTTTTTTTTTTTTTTTAATTTCTCAAGTGTAGAAATTCACCAAAAAAAAAATCCCAGAGTAATTATTACTTTCACCATCACAGATCTAATCCTATCGTAAGGTTTCTAAAACAAACCAAAAAATTAACCTATAAAACTCAAATATGAACACTCTCTAGGTATTTACCAATATCAGCCTAATTATTCATAGCAAATGATATAACTAAGGCCAACCACTTTGTTTACTTCCTTGTTTCAAAGTAAGCGTTTACAGTTACTTACGTTCGATCAATTTCTGAATGACCTCATGTCTCTGTTCTTGTTTACGGTTATAGCGCAGAAAAATGCACAGAGTTCGTGAAGCTGCCTTTTGGACAGGTAAGACATTCTTGAGGAAATAAGAAAGGCAATTAAACTAGTCAGTTAGTACACAGTCTGAATAGTTTGGCCTCAGAAATCTAGGTTATTGAGTAAAAGAGCGAGCAGTGTTATCTGCTTCTCAAATCACTGTGATTCTGTCCCTCTGGAAGTGTCTTCATAATTTCATGTTAATATAATTCAGGCAAATCAACTAATACATCACGTTACAAAGTTATTTTAATTTGGCACAGTCATTTAAATCACCCAGACTTGATTCACATTTAACTGTCATTTCCTTGCCACTTCATCTTAAGTGACAATCTCCCCAAACACATCTGGGCCACCCATTCTCTTAGCCAGTCCCTGGACCTCATCACTCACTTATTCAACGAGCTTTGCTAGATCCTTCCCTGCATCAAGTACGTCACCAAACATGCGCCACTTCTAAAGTGTAAATTTAGAGATCCCATGGCCTGGTATCCTCCTCAGTCCTTCTGGTTCACTTCTAGCTCTTCAGCCTCAATGTTATTCATTGAGGCTCCCAGACCATAATACAGATAAAGCTTAGAATCAAAGGACGCCACGTCAGTCTTACAGTGTTTGAAACACTGCTGTCCTTTGAATTTCTGTCACACCAGTGGGAACAGCTTTAACTCTAAATGAGTTCAACCATTCATCTCCACTGGGTTTGGATGCAAGGTATTTATTAGAGGAAATTCTTAGCCAGACATACTGCTGTGTCCAGTGTAAGTTCATGTTCACCATCTTGACTTACATATACATATTATAATATTCAATTCCTGAAGATTCAGATTGTTACAATGGGGAACTTTGAAAGCTCAAGCAGAATAAAACATTACATTGCTGAGAGAATACTGCCTGCTCCCTCGCCTCATTATTTTATACAAGCTGTTTCCAGTGTCTGGGGTACTATTCTGTGTGGTGTTTTTAATGTACTGAATGTCAAAAGAAAATACAAGTAAGCACAGGAAATGAAAGAAATACACATAAACAGAAATACCACTGCAATTTAAAAAAAACAAATTTTGGATAAAAGCATGGTGTTCTATTATTTCATTCTGTGTATACAACAGAATTTCAAATATATTCTAGTCCTATGAAAATACATATGTTTTGTATCCTGTAGTATATAGGATGTTATAAAAAGTAAATTATCTTCGGGGCCAGAGATCGAAGACAAACGCCATCATCCCAAAAGCACACAGAAGTCAGCTTGAAGCTGTTGGGACAATCTGAGGGCACAAAGGATGGCCACAACCGATGAAAACATCACTCCATGGAAAACATGAGTCAAAAAGACAAAACCAAAAATAAAACCCATCTGTCATACAGAAAGTGACCTCACCAACTCCCAGCTCTGAAAATCAATAGGGGAAAATCAGGAAGAATTCATCCTGTGTTTTTAACGTTTCAAACTAAGACCAGTTTGGGTTTTTGAGATGGCTGCTAGATTTCATTCTCTCCTTTTATTGAGAACAATGAGAATTTAAAGTACTTTTTAACAATTTCTAGAATGTGCACATTAGGTGGAAGTTGTGATACTTCAGAAAACGGCAGCAGGACACCAGGACACCATATTAAATGTACAGTGAACTGTGGGTTAAATAATCCTCCCTGGGAATTCTCGTGAGCAAGGCAGGCAACTTATTCTACGGGGGAGTTTGAGTACAGCTTTTCCCCCACCTGCCACTGCTTTTGACTCTAATTTTAAAGTTATCCCTAGTGGGGCACCCATGTCTTTAGTATAAACTTCATCCGTCACAGAGCCACTCTTCAGGAACTCTTTATAAAAGTGACCAAACTCGTGTCATGAGGACGACAGCAGGCCTTGGAGAAGCAGCACAGCGGAAGGAGGCCCTGGGGCCACAGCATGTAAACGGCAAGCGTCGGAGTGGAAGGCATACGTAGTGAACTCTGGCGAGCCTCCCCCCACCAGAGAAGAGCTGCACCAGGTGCGAGGTGAGTCTGCCGACCCTCTCCCTGGACCCTCTCCCTGGCGGTGCACAAACTCGCGGTCAGCGCAGGCGCCACCAGTTCATTCCTCCCTCCCGCTGGGCAGAGGATGGTCAAGGGGAAAACCAGGGGAAAGCAAAGGGAAACGTGAGTTCCCTTCTAGGGACCTGGGAAGAAAACATCCTTCTGGGCAGAACGGAGCGAACTGAGTTTGTTGTAGTGTGGCAGGAAAAGAAACCTGCTCTCTGTAACACTTGCAATTAGGTAAGGAGCCGTCACCAAGGCAACGGCTGGCTATCTCAAGGCCACTGACCTTGCTCCTGCTTCTGAATGCTTGCTTTCAGCAGCTGGTTCCCCCTCCCTTTCTGCCTGTGTAACTGGTATATAAAAGGACTCCTAACCCAGGCTTTTCGGCTCAGAATTTGGGGATTTAACCCTCTGGGCCCCCCGGGTAATAAAGTTTGTGCTTCATCATCTTCCCCGAGTGTGAGTGACTTTTCTGCAACAGTAGGAGTTCAAGAACGTAAAAGATTTGGTGGTAACTCCAAACTGAGTTCCAGAGAACAAGATCAAAGGGTCTGGGCTCACGTTTGTCATCATGATTGTGAACATTCTTTGCAGGAACCGGTAATAAATCTGATCACTTGATATGACGTGCGGCAGACAGGCGTATTTCTGCAGCAGCTTCTCGTGCGTTCTCCATTTTAAAGAGGCCGCGGCTCGCTGCTCAGCAGCCGTGAGGGCTGGAATCAAGTCTGGCAGAGAGGACAACTGGAAAAGAAAACGCACCGAGAGAACCAGGGAGAGACACGTCAGGTGCCGGGGTTCAGTCCAATCATCCCGCTGACAACACACTGGGGAAGGAAAGGCTCTCGTCCATCTCACAACGTGGGGGCATCTCAGTTGTCACAGAGAGATAACAGTGGGATTAAACCAAATGCTTTTGAAAAAATCCGTAAGTAAAACTTATGAATTACTGGAAACAAAATTTTGAAATAGAGACTGGGACTCTCACAACCCTTCTAATTAAAGTAAAATCCATTCTATTTCACTGTCTGCAAACTTTGACCTTCTAAATTCCTGCCCTTTTGTGTCCTCACCAGTTGTTATTCTTGGAATAATAATTAACGTGAATAAAAACTGAGAATAGTAACGTAAACTCCAAGGACAGCGAGAGGAGTCACGGCAGGAGAGGAACCGCAGGGGAAACTCAAGCTGCGCCAGCCCCAGCGGACGTGCCCCGAGCGCCGACTAGGCGGCACGCCGGCTTTCAGAGGTTTCCCATGAGCCTCTCATCGCTTCCTCACGGCAACTCGGCAGAGGACAGGCAACGTTTTACAACATTCAGAAACTATCTGATATTTGGGGCTTACCTTATTTTCTTGAATATTGCTTTCTCCACCGGCAGACATAAGTTCCAGGATTTCTGGAAGATGATCTATAAGAGCATCTAGTACCTTTTAATAGAGACATTGATTACTCTTATGACAATTACAATGCTTTTTTTAATGTTAGATTAGTTAACTTCACATGTCAGCTCCTACACGGAAACAATGTCATTTACCCAACAACACTTTGGAGGCTTCTGTTTTCTTACATCCTCTTGCTGGAGGGTCTTAGAAACCTGATCGATTGCCCTGGTCAAAGCACCTACCCCTATCAAACTGTCAAACTATCAAAAGAGATTAGCGTACCTGCCTCTTGATATTGTTCGAACAGTCTAGATCTAAGATAGCTACTCCTACACAGCCAACACGCTCAAACTCCTTTAAAACGCAGAGTGTAAGCCAGACAACACCCGCAGTGACGTCCGGGTGCTGACAGTTGCACTTGAGCAGGCTAGTAGTCATCTAGGTGACCGGAATACACTAACTATGGCACCAAAATTAAGTATTTCTAAGCCTTCACAAGTATATTCCCCAAACAATGTTAAGAGGAAAAAATAATGTAAAATGTGATATAACATATGATTACAATTATGTAAAATAAAAATCTTTATATAGGAAAAATAGAAAATGAACAAAATATAACAAAACAGTAACAGTGATTGGAACTAAAGATACTTGCTCTTTTAAAAGTCTGTCTATTTTTTGGGATTTCCAAAATTCCTGAACAAACAAATATACATATATATTTTAAAACTAAATATATCTTTAAATCTAATCTTTTTAAAAGACCTTTCCAGCTTCAGCCTGTGATACAGTGGTACACTGACCTAAGGCTTCTGGGCTGGTCAGCTGAAAGAGCTCATGCAATTCCCCAGAAGGGGCAGGGGCGGGGAAGGATTACGGTATTCAGATTTAACACAAAAGAAGTAAAAACCAAAGAGTAAGAAGATATTACCTCCAATGATTCATCTTGTAATAATGTTATTAATTCTTTATGAATTAAATATACGCCAGAATTCAGAAGTTTAGACACCTAAAATGCAGTAATAAAGTCTCTCAGATTTGAAGACTACTAGACATACAAAGGTTATAATAATAATTTTTAAAAATACACTCCTGTTAATTACCTCTTCTAAAATAAGACCAGGTTAAAGCACAAACATAAAATTAGATTCCTAGAAAAATTACTTGCACACGTAACAAGCTTTGCAGTCTGCTTCACAGCACGCTGAACTGTGTATCAATATGAGGGACAGGAAATAAACACACGGCACTGGACATGCAGAGAAAGGGACTCATCGGTCAGGACTTCGGCATCACGAGCAGTCACGAGCCTGCGGATGCCTGAGCTCACAGGGGGAAGGAAGGCCGAGAGCAGCCACCGGGGTGGGACAGGGTATCTCAGGCTCCGAGCATTCATCCCCGCTCAGAGCTTCTGAAAGAGGCAAGTTCCCCCGAGGGCCCACAGTGACAGGAATAGAGAGAACGCCTAAGCAGGCAAAACACGGAAGGCTTTTCCCATCCAAGACTACGGTCAGCCCCGGCTGGTGTGGCTCGGCGGACTGAGCACCGGCCTGAGAACCGGAAAGTTGCCGGCTGGGGCGTGTGAGAGGCAACTGATCAGTGTATCTCCTGCACATTGATGTTTCTCTACTTCTCCTTCTCCCGCCCTTCTGCTCTCTCTAAAAAAAAGTAAATAAATAAAATCTTTAAAAAAATGAAAATAGACTGCAATCAGCATGAAAGGAGTTGAGAGAGTCTAGACTAATCCAGCTCCTTTGTGAACAGGTATTGTTTTCTCCTCCAGCCAAACACAATGGTAGATACACTGGTTTGCACGCACTTACTTACTTGTTTGTTTGTTTTTACATATGGGGCTTCTGAATAGTTAAACTTCAAAAAAAGGGTTCCTGATTAAAAAAAGGTTTTAGAACCTTTGTTCTATAGGGTTGCTCTTGGCTTGTCAAAAATATTTTCAAAATAAACACAAGAACAAAGTTAAAGCATCCTAAAGTAAATCAATGGAACCTAGAAATAATACTGTTAGGAAAATTTAAATCCACCAGTCTAGATCAGAATATCACTATTAGCCCACGTACTCAGTATGACTGGGAGAGTAGAGAAACTAGCTACCCAGCAAATAACCATATCAATAATTTCCAAACTCATTTCTATCAGTGGAATATTTTTGTGTACACATTTCCACATATTTATTTTTACGGTGTTAACCTATTATGTCTACTTTAAAACATAAATAAAAATGAAATATTAAAGGAATGAGGTAAAAATAAATAAGTAGAAACTCTCATATTGCATACATATTGCATTCTCAGACTCTAATTTCATGCAATCATCTCTGGAAACCACTAGAAAAATGCAAGCATGCATGGTAACCACACCTAAACACCCCCTCAGTACATATGAGAGACGGGTCAGCTGGCCCGTGCCCTCTGCCCTCCTCCTCTAAAAGCATATTTCTGTATGTATATTTACAAAGACGATTTAACTGTGTGCAACAGTGAAATTACCTAGTTAATTATGCGATTTAAAGGGAATATTTCCTACATTTTGCACAATGAACATTTATTTCATTCATATCAGGAAAAGGTGTTACTCAAAAGAAGTTGATCTAATGATGCTTTGACACAGGAACACAGTGCAAGGAAGGGTGTGAAATATTCACACCGAGGATAAAAAAACTTGTTTTACCTCTTAGAAAGAAAGGAAATAATTCATTATGCCACTTATAGAGAGGTTTCTACGTGACAGGTGTAAAGCTGACAAGTTATCGTGCACACGTGCTCACCGCAGCCGCGGCTCGCACATGCTCGCTGCACTCGTTCAAGAAAGGTAGTTAGTCATAGGTAGTTACTATAGGTACTATATAGGTACTATAGGTAGTTAACTATAAAGCCATCAGAAAAGCTTTAATTCACTTTTGTTCTCATATTATGGAGAGTTGTTATAATAGCTGAATGTGAAAGAGAGTTGTTGTAATAGCTGTATTCATGAAACATGATACATTTGCAGTAAAAATGATAAATTTAAATAACTAATCTCTCCATTTTCCACGTGTTCTCAAGGTCTTAAGTTTAGGTACAAAGTTGAATGTAAATACTATAAAGCATATAAAGACTGATTTTATTTCCAACTCTGCAACACCCACATCCACACCACGATGTGAGCTTAAGGTAAGCACTTGGTATACATACTCATATACTGAATGAATGGATTAATATATGATAAAAATATATTTATGTAAATGAATTCTATAAACATTCTAAGAAGAGAATTATGAAAATTTTAAAATGAGACTTAGGACTAGACTGTGAAAGAGACACAGAGCCTGTATTTTACAAACATCTGTAAATGGAAGTGCACAAAACACCAGATAACCACCGAGTGCACACAGACAGAATTAACAACAAATGTATCACTTCTTCGGTCTCACCTCATAAAAGCAAATGGCGATCGTGTATCTGACCGGTACTTCGGGGTCATGACAAAGGCAGAAGAATGTGGAATAGAGTTCCATGTGGAAGTTTTTAGGGTCGACAAAAACAATCATGGCCTGGCGGAGGGGGAGGGAGAAGGTGAGTGGGAAGGAGGGGAAAACATGCACCAATTCCTAATACTACAATCCTTTCACTTGAATTGAAATCACATCCTATGAATCATAATTTAGTTAGAAATCATATTAGGAAGATCCAAATACATGCATATGATTCTAATTTATACATAGAAGTTAACATAAATTACACCAATATTAACTAGGTGCCCACTGCATATTCCAGACATAATGCTAAACAAGTGTCCAATATGGCAATATTTTTAATGCTGTCCACATAATTTTAAGTAATAATCAAAATGTTTAATCGACACAAATATGTATTTTATTACCGGAAAGTTGTAAGCGCAGTTCTTCCGTACTGAAATATATTTCTTCTCCTGCTCTAGGATCTGGGGTGGAATCTGGTTTTCATTGTGTCCATTTTCTTGTTGCAAACCTAATGTACAAAGTTTCTTATAAAACTCCAAAAATCTCAAGTGTTGATCTGGAGTAAAAATCCCTAGAAAAAATTAAAACATTTGTTCGACATTTTAATTGAAAATAGAAATTAAAAAGATAAAAGCAGACACAATAAAAACATATCTTGAACCAAATATTTAAATAAATGGTTACAGTTCATAAGAACACGGCAACAAGGAGGGAAGAATAACCACTATACAGAAATCTAAAGGTTCTTCTGCTTCACCTGAGGTTAATTTTAATAGTGTTTTTTTAAAGATTTTATTTATTTATTTTTAGAGAGAGGGGAGGGAGGGAGAAAGAGAGGGAGAGAAATATTAATGTGTGGTTGCCTCTTGCACGTCCCCTATTGGAGACCTGGCCCGCAACCCAGGCATGTGCCCTGAGTGGGAATCAAACCAGTGACCCTTTGGTTCACAGGCCCGTGCTCAATCCACTGAGCTACACCAGCCAGGGCCTAATTTTAATAGTGTTTTAATTTTAACAGCACACACCCTGCGATGGCGGAATTACACCTGCACTAGTTTCTGCAGCACGTGTCACACTGCAGACCTGACAAGGCGGTGTAACAATAGTGTGGCCACTATTGCTATCTACTTATGGTAAGTATTCTAAAGTGCTGGCAGAAAAGACAGGCATACGTGTCTTAGGGGAGCTTAAAAATTGAATTTGCAAGATGGCAAAGTAAACTCAATATATTTTTGGTCAACAGACTGTTTGGTCAACAGATAGTTCATTCATGAACTATCTTAGGGAGCTGGGAACTCATTATGAATTCCAATGCATTTTTTTAATCACCCATTAAAAGCCTACAATCCACATAAAATTATTTTACTATGCTAGATGGTTATAACTTAATTGATGCTTACATTATTATAGTAAGCTAAGAACTGAGTAATATATTCAAAATGCCAGGAGTTATGGGTGTTATTCTACATTCTAAGCTGAACTTCTTATGTTACATATTAATTATTCAACAAATGATTAATAAGGGTATTCTTACTATGTACCAATAGTTAATATATCTGAGCTACTTTTATTATATACCAACTAACACATAAAATATTCAGAAATTTAAAGGGTTACCCCACTACACTCTGCCATTGTTCTTTCAAACAGCTTCCTATTAGTGAAAAAACCATCCCTAAATGTTTTCCTAAATTATCCTACTAAAATTCCAAGATCTCTTAAGATTTTACACACTTAAAGGATAGGTTTTATAACTGAACAGCTGAAGTTCAGTGACTAAGGTAGGAAAAAGGGGAGAATTATCCGTAATCTTGCAATTCTCAGGGCACATCATACCGTAGAGTCCATGGCATAGCTTTCCTAAGTGGAAAGATAAGGAAATAAGAATGGATTCATCAGCTTTGAAAGATTTTTCACAAAATGATTTCACTAAGGGAAGTATAGTTTGACTTCTGTCATCTGGAAAAAAAAAAACAAAAACAAAATAAAACACTTTAGCTCCATTGTCCACACTATGCACTTAAAATTAATACAGATCCACAAATTCCAGAAAGAACGATTAAGATGTCAGCCACACAGTAACAGGAAGCCTCTGAAAACAATGACGATGCAGGTGTACTGTGAAGAAGGGGTCAGAAGAGCATTAAAATTACCAAGAGCTTTAATACCAGGTTGAGGAGGCTGGGCTTTACACTGTGGGGCACAGGTAACGCGGGGCACATAGAGTGACTACAAATTAAAAAGAACACACGCGCCCTATGCTCACAGCAGCGCTATTTACACTAGCCAAGGCATGGGAGCAGCCCGAGTGCCCGTGAGCAGACGACTGGATAAAGCAGCTGCGGTCCACTTACACAAGGGAATTCTACACAGCTGTAAACAAGCAGGAACCCCCGACCTTGGCGACAGCATGGATGGACCTGGAGAATACTGTGCTGAGCGAATAAGCCAGCCAGAGAAAGACAAATGCCATGTGATCTCACTCATCTGTGGAATCTGAGGAACAAAATAAACGGACGGACAACATAAAACCAGAGGCGCGGACGCAGGGGAAGCAGATGGCCAGATCTCAGAGGGAGTGGGGGGGGAGCCCAGGAGAGAGTAGCCGGAGAACAGACACGCACGTGTGCACAGCGCACGGCCACAGACAACAATGTGGGGAAGGGAGCTGGGGCAGGGGCTTGGTGGAGAGGGCAGGGGGGAGAAATGAGGGACAACTGTAATAGTGTCAATTAGAACATTTTTAAAAGAACAAAAAAAAAGCTAAGACGATTGAGGTTTTGGGTCTGAATTAACTGAAAGAAATCTACCACCACTAATACCAACAGAAGAGGAACCAGCACAGAGAACTCGTCTTACTCTCCCTGGCATCCATCTCCCACCGTTCTGCAGCTTGTTAACCGAAATTAAGTTAGTTCATAACACGTTCTATACAGTGAGTTTCTTTACTTTTACTTCTTAGATAACTCCTGTGACCAGTTTTTAAGTGTGTCTGCGTAGGTCAGAAGTTTCTGATATGTTAGTAATATTTGTCTTGATTGTAAGTATACTCTCTGAGCTTCCTATGGTTCTCTCAAACTTTCAGAAGTGAATCACTGTTTTATTAAGGGTCTGACAATACTAAGTAAAGTGCTGTAGTAGTATTATTAGTATTATTGGTATTATTATTAGGCTCATTAGTATTATTGTTATTATGGTTATTATAATCACATTTCAGAGCCACATCTGTTTTAACTAAATGACATTCTTTCGACAAACATTCACTGACTTTTCATAGAACAAACCATATACTAAGTAGAAAGATGAATCACAAATGATCACTGAACTTGAGAAAGTCAGAGCAGAAAAGAAGCCAAAATGAAAAAATACCATAAAGCAACGTGACTGGCCGCCCTCTTTGTAAACTTCCTAGGCTTTGTAGTTTACCTGTCAGAACCACTCCACTCTGTCACTGAGCAGAAGAACAGCTATGACAGCACATCGACAAGAGGGTACGGCTGTTCCATGAAACTTCACTTACAAAACCGGGTGGCGGCAGGACTCGGCCTGTAGGCCATCGTTTGCCGACAATGGTGTAAAGGATTTGGAAAGATGTCGGAGAGGAAAATGTATTAGAACTGGACACTGAAAGAGAAGTAGCTAGGAGAAAAACAGAGGGAAGGGAGAAAAAGTAAGAAGAGAAAGAGCATGTGGAAAGGCTGAAGGTATGAAGAATGAAGAACTTGGGGTGTCGGGGTGACGGCAAGTGGGCCGGAGCATCGGGAACCACAGAGTGAGAAGGGATGGGAGGCAACAAAGCCACGAACACAGGTGAGGCCCAAGCTGCAGATAACCACGTGCAGGGCGGAGAGGGGGAAGAGATCAAAGATGACACCGAGTTTCTAGTCTGGACGCCTGGGGGCGCCCCATCATTAGGCCAGGGAGACCCACTTCTTCAGTCATTCACGGTGCATCATGGGCTGTTACACCACTGGCTCACCGCACAGCCTAAATGATTATTCCATAACATTCACACATAATTATTGTCCACATCGCAATAATCTTTAAAAGGCTCTCATCGTTCAGATAAAATGTTGTTAATCCAAGTCAATGTAATCCTACGATTACACAACAGTTTCCCACCCGAGTACTTGACATTTAGCCCTCCAAATTTCATCCTGTCAATATGGTTCACCTTTACTGAAAAACTGAAGCCCAGCATTAGTCCAGAGCCTAGTCATGCACTCAGGAGAGAAGCTAATTGCCCCCGTGATTTAATTTGCATGACAGAATGAAGTACCTCCTTACCCATTCCCATTTAAATGCCCCCTCCCAAATATCTCCTGTGGGCCATGAGATTTCTAGCATTAAAACAGTAAAGAGCGGAAACTAATTTAAATATTGTTTTAATCAAGATCTTTCTTAGGGTCAGGTAGCTGAGCAAGTGAAAGACTAATGAATGCCCACGCTAAACTTCCAGGCCTACGTACACGTCAGTTAAACCGTGATGAGAGGAGAGGTGCAGGGCGGGGAGCAATGGCGGGTGTTGTGAGCACCAAAGGGGCAGCCGAGGGGAAGGACAATCAAGAGAGAGATGGGAAGGGAAGTGTAACAGCCGTCCTGAAACCTAAGAAACTCTGTCCTGCCCCCACCTCCACCCTTCAGTAGCCACACAGAAGCAAAGCCGTGCCCCCGTGAAGGTTACCTGTATCGAACACGTCAAGCAGATTAACCAGCGTCTCAAACGCCGCCAGACGCACGCTGCAGCCTTCATCCCTGGAGAGTTCTATCAGTTCGGGGAGCACCACGCTTTTGGTCAGGTCTGTCCTGCACAGCAAGCAACAGGGGAGAAGGAAGCGAGTCAAGGAATCTGCAGCAAGAACTTAACGAAAACAAGGCACTGGGTTAGATGTAAAATAAAGGAAATATCATGAAGCTATGGCTCCTGCTTTACCGAGACTTGCAGTCTGGTTGGGAAAGCTTGACATGAACGTAAGAAACGTTAATAGTAAATGCAAAACTATTCAAATCAACTTCAGTTCCCCTGACGCAGTATTATTACCTACAGAGACCTTAAAATTGGTTTATATTAAACTATGAATTCTAATGGAGTTTTCCACTTTAAGCAACTTCAGCACGGCAGGTCCACAACTGCCTTTGCCGGGGCAGGCTGCAGAATTTAGATTTGATGGGGCCGATGGCTGGTTCTTGTCCCCGGTCCATGCTTTCGTCTTCTGTCCGACTGGAAGGCTGCTGAGGGAAGGGAGCCACGCAGCAGAGGCTTGAGTGAGAACACGGGAGGCAACCTCATCTCGTGAAGAGAAAGACGGAGATGACCAGGTCCCCGGCATTTCTCCAGGCCCAGTCTCCTTGGAGCAGGCCGACGGAAAAGGCACAAACAAATGAGAAGGTTTCTCGAAATGCTGGTGCTCTTCTGCTGTCTTGGCCCACCTAGAATGCAGGATCATCTTCATCAGCATTTCAGCGGGAGCAGACAGCTGACCTTCAGGTGACAACAAATCCACAGCCAGCACCACCTGGGTGGACCTACATCACTCAGCCAGACCCCGGAATTCCTGGCCAGCCATCTGGGCAGGCTCGCGTGTTTCCTTCATCTCCTTATCCCTGACCCTGTATCTTACTCCCTTGTGACATCTTGGAGGGTTAGACTGTAACTACTAGCATCTAGACTGACAAAACTGGACTTCTACAGAGGTAACGGGATCAGGATGTCCTCCGAGTTCTGTGGCATATACTTAAATGAGAGATGATGGGTTTTTAGCAGAAAGGATTGTAATCTAGAATTCTGCCCCAGCCAGGGTGGAATTTACATGTGAAGGCAAGAGAAAGATACTCTCATAATACACTTCTTCCTGCAAAACGTCACTCAGCGACAACCCAGTGTGCCTCGAACTAAAGCAGGAGGGAAATGCTTGCATCCCATGTGTAGATCTGCCATGATGCCTCATTTCCCCTCGACTTCTATAATGTGACAAAGGGGCAAAGCCAATGACCATCTACTTTATAAAGAAGAAACACAAGTGGCTAATAACCATACCTTCAACCTCTTTAGTTGTCAGAGAAGGAGATTCACTTACTGAATGTGCATGAGCAACGGCCTTACGGGAGCACCGGATTACTACATATGTGCGCCTAACAATAAAAACGGTACCATCCTGTCTCCCTGGTGCCTCAAGTTCAGAAAGAGATACAGTCAGGTAGACAGACAGTTACTGAATACTGTATCTGCAAAACCAATAGTGAGATGCTGCTTTTGCCAATGAAATTGGAAGGGGTAATGATAAATCCACATTGTTGGAAAAGGTGCAGGGGACATTTTCGTGTCCTACTGGGAGATGCATAAACTTAGTCTTTTTGAGTTATACAAAATACATAAACTTTTTGCTTGCTTTTTACCTGTATTATTTTAGTTTTACAGATAAGTCTAAGAAATTAGTTGTCTATGTGAGAATTTATGAAATAATAATAGGAGTAAACACTTAGCTAGTGTTTATGTGGTGTTAGACATTACTCAAAGTACTCAATGTAAGTAGATTCTTTGGAGTTTTGCTTTTATAAATTAATCCTTAAACAGTAATCCTAAACTAGTTTCCATAACACTAATTTGAACACACCATGACCTGTCCAATTTTAACAGTAGCCAAATATCAGGTGACAAAAAACAGAATACAAAAAACCCCCAACGACAACAGTGTACTCTCCGAATAGGTCTTGATCCCGGTTAAAAGGCACAGATCTGCAGGAGACTGAACTAATAACTGTGGCTCGCAGTGACCCAGAGTCCGCCTAGACTTACAAGACCTGTCACAAAAGGCTGGTCCTCAGGTCAAAACCAGGGAATTGATTATTCGTAAGTCCAAGTGCACACACAGTTTATACTGGCGCCTTTTCCCTCCCCAGATTTAGGCATTTGGAATGATAAGTAAGTAACTTAAGGTGAGAAGGAAAGAAATTAACATTGACTGAATGCCTATCACATTGCTAAGCGTTTTCACTTTTATTTCTTTTAATACAGACTCATCAGGAGGTACTTGTTATAGTAATTCTTAGAGATAATATCACGTTTAGCCTTTTCATAGCATGTTTCCATGGAATATGCTATTCTGAATATGCATGTCTGACTGCAGAAATAAGAATGTGACATAAGAAGTGGAAAGTGTACTTACCCAATGCCCTGAGCTATATTTTCTAATTGCCGACACATACAAGATCGAACTTCATATTCTACATCTTGACAGAGTGATTTTACCAAGGGAAGTATTTCTCTTTTAATGCTTAGAAGGGAGGAAAAGAACATGCAAATGGGTAAGTGTTTTAGAATAATTAATATTTTCAAACAACTATGATCAAAATCTTAGCCTAATAACAAATTTAAATATAAAGCTCTATATTTTCCAGCATATTTTTACATAAGTGATTACATTTGGATGTCATCAGCTTCTTGTAAATTATGTGTGTGACTGAGTGTCTTTAAAATAATGGTTAATTTTGGCCCTGGCTGGTGTGGCTCAGTGGATTGAGCAGTGGCCTGCAAACCGCAAGGTCACTGGTTCAATTCCCAGTCAGGACACCTGCCTGAGTTATGGGCCTGGTCGATGTATCTCTCAGACAATGATATGTCTCTCCCTCTCTTTCTTCCTCCCTCCCTCCCTCTCTAAAAATAAATTAATTAAATCTTTTAAAAATTTTCTAAAAGAAAATAATGGTTAATTTTGGATTGACAGTTAAACGTTTAGCTAAGATAAAAAGCTGTAGGCAAGTGGACTAATTCTAGCAACCATCAACCAAAATATTCTTCAATTTTACATTTATTCTTGTGTCATAATTACACACCATTGCATCTCTCCACTTGGCATTTATCACTTGGGCAGAGGATAGCATGCAAATTATAAATGTTCTCTATAAAACCTCAAAAATAAGATGCATTGTTCAAAATAACGGATTCATAACAATAATGGAAGAAAAGAGAAAATCTATCTTTATGTCATATTTACCAAGTTTTGAAGTCTATAGAATAATGCCATTTTAACCTTAGCATGACACTGGGTATGTGACAGGAGAGATTAAGATGGGAAATAGAAGAAAAGTTAACCTTACTGATTTTGAAAAGCCATGAGATCAAGAAGAAACACATCTGAACAAGTAGACTTCCAAGAATTTGATAAAGTTAAAACAGCTAAATTTGTAGGCAATATGGAATAATACAAATCTAATGTAATTGTTAGTCACACAGTTATTACCCACTTTAATCAATTTAATGTAGTGAAGTAGACAAAAAGGTAATGCCAGATACTCACGTATGGGCATCAAATTTGTTGGTCAATTTTCCTAAAATTTTACAACTAACTAAGCGAGACTGGACTGTCTGGGAAAGTTGTGCCTTGGAAACAAGTGGATTCAAAATCTGAGGAGAAAGATCCAGAGAACAAATTCACAATGTTTCATATATTCTTGACACTACTATCAGCTATGTTCTTCAAAGAACATCCTACTGGTCTGAATGTTTTTAAAGGATCTGAATGGCAACAGGAGGTGCGTGGCTGTCATAGCCTGGATCGCCTTGTCTGTCTTCCTGTTTATTGTTTATTCGGTAAGGATGATGATAAGTCATGTTAATTGAAAAAGGATTATGCACAAAAAAGATTGAATTAAAGCTCATGGTGAATTCTGCCATGATCTGCAAGTACATAAGTATAATTGTGAAACACACATTTTCAAAAGGAAAAAAGCAAATTAATTGCCAGTTATCCTTAAGTTTATTTTTATTCCACACAGATTTTTGCATTTAGCCTAATGGGATGCAAAACATTATAAATTATAGCTTCAAATAGATTCTATTAAGAAATTCTGTCACTTGAATATAGTGACCCAAGCCTTACACTGTATCATGTATATGCTAAGCACTGAAAACCACAGCACCATGGTAGACCGTGGAGAACTACGAAGATAAAGTCCCGATTCTAGTCCCAGCTCTTTCATTGGTCCGAGCCAGGTTGCTGTTTCTCATCCCGAGGTTTCTCACTTACTTAAAATGGAAATCAGAATATGCCATACTAAAATCCCTCCAAGTTCTAAAGTTCTATGGCTCTAATAAAAACGTCCACTGGTTTTATTCCTCTCAACAAAGTAGCCATAATTACTGAATGCATCATGTTAAATATAATTTGCAAGTGAAATATTTAAAATAAAATAAAATGCATACATAAAATCTTAAAAATCATGTTAAATGACAGAGGGCATTCTAGAGGAAAACCTGCATTCTACCACCTATCACTCTTCACGAAACCATAGATAATCCACGTCAACGCTACAGTCAACACTTCAGCACGGGCCCTCGGCTAGACGTTGAGTCCACCAGCGTCCCTAGAGCTGGGTCGGCCTTCCCATTTCCAAGCAAGTACTTTGCCCTTGAGAAAGGACCCTAAACTGTATGAGGGCAAAGGACAAAGACACCACAAAATCCACAGGGGGCCTTTTACTGATAGACAACTGCTTTTTTCAACCACTGACACATTTGAAAAGAAGAATATATAGGGTTAATGTTCACAGGATGAAAAATCTTTTCATTACAAAAAAAATGTTTCTAATTTGCCTATTCTCGCATCTTAATTTACTAAAACTTTCTGAGAAGGGTGTATTGAACAATGTTGAAAAATGAAAACCGAGTAACAAATTGGCAACGAACATGAAGAAGGACTGGCAACCTTGATAGATAACGAGCACAGACAAGTAGTGATTCATGATACTATTAGGTAATTGCGAAAGAATAAATGAAATTGATATAAACATAGTATATGAAAAATACACAATAGCCTCATAATTTTTAAAATTCCAATTAAAATGTAATTCCATTTTTGGCTAATCAGATTAAATTGGAACACTATTGCTGGTAAAAGGCATTTTCACATATTGCTAGTTAATGTCCTTAAGAATATTAATGCCCGCTGACCCAGTAATTCTACTTCTTTGGAAGCTATAGTTAAGCAAATCATCTGAAAAACAGGAAAAGCTCTACAGAGATGGTCAGTCTTGCCTTGTGTTGATAATAAAATTCTTAAAACAGGCTTAAATGTCCAACGAGTAAAATATTTTGTAGCTGCTACTCCATGAGTTTAAAATAACATGGGAAAATAATGCTATACATGATCACTATTATGGCCAAACAGCAAACACACATAGGCAGAAAAATCTGCAATGGAAATATATCAGAATGTTAAAGTGACTAAGCACAAAATTATGACTTAAGTACTCATTTCTGTATTACTCAGATTTTCCATAACGAGCATGTGTTGCTTTCAGAGTGGGAAATAACTTTATTATTCTTCAAATACCATTTTTATTTAAAAAAAAACCAAAATCTTAAAAGTGACTTATGACTATTTACCAAAAAAAAAAAAAAAAAAAGGAATTACCTCATGCCTTAGGGTCTCTTTGGGCAAGACTTCGATCACAGACAGAAGAGTTTCCAGCCACGCGTTGCTGACACCTGCAACACGCCAAATTAAATGTCTCACAAGTTTAGTTTCAACTCAGCCATTAACAGTTGTAGTGTTTAATAATAAAATGGAATACTTATTTTACTAATAGTGTTAAGTTTCTCTGTTTTTCATCTTAGCCAACCACTAGAAAGCATTTATCTTTAAAAATAGTACTAGGAGGCGGGGGGGGGGGGGGGGGGGGGGGGCCGGATCCTGGCCAATGTGGCTCAGTTGGTTGGACATCGCCCTCCAAAAAAGTGACCATTCATTCCATTCCCAGTCAGGGCACACGCCTGGGCTGTGGGTTCGGTCCCGAGTGAGGGCACGCAGGAAAGGCAACCAATCAATGTTTCTCTCTCTCTTTCTCCCTCCCTCCTCCTATCTCAAAAATAAATAAATAAAATCTTTAAAAAATAATATTTGGGGGATATCTTTAATTGTGCATTTTTGCTGATATTATAATGCTATAAACACAAACGTTGTAAAATGTTTAAAAATCTGAGAGGAAAGTGTAAAACATGAGATGAACGAACATATCTTCAGCTGTCAGAGACATGGCATCCTGCAAGGAAACAGCCAGGGCTATTTTCGGTCCCCCTGAAGATCACCTCCTGGGCGGCAGGGCCTGACTCGGCGGTCCGCACCAGACTCACGGACGCACGGGGCATCGCGACCACGCACGGGCAGCAGTGAGTAAACACACGGAGAAGCACGCCGGGGCCCTGACCTGCATCCCTGTGCTCCAGGTGCAGGAGGATGACTTGGAGGAAGGAGTGGGCGTAGGTGTGAACTGACACCGACTCTTCCTGGAGGATGGTGAGAAACGACCCCGCAGCCGTCAGCTGCATGTCCACGCCCGCGCCGTGCAGGGCGTCCTGCGCAAGCAGAGAGAGGCAGCCATTACACGGATGAGGGACCACGAAGGCCGAGTTCTAAACACCCAAGGTCAGAGGAAACACGGTCACATCCCACAGATGACTGCATATGGCTTTTAAGAATATGCAGGATTGCTTTATTTAAGAAAACTATATTATTAATTAATCTGTTCCTGATCACTGAAGCCATTAAACCACATAAAGTTTAAATGCCTTGGGAAGTTATAAATAAAATAACATTCTGTTGCTTTATGAATGAAAATTATAAAAGTACATAAACCTTTAATTAATAGAATAGGCATTTTTACAAGATTTCAATTTGCATTATGCTATTTGTATTGTACGGTTTGCCATCATACCTAGAACAATAATGTCAAAGCTCAATCACATGCTTTCATTATTTGTAATTCTGTTGCAAAAAATAAGCATTATACATTTTACTATAAATAGAAATACACTTAATATTGTACAAATGTATTTCCCCTTTAAACAACTGACAAGAACATAAATTACTATAAGTAAACTGCTTTTAAAAGCAGAAATTATAAGACATAGGAATGTTTTTAAAAGGTAATTATATTCATTGCTATCTCCATTCAAAATTTAAAATTTCTTAAATGTATATTCAAAGTTGAAGCCTATGTGAGAATTTTAAGTTTCAACACACCTAAAAGTAAAAAAAAAAAAAAAAAACTTACACACAAACCTCATCAAAGATATTACCTATTCTTCTCCGGAAGAGAGAAAGAGTGTGTGCGATGTCAAGGTAGCTAAGAGAAATACTGTACTTTGTCTAACCAATCATGGCAATTATAAAATTGAATGCCTATTTTATAACTAACATAATAAAGTCAGCAGAACAATGTGGAACTTGCAGCCACAAAACAAAGTTTCATACCTGGGATCTTATGAAAATTAATCTTTCTGCACCTTTCCTAATTTATAAAATGCAAACTACAATGCTATCTTCTCAGAGATTTAAACCACTTCAATGGAACCTTTGTGACTTATCACTTTGTGCAAACTGAGCATTAAACAATGACCGCTGCACATCCATCCCCCACCCCCTCTCGGCCCGAGGCCGTCTCCCAGGACCGCATCTTGTCCACACCTGAGACGCTGCCCTCCCAAAACGTCCTCCTCCAGTTTTCACCTCAGGAAACAGCACACGACAACTCTGCCCTTCCAGCTGTCAGGCCAAACACTTTGTGGCGATGCTTAACACCTCTTAGTCCCTCCCACGCCGCAATCCAGTGGCCAGCCAGTCCTGGCCCAGAATCTGACCATTTATCACCTCCACCGCTCCACCCAGATCCAGGCCACCATCGTTTCCAGCCTGAATTACTCCGATCGCCTGCTGACTAGTCCCTGGTCCCATCACTATAGGGCAGCGGCCAGAGACATCCTTGTAAGTCGGATCAGGTCGCTTCCCTGCTCAGAACTCCCCAGTGGCTCCACATCCCACCTACAGGCAAAGTCAAAGCCCATTCGAAGACTTACAAGATCTGTTCCCCAAGTCCCCCCTTTTCCCAGATTTCCACGTGGTTGGCTCCCTGGTCTCTTTCAAGCCTCTGTTCAAATAGCACCCCTTCAATGAGCCTGAATTTAACCTGGAAGCTACTCCCTTGCCCCAGCTCCCACAACCCCCTTTACGGGGGCATTATCTCCATCACCTAACACAGTCCTTTGTGCGTGGTCTGTCTCCCACACCTGGAACGTAAGCTTCATGGCTGCGAGAATCTGTGTCTCTTTTGTTGACTCTCTTGTCCCCTAGCCCTCGTACACAGCAGGCATTTGGTGTCAGCAGCTGGTGTCTCCTCCCCTGTCACCTCATCTGTCTGCTCTTGGTGCTCTCTCCCTTCACACACATTACCGACACCTCCTAAAAGGTAACTTCAAGAGATTTTTGAATCTTCAAGAGATTTTTTGAGTCCTCAAGATTAGGGATTGGTAGAACTAGACACAAGGCAAAACAACAATGGGTCTCATAGAAATGCATCCTCAATCCTTACTATGGTGTCAGCGAGGAGGGGTTCCTGGCATCTCCCACCCCAGCATCTCCGTAACCACGATGTAGACCATGTGCCCCGTCTCCGTGACTCAACGGGGTGGGACCACCGCCAGTCGCTGTGCTAGAAGATGTTCTACAGCATGTCGTTCCACGGCACGACAAGCACCTTCAGATCCTCAAGAACTGTGCTGAAGGCCAGTGAGTCGGTAACCGGCAACTCGAAGAATCAACCCTTGTCCGCCTGATGCCAAGTCTAAGCACCAAGTTCTTCCTCACGAATTCTGCACATCCGCCTGTCACTTACTAAGGCCCAGCTCCCACCAGCGCCAAGCCCTCCGGGGGCGGGGGGGGAGGGGCGCACAGGACACCAGGCAGTGGCTGCTGTGGCGTGTGTTTATGTGGCCTGGCTCGTTCCCAGAACACCTGTGTCACCTATGGGTGGCTCAGTTTCATTCCGTTTTGTTTTGAACTTCTGTATCACATGCACAAACATCACTTTCCAAGTTTTTTCAACCAATAGTCAACTATGCATCTTGGGTAAAAGAAAGAGAAGAAATGATAAGGCGTAAAGCAGAAGCAGCAATTGGCCTCTGAAATCAGACCCTCCCATATCTTCTGGTTTTACTGTTTTCAGAACAGACATTGGTCCACACTCGTAACGCTGGATTTGGAAAACACTTTCAAGAGGCTTGATGTGGCCAGTCTACATCCCTTGCAGGTTTCAGAAGGCACCGCTTTTATTTAGAAACAGAAAGTACTTTGAGAAGACCTATTAAAATAAATGGTGCTACGATGCACACTCCGGGTCACATGAGTCTGCCGTTTCAAGTTCCAGGAGAGGTAACTCTGCCCCTCTCAGACAGTCACCGCGGTCCCGGGCTGCACGTACGCAGCCTGCATGCAAAGGAAGGCCAGGAGAAGCCCTCCAAGTTCTCATCTTCTTTCTGTGCTACTTAGCCTTGACTCCCGCAGAAACATCTGCCCCGACTATTTTGCATTTAATTTTCCAAAAATCCTCAAGTCTTATCAGGATTTGGGTTTTTCTCTTGTGCTGACTTCAACATCTGGGACTGTGCACTGTTAAGAAACCAGCACAGACTAAGAGATTTTATCACTGCTAGAAATCATCTGATTTCTAAACATATTTTTCTGAAACATGATACGGTAAGAGTCTGACACTTAACCGATAAGCACTGTCCTCCACCCAGTCACACCTCCTGGACAAACACAGGGACGTCCATGCTCTCTGGGGAAACAAGTGTGCGTCCTCATGGACCCTGGAAGACACTGAAAAGTAAACTCTTCTATTGCTTAAGTGCATGCCTTAATGCCAGTCTCCCTTCCTCTTAAATACTATTGTGTGGCTGGCATTCCAGCTTGAATCCTCCGAAATGAAGTGAGATAGTTTATAACCTGAGTTCACGGTACATGTCCACATTTCAAAATCTATTCCAGTTCAAGGATGGACAAGATGGGCAAGAATACTAGACACTTCTGTGTTTAATTCACTCTTTAGTTAGCATGCATGGTGGGAGAAAGCATTCTGGAAAACGACGTAACTCAGTCCTTGCAGTGGGAAATTGCTCCATTGCTCTGCCTCCAATAAACCCGCTTATATGCACCAAGAAGAGATTTCTCTTTACACTACACAACGTGGAGAACCAGGAAATAAGTCACTGGCTTATTTCAAAAGAGTAAATATTTAAGATTCACACATTTGGCAACTAAACTTACTGAATAAAACTGGTAAACACATTCACCATAAGTGGTTCTGGTTAAAGGTAAGAAAAAGCCCTGAAATTACAAAATATCCTTGCATACTTTTAGAAATAACATCACTGATTTTTTTTGAAATTAGATAATGGAGATTTAAACATGAAAATCATGAAGATCTAGGACATATGAAACATCGGGGTTCTGAGGGTCACAAATGTGGGAAGTGTTAGTAACAATAATATTGAACAGCTCTTTTGCTATAAAATGGTAACATGTATGAAATACCGTACAACTGGGTTAAACATGAATAGTTGGAGCACGGCGACTCTAAGGCACTTCTAACGATGAACTACCATATCTTAACCTTTTTCCTGTCGCTGACTGCCACGTTCCCCACTGAGATAAAGGGCAGGGAAAAGGAGTCAACAGCCCTGAAACTCAAACTGTGAGAGGGAAAATGAGGTGAAGAATAAAGGGGCGTGTTTTACTGTTCTGTAAACCTGCATTCCAGTGCTCTGCAAGGTTCATGAGGAGGTGCACATAAAAATACCCCACAGGCCTCTTCCCACTGAAGAAACACCAGCACCAGCAGGACTATCGTATTACGAGGTAAGCGTGCAATGCGGCATCCTGCCGTGCAAAATCGGGACCACACCGAACACATCAACACACTCCAAGGCAGTGGTTTGGAAACTGAACTGCTAGCTAGACTTAGTCTGCCACGTCATTTTAACATACGATGAGCTAGAGTCATGTGTTTCATGATTTCGACTTAAAATGTAAATGAGTGACTTAAAGCGTTAGGAAGCTGTGCCTATCAAAGGAATATCTATTTATTGCATACAACAGCAGTGAGCAACCATTTCACATGATCCATTGTAGCTCTATTTCATTAATTTTTTTTAAGTATGAACTGTGTCGCAGGGGGTTGGGGACAGTAACGGAAAGCGTGGCAGACTTCTATAAGCAAGAGGGAACACGGCTTCCTCCCCAGCCAGTCAGGGCAATGTGCTGTTCCCTCCTACCCTGGTCTTCCTCTAAAGCAGCCCCGGGAAAGTCTGCGTCTGATAATATCACTCTAACTTCATCTACAGCTATTTATTAAGTACCGGGATCCTACAAAGAGCTCTGGGGAACTGGAGAAAAGTCAAAGACAGGGTTGCCTACCTTTGAGGGACTACCATTGCTTGTGTTTAAATATTCAACAAATACTTATTGAGTCGCATTCAGGGCACTGCGTAGGGGCTGCAGACGGAGCGACGAACAGGACTAGCCACGAGCCCGTGACTGCCGTAATTAGAGCTGGACGAGAGCTCCGGGCGAGAAGTGCCAGATGACATAAGAACGTCTAATGAGAGACCTGATGTCTTCAAGGAGGGGCGTCATGGAGAAGTGGCAACTGGCCCACGTAAAGAGAAAGCAATAACTAAACAAAAGTTGGCACAGGGAGGCAAGAAAGCAGGAAGAGTGAGAACAAACGAAGTCCCAGCCCTGAGACGGGTGGGGCCCGGAAGCAGGTTCAGGAGGGGACAGGGGGTCAGAGTGCCTGGAGCGGGGTCGTCGGGCAGGGGCTCAGGCTGGAGAGACAGACGGAGCCCAAATTACCCAGGGCCTTGGGTCAGCATTCACCCAAGCAGGAGAGTATTCACACTGTAGCCATACATGCTCTGAAATATCATGCTGATGATAAGGATGAAAATGAAATCGGAAAGTAGTGAGGTGGGGTGGGGTGGGAGGGAGGGAGGAGTGGGCAAGGACCACTTGAGAAGCTATTCCCTTCTCTGAGCAAACCCTCAGAGTAGCTTGGACGAGGGCGGAGGTAGTGTGGTTGGAGAGAGGTGGATGGATTCAGAAAACATGTAAGATATAAAATAAGGATTGTCTAAGAGAGCAGCAAAAGAACAAATGCTATCTAGGATGACTCCCAAAATCCTGGCTTGAAAAATCAGATGAATAACACTGTTACCCATTAGGACAGGAGACACCGGGGGAAGCCCAGGTTAGGACAGGGGACACTGGGGGAAGCCCAGGTAGCATAGGAGACACTGGAGGAAGTCCAATGTCAAGGGGAAGTACAGAAGCTCAATTTTAGACGTGTTAACTTGGAGATGCCTTTGAGGCATCCAAGTAGAGATTACAAACAGGAAATTGTATGTACTGATCTGATACTCTGAAAAGATCTGATATAAATAAGAGAATTTATATAAAATAGACAGAAACTATATAGATGATACTTAAAGGCTTGGGTGTAGATGGCATTGCCTACAAAGGAAACATAGGCCAGAAGTGGATTATCTCTACTGCAGACATAATTTCACCTCAATAAAATAAGGACGTTGAAGAACTCAAAGTTTAAATAACAATTTCTGATGGAGTATTTAAGTTCTGGGCTATTGCTAACACAGTATTAGAAAACAATCCATTGGTTTGTGCAGGGCAAGGGTGATAACGGTGTGGTGAGAGGCGGGGGTTGTATGCAGGTGTGCATACAGAAACATTTGGGGTTAATATTGTTTTTGATATTAAATCAAGAAGAAAAATTAAAAAGAAAGGGAACTCCTCTTTCAGTAATGGCAGACTAGGTCATTCTAATCAGCTCTCCTGATGAGGATAATTTAAAAAGCTGAAAAAAAAAGTAAAAATCATCTGTATACAAATATATGGAAACTAACAAGATTACTCATCCAAAAGTAAAAAATTACCCATCCTACATTACCCATTACTAGAAAAATTACCCACCCAGGATCTAACAGACAATGGAATTCCAGAAAGGTGAACATGTAATTTGGAGCCTATCTTTTTCTCTGAGGACATTTGCTGATTCTAGAAAAGGCTCCCGAGTGGCCAAGAGCTTATGTGACTTTTTTGACAGCCTTTGCAGAGACCCTGGTAAGCCCCCCGGGACAGGAGAGGGCGGTCCTGCAGCAGACTGACCTTTGCAGGGAGAACAGCCCAGCCTCCAATCATCCAATACCTACAACGGACTAAATGAGACTTGACCGCCTCCGCGGTTCAGTGACTGCCAGTAGACCGTATATTCCTTTCTAGAGGAAGATATCATCCCGGACCTCAAACTATTTCTACAGATAATTATGAGATCAAACACACAACCAATAATATTCAGGCATATGAAGAGATACAATAATACGAGTAATAACCAGCATAAGCAACAGAAACTTAAAATGCACCAAAAGGAGCTCCAGGTACACTAGTGTTATCTGATACATGCCTGGGTCAAGGTGATAGAAGACACAATTGAAAGATTCAGCAGAAAATTCTAAGATGTAGAAGAAAGGATGTGGCAGACCTTCAAAAGAGCTAAACAAAAATTTTACACCAGAAAAAATAATAAAATCAATAGCAGAATGAATCACAAACAGAAAAGGATGGAAAAGATAAAAACATAAGATACCATGGAAAGGTCTAATATGGATGAACTTGAGAGTCCTAGGAGAGCAGAGATTAGACAGAAGCAAATTAGAAAAATGTCTGAAAAGGTCATTGTCATTTCTTTAGTACAGTTATTCTAACAGGTGTATGGATGTATTTGCATTTATCTAATGACTAAGCATGCTAAATACCTTTTCTTATGATTACTGGCCATCCACAAATCATCTGTGGTGAAGTATCTGTTCAAATGTTTGCCTGTTTCTAAGAATTGGGGTTTTTTTTATTATTGAGTTTTGAGAGTTCTGTATGTAGCCTGAACACATATCCTTTATCAGATACATAATTTATAAGTATTTCCTCCCATTCCATGACTTTTCATTCTCTTAACAGTGTTTTCTGAAGAGTAGAAGCTTGTATTCTTTATTTTAAGCAATTTTATCATGCTGGGTGCATGTGTGTGTGTGGTGTGTGTGTATATGTGTTTATCTTCTTTGGGGTCCCCTGGGCTCCTTGGATCTTTGCTTTGCTGTCACTCACTAATTTCAGAAAAGTCTTGGCCATTATTTCTTCAAACAGTTCTTTCCTGATCTCTCTTCAGGGACTCCAATAACACATGTATCAGTTCACTTTACACTGTCTCAACGCTGTTTAATGCTCTCTCTCTGTTTTTTTTAAGATTCTATTAATTCATTTTGAGAGGGAGGGAAGGGAAGGAGAAAGAGAGGGAGAAAAACATCAATTGGTTGCCTTTCACACGCCCCCAACAGGGGACCTGGCTCACAACCCAGGCCTGTGTCCTGACCACAAATCAAACAAGCAACGTTTAAGTTCAAAAAACGACGGCCGTTCCACCGAGCTGCACCAGTCAGGGCTCTCTTCTATTTTTCTTTTCACTTTTTCATCTTTGTGTTTTAGTTTGGATAATTTCTACCTTCAAGTTCATTGATCCTTTCCCCAGCTGTGCCCAGCGGTGTCCAAACTGCTGCTAGGCCCATCGAAGGAACGTTTCGTCTCTGACAGCATCCTTTTTATTGGATCATTTTATAGCTTCCATCCCTGCTGAAATTCCCTATCCGTCCGTGCTCACAGTTCCAAATACGTGGGCAGTGCTGGGTTCCTGGCCCCCGGCAGCAGCCAATCACCGCCATGCCTGCATGGGCAAGGCGGACTCTCTCGGGTCCCCCGCGTGCGAGCGAGTGCAAACTTCCCTGGTTCCTGGAGCTCCAGGTTGTCCTAAACTGAGATGCTACCCTGCAGTCAACCTATAGAAACCTATCACCATGCTCACTAACTGTCTTCTAACAGCTCCTTGTGGTGGACACTCCTTCCTCCCTTGTCTGTCAAAGGCAGCGTCCCAGAGTCCCCTCCTTCCTCAGAGCAGCTGTTGCTCTTTCTAATTCAGTTCACCTGGTTGTCTTATAACCACCTCTGACAGGCTCCAGAAAAATCACAACTGCATGGATTTTGTGAATAACCCACCATTGCTAAAATGAGAGGGGTGTTTTTATGAGTATCCCTGCATCCTCAGTAGAAGTGGAACGGGCTGATTTGTATTTGAGCCCTAAATAGTCCGTAAACTGTTACAAGCTTAACTATTCATTTAAAAGAATGCTTATTGCACTTTATCTCATTTCCATATGTTCTAATTTGGGAAAATTTTCTTGGATATTTAGTTCACCACACTGCCAAAATGTTAGCTAATCCACAAAGTTTTAAGTCAAACATTATAGACCTTTATTACAGTAGAGAATGTTAGTAACTTCTTTGTTCCATAGTTTTGCAAGGATTGTAAAAAAAATACCTATAAATGATCCTTTGTATCACTCAAGTGCCTAAAGTCAGAAACAATATTCAAGTAGTAACAGTGAAGTAGCCCTATTGTCATGGAAATAAAAGAATTTTGATTTAAGAATTTCAGAGGCTCCAGTTCATCTTTATTGTAAGCAAGGCAAAAGTAACAAATGTCTGAATGATTAAGAAGCACACGTGAGAATACTGGTCTCCAGCAGAATTTATTAAAAGGCAGTATCTCTAGGTCTATTAGAAATATTAGCAAGTGTAACATTTTATATATGTCCCCCAAAACTATTTACTCAGTAAATGTTTCCCTTGAATTTAATTATTATTGTAAAATAATTAATGGTGTTACTCTGTTTTGTCCTTAAACACAAATAGATCTACATAAAAAAGAAAAAAGCATAACAGACATTATTTTCAAAGTGCGTTGTAGTCAATGTACTTTTTTTTTGAGCTATAAACAACAGAAGAAAGTAATTATATCATCTGTTCATGCTCTGTAATTCCTTTGGTTAACACTACCTCTTTTTTCTTTTTCCTAGTTAGTGAACTAGAAAAACAGTTATTTAATTTTATGCTTCTTAGCCCATAGAAATCTCCCACTAAGGTCAATTCTGACCCTAATGGTTGTTTTTCATCAACTTACATCATGGAAAATATTTCACTTTCTTCCCCACCTTCCTTCACAGCGGGCAGTCCCTAAATGCCTAGCCCGTGGTAGAGTACTCTTCTCCACTGTGGGCTTTTATGATAGGGCGTCTGGAACACCGTGTTCTGCCTATTATGTATAAATGTGTTGCTTTCACAAAATCTTTTTGCTTTTCTCAGAACTTTTAACTTGAAAAACATCACCTACAGTGAAGAAGGCAGGTACTTTTATTTACGAGCTGTAAACAAAAAAGAAAAGCAATTTGTGTCTTCTGTTTATGCTACTCAATTCTTTTAGTTGAGAAATTTTCTTTCTTGGTGAACTGTAGGAATAAATCATAAAATTTCATGTTTTCTGGAAGAAAATATTCACAGTCAAGCACTAAACTTGTTAGGTCTAGATTTTCTCAGCTGTAAAATAAGAATGTAAATACATCACGTGGGATGGTCACAAGGAGTTGAAAAGGGTGCGTCCGAAGCACTGAGCCCACGGGAAGTGCTCCTCACGTTACTCTCATCTATCCGCGCATCTGTGCCACTTAAAATAGGACTGAAAGGCCCAGAAAAGTTAGGCTTTTTATCCACAAATATCTTTATTTACGCAGTCATGGCTTTCTATAAAAATCTGAAAATAAGACCGTTTTTAAAAATAGCTGTATCACCAGTAGATATGAAATACTCTAATAAAAAAATCACACTGGAAGAAACCTATGTAATTTTTTCCTATTATTCCCATAAATGAAAGTAAAGTAACACAAGATTAATAAAAGTAGAGTGAATCTTTTCAGAATCAGAAGATTGGTACACCGTATTTACTAATCTCCAATGACCAAATGTCATGTTGATTATCTCTCTTTTGTCCCTTTCTTGCTATGTCTTCTCCCACTCCCCCACCCGGAAAGGTCTCTCTAGGAGCACACATCAGCACCGCGTCACTCCACTGAGACCCTGTTTGTACTTCTGGTCCCAGAGTGCCAGCAGTGGATCAGGCCAGTGGGCCACTGGTCTTGCAGGTGGAGACACTGTCTCAGAATATTCAGCTTAATTCACGCTCACTTTTGCACTATTTTTGAGTGCCTACTATTTTGCCAAGCACCGTTCTAGGTTCTGGGGACGCTGTGATAAACCAGACTGACAAAGAGTCCGCACACTCCCGTCAGACAGGAGAAAGAACGGTAGAGATGAGGGGAGAAAGCTAGACGGGCTCCTTTAAGGGTACGGCAGAAAGCTTTGTTCGACGTGAAATGGAACGCCACTTACGTTAATTTCCTGTGACTGCCACAAAATGAGTGCCCTATAACATCAGAGATTTATTTCCCCAAGTTCTAGATGCCGTAAGTCTAAATCAGTATCACGCGGCCAAAATCAAAGTGTTGGCAAGGCCACCGCCCCTCCGGAGACACGAGGGTAGAGCCTGCTCTTTGCCTTTTCCAGCTCCGGCAGTTGCTGGTGGTTCTGACCTGTGGCTGCACCGCTCCCACCTCCGCCTCAGCTTCCCGTGGCCTTCTCCCCTGTGCCCGCTCTGCCTGCCTCTGCTCTCCTCGCATCCAGGGCCCGCCCAGATAATCCAGGATAATCTCCTTGTCTCAGAATCCTTAACCACACTGTCCAAATAATGTAACATTTATAGGTTCCAGGGATTAAGACCTCGTATCTTAGAGGGGGCAAACATAATTCCGAGGACCACATCACTGAAGCAATTTACAGGAAGAAGATATGACTGATGCTTTTAAAAGATCTCTCAGAAGAAAAAAACAAGGAACTATGTAAAATGATAGATGTATGTATTAATTGTGGTAATCACTTCACGATGCATACATATATTCAATTATGGTGTACACTTTAAATATACACAATTCTGTCAAAAAATTTTTGCCAGTTGATCCCATATAAATAAATAAATAATAAATAAATAATAAATAATAAACAAACGCGCTCTCTGCTGGCAGAGCAGGCGCTGGGGGCAAAGCAGAAGCAACAGGCCCAGGGAGGAGGCTGCTGGGTGACCAGGCGAGAGCCGGCTGGGCTGGAGGAGTGAAACCGCACACTGCACACCTGCAACCGCCATGACGGGCTCACGAAGAGCTCGCACCGCGGTCAGAAGCAGCACTCGGGAGTCAGACGCCCTGTGCAAACTAAGCGCACCACCTGCCGGCTTTGTGACTCTGGGCACTCACTCAACCCAGTTGTTTCTCCCTCTGCCAAGGGGCCCTTAGGGAACGAGCATTCGCAGAGACAAAAACGTGTAAGGTGTTTGATCAAGTGCAGCACCTGACACGCAGTAAGACCTGAATAAATGTCAGCTACAGTTATTTTTGTCTGTTCCCGACATTGCACGTTTTTCTTCTTACTTTCTTTATTGTTGTTTAATTACAGTTGTCCCCATTTTCCGCCATTACTCTCCCCTCTCCTACCCACCCCTCATCTCTCATATTTTCTACTATATAATTTTATACCATATATCTTAATTTGCAAAATAAGTTTTTAAAAAAGGGATTCAATAACTCAAAAGGTGCAAATGTTTTCTGCACTCCATTACAAAGGAGTCACCAATATTATATGGTGTAATTATATCATTACCACTTTAAATTTTATAAAAGACCACAATACTTCAGAAATTTATCTTGACAATCAAATTCTCTCACTTTTACATAACTAGAAGTTCAAATCAAACATTGAAATCTAACATCTAAGACTTCAACTTAATATAGTGTGGGAAAGAATTCAAACTTAATAAGGACAACAGAAAACATTTCTTTCTCATAGATAACCTAGGATTAAAATCATATAACATGGATATATTATAACAACTATATTTAAGTGTCTCCATACCTAGAAAATTTAGAATAAAGTTCAAAATATTTCCTTTCTGGGTTCTTCTTTAAATTTAACCTTGAGGTGTGTGACCTAATTGCATTATCATCCACTGTCCACTTCAGATAAAGTTCAGAAAGTAAATTTTAGAAATTGTATGGCTTAGCTCAGTTCTGATCCTGACTCAGTTTCTTCCAGTTCATTTTTAACCTTAAATTCCTTCATCTCTAAAACAGTCAAAATTGTACCTTATTTATTTGTTTATTTATTTTAATCCTCAACTGAGAACATGTTTATTGATTTTAGAGACAGAGGAAGGGAGAAAGAGAGAAAGAGAAGGGAAGATCTATCAGTTGTCTCCCGTACGCACCCTGAATAGGGATCGAACCCAAACTTAGCCATGTGCTCTGACCAGGAATCAAACCCGCACCCGTTTGGTGTATGGGATGATGCTCCAACCGACTAAGTCACCCAGCCAGGCAACACGGTAACCTATTTGAAAAACCATTTTTCTCTTAACACCTTATTGTAGGCATGAAACACAAATGCAATAAAACAAAAAAATAAAATATCATTGGTGAAATTTCATCTGGTGTTCTTTAAGGTACAGGGTGAGTTCTAAAAGCTGCTTATACTACTGTTATAGACATGATAAGAATCTTGGGAATGATTAGCTTCTTACATAAAATGCTTCTTGTTCCTATCGCTCACAGAAGGATCAGTATTGGTAAATACTCAAACTATTCTTCTCCATGGGTTTAACAAACTAGTAACCAAAATACTCAGAATCAGCAAAACCGTGTAAATGCTCCAGCCTGGACTCAGGAAGTCAGCGCTCACTTCCCACATCCCATTATCCATTGGGCAGTTTTGTTCATGCAACCTCGATAAACGCATCTCAGACGAATCCCGCTGCTCTCGCTGTCTCAAATTAGCTGTCCTAATCCAAGCCACCTTCAGACACCACAAAGACCAGTGCTGCGGTTTCCTAGTTCTCCCACTCCAGCCCACTCGGCACACAATTATCAAAACGACGAACGCGAATGGGAAGGAAAGGTCACGGCTCCGCTTAAGCCTTCAGAGGTTTCCCACCACCCTAGAAAGGGGCAGCTCTTGGGTGCTCTGTCACCGACCGTCACTCTAACGTCTTTGAAAGCCACACCCTCCCCAGATGCACCGGCTCCAACCAAACAGGCGTCTCTCAATTCTACAAAGCTCTCTCAATTTAGGGCCGCTCTGTGCTCTCTCCGCCTCCACACTCATTCCTGACCCTTCAAATGCCTGCTTCCTCCGAGCCTGTCAGTTTCTAGCTCCACAAAAAGGCTTCCCTTGCCCTTCCAGTGTTCCCCCTGTCACCTATCCTGATCTTTACACTCACTCACTTGTTTTCTGTCTGTTTCCCCTCTGGACGGTCACGTCCTTGAGCTCAAGTTCTCTATTTTGATCACTCTATTTTCTCGGCGCCCAGAGCAGTGCTCGGAACCGGGAGGTATTCAGCAAACATTTACGTATGGACGAAAACGCCGTTATTACTAAATGCTCACTTGCACTGCAAGATTTTGTTTTTATAAAATTAACTAAAATTATGACTGTGGCAAAAGTGAATACAGTGGCTATGTGTGACTTTTGTCATCGTTTTATCTTTGAAAGTAACCACTCACAGAAGCAAGGCAGAACTGGAGAAGGTGCTGACTGTAAGTACAAAGACGTCTTAACAATGCATGAACACAATGATTTAAAAATGATTTGCACATAACACAGGTTCTATAATTTGACACGGGGTTGTTTACATGTTTAGCTGCCTGCATTATATTGCGAGCCCTCTACAAAAATCATGATTATTGCCTCCACAAAGTCTCACCGAGTTGCTTAATCCTTCGGCATGTTTACATAAAGTCAGAATCACAAGACTCCCATGCCTGTTCTTCAGTTGTGTCCTGTGGGTTTGAGGCCTGCCTGGCGTGGAATCTAATCTGTGACTCAATTCCATCTTTTTTGTATGCTTGATGATTAACTCAAGAAATGAATGAAATCATTTCCTCTAATAAAGGTTTTTCTTAGTACATATTCATTAGTACACATTTTCTTTATAGTATTGTAACTCTTCATTCAGTTAATTTTCTATATTATGGACTAATTTTTATTACTTAAATGTTATTAAAATCATCTTTATAACTCAGTTATAAAGCACATATAGTGTATATAGTGTATATTATTGTTTATACATTCTCATGAAATTAAGATTTTGGGGGCATTATTATTTAATAAACTTTACTGAAAACCTCATTAACAAAATAATTTTTTCAAAATAATTTAGAGACCTAAAGGTCACTATCTCTATTCTTCATCTTTTATTTTTACTTTATGAAACTTTGGACATTCAGTATGCTGTCTGTGGACCAGACTTAGCCTGCTCAACACATGTGTGTATAGCACAGTCAGTACTTTTAGCTTTAAATCTAATTCGCTAGGATAGAATAACTTTTAATCAAGAGGACCTAACTACTTGTTGCCTTCTGATGTTTAACTGGCACTTGGAGGGGTTAATACTGACAAGCTAGGTCAGTTAATATCATGGAAGTTGAGTGTAAAACTAAAAACCTAGACTGTACAGACTTAATTCCATTTAAATTATAGCATGAATCTGGGACAATAGATATGAAAAAGTTTGATTCACTTCTGAATCACATACAATACTAAAATAAACATCTCAATTCACCATTGCAATTAGCAAAAAAAAAAGAGAAAGAAAACCCTCATATTGCCTGCATAGATGTGGCTGTCTTGTAAAAACAACATAATACTAAATCACAGTAACTGAAACCATGCTATAGGTGCCTAAAAATAAAACTCAAGGACACACTAATAATTACAGCATCTTAAACACATATTGATCTAAAAGTGATGAAAAAGTTATAACCAAACAGAAAGCCAAAGAAAAGCACACAAAACTTTCAGCAAACATAATCCCCATTAGTAGGTAAGTTCCCTAAGGATACAGACTGTTGTCTGTTTTGTTCATTCAAGTTCTTAAAAACACCGCTTTGCACACAGGTACAAATAAATAATAAATACTATGTATTAAATATTTAGCATTATATATTAATAATCAAATATTAAATAGAGGAAAGAACGTTCTAGTAGATCAAATATTTTTGCTTATGGCAGGAAAACTAATTCTGAACAATCTAGGAAGCAATAAAATAAATAGAAAACTAAAATTGTGATGGCTACAATTCAATCTTTATTTGATGATTCTTTACACGTCACACCACAGGGCTATTATTAGGAATATAAGTAAAATTGAATATTATCAATGTTGTAGAATACTATTCATATAAATTTAAGTCAACAGAACACCAAATAAGATAGCTAGCTATGGTTTTGTAAGACTATTTAAGAGTCTTTTGAGCTACTGAAAAGCTAACTTTATTAAAAAGTCTCTGCTCAGAAAATGACTAAAGAAATCTTTACAATTTAAGGTCTGGATTTCTCCATTTCCATCAGCCAATTTCTTTGAATATTTTCATCACAGTGTAAAATGTGCACCAAAATGCTTCCTCCTCTCAGTGAGTAAGTACAAAAGATCAGCCATCAGAAGCTCTGAAATTTTCTCCTGATGATAACATGCTACTGGAGGAAAGAAAAGGTAAATTCAAATCTTATTTTGCACCAACTTACTCTAACTTTTGGCAAGACTCTCCGAAGTGTTTCAGCAGGATTCTGTCGCATCAAAAATGGAAGATTTGCAATCACACTTGTTCCCTGGATATCTTGACCAGCACTTACAAAGAAAAGACAAATTTAAAATGTGTAATTATAGGCTGAATTCCTGGTTTATGACTATAAAAGTAGAGATTCATTTGAAAACAACTGCTTTTAATGACAAACACTCAAACTCTAAAAAAGTTGTAAACTTTAAAGATATCATTTAGATATAAAAATAAAGCCAGAACTGAAATTTCATTAAGCAAACCTTACAAGTGCATGAAGATATTAATTATGCTAATACTAAAAACAAGATTATCTACATACATGTCTTAAGTCTAAAAGTCTTCAAGATTATTAAATACTTACTTTCAAATTCTACCTCATTTTTTCCTGTGACCTGTTAATTTGCTGTATTTTATAAAAATATACATGGCAAAGTTTCATTCCAGTAAACTATTAATAATCATAACAACGGCAGGGACAGCGACAAAATCCACTGTAACAGAATCACACAATGACTTGCTCCTGGTATGATGAAGTGACCTGCGGCTCTAAACAGACTCAGTGAGTTGCCAGAAACTTCTTAAAGCAATACTCAGTATTCTTAAAGGTCAGTAGGACACATTTAAATAGTACTTCTTGACAAACTATTCACTAGGTCACTACAGCTTTCCCAAAATAACCTCAGTGATACTCTAGTGGTCTAAATACCTTAGAAAAGGTGTTCAGATTCTTCTGAAAAAAAAAACTGTTCTATACAAAAGTTCTTTGTTTTTAATACACAAGCTAAGTGACATAAGAAGTCCAAGCACTTGAGATATATATATATATATAAATAAATAAAAGATGCTAGTGAATGTAGCACTGGTATTCGGGTACCAATTTAAATGCTAATCGCTGATGCCATGTTTATTTATCTTAATTAAAATAATTTTTAGTTAGCTCTTCAAATGGAACTATTGTTATTATATATGTAAGACTTTAATATGGTTTTTAAAGATTTTTTCAGCATTACATTTATTTGCTTCAGCTTTCTAAGTTCCGGTAGTAAGAAGCATGTTCCGACCCTCAGCAGAGCTGCCCTGCTATGGAGGAAGGTGCTTCCCCTTTTGCAGTAAGCAGGCTATGGGCTCCAGGCCAGAACAGCATCCCACTAGTATCACTGCTCTCTCAGCAAATACTTTAAAAGGCAAATCAAGAAAGAAAGGAACTGAAATAATGGACACATGCCAAGATGGGGAGGAGATCAAGAAAAGGAAATTAAAGTTGCACATAAAATTACTACTTCTAGCAGGTCGAATGGTGCCCCTGCTACCCCATAAAATACGTCTATGCCCTAAGCCTAGAACCTGTGGTGTTATCTTAATTTGAAAAAGGACCTTGAGATGCAGAGATCACTCTGGATTACCCAAGCAGGCTGTAAGCCCAGGAAGAAGTGTCCTTAGAAGATCCTCAGAGGAGCAGGCACTCGGAACAGAAGGCACTCTCACTGCAGAGCGGAGACTGGGGTGACGCCGCCACCGGCCGAGAATGCTGACCGCGGCGGAAGCGGGAAGAGGCCAGGAAAGGGTGCTCCCCGAGAGCCCTGCTGACAACCTGGCTCTCACTCACTGACACAATTTCAGAATTCTGCCCTCCAGAACTGTGCGAGAATAAATTTGTTGTTTTAAGCCATGCGGTTTATGGTAATGTGCTCTAGCAGCCACAGGGAACAAATACACTAGCAGAGAACTGAAAGAGAAGAGCCGTATCTGCAAAACTAATGCTCATATGACAACTTCGGGGCCAGAGCAGAGGTTCAGTAAATGTATCTGGAAAGCATGAACGATTGGATGGCTCACTGGGTGAATCTGTTACCTTGATATTCAACTGATTAGTAAGGGGAAATGGGAGCAAAGGGACTTAGACACTGAGTTTAATAAATGGGGAAGCATAAGCCCGTTTGCTTCACCAGGAAGCTACAGCTTTTCGCACTCCGGGGGAGCACAGCATGGCTCCACCAAGGGGAGTAACGCGCCTGCGCTCCCTCCTCCAGGGCCAGACCGCTGGGGGACACAGGGGTGGTGCTGGACCACAGAGGTCTGTCCATCCAACTAGGGGGTGTAAACCCATCCAAAGCCCTGAAAGCTTGGGAAGTTGATTGGTTCTTTTGAAAAAGCACTCAGCCCTGACCAGTGTGGCTCTCGGTTGGGCACTGTTCCTCAAAGCATAAGGTCACAGGTTCAATTCCTGGTTGGGGCACATGCCTGGGTAGCATGCTTGGTTCCCAGCTGGGGCACATGTGAGAGGCAACTTGTCAGTGTTTCTCTTCCTCTCTTTCTCCCTCCATTCCCCTCTCCCTAAAAAAATAAATACATTGGATCTTTCTTTAAAAAATGCCAACTATACTTAGAAAAAGAAAAGAAATAGCAACTGGCCCATCCCAAGCCCAAGCTGATTGTATCCCAGGGGAACAAAGGAGCACTCGCTCTCTTCCTCTCTCTCTCTCTCTCTTCTCCTCTCCCCACCCCCCCTCCCATCCCATGATGCACTCCCCAGGTCATTCGGGCACTCTCTTGCCTGGGAACACGTGACCGTGAGGGTCTAGCAGCTACCCATCCTACAGCAGATGGTGCCAGCTCCAAAAGGACTAAGCTCCCTCTCGTGCCCAGGACCCGCACCTGCATGGTGCATGTGCCTGTTCTCTTCATGGCCGTGTGGCCCTAGCAGTCGCAGAGCCCATGGCCACGGGATTCCACACACAGGCTGCAGGAGCCTGCATACCGCAGCACAGCCATGGACGGCAGCTGGAAACACATGCTAAGCGAGCCAGATGCTGGACTGGGCTGGGCTTTAATATGGTACAGAAACTCTGGACACTGGCTTCTGTCTTGGCCTTGGTGAGGACACAGTTGGACTTTTTCCACGGCCAGGTGGACAGAGATAGGGCATTGGGAAGTCAGGAGGGGAACCCTCTTAATTTTACAGTATCAATAAACCATCCATCGGAGCCCCATCCTCCCGTGCAGGTCTCAGGACATTCTCTTCTTCAAGGCATGGCAAGAACTCGTTTTCCACTGATAACAAATTGAAGTCAGTAAAATTTAGCGCTGAACATTCAGTGAATTTTATTCACTAGCTTTGCAGTTAAAAAAATATACGAGAAGAGAGAACCCAGAAACCGGCCTCCACAAATATACCCGACTGACATCTGACAGAGCTGGGAAGGCAATTCAAGGAAGGAAAGCCAGCCTTTTCAGCAAACGATGCTGGAGCAACTGGACACCCAGAGGCAAACAATGAACAAACAAAAAACCTTGACCTAAGCCTCATTAACTCAAAATGAATCACAGACTTACGTTTTACTGAAATGTAACCTATAAAACTGTTAGAAAAAAACATAGGAGAAAGTCTTTTAGATTTTAGGGCTAGGCAAGGAGTTCTTAAACTTGACACCAGAAGCATAAAGAAAAGAAAAAACTGATAAATTAGACTTCATTGAAATTAAAAACTTCTGCATTGTGAAAAGCCTGGTAAGAGGATGAAAAACAAGCCATGGATCGGGAAAAAATGTTTGCAAACCACATGTTTGATAAAGGACTAGTATTTAGAATATTTTTTCAAAACCCAATAGTAAAAAAGCATGCAATCCAGTTAGAAAATGGGCAAAAGATATTTCACCTTAGGCGATCACCATTGTAAATAAACACATGAAAAGATGTCCAACATCATTAACCATTAGGTACATATCAAGTAAAGCCACAAGGAGATATCACTACACGCTTATCAGAATGGTTGAGATAAAAAATAATGGTACCACCAAATGCAAAGAGACTGGACCACTCATTCATCACTGGTGGAAATGGAGGCAGGTACAGACACTCTAGAAAACAATTTGGCAGCTTGTTAAAACTAAACGTGCAATACATACAACCAAGAAATTGTACTCTTGGCATTTATCCTGAAAAAATTAAAGCATATATTCATGCAAAAACCAATGGATAAATGTTCATAGCAGATTTATTTGATCCAAAAAAATTATAAACAACCTATACATCTTAAATGGGCAAATGGTTAAACACACTGTGGTACGTCCACGCCATGGAATGCTACTCGGCCATAAAGAGGAGCAGAGTATCGACAGATGCAGTGGGCTGATGGATCTCCACAGAAGTACACAGAGTGAAAAAGCTGAGCCCAAAAGGTTACATATGTATAATTCCACTTACACGGTGTGGGGCAAAGTAGGTTTACAGTTGTTCATATGGAAAATAATACAGTAATTAATAAATAACAATACAAAATAAACTCTGTGTTTCGTGTACTCACAACCGTAAACCTGCTTTTGCCCACCCGGTACAACGTTCTTGAAATGTGAAAATTATACAAATGGGGAAGAGAATGATTTCCAGGGGTTAAGATGGATGGATGTCGGTGGGGGAAAAGGGGAATAGATGTGACTATAATGATGTAACCTGGGTAGTGATTAACTACCTTGACTGTCTTGATTGTATCAATGTCAGTAAACTGGTTGTGATATTGTACTACAGCTTTTTAAAAATTTACTACAATAGGAAACTGGGTAAGGAGAACATGGGTATCTACATGGGGAGATGCAGAAAAACCGGAATTATCTTCTGGAGAGTGGGCCCATTGTAGTATGGGCTTCCCCCGCTAGGTGAGTGTTCTAGGAGCCCATCTTTATCACTGTACCAGCTGGTGTTGTTGTGAGAGGCTGCGTTCAGATTCACTGAATTTTTTTTAAGACTCTTTCAACGCATTTGCCCATTTCATGATGGGTGATTTACAAGCACACCTGCCCACACTGCACGCATGTTTTTGACCAAAAACAGCACGACCCCTGTGCCCCACCTGTTCTCACCCGAGTGATGTTTTTTTGTCTTCCCAGATGAAAGAAAGTCCTCAAGAGAAACATTTTGCCGACGTGAAAGAGGCGAAACAAAAAATGGCAGAAGCACTAAAAGACATCAAAATTGATGAGTTCAAAAACTGTTTCGAGCAGAGGAAAAACGTCTCCATAGATGTACTGCATCAAATGGAGAGTACTTTGAAGGTGACTGAAGTTTAAACATATAAGAATAAATACACAATTTTTTAACAAATAAATTCTGAGTGTTTTGTGTCTCCCCTCATAGTATTTCTTAAAAGTGTATGTGAATCTATAATTCTCTCAAAATACAGAGTTTAATTTTTTTGTAAAAATCAATATGGCAGACTTTTAAAAAAACACACATGAACATCTCAACCAATGAAACAATCTGACAAATCCAACACTCGTCGTGATTTAAAACTATCAGCAAACTAGAAACAGAGGGGAACTTCTTCAACCAGATAAAAGGCATCTCTGAGAAACGTAGAGCTAACATCACACTAAGGGTGAGAGAATGAATGCTTCCCCCCGATCATGAGCAAGGCAAGGGCGCTCACTGTTACCACGTGCACGCAAACAAAATGAACAAGCAGGACAGAGACAGACTCAGAGCGACAGAGGACATCTGATGGCCGCCAGAGGGGACTGGGTGAAGGAGGTGATGAAATTAAGAAGTACAAATCGGTGGTTACAAAACAGTCACAGGGATGTAAGTATAGCGCAGGGAGTATAGTCAATAATATTGTAATAACTATGTGTGGCGCCAGGTGGGTACTGGGAACACCAGGGGATCACTCTGTGAAGTATTTCTAACCGCTATGCTGTATACCTAAAACCAATACAAAGTGATATAGAAAGGAAACTGCAACTGAAAAATATTTTTTTTTAAATCTTACTTTAATTAGTATGATCAATTCATGTCTGGCCCTTCTCGCACTCAGAGAAAAAAGCAGATGCATTTGGGTGGTACCCTGGGAATCAGGGCTGAGAAGGGGAAGCAGCGAGGTCCGCTGGTGGTTCTCCGCTGGAGTGCTGCCCCCCACCCCCACCAGGGCGCACGTGACAACACCTGGAGACATTTTTGATCACCGCCATTTAGAATCCAAGGGACGCTGCTGAACACCCTGCAAGACACAGGACAGCAGCTGCCCCTAACAGAGAATGTCAATGATGCACCAAGGAAACGTTTAAGAAATCCTGGTTTGCACAAAGTAACTATTAGTTGAACCATACAAAACTGCCAACCTGAGAAAATTATTGACCTAAAACAATGGCAATTTCATATTTCTAACTTATGCACCCAATTTAGTGGGAATACATTGCCAGATTTCAAGGCAATGTACGCACGTTGGTAAGCACAGTCGGCTACAGCAGGGCTGCCACACTGCAACGTGAATCGGAACCCCTCCGGGAGCACCGGTGAAAGCTGCGCCTCGCCCCACAGATTCCGGGTCAGTGGGTTTCGGTGGCGCCTGGGAACTTTCTCTCTAACAGGTTCCCAGGTGACGCTGAGGCTGCTGCTCTGCAGACCACACTCCGAGGCCCACCACGACAGAAGAAGACTGGGAAAAAAATGGAGGCGCCTGCAGGTTCCCCCCCGGTTTCAGACCCCGTGGGTGAGCGAGCCAAGGGCGCAGTCGCAGTGCGTCCAAACGAAGCATAAGGTCCGTCTGACACGGACTGCGCGTGTTCACTCCTTCTGTCTGTCCTGGCAACGGGGCTCCTCTTCAGGATTACCATGTTAACAGTGACAAGGCGAAAATCAGCCAGCAGAGGCGGAGAGCGCGCACCAGAGGACAGGATGAGCAGGAGCACCCAGGGTGGTGCATCAGACAAAAGCAGACGCGCACAAGAGTAGACTTGGCTATCCAGCACGCTCGCATGCCCGGGAACCCCTTGGGCGCTGTGGACCCACTGTTACCTCCTGCTGACTCTGATTACAATCAGGAGAAATAAACCAAATATGTGTGAATCCATGCCACTAATCACTTCATGGAAGGAACCCAAAAACAATCAGCAGAGGTTTCAGCCAACAGTTAAAAAATTTACTTTATTGCTATCCCATATGGTACATGTCATTTTAAAATAAATGTTTAATAAGTATTTTATTTATATTTTTAATTTTTATTTTAATTTAATATAATTTATTTTTTTTTTTACAAAATAAGCTGCCTGGACTTCAAAACTTAGAACTTGCAACTAAAAGGCAAAGGGATTAATCATCCTGGCTACACCACAAGCTATTCCTTTTCGCCCGAATTGTGCTGGTCCGTGGGATATGTTCCTTTTTAGGGTACTCACGCAAAAAAGACACGAGCCCACTCAGCAAACCATCCCTCTAAAACTAAAAAGAACTGGGTTAATCATCTAATCTGTGCACCGGTGGCTAAAAAGGAAAGAGGAAGGGACTAGTTAGATCAATGAATTTAGGACAGCTATCATTTGAATTCTAAATTAATGTTACTAATTATTTTATTCCCACTGGGAGATGCGCCTATTTAAGGAGCCATTTATAGTGATATCTTAAGCCAATGGCAAACAAGTCAACCCGCTCAGGCACTTTCTGCGATAATGAAAAGTCTCGCAGGCTTCGCTGTCATCTCAGCTGCGGCCGCTGCCACGCTCCCTTCGTCGTCCCCGTGAGTGACCCACCGCTGGTTCCTGACCCCTCTAACCCAATGACGTTCTGTCCAGATTTCACAGTCTCCAATGCCTAGCACAGTACCAACACACAGTAAAGGTTCTATACATTTTTTATTTACATGGAATTTGTCTCCACATCAACAACCGCTGTCAAAAGCTGGACAACCGTTACCTGGAAATGCTCCATTTCTAGAATCTCAAATTCCGATCTCACTTGCTGCCTATAAACGCTCATCTTTCTATTTTTCTCATTGCTAAATTCATTTTTTTTTACCCTCATCACATTGCTAATCCCTCAATTCCTTCTTATTCTCCTGGTTCTGATATTCCTCCTACTTTTACTTTCTTACTTGCCAGCCTGAACCGCCTGACTATTACTTCAATTATGGTCCCACCAATGGCCTTCCTTTTTCAATCTCCCTCCTCCTAATAACAATAAAAGTCGTATCTAATACACTATGTACTAGGCATGCTGATAATAAACACCTTATCTGCAGTCATCTTGTTGATTCTCCCAGTAATCTTATGAGGTAGATTAGATGTCATGACTAGCTCCATTTTACAGATGAGCAAATTAGGACTTGGAGAGCAGAAGGTATTTGCCCAAAGTTACCCAGTCCGGACAACTCCAAAGCCCACGGACTGACCATTACGCACACCGCCTCTCTTCCAAACGGCGCACCCAGCCAACGCCAAACCCTCCCATCTGCTTCTTCCATCACACTCCTGATCCGGAGCCATGTAGCACTGCTAGAGAAAAATGTGTGACTATGCTGCTTAATGCTTTTAAAAAACATAATTTCAAAAAGAAAAAAAAAAAGCTGGTTCTCAATGATGCTGGAAAGAAACAAAATGACAACCAATTTGTGAGAAACAAAAAAAAAGGACCAGAGACTCTTGGTGTATCTATCGTATTGTCCAAAGCACTTCCAGAAATATTATCCTGGTCTCTAGAAACGAGGCTATCTGTGCTGGTTGATGAAGCCCGCGCCCTTCCCCACAAAAAGGATAGGCTGCATGTTAGGCCAGGTCTAGACAGATACTGACAGCACTATCTTTATTCTTACGCCTTGCTTCGAAGAACTCAAAATCTAGTGAGAAAAACAGATTCACACATGAAAAACCCTGACTGTATAGCAAAAGGCCCTTCTCTTTTCCTAGCCAGACACACTCATAGTTTATTGAATCCTAAAACAAGAAAAGGGAGAGGGGGAGGAGCATATGCTACCCACAAATGACAACATAACCTAGTCAGAGAAATTAATCCGAGAATTCTAGTTTGCTGCTGCTCACGGACGTGCAGGATGTGAAACGATTTGTGTGTGCAGAGCCTGCGATCCTAATTCTAGCAGCTTGCATTTCAAAACCCAAAATATAACACATCGAGCTGCTGACACGGCTCGAATTCAGAACAATTGAAGCAGATGCCGCGCACGCCTTGCCATGGGTCTGCAAGGAAAACTCAGCTTTAAATAGTCGATACTTAATCATTTCTTTACTCCAAGTAGATTATTAAGCAGTATATTTTAATGAATAGAACAAAATTAGTCAAATAACTAGCTGAGAGAATTACACTTCCAAGAAAGACAAAAAATTTCTTTTAAGACACAGATGACTCAGGAATAATGAGCAGAAGTTACTGAATACCAACCCAAAATGTCAGTAATTTTGCAAATGTGGCTTATTTTCATATCAGCACTACAAAATTGAATCCTTAATAATGTTAAATCTTCAAAACATCGCCTGTAAGAGGTTTGCGCACTTAGGGAAGCATTCAACTCTGCTTGTAGATATCACGCTGAGAATCACAGAGAAACGAATTACATTTTTAATAGCACCAAAGAAAGAAAAAGAAAAATGAAGATTTAAGGGCCTACCATGTGCCTGGCAAGGCACTTGATACACATTTATTTTCACATTCTTGACTTTACATATACATCCTATCCGTTACAGTTGAGGAAACTATGTCCCAGGAAAATAACATGAGATTTACCCAAAGCCGTTCAAGTACTGCAGGTGAGAGCCAGGATTCTAACCTACGATTCTAAGTTCACAACCGAGGGCTACCACAGAACCCAGGGTGATAGTCCCATCATAAGAAGTGGCTAGCTAGACTACGGGCCTAAGAATGTCTTCTAGCCCTGACCAGTGTGGCTCAGGTGGCTGAGTTCCACAGAGCAAAGGGTCACCAGTTTGATTTCCTGGTCAGGGCACATGCCTGGGTGCGGGCCTGTCCCCAAATGGGGTGCACACGAGAGACAACCGATCAATGTCTCTCTCTCACTACAAGGTTTCTCTCCTTCTCTTTTTTCTTCCCTTCCCCTCCCTCTACAAATAAATAAACAAAACCTTTAAAAACTGTCTCTAGTTTAATAACTTTGCAAAAGAAAAGTTTCCACGTGAATTACTTAGTAATGTTCACACTATGATAAGTGCCTTTACTCATAATTTCCTCTATATATCTTTTGCTATCCTAATGCCATGTCAACCTAGTATGCAGAGGTTCCGTGGTCATTGTGAGGAAGATACAAACGCCTCTTTTCATGAAACCAGCATCACCAGTTACAGAGAGGGCATTTCCTTCTCAATGGCTCTTCAACTTCCTATAGCAAAAATTGAGCTCCCTCTTTTTACCAAGAGAGGTACAAACAGCCCTATGATTCTCCGGGACGCATCTCAGAAATGCATCACCCTCTTTCTTCTCCTCACAGCCCACCTCCAGTCTCACGAGAGCATGTGAGACGAACACTAACTATGCCTACTGGCTCTGGAGCGGAATGAGTCTATGAAGGGGCAGACACACACCTGTTGCATCAATAAATCTTTCCTAATTTTAGTTTTTGTACTGCTTATTTGGGATTTTTCCATATTCCACTTCAACATTAAGATTATAGTTGTTGTTAACGTCCGTATTTTTAATTGATTATACCCAGAAGGATAATTATTAACAACTAGTGTCAGTTATACATACTAGTACACATGCGCAAACACGTGTATATTCACGTCACAATTTGAAATGTATTCCTTACGCTAAACACATGCTAGAGTCATGCTAAAAACATTTGAAAACCATATTTCTACAGTATTTTGCAAAGAATAAAAGGAAACATTACAAGAATATTGAAAGGTACATAAATCACGAGTTCAGGAATAACTATACACATTCGGAAGATGTCTGGAAACACTGTAACCTCTCCCATTATTTTTTTAAAACCAGCCTTTCTATTTCCCCGTGAACACACAGCAGTAAACATCATTTTAAAAACACATTAAAGATACAGGAATATAGAACACAGCAGGGGCAAAGGATCGCTAAGAAGGCTGGGTTTACAGAGCAGCTACCCTGGGAAACCAGGAGCCCGGGAGGGAGGACAGAACAGTAACTGACAGCTGTATAAAAAGAGAGACGATCGGGCCGGATCCCCGGAACCTGCAGAGAGAAAGGATGGTGAACAGCTATGATAGGAAGGGGACGGGACTACCAATTACCTAACCTGTGGAGGATAGGTGGGCTGACGTTCAGGTAGGCTTTATTCAGGACCTGCTGCCTGCCAAGCACTGGTTCTGCATTCTCTGACAACCCTTTATGCCTAGCCACAGAATTTGTCAGGCAACAAATATTGACCAAGTGCTTATTACCTATTAGGCACTGCACTAAGCCCTGAGCAGGGACGTGGTGGCACACACAGATAAGGCCCTGCCCTATTAAGAGCTTCTCAGTCAGGGAAGACACATATTAAACAATAACAAAAATCAATTAAACCATCCTAAGTGTGCAAAGACCTATAAAGGAACAGTACATAGCACTCTCCAGAACATCACCCACTTTGAAGGTCAAGGGAAGACTTCTCTCAAGAACTGAGATTTGAAAAATAAGTAGGAATCAGTGAAAACAAAGTGTGGAAGGCACAGTATAGGTGGGATTTATTCAATCATTTCATCAACATTTACTGAACAGTTATGAATTGCCAGTCACTGAGCTCTGGAAATAAAAAGAAAATAATAAAAACAAAGCCCTCTGCTCTGTGTATCTGAATTAGAATAGAAAGGAAGAAATGGCATCTTGCAGAAATAAAATCAATAGGACTTGATACAAAACTAATTTCTGAAAGAAAAAAAACATAATGCAAAATTATTCCTAGATTTCCCTCCAGTGTAATTTAAAAGGATAGATAATCAGGCTTCCACACAGAGCGGGGACACATTTAGATTTAAAATGAGGAATTCAAGTTCAGGCACACGGAGTTTGGAAAGCCAGTGAGGCATCCTGGTGACGCCACCCAGCAAAGCAGCTCTGGGCCAAAGTCGGGGAACAAAGCCCAAGGCCACAGCCACGGATTTGGAAATTATGTCCTGGAGACAAAACTGAAATCTAGGAGTGGCTATCTGACCCAGAAAGAGAGCCCCTAACAAGGTGCTGTGGCTCCTCTCTGCTCGTTTGACTATTTCACACTATTACTGTGACTGGGCCACTGAATCAGAGGAAACACAATACTGTGTACGAACAAATCAATACTAAAATTTCAGTGTTCATCAGTCAACCAAAAGTCAGTCTTGTAAAAGCTGTGTGAAACGATGATTCTTTTTCTCTCGTGCTAAAGATACGCTAGGAGGGGAAGCTGGAGTTGAAGAAGGCCTCAGGCCTGCAATCCACCTCACATCATGACAGTGAAGAGGCCGAATGATGTGACCAAGGTCACACCGATTCTAGTGGCTCTGCTCCACGTTTCTTAGCTACAGATCTAAAACAAACAAACAAACAAACAAACAAACAAAACCATACATCATATAGCTCTCACTGCCTAGTAAAAAGAAATATGAAATTAGTCTATAGACTGATTATAATACACATATTTCTCAATAGTGAATAAGAGACCAGAGCTGCAAGTGGAATACATGCTACTTTGGAACATTAGGAAAGGAGGCCACATGGATTTGCCTACTAGTGTATCAAAAGAAATGAGCGTTTTCCAAAGTAAAAACACTATACATTTGACCCTCCAACAGGTTTCTGCTAAGCAAGGATTGCAAATCATCTTGACTAAACCAATGTGGGTTTTTTTTTTAATGTACAGCAGAATACAGAAATCCTGTGAATGATTCTATTTTGTACAAGAAAGATTTCATCTGTTTAAGTAGCAGAGATGAGAAACAGGCAAGAAGAGTGAGGACATGCCCAGGTTTTTAAGCAGTGGCAGTAAGCAGCACTTGGCGGTGCCACTTATCAGAGACAAGCTTGAATAAAGATCGGAACGAAATGATAGCGCCAGCCAATGTAAGTGCCTGAGGAAACATTAAAAGCAGCGGAACAGTAAGTACAAAAGCCCTGAGGTCATTGCGCACTCGGCACGTTTCACGAACAGAAAGGCTGGCTGCACTGCACCCCCAGGGAAGAAGCGAACAGGAAGAGATGAAATCGGAGCTGCATGGGGAAGCAGGAGGCAGTCACAGACACCAGACGAAGCACATTCTCAAACCATGATGGAACTAGAGATAAGTAAGAAAAAAATCTGGGAAATCCCTGAAGTTTTGGAAATTATACAACACACTTCCCAAATGACTCATAAGTTAAAGAAGTCCCAAGAGAAAAATTTTTAATGTTTTTAATTAAATGATAAGCGCATAACATACTAAAATGGGTGGGATGCAGCTAAAGCAGTGCCCAGAGGGAAATTTACAACATTATAATGCATTTATTAGGGCAGAAGATCTACAATCAATAACCTAAGCTTTTACCTTAAGAAACTAGAGAAAGAAAAGAAAATTAAATGCAACGCAAGCAGAAGAAAAGAAATAATACATGTTAGCATGAAAATCGATGAAATGGAAAACAAAAACATTAGAGAAAAATAATGAGGCCAAAGGCTGGTTCTTTGGAAAGATCAGTAAACTTGATAAACCTCCAGCCATGTTCAACAGGAAAAAAAAGGAAGAAGATGAAAATTACCAATATCACAAATTAAAGAGGGGCTATCACTACTGATCCCGCAAACATTAAAAGGGAAGACTAGCACGACTCGATGCCCAAGAACGCAGTAACGGAGACGGAACAGAGCGAAACACCGGCATACCTAGCGTACAGCGCAGGCGCAGTTCCAGACCACTGCAGTAAAGCAAGTCATACACTTTTGGCTGGGGGAGGGTCTTGCCTTCAGTTTGTAAAAAAAAGCAACACATATAAAGCACAATCAAATGAGTGTGCCTGTACTTGAAAGACAAAAACTACCAACACTCACTCAAGAAGAAATATGTGATGGGGCCCTGGCCAATGTGGCTCAGTTGGTTGGGTGTCATCCTGCAAACCAAAGAGTCATGGGTTCAGTTCTGGTCAGGGCACATGCCTGGGTTGCAGGTCCTCAGGTGAGGATTAAAAAATAAGTAAGCAAACCCTGGCTGGCGTACCTCAGTGGATTGAGCGCAGGCTGTGAACCAAAATGTCACAGGTTCGATTCCCGGTCAGGGTACATTCCTGGGTTGCAGGCCATGACCCCCAGCAACTGTACATTGATGTTTCTCTCTCTCTCTTTCTCCCTCCCTTCCCTCTCTAGAAATAAATAAATAAGATCTTTAAAAAAAATAAAAATAAGTAAGTAAATAAATAAATAAGTAAATAAATAGCTCTCTTTTAAAAGACATAAATACATGACTGAAATAGCCCTATATGTATTAAATAATTGCATTTTAGTTAAAAACCCTTCCAAAAAATATTCAGGCCCAAATGGTTAAACTGGTAAGTTCTATCTCACACTTAAGAAAGAAACACCTATTCTACAGGATCTCTTCCAGAAAACTGAACGCCACATTCCAAGTCATTTCATAAGCATTCCCCTAAAACCAAAACTGGCAATATAAGAATGCAGGCTGACATCTCTCATTAAAATGAATGCAAAAATCCTCAAAAATATAGCAACAAATGGAGTCTAGGAACATATAAAATGACACATACATCATAACCAAGTAGATTTTACCCCAAGAACACAAGGCCAGGGCATTTGAAAAATGATTGGTGTAATTCACCATATTTAAAAAATGAAATAAGGAAAGGCATATATCATATGAATAAACTCAAGAAAAAAAAGCAGCTGACAAGATTCAATATCCATTCAAGACATTTAAAAAAGCTGTCAGCAAATAGTAATAGAGGGAACTTTGTTAACTTAATGGTCTCTATGAAGACCTACAGCCAGCATCATACTTACTGGTGAAAGACGGAAGGCTTTTGCTTCCGCCACAAGACTAGGACCAAGGTTAGGGGGTCCTCCCTCACCATTCACACAGAGGAGAAGCCTGGCAGATACTGCTCTAACCCCACCATCAAGATTAAGATCACCAGTGATAAGTCATGCTGACAGTGTGTATCCCCTAAAATGATGGGGTAATAAAGGCACTTCAAGTGTATGGCATTCTTTCCAAGAACCCATAACCCCAATCTAATGAGGAGGAAAATATTAGACAAACACAAGTTGAGGGGTATTCTACGAAATACCTGACCAGTGTTCTTCAAAATTATCAAGATCATGAAAAGCAAGGAAATACTAAGAAATTGTCACAGCCAATAGCAAACTAAGAAGCCATGACAATTAAATGCAATGTGGTATTCTGGATTAGATGCTGAAACGGGAAAAAAAACGGGCACTAGTTTAAAAACTGGTGAAATCCAAATAAAGTCTGGAGTTTAGTCAATAGCGATGTAACAATGTTAACCTCTTAAGTTTTGACAAATGTGCCACAGATATGTAAGAATTTAGCTTTAGCCCTGGCCAGTGTGGCTCAGCTGGTTGGAGTGTTGTCCCATAAACCAAAAGGTCATGGGTTCGATTCCCAGTCAGTGCAATATGCCTAGGTTGTGCATTCGGTCCCTGGTTGAGGCGCATATGAGAGGTAATCGATCAATGTTTTCCTCTCACATCAGTGTTTCTCTCCTTCTCTCTCTCCCTCCCTGTCCCTCTCTCTAAAAATCAATATGCATGTCCTTGGATAAGGATTAAAAAAAGAATTTAGCTTCAGGGTAAGCTGGTGAAAGGCATACAGGAACACTGTGTACTATCTCTGCAACTTTTCCAGAAATGTAAAATAATTCCAAAATAAAATTTAATTTTTTTAAAAAAGTAAATTGGCCTGGAAAGATATACTTTGTAAACACTAACCAAAAGAAAGCTGGGGTGAGTATATTAATATCAGATAAACTTCAAAACAAACAATATTTCTAGGGGTAACACCACATAACTATAAAGGGATTAATTCACCAAGAAAACATGATAATCCACTAGAATGGCTTAAACTCTAGATACCAAAAATATATGAACCACTAGTAAAAATGATAGATTTAAAAGGAGTAGGCCTGGCTGGTGTAGCTCAGTGGATTGAGCACGGGCTGCTAACCAAAGTGTCACAGGTTCGATTCCCAGTCAGGGCACATGCCTGGGTTGCAGTCCATGACCCCCAGCAACTGCACATTAATGTTTCTCTCTCTCTCTTTCTCCCTCCCTTCCCTCTCTAAAAATAAATAAATAAATAATCTTAAAAAAAGGAGTAAACAAATCCACAATTACAGTTCAGAGACGGCACTATTCCACTCTCAGTAGTCAATAGAACAAGCAGACAGAAAGCACCCTTAGAGACACAGAAAGCCTGAAAATACCATCGACCAGCCTGACCTACTTGACATATAAAACATGACACATGACAGCAGAACGCACATTCTTTCCCAAGGTACATGGAATACTCACCAGAGCGACATGTTCTGGCCAAAAAAAAAACAAACTTTAGCAAACTGAAAAGAACTGAAGTCAAGCAAAGTATGTTCTATGACCATTTACAGAATTAAACCAAAAGCCAATTTAGCAGAAAGACATCTGGAAAAAATTCACCAAATAATTGGAAAGTTATATGAGATAACACTTTTCGCCCAAAAGTTATTCACATCAAATTGACAGTGTGCAGAACTCTTTAAAGAAAATATTGTTCAACTCTGATATATTTTAGTTCAGCAAAATGAACAGTGTTTTTGGTTTGATTATAAGATTGTGGCATCCAATCCTTGCACTTTCAAATTATGAATATCTACCTTACAAGTGACCCTTTTATAAAAAGCTCTGAAACCGTTCACCACTCAAGGACCTCCTGCCCTTCAGGGACGTCCATTAGCATCTCCTGGCGGATGAACTAAGGAACGGGGGTTTAATATCTCCTTCCTCTCTTAGATTCGAGGACAGCCTGCTGAAGCGACATGGAAGCTTACTTTCCATTGGACACAACCCATCATATCATGTGGAGGGAAGGGGAGAAAACAAAGCCTGAAAAACTTAAGGGACTCGAATGTGATCACAGAGACAGGCGCCAGGTACCCTGGTTTTTACAGCAGCAAACTGGCCCTTCCTACTGCACAGTACAGCCACGTGGGGGCAGGGAGGGTTAACCTCAACACTGCACACAAAGTTTAACTGGAGACAGATCACGGATCTAAAATTACAAGATAAACCTTAAACCTTCCAGAGGGAAATGGGGAAAATATCTTAGTGATCTAGGACTTGGCAAAAATTTCTTAAATACAATATTAAAAAATACTAACTATAAAGAGAAAAGCAATCCATTAGACCACAGAAAAGCACAAAAAAGAAAAGCAAAAAACAAAAAACCTTCCCTGGCTGGCGTAGCTCAGTGGATTGAGCACTGGCTGCAAACCAAAGCATCGCAGGTTCGATTCCCAGTCAAGCCACACACCTGGGTTGCAGGCCACGGCCCCCAGCAACCACACATTGATGTTTCTCTCTCTCTCTCTTTCTCCCTCCCTTCCCTCTCTAAAAATAAATAAATAAAATTTAAAAAGTAAAAATAAAAAACCTTTGCTCTTTAAAAGGTATGACACTCTTTATAGACATGAAAAGGTAAGCCACAGCCTGGGAGAAAATATTCACAAAGCATACATCCAACACATGAGCGACAGACCTCACCAAACACGCTACGTGGCGGGCGCATAAGCACATGTAAAGATGCCCGACATCCATTGGTCATCTTGGAAACGCAATTACAAATGCAATGAAATACTGGTGCGCTAGACCATTAGAAATACCACCAGAATGGCTTAAACAGAAAAGTCTGATCATACCAAGTGTCGGCGAGCACACGGAGCAACTCAATCTCTCCCTCACTGCCGGCGGAAACAGAAAATTGCACCATCACTTGGGAGACAGGTTAGCAGTTTCTTAAAAATGTAAACATACACCTACGACATGACCCAGCCCTTCCACTCCTAGCTGTTTACTAGAGAGGGATGGAAAGCACATGTTCACACAAAGATTTGTACGTGAATGTGTAAAGCCATTTGGTCTGTGATAGCCCCAAACTGGAAATTACCCGAACGCCCACCAACTGATGAATGGACAGCCGAAATGTATTACATCCTTAAAATGGAATAATTATCAATAATAAGAAGGAATAAACAACTGACACATGCAACATCATGAATGAACTCCAAAATAATTACGTTGAGTCTTTACTCAACAGACAAAAGGGTAGCTCTTACACGGTTCATTTGTATAATATTCTAGAAATTGCAAACTAATCTATAGTGACAGGAGGCAGGTCGGCATTTGCCTGAAGTGGAGGAAGGGATCAGAGAAAGGGGAGAGGACATTGCAAAAGGGCACAAAGTGACTTTTGGAGGTGACAGATACGTTCACTATCGTAATTGTTATGATGGTTTTATGGGTGTGTCTATATGTCAAAATTCATCAAACTGTACAGTTGAAATATGTGCAGTTTCTTGGGTATCCATTATACCTAAATAAAACTGTAAAAACTAAACATAAATAAATATGTATACACATACACACTCACCAGAGAACCCAGCATTCCATTCTTATACACTTACCCATGAGATACGAAAATGCATGTCTACATCCTCGACAGGAAACACTGATCCACAGTGACAAAAGGCAGATCACCGCTTAGCTTGGGTCAGGGTGGAGGAGTAACTGCAAAGAGGCACCGCTGGAGAGAAAACTTTATGACCACATGAAGTTTCTGGATGGGCATTTTCCTGTACACCCAAAGTAAAAGAGGTTCTGAATCGCAAGCAGATGATTTAGAAGACCAGTCCTAACCATCCCCTACTGCACACGACTGTGCACCAAGCGCCGTGCCCTCCCTAGCAGTCCCGTAATGTAAGTACAACTGCTCCCAGTTTAGATCAGGAGGCCTGGACTCAGGAAAGATAAGGAACTTACCCAAGTAAGTCTCTCAGTAAGTACAGGAGCAAGACTCGGGCCCAAGAATCAATCTGGATGTGTCTTAACATTTCTGACACAGAATACGCCTTCTCAATGCCCAACACACTCGGTAATTGGGGGTGAATTCTATACTATTGAAATTTAAGAAAAATACATTTGCTGTCTTAAATGAGTACTTCCTTGAACACAAGTATCTGCTGGTACAATGCCATTCACTCTCCCCAGACATGCCTAACAAATAGTAAGTGCTCAACAAGTTGGTATTATTCTAAAGTAACTATTCACTGACAAACAAATATCTCGCATTATTAGCATCTCTGATCTGGATGAAAAGTCACCCTGTAAGTCACATGCACACATGAAGCTGTAACAGATTTTGCCATTATTTCTGACATGACTACCACGTACCAAAGGATAAAACCAAAAGCGGTGACTGTGAAAAACTAAGTCCTGACCCTTTCTCCACGCCTCCCACATCTTCAAGGGTTGAATACCCTTCAGGGAACCCTAGTTCTAAGAAAGTGAGGATTGTTACCACTTGATACAGTCAGACCTTAACTTGTGTTTATTTCCAGGTTCGGCTGTGGAATTCTCGCTCTGCGATAGCACTAGGGGGAGCACACACTCCTTAAAAAAATAAAATAGGAAGAGAAAGAAAAGGGAAAAAGTTCTAAAGATGCACTTTCACCCAGACCGTCCCTGGACCCTCAAGTGCAAAATGTTTTCAAATTCCCAGTGCAAAGTGAAGAACAGTTTAAAGGTGACGAGTGACTGCAAATGCAGGCAACATAAATGTCAGGTCTGGTATGGTAACCAGCCGACACGTTTAACACGTAATGTACATAGCAAATATTAAGGTAAAAAAAAAGTCTGCAACACAATCTGACCTTAATTCTAACTCAGTTTAAAATGCTATAATGTGTGAAGATTCTGGTTTCTGATAAATACTACCAGCAAAGAAACTTAATAGATATTTATCACAAACTTCAGCTCCTATACCCGTCACCTTGTTACTTTATTAAATTATTGGAAGGTAAAATTAATACTATTATCCTCTTCTGAAGTTTGAAATTTACCTTCGAGCACTTAAGTGGCAAGGAAGCAGGGAAAGGTGACAAAGGGAATTAACACTAATTAGGGACTTAATCTGTGGCAGGGGCTCTACACATGATGTGACAACCTCAGGGAACAGAAGTTATTTCCACTTACAGATGAGAAAACAAGGGCTTAACAACCCTAAGTAACTTGCCCATGGTCACGCAGACGGTAAAAGGCAGAATAGGGTATAACTTAGAAAATCTGTCTGATTCTACCGCATATGATACAAAAACCTCAGAAGTTGCTCAACCCGCCTGGCATTTTGGTCATCTTCATACAAACACACTATATTCTACCAAAAGGTACATATTTCTATCATAGCAAAGAACAAGAAAGAACCAGAAGGGCAACAATATAAAACATGGTTTGTCCTCCAAGAGCTTGCAGTCTGTTAAGGAAAATGTATACACACACTCACACACGTTAGGGAATCCAAAATAATAATTAATTAATTGAGGGATATAGCCAGTAAGTGATACGGGAGCTCAAAGAAACCCGGGATCCGTGTGGTTTCAGCAGTCGAGAAAGGCCTTATGAAAGATGCAAGATTACAGCCGGATCCCGGGGATGGGAACTGTGGGAGAGATACAGTGCAAGGGTAGTCCGGGATGGGGAAGGGCGGAGGTAAGGACGAGCACAACGTATGTAAGTGGCAGAGAAGCGGCGAGCACGGCTGCTGCAGAAAGGGAAGGGCTGGGAGGAGACAACCCGAGTCTCCACCAGCTGATGAATGAAGGAGTAACAAAATGGATGGATATACCTACGCAGCAGAGCACTGCTCACCAACAAAAAGGAATAAAGTACTGATTCTTCTTGCTACAACACAGGTGAAACTTAAAAGCATGCCAAGTGAAAGAAGACAATCACAGAAGGCCGCATGTGATTGAATTTACGTGAAAGGTTCAAAGCAGGCAAGTTGACAGACGCAGAAAGTAGACCAGTGGTTCCCAAAGGCTGGGAAGGTCGGGAAGAAGAACAGGGCAACTGCTCACAGGTACAGGGTTTGTTACTGGGGCGATAAAGATGTTCTAACGTTGACTGTGGCGATGGTTACACTATTCTGAATATACTAAAAACCGCTGAACATTAGACGTTCAATGGGTGCACCGTATGGTATGCGAACTACATCTCAGTCAAGCAGCTAAAATAAAGTGAGGACCTGCTGGGACACCACACTGCACAGCCAAGATGGAGTCACTTATGACAAGTGTACAGGTCTGAAATGACTTATCTTAGGCAACTAGAGCTATGAGTAAAGATTTACCTCATGAAAGCACAGCATACGTACATCTCTCTAACACAATAATTCACGTTTTAAGTATGTTTCTAAAATACATGCCAAAATTACAAAGAAGACGGAGAACAGGGAAAAGATGTTGTGGTGTGGTTTTGACTAATCCACAAGCTGTGACTATTAGGAGAGTCGTTTTGCTTCAGCGCTAAATGCCACAGATGAGTATATCAGCATCATATTTATGCAAAACCACAAACTCATCTGTGTCAAATCTTTAAATACCATAATGTTCTACACTGAATTGTGAAAATAGCATTAATAATTGATCTGCCATACTTCAGGGTAAGATAACGAACCGTGTCATTTGTTTTTCCTTGGATGACAGTGCTCTCTCTATGTTTTTTTAAATGTCAGATTCAATTTAAATGCGATCAGAATCTCCATCAATATAAAGTATTTCCTACTGATGTTTACACATTTGACTAAATACTAATTTAACATAATACTCCAAAATAGTTTTAATACGCAAAATAAGAGAGCTAGAGAAACAAACCTGATATTCAAAAGCAAAGAGAAAAAGAAATCTGGATATTAAAGATCAAAAATCAACCTGAAAATCACAGAGAGAGGAAACAATACAGAACAGGACTCAGTATTAGGGTCTACAGCACTGGGGAGTGCAACCTTTTTAAAAAGGAAACATTTGCATTTAAAATAGCAGGCTCATTAAAAGGCCCACTGGCTGAGAGCAGACGAGGTTCTAGCAGGCAAAGTTTGGAAAACGCCTACAGACAACCCCACGGCCTCCCCTGAGTCCCAGGGAAGAAAGAGCCTTTCAGGCAGTCTTGGGGTTATCCCTGCAGAATCTGGCCCTGAGGTGAAATCCTGCTTCCCCCCAGGAGGTGGTGAGATGTTGGGCACACAAAAGACGCACTCGGCTGGAGACCCAGACACAAGCAAACCAGTGTTCGCCTTCTCAGTCACCTTGCAAACCTCCTTCAAGGTAGATGAGCCACAAAGAAACTAAAGGAGATATCGGATCTCTTTAAAATTCTCTCGTCTGAGAATGAGAGGACCCATCTGTCTCTATCGGGGCTTTGTCAGTTGCAGGGCTGGATGAAACTCATGTTCTGCGGCTGAGAAATACTGACAACTCAGAAAGCCGGGTTCGCTAACAAACAATGAACGTAAAATAGAAAACAAATAAGCTATCCTAAAAAAGCAGCCTTGTCGCTGATATCTAGAATAAGGTATCTGCTATCGCAAGTTAAGTAGAGCAAGACTCTCCATTTCCTAATTGTAAGCCAGCATTTATACAAAGAAAAGAATTCAGTAGGAGTAAGCAGGAACTTATGTCAAACCATTAACTGCTGTATGTTAAAATACACTTGTCCAAACTTTTACACATTGTCTACCTGCCAATCCAAAGAACTGCGGGAAAAGACAGATGCTTGTAACTACTGTTCACCATGTTGGACATGCTAATTATTAAGGAATAAAGTACTTTGAATATAACAATAAAATATCAACAGAGGTTAAATGTCGAGTTATTCTCTATGTAAACACCAAAACAGATACTGTGGATTTATACATCAACAATACAGTTCTCTTTTAAATAAATAGGTGAAAATGATGAGAGTGTGCTAACAATAACGACAGAAGGTCTGAGATCCAGAAACCCTTTAAAGTGACAGAATTATTAGAGAAGACAGTCCAAATTGTAAGTATGCTGAAAATCTGACTAAACTAAGAACAGAACCCCAAGATGCCACTATAGGCTAAAGAATCATTTTTATAATGGATGTCAGAGACAGGGGATTTTTTTTACAGCACCTTGGATGAATAACACAGGATAAGAAACATGATCTATAGACAAGAAAGAAGAACAAGTAACCTGCCAGCTCCTGAAACAGGTAAAGCAGACCTAGGCTGAGCAAACAAGGATGACAAGCATCCCGGGGGAGGGGGGGAAATAATACCACTTTTCAAAATCTGGTTCTGAAAAACAAAAGTGAAAACTAATCGGCTAAAACAGGGAAAACATACTGTTCAAGTTAAAGAAAAAATTTAAAACCAAGGTATGCAAAAAACCTTAGGAAATTTTCTGTTTCTGAAGTATTTTCATAGATATGTTCATTAATGTTTGCCACATTAGCTTTTAAGAAACTAACCCCACAATTTTTTTAAATCGTGGAGAGAAATCTTGTATTTGCAATAAACATTTGCCTTCAGCAATTCTATAGAGCTTGGGAGATGAAGCTTAAATGAGAGTAGATGCAATTAAATTTTAAGATCTCTCAAGCATTATTATAAAGCTCACATAGCAAAAGTAATATGAACAGTCTATTCTGAGCAACAAATTGAACTTGTGGAATTTTTTTTATATAGTAAATAGTATATAAGGTTCACACTCTACGATTAACTTAAATTAATCCCTAGCTATCCTTAAGTCTCATCTAAACTTATTGGATGTTATTGGAGGACCACCAAAGCTGGAAAATAAAAAAAGAGTGAGATTCAACTCAAACCATTAACTCTATTCCTCCCCTTCCAAGCAATATTCTTTAAGTCAGGTATCTTATCTGATTACAGTTCTCAAATGTATTAGCCCATACATTTGGGGTCTTAATTTGTAACACGACAAAGTGCTATGCATGCAAAAACGCCCTTGTTCAATCGGCTAAGGAAACCTGAACAGAACCGAACAGGACATTTCAGGAGGCGTTCACCTGTGCAGCCGCAGGCAAAGGGCAGCAATTTCACAAAAGGACATTCGGAAGTACCTGAGCAGATAAACAGCCCTTTCAATATCACTGAGGTCTTCATCAACTGTCAGTCTTTCTATCTCTTCTGGTGTCTGTCAAGTGTAAAACAGAAAGTATGCACACAACATCCGTCAGTGTTGCCTCCCCGCTCCCACGGCTGCCCCCGGGGCCCCATACATATAACTACTACCGACCGATGAAAAAGTTTCCCCATTGATTCAAGCGTTACCACTGAAAACTAATCAGGGGGCTGAGGACTCTAGGTGACCACGCCAACCAAGGTGGTCTCTCTAATTGTCTCTAGTTGTTGAGTTCGGGTTGTGGAGGTTTGGGGTTTGGTTGGTTGTTTGTTTCTTCTCTCTCTCTCACTCTCTCTCTCTCTCTCTTCTAGCTTCTAGATTGAAGCCTGAGAATCACATCGTGACTTCGGAACATTGCTGAAATCAGTTTTATATGCATATATAGAATTTATACATACTTTTTCTCCCTAATACCCCAAGGCCGTTTCTCCACCCAGGAAACGCTGAAAGGGTGATGGATGAGGACTGCAGCCCAGTGGGAATGAAAAAAAAAAAAACCACTAAATCTGTGGGGCTGGGGGGCGGGAGAGGGAATAAAATCTGGGGCTGGAAGGAAATCAAAGACTCGAGATATTGCGGCAGGTGGGAGTAAGAAGAGCCGAGGGAGCTATTAAGAGGATGGCTGGGGGCGGGGGGTCCGTAAACTAGGTTTGCCGGCAGCGAGGGTTGGGGCCTCTGGGAGGCTGGGGAGGAGGATGACTTCGCCGGGTGGGGAGCCGGTGGGGGCGGGGGGAGCCAGTGAAGGTTGACTCCCTCAAGGGGGGTGGGGAGCAGGGTCCTGACTGGAATCGTGGAGGGGCTGGGAGGGAAGGAGGGGAAGGACCCGTGGTGACTCAGGATGAAGACAGGAAAGGCCGACGGAGCTTTGAAGATCGGTAGCAGGACGGCTCCGGTATGGGTGCCGGTCGGGAGGGGACGGGAGGCCCGGGACGACTCGGGGGCAGGGGGACCTAGGCTCGTTCTGATGGGAGAAAGGGGGATGAGATCTGGGGTGTCTCAAGGAGAGGTGGGGGGCGCGCAACCGCGGCTGTGTTCACTGAGGAGTGTGGGACTGGGGCCAGAACCGCGGCAGCACCAGGGGACCGGGAGGGGCACCCAGGAGAGGACCCAGGAGAAGCCGGCTGCGGCCCCGAGGAGGAGCTCCCGCAGGGGCGGGAGGAAGGGGGCCGCCCCTTAGGGGCCGCGGCAGCCCGAGAGGGGCGGCGCGGGGCGGGGGAGACGCGGGCTGGTCCGAAGGACCGGCTCCGCCGGCCGTTCCTGGGGCAGGTTGGGGACGGGCATTGGGGAGCCGCGGGTGCCCTGGAGCCGCCGGGCCGGCCCGGGTCAGGGGAGAAAGCCAGCGGCCCGTCCCTCGAGGATGGGGGTCCAGGCTGGGAGAACTGGGGATGCGTCGAAGAAGGGGCCCCGGGAAGGGCCGGTTTCGTGTGACACGGCGACCGGAGGAGCACCGAGGGGCCCGCCGAACCCCGAGAGGGGGCCGGCTCGGGACAGGACGGGGGTCGGGGCCGGGGCCAGCCTCCGGGCGCCCTGCGGGCAGGTCTTCCTCCCCGGGACGCGCACCTTGAGGCTCCGGCGGACCGGCCTCTCGATGATGGTGAGCTCCTGCAGGTCCTCCATGTAGCCGAACAGGCTGTTCTGACTGAAATCCATCGCGGCGGCGGCGGCGGGCGGCGGCGGATGCATGGACCGCCGGGCCCCCTCGCCGCCCGGGCCGGAGCGGCCCCGGGATGCCGGACGCGCGCAGCCCCGCGGGCGCCCGGCTGCAGGACTTTCTCCCGCTCTCGGCCGCGGGAACCCGGCGGGCGGCGAGCGGCGAGCCAGCAGATAGAGCAGGAGCGCGGCCGCCGAGGGGGCGGGGCGGGCTCGGCGAGGGGGCGGGGCGGGCTCGCGGGCGGCCGGGGGGCGGGGCTAGGGGCGGGGTGTGCCTCGGCGCCCGCTTCAGCCCCGCCCCCTCCCGGGAGCCGCGCGCTCGCGGGTCGGACGCAACCGCCTCACAACTTGGCGGCCTGGGCCCCCGCCGCTCGTCGGTACTCGCAGCCCTCCGCCGAGCGCGCCCCATCCCGCCGCGCGTGCGCAGAGCCTTCCACTTGCCCTAACCGGCGGAGGCCAGATTGGGGGCGTGTAGGGGCGGGCTGGGGGCAGGCGGTGAAGTTGAACCGTTGAGAGGGGAAGCGAAGGAGAGGGGAGGTGGGCGGGGGTCTAGTTTAACCAGCTAGACTGGAGTAACCTACCAGTTATTCCTGGGACCTCTCATCGCCCCGGGATGGTTCAGCGCTAGCCCTGGGGGAGGGATGTAAACCCAAAATAAGCAGTTGCACCGATGCTTGCACGGGGGTGATGGGGAAAGGGGGTATGGAAATGAGGTCCTGAAGAGGCTGGCATTTGGGAAAGTGTAGCAGGCAGGAAAGGACTTTTGGAGGGGAGACACTTAACCTGAATCTTAAACGATCAACGGGATTTTTCCAGGAGAAATAAACAATAAGTCTAAGACGATTGCGGACTGACGCCTGGACGTGTTGTGGTTGTGGGACTTCCGGTCAGAATAGAACCTGGAGTGCCTGTGGTGCTGGGAAGCCAATGCTTGGCAAATGGATGGAAGGGAGGCAAGTTCTTTATGCAGAGAGGCCCTGCTCTGGGCAGCCACGTTGAGTCACTTGCATTTGATTCTATTATGAACTGGAAGGGATGACAGAGCGACTAGGGCGAGTGTTTGGACCTCGTTGATACACTCTTCAGCTCACAAGGGTTAGCAAGGCTTGCGCGCGCTCTCTCTCTCTCTCTCTTTATTTTTTATTTTCCACTCATTCCCTCTGCATAGTCCCATATCTCTACCACCCATTTGCAACCTCTTTCAGATGTTTATGTCCCAGTACAAGTATATATCCTGGAAAGATACTGGTTTTAGTTAATGTATCTATTTTTTTAATCCTCACCTGAGAATATGTTTACTGATTTTAGAGAGAGAGGGAGAGAGAGAAACATCCATCAGTCGCCTCCTGTAGGCACCCATACTGGGGATTAAACCTGAAACCTAAGTATGTGCTCCACTGGGGAGTGAACCTGCAACCTTTGTGTGCACAGTAAGATGCTCCAACTAAATGAGTCACCTGGCCAGGGCTATGTTTCTATTTTTTAATATAAATGAATGGTCTTGTGCTAAGAACTCAACTCTGTTTCTTGTTTTTCCTCAGCACAATGCTTTAGGGATCTATTCATGGGGCTCATGGATAGGAGTTCATTAATTCCTACCATTGATGGAATTGTATTTGTGCATCTAACATATTTTACATATCAGTCCCTTAAATAATGGACATTTATGTTGCCAGCAGTTCCTTGGTACCACAGATAGTTCTGGGATGGGACACATCTCTTAGGGACCACAAGAAAAATGGAATCGCTGGGTCACAGAGTCTGCAAGTGGTTAGTCTCACTGTGCCACGTGTTATTCTCCAGAATGGCTTTGTCATGTTGCACATTTTGACACATAAAGGTAGGAAGATTCCTGTTTCCCCACTCTATACAGTAACATTTGATATTACCTGATGTCCCAATTTATTATCAATCTGATATTGGTAGAGTAATATCACATTGTAATTTTCATGTATATTTCTTTGATTAGTGATAGTAATCACTTTTGCGTATATTCTTAAGAACCCTTGAGATTTTTTTCCTTCTGTGAAGTATCTCTGGACATTCTTTGTCTATTTTTCTGCTGGATTTCCTATTATTTTTTCTGAATGAATTGAAAGACTTATTATATATTCTAAATATTAATCCCTTATCAGGCTTGGACATTACAAAATCTCCCAATATGTCATGCATCCTATTAACTTGGTTTTTGCTATCTTACAGACAGGGGAAATCCTTAATTTCGGTGTAGCCAAATGCATCCAATTTTAGCCTTGTGGAATATGCTTTGGGGTGTTGTTTAAGGATCTTTTCCACCCACACTCGCAAAATATTCTACATTTCCCCCTATTTAACTTCTTACTCTTGCCTGTCACTGTTAGATCTTATACTGAATAATGTTTGCAAACCTTACCCCATTTCAGCTAAAAGGTATTATTTTATATTTGGATTTTGTAACAGCGTCATGTGAGGTTCCGTGAAATCCTTAACTACAGGTAATCGGACCCACAGAAACACGGCTTTGATGCCGGCTGTTCCGGCGCAGGGGGCGGGTGACGGAGAACGTGCCCTTGGACGACTGTGATCTCTACCTGCTGCAGTTACCACCCGGTGGTGGAAATGGCCCACCCTCGCCTGGCTGCGGGGAAACCTGAGTCCCGGTCCAGCCTCTGCCAGCAACACACAGTGGAACAATCTGGGAGCCTGCTTTCCTTATCTGAACAGCTTCCTTAAGACTTGTCTCAGCATGCCCTAGACGCAGCCCTGTGATGCACGGAAGACATGCACAACTAATCCAGTTCTACAGGTAATGAAAGTGAGGCTCAGAGAAATGACGTGACTTAGGCTGTGCCACACACCTAACGGAAACTAAATGTATTCGCTTGATTAGCTCATTCAGCAATAGCATTGATTATTAAGCACATGGAATTTGGAGCCCAACTCCAAATTCTTGGGGGGTTTGCCACTGCCTACTATGAGCAGGGAACTTAACCACTCTGTCCCTCACTTTACTCGTCTCTAAGGCAAGAACATAAGTAGCATGGAGCACCAAGGCGTGTTGTAAGAATTAAATGAGATAATATGTGTACGGTGCTTAGAGAAAGTCCTGGCACAAAGTCAGCACTCTGGTGGTGAGGACACCCCGGGAGCAGTGTCCTCCCCTCACACCCAGCTTCAGAAAAGATCTAATAAATTGTGCTGAATCAATTGATTTTTGTAAGAGACCGCATAATGGTCTCCCAAAGATGTGCGCATCGTCACCCCTTGAACCTGTGACTGTGTTAACGTATATGGCAGAAGAGACTTCGAAGATGTCACTGACTGAACAATCTTGAAGCTGGACAGACTATCTTGGATTATCTAGGTGAGCCCGATGTAACCACCAGGGTGCTTATGCGTGAAAGGGGAAGGCAGGAGGGTTCGTGTCAGAGAGGCGAGCCAAGAGAAAATTGACCAGCCACCTCTGGCCTGGAGGATGCGGGGACCCCGAGTGCACAGCCCCTACAATCTGGACAAAGAGAAAACCGAAAACTCCACACCCCTGAGAGCCCCCAGATGGAAATGCAGCCCTGCCAACACCTTGATGTCAGTCCAGTGAAACCCAGTTCTCACTCCCAGAACTGTAAGATGATACATTTGTGTTGTTTTAAGCCCCTAGATCGATGGTGATTTGATACAGCAGCAATCGGAAACTAATGCAATTTTCCATGTGAGAAAAATATTTGAATTTGATTTCTGCCTCAGACCAAACACAAAAATCAATTTCAAGTGAATAAAAAAAACTAAACATGAAAGACAAATCTTTCGATCTTTTGGAAGAAAATATAGGAGAATCATTTTATGACATCAGAATATGGAGAGTTTTCTTAAATAAAACAAAAAGCACATGCTAGACAATAAAAGAATGATAAATCTAACTACCTCCAAATTAAGAACTTACATTCATCAAAAGACACCACACAAACAGTGACAAGACAAACCATAGACTGGGGAAAAGATATTTATAAGAAATTAATCAAACAAGGATTGCCATCCAGAATCAAGAACTGCAACAAATCAGTAAGAAAATAACTAAAGAGAAAAATAGGCAAAACATACAAACAACCAAAATACAGAAGAGGAGTCACCAATAAACTTAGGAAAAGAAGCTCAATGTCATTAACAATCGAAGAAAAGTCAATGTACACATTCATCAAACAGGCAAAAGAGTGACAACAGAGAGACCGGGTGGGAAGTGACAGTAGCTTGGACTGGCGTCATGGCGACAGACATGGAGCGATGTGACCAGGTTGGAGACATTCTGGAGGAACCAGGGGACGTGTGCCAGGAGGCAGAGGGGGCCAGAGGTCAGGGAGGCAGAGGCATGAGAATGATTTCCAAGGTCTTGGCTTTTGCAGCAGGATGAACACTTCACCCACCCGGCACTCATTCTGGGCTTTCTTTAGTGTCTGAGTAGGTGGCAGCTGGGGACAGTTGTCACAGAACCCCATCTACAGCCCCAAGTGGACCTCCCGAAGTCTGCCCCCAGGTCAGCAGCTGCTCCCAGCAGCTCCGCTCCCTTCAGCTTAAGTCTGGGCAAATAGATGAGGTTCCTAGTGGGCCACGTCTGTGGAATCCCCCAAGCACTTAGTAAGGGTTCTGTTGATGTTTATTGAGAAAGTAGAGCCTTGGCTGGTGTGGCTCAGTGGATTGAGTGCTGGCCTGCAAACCAAAGGGTCACCGGTTCAATTCCCGATCAGGGATCATGCCTGGGTTGCCAGGCCATGCTCCCTGTGGGGGCATATGGAAGGCAACCACACATTGATGTTTCTTTCCTTCTCTTTCTCTCTCCCTTCCCCTCTCTAAAAATAAATAAATAAAATCTTTTTTTTAAGAGAAAGTGGAGAGAGAAAGAGGGAAGGGGCAGGAAGGGTAGAACAGGGAGCCCCGAATTGCAGGGTAGATCTTCTACCCCCGTGGTCCGAGTCGTCACCATTTCTCACCTGAGTTAGCAGAGCCTCTGCTTCTGCTCTGCCGCTTTTAAAGTTGCTTCCGGCACAACCAGGCTGGTCCTGTTAACACAAAAGTCCCACCCAACCACATTAGGCAGTAAACCAGGGCTTCCCAACCTTGTTACTGTGTGGGCTGCTGTGCTTCTTCGTTGGCAAGGAGGAGAGGCCTTGCCCTGGAGGGCACTGAGCCCCATTCTGGCCTCTACCCACTGGGTGTCAGTCTCCTCTCCTGACCTCTCCTCACTCCCCACCCCCAGTTGCGACCATGGATAATGGCTGCAGGCATTGCCAAATGGGACATCTGGGGACAGAGCCCCCCTTTCCATCTCGGTTGAGAGCCGCTGCTATAAACCCTACCGTAGCTCCCCATCTCGCGCGGAGCACGTCTTCCCACACCCTCTCTGACTCCGTATCTCCCGTTTCCTGCCCCTCCCCCCACCCCCCACTCCGCTTTCTGCCTTGTCACCCTCTGGCAGCGTGATCCCGGTCAGAGGGTCAGAGCCAAGGTGCCCACCGGCCCCTCCACCAGGGGGCGCTCTGCCATGGCACTTGCTGATGGCTTCCTCCATCGCATCCTTCCAGGAGTTCCTCCAACGGCACCTTCTGGGTGAGACCGGCGCAGGATACCTTCTACGAAATTAAAACCCGGCTGCGTTAGTTTGCTAAGCCCTTCTGGGTGGCTTAAACAACAGACATTCATTATCTCGCAATTCTGGAGGCTGAAAGCCAAAGACCCAGGTGCTGGCAGGGTTGGTTTCTCCCGAGGCTCGCAGATGGCCCGCCACCTGCCCGGGTTCTTCTCTGTGTGCAGAGGCACCCTGGTGTCCCTTTGTGTGACCGGATTTCCCCTTCTTGTAAGGACACCAGTCAGATTGGGTTAGGGCCCGCCCCAATGACCTCATTTTCACTCAGCTGCCTCTTGGATGTCTCTGTCTCCACACACAGTCACGTTCTCAGACACTAGGTTTCGGACCTCCGCGTGTGCATTTTTGAGGACACAGTTCAGCCCGTAACACCCACCTACCACCAGCACTTAGCAGCCTAACATTCTGCATGTGTTACTTATTCATCTCCTTTACAGGCTTTTTTCCCTCCTATAATCCCCCTCCCACATGTTGTGTTTCATAAAAGCAGGGGTTCTGTCCATTTTATTCACCACTACATTCCCAATGACTAGAATAATGCCTGGCACACAGTAGGTGTGCATTAGTTATTCATTAGAGTAATGAATGGCCACAGCTTTTCCACTAACCAGAAGCCCCTTAACTCCTTGGGGCCTCCGCTCCTCTGTCAAATGAGGGGATTAGGCTAAAGAACACAGCAGCAGGATTCTGTTCTGTCCGAGTCGAGGTGCTGGTTTAGACCAGACTCCCTGGAAAACAGTTGGGGGCCAAGTTTAAGTGCTAACCCTTCCTTGGGACGTGCGGCCCCGGGGCCGCCAGAGAGAAGGGAGGCGGGGCAGGATGGCAAGCAAACCCCTGCACTGGCTGCCGCAGGGCCCCCCGTGCGTGAAGAGGCTCAGCCAGGGGCGTGACCACGCAGGACATCTCCAGACTGGCCGTGCAGAAGCCCAGGCCTGGGAACTCTCCAGGGGAAACGGGGCAGGTAAGGCCCCTCTGGCCTTCTGCTGCCCGCTGGTCAAAGTTGGCTCCTTGGGGAGTGAACCCGCTTGCCCTTGAATGGTCCCTGGAGAAGCCGGATCCCAGTCCTGCAGGAGGCAGGCTGGAGGGGTTGGCCTTCCACTGCAAGGACAGAGAAAGGAGGGTATTCAAGACAGCAATCCCTGGTCCCCAGGGCTGAGCACGGAAGTGGCTCAGAGCCTAGGAGATAGGTGAGAGCCAGAGAACCTGACACGGCCTAAGTGTGCCCAGGATGGGGGATGAGGGATGAGGGAAGGACTAGGTGAGGAGGGACGCGGCTGGGGCGTGGGGGACAGAGGTCCGGATACAGCTGGTGGGAGGCACTGATGGGCTGCACCAGTTGAGGAAGGAGCTCAGACCAGCAGGTGGGGCACTTGGGTGGCCCCTGGGCCGGCCGAGCTGGATGGAGTTGGCTTTTCTGAAGTCCTGACGAGGACCCCATGGCCCTAGCAGCCTGGCCTCCTGACACTGTGTTGGTGGGGTCCCTGAAGAGGGCTCCCAGCCTCCTCACCTGTATGGTCAGACTCCAGGTGTCCGCAGTGACGGGAGTCTCTGATTTCCTAGGCCGGGGCCCTTGGGTTCGCAGCCAGGGAGCTGCTTCGTCTCCCGGGTCCCCCTCCCTGTTTGCTGCCTCAGCCCTTCTTCCAATGTCGCTCTGCGAACCCTTCCTCGACTCCAGCCGCCCCCTCAGCTGTCTCTGGAGGGAGAGAGGACGTTCACTGCCGTGGCCTGCCTCCTCCCGGAGGGTGTGGTTTCCCCCACGTGGGTCGTGGGTTGTGTTGTACCCCAACTCAAGGGCAGATTCCGCCCCCCACCCGAGGTGACGATACACACGGAGAGCAGATTGCACATGTGTCTCCCGGGAGGCCGTGGGCGAGGGAGGCAAACACGGTGCGTGAGCATGGGGAGGAGGCGTCTGCGGAGCCGTGATGGGGGGTGAGCCCAGGGAGCAGGGGGCTGTCTGACTGTCGCCGTTGCCTGCGTGCAGAGGCAGCGGGAGGCTGATTATAGGCCTGGGTCCGAGGCCGTGGATGTGGGTGCAAGGAGCTGGGTATGCACTTGACTGTCAAGGTGGGGGTGATGGTTACCCTGGTGACCGGGCTAGGAAGTGGGTTGGCCTTGTAGGCAAAAAATGCTGGAAAGAAAATAGAATAAGCGCTGGATAAAGCTTCTCTCTTCCTCCTCTCTTTTTCTTCATTGCAACACCAGTGTGACGGAGCCTTGTCATCACGGATGAAGGACCACTTCCAGTAGTTGGGCTCAGCGGGTCCTGTTCTGGTTCCCAGTGAACACTCCTCGCCACACCTCTGGGCCCTTAAGCTGGCGTAGACCTGGCTCCCGGTCCTAACTAAGCCTGGGACCCGGGCAGGTCACTTCTCCTCTCTAGGCCTCACTCACACCAACAACCTCCAAGATGCCTTTATACTCTGATTCCACGGCCCCCACCCAAGACATTCTGGTTCAGCAGACCTGGAGCTGCACTGAGGAACCTGCATTCTGGTCACCCCCCCCCCCCACTACACCCCCAGGGACACTGTCACTGCGGTTCAGAACCCCCGCCTCTGGGCCTTGAGCACACAGGCTTGGGAATCAGACACCCCCAGACCCTCAGCTCCACCGTCTCCCTAGGCAGGCAGTTTAGCTGCAGCCCACCTGAGCCTCAGTTTCCTCACCTCTATGATGGGGGCAAGCAGACCGCCGGCCACACAGCGTTATCGTGAGAATCTGCCGAGATGCCGCAGCAGCGATGCACAGCACGGTGCCTGGCGTGTGATGAGGGTCCAGTGACTGTTACGCTTTTTAACCTATCATTCTATTTGAATCTGTAGCATCTCTACTCTGCTCTGCCCTTCCCAGCAGCTCCCTTCTTTCTGCTCCTGCTGCTGCCCAGTCCCGTACCCTGGAAAATTATCTCTGCAATGAGCAAGGAGTCATCAGGCGGAGGAGGAGAGGACAGGGCAGCAGTGCTCACAGCTGGGGCCCTCACACCCAGTTCCAACTTTGTTTAACCTGTTGCCATGACGACTCCTCGCTTACCAACTTCTGTGGAGTAAAACGACTTCCTCCGGCATACCGGCATTCTGGATGCGAGTGGTCATTTTCCCGAGGCACCAAGAGATGGGAGGGCTCCGTGCCCCAACGCAACCACCACGATTTTACTTCAGGATAAACTGGGGGCTTTTCTAGCGTGAGGACTCAGCTGAATTTCACTTCAAAGCCCCAGCACCTAACACAGTGCCTGGCATACAATAGGCACTCAAGAAATGCCGGTTGTGGATAAACAAATGTGGCGTACAGCTGATTTTCTTGACTCAGTCAACAGTGATCTTCATTTAGGAGAGAGGTGGGATTTCGAATGGAATTAGGACTCCAAGAATCTGTCATTTGGTTTTTTCCCCACCTCTCCATCCCCTTTGGGAAGCTGCAGTCCAGCCTCTTCTGATGGCATTGCATTCACCTTGACCTCAACACGTGAATGCAAAGGAAAGCCCAAGGCATGGAGCTACAATTCACCCCCGCCCCCCACACCCAGAGTTCTGAAGTAGTGTTGCCTCAACCAATTTGTTCATCTAAGCTCTTCTGAACCAGAGTGGTTATTAATGTACCAAATTCTACACACCATGAAAATTCATCTTTCCTTGGCAGGGACTCGCCTCCCCCAACCATGAATCTTGCATGCCCTGTGGACTTCCACCCTCCTCTCTCCCAAGGACTGCCTCTCCAGTGAACGACAGAACCGATGGGACTCAGACCTGGTCAGGATCGCAGCTGATGAACACATGTCAGAAAGAGAAAGAGATTAAACACTCTCGGCTCAGAAGTTTTAAAAAAATGATGAGAGATTAATACGTGCATATATCTATTCTGCCTGCCATTAGTAGACAACTGTGAAATAATAAAGAATGTATATATTGGCCTCTGCCCCTGGTTCCCAGCACAGTGTTCCTAAAACCCTTGTCATTTCCTAAGTGATGAGAACACCAGGTGCATCCCTTGTTGTAATATTTGTCTTTGAAGACAAAGACCATATGGTTTTGCTTATCTGTGGAATATAAAAAATAAAGTAAACGAACAAACAAAACAGAAACAAACTCACAGATACAGAGAACAGATTGCTGGCTGTGGAAGGGAGGGGGTGCCAGAGGGATGGGTGAAAGGGCACTGAGAAGTGGTTACACACTCGTGGAGATGTGAAGTACCGCATGGGGAGTGCCGTGGATAATATTGTAATGACTGTGTGTGGTGTCAGATGGGTACCAGGTTCTTGCAGTTATTTTGTAAGTTGTATAAATGTCTAGTCACTATGTTATACACCTGAAACTGATATATGTCAACTATAATTGGAAAAAGTAATTTCTTAAAATTATAAAATTAAATCTATATCATACACACACACACACACACACACACGAGGCCTGCCCAGAAAATTGTGAATATAGTGAGAACGGTTTGTGTGACATCGATGTGACCTGGCAGCCAGAGAGAGTGGCCTGGAATGTGCATGTGTGAACAATGACGACATCACTGCACTAGTCAGAGGGGGTGGTAGAGGCTGTTGAGCGAGCATGCGTACTGTGTGGCCGTCACATTCAAAAGGACTGAGGGACTAGAGCAATGAACCTGCACTCAGTTTTGCACTAAGCTTGCAGGTTCCTCCTTGGAAACTATTAGGATGATTCAAAAGGCTTTGGCAGGCAATGCAATGAGTGCAGCGCAAACACAAGTGTGGCACAAATGCTTCGAAGACCGTCGAGAACCTGTTGAGAGTGACCCACGTTCTGGAAGGCCTGCAGCAAGCAGAGCACCTGAGAATGCTGAACGTGTCCGGGCTGCAGTCAACAAAGATCGGCTACTGACATTGTGAGAACCAGAAGCTGATCTGTGGATTCCAAAACCTACTGTATCCAAGATTTTGACGCAGGATCTTGGCATGAAACGTGTTGTGACAAAATTCATTTCGCAGCTTCTGCTGCCAGAGCAGAAGGAACATGGAGCTGCGGTTGCTAATGACTTGATTCAAACCGCTACCAATGAACCAGACCTCCTCAAGAAGTCCTAACTTTGAAGGAGACTGAGGCATTATCGTTGTCCAGTGTTTCTTGTATCTTCTTCGGTAAACATCTCTTTTTCATAGTGTGTGGCTGGATACTTTCAGGACAGGTGATGCACACGCACGTGCACACATGCACACACACATAATCTCTGGCCCCGTCTTTGACAACGGGCTCCTAAATCTTTTGCGATTTCCTAAGTGATAAGAGCATTAGGACCATCTTTTGTTCTAATGGGGTGATGCTGGGTGGGCCCTAGCTGGGGGCTGGGTGCCAGAAAGACCAAGCCCTGATGAGAAGCTGAGCATTTTCAGCCCACAGCCATCCTCCGTAGAGGGGAGAGGGTGGGGATGGAGTTCGTCACTGATCACACCCGTGTGAGGAAGCCTCCGGGTTCGGAGAGCTTCCAGGTTGGTGACGGCGAAGGGTCAGGAAGCGTGGCGCACCAGGGCAGGGCGCGGAGGCTGGGCACTTCCTCCCGTGCGCCTCGCCCTGCCCATCGCTTCCGTTTGGCTGCTGGTCTGTATCCGTTTATAATAAACCAGTAAATGTAAGTCAACTGTTTTCCCGAGTTCTGTGATGCGCTCTAGTGAATTAATCAAACCCAAGGAGGAGGTCATGGGAAGTCCTGATTTACAGTCGATTGGTCAGAAACCCCAGGTGACAGACCTGGGTGAGCAACTGGCCTCTGCAGTGGGGGCAGTCTCGTAGGACTGAGCCCTTGACCTGTGGGATCGGATCCCCCCCACCCCAGGCAGACAGCGTCAGAATGAGATACATGTAGGCCGCTCATGGAGAACTGCTCTTGGTGACATGTGGAGGAAATGCCCCCACATGATAACTGGGTCCTAGAGCCGTTTCAACAACTGAGCTTTTTTTTTTCTGGTTTGAAGATAATTTATTGTTGGTGTTGTTTTTTTTTACCCTCTTCCACTCCCACCCCCTCTCCTCCCACAGCTGAGCTTTGGTTCACGAGGCCTGTGCTTGCGAAGCAGCGCTTCTTTACTCATTAACCAAACATTTACCACGTGCCAGGTGGGGCCAGCTCCACGGGCTTGCAGCCCGGACAGGTGCACAGGGAGGACCTGGCACTCGGAAGGGCCCCGCGCTTCAGGTTTAACGCTTTCTTGTCCCATCTTAGCGACTTTACCTTGGGACTTGTGTTTCATCAGTAAAGTCCGGTGGGACGCCAGAGTGGGCTCCTGAGCGGGACATGAGCACAGCATGTGTCGGAAGGCGAGCTCCGCTGGTCCGTGGGTCTCTCAGGCCAGGGTCCTGTGCTTGTTCTCCCGGAAGCACTTGGTTTTGTTTGCAAGGTGGGTTTCCAAGCTCAGAAGGAAAGCATGCCACCTGGCTGATACCAGCTTCACTACTTTCTGTTGGTCCGTCCCTGGCCACATCACACATTTGTCATTTGTCTGTGTGTTTTTTATTTATTTTTATTTTTGTTATTCGGTCATTGGTTCCTTCAACAAGCAGAGCTGAAAGCTGCTATTGGTCCCTGGCCTGCCGGCTCAGCTCTGCTGCCTAAAGAAAGTGACTCCTTTGTTCAAACCCAATGTGAAAAACGTGTTTGACCAAACAACAATATTTATAAAGCGTTATTCCCCTTGCTGTGCACCACGCTCTGAGCTGAGAAAGAACAAAAGGGGTGTGAGGGAGAGGCAGACCCTGCCCCTCACAGGAGCTGATGATCAAAAAGGAGAAACAAGCCTGGCGGGACATTTGACCCCGCCCAAACTTCCACGGAGGCTTTGGGTCCACGCTGACCCATCCGCCTGGCCCCAGGTGCCACGACCAGCTAGGCTTCTGGGGCAAGAAGGGTTATTATTGGCCATATAGACACAGCACCATTATCGGACCAATAGAACATGATGATATTCATCCTGCAAACCAAAAGCATGCATAAACGTTATGAGCTAGTCAAACCCAGGGATGTTTTCCGAGCACAGGTGTTTTGGATGGGACCATTCTGCACGGCCCGAATGTGCTCACGGGTGTTTTGGACAGAACCACACTTCAGAGTCCTTCCGGCACGGCCCAAACATCCCTGTGGATGTTTGCACAGGGCCAGATATCCACTAGCCAAAACAACATAAACAATTAACGAGTGCAGCTTCGTACAATAACCATGTAAGTAATTTTAAAACCAACACTGATTGTAGTTACTCAAAGTGACTTTTGAGCCAAAGCGGGGGGTGAGGTATGGAGGAGAAAAGATGTGATATAATTCATGCTTTTTTGTCCATGGGTAAGTTACATTTTTTAACTACTCCTTCCCCTGGAAAAGAGAGGTAGAAGAGGGAGCAAGACCTAGGATGGAGGCTCACTCTTTGAACAGATTGCGCCAGGGAACCTTTAGCCCTTGGAGGTGTTCCTGAGTCACGTGGCATTCAGGAATCAAAGTCTCCTCCCCAGAGAAAAGGCAGGGAGAGGAGAGGGCCCAAACCCCGAGTGACGAGGAGTGGGGAGACTTTGAAACACACGTCGAATATTCAGTATTAAGTGGTCGGCATTGCTGCATTTGAAAGGCTCCTCCGTTGCCAGTAAATTTTCAATAAAACCTGAGCCACAAAGACACCGCGTCCTGCGAGTGGAGCTTCCCTGCCCTGAGGAATGACATTCATTTCACATCTCCCGGTTTATCTGGAAACTTGGCAAGACAGTGATGAGCATTCGTTCTAAGAGAGCAAACAGAAGACGTGCTTAACAGAGAGACACAGATGAGAACACGAAGGAGGGTCCCCTCGCACGGGGTTTCTCTAGCCCTCCCATGCGGGGACCGCGAGGAGATCCGGGACGCGCAGCCAGGTGCTGGCAGCGGCCGTGGGCTGGACGAGGGGATGAGGCAGAGCTTTGTTCGTCTATATTTGCAGGCCCGGCTATAAATAGGTGCCTTGGCCCAAAAGACTCAAAGCACCTCAGAAGGAAGGCTGTACCAGAATGGCCCACATTCGGGATGAAACGAGCGGGTATCAAATGCTTCCGCACGGCGTCCCAGCAAGGCAGAGCAGGGACCTCGGCGGGCGCCGTGCGCTGCGGCCGCGTTCGCCTTGGCAAGCGGAGCCCCAGGCGCTCCGTTGCTACCTGTTCTGCCACAACACCTGCTAACGCTCCCTCCTGACTCAGGCTGGCTCCCTGTTTCATAAGAGGGGGCGCTCCGTTCCTCTCCCCGTCTCAACAGTTATCGAGAACAATAATTTGGACAACGCGAACTTACAATCCTTTTCTAACATGCCCAAGTGCTGTCGTTTGCAGCAAAATAATCTCCTGAGTGTTGGGTGATGGGAACCATTACGTTCTGCTTCCGTTGGCATGGCAGGGGTAAACCTTGGCTATGAGTGGAATTAGAATCACTCACTCACTCATTCCTTCCTTCATTCATTCAGCACATACTAATAGGATACCTGTGACGCGGCAGGAAGTGTACCCCATGGAGCCTAGACTCTGGCTTTGTTCCACACCTTGACCCAGAGGAAGGCCGTGCCCAGAACAATAACCATTTGATGCTGGGCCCTAGGCAGGTGATAACCTACCTCGCAGACACCCAAAGACACTCTGACTACCGTCTTTAAGAAGACACTGTGTGAGGTCGCCGTGCAAACCAGAAACCTCCTCCACATCCCACAGACACGACACCGGATCCGCATCCCAGCCCTGCCTCTCGCTAGCTGAGTGACCGAGGGCACGTTTCCTCTCCTCTCTGAGCCTCTGCTGCAGGAGGTGAAATAGAAATAAAGTATCCTGCGATCATTTGAGCAACAGAAAAAGGAGGGGCTGATGGATTTAGAAACTAAATCAGCAGATCTTTAAAATAAATATTCTATGCTACTCCAAACAAGTTGCTGTGACTCAAAGCATAGCACACATGAAGTGATTACATGAACAGATAAGATGCTTCTTTAAAATGAGCTCCAGCCCTGGCTGGTGTGGCTCAGTGGACTGAGTGCTGGCCTGCAAACCAAAGGGTCACCGGTACGATTCCCAGTCAGGGCACATGTCTGGGTTGCAGGCCAGGTCCCCAGTAGGGGGACGTGCGAGAGGCAACCACACACTGATGTTTCTCTCCCTCTCTCTCTCTCTCCCTTCCCTGCTCTCTAAAAATAAATAAAAATCTTTTTAAAATTTTTTAAAAATTCAAAAAACAATAGCTCCAGACCCTTGAAACAATTTCAAGAATGCTACAGCCTTTCAAACTCTTTGCACTAGAATCTGGACAAGAAATCAATGTGCATCCACCCTCAACCGTGACGACAGCCCTTGATACACGTGAACCTGGACACCAACAGGACTTACTTCACACAGTTTCTGGTTTGTTGCTAAGAAACCACGGCTGCCTGGCATGAGTGTGACCACTCTGTCTTGTGTCAACTCATTATGCTAACATAATGAGAGAGAACCTCGCGCTGGAGAAGGAAATGCAGGCTCGTGCTTTTCATCACCTAAACAGGCAGTCTATTATTGTCCGTGGGCCCGAAGGCCGTTTCCCAGGGCCAGGCGGGAGAACAGAGAGGTCAAGGAAGAATTGAGATCACGTGGAGGGAGGAAGGAAACACGATTCTTTCCATGACTGCCCACAAAGGCCCCCACTGGGTGACAACCATTCATCTTCTGTCCTGTATTTCTTGCCAGTATGGCACTGTCATACTGGTCAAGCATGGACAGCTAGGCCCTGATGTCGTGATACAAGCAGAAGAGTGAGGGCCAATGTTTCCACAGTTAATGGTCGTCATCACCACCCTAAGCCACTTCTCTCTCCCGTTGTCGGTGAACTAAGGCTGGTGGGCACCTGGCTGCCTTCTCCTCCCCAGGAGTGAGAGGGTCAAAGGTGACGGGCATTTCTTCCTAGTGGCTCTGCCCCACCGTCCAGCCTGTCCCCAGTGGCTGGGCATCCATCTGCCTGTCGGCGGCTGCAGTTTCTCAGAATTCCACAGTCACCCTGGAGCCCAGAAGCGCATGAGATGGTTTATTTATTTATTTTTTTTTTGTGAGCTCCTGAAGGACATTTCATAAATCACTTCTCTTAGGAAAGGAAATGATCTCAAGATAACTCAAAGTTATTCATTCACCTCCTCGGCTGGATTGAAATTCCCTTACCCCGTTTCACTGGTTGATCAATTTTTTTTAAAATATCGATCCAAGCAATGCCACGCTAGCACTGGAGAGAGTGTCGGGGACAGTTAAGTTAGTAAGTGACAATTCAGTGCGGGGAGCAGTGGGATCAGCACAGACTCCGGGAGCTTTGGGCCCCCTGGTGAGCCAGCTATTCCTGAACCAGGCGGTGCGTGTGTGAGTGTGTGTGAGTGTGTGTAAGTGTGTGTGTGTGTGTGTGTGTGAGTGTGTGTGTGCACCAGAGAAGGGTCAATGACAAGGCGGTGTCTGAGAACTTCCATCAGTGGCCTCCGTGGTCTTTGCATCTACCCAGTGCTAGGCACAGAGCCTCACACTTGGTGGCTGTGCCATGACCATGCCCTTGAACTACCGCTGCCTCAGGCACCTCAGATGACCCCTTCCAGTCGCAGCCCTGGGCTTCCCCTTCCTCTAGCTTGCTCCTTCCCTAACCCCTCGGTTAAGTCCATGTATGTCAGTCTAACTTGGATTTGGCAATTTTGTAAAGACCAGCTCAGAGCACCTTCTAGGCTCTCCCCATGTCTGGGGAGAGGAGCTCTTCCACTCTGGGTCTGAGCGGAGCCTGGCATGCTGGGCCCATCGGCATCACCATCCCGAGGGTCCGCAAGCAGGCCCCCCTTGTCAGCCCCTGCTGACGGCTCAGCACAGTAGGGGGCCGATGGCAGGGCCGGCTCCTGGTGCCCACCGCCCTCCACTGCCAGAGCAACAGGGCTCCCCCCTCCACTGCTGCGTGGGCACGCACACGCTCTCGGGTTTTGTTTGGGGGCAGCGGTTTCCCAGGAAAGTAATACAAGTGTCAGTTCAACTCATTAAGCCAGAAAAAGGAAAAAAAAAAACACCTACTTTATACGTTAGCCACATTTTGAATGACAGCCCTTTTTAAAACATGACAATGTGTTTAAAAGCCACTTATTATCAGCACCTAATTTACAGAGCTGTGTGGCAGGCGTCCTTCCACGTTTTGACTGTGGGGGTCACTGGGTACCTCGGATGTTAATCTCCCTGAATCTCTGCTTTCATCGTGTCACTTTTCCGTGTAAGAGCCTGACCTCATGTCTCAGTCCCATTGCAGCCAGTCCAAAGTCTCGGCCCCCCGTAGTGTTTTTTAGCAAAGTCCCCCCTGCTGGCAGCATAGCCTCCAGCTCTCCCGGGCATTGCTGCCCCTGCATGCGCTATATACCACCCTCTCTGCCGGCCCCCTATGCCCGGTGAGGGTGTCCCCGCTGTGAACACTCCGTCCTTTTTCTCCACGAATAGTAGTAATTCCCCTTGCCCTCAAAAGTTAAACTTATGTTTGCTGTCCTCCAGGAACTGTCTTGGATGATCTTGACCCTTGACTCCTCCGTCCGGATGCCCCGTCGTGCACGCGCATGGCCTGCTCCAGCCTCCTGCGCTCCGTGTGTTTGCTGTCTGCGTTGCAGCTGGGGGAGGCACCACGGTGCCCTGGGAACCTCACTGGATTTGGAATTGAGCCTCGGCTCTGTCACCTGTTACCTGCGTGACCTTGGGCAACTTACTTAACCTCTCTGGGTCTCAGTTTCTTTGTCTATTAAAAAAAAAGACAGTACTATCTACTTTGCAGGACAGTGTTAACTGTTAGAGGCAATGCATATAAATGCAGATAATGATGGCCGCAGTTGGTGTTGATGATCTCCAAGGCCTCCTTCTTCTGGCCTGGGTGTTTTCTTAAAGGACGTGGTTGGAGGGACCTAGCTGGCTGCTGCAGGGGCAGGAAGGCCTGACTTCTTCCTGATCCCAATCTTGCCTGGACACGCAAACCCCTCCTCCCTCCCTCCTCCCCTCCGCCCTCCCCCGCCTGGCACCACACACAAAATGCCCTTGTTGACTCTGGGATAAATTGTGCATTTCAATCCGGGAGTGTTGACTGCTCCTCCTTGGTGCCTCCATCTGGGGGGTTCACCTGCAGGCGTCCTCCCGCAGCCACCCCACCCCACCCCACCCCACCCCACCCCACCGAGGAAGGCCCAGCTCAAACCTGCCTCCTTTCTCATCTCTTCCATCCAAAGCTGCTTGGAATGCCTCTGAGTCCTCACCCAGCTTCCTCCGTTCTTTGCTCACAGCCCTCCGAGGATTACAGGAGGCGGCCCGGGAAAGGCCCTTAGATAGAGTAATCCCTGACTCAGAGCAGTGACCGTGCAAGCGTTTGCTGCTGCACCTGTCATCCTGCCCCCCCCCGACGTCACCTACCGTGCTGTGGGCCCCCCCAGACCCCGGCTGTCCACCCGGAGGCTGGCTCCCAGGCTCCTGGCCTCTACTTCCTGTTGGGCGCGGCTTATCCAGGAGCCCCGAGGAGGCAGGGGAGGAGGAGGCGAGTATTGTCAGGGTGCGGTCGTCTTCTCTGTGGCTGCGGACAGCTGGGGCCACAGGAGCCCCCCTCTCCCCAGCTCTCTTCCAGTCCAAATTCTGACAATGGCTTCCTCCCTTCACCCCCTCGGGCTCCCTGGGGTCACTAGCCCCAAATCTCCATCTGGCCCCTTTATTCAATTCTCCTCAAATTACCCATATTGGCTAGGTCACCTGTTTCTTGCCAGGACCCTGATTGAGACACCTACCTTATATAACAATGTTTGGTTTAGTAAAATGTCATAGGTCAGTCAGGTTCCTGGAGGCTCTTCTGAAGTTTTTTGGTTTTTTTTAAACTATTGTATTCCCTGACCTGTGTGGCTCAGTTGGTTTGGCATGACCCCTCAAAGTGAAGGTTGCAGGTTCGATTCCCAGTGAGTGCACATGCCTGGGTTGTGGGTTCAGGCCTGGTCGGGTCACATTCAAGAGGCAACCAGATGATAAATGTTCCCCTCTCTCTAAAAATAAAAAAAAAAGTCGCCCTGGCTGAGCACTGGCTTGTGGACGGGAAGGTTGCTCTTTCCCCATCAGGGCGCATGCCTGGGTTTTGGGTGGGTCCTCAGTTGGGGGACTGTGAGAGGCAACCGATTGATGTTTCTCTCCCTCCCTTTCTTCTCCTTTTCCCCGTCTCTAAAAATAAATAAAATCTTTAAAAAAATAAAATGAAATAAAATATTTTAAAAAGGTATTGTAAATACATATGTATTTTTAGGACTGTTTAAAAACTTGACCTTGAGGCTCCCTAAGACTATGCCAGGGACTGCTGGGATCTGGAGGGTTCTTTGAGAAACCCAGCAGGGCCCTCATGGCCCTGGATGAGAGTGGCTGAGGGGTGCTAGGAGGCCATCCTACGAAGGCCAGAGCTGGAATCCTGAGGCTGAGCTTCCTGAGGCTGAGCCCTCAGGAAAGGCTACTTCCTGTACCCTCCTCAGAGCCGCAGGGCCCCTCAGGGAACAAAGCAGTGCCCCCCACCCCGTCAGCAGCACTGAGTGGCAGAAGGCCCCTCCCCACACTGCTCTGGGTCGCACAGCTGGGGTGTGCTAGAGGGAGCCCCACAGAATGACCAAGGGTCAGCCTGTCCCTGTCCTTGATAAAGGCAGCTCTGAGCCAGGATCGATTGGTTTTAAAAAATAAGGAAATGTGACATTTCTTGAGCCTCATGGTTGTGGCAGAAACGGTGATTGTCACCCCTCTTATTTCAGGGAGAGGCTCCAGACAATGGCCCTGCAGAACAAAGGCCTGATTTCCCAGAATCCCTTGCAGTTAGGTGTGAGCAGTATGTCCAGGGTCTGTCCGTAAGGAAAGGGGCATGATGATAGGAGTTTGTCCTCCCTCCGCTAGCTCTGCGCAGCCCCCGCGGGTCCCTGCTCCTCCCATCCCTAGGACGTCGCCTTCATCTGCAGGGGCTGCCAGGGCCTCCGGGTGGAGGAAGGAGGCGGCTGTACAGGGGTAGCAGGAGGACATTAATTGGGGTGAAGGATCTGTGATGAATCTCGATTATAATGAGGGTCACACAAACCTATAGACATGTTAAAATGCATAGAACTATACACCAAAAGGGGTGAAAAGTAAATTTTACTGCATAATTTATTGATTGTTTTTGTTTTAGATTTTATTTTTTATTTTTAGAGAGGGAAGGGAGGGAGAAAGAGAGAGAGAGAGAGAGAGAGAGAGAGAGAAACATCAATGTGCGGTTGTTGGGGTCATGGCCTGCAACCCAGGCATGTGCTCTGACTGGGAATCGAACCTGCGACACTTTGGTTCACAGCCCGCACTCAATCCACTGAGCTACGCCAGCCAGGGCTACTGCATAATTTAAAGAATGGAATTAATACACATACACACATGTATGTGTGGGGGGGCACATACTCTATTTATACACGTAGTGTTGAGTTGTGCGCCTGCTGCACAGGAAGTGCTACCCAACCTGTGCGATGCAGACCAGCAGCCACAATTATCTCGAGGGTCCTTACAGGGCCCCTTGCTGGAAGAGCAATCAGCTGCTTTGCTAAGCCCATGCTTTAGGCTGTGGCCAACTTTTCTTGTTGAAAGGAAGACTTTCTCAGTGAACAGTGGGTTGATTTATGTTCTGACGCAAGCTCCTTCTGTAGAAGCAGACAGGCCCTTTGAGTAGCACGGCTCTAGAACGTGTACTATGCTAATATCCATGTTATTTACATACGACCATGACACTGATCTCTGGGTGGCCAGCGCCGGGCACAGGACCCGGCTGGCAGACAGGAGATGTCAAATCGTGTTTGTCGGAGAAGCAAATAAGGCCCTGAAAGGAGAAAGACTTTCACACACAGCTCTCTCATTCATCCCACTGATGAGTTTATCGAGGGGCAGACAGATAAACAATATACTCGAACCCGGGGCCTACGGGAATGCCAGCTGAATAATGGCCCAGGAAAAGCCCTGCACAAGGACCAAAAGGGGTGACAACCTGTCTAAACGTGTATCTTTCCCCGATGCCAGAAATGTTGCCTTTTTCCTTGTGCACTCCCAGGATGAGTCCTTCTCTCCAAGGCTCTACAGTGTGCTGCCCTGCAGCCCCTGTTTAAAATGCAGAGCCCCTTGTCCCGCTCGAGAACAGGCAGACAAGACCTGGCCCGTGAGAAGGCAAAGAGGTGAAGTGAGGGAGAGACTACAGCTCACCAGCCAGCACCCCGGCCCCGCTGCCGCCCACAGCAAGCAGGCTGCCCTCGGGCAGGAGTCCCGGTCTAAACGCCCCTGTTTCCCCAGCTGCCCGGCCGATGCGCTGGGCTCTCAGACTTCCTCACCTTCACCCCTCCCACCCCACTGTCTCAGATTCCTTGGGGCTGACATTGTCACTCGTTGATTAGACCCTTTTCGCCCTTCTTCTCCTGCCCTGGATCTGCAAGTGCTGAGTATACTGGTTCTTTGCAAAGGCCGGCAAAGCTTGGACCACAGAGAAGAAAGAGCTGATAGGAAATCCAGACGCCGAACGCCTAGCCTCAACTTCGCCTCCCTTTCTGAGTTCTCTCAGTGCCCTTGGCACAGCCCCCAGTCCCCGGGCCAAGAAGTCCGTCATCTCTACCATCACAACCCTTCTGGTGGATTGCAGCAGCCTCTGTTATTTCAATGTATTATTTATACAGCCCATTTCCACGGCCAAGGACAGCCCGCGAAGCACACTTGATCCTGCACACGGAAACCACAAGCTCTGCCCTCTGAGACGTGCGTGCTCTCCACCTACGTCCACACGCAAAGCCACTGAAGTCTCTCGCTTTCCTGAAGCTCCTCACTAGGCCAGGAACAATGGGATGTCGGAATAATAGGACAGTCCCTGCAGTTTCAAGGCTGCTCCGAGGCAGCGGCGTGGGCGACATGAAACACACAGGGTGGTTTGTAGCCGCTGCCAAGTTGTACCTGGCAGGCTGGAGCCCACGGCTTCACGCTGTTACATCTTCGAGTCGGCAGCGTGGCGAACCCAGCACCAGGTTCCCAACCAGGAGCCTGGGTCCTAGTTCCTTGCCACTGCCTGCTACCCAGAAGGCTCCAGGCTTGTCAGGCCAACCCCCTGGATTCAGCCTGCTCACCTGTAATATATGAGTGCACTAGCTCCGCCCTGCCAGCGTTACAGGCTTGCAGCAAGGACCAAGAGGGACAGCATGTGCAGAAGTTCACTGTAAGACACTCTACTCAGGCTACTCAGTGTGGTCCCTGGATCCGCAGCATCAGCATTACCTGGGAACCTGTTAGAAATGCAGGATCCCAGGCCCCGGTCCAGACCTGCTGAACCAGAATGTTTCTTTACCAAGACCCCCAGGCGATTTGTGTAGGAAGCATCATCGTATGCAAACACAGATGTGCTTGGGGGCGGGGTGGGGTGTGCAGTGTAGAGCTGGGAGCTCTGAGTTCAAACCCAGCTCCGCCACTGACTGCCTCCTCGGCCTTGGGAAAGCCGCTGGGGCCTCGGCTCCTCAGCTAGAAGACACTGTCAGGCTGCTGTAGCACACGAACGTGGGATGCGGAAGAGAGTGGGCAGAGGGCAGAGTGCCCCGTGTCCCCGGCGGGGCACAAGGACAGTAGGGGGTCATGGAGAAGCGCAGCAGGGAAATGGAGAAGCTAAGACGATGGAGATGAGCCGGAAACAGATCAGCACTTCGTCCGCCTGCCCTGTGTCATCTCTACCCGGTCTCTTTTTCCATCACCAAAGCCACTTGACATGGATTCTCAAGGTAGCTATTGTTTGACCAAAGGAGCTGGAGAGTGGACAGCTCCCACTTGCTGCTGTCAGATAGCCAAGGGGACAACCGCTGCAGATGGAAAGAAAAGGCCCCGGCATACAGGAGTCCCCGGTTTCTCCAGGAGGGCTGGCGCATCTTCAGCCTGCCCCCAGGCCACGGGGCATCTTCTGTGTGGCACCTGGAGACCCAACACTGAGGTCAGCGAGTGACTAGGGGGTGAGGAAACCACGGAGCAGACCCACCCTCCAGGTGGCAAAGGGCACAGCCAGGGGGCGTCTTACGAGCTGTCTCAGAGGCATTGCCTGCACATTTAGTGAGCGACGTTCTTTTTGCTCTGAATTTTCTATTGAGCAAACCAGACACAACTGGACGCTGAGCGCACTTGACCTGTGCCTCAAAATTTTCCAGCAATGCTGGGAAATGGACCGCGTCATGCTCCACAAAATGCCACCCAAGTAATTACCCCGGGGTTAAAAATACCCACGTGCAGAGCTGCGGCGAGCTCTCAGGGAGGTAACGCACACGGGCCGCTGTTGGAGAAAGCTCCTTATTAGCCTCTTCCCCGAAGTCTGGCGAGTGAACCGAAAGCTTCCCTCTGGCCCAGAGGCCTCGTGCTTGGCCCCATTCCTGGCAGCAGCACTTTAATGGCTCTGCTAATCGATGTTCCCGGCCCACGGGGATGGAGTCCCAGGCCCTGGTCCTAAAAGCCCCCGACTCATTGCTGGTGGAGTGTTTTTGGTGGTTGGCATTTGTTTTCGGAAAAAGCTCATCAGTTGTTTTTTTTTTTCAAGGCCACCAGCAGCAGGCTCCTCTGTGCTCTCTGCCACCAGAACAGATCCTTTGAGGAAATCAGGTCAAAGAAATCCTCACAGTCGTCAGTAGTTTTAAATGACCCTGAGTGCTCCTCCCAAACCTACAGAATGTCCGGGTCAGAATGAGGGTCAGTGGGATAGGTACGCTCCGAGCACTGACCAGGTGTGGGAGATGGAATGACCACCCCCAGTTCTTCACCCCTGCTTGGGTTCACACCCTTGCCCTGGCCTCGTTTTGGGCGGAGCAACTCCACACTCCTTGATCGGGGCTTGACCATGTGGCTTGCTCTGGCCAATGGAATGGAACGCCAGTTCCAAGCCTACGCCCTGAGAAGCCTCTGATGTTTTCTGCCTTTGCCATAAAGGAACTGCCCCTGGGTAGCTGCTGCCCTACCATTCTGCCACCAGAGGGTGCTCGCAACCCAGAATGGAATTCTCCCAAAAACCTGACCTCAGAATTGCGGCTGCAGTAGGCCCAGCCAGGTTAGCCGCCCGCATTCTGAAAGGCGGACTGAGGCTATGAGAGGCTGGAATCCAGATCCCAGCATTCGTGGCCTGCTGCCCAGGGCTGAACCACATCTATTTAACATTTACGGAACGTTTATTTTTCTCAGGTTTTCTATTTCTTCTCGGGTCAATTTGTTAATTTCCCAACGAATGTCCATTTCTTTATGTGGGCAAATATAGGCATAAAGTTGCTTATAACCCTTCCTTATTATCCTGCTAACGTGATAACTACTCTTTTATTCGTGGTGATGGCGATTTTTGTTTTCTCTCACTTTTTTCCTTCATCAAGGAGAACTCTAGTGAGGGCTTTAAAAAGTGTTACTAAAATAAAAGGTAAGATTGTTCACTTTTTTGTCATTGTGTTTGTTTTCTATTTCATTGATTTCTGCTCTTATTTTTTTATTTATTTTCTTTCATGTACTTTGGATTTAATTTTCTCTTCTTAATTTGGAATAAGACACTTTATTTTAAAGCTTTCTTTTCTTCTAATATAAACATTTAAAGCTACACAAAATCATTTCTACACATTTTGGTGTTTTATCTTCATTCACTCAAAAATATTTTCTAATTTCACTTGTGATTTTTTAATTTGTCCCATGGATTATTTATTTTTTTAAGATTTTATTTATTTTGAGAGAGAGGGGAAGGGAGGGAGTAAGAGTGGGAGAGAAATATGGATCAGTTGCTTCTCCAACACCCCCAGTTAGCCAGTGTGCAACCCAGGCACGTGCCCAGACTGAGAATCAAACTGGTGACCCTTCAGTTTGCAGGCTGGTGCTCAATCCACTGAGCCACACCAGCCAGGGCTGCCCCATGGATTATTGAGAAGTATGTTGCTCAATTCCCGTATCTCTGAGGAATTACTGTTATTGATTACTAACTTAATAGCTCTGTGGTCAGATACTGTATTATATGTTTTTGATCTTCTGAAATTTATGAGACTTATTTTGTGGCCCAGTCTATGGTCCATCCTGCTGAGTGGTCTATGTGCATTATTCAGTCTCACGACCTCTGCTTTTTGCATAAAGCATTTAGTTCGTGGATATTTAAGTAGTTATCAATATGCTCGGGGTTAAGACTGCCATCTTGGTTAAGTTTTTCATTTCTCCCAGTGAAAAACTCATCCTTCCCTGCCTTATTCGGGGTAAGTCACATATCATGTAGTATGCCATTTAGTTATTTAATTAACCTCTTAGCAAAACTTCTTTGTGTTGATTTTAGTGTTTTTTTCCAGAAACTGAAACACTTCTAACTTATCACATTCCGTTTTTAACTAACAGTGTTCTCCGTCATGACAACGTCAGGAACTGACAACACTAATTTCCCCCCCACACCCTGCGGCTTTGTGCCCCTGTCACATCCTCCAGTTCTGTGTGTGTTACAACGCACAATACACTGGCGCTATTTTTAACCATTATTTTTGAGATTACATTCAAACATTTGTATAAAGATAATTTGAAAGGTCTTTTACATTAATCCACATATTCATGCTTTCTTATGCTCTTAGTTCCTTTCTGCACCTGCAAGCCTTAATCTGGAATAAGTTTCCTTCAACCTGAAGACATTTCTTTTTTTAAATTAATTTATTTTTAGAGAAACGGTAAGGGAGAGAGAAAGAGAGGGAGAGAAACATCGATGTGTGGTTGCCTCTCACATGCCCCACAAAGGGGACCTGGCCTGCATATGCCTTAACTGTGAGTTGAACCAGCAATGCTTTGGTTCGCAGGCCTGTGCTCAATCCACTGAGCTACACCAGCCAGGGCTAAGAAATTGCTTCAAAATGTCTTGAAGTGTGCATCTCCTGGCAAAAAAAATTCCCTAAACTTCTGTTTATCTTAAAATGTATTTGTTTCTCTTTTAGTTTTGTAAGATATTTTCCCTGGATATGGAATTGTAGATTGATAAAGTTTTTTTTTTCCTTTCAATATTTTTAAAAGTTACCATTCTCTTATTTTCTGGTCACCACTATTTTTGATTTTTAAAAGTTTGCTATTAATCTTCTTGTTTCCCTATACAAATGTTTCTTTTTTTATCCTCTGGGCAGCTTTGAATTATTTTATTTCAATATTTGATTGTCAGAAGTTTGACTATAACGTGTCCAGCTGCTTTATCCTCTTTGGGGTTCAATGAGCTTGTAGGATCGGTGAGTTACTGTTTTTGTCTTTATCAAATTTGTAAAATTTTTGGCCAATATTTTGTCAAATATTATTATTTACCTATTATTTCTCTTCTCACCAATGACGTGTGTGTTTGGCCACTCAATACTATTGCACAAGTTACTGAAGTGTCAATCAATTTTTATTTCTTGTGCTTCAGTTGGATTATGTTTATTGACCTTTCTTCAAATTCTATTCTCTTGTTGTGTCCAGTATGCTGCTAATCCCCTTCCATAAATTTATAATTTTATATATTCTATTTTTCAGTTCATGATTTCCATTTAGTTCAATTTTGAGCATCTAATTTTCCTTGAATTTCCAATTTTTTAATTTCTTACATAGTCTAGATTCTTATATATATTTACCAAAATAATTTAAGGTATATTTCTGATAATTCCAACATAGGAGTCATTGTGGAATTGTGTCTATTAACTGATTTTTTCCTTTAAAAAATGATTTTATTTATTTATTTTTAGAGAGAGGGGAAAGGGGGAGAAAGAGAAGAAGAGAAACATCAATGTGTGGTTGCCTCTTGCACGCCCTTTACTGGGGACCTGGCCTGCAACTTAGGTATGTGCCCTGACTAGGAATTGAACCAGAAACCTTTAGGTTCACAGGCCAGCACTCAATCCACTAAGCCACACCAGCCAGGGCTGATTTTTTTTTCTTGACTACAGGTTACACTTTCCTACTTCATTGCATGTCTTGTAATTATTTTTTTTTCCTGACATTGTAGCTGGGAAGGATTTATCTCTGGAGTTTAGTTATTTTATATTTCATTGTCCATAGCTCTTTGATGACTTTAAAACAGGGGTGACCAATGACAGCCCACAGTTCAAATCCAGCTTACAACCTGTTTTTGTACAGATCATGAAATAAGAATGACTTTTACATTTGTAAAGGGCCCGGAAGGAGGAGGAGGAGGAGAAAGGAAGAAACAAAGACCATGTGTGAATTTAAAGTGTTTACACTCTGATTCATACAGAATATTTGTCAACAGTGGATTTAAAGAAAAAACACTTTGTTTGTTTATCCACTGATTGCTTGCTTTTCAGCAAGTAACAAAGATCTTTTACATCCTTCCACATCTTAGCCAGAAGCAGAACTCACGTTGTGGTTTTAACTTCTATTTCCTGATTCACTGAGACTGTGCATCTTTTTATGTTAGGTATTGCTTATTTGAATAGCCACGTGCTTTGTTTGTTTAAGTCTCTTGCATGTTTTCCTATGAGACAGTTTGACTTCTTTGATTTTTTAGAAGTGATTTATGTATTCTGGATATCAGTTCTTTGTTAGTTATATTTGTGGCAAATATTATCTCCCACTGTGTGACTGGACTTTTCATTCTTTTCATGGTGACCACATTGAATAGAGCCTCTTAATTCTAATGTATTCAAATTAACATCCTTTTCTCTTATGCTTAAGGGTTTAAACTTGTGGTCTTCATTTGCAAATTCCAGAAAGCCAGAACCGACCCAGTTGGCAAGGTGGGTGGTAGGCATTGATTTCGAGGTTATCTGGAAAGCAGCTTTTATAAACAGCAACATCTATTTGTGGCTTGGGTTTTTGTTAACATTGAATTTATTGAAATAAAAATTAAAAGCTAATATTTTTAAGTTTTTAGGCTTAATTAAATCCTTAATATTCTACATATAAATTTGAAAGTCTTTACAACCTAGTTAATCAAATCCCTTAAATATTATAAATTGAATATATATTAACATAACCCATTTTCTTTATAAGTTTGTATCTACAATTAATTTTATTCTTAAACCCTGAAGTTGTTTCTAACAAGCAAAAGTCTTCTTATGAACATGGTGAATTTCATAAATCTAATAAATAAGCTTATATAATTTTGAATGTTTCATCTTTATAATCACAAGATTAAATCTCTTACTGAAGCACACTATTAAAATTAGAATAATTGTAATCTGTCACATGTACCAAATTCTTATGCACAAATAAAGAGCACGGGCTGCGAATCAAAGTGTTGCAGGTTCAATTCCCAGTCAGGGTACATGCCTGGGTTGCAGGCCATGACCCCAGCAACCGCACATTGATGTTTCTCTCTCTCTTTCTCCCTCCCTTCCCTCTCTAAAAATAAATAAATAAAATCTTTTAAAAAATATTCAATATACACAAATTATTCTAAAACCTTCAAAAATAATAACACCCTTTATTTTATATATTTTCTCTTCAGATAATTATAAACATGCCTAGGTTTTTAAGTTAACTTCTAAGATGGTAGTTTTTAACAGGGATGGTACTGCCCCCTAGGGGACATTTTTGAAATTAGATGATATGTTTTTAGTAGTAAGCAATGGAGGGATGCTCTAGTATTTAGCCCGTAGGGGACCAAGTTGCCGGACATCCTGAAATGCACAGGACAATTCCACACAACAAAAAGTTATTCCATACAAATTTCCAATATCCCCTCGTGTAAGTGAAGAATTCATAATTACCTGTGCCCAGAATTTCACCACGTTTTACATATATTTTTTGCATAGTTTTCATACAGATTGAATTTTGCAAGAACTGCGATTATCTTGCAAATCATGTAGAGACTGTACTTTGATACGTTCTGAACTTCACTGAGAGTTACTGACCGTTTCAGAAAATTGTGTTGTGAGGAGCAATGTCGCGGGGCCTGAACCGGTCCGCCTGTGCGGTGGTCACATTGGTGGTGACTAGATATGGATGTACGGATAGGGATATATCGATGTATTTCTTAACCCCTTGTTTTGAGTGATCAAGTATTTTATAACCTCACCGTTTTCAGTTGGATATTGTATTATCTGAAATCTATACTTAATAAGCAATTTATTATGTCTTCTGCTAAAAGAGTACTTGAGCATACAGTATACGTATTGAAATTTATACTTTTTGTTATAAGTAACTTCCTTTTATTTCTCTTTTACACTACAGTTGGAGCGGTATATTGTGTGTAACTGGATAATGTTATGTATGAATTCCATTTCAGGATAGGAGTGATTATTACAGAGTTTTTAACCCCTTCTTAAAAAATATGTAGCCCTGGGTTAATGGTTATGATACTGCCGTGCTGTACACTGGAACTGAACACTTAGGTGAGCACATGACAGGTAAAGGGAGCACGTGTTTTCCTTCCTGAGTGGGAACGAACAGGTAAGAAAGGGGAGAGAGCTAAAATGACCTACGTGGTGATGAATTAGAGCTGGAGACATCAGTGTGAACTCGTGTTTAGCATAACATCAATACGGGCGGTTAGAAATATGTACAGATATGTGTATGTACCGGGGTGAGCACACATCCTTGAGTTTCCTGGGTGAGAGGAAATGTGTGCGTGTACAGACGTAGGTGAGAGGGCCGAGAAGCAACCACACCCCAGTGACAGTGGGCACGCCCAGCACACAGATGTTGACGTCAAAAACCGTGCTCTAGTTAAAGGGACGAGGCCCCCGGTTCCAGGACTGGGACAAGACACAGACAAAGTAAGCCTGCAGCATCATATAGTGCGAGAAGGTACGGAAATCCTGGACACACACACACACACACACATCATGATGAGAGTGTGCCAGAGAGACACAGGAACCAACAGAAAGACTCACAACGGCCAAAGCTGAAAAACCTTGAGCAACAAAATAATCAAAGTACTACTGGATTAGACACCAAAGTATAAAATAAGTATCAATGAGCCCATACTGATTTAAACAAATGATCAAATAACCAGGAGAGAGGAAAGAAATGTCCCATGCGGAAGAATTCCACATAATTTTTGAGGGTTCTCCACCCTCACAGAGGTGGAGTGTACCTGCCCACTCCCCACGTGTGGGCAGTACGCAGTAACCTCCTTCCAAAGAGGACCGTGTGGAAGGAGTGTGGGGCAATCACTTCACAGTGGACACACGCAGCCTCAGCCAGGTGATCAAGTTCAACATCGACATAAGTCATGTTGACAGTAGGTGCCTTGGACATGATGTGATAAGAATGACACTTTACCTCTGTGGTCTTCCTCCCCTGAATCATAACTGATGTAGTCATGAGAAGAAATTCGGATCCCAGTGAAAAAGCATCCTCCAAAATACCTGACCAGTCATCCTCAGAACTGTCGAGGTCACCAAAATCAAGGAAAGTCAGAGAAACTGTGACAGCCTTGAGGAGGCTCTAGCAAGACAACCAAGTGTAATGTGACATCCTGGATGGGGTCCTGGAACAGAAGGACATTAGGTTAAAACAGAGGACATCTGTGTGAAGTATAGACTTCACTTAATAATAATGTACCAACAGTGGTTCATTAATTGTAACAAATATACCCTACAAGTAAAAAATATTAACAAAAAGAAACTGGGTGTGGGTACACTTGACCTCTACTATCTTTGCAATTTTTCTGTAAATATAAAACTTTCTTAGCCCTGGCTGGTGTAGTCCAGTGGATTGAGTGCCAGCCTGTGAACCAAAGGGTCGCTGGTTCGATACCCAGTCAGGGCACATGCCTGGGTTGCAGGCCAGGTCTCCAGTTGGGGGGCACATGAAAGGCAACCACACATTGATGTTTCTTTTCTTCTCTCCCCCCCAACTTTTCCTCTCTCTAAAAATAAATAAATAAAATCTTTTAAAAACTTGCTTAAATAATCAAGTTCATTTAAAAATATGTAGTGTAGTTATTTTAGGCAGGCAACTACAAAACTTAACCAAGAGATACAAAAGAAAATTTGAATAAGTTATCATCTTCCTCAATGTAAAGAATAGGCTTTGTAAAGATAACACTCCCTAAATATTTATTCCAAAATTTAGCTCAATTTCAATCAAAATAGCAAAGAATTTTGGGAAAAATTTAAAAATATTTTTAAAGTTCATCTTAAGAATTATCAGGTAGGAAGAGCAGGATTTTTTTTAAAACTTAATCAAAATTGGCACAGTCAAATCGTAAATCAAATATTAAACTAATAAATATTAAAACAGTCAGTTATTGTTGCAAGAAGACAGAGCTCATTAGAACAGAATAGAAAATTCCAAAGTAAGTATACCGGTACCAGTACACAAATTTTGAATATAAAGTTGAAATCTCAAAGCAAAGAGGAATTGAAAAATAATTTAATAAGTGGTGTTGGAACAACTGGCTAAGACATACAGGGAAAGTGCCCTATATGTACCACATTCAATTCCAGATGGATTAAAAGTTCATTTTAAAAAATGAAACCTCAAAAGAACTTAAAGAACAAACAGGTGATGACAAATCTCATAACTAGCAGAAAGAGCCTTTTTACATACAAAAGGACAAAACAATAAGCTAAAATGTCAGCAACTTTGCATAAGTGGTAATTCTTTTCTGTGTTTTAAAGAAAACAACCTTCCCCCCCAAAGAAACAAGACAGTGATGAACTGGGAACTTTGCAACACCTGAGAGAATGGATTAATATTGTTAATATCTAACACATTTCTATACACCTGTAAGGGAAAGAAATACTTCAATGGAAAAAAGTCCAAGAACATACAAAGACAATTCATAAAATAAAGACTGAATTTTTACAGAGAGGAGAAGGGAGGGGGAAAGAGAGCCAAAGAGACATTTGATCAGTTACCCCAGCTACCTCTCAGATGCGCCCTGACCAGGGACCACACCCAGAACCCAGGCATGTGCCCCGCAGGCATGTGCCCCGCAGGCATGTGCCCTGGCCAGGTGTCCCTTAGCTTTGCAGAGCAAAGCCCAACCAACTGAGCCACACTGGTCAGGGCAGCAAGGATTTGGGTTTTTTTTTTGTGTGTTTGTTTTGTTTTTACAAAGCTAATAGTTAGGAGTAAAAAAAAAACCACAACAACAAAAACATAGATTCTCCCACATACTTTTAGGGAAAATGTAAACTGATACAATATTTTTGGAGGGCAACTTCACAGTAAGTAACAATTGCCATAAGAAATTCGTAGTTTCTGACTCAGCAATGCCACCTCTGGGAATATATGACCAGGAAATATTGTGCACCACGCCATAAGCACTTCACGCCAGGATAACTCATGAAAGCAAGTATTAGAAAGAATTTAAATTCAAAAAGAGGAGCCGATACACTGACTTCTAGGGCATCCGCAGGACAGAATGTTTGATAAGTGAAAATCATGTTGAAATTCTGGAAAAGGCAAGTGTGCAGGGAGGGAAGGAACACAGATCAGTGGCCCCAGGGTCTGGGGTGTCGCAGGGTCTGGGGCGCCCCGAGAGAGGGGCGGACTCCAAGAAGCAGGAGAGAGCTGGGAGCCGGGGGAATGGGTGGTGAGAATGCTCTCCCTCTGAGCGGGTTGGTGCAGGGCTGTAAGTCCGTCCAGACTTCCAGAAGCCCGCACTGAAACACTGTTTTACTTCCTGTGAATTACACCTCAATAAACACAACTAGAAAACAATCCTGTTGAGGAATATTAAACAGCCTGGGGAATAAATGAAATAAAATCAGGACTTTGCAAAGGAATGTGAGCAGAGAGATTGGAACTTGGTGGTGGGGGGGTTACACATTCAGAGAGTGACAGGGATGGGGTGGTCTTGCAGGGGGGTACACTGAAAGGAAATGCACTCAAATGAAATTAAGTGAAATCAAATCATGTTTTTCTCTATAAGTTTTGGGGGTTTTTTTGCTTCTTTTTAGTGGGAGTGAAGGGGGTGGGGACTGGGAGGGTGGGGGTGGGTACAACAATTTGGAACCACAGCCCACCAGCTTTGACGTCCAGGTGCTTTAAACTCTTTCCGGTAGAGCCACCCAGCAAGAGAGAAAGCCACCCAAGGAAACCCGCCAGGGGGCAGGAGAACAGGAGTGGGCTGTCCAGCGAGTGGGGCGGGGATTAGGGGCGGGCAGAAGGCGCATTGTGCCTGCGTTGCGCCAGGGATGAGGAGCTGCGAGCGACCAGCGGTGTCCCCATTGGTTCGTCTGGGAAGTAGCATCCCAAGGAGCAGAGTCGTTTCCTGAGCGGAGGCTGGACCAGGGAGGCCTCACCATGATAAGTGAGACTTGCTTTGCGCTGGGACAGGGAGGGTGGGGGGCTGGGCAGGGGGCTGGCCTCCCCAGCTCCAATCCAACTCACGAAGGGCCAGAGGACTAGCTGGCTACCTTCCTTCACTGTCTCAAACAACTAACTGTTGTCCCCCTGCCCCACCCCACCCCACCCAATTCTGTCTCCCCAGAGAGAGCAGCGGCGGCTGCAGTCGGAGGAGGTGAGTTACCTGGGGCCCTCCTCCTGGGGTGGGCGGGGCACTGTACTGGCCTGGCCCGGCCCTGCAGGCCCCGGAGCACTCCTTCCGCTCCCGGAGCGGCTCGCGAGAGTGAGTTTTGGGGAAGAGAGCAGTGCTCTCGCGGATCCCTGACCTAGCTGCTCGTCTAGTGCTTGCAGATAACGAGCATGCAGGCAAGACTTCATCTGAAAGGGGGGGGGGGGGGTCGCCCCTAAAACTGCAGTGGTTTAACTCACCCTCCACATTCACACACACGCACCAACTTGAGCCCAGGGAGAGGTCGCGACTTCCCCAGCGTCACACAGCAAGTTAGAGATCCAGCCCAGGGCTCTGCCTGGACCTCCTCTGATGATGTCTCTGCCCATCCCCCTCCTCCTCCTCCCACCCCCCACCCCCCACCTTCTTCGCCTGGGCACCGGTCTCCAAGCTGCTGCCTCTGCATTACTCAGAGTAGACACTGTCAAGGAATTCCTAAGGGGGTGCACTCCCCTGAGCGCACATGCCGACCCGGCCCCTCCTCCCCGCAGCGGTGGCCGTGGGCGCGGTGCCCGTGGTGCTGGGCGCCATGGGCTTCACCGGGGCGGGCATCGCAGCTTCCTCCCTAGCGGCCAAGATGATGTCAGCGGCCGCCGTCGCCAACGGGGGCGGGGTTGCCGCCGGTAGCCTGGTGGCTACTCTGCAGTCTGTGGGTGAGTGTCCCGAGCAGGAGGGGGAGGAGGGGAGGAGGGGGCCAGGACGGGATTCGGCCCAGAGGCGGAGCCTGAGGGGACAGCTTGCCCTCTCCCTCCAGTTCTGTGTCATCCGGTGCCCCTGGTCCTTGGTCTCTCCCTGGCTCTCTCCTTTCTGGCCCCTTCTGAGGGAGGTGCGGGGTGCAGTGGAGGGGTGAGAGGTTCTGGGAGGGAGGGGAAGGGAAGGAGTCCAAGGTGACTGATGTCCCGGCTGTGGGTCCAGATCTACCCAAATCTGACACCTGGGGAGCCTCAGTGGGGCCCCTCACTCTCGGGCCTCTGTGGCCTCCTGTGTAAAGTGAGGGGACCAGAACCTCAAAGCCTGTGGCGACTCTCCTCTGCCCCCCACTTCCCGTGAATTCACCCTGCCTCCTCTTCTCTCTCTGCCACCGTCAGCATCCTGACCCCGGAGCCACAGAGCCCTGCAGGTTTCAGGACCCAGAGGAGGGATCTCCCGGCCTCAGACCTCCCGTGGGGCCCCGGCCACTGGCCACTGTGTGTTCCCTGTGCTCACCCTCTCTCCCACAGGGGCGGCTGGGCTCTCCACGGCATCCAACATCCTCCTGGCCTCCACTGGATCGGTTTTTGGAGCCTTGCTGGGAGGTTCAAAAAAGCCACCCCCTTCTGCTCCAGCTGGACCCAGAGCTGAAGGGGACGGGCCAGGAGAAAAGGCATCCCAAGTCAAACCTCCGAAACCCCCACTCAGCTCAGAGAGGCATGAGAAATAAAGAGCACCTGCACACACACCTCCCCGTCTCCGCTCCTTGCAGCCCTGGCTGGGATGCTGTGAGTTAGAGGGCCCCGGTTCTCCCCACCCTCCGGGCCACCTTGTCTGGGAGCGGCAGGGGGGACGGCAGGCTGATCGGGCACAGAATCGGTCAGCAGGAGGCTTTGGCTGGTCCTAGTCTCTCAAGGGATGGGCTCTATAACCCAGGGCCATTCATGGCCCTTCCGTGGGCCTCAGTTTACCCCTCATTCAATGGTGGGGTTGATAAAGCTTCCCGTTGGGAAGCTGGGCTGAGGGGTAGCCAGGCTGCATATCGAGCCACTGACCTGGGAGCCCCTGGCCCTTCCTCCTGAATGGGCACTAGACATCCAGAGATGAGAGACCCGGGCCTCCCCTGCAAGACCTCAAAATTCCTGTGGGGGAGCTGGCGAGCCTACCACCAGGACAGCGTGGTGCGCCAGGTGTTACGCGGGATCCGGCACCTCAGGGGCAGCAGACCGAATCACACGCCACCATGGTGTTCCTGGGAAATCAAAGAGGAACTGAACTTCACCAGCTCCTACCCTGGCGACACAGGCTCTTAGGTGGCCCTGTCTCTAATCACCTCCACGATGAGGTCTTTTTTCCTGCCAGAGAGGTGTCATTCTGTTTTTGTTTTTGTTTTTAAGGATGAGACGTAAAATAAATAAAAACAGTTCTAAGACTTCTTGCACCCCGTAGATGGTTTTGAGGAACTTCGGGTGCACCACTGCATTTTGCAGACCCCTCCACAGCCTCATTGAGGAGAGGACTGCTTAGAGGGTAGAAGCTGCAACAAGAAAAGCCCAGATGATGCACACAGTCACAACTCTTCTCGAACCCCTAAGAGAGCAGATGTGGCCGGGCCCCCGGATGGCCTGAACTCTCAGGAAGTCAGGTGCCTGCGGGGACAGCACGGCGCTCCCCCTCTGTGTTCAGCACCCCCCCCTCCCCGGGGCAGAATGCAGGAGGGCGGGGGCGCCGCAGTGCCAGCAGGTGCGGACTCAGCTAACCAACAGTTTAACTGATTGCTCAGGGCCAAGGGTGAGCTAGTGTGAGGGTGCGGACCCTGAGGAGCCACAGACCCACCTGCAGGTGCTTCTCAGAGGACCTGCTGGGTGCCCCCAAGAAAGATTAAGGGCAGGCAGAGACCCAGAGAAAACTTCCCACATTGAGGCAAGACCTGAGGCCCCCGCCTTCCTTCTCCCGGGGAATAAGCCTTTGACTGCTGAGGGAAAGGCAGTAAACCCTGTAGCCCACCCCACACCCCACCAAGCACGGGTGAAGATCACGGCAGATGGGAAAGAAAACAAGAAAAAAGATCACCCCTCAAGTTGGGGTGCAGGACCTTCTTGAACCAGACAGAACCCGCCCACCACCAGGGGAGCTGTGGGGCTACGGAGAAAGCCCCGCCCCCGGCCCGCTGCGCCTGCCCAGACTGGTGGGCCCACCGAGAACCCCAGGCCCCGCAGGTGTGCGGAGAGGCGCGCTCCGAGATGCACGCACGGAATGGAAGCCCACAGCTCGGGCTGGAGCCGACACCGAAGAAGCAGGAAGCACAAGCCACACTCATTGAAGCAGGCGGTGCAGGGGCGGGAACCACAGCAACGACAACACCGGACCCCGGCTCCATCGACCCTGATGGGATCGGCCGGGCCTCCCACGTACAAGCCCCGCGGGCGAGGCTTGCCTACCTCCGCCATAAATACCGCTCTCCTCTGTCCCTGACTCGTGCCGCAGACACTGGTGGAGATGTGCCCCCCACGTACCCCCTGACACTCCCAGTACCCGCCTGCTGCCCCTGCTAACCCCACCTGTGACTCCCTCCCAGAGAAGGCCCACAGGGCCGGCTGGGAGTATCAGGTGTCGGTCCCCGCGGGATGGCCCTCCACCAGTGATGGGCTTTAGGCGGGAGATAGCCGCCCTCGGGTGGGACAACTCTGAGGCCAGTTCCACAGTGTCTCCCAGAGGTCAGGAGGACTGAGCCTCAGGTGCCCGCAGTGCAAACTCACTCATTAATGGGCCCTTTCTTGGCTGCCTGTCGGTCCCCGTCTCATGCCCCGTTCCCGCTCCCTGGAGTCACCTCCCAATAAACCATTGCACTCGGGTCCTTGTTTTGGGGTCTCAGCCCAAGATGGCTTCTAGCCCCACGCAGCCGCAGCACTGAGCCTGACATCGGGCTGGGTTCGGGCCTCGCCCACCTCCCTCCTGCAGGAGGAGGCGCAGACAGGGCGGGCTGTCTCAGAGCGGCCTGCCTGGGGCCCAGACCCCAGGGCTGTCGGCATCCCCGCAGAGAACACGGCCCAACGTAGGGTCTGGCCCCCAAGCCGGGCGACCCTGCACAAGTGCCACATGCCAAAGGCCGTGGGGTAAAGTACTCACACCAGTGGACTGTCTCCAAGTCTTTGCAGTTTGTCAGGGAACATATTGCACAATTCCAATGTGAACAGTGTTCCTTCTCCGTTGCTGTTGCCCGGTCACCCGAGGTGCTCGTGAGCATCCGGCTGGCCGGGGCTGGCCCGCAGGCGGTTGACCCTGACGACCCACTCCACCCACCCCACACCCTGGTTATCTTCCTCAGCAGGTCGCTGTTTGATTCACGAGGAAAATACTCTTATCTCCCTGAATGCAGGCCGGTCAATGGAGGAGGCCGCTGGGAGGGAGCCGGTGGGTGCAGGGCAGTTCAAGGCCCCAAGCCTGGAAAGAACCCGGGATGTGGGCCGCTCCCCGCCTGCGGCAGGATGGCCAAGGTCAGGGCCGGTGGGAGGTGGGGGCTTTGGGCCACTTCTTACAGGTTGTTTGTTTGTTTGTTTGTTTAACGACATCTATCAAACAGGCGGCTCCCCCTTTCTCAGAACAGTGTGCAGATTTTCTGTGAGGAGCCACGGGCAGGGTCTTGACTGTAGCAAATAACCCTTTAGTGTCATTTTTACCCTCTTATTGCCATCTTTTAGAGTCACTCCAGGAGCCACCATCCCGGGTGCCCCAGAAGTTGCCGTGGACCCAGGAGGACGGGGGCGGGGCTCCTGGGGAACAGAATCCCTCCGGCCCCTCCCCTAGTCCAGCCGCTGTGGGAGCCATGGCACGTCCACCCACCTCAGGACCCCTTTCTGTGCCCGCCGTTTTCCGCAGCCACGGACCCGCACCATGGCCCCCACCTCGGGTCCCTCTCGGAGGGCGGATGCCCAGGATGGGTTAGCGGTGAAGGGGCCTGGCTTCCCTGACATTGGGGGCTCCTGTGGGTAGGCAGGGACCCCAGAATCCCACAGGGGCAGGACCCCGAGTCCTAGGGGTCTGCGGGAGCCAGGAATTTCTATAATCCTGGGGCTGCCAGAGTGTGTTCAGCCAGCCCCCGAGTGAATGACCCTTAGCCTGATAAAGAGAGAGAGGGCATCAAGGCTGTTTCCTATTCTGCCTAAGGCATTATTAAACATTCAGGAGCTTAGCCCTGGCTGGTGTGGCTCAGTGAGTTGAGTACCAGCCTGCAAACCAAAGGGTCGCTGGTTCGATTCCCAGTCAGGGCCCATGCCTGGGTTGCAGGCCAGGTCCCCAGTTGGTGGCGCATGAGAGACAACCACACATTGATGTTTCTCTCCCTCTCTTTCTCCCTCCCTTCTCCTTCGTCCAAAAATAAATAAAATGACATCTTTACAAATGTTTAGGAGCTTAAAACAACACCCACTGATTGCCTTATAGTTGTAGGTCAGAGTGCTGGTGGGCTTGACTGAGTTCTCTGTTTTGGGTCAAAATCAAGGTTTCAGCCAGACTGGGCTCTCGTTTGGAGGCTCTGGTAACTATCTTCGAATCCTCTTCTTGCTTCGAACTCTGACTGCCCCTTCTGTGATTGTAAGGGGGCGGGGGAGGGGTGGGGGCGTACAGGGCAGGGGTCTGGCCAGACTGCTGGGGAGCAGGGGATCCCTGATCCGGGGCACGAGGCTGCACTCCCCAGAGAAGGGCCAGAAAAGAGAAAACACTGAGGCGGTGATTGAAATTGCAGTTAAATTGCAGCCCAAACTGCGTGGCAGGTTTCCGTAACCCAGAGACGGGGAAACAACTCATATGGCTTGTGACGCAGCTCGCACAGAGCCTGCGTGGGCTGAGAAGGTCGAGACACACGTGTATCGTGCAGATGAGCATGGCGACGCTCCGGCCCAGGTGGAGACACTGTGTGTGGTGGACACCAGCGGAGACTGGCTGGGAATTTGAACACTTCCACCTCGTGTGGGATTTGGGGGCAAAAGACTTAAAACAGGGGGTGGGCAAAAACTTGGCCCCTTCCTGAGTTCCCCTCACCCCGCCTGATTGGAGGAAACTGCGGCATCTGTGGGACCCAGAGGGCACCAGGCTCCTCTCAGGGCTCTTGCCTTGCCCTGCTTGCAGGGTCGGGAGCACGACCCCCCAGCAGCGGCCTGCAGGAGGCTGCTGCAACCCAAACTGCGTGGGTTGCACATGGCCGCACGGCACACAGGTCCTGGACCACCCCCACCCTCGCTCTGAGAGCCGCACACAGATGCACGGGCTGGCCCCACAGATGGAGCCCCTGGCACCCCAACCCTAGCGGAGGGAAGAAGCTGTTGCTAGGCGACGGCGACTTGGGGACTCACAAGTGCGCACCGCAGAGAGACAGACTGAGGATGGAGACCTGTCTGTGTAGTTGCCTCTCGCTCCAAAAGGACAGGTAAGTGACGACAGGGGTCTTCTGGGCATGGGTTCGGATTTTAGTCTTTCTGAAAACAAGGGAATGGCTGTGCTTTGTGGAGGAGGTTGGCTTGGAGCAGGGGTGCTCTCGGCCCCCTCACATCGGGTACCCTGTGACTAAAAGCCTCTTTCCTTCCCCACGGATCTCTGTGTTATGTCTGGACTCGCCGGCAGGTGGCAGGGCCCCAGGCTGCCCAGTTGCAAGAGTGTGGATGACACTCGGGCCATCTGGTCCTTGGCTCCAGACTGGATGCCCTCCCATGCCCCTTCTCCGGACTCTGCACGGGGACTGAGCCAACGCCCACCCTGGCTGGGGTCTTGGAGGTCAGGTAGGTCAACTCCCCACGAAGAGAGGAGCGGACCTGCCCAGGGTCACATTGGGAGTCAGAAGCTGGACAGGGGCAGCTTCCAGTCTTCTCGTTCATGCTCCTCTCCGCGCACTGCACCCCGACCCCGTGTGGCCGTGCCCACTCACTTGGGAAGAGAAGTGAGCCCCTCCCCCACCCTGGACTGTGAGGGAGAAGACCGGGATCCGGGAGAAGTCTCAACAGCTCATTTTTATTCCTTATTTTCCTCTGGGGGTACAGCATGGGGCCATTGTCACCCTGGGTCTGGTCCCCACTGCATGAGGCTGGTGGGCAGGGCCCCCCCGGTCGGTCCTCTTCTCTGCACTGGGGGTGATGAGGGTCTACACGATGAGGGACGCCAGGGCTGACCCAATGGAGCCCAGGATGATTTGGGACGGCAGGGACAGTCCAGCTGCTCCTGGGGAAGAAGCAGAGGGTGAGCGGAGAGGGACCAGCAGGCAGGGACAGCTCTGGGGGACAGGACTGTGGGGTTGGAGATTCTAGCACCTCTCAGGGGGGCCCGAGGTCCAGGCACCCCACTCAGTACCCGCCTTGGTTTCCCCAAACCCTCGGATCTGTGTTTTGGAAGGGCTGCTGCAGGCAGCTACCCGGTGGCATGAATTGCAGGGGTTAAACCGTGAGCTGGAAGCTGCCTCACTCTCCAGGGGAGGAGGCTGAGCCCCAGGTGGACAGAGATGCTCCAAGTAACCCAGCAGCCCACTTTGGGCAGAGTCCACCTAAACCCGCACGCACCCCGGGCTGGGGCTCCCTCCCTGCCTCCTGCATCTCCCACAGAGAAACCCGGAGAGAGGACATGGAGGGTGGGACTGAGGCACAGAGAGATGAAAGATAACGGGGGCGAGGAGCTGGCCTGGCCCCTCTGCGGCTCCTGCCCTTCTTGTCCCCACAAGGACACTCACCCAGGGACTGCAGAATAGCCACGAGGCTCCCCGAGGCCACTCCTCCTCCGTTGGCGATGGCGGCTGCTGACATCATCTTGGCCGCTATGGAGGAGGCTGCGATGCCCCCCCCGGTGAAGCCGAGGGCGCTCAGCACCGCCGGCACGGTGCCCACGGCCACGGCTGTCCGGGGAGAGGAGCTAGGTCAAGGTGACACTCGAAGGAACAGACTCCCCTCCCCCCACGCCCTACACCATCGCTCAGGCTTGGAGGGCAGGAAGAGGGTAGAGAAGGGCGTGTACTTCGAACTTGGGAGAGACTATGGGCCTGGCCAGCAGTCACAGGAAGGAGTGGGGACAGCAGGAAAGGCTGTGGGGTCACTGGGGACAGGGCTCCGGGCCCGGCTCTGGTCTGCAGCAGGACCTTTCTTGGCAAAGCCATTTGCCCTCTGGGTCTCGGCTCCCGCACTAGGAACATGCAGAAATCAGGGCGCGGCTCACAGCTCCTCATCTTTGCCCAGAAGGTCTGTGATACAGTCGCGCTTGCCCTCCGAGGGGCCTAGCGTGAGCAAGGAGCGCGTCCTGAGCTCTGCGTGAATCCCAGTGAATCCCAGCTCGGGGGCTCCATGGCGTCACCATGGGGCTATAGGGAGATGCTGGACAGGGTCACTGAGCCGATGGCCTCTCTTTAATGCCCTGCCTGTTTGGACTCCGTACTGGCCTCCCGATAATCCTCAGCGGGCTATCTTGGCCCATACATCAGAGGAAAAAAAATGGGAGCTCAGAGGAGTTCAAAGACTCATGTCCAAGGTCACACGGCCAATGCTCTGCAAGGAGGAAACGGGGCTCCTGCAGGGGCTGCCTCCACACCAGAGTCGCCCAGACCCTCCTTGTTTCAAGGCCCATTTCTCAGTTCCAGTCCCTTGCTCCTTGCTCAGCTCCATCCTTCCGTCTCCTCCTTCCCTACCATCTGCGTGAGGCCTGGGGCAAATGTGGCCATGCACAGGGCTGGTTACTTCCCAAATCCCGGTGACAGCGACTAGAGTCCCCTCCCTAAAGAGGCTCACCTCCTCCGATCACCGCGGCCACAGTCTTGGCTGGAAACCAAAAGAAAGTCGTGTGAGTAGAACCACACGGGTCTCCCTCCGGCCCCCCAACCCCCGCCCCCTGAGTTCATGACCCACCCATGGTGGGGAGGCTGTCCGGCTTCACTCAGAGACCTGGGGTTTGCAAGAAAGGGGGCTTCACAGCCCTGGGCTTGGTGAGGATGGCTGGGGCGTCCGACTGCAGAGGCAAAAGACTGGTCCCCAATGAGCGTGTGCCCTTGGCCTGAAGTTATCTGGAGACAGGGTTTGAGGTCCTTGTGCCCCAACACTCGGTCATCAGTTACAATTTGGGTTTGGTTTGGTTTGATCTGTCTGCTGATTGGTTGGGGATTTGTGGGAAGATCGGACGTTGTCCTTGTCTTCCTCTCCGTCTTCCGAGCCACGTGTGGTTGGTTAAAACCAAAACCAGAACGAGAGCAAACAAAACGCAAGCAAACCACCTTCTCCGGGAAGGAGGAATGCGGCAGACTCTTGGCCAAGTAATTCAGGGCGCGGTCATTTGACAGGGGCCAGGCCAGAAGAAGGGGATGGGGGCCATGCTCTCTGAGCCGGCGTGTCAGTTCACCCAAAAGTGGTCACTGTTTGCTTAGCGGGGAACGATAAAAGCTCCTTACACGGCAGTCCCTCTCCGTGTCGAGAGAATGTGCTTCACTTGCCCTGCTTGGCTGGAGTCAGGCAAGCACTGCCGAATGCTCGAATGCTACCTGGGAGCCGTGCCTGAATGAGTTGAATGAATGCTGCTGATTCTTCAGGGCTTGACTGGTTGCCGCCTCCTCCAGGAAGCCCCCCAGGTCCTCCCAATCAGGGTTCATCCTTGCTCCCCTGGGGCTGGAGCCACTCAAAACACTGAACCAGACTGAGGTGTGCATGGGCCTGACTCCCTAACTCTGTGGGTCCCTGGGGAGCAAGCAGAGGTCTTGGGCTGCTGCCATGTAGTGGTCAGGGCTACAACCTTTGGGGCTCGTGGGGGGGCAGGAGTTCTAAAGACAGCAAGACGTGCAGCAGTGAGCTCAGCCCCAGGGAGGCAGCCTTGGGGTGTAACAAGAGAGGGGTATGTAAACTGAAACTGAACGGTGGGAGGGGCCACCTGGGTGAGCATCAGCCTCGAAAGCGAAAGCGTGCTCAGAATGTGCTTGCTGCTTACAGGCTGGCTGGCGGCTTGGCTTACGGCAGTTCCAACGCCAAAAGGCCATGGGGGAAATGGGTACTGTTTGACAGCCTGCCTGCTGGGCGGCCCCCAGGTCACCGGTGTGCGGGGGAAGGGTGGCCTGTCCCTCTGGGCTGTTCCAAACCGGCCGTGCCCTGAGGCCTCCTCTCAAGGCCGGGCCACCACCTGTCCTCCCGTCCTTCCTACTCCAGCTCCCAGCCGCCCGACCCTCCCTTCCCGCCCAAGGCCCCTGCACGACGGTGTGTGCAAGTGTAAATAAGAGACGTTACCCTCCTCCGGGGCTGTTATAAGAATTAAACCAACTGATATCTATCCACTGCTAAGCCTAGTGACCAGGACTTCACAGCATTTTGAGAAAAATCTAGATGTTTTCTTATCATCTGCTGAGGAGGGATCTGTGTTTCAGACAAACAGGAAGGGCTGTTGGCTGTGGCCCAGGCCCTAACTTTCCGGTCACATTCCTGTGCACTCAGTGGGGGCCCACGGAGGGTGTCTGGTACCCAAGGCCAGTTACCTCCAAGCAGGGAAGCAGTCAGGGTCTTGGCAGGGGGTTCCAGTAGGCAGGAGATGTGCAGCGTCCCCAGCAAGGATTTCAAGGCCAAAGCAGCCGGGCCCAGGACGGCACTGGATGGCAGGAAGAACCCTGGGGCGGGAGGGTCACAGAGCGGGTGCACCGGGGCCTGACGTCAGGCTGTGTGGTCAGGGCCCCGTTCGCTCCCCCTCATTCCATACGATGCTATCTGTGCTGGCGGGGCAGGAGGACCCCTGGGTGCCCACCCAGGGGGAGAGGAAGAAGTCAGTGGTGGTGAGCACACATTTGATCACTTTGCAGCAGTGGGAGCAAGGATTGGAGGCTCACCCAGCCACACGGACAGCTGCCAAAATCTTAGCGTTTTGTGCAAAGAAAAGCCACAGAATGAGCTAGACAACACGCTATTCTGTAAGTAAACGAAGACATGCAAACAGAAGATACCCATTTTGCAAGAATATGTATGAAAAACAGATACGCATTAATATATAGAAAGGCCGACGGTGGGGGTGGGGGTGGGGGTGGGGGTGGGGCCAAAAGGGAAGATGGACGGCAAAGGAAAGAAAGGACGCCCAGCAGGGCGCTCCCATGAACTAACAGAGAAAACAGGACCAAGCTGGAGAGTTTGTCACAGCCAAGGCTCTGCACCCGAGCCCAACGTGACAAACAGCCTCCAAGGGCCGATCTGGGCGCATGGGTGAAACATGAAAGGCAGTGAACTCTGCGGTGAGTCCAGGGGCAACGAGGGCCAGAGAGCAGGGGCCAGGCACGTCCATGGTCCCTGCAGTCGGGAGGGGCGGGGGGAGCAGATTTCCTAAGCTCCTGCCCCCCTGCTGGGTCCTGTCTCCCTCTGGCCCTCCTCCTAGAAAGAGTCAGGACAGATGCCCAGGGCAGAGCAGGGCAGGGGAGAGAGGCCGCAGGTGAGGCAGCCACCCTCTCTGTCCCTGCAGCTCCCTGAGCAGGGCCCTCCCTGTGCCTCCTGACTCCAGCTGCCTCCTCGAACCCCCGCCAGCCCGCCCAGGAGCACTCACCGGCCACGACACTGCCCGAGACTACCCCGCCGCCGGCTTTGGCCAGGCTCACTCTGGACATGACCTTGGCCAGGGAAGAGGCTAGGGTGGTTTCCATGGCACACAGAGCAGTGAACACCCAGCGGAGCTCAACCTGCAAGAAGGGTGGAGCTCTGATGGGGATGGGGAAGCTGCACCTGGGTTCCCCCTGGTCCCCTTCCCCTCCCCCACCCCCTGGCCACCTCCAAAGGCGTTCCAGTGGAGGATGGAGAAGCTTCTTGGAGCTCGTGGGGCAGCAAGTCTGGAAAGGGTCCAGGTGTGGGAGTTGGGGTTATGAAAGGACCTCAATGTGGGGGGGGGGAGTGGATTTTATTTCCCGAGGAGGGCTGCCTCCTTCCTCCTGGAATCACCAGCGTCAACTCCTCAGACACTCCTGGAACCCCCTAAATCTCCGCGTTGCAACTTAGAATGCACCAGCTTGAGTACCAATTCCCTTTTCCAGGTTACTCTGGGCTCCTGCGCTGATGCGAGCTCCTCACTGACACAATGACGAAGAGATTACTATCTTCCTCTCACAGATGAGAGCACACTGGCTGGCACAGAGACGGTGAGTGATTCGCCCAAGGGCCAGCTGCTTGCAAGGCCCAGCTGCTTGCAAGGCCCAGCCTTGGAATGGCTCTGGTCTGGTTCCCCCCAAACCTAATTAGTCTCTTCCCCCTGCCTATCTCACCCCCAGCCCAGGAATGGACCGGACTCTTAGTCCCCAGAGTCCCAGAGCCCAGGGGCCGGTGGGGGCTGGAGTGCCTTCCCTCCAGAGACCCACTTTCCCTGACGAGAAACAGAACAATGTCCTGTGAGCGGACCCACAGGGGGCCCCCCTCCACTCCTTGAGCCCACCTCCACCCCAGGCTGGGGGCCAGGGGAAGGAGCAGCCCCTGCCAGCCCCCCATCCCGACCCTCATGTCTTACCAAGAGGAAAGGATTCCCCAGCATGTGGAACTGAGCCCCCGGGGCTGGAATTTGTATAGCACCCTGGAGGTGTGGCTCCGGATGTCGGGAGCAGCTCCGCCCCCTAGGGATGCAAGCAGCCCGTGTGGTAGGTTTCATTTCATAGGAAACTGAAACTACATTGGTTCTGCAGGAAACTGAAACTACGGCCATATTGTCCTCCTTTCCCAGTCCACGGAAAATTCGAGTTATAGGGATGGAACCTGGCCGCTGCACCCGCCACTGTCGGTTAATGGAAGCCACGCTGTCATTTAAATTGGGTCCTCTCTCTGCATGACAAAGATCATGTGAAATCTGATGAAAGTTACATTGCAAAAGGATAAAGATTCACTTCTAATGGAGACAAGTAGGCGGTTTTTGGAACAGCCTGAGTCCAGGGGTGTCCAGGCTTTTGGCATCTCTGGGCCACGTGGCAAGAAGAAGAGTGGTCTTGGGCCACACGTTAATACGCAAACACGAAAACCAGTGAGCCAGAAGAAACGGTTTTATGTAAATTTACGATTTCGTGTTGGGCCGCGGGTTGGACGCCCCTGTGTGCAGCGGACAGAGTGTTCGGTTACCCCAAAAACCTGTAGGGGAGACCCACCGTGCTAGACAGGCATCTAGGCACCGTGTCAGATCAAGGGCCAAACGAGGCCAAAACGTGTGTGCTCGTGGAGTTCACACGCCGTGAGGGGACATAAGATAAGAGAAGTAACCCAGTGTCCAGTGTGTGGTTGGAAGACCAACTAAAGCAAACGGAGGCAGGGGAGGAAAGTAGCTCCAGGTAGAAGGAACAAGACGGCCAGGAGCACAGGCCCGAGAGGCAGAGGGAGGGGGCAGGAAGTGACGTCGGAGGTTGACAGGGAGCCGGGCTGTGCCCGGCCCCAAACACCGCTGCCAGGACTGGACCCTGTGCTCTGAGCAAGGCAAGAGGCTCGTGCGGGCCTGACGCAGACAGATGACACGGTCAAGTTCACGACCACTGCTACGGTGAGCATAGACTGAAGAGAAATGCCTGTGATTTAAATTTAAATACTCCGCATGAGTAGTGGGATCCGAACCTGTTCTTTTCATTCGTTTCGGCTACACTCGGATGGAGATCCGTAGGCCGGCTCAGGAAGCCACACACCTCCCACCAGCTCCTTTCAACACCAGAGAGTTGGCTAATTCACACGGTAACGTGTGTGTGCGTGTGTGTGCGTGTGCGTGTGTGTGTGTGGCATCATCGGTCTCGCATCGGTCTCGCCCCCTCGTCTGGGGGCGTTCCCACGGGGGCTGAGGCTTCGGTCACTTCTGGGTGGGAGGGCAAATGACCAGCCCGTGCGTATGGCTTTCACCCAGCAGTTCTACAAAGTGTCAAGAGTCAGTTCAACTTCTAAAGCTTCTGCCACCATCTCTTCCCAGCCCACTCTCAGGTGATCATTTCTTATTTTATCAAGAGGTTGGTTAGATGCAATTAGAAAAGATTTCTTTGCCAGGTCAGCCCCACTGACCCCCACCCCCAGGATCTGCTTCCATTGACTCTGCCTTCCGTCCACTGCTTCTTGGGAACTAGCCCCGCCCCCAGGATTCCATATGGTCACGGTCCTCCCACTCAAAGTCTTTGACCTTGAGGCCGTCCACCATCTGTCCTGAACTTCCGAGAACGAGAACCGGGCGTGGCCGAGTTCCTGGAGGGCCTCCACAGGAAGGAGGCACCGCCCCAGGCGAGCAGCGGCAGACGAGACAGATTCTGTTCTTGTAAGACACCGAAACCACGAACATCTGTCTCCCCTTTTCCCATCAAGCGAAAACCCTCGTTATTATAGAGACGATTGAGATCAACTTTCTAATCACTTTCTGACCCCCAAGCTCTCACCAACTGCCATCAAATGTCTCCGCTGCCCCCTAGCACACTGCTGAAGGGGACGTGTGCACCTGCTCCCCTCCCTCTTACCTTACAGGTGCTCCTGAAACCTGCCCCATTTCTAATAGGAAAAATTTTCAGGCATCCTGTCACGGGCATGTGTTCACGATCCAGTCTCTCCCGTAAGTCAGCCGGGCAGCTGCTCAGCTCGCTGCCCGCTGAGCAGCCGGGCACCGAGGGCCAGACCAGAGCCACACACGGTAACTATGCCGTTCACTCAGCTTTTATTGAAGGCAGGTTCATCGACACACGTTAATATCCGGCCCATACTAACGATCCAGGAGAAATATCACACACACACACACACACGCACACACACATGCATGCACACGCACACACATGCACACGCACACACACATGCACACACAGAGCAATCAGTGGGGGATCACGAACCCGAGTCCCCGAGTCTTGGTCTGCAGGTCCGGGAGGCAGCGCAGGGATGAGGGGGTCGTCAACGTCTTGTAAGGAAGGGTCTCCGGAGCCGGGCGGGCAGCAGGGCAGGCGAAGTCCTCAGTCCAGCAGGGCAGAGTGTCCGGTGGCCAGTGCCAGGGGAGGCCAGCGTGGCGTGGAGCAGCCCTCCGGTGTCTCGGCAGTGGTCTGGGGCCTGCCTCGGTTATGCCCTTGAGAGTGGCGCGCTCCACGCTTCTGGGTCTTGTGATAAGGGTCTCGGCACCCCTGGTGGCAAGTACAGACCTTCCCCAGGAGTCTGTGTGTGGGCGGTCCCGCTCTGCAGACACGGCCGTTCTGAGCACACGTGCAGGCAGATGCCTTAGGCGGGTCTCCTTGCCAGGTGTGTCTGTGCTGACTTAGGGGTTTCCCCTCTTGAACCGAAGTGTCATGCTGACTGGCAGCCATCTGAGTTGACATGAGAGACTCCACTTTGTTTTATGTACTTTATCCTGTCTTGACTGGAACAACGCCATTTTATTGGTCTTGCTGTCCACACATCCAAAAAACTATAGGTAATAATGCAGCAAACACTTACTCACCCACCACTCAGCTCAAGAACTCAAATGATACAGATGCAATGAACATGACCTGAAAATCCCTTCCAATCTCCTCTTTCTGCCTCCTGCTCCACAGGTAACCCCTCTTCAGAATTTACGGTTCATTATTCCCATGTGTGGTTTTATACTTTTCCCATGGATGAATGCTAAATGCAGAACTTCCCTGGGAACCATTGAAGGTTCATCAGTGTTTCAGCTGAGGTTCAAAGGCAGAGAGCAGTATAATCATGTGCCAAGAACCTTCACTTCGGCCCTGGCTGGCATAGCTCAGTGGATTGAGCGAGAGCTGCAAACCAAAGTGTCGCAGGTTTGATTCCCAATCAGGGTACATGCCTGGGTTGCAGGCCATGGCCCCCAGCAACCGCACATTGATGTTTCTCTCTCTCTCTCTCTCTCTCCCTCCCTTCCCTCTCTAAAAATAAATAAAATAAAATCTTAAAAAAAAAAGAACCTTTACTTCGTAACCTCTGCCAAGAGGGTATGCTAAGAAACTATGCAATTCATTATAAAAAAAAAATGTACAGGAATTATGCCCTGACTGGTGTGGCTCAGTGGATTGAGCACTGGCCTGCAAACCAAAGGGTCACCAGTTCAATTCCTGGTCAAAGCACAGGCTTGGGGTGCAGGTAGAGGGTGTGCGAGAGGTGACAAGCCGATTCATGTTTCTCTCACACATCGCTGTTTCTCTCCCTCTCTTTCTCCCTCCCTTTCCCTCTCTCTAAAAATAAATAAATAAAATCTCTAAAAAAATAGAGGAATTAATTAGAGAATTGAGATTGTAGAGGAAGGGAAGAGAGAGGGAGGAAGAACAAGAGCCAATGGGTGGTCTGTTCCTCCCCAAACCCTGTGGAGCAGGGAGGGAAAGCGGTCTACCCACCAAGGACCCCCTTGGGAGGCTTGACATGAAGCCTCAGGTTCCCTTGGAACCTGAGGCAAGTCAGGCAGGTGTCTGGGACTGTGCCTTCCAGAGGATGAAGGGAACCCAGGAGAGGTGGGCTGTAGGGGAGCAGCAGCCAGGACAGAATTAGAGGTATCAGCCCCGGAAGGCTACCCCTTGTCAGGACCCTGCAGGTGAGTGACCCCTGCTGTGAGACACAATAGCCTGCAAAGAAAGTGAGCAGTTCAAATCTTCCCCAGCAGAGGACGCCATAGACAGTCTGGTGCAGGCACTTGCTCTGGGGTTGTAAGTATTTTAATCCTCACGACAACCACAGGAAGAAGCACAATTATCCCCATTTTACAGATGCGCTAATGAGTCATGCAGAGGGTTCTCTGGACCCTTTCTCTTTCCCTGACACACCCACCCTCCACCCCTGCACCCACTGCCTCTTTCTTTACCGGGGGGGGGGGGGTCTCCACACCTGGGCAAGCCCCACTGTCTTTCTAAGCTTCCATGCAGCCCTCAGAAGTTCAGCCCCATGAGGCCGCCTGGCTCCAATAGTCCATCTTCCACCCACTCATTGTGGACCCACGGCCCTGGACAAACTCCACCAGGCGGGCAACGGATGCAGGGGAGATCAAAGATCTCCCACCCTACCCGCCGTGTGTCAAGAGAGGAAGTAAGAAGAGCCAAAACACCTGTCGGCCCCCATGAGCAGTCCAGGAGGACACGGTCCCCGTCTTACTGACCCATGTGTCACAGCCCTCAGAGCTGGAGTGCACACCCAACAAATACCTGCTGAGCAAACCCCTTCTGGGGCCTGTTTCCCAGTGAACCCTGAGCCTCCCCTACAAGGGCTGGATGTGAGTGTTAGGTGCTGGGAAGTCCCGGGGTGGAAGAGCCACACTCTTACAGCAAACCCCGGGGGGCATGACCAGCAGCTGTGTTTGAGAGTGGGGTCTTTGTCCCCCGCTGTTCTCGGCTTTGAAGTGTAAGCCACCATTTCTCCCAAACACAGAACCTTTAAACATCCAGCTATACGAGCATTAGTGACATAGGGAAAAGGCTGAATAAAAATGTGGTGTATTATCACCCTGGAATATTATGCCGTAATTAAAATAATGGAAAAGATGTACAGAACTGTACAATTAAAAGGCATACAGCAGCACTGTGTACAATGTGTTCTACAGAGACACCTACTCTCTCTTCGTCTGGTCTGTCTACCCACCCTTCTGTCAGCTGTCAACAGAAACCACTTTAAAGGGGCATGGCAAGCACTCACCAAATCCAGCAGCGGTTACTTCTGGGACTGAGAGACTGACAATGGGGGAAGACAGTCATTAGATCCAAAGAGACTTTAACCGTATCTGTAGCAATTTAGATTTTTTAAAAATATTTTATTTATTTATTTATTTATTTATTTATTTTTAGAGAGGGAAGGGAGGGAGAAAGAGAGAGAGAGAAACATCAATGTGCGGTTGCTGGGGGCCGTGGCTTGCAACCCAGGCATGTGCCCTGGCTGGGAATTGAACCTGCGACGCTTTGGTTCATAGCCCATGCTCAGTCCACTGAGCTACACCAGCCAGGGTGCAATTTAGATTTTTAAGAGCAGAATATTTCTCAGATAACATTTTAAAAAGAACTGTATTTTTCAGAGCCGTGATAGGCTCACAGCGGTTTTCCCCTGAGCTCCCTGCCCCCCACCCCACATGTAAAGCCCCCCCCCCCCCCACTGTCAACACCTCCCGCTTCAGGTAATTTAAATGCAATGAAATGTTGGTTTTCATTAGAAACTGTTACAATCCCACTTTGTAAGATTAAAAAATAAAGCGACAAGAGCCTGTGGACGGCCTGTCCTCGGATCCACCAGCCTCCCTGAATCGCTGCGGCAGCAGGCAGCATGGAGGGAGAGCGAGAGAGAGACAGGCAGACAGATGCAGGCTGCCTGGCGGGGGGACGGCTCGGGTTCCTGCGGGGCCCCGGAGGACAGCCCTCAGGCAGCCTCTGGAGGACAGCCCCTGTCTTTGTCGACTCCCGGTCCTCTTCAGGCAGGAACCTACTTCTCAGGCACTGGGAGCCCCTGTCTAGACCTCAGGCTCGTCCAGGCCTTGGGCCGTCTCTGCAGCCTCCAAAACTGAGCCCAGGATGACTGACACCGGTACTCACATCACACCTTTGGGCCAAAGCGATTGGTTTGGGGGTGAAGAGAACAGGAACCTTTCCCAGGGGCTTCTGGGAAAGACACTTGCTTGCTGCGGAAAAATGCTCTTTTGGGGGAGACGTGAATAAAGAAGCAGGTGGCCTCTAGGGCCTGCTGACAGCAGCTTGTGACCGCAAGACTCGGCAGCCCTGGGACGAAGCTGGCAACCCAGAAGCAGGGGAGGGACCGAGACAAACGGGTCCCTGGCATCAGGGTTGAGTTGCTGAGCCCACCTTGACTGAAGCCTGCTTACTTTTGCCTTTCGCTTCAGGAAGCCAGTCAAGTCCCTTGAACCCAAGCCCATTGTAGTCAAGTTTCTATTACTGATAACTACATAGTCTTCCATGAAAGGGCACCTCCTCCAGGAAGCCTTCCTAAATAGCTACAATTAGAATTAATCTCTACTTCCTCTGTCCCCCACGCCATATTATAGCTCGACCCTCCAAATACATCGCACACGTTGTGTTATCGACGAGCCCTCCGTGAGGAACAATGGGCCACAAAGCTTAGTGACTTAAAAATACTGAGTGCACACTTCAGTGGGCCGGCAGTTCAGACAGGTGGTTCTTCTGGTCACAGCTGGACTCCCCTGTCCATGCACAGGCAGCTTCGGGCTGACTTTTAAGATCCTAGCAGGGCTCATTCGCGTGTTTGGGGTCTCGTCTCAGACCGGCAAACTGACAACAGCCCACACAACACAGGGGCCGGTTCCGCCCGAGGAAGAGCGGGTGTGGAGGCCAGAGGCGGGACCCGCAAGGAGGTCCTGGAGCCAGTAGGCTGTGATCCGAGACTCCAGCCTCAGGCGGAAAAGGCCCCCCAGAAGCTGGGCGTGGGCCATCTGCACGGCAGGCAGCGGCAGACGCCAGGGCAGTGCGCACGGAGCACCCGACACAGGGGCCGGGGCCGGGCACGCAGTGGGCCCCGGGAAAGCCCTGACCCGCGCTGGCCCACCTCTTGGGAGCCCTGCCAGGGGAGGGAGTCCTGTCTGTCCGTGCAGGCGCTGGTCAGTCCCTTGTGGGAGCCGATGACCCCGGGTTCTAGACTGACGGGGACAGAGCTCCCTGGAGAAACGAAAGCCTCCACTTCGCTGGAGAGTCCCAGGGGCCACCCGGCCAGACAGACCCAATGTCCCTGAACTTCAGAGCAGCGATCTCCGACCGATGTGCTGCAAGCATTTGTATTTTGTTTTTAAGTGAATGTATCAGGGCAACTCTGGTTAATAAAATTATATAGGTGTCAGGTGCACACCTGTAATGCAGCTCTGTAATGCATCACCTGTATATGACCCTGTGTGTTCCCTGCCCCAAGGCAAGTTTCCTCCAGGGATCCTTACAACACGCAGGGCCTGACTCCTCAGTCGGGGACACTGACCTCTGCTCCCCGAGGCTGGCAGAGTGACGGCAGCCAATACAACAACAGCCGTCTGGTGTGTGTGAATCAAAATTACACCGAACTCTTTTCCGTTAGATTGGCAAAAAAATAAGTGTTTGGGCGTGCTGCAGAGTTTTAGTGGTCCGTTCATGTGTGCCCTGAGATGGAAAAGGCTGGAAACCGCTGCTCTGGAGTCGCCAGCCAGACCCTGCGTCTCCATTGGGGCGGGGAGGGGTGGATGATGCCTGAGGTCGGTAGTGCCTTCGCAGCGGAGGGTCAAGGGCTCACACAGTGACCCCAGAGCCAAGCCATCCTATCACATTGCCCTGGCTGAGACCTTCAAAGACACTGGGTCTGAGGCCCCACCTGAAGAGCAGTAAACGGAGGCTTAAAGGGGAGACAGGGCATTCTCAGGGTCACACGTAGCTCCCAGACACGGAGGACGTCGGCGCTCGTCCTCACAGAGTTCCGGCTGGCCCGCCCTGCCCCGTCCATGACAAAGCAGTGCAGACACCTGGGGAAGGTCATGGCATCTCGTCTTTATTTCTCCTCCTTCTCGGAGCAGTTTTGGGAGGCAGGGGGCTTGTTAGCGGGGGGGGCTGCCATCCTGAGAGTCGCCTCCACTGGGTCCACCTGGCGGAGAGGAAGGGTCTGCCTTTTTTGAACGCCCCATCCAGGCCCCGATAAAGGACCCGGCAAGGCCCAGAACGGTGTTGGATGACAGGGAGAGTCCAGCTGCCCCTGGGGAAGAAGAGAGTTTGACAGCACGTGGGAGAGGTGGCCCCGGTGGCTCCCGGCAAGGGTGTGGGGTCAGAGATCCCAGGGACCCTCAGGAGGCCAGGGGCCCCAACCTGCTCCCGAGCCTGCTCCCTCCCCCACTTCCTAAAACCCCAGAACCCTGCACTGGGGCAGGGGTGCTGCCCAGAGAGGACACCTGAACTCTGGTGGTGACTCCACCAGCGACAGAGGGCAGACCCTCTGAGAAATGGCAGGCACCTCCCCTCTGACAGGACTAGGCTGGGGCCTCAAGAGAGGAGGGGGCCTGCCCAGGTTTTGTAGGGTTGACTGGGAATGCAGACCTGCCAGGCTACAGCCCAGACCCACCCTCCAACCCCCAACCTAAAGAGGGAACAGGGAGGGAGAGACCAAGGACCAGGGGCACGGGATGACACAGAACTGGAGGGAGAGGGCAGGCCCTCCTCTCAGGCTCCGCCTCTGGGCCGAATCCGGTCCTGGCCCCCTCCTCCCCTCCTCCCCCTCCTGCTCGGGACACTCACCCACAGACTGCAGAGTAGCCACCAGGCTACCGGCGGCAACCCCGCCCCCGTTGGCGACGGCGGCCGCTGACATCATCTTGGCCGCTAGGGAGGAAGCTGCGATGCCCGCCCCGGTGAAGCCCATGGCGCCCAGCACCACGGGCACCGCGCCCACGGCCACCGCTGTGGGGAGGAGGGGTTTGAGGTTGGCCATGGGACAGACTCCCCTCGATCTCCCTGCCCCCCTTTCCTGGGGGGGCAAACTGCTTTGTCCTTGAGAGAGGCCCAGGGCAGGGACAGGGACCCACACAAGGGAAGGCCGCCGATGAGGACACAAGGAGCGGACAGGCTCCCAGGAGAACGGGATCCCAGGCTTGTCCCGGCACCCGTGCCGCTGTCACACCCCGGGACGGCCGCCCTGGCCTCCACTGCCCTCGTGGACCATGAATTAGGCTGACAGGAGCCGCGGTCTTCAGACCTCTCCCTCTGGCGGGGAGCACAGGGTCCTTCCCCCGGGCACAGAGGGAACCCCAGGGCTGCTCTTGTGAAGGAGTGATGGGTGGGGGCTTCTGCCTGCTGCCCCTCAGGGCCCTGCAGGGGGTGGGGGCGGGGCGGGGGGCACTGCTTTTCCCTCCTCTCTTACGTCTGCAGAGCAGAGCAGTCACGCACGCTCTTCAGTGACAAAAACCTCTGCACCTGCCCTGTCCAACTCTGCAGCCGTGTGTGGCTGTCGAGCGTTGAGATATGGCTAGTGTGACCAAAACGCTTTTATTTTCTTTAACTCTGGCCGCTCTAGAGCACAGCTGGAAACCGCTGGGCTCACCAGATGAGCTACTGGGTTCGCAGGGCAGTTGCCGGGAACCAGACGGAGCTCAGCTTACGAATTCTGGGAACCCAGCGCCCCGCAGGGCCCCGAGAGCCAGCGGCCCTGCTTCCTGGGGACAGATCTTGGCTCGCCCTGGGTCACAGGTTCACACTTGGGGCTCGAGGGAATCCTGGGCTTGGTCAAGGTAGGCTCCTCCCAGAGAGGTCCGGGGCCAGGGCCGGTGGGGGCTGGGGCTCCTCCCCAGAGAGACTCACCTCCTCCGGTCACAGCCAGACCAGCCATTTCTGGGGACACAAAGGACATGCGTGAGGGCACCGCGCTGGCCCTGTCCCCTGCGCCCCCCCCCCCCCCCCCGTGTTTCCCCACTGCTGCCCGCAGGGGGCAGGGGTGCCCTGCAGCTGGGTGGGAGGAGAGAACAGCCCCGCCCCCGCCCGCTGTCCCGGGCGTCTGACGCACTGAGCAGGCGGGGGTGGGTGCGGGTGCCCAGAGCTCCGGGAAGCTGCGGGTAGGGGGGTGCCCTGCCTTCAAAAGGCTCCACCCTGCTGTTGAAGCCAGTACCTTTGGCATCATTGTCTCAAAGAAACAAAAACAAAAAGCGAGAGAAGCACACTGTTTATTTGCTGTGGGATAAACTGACCTGTCTGTCCTCCCCCTCTCCCACAAACCCTGTGCCCATCCCAGGGTCCCAGGTGGAGTGAAATCCCTCCGTCCCCCGGGGCTCAGCCCACTTGCCACATTTCGGCATAGGTGATAGTTCCAAGAAATTCACTTCCAAAAAGTCTTCGTCCCTATACCCCACATGGTCGTACCCTAGGCCCATGCTGCCCACTAAGGTAACCACTAGCCACATGTAGCCACTTCAATCTTAAGCAATTAAAATAAAATTAAAAACTCTGTTGCACAAGCCACACTTCCAGTGATCAAACATTACTGTGGGGGGGCTCCGCCCACAGAGCCCCTCCGTCAGCCACAGATGAGAATAAGCCTACCAAGCCATGATCTGCTTGGGGAGGAAAGATGGCCGATTTCTCAAAGGAGAAGGGCTTGAGCCTGTTCCTCAATGGGCTTTTATTGGGTTCAGTTTGCACAGGAATACAGGTAAAGCTCATCATCGTCAGGCAGTAAGGATCAAACAATACATAACATTCAAAGAACTCTGAGGGCTTATTCTCATAAGGGTCAGATAGCCAAAGGGCCATAAAAGTTTGGGAAACAAACTCATTTTATGCTTGGACCCTTATCAAAAAATTGAGGGCATTCTTAGCAAAGCAGGTTTCACAGGATTTTGTGCATTCTTTCCTAGGCGGTCACCCCGGGGGAATTGCCCATTCCTGCCCAGGGCCACACCCACCTCTGGCATTGTTTCAGGCTTAAGTCAGGCGGGGGACGTAAGGCAGACAAGACATTAGGAGACTCCTTGCAGACAGAATGAGGACTCAGGCTATGTCAAAGCTGAGGGGTGAGAGTCCATCACCCCCTTTTTCTATAGCCCCCCAAGTCCTTCCCTGATGGCCCCATTGTGACCATGGCTATCTTAGGCCGTCCCTCCTTTGAGGAACCTTACTCATCATTGGCTAACCAGTCATCCTCCCGGGGCCAAGCAGGGTGAAGTAAAGGGGGCAGAGGTGGTGCCCCATGCCAGGAAGATAAGCTTTGTCTCCTTAGTGGCTTATGGTCCCAAGGTCCTTTACTCAGCCTTAGCCACAGGGGAGTTAACAGCTTCTGAAACCAGGCAGGGCGGTTCCCAACACGTCACCTGTGGCCAGTGGTCACCACATTGGACGGTGCAGAGAACATGCTCATTATTGCAGAACGTTGCCCTAGACCCTGTGGTTAACAACAACTGCCCCCTCCCTACGGTCTGCCTCCAGCAGCCCCCCAGGGTCCCTCTCCTCTTCCCTTTGCAGGCTCTGACCCTAACACAGCCCGGAACAAGCCTTCACACTGGCACTTCCAGTATCTGTACTCGTTTTCCGGGGCTGCTGTAACCAGGTACCACGATTCTCTCGGATTCTAGTTGCGGTAGGGGAGGCTCCTTCTCCGCCGCTTCTTAGCCTGCAGTGGCGGCCGGCCATCCTTGGCTCACGGCCGCATCACTGCCATCTCCGTCTCTGTCCTCACACGGCCTTCTCCCTGTGTCTCTTCTCTTCCCAGAAGGACACACGTCACCCCCTACTCCTACAGGACCTCCTCTCAACTTACATCAATTAAAAAGTATTTTAATGCCTTTTCAGTGCCAACTACTCCTTTTTATTTACGTATGGATAAGATAGAAAGAGAGAGGGAAAGAGGGGAGGAGAGAGGGAGGGAGAGAGAGACATTGACTTGTTGTTCCGCTCACTTATGCATCGTGCCCTGTTGCACGTGCCCTGACCGGGATCGAAACCGCAACCTTGGCGTATCAGGACCACGATCTCACCGACAGAGCTACCCCACCAGCACCTCAACGGACACCTTTATTACAGCTACAGGTACAGGCACAAATGCTGGGGGTTAGGATCGCGAGTATCTCTCTGAGGGGACTCCATATAACCCACAACTCCGTCCCTCATTCATCCCGCGTCCCCCGTGTCTCCCTCCCCCACGCAGATTCCATCCCCGCTCACCCTAAGTGCCCCTCGCAGACCCTCAACGCTCTCCGCTCCTCTCCCTCTCTTGTGCTCACGCCCTCCGGGTCTTCCTGCTCTCTTTGTTCCCCCACTCTGTGGGAACGCCCAGCATTCGCAGCTTCTCCCCGATCTCCACGCCTCCTGCACCTGCGCCTTCCCGCATCCCCCAGCTTCCTATTCCACCAAGAAAATCAAGGCAACCACCCTGGCTGGCGTAGCTCAGTGGATTGAGCGCAGGCTGCGAACCAAAGTGTCGCAGGTTCAATTCCCAGTCAGGGTACATGCCTGGGTTGTAGGCCATGACCCCCAGCAACCGCACATTGATGTTTCTCTCTCTCTTTCTCCCTCCCTTCCCTCTCTAAAAATAAATAAATAAAATATTTTAAAAAAAGAAAATCAAGGCCACCAGAGGAGAGCTTCTGCGTGCTCCCTGCGGCCGCCACATCTCTGCGCCCTCACTCCTCTCGCCCGCCTGCCTCTGCGGGGAGCGGCGCCTGCTCCTGGCGGCCCGGCCCGTGTGCGAGGGGCCAGCCTGCTCTCTCCGACTGGAGGGAGAGGGCCTCTAGGCTTCCTCCCCACCAGTGTCCCTCTGTTCTGGGCCATGCCCAACAGCGTCCACCCGGGCTCTCCCACCCCCCAGCTGAACAATAAAGGCAGCCTCTCCCGCTGCGCCACGTCTTCCTCTGGCTGCCACCTCGCTTGGACCCATTCCTTACGGCAAAGCTCCGCAAAACAGTTTTCTACATGGAGGGAGGGGCGGTCTTGCACGGTGGTGAGGCGCCTCGGTGCGTGAAGCCAAAGACAGCCTGGAGTGACGCAGCCACAGGCCAAGGGACAGCCGGGATTTCTGGCAGCCACCGGAAGCTAGAGGAGGCATGGGACAGGTTCTCCGCTCAAGCTTCCAGAAGAAGCGTGACCCTGGGGACACCCTGATTTGGGATTTCCAGCCTCTAGAGCCGTGGGAGGGTACATGTCTGTGGTTTTAAGCCACTATGTCTGTTTACAGCCATCCTAGGAAACCTCTTCCTCACCTGGCCTTCAGGGACCATCCTTTCCCATGTCTCTTCCTGCCCCCCTTGCCTCGCCTTCCCAGTCCCCTCTCCTCTCGTCCGCCTGATCTCTGATGGTGGCACGTCCAGGGCTCAGTCCTGAGATCCCCGCTCCACTGCAGATCCCCCGCTCAGCTGCCCTCGCTCAGCCCCATGGCTCTCGGGGCCGCGTGTGCTCCGACACGGCCAGCCCAGACCAACACCGACTCAACAGGTCCGCTGGGTGTCTGAGAAGCACCTCAGACCGATGCAGGGAGCTGGGCTCATCTCCCTCCTGCAGCGGCTCCTCCAGTGGCCATTCCGCCCCAGGGAGAGGCAGCCCCAGGCTCTTGGCAGCCCCGCACATACAGCCAGGGGTCGGGTTTTCTCCAGTTGCCCTCCCTGCACTCCAGCCTGCCCACAACTCCTGCTGACTGGCCTTCAGAAATACCCAGTCCGACTGATTCTTTGCCTCTCCCATCCCAGGCCAGGCCACCGCCGGGATTCCTGCGGTAGCAGCTCCTCACTGGCCCCCCGAGTTTCCACGCAGCCCGGCACCGTCCTCTCAGCAGCCGAAGTCATGGAGTCCTCCTAGACCCCCCCTCGCCTTTCTCTCTCGCTCCACCTCCGGTCTGTGAGCGGCTCCCGCTGGTTTCACCTCCAACACAGGTCAGGAATCGGGCCGCCACCCCCGTTACCTCCACCCCTGCCGCCCTGGTGGGCATCACCCCCCACTGCCCACGATGGGCGACGTGGACGTCACATGGAATGAGACGTATCTGCTCGCTGCTGGGGTACGGGGAAGAGCCACGCGGTTGGAAGCCCTCCCGGGCGCCAGGCACAGGCCCGTGAGCACGGAGGAGCTGGGTGAGAATGTCAAAGAAAGACATGCAGACCAAGAGCGCACCTTTGCGCGTCGGAGGACACGCTCCAGCCTGCGTGTTGTGTTCCCAGTTCACGGGGTGAAGCCTAATGCCCCATGGGGCGGGATTACGAGGCGGGGGGGGGGGGCTTTGAGAAGCGACTGGCTCTTGAGGACAGAGCCCTCACGACCGCGATCGGTTCCCTTATGAAAGACCCCAGAGAACCCCTTTGCCCCTTCCGCCGCGCGAGGTCACCGCAAACAGATGGCCGACTAGGAAGTGGACTCTCACCGGGCACTGGTCTGCTGGCGCCTTGACCTTGGACTCCCCCACCCCCTGCCCCCAGAACTGTGACAACTAAACTTCTGTTGTTCACGATCCACCAGGCTATGGCATTCTGTCACAGCAGCGCTGACTAAGGCAGGACACAACCGACAGGAGGAAAAGCAACCTGCAAGTCAGGTAGCTGATAAGGAGTTAGCGTGCAGAATATACAACGAATGCCTCCAACGACGACATACCCAAAGAGCCCAGTTAAAAATGGGCCAAGAATTGGGATAGACATTTCCCCAAAGAAGATATACAAATGGCCAATACGCACAGGAGAAGATGCTCAGCGTCCCTGGTCATTCGAGAAGTACAAATCAAAACCACAACAAGGTATCCTTTCATACCCACTACTATGGCTTCTACCTAAAAAAAACCCAGAAAATAACCGGTGTGGGCTAGGAGGCGGAGCAACTGGACCCCAAGCACTGCTGCTGGGAATGCGAAATGGTGCAGGAGCTGCAGCAACCAGCAAGGCGGCTCCTCAGACAACTGAAGTAGAATGCCCTTGACCCAGCAAGCCCACCTGTGCGTGCATGCCCAGAGGAACCGAAAGCAGGGTCTTGGAGAGGTACCTGCAGTCCACGTTCATAGCGGCATTATTCGGGACAGCCGAGAGGTGTAAGCAACCCAAGTGTCCACAGGCGGATGCACGGATAAACAAATGTGGTATCTGTATACCATGGCGTACCATTCAGCCTTACGTGGGAAGAAATTCTGACACATGGCTGAACAGCGGGACGTTAGGCTAAGTGAAATAAGCCAATCACAGAAAGACAAACACTGGATGATTCCACTGTGGGCGATAAAAGAGGTTCTATGGAAAGCAACCTCACAGGGTGGGCTGATCTTAGATCCCTAACTGGGGAGTCAACCCCCAGGCCTGTGACTTCTATAGTAAAAGGTTTTAAGCCAGCCGGGTCCTTTATCCTGGTGCATCTAGGTTAACGCACCTTCGAAATACCAGAAGTAACACCCCGGAAGGGCGTGCTGACCCCCAAGAGAGCACAGGATCTCATTAACTATCCTGAAATCCAGTCCCCACTGGGCTTTCCACAGTCTTCCTCATGTCCCCTCCTTAATTTCAAAAGCTTAAAAGATGGTTAAAAAACTGTTACTCTCGGCCACATCTGAGATCTTGCTTCTCGGCATCTGTCACTGGTTGGACTCATGAACTCTCGTGAAACTCTCCTCAGGTGTGGACGTGTCTGCGGTCAACACCACTCACGTGACATCCCCAGAGCGGTCAGACCGGTAGGGACAGAAGGCGGAATGCTGGGTGCCAGGGGCTGCGGGGCAGAGGGCGTGGGGAGTTAGCGCTGAACGGGGCTGGGGTTTCGGTCTGGAGAGGTGAAGAGTTCTGAAGACCGGTCACACGGCAGTGCAAAAACCCTCAATGCCACGGGACTGTGCACTTATGAACGGCTAAGTTGGCAGGTTTTCTGTGACATGTATTCTGCCACAGTAAAAAAAAAAAAAAAAGGCAGGGTGGACCTTTGGCTGGCCTGTCCCCAGGCTGGCTGCATCTCAGCGGTAAGACTGCTCTGCAAGAGTGTGTCCTGGGAGCAGGTTACCAGCCCCGCCCTGGTGCATTGGGGAGGAGCAGTGGGAGAAATGAAACTCGGCCTGGCCTGGGTGCTGTGGGGCCCACAGGCCAGGGCACTGGCCGTGGACTTGAACGGGCAAAGAGCCAGGCCTGAGCCGTGGCCCCTGGCGGACCAGAGCCTGAACAGCAGGCCTCTGTGAGGAGCACAAGGCCGTCGTACTCAGACACAAAGGGATCGAGGCTAAGGGACGGCGTGTGTCTGGCTCGGGGTCACTCAGCAAGTCGGCCACAGAGCCAGGACCCGAAGGGCAGTCCCTCTGACGCTAGCGCATCACTCACTTCCTCGCCCATACACACCGTGCCGCTTCTCCGGCAATGTGGTGTACCGGAGACTCCAGGAGGGAGGTGCGCCTTAGTGCTGCCAACTCAGAAGGCCCCTGAGCGGTGAGGGACGGGGGCGGCCTGGGAGACTGGCACCCGGGGAGCAATTACTTGCATAGTGGAAGAACTCCTCTCTTCCGTGTGTGGGCGGGTCAGTGGAGTCCGAGCCAGGTCCATCGGGCCCCGACGGGGACCCCTGCAGAGGATCCCCTGGAGTCGAACCAGCAGAGGATGGCTGGGAAGTTTCTTCCTCCTCTGGAAAAGAAGCAGAGGGGGGAAGCCCACAGTGGGTAGGCAGCTGTGGGACCAGAGACTGCTGCCCCGGGCCCCTGAGGGGGGCATGAGAGCCCAAGGCCCCAGATGGCACCCTCTGCCATTGCTGGACGCTCTCAAGAACTTTGGGAGGGGGAGGGGACCTCCGCAGCAGCTGTGCTGAGCGGTGATGGAGATGGAGATGAGCCCGAGGAGAAGACAGGGAGAGGGAGACATGGCCACTGAGAGCTGGCAGACCCTTCACTTCACAGAGGGGCAGGCCGAGGCCCAGGAGGGAAGAGACTCACTCATACAATGCACCTTAGTGGTGGCTCCAGGCTGGAACCCAGACCCCGGTGCTCTGGGCCATGCACTCCAAGCCCCAGGACCACCGGGCCCTCTAGAGGGCGCTCACCATCCGACTGAGACTCCTGCAGGAGCGCATCTGCCGCCGCAAGTCCTTCTCCGTTCTCTATGGCTTCCGCTGACATCTTGGTGGAGGGCGGGGACACTAGGTGCCCAGCGGTACAGTCACCACTGTGCTTCCCAGAAACAGAGTCTGAAAACCAAAGGGCTGCGCCTGATTTGTGATGGACTGGGGGTGGGGGTGGCACCTCTCTGGAGCCCAGAGCCCTGCCCTCTGTGGGCCCCTTCCGGCACACCCCCAAATCGGCACAGACCCCAGCTTTGTCACTTAACGACTCCGCCTGGCTCCCTGGTCTCCTGGGTTCTGTTTATCTGTCCCCTCACCACTGGCCCTGCCCACGCTGAGTCTTAGGGCAAACGTGGGGCTCAAACCCCTTCCTGGCACACTCACCTCTGATCACAGTGACAGCAGCCCCGGGTGGCAGCAAACAGGGACAAGGGGAGGGCAGTCTCTCCCCTTTCGCACCTCCTATGCCTCTGCTTACTTTGGAAAGTAACTGCCTGAGAAGGCAGAGCTGTGTCAAAAGTCCTGTGTGTAGTGAGGCTGCTGAGGCCTCCACAGGATGTCCCGTCCTGGATGACGTGCAACCAACCCCAAGGGTCACGTGAACCCGGTGAGTCAGGCTCACTCTGGGCTCAGAGCCAGGGAAACGCCACCTCCACCTTGCTAACACCTTGCTAACACCAAGACAGGGTGAGTGTGGGCCGGTCTTCAGGATAACCTGATTTCAACACACCACAGTGCCCCCCCCCATACGTGACACTCAGCTTCTCGAAGGTCCCCTTCACTGGTGGCCACCTGGACTGCATACCAACATGGTAAAGCTGGGGTTAAGTCGGATGCAATGACCGATTAGACGGAGGCATATTTGGAACCCTCCTGCACAGGGAGGGACCAATTTACGTATCTCCCACCGGCTGGGAGCACTGCTGGACGGTCCCAGGCTCCTTCGGGAGTCGCCTTCGGCGTTGTTTCGTGCACACAGGACAGGCTGTGACTGCGTTAACCAAGTCACTGTATGTCAAGGGCAAACGGCCATCCCGCCCAGATAATGCAGTGGCCGCTCCCTGACACACTCCATCAGCCGTAGCCACTGAAGAGTCGGTTCCTAGGGCTGGTACTGGAGCTAGGGCATCAGTTTCCTGATTTCCGGGGGGGTGTCAGTGCTTTATGAGCCAGAGTATGGGAAGCAGGACTGCCTCGGGCTCCTGCAGGTGGACCCAGATGTCTATCCACATATCCTGATCCCACGAGGGCTTACTCATGGTCACTGACGCCTTTGCTTCCCATTTTCCAAGCCACCAGGTTCAATCCCTTTGGAACAGTCCAACTGCTAGGGCAAAAGGTCGGCAGCCAGAGCTCACCCTCCGAGGTGCATAACTGCCCAGGGGACACGGGAATCTTTGTCCTACTGTGGAGAGACATGAAGCCCCTTGTCATCGCTCTGCCATCGGGGACAGCTCCAGTCTTGTCGTCAGACTCCTTCAGGCACCACCAGGACACAGGCTCTGTGCCACCCAGACACTTGGGGACACACTGGCAAAGTCCCCCAAGGAGTGAGTTAAGTTCTGTCTCATGGTGGCTGCAAGGGGACAGGGAGGCTCACCTGACCTCAGCTTGGTGATCTCCCCCATTTCCTTTAGGGAGGGGGTCCCCAAACGGCAGGCCACGGACCAACAGCGGTTCGGGGCCTGTTAGGAACTGGGCCGCACAGCAGGAGGCGAGTGGTGGGCAAGTGAGTGAAGAGGCATCATCTGCATTCACAGCCGCTCCCCATCACTGTCATTACCGCCCGAGCTCCACCTCCGGGGTCAGATCAGCAGCGGCACTGGATTCCCACGGGAACTCAAGTCCTCCTGTGAATGGCGCATGCGAGGGAGCTAGGCTGTGCGCTCCTCACGAGAATCCAATACCTGGTGCTCTGAGCGGGGGCCGAGGCGGCGATGCTCGTGCCGGGTGCACATCTAGCGTGTACAGATGCTAGTGCTGCCTGTGTGGGCTGCAAACACAGGTCACCACCCGCAGAGAGGTCCGACCGCACGGAGACCGTAGTAAGTCGGTTGCTCGCAGACTCACGTGAAAGCCTGTCAGGGAGTGGCGAGCGACAACCAAGCTGCATCTGGCGGTGGGCTTCAGGTCAGAATACGACGCTCATTTCAGTCCGCTGTGGCCCACCCGTCATACTTCTTACCGCTTCCACCCGCTCCTCCTTCCCGCACTGCGCACTTGTCTCACTCACAGTTTCGGGGAGCCCGCACGCTAGCCCCGACCAAAACGAGCAAAAGACAAACGTCGCTGGAGAGCTTCTTTGAAAAGGCAGAGAGACCCAAGAATGAGACAGCAGAAGACTCTGAGACTGCCAGCAAACAGAAAGCTGCATTTCAAAGAAAACACCAAGAGTTTTACCTAAATTATGGGTTCATTGCAACAGGGGACTCACCTTCTCCAAGCCCGCCCTGTATAACATGTGATGACTGGCTATCCAATGAAGCCACAAAACCTTCAAAACTGCTTCACCACGTGGACACCAAGCACCTTGCATTACAAGACAAGCCTTGGGAGTTTTTCAGAAGAAGAAAACACGCACAGGAAGGACAGAAGCGATTACTGGATGCCGCCCTGTCGCTGAGGTGTGTGCACCAAGAGAGAGCACCGTGCTGGGCGGCCGCCCGCGCCCCTGAAGCCGAGAAGCCCCTCACTGTCGGTGAGGACTCGGTCCTGCCGCTGCTGCTGCTGAGGACACTCGTCTGGAACCCTTAGGAGAGGGAGGCTGCAGCTCAGAAGGTGGCACGTGCCCCACTTCTGGCCAGCACCATCGCTAGGCGGCTCGACAAAATAGCAGAGGGTATCGAGGCACAACTGTCAGAGAGGGTTAATGAGGCAATGTCATCCGCGATCCAGGTTGACGTGTCTTGTTTTCGTGCGATACGTTTTTCAGGAGGATGCGTCATGTTGCCCACCAACACCTCCGCAGCTGGACTGCTCCCGTCTGTGAGGGGCCCCGCAGCAGGAGGACTGCGCTGCTCACCGTGTGTCAGTGTGCGCACGGGCGGAGCGGCTGCCGCGGCTGGACGGCTTTCTGGTTTCACTGCTCGGGTCGCAGGGGTCGCTTCTGAGTGCGAGTCTGTACACTGTGTCACCCACAGAGAAATGCCGGCCAGCCGAAGAATGTCACCTGAACTTAACAACGTTCTGCAGGATGTGATTAAATAAAGGACAGGCCCATAATTCGTGTCTGTTCACGCAGCTGTGTGAGGAGATGGACGCAGAGCTCACACGGCCTCTCTTGCACACGGCAGTGAGACGGCTTTCTACAGGTTGGTCGCTGGCTGGAGTTTGGGAGTTACGAGAGCCGTTCCAGAGAGTTCTTTTAGAAGAACAGTCACCACTGGGAAAACATTTCAGTGACACAGAATGGGTCACAAAACCTGCTTACTTGCGTGACATATGCAACCTGCTCAAGAAACTCACTCTGTCACTTCAGGGGAGAGTGACAACTGCATTCAACTCAGCAGCTAAAGGGGCTGCATTCAAAGCCAGACTGGAATTACAGAGGTGACAAGTGAACGCTGGGATTTTTGACACGTTTCAAACATTAGCAAAGACTTTGAAAGAGACTGAGCCAGGGCCTTCTTTCTCCCAGCCGCTGCATGAGCACCTGTCTCAGCTTTTAAAAGAGTCTGAGCAATACTTCCTGACCAAAGAAGACCCCTGAACTGGGAAGGAATGGGTCCGTGACCCATTTGTGAATGAGCCAGGTGAGTCAACTTTACAGGTGCCTTTCGGCATAGGTCACACTACTAAGACAGGGGGTAAAAGCAGCTCTACCTAAAACACAGAATCAAACACAGGGAGGCTGCTAAATTGAAGAAGAGAAAAAGAAATATGGCCCAAATGAAAGAACAGAACAAAACCCAGAAAAAGAACTAAATGAAATGGAGATAAGCAATATATCAGATGCAGAGTTCAAAACACTGGTTATCAAGATACTCAGAGAACTCCCTGAGCACAGTAGAAAAATAAAGGAAGAAATGAAGGATACATTACATGAAATAAAGAATAATCCACAGGAAACCAGAAAGGAAGGGAAGGAAGCTGGGATTCAAACCCACGATTTGGAACATAAGGAAGAGATAAACTTTCAGACAAAACTAAAAGAAGAAACAAGAATTCAAAACAATGAGGATAGGCTTAGGAGCCTCTGGGGTATCTCCAAACATGCCAGCATCCTAATCATAGGGGTGCCAGAAAGAGAAAAGGAAGAGCAAGAAATTGAAAACTCATTTCAAAAAATAATGAAAGAAAACTTCCCTAATTTGGTGAAGGAAATAGACACACAAGCCCAGGAAGCACAGAGCATCCCAAACAAGTTGGACCCAAAGAGGACCACACCAAGACACATCATAATTAAAATGCCAAAGGTTAAAGATAAAGAGAGAATCTCAAAAGCAGCAAGAAAAAAGCAGAGAGTTATGTACAAAGGAGTTCCCATAAGACTATCAGCTGATTTCTCAAAAGATACTGCAGGCAAGAAAAGACTAGCAAGAAGTATTCAAAGTGACAAAAAGCAAGGACCTGTTACAGCCTACATTACTCTATCCAGAAAAGTTAGCATTTAGAATAGGAGGGCAGATAAGAGCTTCTCAGACAAGATAAAGCTCAATGAGTTTATCATCACCAAGTCCTTATTACAGGAAATGTTAAAGGGACCTGATCAAAACCACACACATCAAAAAGGCCACAAGTTCACAGCTATCAACAACTGAATCTAAAAAAGAAACCAATATAAAAGAACAACAACAAAAAACCCCCAACAAACTAAGCAAACAACCAGAACAGGAACAGAATCACAGAAATGGGGGCGAAGGTAGAGGGGAAATAAGAAGCATAATTTGTAGGTACAAAACAGACCGGTGGATGTTAAAAATAGTATGGGAACTGGAGGAGCCAAAGAACTTACACAACCCATGGGCATGAACTAAGGGGAGGAATGCTGGAGGGAAGGGAGATACAGGACAGAGGTGGGGCAAAGGGGTAAAACTGGGACAACTGTAACAGCATAATCAATAAAAAAAGTATGTTTGAGACAACTTAAAATTTCCGTACGTTCTGGATTAAAGTTAAGGCAGAATATCCTGAAATGGCCACAAAAGCACTGGAAAGCCTGCTTCCATTGCTAACATCCTTTGTGAAGCAGGGTTTTCTGCAGTGACAGCCACCAAAACAAGATGACAGAATAGACTAGACATAAGCAACAGACTTCAGGTGTCACTGTCTCCCCTCATTCAGGTGGAACCGTCTAGTTGTAGGAAAACAGGCTCAGGGCTTGCACGGATTCTGCATTATGGTGAGTGGCATAATTGTCTCATTATATATTACAATGTAATAATAATAGAAATAAAGTGCACAATAAATGTAACGCACTTGAATCATCTGGAAACCATCCCTGTCCCCCACCCCCAGAAAAATTGTCTTCCACAAAACCGATTCCTGGGGCCAAAGAGGTTGGGGACCGCTGCTTTCGGGCTTCCCACAGTTCCCCAGACTGGGAAGCTGGTCTCTCTGCATGTAAGAAAGGAGCCAGTTTAGCTTTGTGGTTCAAGCCTGGGCGCGGACCTGCCCTCACCATCAGTGAACAGGCGAGGCAAGAAAAAAACTGCGTAAAACAGCACCTCCAATGCAGGCTGGTTGGGTTGCAAATTAATTGCTAAAACATTTGCAAGGCGACACTCACAGGTAAGCAGCTGCACTACAAGTTGAAAACAACCAAGCTTGCGTCCCACCGCCGGAGCCGGCAGTTGGAGCAAAGAGACCTTCCCTTGCCCCCTAATCGAGGGAAGAGCAACGCCCTCCAAACCTAGAACCTCCGCCCTCTCCACTTCCAAATTGCAGAAATCTTTGATATCAACCGGTAGCGAATCAAATGGCTGTGTCTAGAATGGGGGCGGGACTTCCTGCCGCTGAGAGATCGCGTGCGCCAGAGGAGGCTCCACCCCGGAACTGCGGTTGGTGCTGCAGCTGAGACAAGACTGTGTCGTCTTTTGAGGTTTGCCCCCCGACATCGGAGGGATCCTCGGCGGCGTCTCCACACGGTGCGTGTCGGGGCTGGGGAGGAGCTGGGGGCAGGCTCCCGGGCGCCCATCGCGGGCCTTCCCCGGCCCCTGGATTCTCGGGTGCAGAGTGGCCGGCCGACTGCCGACCCCGCGCGGGGGCCGTTCGGTGGGCGTCTATCTGCGGCCACGTCTTCTCCGCTCGGTTCTGCGGCCCGTGCGTGAGACGAGTGGCGACGCCAGTCTCGGGGCCAGGCGCCGCGAGGAGGGACCCGGCTCGATCTGCAGGCAGAGCTCAGCGTCCCCACGTGCGTGCGCATCGCACACGCCTCTCGTGGTGGAGCTCGGGTTGTTTGTGCTCCAGCTGAGCTGGTTCCGTGGGTGAGCCCTCCAGCGGGCCGCTGCTCTCGTCTCGCGAGGCGCCCTGCCGTGCGGCTTTTGACGTGCGTCACCTTTTTGTGTTACGCGTGAGGATCCAATGAAGCCAACAGCCTCATCGCCCCCATTTCACAGACGGGGAAACTGAGGCCCAGAGATCATCAGTAGGACGAGCATAGCCTCAGAGCTAGCGAGTGGGTCCTGCTTTGAACCGGGTCTCACCTTTGCGTTTTCTGCAGGACGCTGTATTTCTTAATCAGTTCACATGTAATGAAAAAGGTGGATGTTTTTAAGACGTTTGGTAAAGGCCAGGAATGGTGGGACAGACATTTATTTGCCGTCTTGGGGCAAGACTTGGGAAGGAAGAAAATTCTGTTCACTTTCAATAAAGGGGTTTCCCCTCAGTTATCCCCCCCCCCCAAAAAAACTCCAGATTTTTATTCTGCCTTCAGAATGGCTTGGGTGGGGCAGAATTTATCCTCCATGCTTTTCATCAAACATTTTGTGACTTATTATTAGGTCCTTCCTCCTTTCTAAAGGATGAGAGCACTGAGGTTCGGAGAGGACGCAGCAGGGCTTTCCAAGGCACACAAGCGGAATTGGATCTGGAATCCAAACCGGATCTGTCTCGTGTGTCTTTGCTCCACCTTGTGTGTCCCCCCTGTTCCAGGCCATGCTGCCTGCTTTGAGGGTATATTTCAGGCGTGTCAAACTCATTTTCACTGGGGGCCACATCAGCCTCCAGGTTGCCTTCAAAGGGCTGAATGTAACTTGTAGGACTATACAAATGTAACTATTCTTTAACTGTTAAGCGAGAGCTCGGCGTTGCTGCTGGGTAGAAACAAGGTGCCAGGCCAGATAAAACAAGGTAAAGGGCTGGATTTGGCCCGTGGGCCTTGTGTTTGCCGCCTGTGGTGTATTTCTTTCCTCCTCTGATCTTCTCTAGTACCTGCGGGAGCCTCAGTGGTAGAGCTGTCGCTGTGTCCTCACTTCCTTGCAGGACGTGATAGCCTCTGGGCCGCTTAGAAAATATTTGTTGCCTCAGACCCCATGCTTCTCAGCTGGCAACCTAATGGAACATTTCTCCTTTTCAGCAACCATGAAGTTGAAGGAGACAAAATCAGGGCCCAAGTCTCGAAGCTGTGGCAAGTTGCAGATGAAGGGAATCAAAGTTGTGGGAAAATGGAAGCAGGTGAAGATCGACCCAAGTGTATTTGCAGATGGACAGATGGATGACCTGGTGTGCTTTGAGGAACTGACGGATTACCGGTTGGTTTCCCCAGCCAAGAATCCCACCAGTCTCTTCTCTAAGGAGGAGCCCAAGAAAAGGAAGGCCCAAGCTGTTTTGGAAGGACAGGAGGAAGGAGAGTGTAGCTCCTCAAAGAAAAAAATGAAGTTGAAGAAGAGGAAAGATGTAGACACCAAAGGACCCAATGCCCAGAAAGAGTTTCAGGTCAAAGATGCGGAGCCAGAGCCCCAGGGAGATGGCCCGGCGTGTCCAGAGCCAGAGGTAGGGGAGGTGGCGTCAGGAAGCCTGGCCCTGACTGCTCTGAAAAAGAAGAAAAAGAAAGGGAAGAAAACCCCAGAGCCTTCCCAGGCTCCTACTGCGAAGGTGCCCAAAAGAGTGAAGACGTGGCTGCCCGAAGTGCACGACCAGAAGGCAGACGTGTCGGCCTGGAAGGATCTGTTCGTCCCCAAGCCAGTTCTCCGCGCGCTCAGCTTCCTCGGCTTCTCTGCACCCACACCCATCCAAGCTCTGACCTTGGCGCCTGCCATCCGTGACAAGCTGGACATCCTCGGGGCTGCTGAGACAGGTGAGGCACCCTTCTCTGGCCAGGGCGAGATTGCTTCCGGGTGGAGCCTGTGGCTGCTGGGAGAAGAGCCACGAAAGCAGTGTTTCACGGAGGTGATTGGAAGTCAGCCAGCTCTGGGTTGCAATCGGCCAGTTCCGATTGGTACCCTCGGCAAGTCACTTCCTTTCTCCGAGCAGTGAGTGTAGGCCCTGTTATAAAATGGGAATAACAGCAATACCCGTTTTTTGTGCTCTGGGTTAAATGTGAACGCCACAGTAGACTAAAATGTACACAGTCATTGTAAGTGAGCTGCAGGTGGTAGTTTTTTTCCTGTTCTCCAGCCTTTTCTGAACGGCTCAGGGTTAAAGTAGGGCCGAGGTCAGCCCTCTGGAGAGGTACATCTTCATTAGCATTCGGAAGAAGTGTCGAATTCTGGAGTTGTCCAAAGATGCACAGGACGACTCTGGGAGTTGGTGAGTTTATTGTCATTGGAAGGATCTGAGTGTGTGGTAGGTAACCACGTAGGCAGATTGGGCGTTACGTGACTGCTAGGACTAGGCTTTCGGCGAAAGCGTGGCCTCACTCTCCGGGCCATCCAGACTTTGAAGAGTGACAAGTGGACTTCCCAGGTGGACTAAACTAGGGGCTTGGGGGGAGGAGCTTGTACCGCCTGGACCATCTGGTAGTCCAACTAGACCAGCAGGAGTATATGTAAACGGGAGCCATGTGCATAGTTTTAAATTTCCTAGGAGCCGTGTTAAAAAGGTACAGAAGAAGAGGTGAAATTAATGATATATTTAACCAATAATATTAAAAAATTCTCAGTATGTAATTTATGTAGAATTATTAATGAGTTCTTTTACATTTCTTGTTTTATTATTTATTTTTTATAAGAGTTTATTTGAGCCAAACTGACCACGTATACGGAACTAAGATCTCAAATGCTCCAGAGAATAACCTACATTCCTTTGTACACGAAGTTCTCAACATCCGATGTATATTTTGAACTCGCAGCACAGCTCGAATTAGAGTAGCCACATCCTCGGTGCTCAGTAGCCGTATGGGGCTAGTGACTGCTGCGTCGTGTGGCCTGGGACTAGACCATCTCCACACTTAGTGCCTCCTGGAAGGAGGCTCAGGAGGCGGGGGGTGAGGTCCTGAGTTCGAGTCACACCACCTGAGGAGCCAGGGGAGCCCACTAAAGGGGATGGAGGTGGTAACAACTCAGACGCTGACTTGGCATTTAAAATGCGCCAGGCCCCGTGTTAAGTTCTCACATCCGCTCCAGGTAAATTCCATTATCATCCGCATCTTGCTGGTGTGGAAACCGGGTATGACAGAGGGTGAACGCCGTCTCCAAAGCCACGTCACTGGCAGCGCCACTGCCCGGATTCTAGCCCGGGGCCTTCGTGCCGTCACGGGTGCGGCTGCAGGGGCCTGGAAGTGGGTGTCCGGAGGCAGAGGGGCAGGGTTGTCGTGGGCCCCTGTGGGTGTAAATCCACTGGAGCCTGACAGTGGATTTACACCACAGCTCTTACCAGGCCCCCCGCGTGGAATGTTGGGGGCCTGCAGGCTGGAGATTCAGACAGATGGGGGCTGTGGGCAGGCCACCGCCTGTAGACGGTGCACATGCTCATCAGCCCTTTGTAATCCCTCCTTCCCGGGCCTCCCTCCTTTTTGTCCCCATGCAGCCTCTGACATTTCCGTTCTTCTCGTCGTCTGTGCTTTTTGTTTCGTGCTTTATATCCATTAGAAGTCCCAAAATACATTTTATTATTTTTGCTTTCACTGGTCAACTATTTTAAAGGGAAGTGTAAATAAGAAAATGACATCTTTTGTATTTGTTCATGTTACCATTTCTGGTGCTCTTCATTTTTTGCTGGTCCAGATTTTCTTCTGCGTGAAAGACTTCCTTTAATATTTTTTTATAGTTCAGGTCTACTGGTGATAAATTGTTTTAGGTTTTGTATGCCTAAAAAAGTGTGTATTTTGCACTTATTTTGAAAGAGATTTTTGCTGAGTGTAGAGGTCTAGATTATCAGATACTTTTTCAAGTCTTCAAGGACAGATGTTGTTACTCTGTCTTCTAGTTTCATTGTTTCTGATGAAAAGTGCTGTTTTTCTTACCTGAAGTATTGTGGGTCTGTTTTTGCTCTTTTTTTCCTTCTAGGTCTTGCTAACAGTAACTCATTTCCTTGTGGATTTTTTTAATGCTGAGAGCTGGTCCTTTTCCTCTGAAAGTTATTTTTGATAATTTTTTTGAGGCCTGTGATAAAGGGTTTTTCTTCCAGAGCTCATTTAAAGATTTTGTTTATTTTTTCAGAGAGGGTAAGGGGGGTAGAAAGAGAGGGAGAGAAACATCGATGTGTGAGAGATACATCAACTAGTTGCCTCTCACACTTCCCCAGCTGGGGACCCGGTCTGTAACCCTGGCATGTGCTCTGCATCGAACCAGTGACCTTTCAGTTCACGACCTGCACTCAATCTACTGAGCCACGCCAGCCAGGACTGTTTTGTTTTGACCACCCAGGTGATACGAATTTGGATTCCATATATATTTAAAGGCCGGGTTGGTGATGTTTAAGCATAGACCACCTTCTCATGCAGGTGGTTAAAATTTTCTCATCAACTCAACAATTTTTAAAAAGATTGGGGGGAAGGGAGGGAGAAAGAGAGAGAAACATCAGTGTATGAGAGATACATTGATGGGTTTGCCTCCCACACGCCCCTAACTGGGGACCTGGCCCACAACTCAGGCATGTGCCCTGACTGGGAATCGATCTGGTGACCTTTCGGTTCGCAGGCCAGCACTCAGTCCACTGAGCCACACCAGCCAGGGCAGAATGTTTTTTTAAACCCCTCCTTCTGCGCCACAGAAAGGTCTTGGGAGAGTAGGATGTAGATTTCCATTCTTGAATCCCCGCCCCCTTGTGTGGTTCCTTAGCAACAGCAACGAAACACACACATGCACAACTTTTCCATGTCTTGGGGCTTTCATTGCTGGGACATTTGTCTGTAGTTCATGATTGGTGACCTCGGGTTTCAGTGCCAGTTGGCCCGGTTTTCCTCGGGCTCCTACATTACAGGTTCAGCACCGTAAGGAAACTTATGTAGGGTGGAGGGGCTTTGGGTGGCACTTTGCTGTTTCAGGCGTGCCTTATTCTGTGAAAGAAAGAACCCCGGACAACAGTATGTGCACCTGCTGATACACACCGTTTGTGTTTGCTCATCTGACTTCTAAGGAAGTGGGAAGACGCTGGCCTTCGCCATTCCGATGATCCACGCGGTGCTGCAGCGGCAGGCGAAGAAGCCCGCCCCACCTCTGAGGGCCGCAGTGGCAGCGCCTGGCGACACTGGAGCCGAGGCAGGACCGCCAGGCGAGGCCGGAGCTGAGTCTGCAGCGTCTGGAGGTGCAGGTGAAGCGCTGCCCGGTGAGGCCGGAACGAAGCCCAGAGCACCACCCGGCAAGGCGGGAGCCGAGACCCGAGCTGCCGCCCCAGAGCAGGTGCTGCCCCTCCGTGACGACGATGCCGGCGAAGGACCTTCTTCCCTGACCAGGGAGATGCCGGCGCCCAGACAGGACGAGGACAGGCGGGGAGAGCTCGATGAAGAGCGGCCTGGGGAGCTGGAGCAAGAGTCGGGTGGCGAAGCTGCAGCCTGCAGAACGCGTCCGAAGCGTCCTCTGCTGGGACTGGTCCTGACCCCCACGCGAGAGCTGGCCGTCCAGGTCAAACAGCACGTGGATGCCGTGGCCAGGTTTACAGGTGAGCTTCAGGTCTACTTACTAAACGTCTCCTGAGAGGGTCCTGCTGCTGGGGTGGCGGAGGGGAACGGGCTCGGTTGTCCCAAGAAGGACACACAGCTAACGCCGTTGTCGGTGCACAGGAGGTTAATCTATGGGACACAGTGTGTGCTGAGGGCAGGGTTTGGCACACTGCCTGTTTTTGTCAATAGAGCGCAGCCACACCCGTTCATTTACACACCGTCGTCGGGGGTGGCTTCGTTACCACCGAGGCCGAGTGGCGTGGAGAGTGGTGGCGGCAGAGCCATTTAGACCGCAACGCCGGAGGTGTTCACCGTTGACCCTTTAGGGAGAACTTGGCTGACCTCTGCTTTAGAGCGTCAGGACCTACTTCTCCCGTGGAACCCCTTTTGGGCAGCACTCACTGCTCAGTGGGAATTCGAACTGTGTAGTAAAAGCAGCCGTTAGTTACCAGGCTCTTGCTGTGCGGGAGGTACTCTGCTGAGCGCTTCGCCCGCGCGGCCGGGTGTGGCTCTCACACTGGGTGCCTGGAGGGGCCCTCCACGAGCGAGGAGGAGAGTGGTCGGCGTCAGAGGAGATTCAGGCTGACTCTGATGGGGGCGGTGGGCAGGGTTTCCTGGGGAGGCGTGTCACACCCACGAGGAGCGCCATTCCAGCGTCGCGGTGGGGCGCTGCCCAGTTTTCTGGAGCTGTGGGTGTGAGCACGCCCGGGTTCAGGTGTGTCGCTTCCGCTGTGGTTGGAGGGGAGGGAGTGGAAGGAGATGAGGCGGGGGACATAGGCAGGGCCCAGCGCATAGAAGGCCCGGGAAGTCCTCGGGGGTGGCGCCAGCAGTCCCCCCTGGAGGGGGGAGCTGTGCTGGTGGTCACTGGCTGCCTCTGCTAACCCGGGGGTCCTGTGTCAGAAGGAGTGACAGTGTCCCTTATGTGTTGTGTGTCATAGGCATTAAAACTGCCATTTTGGTTGGTGGAATGTCCACGCAGAAGCAGCAGAGGATGCTGAACCGCCAGCCCGAGATTGTGGTCGCCACTCCAGGCCGGCTGTGGGAGCTGGTTAAGGAAAAGCACCCTCATCTGAGCGACCTGCGGCAGCTCAGGTGGGAGGCAGTGGCTGCCCTGCCCCCGCCCCCCAGTCTGAAGGGGGCCTGAGGTGACATGGCCGTGTGCGCAGTGCCTTCTCCTGTCACAGAGTGCCATGGGGTGGTACTGTGCGGCCAGACCTTGGCCTTCAGAAAGCCGAGCGTGCGTGGGGGAGATTAGTTGAGGCCCCCGCATGGTGGTGGTGCTGGTGGGGTTAGTGGGTGTGTGTAGGGTGGGGGTGGTGGTCGATTCCTCTAGATCAGCAGTCCCCAACAGTTTTGGCCTTAGGGACCAATGTCGTAGAAGATAATTTTTCCACAGCAGGGGCTGCGGGGGGAGACAGGGGGACAGGAGGTGGCATTGGGACAGTAACGTGAGTGAAGCTCCGCTCGCCCACCCCCCCGCTCACCTCCTGCTGTGCAGCCCGGTCCCTAACAGGCAGCAGAGCAGTGCTGGGCCAGGGGGCCGGGGGCTGGGGACCCCCGCTCTAGATGGCTCTTCTCCCGGCTGCTAACCGACGCAGGTGTCCGATCTGCAGGTGCCTGGTGATTGACGAGGCTGACCGGATGGTGGAGAAGGGCCACTTTGCTGAGCTGTCACAGCTGCTGGAGATGCTCAGTGACTCCCAGTACAACCCGAAGCGACAGACACTTGTTTTCTCCGCCACACTGACCCTGGTACATCAAGCTCCTGCTCGAATCCTTCACAAGAAGCACACCAAGAAAATTGACAAAACTGCCAAACTTGACCTTCTCGTGCAGAAGATCGGCATGAGAGGCAGGCCCAAGGTCATTGACCTCACAAGGAAGGAAGCCACCGTGGAGACGCTGACAGAGACCAAGATCCACTGTGAGAATGACGAGAAGGACCTGTATCTGTACTACTTCCTGATGCAGCACCCCGGCCGCACCCTCGTGTTTGCCAACAGCATCTCCTGCATCAAGCGCCTCTCGGGGCTCCTCAAGGTCTTAGACATCATGCCGCTGACCCTGCACGCGTGCATGCACCAGAAGCAGAGGCTCAGAAACCTGGAGCAGTTTGCCCACCTGGAAGAGTAAGTCCGGCCTGTCCCTAGGGCCCCACCTCTAGCCATTGGGTCCAGGTTGCCAGGGAGATGGGGGGAAGCTCCCTTCTGTCTCGGGGGCCTCGTCGGTAGAAGGTGCCCTTTGTTTGCACGGCGTGAGGCAGGCTCACCCTCGTCTAATGCAGTTGGCTGCAGGTGGTGCCCAGCAGAAACTTCTCAGTGATGAGCAGTGAAGACAGCAGTACCCAACATAATGGACACTTCGCAGTAGATTAAGCACCGTGCTGGCATTTTAGATCCATCACTGCACTCACTTCTGACGGTCTTGAGACGCCGCAGAGTAGATCAATGGTTGCGAGTGCACACTGGAACCGGACTGCCTGAGATCACATCCTGGCCGTGCCGCTTCTAGCTGGTCAAATTACCACTCTGTTTCAGGTTTCTCATAATTAGTGTAGTAGTACAGTGGTGGGGGCCACCTCGGAGGGCTGTTATGAAGACAAGTGGATTTATGCATATGAAGTGTGTAGAACAGTGCCTGGCATGTAGTAGTGTGTACTTGCTGGATGTTAGCTTTAGTATCGCTTACTGTCGTCATCCTCATTTTATAGGCGAAAGAAGTAAGCTCTAGAGAAGCTAATCAGCCTGCCCCGGGTTTCTCAGCCTGGCAGAGCGGTCCTCCGACAGCCTGGCAGACCCCCGAGCTCACGCTGTGCCCTGCGTGCTGTCATTGTTCCGTCTGCTTCAGAGCCGGACTGGTGCCCAGGCAGCAGGGGGCACGTTGGCAAGACAAGGGCCTAGGAAGTTGAGGCTGATTCTGAACTGGCGTTTGCCCACAGCGGTTTTTGTCAGGTTGCTGGGTGATTAGTTTTGGAACAAGTGTCTGGTTTACCTCCTTCCGAATGTTGGTAGGTAGAGTTCACGGTTGACTGGACCGGGGGTTGGGCAACTGGCCCATGGGCCGGATCCGGCTCACCGCCTGTTTCTGTAAGTCAAGTTTGATTGGAACACAGCAAGGTTCATTAAGGTATTGTCTGCACCTGCTTTTGCACTGTAACAGCAGAGCTGAGTGGTTCCAACAGAAGCTACCACCCACAAAGCCAAGAGTAGTTTCCAGTCTGGCTGTTTGCAGAAAAAGTCTGCTGACCTTGACTTAGAACAATGGTCTAATGTTTTGTAGACTTTAGTTTGCATCATATTCAGCATTCCTTTTTCATAGATACACGGAGTTTGGATCTTGAAGGGCCCAGGAGCTTAAGTTCTAAAAACAGACCTCAGGTGTTTTCTTGAACTGTGCCATGCACACATTAAGAAACATCACCCCACACGTGTCACCCAGTGCGCACTTCGCAGCCAGGCACAGCAGATAATGCAGAGTCCCACGGAGTTCACACTCCCGCGGAGGGAAGCAGTACCTTGAGAAGCAGGGTGCTACTAAGTGTGAACCGTGGAGTCGTGTGGGGCGCGCAGGCTGTGCGTGCGGCCAGGGAGGCCCCTCTGGTCAGGTGGGAGCTGAGCAGAGAGTGGGAGGGAGTGAGGAGTTGTGAGTATCTGAGGAAGACAAACTTTAAAGACCTAAGGTGTAGCAAGTTCAAAGGCTTAAAGGCAGAGGGCATGTGTGGCATGTCTGGGGAAGAGTGAGGACATCGTGTGACTGGAGGGAGGTGAGCGGCCACCAGCCTGGACTGTGCGTGGCTTCACTTGGTTCACTGGAGGTGGTCCTCAGTGTCGCTGAGGGCGGCCTGTGGGTTGCGGCCGTGTGTGCCTTGGGCAGGTGCCTCTGTGGGCCTGCTTCTGACTCCATAAGAGGGAGAGAAATAGTGTCAGCTCACTGGGTGTTGGTAAGGGTTGTAGTGTTTAGAGTGCTTGGCAGGTGGTAAGAATTTAATCAGTGGCAGCTCTTAGGTGTTACTAAGGAGCTTTCTTTCTCTCCCACAGCTGTGTTCTGCTGGCAACCGATGTGGCGGCCCGGGGTTTGGATATCCCCAAAGTCCAGCACGTCATCCATTACCAGGTAGGGGCATCCGGGAGCTTGTAGGCATCTCCCAGCATCAAGTGGGGAAATTACTTATTTATTTTTTAAAAGATTTTATTTATTTATTTTTAGAGGGGAAGGGAGAAAGGGAGAGAAACATCGATGTGCAAGAGATATACATCCATCTGTTGCCTCTCACACGCCCCCAACTGGGGATCTGGCCTACAACCCAGATATGTGCCCTGACTGGGAATCAAACTGGCAACCTTTCAGTTCACCAGCTGGTGCTCAGGCCACTGAGCCGCAGCGCCCCGGGCCAGCGGGGATTTTTAATGCAGAGGTTGGGGGAGGGAGGTGGATCGTTGGTCCTGAGGCCTCGTGCAGCGGAGAACACCGCTGGCATCTGGCGCCCAGCCAGCTGCTGCCGTTGTCAGAACGCTCGGGTGAGATGTATTTTCAGAGCCTTTTGGCATTGTGTGATAGCAGAGAGCCCCCTCTCTCTGACTTCGGCAAGCAGCATAATATGGGCAAGTTAGGGTCTTAGTTTCTTCCGTGAAATGGGGATAGTTTAGCATGGAAAGTGATTATCTTGGTGTAGAGAAGGAGAAAGGTGTGGTAGTGACCACCTGCCTGGGCTTAAATCCCAGCTGTGTGACCTGAAGCGACTTATGTGGTCTCCTTGTGCCTCGGCGCGGGCCCCGGGGAGAAGGCTGAGACCGAGCAGCGGTGTGTGCTGTGGGAGCGGGGGCGGGAGTGCGCCCGTGCTGCGTTCTCTGTGGGCAGAATGTAGAGGCAGCTGGCCCAGGGGTTAACACGGCCTCTGGAGCTGGACTGCTTCAGTTCAAGTCCTGGCTTCACCGCTTAGTTGGGCCACCTAGGAGGACTCGCTTGGCATCCATTTCTGAGGAGTGAGGGGGGTGATATGTGCAGAGTGCTTAGAATTGCCAGGCACAGTGCAGTAACCCAGTGAATGGTGGTTGCGGTTACTGTCGTCAGCCATCCGTGCAGAACTAACGAAGAACCAGCGGATGTTTTCGGGGGTGTAGAGGTCAGAACTCTGACTCAGGAGGATGACGCTGGCAGCCTCAGGCTGGGTCCGGGAGAGGGGGGAGCACTGGAAACCAAGCAGGACGTGCCTGCCATTTTCCGCTCGAGTAGCCACGAGGGCCTGACCCGGGGCAGCGCGCATGGGAGGGCAGCGCCTGCACGGTGAGCTGGCGGTGAACCCGGGGCCAGTTTGCATGTGGGGTGGGGGCGAGGGTGGGCTCAGTCCACGGTGCTGGAGAGGGTCCTGGCTGCAGGGCCGAGAGGGCGGCTGGCCCTGTGGGGAAGAGCCGTGTGTGGTTCCGGCCCCACACGGACTCCCGGTTCTCCCCCCACAGGTCCCCCGCACCTCGGAGATTTACGTGCACCGCAGCGGTCGGACTGCTCGGGCCGCCAACGAGGGTCTCAGCCTGATGCTGATCGGGCCCGAGGACATGATCAACTTTAAGAAGATTTACAAAACCCTGAAAAAAGACGAGGACATCCCATTCTTCCCCGTGCAGACAAAGTACATGGATGCAGTCAAGGTAAGAAGAAGTTAAAAGCCCGTTGCTAGTGGGGGAGGGGCCGTGCTGCGCCCTCACCTTGGAAGTGTGACCCTGAGAGCCTACAGAGCGGCTCTGCCAGGAGCGAACTGGGGAGATTCATAACGACACGGAGTGGGGCACTGCTCCGGGCACGAGGAGGGGAGGGTGAGTGGCCGAGAGGGAGGAACCTCCTTCCTGAACCTCCTTCCGCTAAAGCCTCCACCATCACCGGTCCTCCTCCCGATGGGGGCGCTGCCGCCTGGCCATCCCGTGCGGTGGTTGCAGGGGAGCGAGGTCAGCGTGTCTTGTGGGGCAGGGACCCCAGGTCTGTCACGGTCCTGAAGCGGGTGCCAGTGGTTCCTCCCTTCGGGGTTTTGTTTCACCTTCCTCGGCACTGGCTGGGCGGGCGCCGCTTCCTGTGGGCCTGAGTGCGCCAGCCAGCCAGCCAGCGGTGCGTCCTGCATGGAGGTCCCCTGGCTCGCAGGGCGGGCCAAGCCCGAGCTGATGTCCAGGCACAAAGGGAGCACTGTGGGGCTGACCAGTGGGCGCGTGGCCGAGTCAGTAGGCACTGAGGTTTTCTCTGAGCTTCCTCTGGGCAGAGACCTGGAGGCGTGAAGAGGAGGTGAAATTCCAGGGATGGAGGGGGCAAAAGTGTGGAACGTTTCAAGGACTTCGGGGAAACACGGGGGAGATGCAGGTGGAAAGTGGGTACAGAGGATCCCGTTAGTGAGGAGGTCGGGGGCCACCCCGGCTGTTCGTGGCTCCTTCCCCTGGCATCGCCAGGTCGCTCCTTCCTGTTGGTCTGGTGCGTCGGTGACCGCTGTCTGGCCCCAGCACCCACGAGAGGGCGGTTGAAATGTTTTCTGAAAGCCTGGCGTGGAAGAGAGGGAAGGCAGTGCCGTGCGTTTGTGACGCCGCAGTCGAGGGCTGGGGGTGTCTCAGGGTCCCGGCCCAGCTGCAGAGGCCAGCGGCGGTGCCCGGGAAGGGCTTCCGTCGGACGCGTGGAGGTTGGTGGTCCGAGCCACGTGGGTTTCCGGGGGAGGCTCTTCAGCGTGTTCGCCGGCCCCTGTGGTTCGGAAGCCGGCCCCTGTGGCTTCCCGTGCACACTCACGTGTAACGGTCGCCCTCTGCTTTTTCATCAGGGACCGCTGGTCCCCAGAGCGTTTCTTAAAAAACCCCACAACCTGGATAGACTTTGGTTCCCAGAGGCCTGAGCCCCTCGGCAGACGAACACTGTCTGTTCCTCCCGCCCAGGGGCGGATCCAGCTGGCCCGGCAGATCGAGAAGGCGGAGTACCGGAACTTCCAGGCGTGCCTGCACAACTCCTGGATCGAGCAGGCGGCCGCTGCCCTGGAGATTGAGCTGGACGAGGAGATGTACAAGGGTGAGCGGGCTGGCGGGAGGGGAGCGCGGGCGCGTGGTGTGTTCACGCCCGTGGTCCCGTCAACCTCTGTCTCGTGGGAACCTCCCCACTGCCAGGGGTCCTGTCTGAATGGGCAGGATGCCTTTTCCTTCTCTGCACCAGGCCCTCCTCCCAGAGGAACCTCAAACCCTGAGCCTTTGCTCCCTCTGCCTGGTCTGTCTGGGTCTCCGGCTGCCACCCACGTGTCGGGGAGAGACAGTGATTTCAGGAGCAGGCTCCGTGGCCAGGCTGCCCATGTCTGAGTGCTGGCCCACTCCCCCAGCTGGCCCTGTGGCCAGGTCAGGGCTCTTGACCTCTCGTCCCTGGGCCGTCCTCCTGTATGAAACGCAGGTCGTAAAGCACCTGTCTCCTGGGGCTGTTGCCAAGAGGGCCTGACTTAATGGTTTTGAAGCGCTTGTAACAGTGACTGGCAAGTAGAAAGTATTTGATACACTTTAAGTTATTTGTTTATAAAAAGATTTTATTTATTTTTACAGAGGGAGAGAAACATCAGTGTGTGGTTGCCTCCCACACACCCCCTACTGGGGACCTGGCTCACAACCCAGGCATGTGCCCTGACTGGGGATCGAACCAGCGACCCTTTGGTTCACAGGCTGGCGCTCAATCCACTGAGCCACGCCAGCCAGGGCTTAAGTTATTTGTTGTCTTTGTCACTACTGTACCTGTCTTCCAAGCTAATGAAGCACTTTGGCCGTCATCTCACCTGGTGTCCACCCGCTCATGACAAACAGCAGGAGTAATCACCCTCTTACCCCTGGTCAGTGGGGGAGCCAGGGGCTCACAGGGGAGAAGCAGTTTGTGTAGGAGAACAGCTGCACTGCCGGGCACTTCGTGGGCCCGAGGCTAAGGATTCAGGGGTGCATCTGTGCGGTCCCTGCCCCAGGAAGCTCCCGAGTCTAGGTGGCAGAACCACATCTGGAGCTGACACCACCAGTTAGGCCCCGTGCTCCTTCCAGCCCACAGGTGAGCGGCCCAGCAGGGTGTGGGCACAGTCAGCAGTGCCCGAAGCAACAGACTCGGAGGCAGGTGTGCTACTGTCTGCCCCGTGTGGAAGCCGGAAACCAGACCGCTGGGCTCGCCGACAGTGTGCTGGTCCTCTGGTAGTGCGGGCCTGGGGCTGGGGCTGGGGCTGTAGGTGCACGGGGCTCTGGCGTGGAGCCCTGCGGCTGTGCCCGCCTCTGCAGGGGCCGGCACAGGGCCAGTGGGAGGGCGTGGGAGAGCTGGGCGGCAGAGACGGCGTTTCCTCCTGAGGGGCTGGCCGAGGTTGAGTTGTCAGACCCCGGGCTGCAAGCAGGTGGGTCGTAGGAAGAAAACTGTTACTCAAGTGTGGAGACTTGGGTTCCCATCCATTTGACAGCTAGCTCTGTGACCTCTGGCAGGTGACCTCTGCGTTCCCTGGGCTGTAGTAGGGTGAGGATAATTCCCACCTCAGAGGGTTTTCGGGAGAGGTAAAGGACAGAGCGGCCCCGAGTGTCTGTCCCTCTTGAACTAGGTTGGAATCGTCAACACCAGTTTCTGCAGAGCTCTTGACCTCTGCCCGTGCAGGAGTTCCAAAGCCTCTTCCGTGCAGGGAAAGGGTCTTCTAGTAAATGGTCTCTTTCGTGCTGTGTTTCAAGGCGGGAAAGCCGACCAGCAAGAAGAGCGCCGCAGACAGAAGCACGTGAAGGTGCTGAGGAAGGAGCTGCGCCACTTGCTCTCCCAGCCGCTGTTCAGGGAGGACCCGAAAACCAGGTACCCCACGCAGTCCGGCCAGCCCCCCGCGCTCAGGCCCGCCCCCGGGCACGGGGAGTCCGCTCTGAGCTGCCTCTCCAGACAGAAGAAGAAGAAGAAGCCGAAGCCACAAACGAAGGGGCCGCAGGAAGAGCCACGGCCCAGCACGAGTGCACGTTAACGGCCCCCGGTCAGGGTCTGCCAGTGACCACACGTCGTGTCTCTGCCCTGCGGTTGCAGGGGAGTGCTCCATCTTTCCTTTCGTTCGTTCCACTGTCCACCCGATTACAGGGTCTCCCTCTTTCCCACGCCGCCCCCGTGGTGGGAGCGACCTCATGCAGATCTGTGGTGTGTTTTGGAGTAAGAGTTCTTACAGCAGCTTACGTATTTCCGTGTATCAGTGTTTACAGGCTTGTATGTAAACAGCTGGATTTCCTTAATTAAAAGCAGTTGAACTAGCATGTCATCCTGTGTTTTTAGCCGGAATATGGGGGGTGCTGTCAGTCCCCCGGCTGCAGGAGGCACATGGCGGTGTCCCACCCCACCGGGCAGTGTGGATGGAGCAGGAGGCCGGAGCGTTGCAGACCACTGTAAAACCATGTCTGCCCGGGTCCTCAGCATTTGTTCCTGCTTTCCCCCAGCGGAACCCGTAGCTCCCTACCGCTCGCCGGCAGCTGCTGTTTTGTCTGACCCGCCCCGGGAGGCGGGCCGGGAAGAGGTCACCATCCCCAGGTTCCGAGGGGGCACAGGCTGCTTTAATGTGAGACACACCTGTGTGTGAGGTTGTCAGGACCTGGTCCCAGGCCGTTTCTCTGGCCTCGCCTCTCTGCCCCCTCCTCTGAGACAGAACTGGTTGCTTCCCGTGCCCCCATGCGCCCCTTCTCTTGTCCTGAGCCTTTGCATAACCTTTCCCTGGCCCGATGCCTCCCCCATCCTCGGGCACTGCTTTGTGTCCTCTGGGTCCCTGAGGGCCCTGGAGAGTGTGTGTGCCCGCTGTGGGCTCCCGAGGCGCCCTGCTCACCCCCCTCATTCAGTGCTTGCCGCACTCGTGGTGTCTGCCGAGCTCCTCGAGAGCAGAGGCTGCTGCGTTGCCCCTGCATCCCTTCCGCTCCGGTCGGAACCCGGTGTGGATGTGTGCCGAGGGGACCGGGTCCTCCCGTACCACCCCCGCTTTCTCTGGGCCGGCCTGGATGCCCAGCCGCAGTTGCCTCAGCCACAGGAGAGGCGCAGCTTCTGTGCGGCTGAGTCTGGGCTTCTGAACGGGTGTGCCCTCGGCCCCGAGGTCAGCGAGGTCGGCAGGGTGGCAGCAGCGTCCCTTCAGCCCCTTTGGGTGACTGTGACAGGATATTGGTCTGAACTCAGATTCAGCATCGTTGTGTGTAGACCGAGTACCGGGCCCTGCGAGGCACTGTTAGCTGGTTCAATTATCATTTCGTCTCGTCTCCGTCAGGGCCCTGAGACATGAGTCTTGGCATCCTTTTTTGTCGCTGAGTAAGCCGACACTGCCTAACACATCCATGGGGCCGCACGGCAGCCGGGCGGCAGAGCTGGGTGGGCCCGGAGCAAGTTCGGGAAATGGCTTCTGTCTCCGAAGACAGCAGTGTGGCCAGGGAACGTCTCCCCAGTGTCGCCAGTGACCCGGAGGGGAGGATGCAGGAGACGACAGCCCTGGGCTGTGAGGTCCTCTCCTGAGTGACAGCCCTCAGACGATGGCGGGGGACTCTGTTTTCTAAATAAGCACGGGGGTTCCGGGAGGCTGGAGTCCCTTGGCAGCCCCTGGGCTGTGAGCGGTCCCCGGCTACTTGTCACAGGCCAGACAGATCCCCTACTGTCCGCTGACACCCTGCCCTCACTCCTCACAGCAGGTCTTATTGATTCGTTTTGCTGGGGTAGCATGTTGATGGCGGGGTGGGGGTGGTGTTAAAAGATGAGGCCGGCCTCCCAGGCACGTCTGCCCTCTGACCTGAGGAGGCGAGGCCTTGGTGAGGCCTGAGTGAGGGTCCTTGGACGCCTCCAGCTCCAGGGCAGGGCGTCCTGAGCATCCGTCTGGACCTTCTGCTCAACAAGGAGCGGAGCGCCACCCCCAGCCCACTCACGCGCAGCCCGCGGGTACCAAATACTAACAAGCCAGGACAGAAGTTGTCCGGGAATCCATTTTAAAGCTAGGGAATGTTCTCGCCAGCTGCCCTGGGAAGCTGTAGGGCACGGGTGGCAAACACAGGCCCTCCGCCTTGTTTTACCCGCCCGACACCTTGTTTCTACCAGCAGCAGCGCCGAGCTCCTTGCCCCTAGTTAAGGAGCAGCGACGTCTGTACAGTCCCGAGTTACATCCGGGCCTCTGAAGGCCACCGCTTGGCTGATGTGGCCCCCGGTGAAAAGGAGTTTGACACCCCTGCTGGAGGGCCTAAGGCCCCAGAGCGGCCACTCAGAGCCACAACCCCCGCCCCCATCTCTGCCCAGTAAGGGAATGTGTGTGGTTCTTAGGTCTCTGTTGGGGAGGTTGCAGTGCCACTGGCGAGGTGACATGCTCCCCCACCGCGCAGCACCCGCCGCCACCCTTGGGAAGGGCGGGCTGGGCCCGTGCCGGGTGTGGAGCGCTCACACTCACTACATGTCGGGTCTCGTTGTCGTTTCCACACACAGTCCCGTTCCCCTTGAACCGGTGCCCTGAGTGTGCAGGCGTCCCACTCACGTGGGACCCATCGGGGCGGAGGGTCTCGGCCAGGTCACGTAGCTAGTGAGTTACAAGGTTGGGATCCAAACCCAGGCCGCCTCAGGAGGTAATTTATGCTCAGACAGGGACCCGGTCCAAAGCAAAGACAGTTTGTTCTTTTTGTTGGCAAATATTTCCACTGATTTATAACCTTTTCTTTGGAAAGAAAGTAATAAATACGCAGTTGTGAACTTGCAAAGCAATAGTCCTCCCACCTTTTGGTCTGGAGAGGGACGGCTCCACGGGGTGGGGCGGGGAATTATCCGGGGAGAGCGACTGTCAGCGTGACTGGGTTTCGACAGTCGGTCTGTGCCTGACTCAGATTTTTTGACTTCCTGATAGTACGAAAGTGCGAGGCACACATTCAGCGGAAACCGTATCTGAATTCTGAACTTTGCTCTTTCCCGGGCTGGTGAAACGTGGTGAGAGGCTCTGCTGCGATGTGGCGGCGGCGTCAGCGAGCTGCAGCTCCAGGGCAGCCGCGGGCTCAGGCGGGCAGGTCGCTGGCACTTTCGGGATGCTGTGTTTCGCTTTCTCATCCCACCCATCTACCTCTCCTTCTGCGGAGAAGAGAAAGACGGTTCTCGAGATGAACCTCAAGGTAGCTGCCCAACTGTCGGCCGAGTCTTCTGAGCACGTGTGAGGTAGGCTAGGCTGAACTGGGGTGCCCAGTTGGTGAGGTGAATTAAATGCACTTTCCACTTGAAATACTTGCAACGCAATGGGTTTATTGGGACATAACCCCGTCTTCAGATAGACGGCCACTCGCGTGAGAGTTCCACTGCATCCTGCCACTCTCCCTCTGCAGTGCTTTGCCGTAGAGAGAGGAACTGGGCCCGCCTCTCTCGGGCACTCTGGCTCTAAGCTGGCGGGATCTCTCCTGGGACTGGGGTCCCACATGAGCACTGGTGGGCCCCAGGCCTGGAAGCACAGTGCAGGTGAGTCTCGGAGGGGACTTCTCCAGCCGGTCTGCCGGAGAGAAAACTGCTTTCGTGAGCGCTACACAGGCCACATGTGCAGAGAAGTGGCATCTGGTGCTGCTTACGCGGTGCCAGGGCATCTGGCTGGGGGTGGGGATGCCGATACCCACACACTGTGTAACACGTCCCCCCTCCAGTGTACCGTCACAGAGCCCACACTCCTGCCCACAGCAGGGCAGGACACTGAGGTAATTCAGACGTAAGGGTCAGATTTATCGTCCAGTGGAAAAGTGACGTGTCACTCAGTCTGAGCCCTTGGGTTCAAGTTCCAGCCAACGGCAGGACAGGAACCTGCGTCCCTGCCTGGAATTCAAGCACCCTGGCGCGACCTTCGTGTCGAGGACTTGGAGCGGCCTGCCCCCCAGCCCTGTGCGCAGTCTGGCCGGCGGCAGACACGCCCCGCGGCGCCAGCAGGTTCTGACGCATCCCGGCAGAGTGGGGCCTGGGAGGAGAGGGCCTTCGATGGAGGGAGCAGCACACAGGGCAGCCCCGCGCCCTTGCGTTCTGTTTCCTCCCGCAGAGCAGGATCACATGCTAGCAGAGCCCCAGACCGGCCGGGGCTCCGTGAAGTCCCGGGGCAGCCCGGTGAGGCTGTTACGGGGCATGTCCAGGTGGATGAATGAGGAGACCGCCAGCCAGGGCTCTGGACTCCCGGGCCGTCTCCACCACAGAAGTCCCCCTCGGTGCCAGCGTCTTCGGCCCACCCGTGTTCTTCTCCCCCGCCTGACCTCTCGCCAGCCCGTACACCGAGCAGCAGCCAGGTGGGGAGGGGAGGAGAAATACTGCAGCCTTGTGACACTCGCCCGTTCTGCTCGGCTGGAGTCCGGCTGCGCATGCAGCCAGAGCACCTGGTTCTCCCTCCAGAGTGCGCTGGGGATGGACGCACAGCCGCCAGCTGCCAGGTTCTCCTCTTCCTTGAGCAGTGGTCCGGGCGGGGCTGGCGGAGGAACCCTGAGTGGCCGGGCAGGCAGTCCTGGCCCTGGGAGAGGTAGAGGGGCCCCGACAACGTGAACGTCCCGCTCAAGTCCGCTTTCTAGGCTTTGGCATAAAAGTCTCTTTTTCCTTCTGAAGTTAGGGGTGAGAAAACACTCCCGCGACAGAAGTTTGGAACCACGTCGAAGCCCGTGCATCCAGGCTGGCCGGCGCTTCACCCAGCCGCCCACCAGAGTCCAGCCCGACAGGTGGTTAGAGCTGATTCGTTTTTATAGAACTTGTACGTCGCTTAAGACAGTCGACCTTGAGCTTTTCCTCCCTTAGAGAGAGGCGCTGCCCGTGGTGAAAAGGCTGACCAGAGGGCCCCGGCTTGTTTTTGTACAAAAATAGATGTCGGCGCTGGCGGAAAGCTCCGGCGACGGAGAAGCAGGCCCAGGGAGGGGAGGAGACTGACCCGCGGTCTCAAGGGACCTGGGGCAGAGCCGGGGGGCCCTGGCCCCCGAACCCCGAGTTAAAGACCATTTGGTCCCTTATGAAAACAAATACTAAAAATATCGCCCAATGACCGCAGTCCCTAATCGGTAGGCCTCATTCCCAGGGACTCTGCCCCAAAAGTCCGTGTGCGCTGGTTTCCAACTACAGTCTAACCCGCTTAAAAAAATTGAAAAGCCGCGACGTTCCATTCAGAATGCAGTCCCCGTGAGGGGCACAGGCTCCACTTCGTGGCCTAAAATTAATCACGTTTATCGGCTGCGTAAAGGATGTTGTAGTGGGAAGTTTTATAGAGCAGGTACACGGAGGGGGCGGCCGCCTCGGGGAACACGTGGTGGTTCAGGGCCGTGTCCGTCTCGTCCACGTACTCCACCTGCAGGGCGATGTTCAGCGCCTGCGACAGGGCCGTGATCTGGATGTGGTCACACTCCGTGGCCATCGGCTCCACTTCCTGCGAAGGCCACAATGAGAGAGAGAAAAAAGAAAGAAAACCGGTTTAGGAAGGAGGCGTGGCAGAGGGCCCGTGGGAAGCCACCCCCTGGCTTCCGTGGTCCCGGGTCAAAGCACGCCGGCCACTTGGCTTCTCCGGACGGCCGCCGGCGGGAATGAGGCCTGGGGCTGGGTCTGCGCAGGGCGCCCAGCGTTTAAATGTCGGCGAGGGGCGAATACCGTACACAGTCAACAACACACATCTCGGGGCAGATGTGACTCCTTCATTATGTCACGGTCTCGTCCAAAGCCCCTTGTCTCAGATGGGAAGTCGGAGGCTGGGGGAGAGAAGCGACTTGCCCAGAGCCACACAGTTCGGGCAGCTCGAGCAGGGCCGCCTCTGGCTGCCTCGGCTGTGCCCTTGGAACTGCAAACACGGAGCCCTGCCCCCGTGCCCCGGTGGCCGGGATGCCGGTGCTCCAGTCTCCCCAGCAGAGGGAGGCGCGGAGCCCGGGGCTGGAGCCCAGGCCCCGAAGCCCGAGGCCCCGAGGACCTACGTGAGCGCAGAAGTCCTTGATGTCCATCTCCTCGTCGATGAAGTGCCGGAAGAAGTCGGCGCGGTTCCTGATGAAGGCCGAAGTGAGCAGGCGCAGGAACTGCACGATTCTGTCCGAGGCGCTCTGGTCGTTGAACACCCTCAGCAGGCTGGACACGGAGCCGTCCTTCTCCACCAGCTCCACCACACTGTAAAACTGGCCCCCGCAGGTCAGCCAGGGCGGGCACGGGCCCACACCGCCCCTCCCAGGGCGCCCTCCCCTGAGCTGGCACTTCTAAATCTCCAAGTCAGGGTGCCGAACTCCATCAGTCTGAGATCCCCCCCAAAGCTAAGTCACGGGGTAGAGTACAAACACTCTAATGGGTGACTTGGCCCGGAGTCATGTCTAGCAAACTGCAGTTGGGGTCTCCCCCCACCACTCTCAGGCCGAGATGCTGACTTAGGGAGTCAGGATGGAGAGGTTCCCCCTCACCCTCGTTCATGGGGTCAGGGGGTGGGCTGGAGAGGAAACGGCGGGAAGGAGGTTGGGGAGGAGTTTCCAGCCTGAGAGCTACCCTAAGCAGTCGCCTCCTCCCAGAAGGAGGGCAGGGCCCCTCCCCGCCCCCCACGTCTCTACAACCAGGAAGCGGCTCTCAGTCCTTCCCCGGCCGCTGGCCAGGAGAAGCAGGGGAGGCTGGCAGAGCCCAGAGCCACGGGCTGTGAAGGCAGCACACCCACTCCTGTCTGCCCTGCCAGCGTGAAGGGCCCCGGTCCCTCAGCCAGCGTGCCCAGGGCAACTCACAGCATTGAAGAAGTTTCGGAACCTGTGCTCCTCGAAGCCGGCGGCCAGGAGGTCGTTGGGGGTCTGCAGTACGCGCTCTTTGAACCTGAAGGGGAGACTGGTGCTCACTGGGGAATGTCGGGGAGCGCCGCAGGGACTGGCGGCAGCCACCCACTCCAGCCAGCTGTGCCCAGCACAGCGAGGAGGTGGACGTCACTACCGGGGGGAGGGCCTCTCTGCCTCGCACGGCACCTGTGTGGGGGCCACACCGGGACCTGTCCTGTCCTCACGGTGCACGACCCCGGGACAGGGTATCACACCAGTGTCATGGAGAGGGAAATGAGGTGTCACCACCTGCCCGAGACAAAGGGCTCTTGGCTCCGTCCCTCCTTCCTGTCCCTGGGGCTCATCACCAGCTCCGGTCTAGGCCACACCTAGGCTTCCCTTGCTCCCAGCTCCTTCTGCACAGGGACCCCCGGGGACCCGCCACAGCCTCTCCCTCAGCACCGGTGTCCAGGACGGCCCCCCGCCTAGCTCACCGGCCCCACGCCACGTGCATTTTCCCTCTCCCCACCCACAGCCAGGGAACGGGGGTTTGCACTCATGAGAACTAGTTGTGACACTCTCAAGAATTCAGCCAGCTGTTATTTAAAATCAAGTTATATAAACTCGAAATCATACAAAGTGAGGTTAGGCCAGGGGCAGGAGGCAGTGGCCGTGCCGGGGGTCAAGGTCAGTTGTGTCACTCTCGGGCCTTGGCTGAGGGCTCCCCACTGTGTGGTGTGGGCGGTGCAGATACTGTGAGGGTCTCTCTGGTCACTGTCCCCGAGAGGCGGTGGGACGAACAGCTCTGCGCCCCCTCGCCCAGCTCTCCTGCCCCCGCCCCTGAACGCCATTGCATGCCGCTCCTCACCAGTGACTGCCGCCCGCACCGTGCCGGGGGCACTGGGGACACGGCAATGAACGAGACACGGGGCAGACACCCAGGCCAGGGCGCGCGCCCCCACGACGTGAGGGAGGGGGGTGTGGCACTGCGACTCTCAGCTGACACCCGCTTCCGTGTGACCTTGGGCTTCAGTGTGACCTTGGGCGGGTCGTTTAACCTTTCCGAAGCTCGGTTTACTCGACGGGAAAGTGGGGGTAACACCGGCCTCACTCATTCCGCTGCCGGGGTTGCGCACCCCCCTTGGTGGCTCACAGACATTCCAGACTAGGCACCCCCATACGGAGCTCCCCGCTCCACTCACAACACACGCCCACACGCCACGCGGCCCACACGCAGCCCGCGCCGTGAGGGAACCCCGCCGGCACTGACTCCACAGGCATCTGGAGTCTGACCGCTTCTCTCCTCGGGGTCTCTCCCTGAGCACCCCTCCCTGCTGCTCCCAGGGTGCGCCCCCCCCCCCCCCCCCGCCAGTGTGGACATTTAAGGTCCTTAGGGAGGCCCACGAGGCCCCACGTGACCTGCTCCCCTTACCGCTCCAACGCTCCCCGCCGCCGGACCAACCTGGCCACCTTCCCTGCCTGATTGTTTCCCACACGCATCACCATTCACCCCATCAAATACTGTCTGTCTCTCGCTAGGATATGAGCCCTAAGGCCGGGTGTTTTGTGTGCTGTTCACCGCTGCATCCCCAGCGCCCCACCAGGGTCCTGTGTGGCACCCCGCTGGGTGAGACTGCAGGGGGAGGGCAGGGGTGAAGGGGAACAGAGCTGGTGGGGCAGGGACAGAGACACAGGGGTGAGCTTTGCCAGCACTGCCATGCTCAGTAAAGACAACCTCCGGAACTAGGCAACATTATCCAACTCCCACTGATGGGGAAACGGGCTCAGAGAGGTCAGGTCACTTGCCTGAGGTCACACAGCAAGTAAGCCAAGAGAGTGAGGTCTGACCTCAGAGCCCAGGGCCTCTGCATGTCCCAGTTCTGGGGGACATGGCCGGTGGGGAGACCCACTCTCTGTACGGCCTCTTACCTGCAGGGTTGCAGGAAGGTGGGGGTGGGGAGTGACCTGAGATAGCTCACTGTCCGTCAAAAGGGGCTCAGCCCGTGGGTCATTCAGGAAATGGTATGAATGACTCACTCAAAACAAGGAACAGGTGGCTTAATTTCTATCCGCTTTGAGGTCATCTATACTGGGAACGGGAGAGGACGGCCTTAACCTGGCAGTTCTCAACCAGGCCCCGTACCTGCCCCCCCCGCCCCGACCCCCAAGGAGATACCTGGCGATGTCTGGAGACACTTTCGATTGTCACAGCTTGGGGAAGGGGGGTGGTCCCGGCAGCTCGCCGATGGAAGCAAGGGATGCTACTAAATGTCCTCCAAGCACAGGACAGAGGACAGCCCCAGGACGAGAGTGAGCCTGCCCCAGACGTCAGCAGGGCCACCACCGAGAAACCTGCCTTGGGATTTCTGCCGCCAGGGCCCTCAGACCAGCCCCGAGTGCTCAGGGACTGTTAGGTCCCGAGTGCCTTCCCCCGCTGCCGGGCTGCCCCGTCCTCCGACCCGGCAGGCTGCCGGGCACTGCCGAACATCAGCACGGCTGCCAGGCAGCCCTCCAGCTCACGCCCTGGGCCGAGCAGCCTGTGCCAAGGAAAAACCCTCGAGGAAGTTCAGCGCCGACGGAACAGAGACCGCGGCCTCCGAGCCAGGGAGCCCGCCCTCGGCCCACTCACTTGAGGGTCTCTCTGCTCTTCCCCAGCAGAGACTCCAGGTAGGAGTAGCCCAGGGCCCGGTAGAAGCAGTTCCCGTCCCCCTTGGTCTTGCGGATCGCGGTGAACATTTTGCTGAGTTCCTGTGGGGAGATCGGGAAACGTGGGCCATGTCTGCAGCGACACCCCCTCCCGCCGTGTCCTGTCAGGGCTGGGCCCCCGCCACCCCCAGGTGACCCCAGCTCCCCCACAGCCTGCCTGCCCCTTCTTCGCTGTCTCCCAACTCGCATTCATCCCACAGATGGAAACTCTGAGCCAGTCCCTGTGCCCGGCACTGGGGGTGCCTGGGGGTGACTGGGGGCCCCTGGCCTTGCCCTCAGGCTCTCTATGGTCTGGTGGGGTGAGGGTGGGGGTGCAGCCAGGAGATCTCGGCAGGAGGACAGCGGAAGCACGGGGCAGGCGCTGGGGGTGGCTAGGAGCAACGGCTTTTACACCAGCCTTCGGAAGAGGAGCAGGAGGGCTGGGCGTGGTGCGGGTGGACAGCACCAACGGAGGCGGAGACGGGTTCAGCGTGGCTGCGTGGTGGGCCGGGGGCTGCAGAGCCAGCTAGAAGCGCCTTCTCAGACATAGGAAGCAGTCTGGCCCGCCCTTCAAATATGCCTCAAAAGCTGTGGTCCCCTCGTGACACCCCTTTTTTTGCATCCCCGCTGTCTCAGTCTCCCTCTGAAATGGCCTGGAGTCCCCTTGGCTGCCTCCCTCATGAGGCTCCAGTTCTAGCAGCAGAGACAGTTTCCAGCAGGTCGTGCAGTCCCTTCTCACCACGGACGAGAGGGCTCGGAGCCCACGGGCCCACCGAGGCAGGCCGGCAGGGAAGGACGAGAACGCCCCAGGGGACACGAGAGTCGGTGTGCTGCCCCGTCCGTCCTTGCTCCTGCCCCAGAGACGTCCTGCCAGGGCGCAGAGAGAAGCAGCTGCCTGTGAGCTGCACCTGCTCTGCTCTGGCAGACCCTCCGGCAGCCCCGCTGGAGCGGGCTCTCCCTCCGGGGTGGTGACCGGTGCAGCGGAAGTGACCAGACTGCAGGGACCACATCCCAGCTCGTTCACGCACTAGCTGTGGGGCCGTGGGCCTGCTATTTAACTTCCGTGCCTCGGCTTCCGCAGCTGCAAACGTGGACAATGCAAGCACTGACCTTCCAGGTTGCAGTGAAGTTTCAGTGGGTAAATAAAGCACGTAGGATAACAGTGCCCAGCTTAATTATTTTTCTTGTTTTGCAACTGAAGGATTTCTCACGAAGGCAAACGCCCAGCATCAAAATATTCTGGGAGCCCTTTCATTTGCCCAGGAACCTGGTTCACATGCTAAGCCTTTGAACCTGCAAACTGGCACCGTCCCCTTGGCTCCCGACTCCGGCCCGTCTGATCTAGGACCCACTCTTCCCGACCCTTGGCCTCACCTGGATTTTCCTCTGGTAAATCCTGTTTTCAGGGTGATCCCGGAGGATTGATAGAATGTCACATTTTTCCGATATTAGGTTGAAAGATGTTTCACTCTGAAAGACAAAGCAGCAAAGCTGTGACAATTTCAAAAGCAACTGATGGGCCTTCGCCACTGACAAAGCCTCTGGACTGCTGGCTGCCCGACACAGTGACCGTGAGCTCCTCACAAAAGGCACGTGTGGCGTGACGAGGACCCTGCACGCCACGTTCCCGGGACAGGGAGCCAGGTGCGCCCCATCACGGAGAGGAACCATCCTGTCACTGCGGAACAGATTCCTTTTATAGAACACAATGCCTCAGCCCTAGTGCGCCTTCATGCTGGAGCGTGCCCTGTCCCTCTGTCTCCTCTGTCCTCCCCGCCTCACTCAGACATTCCTTCTTAAATCCAACAGTTCCCGAACCTCCAGCCCGCACCAGGCCCAGGCTAGAAACACGGAAGCGGTAACACCTGGCCAGATGCACCACCTACTGGTGGAAGTTCACATTGCAGCCCAGCTCGGAGTCTAGGTCAATTCCTACCCAGAGGGATTTGCCTCCAGGCCCAGAGCTGAGAAGTCCTCTGGCCCAGAGGGAGCAGGTGCCACGGAGCCAGGGAAAGTGCAGGAGATAGATCTGTCTGAATAGCCAACCCCCTGCAGCCCTTGTCTCTGGCTCACGTTTTTCCTGCCCAGACTCGGGGCTCGCACAGGTGGGAGATGCACCTGGGCCTCCGACCCATCCCAGGGACAGCTCTGATTGCAGCACAAAAATAATGTAATTGAATTGGAGTTAAAGCCACTGGTAGTTAACAACTTAAAAATAGGGTACCCTGACTTTCGGCCAAGATGGAGGCATAGGTGGACACACTGTGCCTCCTCGCACAACCAAAACTAAGGACAACAAAAATTTAGAAACAAAAAAACAACCAGTACAGAGAGAGAGAAATGAACCATATGGAAGTCTGACAACTCTTCATCCAGACCGGTAAGAGGGGCGGAGTTGGAGGCGTGCAGGGGCGGTTGATGGACCAGTGGCAGACCCCAGGTGCGGGAAGCAGCTGGCCGTCTGCAGTCACACATTCACACGCAGATAAAGCAGGTGAAAATGGGCAGTGACGCAGACGGCGCAACCTAGGGCCCCAGCGCCGGGAAATAAAGCCTAAAAGCACCGACTGAAAACACCTGTGGGGGGTCGAGGTGCTGGAACAATCTCCCAACCTCACAGGAGAGTTACTTGGGGAGACCCCAGGGTCCTAGAACATACACAAGCCCACCCACCTGGGAGCCAGCACCAGAAGGGCTCAATTTGCTTGTGGGATGTGGCAGAGGGGACTGAAGTCCTAGAGAGGGCAGAGAGAGAGCAGAGCAAGCCCCGTGGTTCCCTCTCAGACCTCACCCCCAGATACAACGTCACAACCCAGCGACTGGGTTGCCTGGCCCTGGTGAATAACTAAGGCTCCGCCCCTCAATACGTAACAGGTGTGACCAGAACCGCCCCCCCAAATGGCTCAAACAGAACAAATCAAAACCCCACAGCCAATACTTTTAAGCGGCCAAGAGATAGCCAACCTATCAGATGCACAGTTCAAAGCACTGGTGATCAGGATACTCACAGAATTGGTTGAATTTGGTCGCAAATTAGATGAAAAAATGAAGGCTATGCTAAGTGAAGTAAAGGAAAATGTACAGGGAACCAATAGTGATGGAAAGAAAACTGGGTTTTAAATCAATGGAGTGGACCAGAAGGAAGAAAAAAACATACAATCAGAAAAGAATGAGGAAACAAGAATTCAAAAAAAATGAGGAGAGGCTTAGGGACCTCCAGGACATCTTTAAACATTCCAACATCCAAATTATAGGGGTACCAGAAGGAGAAGAGGAAGGGCAACAAGCAGAAAAGTTATTTGAACAAATAATGAAGGAGAACTTCCCCAATCTGGCAAAGGAAATAGACTTCCAGGAAGTCCAAGAAGCTCAGAGAGTCCCAAAGAAGTTGGACCCAAGGAGGAGCACACCAAGGCACATCATCATTACTTTAGCCAAGATTAAAATGAAGGAGAGAATTCTAGAAGCAGCAAGAGATAAGGGGACAGTCACCTACAAAAGAGTTCCCATCAGAATGTCAGCTGATTTCTCAAAAGAGACCTTGCAGGCAAGAAGGAGCTGGAAAGAAGTATTCCAAGTCATGAAAGGCAAGGACCTCCATCCAAGATTGTTCTATCCAGCAAAGCCATCATTTAGAATGGAAGGGCAGATAAAGTGCTTCTCAGATAAGGCCAAGTTAAAGGAGTTCATCATCACCAAGCCCTTATTGTATGAAATGTTAAAGGGACTTATCTAAGAAAAAGAAGATAAAAAATGTGAACAGTAAAAAGACATCAAACTCACAGTTATTAACAACCGCACCTAAAACAAAAGTAAACTAAGCAAACAACTAGAACAGGAACAGAATCACAGAAATGGAGATCACATGGAGGGTGAGCCACAGGGGAGTGGGAGGAGGAGAGAGGGGGAAAAGGTACAGAGAATAAGTAGCATAGATGGTGGGTAGAAAATAGACAGGGGGAGGGCAAGAATAGTACGGGAAATGTAGAAGCTGAAGAACTTTTGACACATGGACATGAACTAAAGGGGGGGAATGTGGGTGGGAGGTGGTGTGCAGGGTGGAGGGGAGTGAAGGAGGAAAATGGGACAACTGTAATAGCATAATCAATAAAAAAAAGAAAAAAAAGATTAAATAAATGGAATAGGGGGCCCTGGTGCCTGCACACGACCCAAGGAGACAATTCTCACGCATTTTTGCAAGTGGAAATCAGTTTTGACAGACCGCCTCCGACCACAAGAGCCTTTGCAGGGCAGCCTCCTGGGCTCCTGACCGGCTAGACCTGACTTCAGCCAAGGCCACCTTGCTCACGGTGGAGCCTTTTTTAAAATCCTCACCCAAGAGCATTTTTCCCCCACTGGTTTTAGAGAGAGAGGAAGGGTGAGAGGAAGGGAGAAAGGGAAACGTGGATGCCAGAGAGAAGCACCAATTGGGACCAGGGATCGACCCAAAACCTAGGCTTGTGCCTGGACCAGGAATCAAACCCACAACCTTTTGGTTACAGGATGACGCTCCAACCAACTGAGGCACACGGGCCAGGGCTCACAGTGGACCCTTTGATGTTACGAAACCCTTTCCATCTGGACAAATGTGTCTGGATTTTGGACAACTAGGTTTCTGCACAGCTCACCACCAGAAGCACCAAGTGACCTAGGGTTACCCCTGTCTCCACACCAGTAAGACTCCAAACTGCTACCCAACAATGAGCTCCCGTGGCCCCGTTTCCTGCACCCAGCATCCGGGACAGAGGAAAGGGCCTGCAACTAGGAAAGAGCATTTCTGGGGCCTGGATGCCCCTACCCACCAAAGTGTCCAAAGCCACAGGGGCCTCCCTTGGCACAGGACGGCTTGTCAAACCCTCTGAGACCTTCTGTCCACCTGACTGGTTCCCCAGGGCCCAACGCAGGGCCTGGATCAGAGCAGGGGGCGAGATGTTTGTTGAATGAAAGAATAAAAGCTCCCTCCCTTCTGTACCCACTCACCTTCCGGGAAGAGACTCCACCTGGCCCTTGCCCACGCCTCATTGTCACTACCCGATGGCTCCTCAACAGCCAGGCCCCGGGCTCACACACCTGCCTATAAACCACCAATACGCCCTTGGTGACTCCGTGAGCATCCTCCAGCCCAGGCTCCGAGGCGCTGGCAGGCCTCTCACGGACCCCCGGGGCCCTGGGGGCAATGCCAGGGCTGGGCCAGCCCAACCTCCCTCTGGGGCTGCTCTGCAGGGCTGCCCTGGGCTGCGAGTCACCTCGTTAAACAGGCCCAGCCACCCCGAAGCCACACTCATGGCGTGGCCTGACCTCCAGCTACCAGCTCCTTCCTGGTAGAGGCTAGAGCCTCCAGCCTCACCCGCCAGCACGGCAGGGCCCAGAACCTGGCCACTATCCCCTCCCAAAAGGTCCCTGTCACTTCCAGAGGCTCTCAGGGGCTCCAGCCCTGGCCTTGCCTGCCTGGGGCTGGGGTCTCCAGAGTGGGCCGGTTCAGGGACTGAAAGGAAATGCCATTACAAATGTCTGCTTGCGAGGATGATGCAGAATATACAAATATGTGGAATGATCAAAACATTTTTACTGGGGTGAGTCATCAAAAATATTTGGAGGCCAAAGATTTAGGAAGCCGTAGAGCCCTGAATGAGTTTCCTCTCGCTGCTGTAACAAATTAGCACGGCCCAGGAACTGGAACAACGTGGACTTACCATTACCTTGTGACTCTGAATGCCCCAGGGGAGAACCCCTTTCCTTACCTCGTGCAGGTTCCAGGGGCTGCCTGCATTCCTTGGCTCACAATCCCTCCTTCCTTCCACCATCACGGCTCCTTCTCACTCCGACCCTCCTGCCATCCCCCTTATAGGGACCCCAGCGACTGCATCACTGGCCCACCTGTGTGATTCAGGGGATCTCCCCACCTCAAGACCCTTAACTTCATCGCACCTGCAAAGTCTCTATTGCCTGCGAGGTTCCCTCGTCACAGGTCCCTGGGATTAGGACGGGGACATCTTCGGGGGGCTATTACTCAGCCCACCATCCAAATGCCCCTTCTCTGCTGTCCAGTTCAGAAAATAGGGAAGACCCTGCACCTGGGTCCCCAATGGTCACAGTCATTGGCTGGCCTCCTTTCATTTGATGCCTGAACTTGCACAGCCTCCTGCTGACGGGCCCTTGGAACTTGTCCCTGGCTCTGACCTCTCCCTGGAGGTCTGGCCTCAAACAGCCACCAGCCACTGGCAAGTCTGACCAGCACCCCTGAATTACTGCGCCCCCCCCCCCCAATGCTCTCTCACGCCACTCCTGCCTCCCCTCCCAGGTGTCCCCAGCTCCCCCAAGGGTCCCTGCAGCCAGCAGGGCTCACGCCAGAGGCCCAGGAGTCCTCTCTCCCCTCCTTTTCTCCCCTGTTAGCTCTGCTCCCAGGTCCAGCCTGAGCTGCCACCAACTCCACCCTCCATGGAGGCTGCCACAGGGTCCCCCACTGGCTCCTGGTCTCGGCTCCTGTCACCACTGTTAAGCAGCCAGGGCAGGTGCTTAACGTGTAAGCCCGCCCACAGCACGCCCTGCCTCCATACCCCCCAGTGGCTTCCCTCGACCTGGGGAGGGCAGCCCCCCAGGTCCTACACCATCTGGCCTTGCTCACCTCACTCTGCCTGACCTCCAGCCACATGACCCTCAATGTGTTCCTCCGACGGGACGCACGCGTTCCTACCTTGCAGCGTCTGCACCTGCTCCTGCCGCTGCCTCTTCACGTGACTCGGGTGACGTCACCTCCTTGGAGAGGCCTTCCCTGACCACCCCGCCTCTACTGCCTTGATTGGTCTTATTGCTTCTGAGCATTCTCTGGCATGCGGCTTCCCTCCCCGACTTGCATGCTGTCTGCCTCCCTCCACTAGAACGTCAGCTCTGTAAGGGGACCCAGTCACGTCTGCCTGTCGTGACTCGATCCCAGGTGCCTGGCACCCAGTAATGCTCCGAAGCAGCATGCTGAGCGGATGGCTGAGCGGATGGATGGGCTGGTCTCAGTCTGCAGCCTGGCCACCGCCAGCCCTGCATCCACTCCTTTGCCAGAGAGATCATCAAAGTCAGCCGTCTCTTGTCAAAAATCGGTATGCTTCTCCACATTAGCAGAATACAACCCTACCCCACAGCATGGCACGTGAAGCCCCTTACAGTTCCACCTACTTTCTAGACTCCACTCTCCTGTCCCCCCCAGCTCCCTGTACCCACATGGACCACCCCCTTTTCCTAGCACGTCCCGTTCTTAACCAGATTTCCAGGCCTTCGAGCATGCTATCCCACCCTGCCTGGAACGCACCCCTCCCGTGGCCCTTCCTGAAGGACACACCCTCCCACACCAGTTCCGACGCCCTCCTCCGTGAAGCCCTGCCAACCCTCCTGCTCCCCCAGAGGGCGCTGGCTGCCCGCTGTGCCCCCGGAGCCCTGGGTCAGACTCCTCAGGCCATGGCCCGTGGCTCAGGAGTTGCTTGTATCCAGCTCTGTCTTCACCAGCAGGCAGCGGCTCCTGGGAGAGGGCAGGCAGGCCCTGGTCCTTCTCATCAGTGCCCGGCACAGGGCCTGACCAGATTCCTGCTGGGGTCTTGTCTGACAAACGGAAGGACACAGCCACCGCAGGGCCCTGGGATGTGCTGCTCGCAACCGACACTCCTTCCTTCCCCCGGCGCCGCACGCACTGGCAGTGAGCCCGAGACCCTTCGCTGCCTGCAGCCCCCACCAGTGGCGGCTCCGGGCCCGGTCCTCACCCCAGCCCCCCAGGGGTTCTGTGTCTTCTTCCTGGGGCCCTTCCTCATGCTTAGCCCATGACTTTGAAATGGAAAAGGAAAGAAAACGCTGTGTTTTCCAGAAGCATTCTCCTCTGTGCACCACACACACACACACACCACCATCCATCCACACCATGCAGCCCAGGGGCCACCATGGTGCCTGGCAAACAGCAGGTGCTCAATAAGTGCCAAGTGAATGGACGAGAACAGACCCTGCACATCCTGGGCCCCCCATGATTTGAGAGGCTTGGGCCTTGGGGACGTCCTGCTCAGTGGGTTGCTCCCTTCATCCCTCTCCGAGGCGCCCAAGCCTCCCAGTGACCGGGTGGGGGTTTGGTGCTCCTGACCCACCTGCATTCTAGGTTCCGGCCCCATGAGTCAGGGCAGACGGGGCCAGGGGGTGATCAGAGGTCTCACGGTGCAGCACAAAGATCAGAAGTTGGGGTTCCAGCCCCCACAGTCCCTGCTGTTTAATGGTGGCAGAAGGCATGCCAGCGTCCGGCTCCAGGGTGGCTAAACCCATTATTACCCCACCTCAGGCCACCCCCTCGTGGGTGACGCGGGAGCACCTGGGCCCCTTCCAGGAGCGGCAGAGAAAGGTACACATTGGGCACTGCAAGCAGGAAGCTGGTGCTTCCAGATGCCCCAGAGGCCTCAGCCATACCCCAGCGAAAAGCTGGTTTGTCCGGGACAGCTCTGGCGCAGGTGACCCGGCTGCCCGTGCCACACCCAGAACATGTGGGGCCATGACCTGGCCTTGACCCATGACCCTGCCCCCCAGCACCCGGGAAGTGGTGACCCATTTCCATGCCCAGATGTGGGAGGGAAGGGGCCAGGCACAAAGAACCAGGCACCTTGCACACCTACTTCCAGGACTCTGTCGTCAGAGGAAAAGCTGCGTCACCTCATGTGGCCTCATAGCAGCCCACGGCACAGATGAGCAGAGTGGTATCAGGGAGGGGATGGACCAACCACCGCCTGTCAGCTTCCCAAGGGGTTGAGAGGGGATTTGAACTCAGGCTGTGTGACCCAAGCCGCCATAAGGGTCACCCGCCCTTACACTCTACAGGTTCCCTGGAAGAGGGCGGTCAGGGTGAAGGGTTTTAGGCAGTTATACCCAGTCCCCTGCAGATTGCCCCCCCCCCCCAAGTGGGGAAGGCCCGCTGATGTCACTGGACTATGAGTCCAGAGCCTTGGGTTCAAGTCCCAGGTCTACTACTGTCAGTCCCAGCCCCGTTCCTGTCTGGGCCTCAGTTTCCCCACCTGCTCAGGCCCTAGGTTTGGCTCAGCTCAGAGGGGCCCTGGAGCCCTTTCTGCTCAGACAGGACTCTGAACCAGGGCTCCCTCTAGTCTTCGCTTAGCTCTAACACCTGATTCACCTGCCTCACAACTTGAGGCAGCCTCTGCCCGTGAGTCCTAACTCCAAACACCTGCTGCTGATGATCGCCGGAGAGACCGTTCAGGGACCCGGCCATGCGTGCCCCCCATAGGGTCCACTCGTGTGCTTGGGATGGGGGTCTCTGATGGCTGAGCTGCAAACTGGGGGATCCTTAGCAAAGAGGGTGCAACTCTTAGCCCTAGAGCAACCCCCCCCCCCCCCCCCCCCCGTGCTGGTCCTGTTCCAGGGCACCTACCTTGCGCCGGCAGGGTGGCACCCTTTCGACACCTCAGAGGAACGCGCCGGGAGTGGGGGTGGGGGGTAGAGGGGCCGAGCTGGGTCCCCTGTGCTGAGGATCCATGGGGGACGGCAGGGTGCGTCCCGGGCCCTGTAGGGCCTTACGAGGAAGGACGGGGCGGGGGGCGGGGGCCTCCAGCATCCCTCACGACTCAGCACTCCCGGGGTCCTAATGCCACGGGTCCGGCGGTGGGAGCTGAGCCTCGCGCCCGAACCTAGTCCCGAGAGTGCACGTGCGCCACAGCGGCGACCCCGCCTACCTCGCTCGCCCCCTCCCCTTTCTGCTCTCCCCGTCTCTCCCCACGACCACTGACCATAGTGACCGGAGCTGTTGGGCCAGGTCCCGCCCCAGCGAGGAGCGATCCGGTGCGGGAGGGCGCCGCAGGAGTCACTGGCTGGTTTCGCCGATGGGTCTGGCGGCGGGGGCTTCGAGGACGTGGGGGCCAGGGGAGGAGAATGCACCCGACCGCTCCGAAAACCAGAGCTGAGACCTCCACTGTGTCCCAGCAAGACACACGCCCCGCGATTGACGTCTGAAGCGAGCAATCAGAGGCCGGAGCACTAAACGTCACAGAAAGTGGGTGGGACTTCACGCGCCTTCAGCCTATGCTTTTGGGTCCATTTAACAGGGTACGCCCCTCTTTTAAAGACACAGAAAGCTTTTAACTAACGAAGGAGTTAGCACAATATAGAAAGAGAGGTCTTCATTTGTAAAGGCCAAAAGGCTTTTGACCAAAACTGCAAATGGAGGTCTTCTGGAAGCGTAGCTGGCCCTCATGGATTCATAAAGGAGGTCATAAAGTATAGTTTGCTCAGGGTCAGAGGATGAACACTTAGAGAACACGTGTCCAAAACACTGACTGTCTGGCCCTGTGTAGCTTCTAAATAACATTTTATCCCCCTCCAACTCATGAACCAGTAGGTTGCCAGGCACTCAATTAATGTTTCTGTAGTTAATGGATTTCCCGAGTGGTGGCTTCCGGACCTCTGGAATTGCGCGGTTGTATCTCAGGCACGGACTGTGAACCAGGTTTGTGACTCACGCGGCCAGCTCGTTACTACTAAATATCAAACAGAGGAATATGTGTCATTTAAACATTTACTCACCAGCCCTTGAGGCACATTGTTAGGTGTTTTGGAGGAGGGGGAGAAGGTTTGTGGGGAAAGGGACTACAGAGCATTACAAGCGCCCTTTACAGGTGTTAATACTTCCAGGAGCAGGTACTGAGCAGTTCCCCACCCAAGTCTCACCGCCCTGTCCCCAGGCACCCGGGGCTAGTCTCTAGGGCAAACCGACACCATCTTCCAAGTGCATCAATCTACTGGGTGAGTAGGGTGGGGCCAATGGAGGCTCAAGGAGCAATAAGACTGATAGCTAATTTTTACTGAGCACCTACTGTGTATTAGGCACTATCCTAAACTCTCAACCTATATTATCTTTCTTTCTTAATTTCCTCACCTCTGCTTTATGAGGGCAAATTCACACAGCACACAGTGGGGGTCAATCCAGGCAGCCCTATTCCAGAGCTGGTTTTGAAGTCACCAGGTATGTGACTGCAGGAGGGGTAGGGGTGGGCACTGGACTCCCCTCACCCCTAATTGCTTTGGGAGAGCGTCTGCACTTTGTGTTTTACAGCCTAGGAAGCCAGAGGGGTGACCCAGGCAGCCCATGCTGCTCACTCACCTATAGGAAGTGGCCCAGCTGGGCTGGATCCCCGGACTCCTGACTCCTCACCTAGCACTCACTCCAGGCTGTGCTAGGCTTCGCTTGGCAGAAGAATGACTGAGTCAGGTGTGGTCACGTGGGGTGCAGATGAGGAGTCTGCTGGGAGAGAGAAGGGAAGTGCTTGTGGAGGCATTGCCTGGGGCCTGGTCTCAGCCCACACCCAAGGCATTCGGGGTCCCCAGGAGGAGGATCCTGAGTGAGTTGAGGCCTCTAGGGACCCTTGTGCAGGATCACACCAAGCCCTGGGCCCGAGGCCCACTCTCCTCCCTGCACGACCCCGTGGAAGGAGCCCTGGGCTGGTTTGCAGCAACGCTGGGCCGCAGGCTGGACTAACTCTGCCACTCGATGCTGTGTGGCCTCAGTTCACTTCCACACCCTCTCTGGCCTCTGATTCCTCACTCAACGAGAGGCTTGGACCATCTAGGAGATTAAAAAAAAAACACTATTTCAAAATTTTTTTAGTAGTGATGCTTTTAAATGAAAGAGCCTTACCCAGAATCTCAGTATATGTGTAATGGAATCCTTCCTCAACTACAGCTCGAAAAAGCAGGGGGAAGATGTCATCTCTGGGAGCTGTTACACAGATTTGACGCTGAGCCAAGGACTCCTGCCTGCTGTTTGTGACTCATAGCATGGCTACACTACCTTCAGCCGGTGGCACCAGCTCAAGGGAGACAGACGTGGGGCCTGGCTCCTAGGCTGTGTGGCCTCAGGCAAGCCTTCAACCTCTCTGAGCCTCCATTTCCTCTTGGGTGCAGTGAGGGTAGTCGCTCTTGCAGGACTGGTATGACAGCTGCCTCAGTGGCGACAGGCTCAGCAAGGTTCCTGGCACACAGCAAGTGCCCAGTGCACGTTACCTCTTTTTACGCCAAACCATTTCCAGTTCCAGTTGTTCCACTGGGCGTCATCGACTTGAGTTAACGTCCTTCCTCAGCCTCTGTCATCTTGGCAGAGCCACATAACCGTGCTGAGCTGCAGCTCCCCCCTCTGTAGTAGGGAGCTGGGGAAACACCACCTTCCAGCTGATGGTTGCAGGGAGGGCTCGGTGAGTACGGTGAGTGGTCTCAGCATTCTGAACCGTGGGGATAGCCATCAGGAGCCTAAGTCTTGATTCACTCACGCGCACCCATTCGTCCACTCCCAAACACCTGCCATGTGTGCGAGGGGGGCCCCCGGAGAGGGAGGCACGGAGAGTCAGGGGCCAAGGAGACGAAGCTCCAGCCTACACACTTCTCTTCCACGGTGCAGTTGCGGAGCCAGGGCTCCTGTCTCTGGGCTCGAACACAGCACCTCACTTCGTACTGAATTGTGCAGAGAGCCCAAGCAGCTGGCAGCCAGGGATAAGTGAGCTTTGGCACCAAAGGGCATGGAAACCTTGCAGCATCTTCTAGAGATGCCTAGCAGGAACAGCGGGGGACACACCAGGGCCAGGCAGTTCAGGGTTGAAGACATTTGAGACGTGCCTGTGGGCTGGCCACATTTCCAGCCTCAGAGCACAAGCCCCAAAGTAGCCTGGCCATTCCTGGGTCAAGAGCAGGGCTGGGCAGGGCACGTCCCCCAGATGAGGGCCTGGGAGGAGGGCTGGAATGCCCAGCGCCTTTACAGCTGGGGCCACGACAAGGAAGCCTCTTCCAGATGTTTCCCGTCATTCCCGTCCGGCCAACCTCCTCACCTGGAGAAGGGAACTCAGACGGGGACGCCATGTTGTACACACGGCTAGAGATGCGTGGAGGAGACCCATTCAGAGAGTGGGGCTGCGTTCAAGAAACCAGAGCTGCCACACTTGAAGACAATGTGCAGAGAGCCAAGACTCTGGCCTTCAGAGACTTGAAGACGCTCTCGTGGGTGAAGGACTTTGATCATTAGTTTTGTCCTTGGAGACACCAAAGGTTAGGATCAGTGAGATGCCAAGAAGAGCGGGTTTCCAATGAATTTTTCCCATTTCTGAACAAAGCACTTTCTCTGGTTATAAAGTTTAAGCATGCTCATTACAAAATCTTTGGAAAAATAAATAGGGGAAAATAAAAACAATTGGGATCCCACAGTTCAGAGCTAACCCCTGACGACTAGGCACTGGTTGGCAGAGCTAACCACTGCTGACGTCCATCCGGTCGACCGGTCTCCAGAGGCTGGTGATCCTGGGGTCGGAGGGGGCACGGGATTTGGGGTGCTGGTGTATCAGGCAGCTATTGCTGTCACGCTGCACGACAAACAAGCTCGGACTTCACTGGCTTCCCATGATAAGCATTTCCTTCTCCCTCCGGCCTGCAGGCTGGCTGAGAAGTGGACGATTTCGGTGGACGTATGCTTCGGGTTGGGTCCTTATCTGCCTCACGTGGCTCATTCCTCTGGAACCAGGGGCTTCCCGAGGCTCGTGACTAAGCTCATGGTGGCAGAGCCCCACTGCACAAGGATGTCTTAAGCCTCCGCCTGAGTCATAAACCTCTACCACCCTATCAGCCAAAGGCAGTCACGTGGCCAATACAAAGAGGGGGTGCTGAATACTCTGCCCACCATGAGCCTCTGGCGAGAATGTGGATGCGGATGGCACCACAGGGGGGTGGGGACCTGGGACCACTAGTCCAGTCTCCCCTGCCCGGTGGGTCTAATGCTTCCCCACTCCTCCCCAGGGTCAGGCTCCTCCCACCTGGAAGCACCGCTTTAATGTGGTTCTCTCTTCTCTTTTATACAGATAATTTTTACCAAATTGGGTGTAGAGTCTACTTTTTTATTTTTAAAATTTTTAGAGTAAGTCTGTAAGGATTTTGAATCATGTCAGCCCACTTTGGTTCGCGTCCCCGCCCCACTGCCCTACACATCTCTTCATTCAAACAGTATCAACGTGATAGAGCAGAGACTGTAAAGCAACGAAATGGGACTCGACTTACTTCAGCCGAGCCATCCTAGGTAGACGACTGGCTGTTTTAACTTCTGCTTACATTTTTTAAAATTTTATTTTTCAATCACAGTTGACATTCAATATTATCTTATATTAGTTTCAGGTGTACAACATTTATGTAATTTCAAAGTGATCCCCCGCCACAAGGCTGTTTTGTAACTACCAATTTGTACTTTTTCATAGTCTACTTCTTAAAATTTCCCCCCTTTTTTCACTTAGTTTACATCCTATTTTTCCTTATGTTAAATATTTTTGGGCTTCTAATTTATGGTTGCAGAACTATCATTTCTTGAACTCTTCCTCTGAGATATCTAGGTTGTTTCCAGTTTGGCTACTATAAACCACACTGTGGCGGACACCTTTGAGCCGCCTTGTTGCATCTGCACCAAACGTCTCTTGCTTTTGCTGGTGGGCTCCAGGCCCCACCTCCCTCTGATGTCCTTTTGGGGGACCTGCGCCTTTCTTTCAGTCCATGAAGCTCACGTGGCACACACCACTGGCCCCAGGGGAATGGCCTCCAGCCAGGGAAGGTAGTCTGCCTCCCTAAAACTCAAACAAAAATTTGAGCCAGGCCTGGCCAGTCAGAGCACGGAATCCCTCCTAGTGACAGAGATTGGTTAGAATGGATGTGGTAGCCTAGGCCTGGCCAATCAGGAATTTGTTTAAAGGGAGGCACGTGACCCAAGATGATCCAATCAGCATGAACTCTGGGACTTGCCCTGGACTTACTGGGAAGAGACACCGTCTTTTCCTCTGACTTTATTTATTAGAGGTGCTATCGTTTACACTGAGCCTGAGAATAAAATCAATGTATAGAGAGCAGAGCCCAGAGACAAAGACAGACCGGATTCTGTTGACAACGAGCTCCTGAATTAACTGTGTGTGAGGCCAGGGTCCTGGCCTTTCAATTTTAAAACCCAAAGCAGCCCTGGTTGGTGTGGCTCATTGGATTTAGCGGAGACCTGGGCTTAGGGTTGGGGTACCATGCGAGGCAACCCATGCATATCGAGGTCTCTCTCCCTCTCTTTCTCCCTCCCTTCCCCTCTCTCTAAAAATTAATAAAATCTTTTTAAAAAAAATCCAATGCCTTCTCTTTTTGGCTTCAGCCCAGCTGAGCTGGGCATTCTGCCATTCGGAACCAAACAGCTCTGGTTTTACGAACTTAAATTTCTTGACCTAGAATTACTGAGCCAAAGACAGAAACAGTGTTGAACCCTCCAGAGACCTCTTATCAAATTGCTTTCCAGAGAGTTTATTCGCAGAGGGTATCGCAGGGTCGGAGAGCCTCAGTTATGAGCAGTAGTGTTTTCGCTTAAACATTTGAGATGGGCAGAAATTACATGGTTTAGTTTTATTTTTAGGGGGCTGAAATGCCTCTCCTGTTTATAGGCTATTTTTACTTACGTTGATTTGCTGAATATGAACAATTCATGTCAAAACTGTTTCCTTTTTCCAATTTCTCAACGTGTCCCCCCAGTTTCTTGTCTTTAAGTATTTTTGTGTGTTCTGAGGTGGATGTATTTTTAATGTTTTTGTGGTCATGTTTTCAGGTGTCACTTCTGTTGCTTTTGTGCTTCCAAAGTCCTTCCCGACTGAAGACCACGCAAATGTGAACTGGGTTTTCTCCTTTTTCATGTTTAGACACTATTTCTCACCCTGTTGCTTGGAGACACATCTGCATCAGAACCACCTGGGACCTTGTTCGATTTAGGTTGATGGCTCGTCAGGGCCACTGGCACACCAGGTGTCTTCTGATCATCCTGCTTCCCAAGGAGCGTGACAACCCATCTAAACTTGACCTACAGATGCACAACAGGTGCACAGCAGGCGGATGGCAGGAGACAGGGGGACAGCCTGCTCTCCACAGAGCCCTGGCCGGCAAAGCTACAAAGCTGCGATCCAGGCCCTGGGCCCATAAGGGGCTGTTACAGCCAACACCTTGCAGGGGGTTAGATAGTCCGATGGAGTGGGGGCGGCCCTCTCAGAAGGCAGGCCCAGCCCCACCGTGCAGATGGGGGCCGGGAGCCCAGGCAGGGCAGATGTGCTCCGGGTGGCTCAGACCCCCGGTTTAGGTGTTGAGGGTTAGCCGTGACTCTGAAGCAGCGGTTCTCGAAGTGTGGTGCTGGGACCGGCAGCATCAGCATCACCTGGGATCTTGCTGGGTCCAAAGCCCCTGGGGCGGGGCCGCACTCTGTGCCGTGATGAGCCTTCCTGATGGGAGAAGACTCTTCCTGTTCGAACAATCACTGGCCTAACATGTACCCACGGTACGGGGAGGTTGATGGGATGCTTAGATCTCCCTGGAAAGCGGAGGTTGTGGGGAGAGAGGACCGAGGGAGTATGAACTAACGTGAGAGGGTCTCTGCAATGGGCTGAATGTTCATGCCCCCCCGCCCCAGCTTATTCCCTGGAATCCTTACCCCCGATGTGCCCTGGGGGCCTTTGGCAGGTGGCTGGTCCTGAGGGCTCTACTCTCATGAATGGGACTAGTGCCCTTACAAAAGGGCCTGAAAGAGCTCCCTCGCCCCTCGCACCGGGAGAGGACACAGCAGGAGGGCAGTCATCTGTGAGCGAGGAAGCGAGCTCTCACCAGACACGGGACCTGCTGGTGCCTTGGTCTTGGACTCCCAGCCTCCAGAACCGTGAGAGATGCACGTCTGTTGTGTAAACCGCTCCGTCCACCGTCTTTTGTTACAGCAGCACGAACGCACTAAGACATCCTTGTGTGTGACTGGAGGCCAAACCTCGTGGCCTGGCCTTTGGGACCCCACGGGGGTCTCCCAGCCCACCTTCTCGGACTGCCTGTCAGGGTCTTCGTCCTGAGGCCAAACTGGAAGTCCTTCCCCCGGCATTTCCTCCCCTTTCTTCCTCCCTCCCCCACTTCCTCCTTTCGAAACCTGACTCAAGCTGAGATGTCCTCTTTGCCACAAAGGCCGGTGAGACCAGAAACTCAGAACAATGCTGCCTCCTCAGATCGCCTTTGTTTCCGCTGCTCTTAAGACCCGGCCACAGCCCGGCTGGGGTGGCTCAGGGGACTGAGACCCGGCCTGACAACCGAAAGCTTCCAGTTTGATCCCCAGTGAGGGTGCATGCCTGGGTTGTGACATTGCACCCTGCCTTTCTCCCTCCCTTCCCCTCTCTTTAAAAAAAAAACACATGACCACACCCAGCCATCTTTATTACATTTAGCTCCCTAATTAACTCGGTGGCCAAGTCCTGCTCCCCCTGCGAGCCTCCCGTTCCCCTCTCCCACCGCCACCTGGGTACCGCGGACCCTCGGTGTTAGCTCACTGAGTAGCAGCACCTTTTCCAAAACATCGCTCGGAAAGTTAATTTGCTGACTCAGCACGGTTTGCCGTTCAAATGTTGCTCTTAGCTCTGAACTTTTACCTGTAGGAATTAACATGAGCAGACCTCCAGCGATGAATGCTTTTCACCACTGCGGCGGTTGCTAGGATGCTTCTACCCCAGGGACACAATAAAACCAAACCAGTGCTTTCCACGCAGACTAAGCTTGTCCAACCTTGACCTAGAACATCAGCCTGGAGAGGGGACTCCCTTACACACCCTCCCCCCTGATTGTACAGGTGGGAAAACCAGCCTGCAAGGGGCTCCACCTTGCCGGGGCTCCCCTAAGAATAGCATTCACTCCAGGCGCTCTGGGACCCTCCGAGGTGTGGGCAGAAGGCTTTGGCTTGGCGGTCTGCTTCTGGGGCCAGTGATGAAATGCTCCTACAAATTCAGTGCTCCCCATCTGCTGTGTGCAAGGCAAGCTCCTGTGCATCCTGCAGCCCCGGTGGCTCATTACGAGAGTTCCTGTGCCTCAGACATTCCCTACAGCCAGGCAGCCATCCGAAGCGCCTGGGTCTCAGAGGAACCCGCCGATGACAGAAAGGGAGGCCCAGCTCCCTAGTGGCAGGTCTCCAACTAGGACTTCCCGCCTGGCAGCTGCCTCCAACTCAGGAACCCCTCTTTCTTACCCGTGGGCCCAGACAGAGCTCACCTTAATCCCCGCCAATCCCCCATTGTGGGGGGCGGCACCCCCCACCCTCTCACTGCCCCCGGGCTGGCTCCCACCCACCCAGGGGTGCCGGCGGTGAGAACAGGAGGCCGAGCAGGTCAGTAGATGGTCGTGATGCTGGCAGGCCTCTGTCCGCCCACGGGTCGGCGCCGGCCGGAGCCCTCCGAAGTCAGGGTGCCGGGAGGGGCGTCCTTGGGATTAAATCTTGGCTCTTCGGACATTTCCCGAAGGGTCTGGGGTGGCTTCCGAGTCCCTGGCCCTCGTGGCTGTCACCTGAGCCGCACACTCCGGGTTCCATGGCAGTGAGATAAATCTCATAGTCTCCTTTTTGTCCAACATAAATTCCTGGGGGCGGGGAATAAAGCTCTCACCTGACCGTTCTTTACATCCTTGACACCACTTCCCAGGGACCCAGGCACCATCAAAATCTCCTTACATCTCCTTTAGCTTCCACAAGGGCCCTGAAGTGGACGTGGTCCCGGTGACGACTGGCAAATGAGCAAACCTAGGTCAGAGAGGCTAAGAGACTTGCCTGAGGCTGCGCGGCCCAGTGCGGGCAGAGCTGGAGGATGCAGAGTCTACGTTGCTGTGTGACCCCTTGAGCGTTCTTGCCTCTGACCCCTGCTTCCTCCCCGGGGCACGCGCTGACTGCCCTGGCCTCCCTCTCTGAGCGGCGTTCATTTCTTGAGGGCAGGTGACCCTGTATCGCCCCCCCCCCCCCAACGCTTTGCCTGGCACGGTGCTGAGCATGTGCAGGTGGCTCTACACCTGGGCTGAGTGCCAATTCCAGGAGGCCACTGGAACCCCTGGACATTTCTTCCTTTTTCTTGGGAAGGAGATGAAATGGATACACTGTGACTATTTAGACAGACGTGCCCTCATTCAAAATTGCATCATTCATGCCAGGAGTGAAGCCCCAGCAGATGGCACCAACAGGCTCGGCCACACGGTGGCCCTGACACAGCCTGCGACGCTCTCGTGACCAGTCCTTCTCGGCTGGGTGGGCTGCAGGCTTGCCCCCTGCTGACTGCCGCTGCTGGGCAGCTTGGGGTCCAGAGGAGCTGGGGGTGCTGTCTGAACGTCTCCACTGAGCCCACCTCACGCGGGGAAAGCCAGGTATGACCCGGGAGGACGCCCAGGCTGAAGACGGCAGACACGGGAGGATGGCGAGGCCGGGTCCTCAGGGGTGCCGCTGACCTTGGGTCACACCATACCTGAAGCCCAGCCACCACCCATCCACGCGTGGTGCAAGACACGAGGACCTGTTAGAAGAGTCGAACAACCTCAGAAATGGAGAACTAGGCAGTTGGACTGGCTCCTTCTGATTTCAAAACTTGCAACAAAACTTACAGCAGTCAAGACAGTGCGGTACTGGCGTGGGGACAGACAACCAGACCAGGGGGGGACAGACTAGAGAGCCCACAGACAAACCCACACGGATGCCCACTGATTTTTGGCAAAGGCGAGGAGACAATTCCATGGAGAAAGAATAGTTTTCTTCAACACATGGTATGAGGACTAAACATCCTTAGGCAAAAGAATGAAATTGGATTCCTACCTTGTAAAATACACAAAAAATAACTAAAAATGGGTCATAAACCTAAATATTAGGGCAAAAACTATAAACTTGTTACAAAAAAGTAGGTATAAATCTTCACGAGCTCGGATTAGGTAGGCAATAGATTTTTAGGTTTGATGCCTAAAGCACAGGTAACCAAATAAAAAACAGCGACATCGGATTTCAAAAAAAAATGAACAGCTTTCTGCCCCATCAATATGAGAAGACGATCCACAGAATGAGAGAAAATATTTTCAAATCATATCACGTATGAGGGACTTGTATCCAGAATAGACAAAGAATTCTCACAACTCAACAATGAAGACAAATGATCCAATGAAAAACCGGGCAGGGATCTGAATAGGTATTTCTTCAAGGAAGATATACAAATAGTCAATAAACACCTTATGAAAAAATGCTCAACATTGAGTCATCAGGAAAATGCAAATCCAAACCACCACGAGACAGCACTTCACACCCATCAGGATGGCTAAATTACAAAACACAGACAATACCAAGTGTTGTCAAGGAAGCGGGGAAATTGGAAGCCTCAGATAATGACCATAAGCTTGTAAAGTTGTGTAGCCACTCTGGAAAACAGCATGGCAGGTGCTCCACATTATGTTAAATACAGAGTTACCACATGACTCAAATTCCACTCCTGAGTATGTACCCAAAATAATTGAAAAGACATGTCCATACATAAATGAGTTCATGAGTGTTCATGGCAGCCTTACTCATACTAGTCAGAAACAGCCCAAACGTCCGTCACCTGACGGACGGGTAAACACGGCGTGGGCTGTCCATAACAACGGGCCGTTATCCAGGCACTCACGGGGATGGAGGGCTGCTCACGCTGCCACACGACGGAACTGGCAGCCACTCTAGGACGGGACAGCAGCCAGGTGCAAAGTGCAAAGTGCGCTGCGGGGTGATGGAATGTCCAGGAATTCGATACTAACGGTGGCTGTGCAATTCCGTACTGAAAACACTGAAGTGAGAAATGTGATGGTATCCAAGTTATAGCACAATAAAACTACTAAAAATTGTAAAAGGCATGCTCTGCGGTCAGAGGACACTGACCTGGTCACGTGCTCTCTGTCCCGGCAGCAGCGGCAAGATGAACAGTGGGGCTTCTCCCCAGCGGGGCGGCACCCAAGGAGGGAAGGTTCCTTCGACTTTGGTTTAAATGGAGCATCCTGCACACAGGCTCCCTCGGTCACTGAAATGCCCCCTCCCAGCACGCACACGTGTGAATGCATGATGTCTCCCGTGTGCATTTTAGTGTGTGAGTTCGCAGGTGTGTCAGCGTACGGTTTGTGTGTGTTGTTAGGTGTGCAGAGAGCACATGGGCATGTCTTTAAGGGTGTGTACACTGTGTGTGTGTGGTGTGGTGTGCCAGGGTGCGGTTACGCATAAAGACCAGGCAGGCCAGGAATTCCTTGACACCCACCCCCCACCCTGCACCTAATGGGTGCTCATCACGAGTTTGTTGAGAGACGAACAGAGACCTGGAGACCCCTTGGCATCGGTGCCCGGGAGGCTGTGGAGGGAGGGGCTGAGAAGGGGCTAAACACAGAAGTGCCAGGAGCCAGGGCCCAGGACAGGCTGAGGTTGGGGCCGGCCTGGGAGGCAGGGAGTCGTCACCTGAATCAGGTCCAGCTTGGAGAAGAGGCCCATGCTCTTGGGGAGGACACGGGCAGAGGAACAGCACTGCTGGGCCATGTTGTTGATGACCGTGTGCAGGTAGTTGAGCAGCTGGTTCTGCAGGAGGAAGAGGAGGGGAGGAGGAGGAAGGGGAGGAGGAGGAAGAGTGGGAGGGTGAAGAAGAAGAGGAGGAGAAACAGGAGCAGGAGGAGGAGGACAGGGAGGCAGTGGCTCATGCCCTCTCCTGGCACCCCCTGGCCCCTGGCCTGTGGCCCCGGCTCACTCAGGTCAGGCATCCTGGAGCCAGGAGCACCTTCTCATCCTGGTCTGTGCCCCACCCCCAAAGGGGCTTCGATCAGCCCCTTCCCCCCAGGGTCTGTGGTCCCTACCTGGGGCAGGGGCTGGGCAGGAGCCTGCGGGAACCCAGCGTTGCCCACTCCAGGTGGCGCCAGAGGGCTGGACTTCAGGCCTCCAGGGTGGCGCTCAGCTGCAGCAGCCTTGCTTCCCACCTTAAAAAGACCCAGAACCAGAAGGGGCTCTAGAGACTGTGGCCAGTCTGCTCCCTGTCTAAGCTCCGTGGCTGGAGGTCAGCAGCCTGCAGGCCCCAACTCCCTCGGCTTCCAAGCTAGGATCCCACAGGCCGGAGGAGGCCTTACATTTACATGTGCCGACCTGCCCAGGCGGAGTGTGCCCAGAGCAGCCCTGTGCCCGGGCCTCCCTCCGTGTCCTCCCAGCAGCCCCTGAGGCTGGAGGACTAGGTGGGGCCTAGGGGCTGGGAGGGTAACTGGTTCACATTTCCAAGTCCAGGAAAAAACAGCTTGAGAGCTTGAGCTCAGAGATGCTGGCCCTTGGTCGTGAACTTCAACCATGGCTCGCACATCTGAGCATAGCTTTTCTCATCCGTGCAGCAGGAATGGGTAATAATCAAGACCAGTCAGGAGTGCCTATTTTGGGGTAGGCCTAAGCATGCCCTGGTCAACAAGGTACAAGAATTACTGAAGATAGTGCACAATAGCCACTCACTTAAATGTTACTATTTTATTATTAATCACAAGCAGGACAGAAGGACTGAGTAGGCACCCAGCACACGCCAGACCCTGGGACGGGGGTCCAGCTCTGGTTCTTGGTAGAGCTGGGTCCATGACTATCTGCGGCCCCAGTTTTCCCACCGGTAAAGTAACACTCACCCCATCTTAGAGAAGCCCTTTGAAAGCTAATAGTCACCATGGAGAGCAAGTGGGTAAGTGTGGGGAGGGGTGTGTTGGGGGGTGAGGAGACAGCAGCCCCCAGCCCCTGCCCCCACCCCTGGGCCAGCTCACTGGACTCACGTCACAGCTGCCCGTGTCTTTCTGGTAGGTGACATCTTGTTCTGACTGCCACTGCTGCCACTGCCTGCGGTCATACCTCCTCTGCAGCTGACACAGCTGGACCTTGAGGCTCTGCGGGGTCAATGGCCAGGTCACTCTGGTGCAGCGAGCCCGCCCAGGTCCCAAGAAGCACTGCCCAGGGTGGTCTGCGTGATGATGGGGGTGGGAGGCAGAGAACATTCTGGGAGGTCAGGGCCACTCGGAGCACAGGAGACGCAGCAGGGGGCACACCCAGGCTGACGGGGTTGGAATCCCGACTCAGCCCCAGAGCACCTTGTGCCCCGTCGTAACCAGAGCCACGGCCTGTGCCCTCCTGGCCTCAGGGGTCACTGGGAGGGCCCTGGGGGCCAGGCTGTGCCTTGAGCACAGTCCCACCTCCAGGCCTCACGGGGTGTCTTCCAAAGACCCAGGACAGACACCACTGTCCTCACTTCTCCGGGCCTCAGTTTCCTCTCCTCAAAAGTGGCAAGAACAGTTAGGCTGGGTCTGAGGGGCAAAATGTAAGGGCGACTCAAAAAAAACCTCAGCCACAAGATAAATAATATTTTAATGCAGTGTTTTTTTAAAAATCAAAGTTAATGCAAAAAATGTCTGTGATGAACAAAATAGTAAGATTTTAAATAAAGATGGGACCTAACTGTGCACTAACACATTGCCTTTGTCTTGGCCCTCAGAGTAGGAGCACCTGCCCGGAGGTGCTGCGGTGAGGCCGACCTGAGATAAAGCATGTGAAATGCTTACCCAGGGCCCCCACCCACAGAGGGGCCGGTTCTAAAAAAAAAAAAAAAAAAAAGGTACAGAAGGGTGTAGGTTTCCGTGCTGCCACCAGGGGGAAGAGGCTCACTGGAGACGTCCTGCTATGGTCCTTTGCAAGAATCAACCAACCTGTCATTCTTCCTCTCCCTCTGGGGTCCCCTTTGCCTCTGTCCCCAGGCCCCACCTACAGCAGGCACATTTTTCATGCCATGCCTCTGACGGGGCAGTGTCTTCTGCCTACGACGCCCATCCTTCCTGGTGAAAGTTTGTTTATTACAAGATTAACCAGAAAGGAGAGAGAGGGAGGGGGGGAGGAGAGGGAGAACTTCTCCGGGGCACTTACTTTCATACAGTTTGACTTCGCTATCTCTCAACAGCCTAGCCGCTAAGCTGCACTGCCTCCACTTGACAGAGGAAGAAACTGGAGAAACTGAGGCCCAGAGAGGATACAGACTTGCCCAGGGTCATGCATCTAGTCAGAGGCTGGGCTGGAATTTGAACCCTGGTCTGTCTGAATCCAGAAGTCCTGGCTTTTCTACCACGAAGAACACCTTTTAAACATAAGCTGAGCCTCAGGGGAAACCCCCAGCCAGCCAGCAGCAGGGGAGAGAAAAGGCTGCGGAGCAAGGCTCTTGGAGTGGCAGCCCCACCAGGAGCCGCCCAGCAGCCCACCACTGCTCCAGGCCTTCCCGAGGGTGCGGGGGAACGAGGGCGGGAAGGGGGTCCCTATCACCCCAGTTCTCAGGCCAAGGGGAATGGGCCAGCTGCAGGCGGCTGTTACCGGGATAAGAGCATCATGGCTCTCCTCTAAGGCCTCCAGGCTCTGGTGGACGGCCCGGCTCATCTTGGAGAAGGCCTCGAGGTGCTTCTGGACGAGCCGGCTGACTGCCAAGAGCTTCCCATAGTGCTCCACCAGGGCCTCCACCAGGCCCTCCTTCTGGGCCTCCTCCGGCTCCTCCCCGTCACTGTAGCCTAAGGAGACAGCGCCATGGGGGATGGGTGGGCAGGAGAGCGGGGCTCCCACCTGCCCCCTGCAGTGGCTGATGCTAATAAGGTCAATGGGACTTCTGCTGTTGCCCCGGAATTCCAGCCGGAGCCCCAGAGTGGAGAGATGCCAGGCAACAGACACTAACGCGGCAGGGCTGGTCCAGCAGCTACCTCCTGCCTCTTCCAAAGAAGCATCAACATTTGAAAGGCTGCCTAGTGGGGTCTCAGATTCTGCATCCAGGCTGCCCAGGGAGGCGGGAGACTGCCCCTGAGGAGAAGCTGCTGACTGGGGGAGCCTTGAAGACGGGGACAGGAATTGTAGCCACTCTGCGTGGTGCAGTCTCCAGCTCTGATGGTCACGCATTCTGGACGGGTTGAGGTGCTGACTTAGGAAGACCCCAAACCAGGAAGCTGCCACAAGCAGCACTGGGTGCTGGGTCTGCTTGAAGCCCCATGCTCGGCCTGGAGCCCTGCACCCCTCCTCAGCTTGGTGCTCAAGGCTCTTTGGTGCTGCTCCACCCTCCCGGCACAGCTCCCAGCAGCCCTGGCCAGGTTCTGGCACTCCAGCACACTGGAGCTCACCATCCCCAAACCCACCCTGCAGGGCGTGACTCCAGCCTAAATGTGTGCTCTTCCCTCTGCCTGAGGTGCCACTCCCCTTTGTAGAACTCCTCAGTGCCTCCTGAGAAGCCGCCTCCTCCGTGAAGCCTTCCAGGGCTGAGCCCTCGGGGCTCCCGCAGCTCCCTCCACAGCACCTAGTGCAGTGGCTACAAAGTCAGACCCGAGTCTGAGGCCCGGCCCCACCACTTCCTGGCTGGGAGACCTTGGGCAACTTCCTTAACCTCTCTGAGCCCGGATACAAAGTTCTCAGAAACTCATAAGGCAGAGTAAGAAAAGATTTACTAAAGAGTTTAGCACAGCTTAAATATTTAGTAAATGGTGATAGTTATTTTTACGATTATTGATGATGTTGAAATGATAATATGATGACAGTAAAAATGTGTGTCTCCCCTTCCCTTCCCCCACAAGTTTCCAGCACGTGTCACAGTGGACTCGGGTATAAATCAGGATAATGCAACTCAAAATACATAAATGCATTCGGATGGCTGTGTAATTTTAGTCGATGAGAGCAAAACACAAACCAAACCCAAAGACAAACGAAACAGGAGGAATAACAGCGCGCACTTACTGGGCGCTGCCTAAACGCCGGGCCCCACGCCGCGTGTGTCTGAAGGGTGCGCCCGCCTGGTGCCCCTCCCTGTGGCTGTTCCCACTGTACAGCTACCGAGGCCAAGTCCCCGGGAACCTGCCGCGGGCCACGTGGCCGGCGCTGGCAGGCCCGGGGCTCCCCGGGCAGGCTGGCTCAGCACCTGTGCCCTCCTAAACACGGTGGCGTCGGCCTCCGTGGACGCCTGTTCCGACTGGAGCTCGAGGCTCCAGAAGACCTCGGCCGGTGCCCCGGTCCTGAGCCCAGGAAGGGGCCACACACAGGACAGGCTTTCTGAGGAAGCTGCGGACATACCCTTGGGGATTTTCTCAAGGACCTTAATCAGAAAGTCTTCAAAGAGCTTGTGCTTCTCGACCTCTCGCTTCAGTTTCCTCTGCCTGTGGAGACATCGGCGGGGGGGGGGGGGGGGGGGGGGGGTGAGCCAGAATGGGAATGCGGCTGGGAGGTTTCCAGATCGGGACCCCTGACAAGGCCGTCCTCTGTGGCCTCCTGCTCAGAGGAGGCCACTGCCCTCCATCAGGGGGCCGCTGGCCTCAGTTGCCCCGTCCACAGGTTACTGCTGAGCAGGCTGAGCCACAAAGCGGCAGGGGCCCGGGGAGAGTGGAGCCGGGTCATTCTGGTGCGGGGGTCTGCGGTGCCTCTCCTGGAGACAGAGCAGGTGGGGGGGGGGCTGAGCCCCCGCTGGCTGGTGCCCTGGCAGGCATTTCACCTCTCTGTGCCCTTCTGTAATGGGGGGTCATGAGAACCCCTCCCTCCCAGGCTGGCCAGGACTCCGTCTGGGGAACCGAGCATGCCGTGAGCACTCAGGCTGGGGTCGGGGGTCCCAGCAGCCCCAGCCGCCTCCGACTCTCAGGGGACCCCCTAGGCTAGAGGAGTCTCCAGTCTGAGCCGCTCTGGGCCCAGTCGAGAGCAGCAGTCAAGGGCAGCGGGCGGAGCAGGCCTGCCCTCGCGGGTGGGTGGAGCCAACGTGGGGTGTCTCTGAGTGAGGGCAGAGTGACCCAGGGCAAGCAGCTGTTCCTCTCAGGCCCCTTTTTCTCACCCACACAACCCTGGAAAGGCAGGAAAAAAACAGTCTTTTCCTACAAATACCATGTGGGGCCCTGTGAGCCACAGGCCAAGCCTTACTGGGGCCGGAGGCCCTTACAGAATCTGATGGAAGGGTTGGACCGGTTTCCTTACAAATGGCTCAAACACGTCCATTCGCATCTAATTCAGGCACCTGTGGGCAACCTGGGACTGAGGGGCCGCCAAGGGTGGGGGGCGTTGGTTAGGACACAGGTCTCCACTCAGACCTGGGCGACAATCTTGCAGGTTGATTTTACAGGGGCTGGGCTGACAGGGGCTCAGGGGTGGCCGCCCACAGCCCTCCCATCCCTTCACGATGGGAGATGGTGCCTGAGGCGGGCTGAGACTGGCCCAGGGCCTGAGGTCGCAGGACAGGAGCAAGCCCCGCCCCCTCCCCACGGCGGCCCCTCCCCACTTACTTCCAGGCACCCTGCGCCTGGCATTTTGGCTCAGTCCCAGCCACTCAGCCCACTGCAGGTGGTGCTGGGACGGTGACGGAGGAGGAGGGGGAGCGGGGCCTGGCAAAACTCGTACTTGGCCTGGAGCTGGCAGAGTTCCTGCAACAGCACCTGCAGGTGTGTGTCCTTGTCACCAGCGTCACTCAGGCCCGGTCCCTGGCCTGTGTCCATGGTCCCTGGCATTGCCCTCACCATTCCAGGCCACCCTGGAGGACGAAGGCCATGTGGGCCAGGCAGGAAGAAGGTGAATGGCGACAGTGACACTCAGGGCAGCAGCTTTGTCCTTCTGATGCTCCTGACGGTCCTTGGAAGCCAGGTGACACTGCCCCTTGATAGAAAAGGAAACGGAGGCTCAGAGGGGATGCAGTGACCGGCTCAAGGGCATGCAGCAGGCCTGGACTTGGACTTGGGATTCAGTGAACCCAAAGTCCGGGGTCTTTGACCTGCACCCCAGCTTGGGAGAGGCCAAACACACCAGTCCCTAGCGGCACTACGGCCCTGCTGCCCAGGAGTGGGGCGGACACACCGCCACCAAGCCCCAAGGGCGCCCGGATGCCTGGGACCTCCCACAGGTGCTGGTTTCCGACGGCATCCGGGGTAGAATCCCAGCGTCAGGGCGGGGGCTGGTTCGGAAAGCTGCCCCCGCAGGGAGAAGGCACCTTTGTCGCCTATCCCCACGCCCTCCCCTCTGCCCACGTATGCCTTTAACCCACATCACAGAGCAAGCTAGACTGGAGGCCGACACAGACACTTCGAACAGGCTCATGGTCAAGCCGGGAAGGCGGCCTAGCGAACAGGCAGCTCTGACCCAGGCTTGCAAAGAGTTTCTGGGCCACTGGCCTGAGTCTGGCTCCCAGTTATGACTGAAAGGAGGTCTCCCTAAGGGTGCCACCTGCTGGCCATCTCCTGGACCAGCCCCAGCCCATGGCGGGAGCAAGGAGAGAAGGGGAGGGGCCACACGCTCAGCTTTTCCAGCCCCCAAGCATCAAATGTACCTACCTGTACCTACCTACGTGAGCACAGGGAGGAGGAAGGGGCCCGGGTGACTCACTCACAACTCCAGGAGCACAGAGCCACCACGGGGCGTGACATCACAATGCCGGCCCCTGTCCTCCTGATAGGTCCGCTGCAGGATCCACCTGCGGGCCGAGGGCCAGAGTCTCCGTGGCTCTGGGCTCCCCTTCCCTCCTGCCTCCGGGGTGCAGCTCCCGAGGAGAAGGGGTGGAGAAGCGTTGGGGACTTTAGGGGAAATGTGCGCTATTTTTGTCCTTTCTCTCCAGCTTGGTCATGGGTAGGCGAGGTGGGGCCGTTCCTGATGCCCCACGCTGCGGGCTGCCCACTTTCCCTGGCCTGTGCTGGCGCTCGCCCTTCGACCTCCTTCTCCCTGATTCTGGGTGGCTGCCGCTGGGGCGTTTCCCTAGTCCGGGTGCTGAGCAGTGTCCGGGGAGCACTGGGGCGAGACTGTGGCTGCTCCTGTCGGGCCCTAAAGAGTGCCTGTCCGAATTGCCAGGGATGGGCCCCATCACGGACTCGCCCTGCCTGGCCCCCTGCCTGCAGCCTCCCTTTTATATCTCAGAACAATCCTCAAGGGAGTGGAAGTGTTGCTCCATTTTGCAGATGGGGAAACCGAGGGCCCAGAAGGCAAAGGAAGCTGCCAGGGGCACGAGGCCAATAATAACTGGCGTCAGGGGCTGGCGCCCTGTTTTGTGGGGTCCGGTGCACCTGAAATCGCTGGGCTCCCTGTTCAGAGAATTAAGAATTTCGAGTCAGCAACGCAGAACATGAGCCAAGCGTGGCTTCTCCTGACACAGGGCCCTGCACCTGCCAGGTGCTGGGCTAGGATTTGAACCCAGGTTTGCAGACTCCAGAACCTGCACTTTAGCTCCACCCTGCTCCTTTCCTCTTCTATTTCCTGCCTCAGAGGCCCCCTCACTGCTCTGGTTCTTCCTCCTCCTCCTCCTGCCCCCACCCCCTCCCCAGCCAGCTGCAGACCCCACCCTCCCCATTTAGGTGGGGAACCAGGGGCTTAGCTGGGGCTGAAAGAAACTTTAGAAGAGAGAGAAGACCAAGGCTGAGAGAGGCGGGAACTGCCAAGGTCGCAGAGCTGGTGAGGGGCCCAGGTCTCAGGCCTCCCGACCCTCCTCCATCTGCTGGGCTTGTCTGTTCAGACAGCTGGGAACCTTGGGAGCTGGGGGCCCACTTCAAGGGCACAGCCTCAATTCAATGGCAATAGAACTCGCCTCCCTTCAAAAATACCCATCTTAACAAGGACTCCTGGGGCTGGAATTTGACCCCAGAGCTTGAGTCTCGGGGCACAGGAGAAGGACGGGCCAGACAGACCAGGCCTCCGGCCCAGAATTCCAACCCCCACAGCCCTGCGGCCCCAGGGCCCCCACCGAGGACCTGGCTGGCCTTCCCCAGCAGCCAGCGAGGGCGAGGGTGCAGAGCGAGTCTGTGGAGCCAGGCCAGACGACCCGCTGTGTGACCTCAGGGAAAGTACATAACCTCTCTGAGCCTGAGCTTCCTGAAATACAACGTGGAGATAGTAGCACCTGGGATGAAATGAGATAATCCACATGTAACACTTAGCATCATCTCATTTTTAAAAATTAACGCGTGTGTGTGTGTGCACAGAAGAAAGTCTGGAAGGGTATGAAGAAGATTTGCAGGCTTTGTCTTAGGGGCAGGGGTTGAAAGGGAATGTCTATCATCTCAGGACCCTTTCCTGAGAGAGTTTTGATGAAGGAGGGGCTGAAGCCAGGGAGCGCAGTTACCGGGGTCAGCCCCCGAAGGCAGTTTGGGGGGGGAGGCGGGAGGGGGCGCTGGGCGCTGGCCCGTTTATTCGGCTGGAGTCGTGCTAAGACATGACACCGCTTAGATCCCCGCGGCCCTCCACTGAGACAGACTCTCAGAGATCTGTCCCTTCCCCTTCTGCCCACCCTGGGTACAGGAGGAGGCGAGTCCCAGGGCCCAGGGGGACTCTCCTCCTGGGAGACCCCCGGCCTGGCTCCTCCACCCTCATCCTCGCTCTGCACTAGGGAAGGTCTCAGCAAGGCCCACTGGTTCCGCTTCCAAAATCACTCAGATCCATCCACTGGCCCACCCTGGTCCCAGCCCCCATCTCTCCATTGCGGACCAGTGCAGCTCCTCCCCTGCTGGTCCCCCAGCTCCTCTGTCCCTGCAGGCCGCTCCCCACCCAGTGGCCAGAGAGCGCGCTCCTTAAAGTGCAAACCCCATCTCCCATTCCCCTGCCTACAACCGGCGCTGTGCAGGTAAACAGTGCAGCCGCCCCACAGACAGAGCATGATGGGTGGTGTCTGCCACTTTCCGTGGTGTAAACGCTCCCACCAGCACTGATTTCAAGCTACTAGTTGTTAACACCTGCTTGCGAAAGTCCTAGAGATGTAAGAGGTGGTTTCTGGAGCTGGTAGGAGTTGTCCGTGGCACATCGCCGGTTTAAAATCCTCCCGTCATGGCAATGAGGTGGAACCCCGGCTGACCGGGCCCTGAATGAGCTGGCTCCCGCCTCGGCCACTCCTCCCCCACTGGCCTTCCCCTGCCCCACCCTCCCAGGCACTCTGCAGCTGTGGTTCCCTCTGCCCAGAGCACAGCTGGCCCAGCTCTTCATCCTGTTCTCTACGCTTCCTTGCCCTTCAGGTCTCAGCTCAGGTGCTGCCAGCTCCCAGTGGCCGTCCCTGGCCGTCCCGCATCGCCCTGACCCCAGCTCACTCTCAGCTTCACCTCACCCTTGTCTGGTTCTAGTCCAACACCCACCGCTCCGGGCTGTCTCACTGCTCCTGGAATGTGACCTCCCCAGGGGCGAGGACCAGAACGCAGCGGTCCCTGCCGGCCACACGGCAGGCGCTCAGTAGATGTAGGGTCCAAGCCGAACTTCGGAGAGGCACAGGGCTGGGTGTGAGTCCCGGCTCCCCCACTCACCATCTGCATAACCATCTGCAGGTCCCTCTCTCTGAGCCTCAGTTTCCTCATCTGTAAGCTGGGGACAGTAGTGCTCACGTGATAGAGCAGTGAGGACCTAAAGATGACCTAGGTAAGGTGTTCAGTACCATGTCTAGGGCCTCGGAAAATGAGAGCAACCTCTTCCCTTGCATACATTCATCGACAGGCAGCTCCCTCCCTCCCAGGGTGGCCATGTTCCCCACCGGGCCACTCTGGCGGCTAGAACAGGACCTCTATCTATCCTTCCTTACGCTGCGTCCAAATGCCCCTCCTTGTAATGCCCCTCCCTTAGTCCCAGTTCAACTGCTTCCCCACACGGAGTCAGTCTCTTGCTATTATAACTACTCACTAGTGTTAGATGGAAGGAGCCCTATTGCAGCATGGCAGAAACACTAAAGGGTCACAGATGTGACCCCTGCTTGTCAGCTCCTCTCCAGTCCGGAGCTGTCTGGCCTCGGAGAGTCCCTTAGCCTCACTGAGCCTCAGTTTCTTTCTCTGGGAAATGGGGTTAACCATAGGACCCTCCTCGTAAGTAGTCGTGGCCTTAAATGAGCTGACAGACGCATTCACCGCGCACCTGGCACATAGTAAGCGAGCCAGAGGAGCTGCCATTGTTACCAGTATTGTGCCTGGTGCCATTCCACCCCCAGATCCAAGCTCTGGGCCGTCCCCAGCCCCCCCCCCATTGTTTCCATTGTACTTCAGGCCAGGCCGGGGCTTGAACACTGTCTAGCCAAGCTAGAAAAGGGGCCAGTTCTGCCTGGGTCACCCCGCCCCACCTGCACCCCCAGCCGTCAGAGGGTGACTCAGCACTTCCCAAAGACTCCTGGGAATGACCACTCCAGCCCCTAGGACACGAGCTGCCCAGCAGGGACTGACCGTCCTCAGCTGGGGTGACTTCTGCCAGCTCCCTGGGTGGCCTGGGCCCAGCGCGCTCTTATCATTTTTTAGAGAGTCCCGATGTTCTTAAAAATGCTGGCGGTGGGGCGTGAATGCAGCCAAGGACACCAGCAGTGAGGAAAGGGGAGACCCAGGAGGGCATGGTGTCCCAAGAGCCAGGAAGAGGGGGACGGGGCGGGGGGGAGTGTGGAGTGGCTCGTAACCCTGCCCCAGGTCCCCAGCTGGGCCTGCGACTGTGGACGGTACCTACACCTGTGATGGTGTCACGTCTCGTAGCAAAGGGATTCTGCAGATGTGATCAGGGTTCCGGATCGGTGGGTGGTAGGACAGGGACACTCCCCAGGTGGGGCTGATCTAATCCCACGACACTGACACCAGGAAAGGCAGAGAGAGCATCTTCTGGGGCTGGTAGCAGAGCGACACACATCCGAGTGACCGGAGGGTGTGAGAGGGAGTTGGGTGAGGAGGCTGTGATGCAGCACTCAGGAGGCAAAGGCCCAGGCGACCTCTGAGGAGGGTCTGCCCCCCAGCAGTCAGCAAGGAAACGGGAGGTGACTCTCTCCTTCAAGGCCTCTAGCTCAGAAGCTCCAGACCTGGGCTCCCGTCAGGTCAGTGGACCCCGAGCCAGGTAAACAGCCAGCCCCGCGGCTGCCCCCAGGCTCCGAGGCCCTGCATCGGAGGGCCGTGGCAGACGACATACATGGCCGCGGGCTGGGACCGACCCCTGCCCTATCCCTTCAGGACACCCATCAAGAGAGTGAGCCCTGCACATCTGTGGAGTGTAGCAGGCCCGGTGGTGCCCCGCTCAGGTCTCCCGCCCTGACCACTCAGTGCACACCCCCGGGGTTCTGCCCGCTGCACCTGCTTGTCTCGCCTGGGGCCCGTTAGCCCCAGGAGAGGCCACCAGGGCCAGGGGATAACGCCCTCCAAGGAGCAGCCGGAGCAGCCGTCAACCGCCAACTGATGTAGGGGGTGTATAAACACCCCAGCTTCCTCACCCCCTCCTTCAATGGGACTACTCTGAGGCTCCGCTCCACACTGGCTCCCAGAATTCCCTGCAGCTCTGGGCTGCAGCCGCCCACGGAGGTAGCAGCCTAAGAACATGCCCTGTCTTAGCTGACTCCCTGCTCCTGTCTCTCTTGCCTCCTCCTCGGCCATGGACGGTGGGGTCTCTTCCCGACCTGCCGTGTGCACGTGGATCCTTGTCTCCGGGTGGGTCTGCTCCTGGGCCGGAGCCCAAACCAAGGCTTGTGGCCTCATTTCTCTGGGGCTACCAGGGGTCCCCTTCCCCCCTAGGTCCTCCTCCCAGACTCTCCAGGGCCATCGTTTCCCCGGGGCAAGAAGGACTTCTTCCTGAGAACAGGGTGGGAGACCTCACTCCGCCTGCCTGCAGTTAGACGTGGCCAGGAGACCACGTGCTGGCCAGGGTGACAGGAGGGCAATGTCTACTTTTGCCACACCTGGCCGGCGGGAACTGTCCCTGCCGCTTCCTCTCCCGCCGGAATACGCTGGACATGGCGGCCCTGGAAGTCGCACAGGGATAAGATGGCAGAGCGGGCCCCTGGATCGTCACCGCGAGGAGAGCCAATTGCCGACAAAGAACACCGGCCGTGTGTGAATTTCCGGGACATGAACGGCTGGGTTTGAGCCGGTGGGGTCTGAGGCCTGTTACAGCGGCAAATCTTCTGTAACTCAGAGGGCGGGAGGCCGAGCTGAGGAAGCAGGCAGACCTCAGCCCGGTGCTGACCGCGCTGCTCCGTGTCCGAGGGCCACGAGCAGGCCGTTGGCTAACCCCACTGCAGGCCGCCTTGGAGCAAGGGCTGTCCCTGCTTCACGGATGGGGAACTGGGGCCCAGAGTCCCATGGCTGGAAGGTGACAGAAAGGGAATGCAGTCTGACCCCCACGCCCAGTTCACAGTTTGCAGAGGGGCTCCAGGTCCCTCTAAGCCCCCTCTCTCCAGTTGCCCTTGTCCTGGCTGACAGCCCCTCCGGACTCTGCTGTGACCCAGAATGCCTCTGTCCCTGACCCCGGGGGCAGTTTACAGGTTGATGCCAGGCAACCGGGGTGAAACCTCAGTCCCTCTCATCTCTAGGCGTTGGCTATGTTCCTGTCCCTGGGAAGCCGCCTGCTGCCCCCACACGAGCAAGCAGCAGCCCTGAGCCCCGTCTCTGCATGGCACGGTGCCGCACCTAGAACCCACGGAGGCCTCTAGCCAGAGGTGGCTGGAAGTGCCCCATGACCTGAGGGACACACAGTGGAGCACCCTTCAGGGGCCTGCAGATGGGATTACCAGATTCAGAACGAAAAATGCAGGATGCTCAGGGAGACACAGACACCCTCGCCCAACAGGCCCCAGACTGCCTGGGTCGGCCACTGGGCACGGCAGCCCGGAGATTATCTTCGGGCCCCAACATTCCATCTCCGCGACGTGCGGACCAGTGGACACCTGATCCCCGGGCCCGGGACTGTGGCTAATTATAGGCCCGGGGGGCCCAGGGCCAGCCGGCCAGCTGAGAAGGGCCACAACAGAGGCCCTGCATCAGGAGCGTGAAGAGTCAGCGCTCTTCCCAGGAGCCCGGGGCTGGCGGGGCACAGGCCTGGCTGTCGGCGGGCCCGGTGTGTGTCCAGGTCACACGCTCTGCCAGGCCAGGCCAGCAGCGATGACAGTGCAGTTTGGAGCTGACACCGGTCAGCGTCGATGGCACCAGAACATCGGGAAGGAAGGAAGGGAAGGAAAGGAGAGAGAGAGAGAGAGAGAGAGAGAGAGAGAGAGAGAGAGAACTTGAAGTCCAAGCCCTGTTTTAACAGAGTGAACTTGGAAATGGGTCTTATGGTCTCTGAGGCTTGGTCTCCTGGGCTGTGACACAGAGGTGGCCACATCCGCCCCTTCAGGGGGTGTGGGGTGGCGGACGCCCTCACCTTCCTCACCCCTGATCGTCCTGTGCCAAGAGCCCCCAGCAGCCTCCCAGAGGGTCCGCCTTGCCGGGAGTGCACAAGGCCACGTGCGTGCACGAGTGTGAGGCCGTGTCCACGTGCACAAAGATCAGCAGCAAGCACATACATAATGGGATTCCGCCCGACAGCCGCTCCTTTGAAATGACCTAGGATAGGAGGTCGGACACCAGGATTCAGAGACTCTTCCCAAGTCACTGTTACCCCATTTTTTGTTTCTGGTGTTGCGAATATTGAGGTCGGTTTGACTCGAATTCCAGCTGATTCACAATTAGAGTTTTTCGTCTCAGAGGACAGAGGTGCGTGGGGGGCAGCAGCGTGCAGCCGCTCGGTCTGGTGAGAGAGGCACTCGAGTTCGGAGGGGCCTGTGTTCTTGGCAGCCCCACCATGCAGCCCCTTCCCTCTTTTCTTGGGGCTCCAGGCAGGAAAACGATTTCCATAGAACTTTCCGGAAGGACCAAGGCTGGCACCCTGGTGGCTGGGCCTCAGCTCTTTTAATGTGCCAGGCGCCTCTTGCCCCACATGTGCACCGAAAAAGAAATGGAGACCTTTTTAGAAAACGAGAGACTTCCATGGTTCTTATTTTTATAAGGTTTCTTCCTCTGCCAACTGTCTCGCCAGCTGGTAGATCACCTTCATCTCCCTTCCTGACTTCAGAATGTAAGCTATGCGAGGGATCTAAGCATCATCGGAGCCCGTGTGTCTGGGGGCCTGTGCGTGTGCACGTGTGTGCACGCACCAGCTCCAGCAGGGGGCCTGGCCCTCCCAGGGCAGAGACCCACCAGGACCCCCCTTTCTTCTGCTTCATGGAAAGACTCCAACCTTCACGGTGATTGCCGAGCCCATCCGCTCTGCTTTTTTCAAGCCCCGGCTGCATTTCCCTCTGCCCGTGACCTTTGGGACTGGTGACGAGCCCTGTTCAACGAGCCATCCCTGCCCCAGTCACAAGCACTGGAAATCCAAACACCTGGACCCCCAACAGCAGCTGGCCCTGAAATCCACAGGCACCCTCAGCAATGGAAGGAGAGCACCGCCCCGCCCCACCCACCTCCTGCCCTACTCAGTGCAGACTTCCTTCTGCTTACAAGGCCTCCCCCACTACCCGCCCCGCCTCCAGCCAGGCTTTCTCCCCGGTGGCACCGTGGACATTTGGGCCGTTAACTCCATGTTGTGGGGTGGGGGCGGGGGTCCTGTGCACCGTAGGATCATTAGAAGCATTCCTGGCCTCAACCCCACTAGATGGCCAGTAACGCAACCCCATCCTCAGTTATAGCTACCAAAAAATGTCTCCAGGAACTGTCCACTGTCTCTAGGGGGGAATTGTCCTCAGTTAAGAACCACTGTTTCCGACCGACCACCATCCCCTCCATTTCTATCAGAATATTTAAGGTAATAACAACCTGTACCATTCTGTAAGTCTTTATTCTAATATATATATGTGTATATAATATAAATCATTGCAACCTTCCTATGAGATGTGGGTACTGTCACTTCCTCTCATTTTATAGATTAGGAAGCCAAGGCTCAGAGAGGTTAAGTAAGTTTTCTAAGGTCACACAGCTTTCAAATGGCAGAGATGGCAGGTAATTCCAGTCTGGGCTCTCAGCCACTGGGCTGACTCCACAGGGACGCCTGGAGCAGTCACCTTACCAGGGAGCCTTTGCTGGGAGTGACCCTAGCTTGACCTCTGGGAAGGGGAACAAGGAGACAGAAGGACATTGACACTCCAGTTGCTCGTGCATGAAGTCTCAAACTGCTCCCCAGGGCTTGTGGTCTACTGTAAACCACAACCCCCCACCCCCAACCATTTCTGGGAGTCTCCAGGGGTAGCAAGAACCTTAAATGTGCCCTGCAGGACGTGCAGCCTGTCTTCCGGGCCCGCCCCCCTCTGGCGTGGTGGGGTGCCTGCCAGTTGTTCCAGCACCTCGGTCTCTAGAGTCCACGGCATGAAGGGGTTGACAGCCACTGGGATCACCCCATCGGCTTGGGCGGGGGAGACGGGAAAACCGTCGTGAATTTCTGGAACCTGGGGCTTCTGCGAAGCCAAGCCCAGCTCTCCTCTCCCTCCAGGCCCGGTGTCCCTCTCCTCAGAGGCAGCGTGTGGGAGCAGACGGACCCCGAGCCCCTGCCCGTTCTGACAGTCTGCTCTCTGCCCTTCCAGTTCCGTGGGGTCAGAGGCTCTGTGGACGGGGGTGTCGCCATCACAGAGTCCTGGCAACTCCCAGAGGGGCTTCCCTCCCATGATGGTCGTGCATGCGTGGCCTGGGTCCCCGGACGGCTGGCATATCAGGGCATCGGGCCATCCCACCCACCCCCTGATGCCAGGACTCCGATCCGCCTGCTGCGTACCCAACATATGTACACTCAGAACCCGGGCCCTCCCCACCACCGCTAGCGCAGGGCCGTGCCCGGCCTGCCAGGTCTGGCTGACACGTCTGCAATGTCACACCACGGCCTGCTTTGGATTCCCCAAGGAGCAAGGCCAAGGTGAAAGCCGAGGCCTGAGAGCAGTCAGCCCCCCTTCAGCTGGGCGCCGCCGTGCAGGTGCCAAATGGGTGACAGCTGCGGATCTGGAGCAGCGACTTTGCTCTCCGTGAGCTGTGCCGCAGAGCGGCCGGGCCGGGGATGGCGTTCCAGGGCCTCTGCCTTCTCCTCTCCACCGCGGTTACGGAGGGCACGCCCCGAGGTGTGGCCCCGGCACTGCCCGGAGGACCCAGGGCCAGCCAGGAGCCGCGGCACCCAGCAAGACGTGCAGTGTCCCCACAGTGTCCCACGGCCAGGGGCTGATCCCCGGGAGGAGGGGGGACCTGCTGCAGCCCCGTCTTGCCCTCCAGCTCCGCTCTGAGCACGGCTGCATTCGTGCAAAACCAACTCCCAGCGGCTAACTGGGGCATGTGGGCCACGTAGGGTCTAATTTTGTTCCTAAGTTCCAGTGGGTGACTCAGGCACCGTGAGATGAAGCCACAGAGACGCCAAGTGAACCAGCCGGCCCACAGGGGTCTCGGTCTCCAGGTTGGATCCAGACCCCCCTGACCCATAGGCACTGCCTCCTCCACTCAGGCCCCCACGGGCGAGGTGGGGGAGGTCCCAAGGGTGTGCGTCTCCTGAGTGCTGGGCCCCGGGTGGGCTCTGTGAGCCCCGGGGTCTCACTGAACCCCTCTAACAGCCATGGGGGAGGGAGTTGTCACCACCCCCGTCTCCATCTCCGAAGATGAAACTGCCTTTCAGGAAGGTGCCCGGCGGTTGCGTGGGCCGCTGCAAGCAGGGAACGAACCGGGGTCATCTGACACCAGAGCCCATGCTGGGAACAGGACGAGGTGGGGCCCATTGTGTCTGCACGTGGGCGGCACCTCCCAGCAAGGGAGAAGTCACTGGCACAGGGCTGGCCACCACGGCCCAGCGTGTCCCCACGAGGCCCAGGGCACCTGCAGGGGCAAGGCACTCATTGGAGAAAGTCAGCGCTCACAGACGGACGGCGCCAGGGCCAGGGTTTCGGCTGCAGATGACTCCACACCGAGGGCTGCGGCCCCGGCGTGGACCTCGGGGTTCCCACTCCGCCCCTGGGGCGGGATAACTCCTTGAGCTGGTAGGTCGGGGTGGTTGGAGATTCGCACCAGAGGGAGTGGCATTTAGTGCACGAGACACTGGTGTTGGCTGAGGCACGGCCCTGGCCTTCTGTCCTGACCACTCTTGTCTGGACGGTCAGCCGTGACCCAGGGCTGCAAAGAGCCCAGTGTCCCATGAAGGGATTTGCACCTGGGACCTGCTAATGGTGATGAAAGCTGTGATCAAGGCCCCACTGGTCCGCCCTCCGCGAGCACGCTGGGTGTTGGAGAGGACCAGGCCAGGATCCCAGGATCCAGCAGCGCTCCGCCCATCCCCAGGGGCCCTGCTGGTGGTGACGAGTCACCCCAGGGGTGTGACCCCCACACCTGGGGGGGTCATGGGGCATGCGGCTGACCTGGCCTTTTCTACTGCCAGAAGGGCAAAGGTTATGCTTGAACTCTCCTTGCCTTCAACGAAAACACTGTCTTCTCTCCCTGGAGTCTGCCTCAGCCCTCTAGGCTGGGAGGCGGGGGCAGGGGGGCAGGGCAGGGTTCTAAAAGTCCCAGAAGAAAGACACTGCGGGTCCACCACACCCCAGAGGGCACATGGCTCATTTTAAAGAAAGGAGAGGAATGGGGACTTCTCTCTGCCTTCCTCCCTCCCTCCCTCCCAGGACTCGGGGCCTTTGTGTGTCCTCCCCACCCCCACCGTCTGCTGCCGTCCTTCCCCTCCAGCACACTGCCCATGTCTTGTCTGTTCCCCTTCATCTCTTAAAACCAAAATAAACTGATAGGAGAGGCAGCCAGGGCCGAGGGCCAGGGCCCAGGGCTGGAGGGGTGCTTATTTTAGCCAGTGATATTGTGTTGCCTGGCTGGAGCAGTCCCAGCTCCTGGCACGGACCCCAATCCCAGCTCTACCCCCCCAACCCCCTTCCTTGGAGGAGGTGTCACCTCATAAGGAAAATGGGCAGGGTGTGGCTCCCTTTCTGGGCCTTACTAGTTGTGGGGCTCAGTGAACAGCTTCCCCAGCACACACACACACACACACACCCTCTTATTCACGGGCATTCAGATGAAAGTAAGCAGGAAGGAAAGCCTGGTGTGTGTGTGCACGCACGTGTGTGTGGCCGACAGCCAAGCAGAGGCTGGCAGACAGCACCACGGCCCACCCCAAATCACACCCAGGGGCTGTGTGGCCTGGAGTGTGAGCACACCCCTGCAACGGTTGCTTACTGAGCACCTACTATGTGCCAGGCACTGTTGTAGGTACTGACAGGCAGCAGTGAACACAACGACTGTCCTAGACGGGACAGACAGGCAACAAGCTCTTGACAGACACGGATGTACCAGGGGAAGCGGGCTAGAGAGTGAGGGAGGGGAGGTTCCGGTTAGGATTCGGGGAGCAGAGCCCTACAGGGGCCACGCGCGGGTCCTGGGGGCTCCTTCTTGGGGATCGTGTCCTTCTTGCTCCCGTGCACGCCGGCCAGTTGTGTGGTGGCTGCCCCCGCAGCTGTCCCTCACTGACCCCCTTCTCTGTCCCCACAGACACCCTCCCCGGGGGGCCTATACCACAGAACCACCTCTGGGGCCCTCACAAAGGTGGGGACCCTGGGAGGGTTCCAGAGATCACGGAGGCCTGGGCTTCTCAGGTGCCTGATGTGATTTGTCGCGTGGGGACGTGATGGGGCGGAGATGGGGGCAGGGGCCAAAGGGAGGCACCGGGAGCTGGTGATGGTCTCTCCCCGGTGGGCTCGGATGCTGGCTGCGTTCAGTGCGTGAAATCCCATGGAGCTGTGCGCTCCCACACACTTTCCTGTGCGTGGGGGTGTGTTCCCCCTGAATACGGGGAGCTGGGGGTCCCTGTGGGTCAGGCCTGGGCTCCGACGGGGTGAAATTGGAATCTCTGAGGCAGGAGCGGGTGTGGCGACACGCAGTCAGAGTTGGGACCCCCAGAATTAGCCCCACCTGTTGCTGGAGGCGGTGAGTCACCTGGGACGGCAGCCGCTGGGCCAGCCCCCCTTTGCTGGGCTCGGAGAGCCTGTACCCGCAGCACCAAGCCTCCCCCCAAGTGGGCGGAGCTAAGAGGAGGGGGTGGGGGAAGCACCCAGTCACCGATTTGTATTCCTAAGCCAGTGAGACCCCTTGCTCTGCCCCAACAGTGGGATCCCCTGAGACACGGGGGGCAGAGCTGTGGATAAAGCATCGGCTTTGTGGCAGGCAGACCCGGTTCAGGTGTAAACCATCCCTGGTGCCTCCTGGGACTATGGACGGGCTCCCCAGCCTCCCTGAGCCTGGCCGCCCTCATCTGTGAAATGACCACGGCACTAGCCGTGGAGGCCGTGTGAGTGCCACAGGAGTGACATTGTCACTTTATCGGTCACTGTGCCTGGCCAGGCCCTCCTCTGCTGTCCGAATTCCCCGTGACTCTTCACCCACAATTTGGGCTCCTGATTTGCAAAAGCTGAGTCTGGGGGTATGTCAGCAAGATTTGGAGAGTGAGTTTCTTCCAGAGGTTCGTCTGGCCTGGGAGGGAGAGGCAAGGCAGAGGGCCACCTGAGCGGGGGGAGGGGCCTGTGATAGCGCAGAGGGTCTGTGCCCGCCCCCAGCGTGGAGCCACTGAAGCAGCAGGACCCCAGGGATGCATCCATGGAGCCCACTAGAACTTCTTATTGCCAAGGAGAATCCCCAGACAGTACAGAGCATCGGACAACCCCTCTCCGCCCTTCTTTCGTACCCCAACCATGGTGCGTGGTCTGGGAGGGGCTGAGCCTGAGCTAACCTTGAGGGGACTGTCCCAGCTGGAGAGATGCACAGCTCAGCAGGTGCCAGCGTAGCTGGGGGACAGCCAGGGACAGATGCTGTCCTCCTGGCCTCAGTACCAGGTCCGACCTCCAGAACCTTGGCCTGACCCCAGGGAACCCTGCATTCACTGAGATTTATTTTCCAGTGGAATATTCCACACGAGTCTAAAGGCTTCCTGGATTCTACTGAGCCTGAGTTGGTAAGATATCATTTGAATGGACAGGAAATCGTAAATCCTCTGAGGGGAATGGGGCTTTGAAACTGAATTCCTTCCCATTGAGAGGAAGGGACTCTGGGACCCGAGATGCACTTGGGGGCAGGTAAGGCCCCTGGGGCGCTCAGCACACGCTCCGGGACACTCACTGCGTGTGGCTGTGTGTGCTGCCTTGGCCACTTGGCACTGGCATCACGCGCCATTGGCTCCCTTGCAGAAACAGGGGATAGTCTCCCCCAGCCCCGGGGGGAGGGCCCCCTGCCGCTGCATGCCCCCGCCCAGGGCTGGCCCCCACGCTTGTGTGCTTGTCTGTCTGTCTGTTTGTTCCCCCGTCCTCTGTGGCTCCAGCCCCAGGTCACAGCATCCAGCAGCTGCGTCCCTGGTCCCTCCAAACGTCAGGCTGTGCCACCTGCTATGCTCCCAGCGGTTTCTGTAAAGGTCATTTACCCAGAGTCCTTTCCCTGCTTCCCTCTCTCTCCATCCCTCTCATTCAGTCCATCTTCCTTCCCGCCTTCTCTCCTCCCCCCAACACTCAGTGTCTCTTTGTCCCCCTCCTTTCTCTCCCCGTCTCCCCTCCTCCCTTTGATTTCTCTTCCATCCCTCTCTCCTCTCCCATTCATGCTCTCTTTATCTCATTCCTTCTTCTCTCTCTTTTCCTTTTTCTCCCCCTTTTCATCCCTTAACTGGCCACAGTTTCTCCTTTTCTTTGTCTTCCCTGGTTTTCCTAATTTTCCTTTTCTTCTTTCTTCTCTCCATTTATTCCTAATCCTCTCTGCTTTCTGCCTCTTCCTCTCCCTTGTTTCCCTCCATCATCTCTCTTCATTGTTCCTCTTTCCTTTCCCCCTGTCATCTCTCCCGCCCTCACACTTGTCCCTTCACCCCCCGTTCTGTCTCTCCAGTCCCTGTTCCCGTCTCCCTGTCTCTTACCCTCTGCTGCTCTCTCCCCTCTCACTCCCCCCGGGTACTTCCAGAAACATACCCATATATGGCCTCCATGTCAGGGATCACAAGTGGTGACGTCACGGGAGGGCCAACGCTCCGAGGTGCTCTCAGAGGCGAAGCGCGGGGCTGGTGCACCCCACAGGGGCTGAAGGCAGGGCCACAGCTTCCTCCGTGCAGCCTCCACACAGGAAATCTGAGATTCACAACATCTTATACTTTGGCTTGCTATCATTGGTCATGCGGTGGGCCCGAAATAAACTCCCGGCTTCAAGGGAGAGCGTTTCCGAGCTGCCAGGCAGAGCAGCCAGACGCTCAGGGAAGGAGTGCTCAGGGAGCATGTGCTGAATTAAGGCGCTCTCAGGAACATCCTCTTTCTTAGCCCCGAGCGGTGCCCTTGCTTCCGAGCCTAGCAGGTAACGCATGCTTTCCACTTGCTTACGCAGACCTGGAGCGAGGCTGTTGGGCTGGCTCATTCGGAGCCACTTCTCGTCGAGCTCCTTTCTTGCGTCTCCCTCTCCTGTTCCTTGGAGTCAGAAACCACGCCGGTGACTTTCCTCTCGGATCCGGGGGACAGCCGTTTGCATGTGCTTACCCGTTCTCGTGGACGGCCCCGTGGGCCGTTGTTCTTCAGAAACCACTCCGCTGTGGGCTTCTAAAAATGGACATGCGAAGGGAGTTTTCAATGATGCCATTGTTGGTTCGCAGGCCTGGGGCAATATGTATCAGACAAATGACTTTCAGAAATGCTTTTTGTTTTGGGTGAATACATATGGTCACGCATGGGTGCACCCATTTCCTGTGACATTTATGGCGCGCCTGTGCGTGCCCAGTATCATGAGGACGAGAGCCACCAAGTTGCCGTGGGCTGTGCCTGCAGTGGCCTGGGGTCTGGGAGAGGAGAGAGAGTTTGGAAACAAAAACCACGGCTCAGTGTGAGCAAGGAGAGATGCTGTGTGAGAACCCAGAGATGCAAGAATACTGTGTGTGCGTGTGTGTGTGTGTGTGTGTGTATGTGTGTGTGCACGTGTAAATATGAGGGCATGTTCAACCAGGAGAGGGCTTTTGAAAGGATGGGAGGGATGTCATCAGGCAGAAGGGCGGGGAGAGGGACTCACAGGTGGAGGGACAGCTCGGCCCAGGCAGACAGTCAGGCGGGCCTGGGTGTGGGTTGGTAGTGCAGTGTGGCTCCGGCAAAAGCCCTTGGAGGTCAGAAGTGGGGGTGAATCTGGGAGGGGGAGCTGGGGGCAGAGGCAGACCCCTCCAGGTCAGTCAAGAAGATGGAACATATTCTGATTGTTGTTTTTTTTATCCCCACCTGAGGACATGGTTATTGATTGTAGAGGGAGGGGAAGGGAGGGAGAGAAACATTGGTGTGAGAGAGAAACTTTGGTCTGTTGCCTCTCGCATGCACCCCCGACAGGGGACTGAACCCACAACCCAGGTGTGTGCCCTGATTAGGAGCCAGGCCCATACCCTTTCGGTTTATAGGGCGATATTCCAACCAACGGAGCCACACTGGCCAGGGCATAACCTGATCGGTTTTGAGCAGAGGAAGGGCAGGCGGGACCTGACTTCAGGAGGCCAGGGGAATGGACCGGAATGAGGAGGCAGTGAGGTGTGGCTGTCAGGGCGGACAGGTGAATGATGGAGACCCAAGGCCGTGCGGGGCCGAGCCTGCCCCTGCTCCTGCACAGGATAGAAGAGCCACCTCCATGAAGGGAGAGCTCATGCACGAGGCCAGCGCTGGAGGAGGCGCACAGGGGTCCCGGCTGAGCCAACGGGGCCAGCACACCGGCCCCAGCCCGGACGTCTGCCCTCAGAGGCCTGGGGCAGAGTGCAGGGCGGCAGCCAGGGGCCGATGCTCCAGCCACTGTCACAACAGTTGGATGGGTCCCGACAGCTGGTGGCAGCCCTGTTTATGGCACGCTGGCCTTGGGGGCTGGCAGGGGCCTCCACCCGGCACTGTGCTGGTTGCATCACCTGTTCTTGCACATGTAGGCCAGGCTGTGAGTGCCCAGTGGGGGAGGGGGGTCCTCTTTCTCCTCCCCAGGGTAGGGGCTCCCTATAACCCACCCTGGTGGCCTTACACAATCAGCATCCATGAGCGTCCACCCAGCCCTTGTTACCAGCCTGGCACGGGGCCCCGAGCTTGTGGCGATGTGTCTCAGTGACTCTTCCCAAAGACTCTTCCCAGAGGGGAATGTCACTCCCATTTTCCGGACGTGGAAACTGAGGGTCTGAGAGGTCAAGGGTGTTTCCTAAAGCCGGACAGCTGGGAAGTGCTGAAGCTGGGGATCCAATCCTGGCCTCTTGGTCTAGTAGCCCCCAGCGCCCACATTCAAAGCCACGGCCCCCCGACAGCCTCTCAGGGGACTGACACAGCAGTAAAAAGGCCCGTCCCTGGCACAGTCCGGGCATCCTAACAGGCCTGCAGATCAAGGCCAGGCTAGACTCAGGAGCGCCTTCCCGAAGGAGACCCCAAAATATCTCTGGACCTGATCAGCGTCCTTCCATGTCCGAGCTGCCGAGGGTCAGGCTGCCTGGAGGAGGCAGCTGTCACAGGGCTGTTGGCGTCTTGACCTCTCATCCTTAGCGCCGTCTCCTGGGCCAGTTAATGCCCAGGAAAATGAATGAAGCCGTTCAGAGCTCAGTGGCTGGGAGAAATGTTGGGGAAGGCAGTGGTGATACAAAAGTCAGTGATTCGGAACCTGCCTGAACTTTATAAAGAGAAAAAGACACGGAGGAGAGGGGTGGAAAAGAGAGGAGATAAGGAAAGCAGAGAGAGGAGAAGAAAAGATTTAACTAAAGGCAGATAAGGGCAGGGACAGAAAGGAGAAAGATCTTAGATGATTTTCGTGTGATCTCGATTTACAGATTTGTAGCTGGCCCTGAGGTTGGGCCTGGGGTGGGGGGGCCTGGGGAGGGCAGGCCTGCCTGCTCCACCCAGGCCTTCCCACACTGCAGTCTGGAGCTAGAGCTTCCAGAACCTTCTGCTGCCCAGGGGCCAAGGTGAGGGTCCCTGCTCTCCGCATGCCCAAACAGGGCCAGGCGAGCTGCACTGGGGCTATGGGGGGGGGGGGGGGGGGAGGGGCGGTGCTGCTGGAAGCTCACCCTGGACCAGCAAGCCCGGTCCCTCCTCACTCCCATCCCAGGCCGTTGGCACCGATGGTGGGGCCTGGCACTCCCTGAGCCCTGGGCAGACGCCGGGTCAGGGGCCCGGAATCCTGTGTCCAGACCTGCATGTGGTCAGACCCCATGGGTGGGTCTGGCTGCCGAAGGAGAAGGAGCAGGAGATGAGCCAGGAGGGGCGGGGGAAGGGTAGCTGTGTGGGGCCCAGACCCCTGGGCCGGGAGGGGAGGCCAGTGTCCTCCACTTGGGGCCAACTTTAAGGTGACCCACGGGCCGGGAGATTCGACAGCTTGGGGCCCAGAGAAATAAAATGGAAACTTGACATTCATGGAGGTTTTTCTTAGCTGGTACTCACGGCAATTCCATTTGGGATGGAGTCTTGGGTCAACGCTCTTCCTCCCCCCCCACTCCCCCACCTCCAACAGGCACAGAGGGTGAGGAGCAGAACCAGCTTCGTGCAGGTTCAAACCCCTGGCCGTCACCTCCACCCTGGGTGACCTTGGGCCAGTCATGAGCCTTCTGTGGGCCTCAGCTTCCCCTCCAGCCACCAGGGAGCTGAACCTGCATCGTGGGGTCAGCTGAGGCCTGCAGCCCCGAGCAGACCCCGCTGGTAACATCCAGCAACCCTGGCCCAAGCTCAGGGGCCTGAAGTCCTGGCGCCTGAGGGAAGCCAAGAGCTTGTAACCAGCATCAAAGCCTGGGATTAGTGATGCTGGGAGGAGCTTTTCAGCATCTTCAGAGGCCTTACACAAGGCTTAAACTCCCAGCAGCTGTGAGGCCCTGGACCCCAGCAGCAGAGGCCTGGCCAGGACTGCCTCCCTGGCAGAAGCCCACCCGGGGGCTTTGACCCGGGCCCCCTCTGCGGGGTGGAGAGGTGGTGGTCAAGTGAGGTGGACTCGATTCCCCTCTCCCTCCCCGCAAGGTTGGCTCACCCATTAGCCGGAGCAGAAACTTCCAGAGTAGCTAGCTCCTGGCGGCTGCTCAAATATTCGTTGTCAGAGGGCCTGATGTGAGGGGGAGCAGGCAGGCCCGGTCTCCACCCACTCTGCTGCTTACAGCCTGGGCCTCAGTCTTCCCATCCGGCCAATGGAAGAATCTTAGTCTCCTACCCACCCTGGGGGATTGAGAAGGTCAAAGGGTACAGTACACGAAAACGGCCAGAAACCGTGCAGGGGCCCATGGGCACAGCTATGCTTACGGTTTAGGTTTTAAAGCAGTAAGACCAGGGAGGGATGCGAGCACGTCATTGGGTTACTACCACAAGCCCTCCAGCGAGCAGCGTCTCCTCAGCCTCCTCGGGACCCTCTCGGTCCCAGGGAACAGCAGGTCCGAAAGCTAAGCTTCAACATAAACCTCTCGGGCATTGCAGGGAATAGGGTCGAGGACCGTGGGGGCGGAGGAACAGCCCAGGTCAATCCCCCACTTCTTCGTGTAGCCCAGGCAAGGCCAAAGCACTGGTTGTTAGGACTGCCTTTGATAGATAGATGATAGATAGATAGATAACTACATATAAACTGTTCTTTAGAAGTTTCCCGGCTCTCTAGGGAGACAGGCCAATAGCAACAGAATGCAAGTGGTGCCCTTGGACGCAGCTCAGGGTGCCTCAGCCATCAAATCAGGGGGGCTTCCTGGTGGAGGAGGTGCACGAACCGCATCTGGAAGGAGGACTGGTCAGGTGACCAGGCAGGGAAGGGGAGGGGACAGAAGGCAAGGAGAGAGAAGGGGAGAAAGAAAAAGGGTGGGAAGAGGGATCGGCAGCCTCCACCTGCAAATGGCCCGAGGACAGGAAGGGGCTTGTCCAGGCTCACATTCTTGACCTGAGTCCCTGGCGGAGGGGGCACTTGGTGTCCTGGAGGACAGCTGCCAGTCCCTTCTGTCCCCCACCCTCCCAGTCATGTTTCCTACCCTTGATTTGTTGATGAGACACCCAGAGAGCCACTTCTCCCATGGAAGCCCCCAGAGAGGCTCAGAGACCCCGCCCCGCCGGCTGGGGCCAGACCCCACTGCCCTGTCTGTGGGTGCGTCCGGATTTGAGAGGGGAGGGGAAGAAATGGGCGGGGGGAGGAAGGATCGCTTCTGCAAACGCGGTTATTGACCCTCAGCGCAGCTCGGTGAGGGCCCGAGCGTCCATGCCAGTTTCACAGACAACGAAACTGGGGCCCGACTTCAAAGAACGCTCACTGTGCTGGGTGCTTTCATGTGTCAACTCAGGGAAGCCTGTCCCAGCCACTGATGTCCTCATGTTACAGATGCCACCTGGGGGAGGTGGAGACCCCCCTGGAGACCACATTTGGGATGCTACGAAGGAGGCAAAAGAGGAGCCCCCCAGGCCCCACGGGTGGCCCCCTCTTGCTCGGGCACCCCGAGCTGGCCTTGAGCTGGCCACGCTCGAGCGCTGCCCCCTCTGCAGGCAAAGCCCGCTGCGCTCTCCCTTCCCTGGGAAAGGCTATTTTTTGTCCCCATCAGCCTGCCAGAGGCCCCCTGAGAGTGCTGGCCTCTCTCCAGGACTCGGGCCTGGAACCCGGCCCAGCCCCGAGCTGGAGGCTTCAGAAGTCAAGCTGGGCAGCATGAAGATGAGGGGAAACTGAGGGCAAGAGAGGGGGAAGGCATCACCCAGGGTCTGTGTTCCTGGGATTCCCAGAAAGAGCGCTGGATTTGAGTTAGGAAGATGGGGCCCCGGATCCTATCTTTCCAGCTGTCTGTCTTCATGCAAACCCTTCCCTTCCCTCCCTGGACCTTACATGCCTCATCTGTGAAATGGGAGCATCAATTCCTCCTGGGAGGAGTGGCAGGGTTGAAGAATCAATAAGTTAATTCTATAAAAAAATGCTCCTCCCTTCTAGGGCTGTTGTCAGGGCAATGCCATGAAATTATCGATAAGTGGAAAAGGCTCTGAACGCCGTCCTGGGCATGGGGGAAGGCCTGGAAAGTCTGGGATCGGCTGCTGGAGATCGGCTGCTCTGGGCAACCATCCGCTGGCCGCCCTTACCTCCCTTAGCGTCTGGTCAGGGGAGAGCACAGCAGCTGAGTGCTGTCCATGAGCCTCTGCTCGGCCCATAGCAGGGCCGACCGCTGCCGTGTGGTGAGGGGATGGAGGGGTCCCCACCAATGGCTTGCTTTATCCCTGTAAGCTGCCCACACATGTCTCAGCTCATGAATTGCTCCTATACCGTGGGGAAGTGGGTCGTCTCGTTCCTATTCTTACTGATAAAGGAACGAGGCCCAGAAAGGGGAAGTGACTTGACCAAGGTCACATAGCCAGGAAGTAGCAGAATTGCAACTAGACTTTAGAGTTCCTGACATCCATATCTAAGATCCTTCCACTCCTGCTGGTTCCCTCTTCCCTCAGGAACAATGCTCAACTCTGCACATACAGCGACCCTGTTGAGGTTGTCACTGGGGAACCCCCAAGGACAGTATTTGGGGTTCAATAGCACAGGGCTAAACCAAAGATCTCAGTGAGATGCAGAAGCTAGACCTGGAAGAGCTCTCGGACACCTGTGAGCCCAAATCCTCCTTTTGCAGTAAGAAAACCGGGGCCCAGGCAATGACGGACTCACCAAGGTCACCCAGCACCGCAGTGCTACCAAATGCAGCTACTAGCCTGACTTCTAGCACCACAGTCCAGGCTTGCCTGCTCTTGAACTTCATGTAAATTGAATCACGTGTCTATGCCCTTTGTTATTGGACTTCTTTTGCTCACTGTGGTCGGTGACATTCATCCTGTCGTGTGTAGTGGCAGTGTGTCTATTTCACCGATGCGTACTACCCTTCACGGGAATACACACGACGTAGCAATCTATCCAAATGTTCATAGACATCTGGGGAGTATCCAATAGGTTTTATTATGAATAACACAGCGCTGCTACCAGTACTCTTGAACTTGTCCCTCGGTGGACATATGCACATAATTCCCTTGGGCACAGAGCTAGGAGTGGAACTGCGGAGTCACCGCACATGGGTCTGTTCGGCGTTAGCAAACGCCATTGATTTTCCGGCGGGTTCCACCTTTTGACACGCCCACAAACGGAGCGGGTGTTCTGGTTTCTCCCCGTCCTTCCCGACACTTGCTGCTTCCCGTCTTTGCACCTGGGCCATTTGGGTGGGTGTGCAGCGGTGCCGCCCTGGGGTCTTAGTTTGAAGTTTCCCCAAACTGTCAGTAAGTTAATCACCCTTACGTCTGGTTATTGGCCATGGGGCTATCCTGTTTGTGAAGGGCAGGGACTAGTGTTTTGGGTAGCAGTTAATCAGAGCCACAAGAATGCTGCACACAAAACACCCCCAAAGGAGCATTTATTCTCATGCCCTGGGGCTGCAGGTGCACGGCAGGCAGACCCTGCTGGGGGGGCTCCCCCATGCAGGTGGTCACTCAGGCTGCCCTAGGTGGGTTCACTCTGGGGCCCAGGTCAGGGCCGTGCCTCCAGGGGGCGCTCTTCTCTCAGCGATGGCAGAAGAGCAGGCCCCACTGCGCAAGCACAAGTGGAGCAAGCGGCTGCTTGATCATGTCCACCACATCCCCTGGCCAGAGCAAGTCCACGGTCAAGCCAAATTTCAGTGCGGAGGGAAGGAGACTCTGCCTCCAGGGAGAGGGGTGAAGAGTTGTCAAGCAAACCGAATTATAGCACTGGCATTTTCAAAACACCTCATGTGACTCTAATGTCCAGCCAGGGCTCAGAACCACTGACCCAGCGTCACGCTGCCTGCCAGCCAGGCAGAAAGAAAATCGGGCTTAGCTGCTTTTACTCTATTTCCTAAAAGCAGCTGACACAACCCAAGTCCATTTCTCCTTGAGGCAGTTTTGGGTTTTTTGTTTTCTTTTCTTTCTCTTCTCTTTCCTTCCCTCCTTCCTTTCTTTCTTTCTTCCCTGGAATGAACGTGGCGAATTATTTTAACAATTGATTTTACCTAGACCCTGACGTTTTAAGTAACAGGCCCAAGTCTGACTTGTCTCCGGCATGCTCAGCCCCAGCACCGGGCAGAGGAATGGACGAATGCCGGGGTGGGGTGCTGTTGGCTAGTTGGAAGGAAGGAGTGTAAGCACCGTTGAGTAAACACCATGAGGGCAGGGATTTTTGTCTGTCAGGGGTCACTGTCGTATCACCAACGCTTAGAAGAGTGCCCGACGTAGAGTGGGTGCTCAGTGAGTAACCTCTCAGGTAACGAAGCACACACACATGTATGCAGAGGCTGTGTGGAATGGAAGCAAGAGTGGCGGATGAGCAGATGGTTGGTCAGATGTATAGCGGGGTGGATGGGAGGACAGGTGGAAAACAGATGGATAGGTGGACAGATGGGACGATCAGAGGGTGGACAGCGGAGGGATGGGTGGATGTTGGGTGATTGGACAGACAGGTGAGCAGATGGGGAGGAGCATGGACGATGGTGTAGATGGGTGACTAGATGGTTGGACAAATGGATGGATACGTGGACAGATGGGAGTGTGGACGGATAAACGACTGGGTGGGTGGACAGATGGATGCATGGGGGGTGAATAAGTGGACAGATGAGTGAGTGGTGGGGTGGATGGTTGATAGATGGGTGGACTGGAGAACAGATGGGTGGGGACATGGGTAGACACATGAGTGCTTAGATCATCCTGTAACAAAATGAATGGGTAAAAAGTGTGCGGCTGCCAGAAGATAGCACAGCCTTCTCAGCGGGTAAACGTAGCTCTCTTGCAACACTGTTGGTGACCAGGATGGTTTGGGTCTCCCCGCAGGGCTTTCTGATCGGCTGCCTCCTCCTCCCCACTGAGGGTCTCCCCCGGAGGCCAGGGCGAAAGGCTCAGGAGGATGGCCACGGAGGTGAGCGCCCCGGGCGGACAGCGCGCCATCGGGAACGAGGAGTACAGCCTGTACAGCAGCCTGAGTGAGGATGAGCTGGTCCAGATGGCCATTGAGCAGAGCCTGGCTGACAAGACGCGGGGTCCAGCCACTGCCGAGGCCGCTGCGTCCACCCGTGCCAACCGCCAACCTGCCCATTTGTGCCCAAGGACCAGGTAAGCAAGGAGAGGCCGTCTGGGGCCTGGACAAGGGGCAGATCTCGAACACTTTTAACCCCCAACCAAGCTGTCCTGGCCTCTAGGGTATATTGTAAAGCCTTATGACTTACAGTTATCATCTAAAGTTACTGAGCTCTGGCAGGGCCAAGTACCGTGTCAGGGGCTAATGCACTTTGCGTCATAAGGACTTTCTGGGGGCTCTGGGCTGGATCCGCACTTTATGGATAAAGAAACTGAAGCTCAGGGCTCAGCAGCTAGTCCAAGGTCACACACTGAATAGATGGTGTTGCAGAGATTGGAACTGGCTGGTCCCAGAGCCCAAGGCCTGGCCCTGCACGGCTGGCTGTAGGTTTGAATGCAGCAGAACCGACATCGGAGTCTGTCCGGAGCTTCCAACCCCATTTGCGCAGCCTCCCTGGGAAACGTGCCGGAGGAGCGAACAGCGTCCACTCGGCACGGCCATCCTGCCCCCTTGCCCCGGCCCCCCTGTCTCAGGGTGACCCCATGCCCCCAGCAGCAGGACCACCCCGAGCAGCGTCAGTCACACCGGGAGAAGTAGGACTCGGGCCACCATCACAGCTCCCCATACGTGCCATGCTGCCTGTCCTAGTAGCCACACTGACAAGTGAAGAGAAGCAGGTGAGATTCATTTGTGCCTAAAATAGTATCATCTCCACGTCATCCATATAAAAATGACGAAAGAGATGCTCACATTCTTTTGTTTTTTCATAGCCAGTCTTGGGAGCCCAGTGTGTGTCTGCACTCACTGCACCTCTAACCCAGACGCCCACTTCTCAAGGGCTCACTGGCCTCGGGTGGCCCGTGGCTGCCGTACGGGACAGTGCAGATCGAGGGGCCACCTTCTTTGTAAGGGACAGGAGCCAGAAACGTAATTAAACATTGACCCATAAATGCTTTTAGAAAAGAAATGCAAAGATTTAAAAATGCTTCTGCCCATCCCTGAGTCCCAGTCAAGTGTGTACTGGGACGTGGGGACAGGGGGACGGGCCCAGCTGTGACAATTGTGTCTGTGCTATCTTGGGGCATGGACCTCAAGTCTCCCGGTCTCCAGCAGCCAGCTGACTCCCTGTGTGACCTCGGGCAAGTCACTTCACCTCTCTGAACCACACTTTCCTTCCCTAATCGTAATAGGAACATTGGCGACAACAATAAACCAGCCCTTCCCGACGTCCAGCCCCGGTTGGCCGGGATGAAGGTGGGTGACGGTGCCTCTCAGCCTGTCCCCTGACGAGCCTACCAGGGTGGTCCCCCAGCGACTCCCAGTCACAGAGGCTGGGCCACCTCTGCCCGGTGGGCTGCGCGGAGGCCTGGGATGTCTGTCACCAAGGGAACCTTCTCAAGGGGAGAGTGGGCAGCCTCCTCGGGCAGCTGGACGGCTCCAAGTTCCTGAGCTGCCCCCGAGGACGTCCCCTGTGGGGACCCAACCTGAAAAACAGAAGCCCAGAGCCAGGGGCTCCTGGCGACCTGGGCCCTGGGAGGCCCTGGTTCCGGTTGGGGCCAGCTCAGTCTACTAAGTCAACCACAGTTTCCTCTTTCTCAGGAGGGGGTCTGAGAGAAGGCAGCCTCCCAGGCTCCGGCCCAGGTCGGCGCTTCCTCGGCCTCTGCAGCCTTCCCCCCCTCACCCCCCTGTGTGGGGGCCCCACCAGGGGGTCCTGCCCACGCTTCAGGCCTTAGAACAGAGCGGCTGGGCCCTGGTCTCTTCCTTTCTCTAGTGAACAAGGAAGTCGAGACCCACCGGGGGCAGGTGCAAACAGTCGTCCGCCTCCTGAGAAAATAAGCTCGTAGAGAGAAGTAAAATGACTTACCCAAGGTCATGCGGTCCTCAGCTAAGACCCAGGCACAAGCAACACAGGGGGGCGAGAATCCAGCCCTGCCTCCTGTCGCTTTTTAAAAAAGATTTTATTTATTAGTTTTAGACAGAGGGTGAGAGAGAGAGGAAGAGAGGGAGAGAAACATCAGTGTGTGGTTGCCTCTCACACATCCTCCGCTGGGGACCTGGCCTGCAACCCAGGCATGTGCCCTAACTGGGAATTGAACCAGCGACCCTTTGGCTTACAAGCCCATGCTCAATTCACTGAGCTACGCCTGCCAGGACTTTTTTTTTTCTCCTGTCACTTTTTAAAAAACATTTTATTGAATTTATTGGGGGTGACATTGGTTAATATAATTATGTAGGTTTCAGGTGTACAGTTCTGTAACACATCATCTGTACCATGTACTGTGTGTTCACCACCCAAAGTGAAGTCTCCTTCTGTCACCATTTATCCCCCTTCACCCTCTTCTGCCTCCCCCACCCCCCTCTCTCTGGTCAGCACCACACTGTTGTCTGTGTCTGTGAGTTTTTTTCTTTGCTTAACCCCTTCCCTTTTTTCACGCAGCCCCTCCCCCCGACCCCCTCCCCCCCGGCCTCTGACAGCTGTCAGTCTGTTCTCTGTGTCTATGAGCCTGTTTCTCTTTCGTTTGTTAGTTCCGTTTGTTCACTGGAGTCCATCTAGGAGTGAGGCCGCGTGGTGCTGGTCTTCCTCTGACCGGCTTGCCCCGCTCTCCATGCGACCCCAAGCCTCCCAGGTTCAGCTCTGTCTGCCCCTTGGTCTCTGAACGGAAGCTGGGCCCAGTGGGCCCCGCTGGGGCAGCAAACCCCATGGATGTGATTTCCCGGTGACTCCCCTCCTCCCCCAGGACTCTCCGAGCCACCCCGCACGCCCAGCACACAGCCGTCCTCCGAGTCCTTGCAAAGCCCCTCGGGCCGGTGCTCCCGTGCCCGTTTCCTGCGTGAGAGAACGTGGGCGCGGCCGGGCCGGGAAGGACCCGAGCCTGCCCCGCTCTGCCGTCCTGACCCTCGGCCGGCTCTGCCGGTCCTACCGTTCCCTTCCCCCCCTCCATCTCAGACTTGGGGTCTGGGTCTCCACCTCCCACCCACAGAAATTCGGGGGCCCTGAAGACGAGAGACACATGGACGGCACTCACACGCAAGACACGGCGTCACTCTTAGGAGCCGGTAGAGTCCTCGTTCACGTGTATCCCCAAAGATCATAGTTTCCACCCGGCCAGACCCAGGGCTGGTTTAGGGCAGGACATCACACGGGTCCCCAGGGCACCCACAGGGCCAGCTCCTCCTCATCCTTCAGGCCTCAGATTGAAGGTCACCTCCTCAGCAAATCCTGCCTGCACGCCCGGCCAGGCCAAGTAGGCCGCCCCCTCACTCACTCACTCGCTCGCTCGGCTGTTTCCTCCCCGACCCCGACTCACAGTGTCCCTGTTTCGGCTGTTAACCTGTGCACCCCTGGAGGGCGGGGCCTTCCCGGGGTTCCTTCCTGGGAAGCCCGGTGCCCGGCGCGGTGCCCGGCCCGGTGAATCTGTGATGAATGAATGGGCGGATAAAGGCCTGAACAAAGCAGCAGCAGGGTGGAAAGAGAAGTGAGTCTGGAGGTTCGAATCCTTCCCTTACCGCTTACTGGCTGTGTGACCTTGGGCGAGTTATTGACCTTTCTGAGCCCCAACAGCGTTCTCTTTAAAATGGCAACAACAAAAACTTGCGGAGCCCAGCTTGCAGGGCTCCTATGAAAAGCAAATAAGAATAAGATGAGGAAGGCACGGGAGCCCGGAATCCTGCTGCTTGAAGAGGCCTCCCCCCACCTCTTCCCCGAGTGCCCGCCGCACGTCTGCCTCTGCTTCCCGGACAGACAGACGTTTGTGTCACCCTAACAAGGCATCACCTGGCCCCAGCTACACTGTGTGACCTCCTTGGGGCCAGGGGGCAGCTCTTCCTCAGCGAGGAGCCTGGGTCATTCACTGTAGACGCCCAGGGACCGTTTCTAGCCAGTGAGTGCACTCTGAAGCCAACAAGGTCCTTTAGGAGTGTAAGTTACCGTTACCGTCTCACGAGCAAAATGACACCTGCGGACGTGAAGGTCGCCTGAGTCTTCGGGATCCTAGAAACGGAAGCCAGGTCACAGCCCAGGAAAAAACATAACGTGAGGATCATCTTCCGAGTCTTGGCCCACTGAGGGCTCCTTGGAAGGCAGACCCGACTTCCTGTCCCATGGAGAAGTAGGGTGCGGGCGCCACTGGCCAGAGAGGGGTGACCAGGGACCCCAAGGTTACCATGATGGACCAGCCAGAGCGGGTCCAGGAAGCTGGGACTTCAGTCTTCGAACTTCTGCATTTTATTTAAAGTTGCATTTCTGAGAAGACAAAGGAAGAAAGCAGGAAGCAGGAACTTGCTTGGGCTGCTGTGTGCACCCGGTAAACAATTCACCACACACTTCTAACGTGGCACATGCCCGCTGGCCTCTGGGTGTGAATCAGGCCTGGCCCTGCCCTCCCCGGGCTTGAAGACCGAGGAGGATGAAGGCACAGAGGTAGAGGAAGGGTGCAGCAAAGGGGCTCGTCTCCGTTTCAGAAGGGCGCAGAAAGTGTCTCTTCATTTAGCCCAAGAGGTGGGCTTTGCAGGATGAATAGGAGTTCACTGAGCAGGCTGGAGGAAGCAAACTTCTCTGAGACTCAGTTTCCTCACCTGCAAAAGGGAGCCAATTACATCTCCTTCACAAAGTAGACACACGGGCTCAGGACGAAATGAGATGCTTGGTGCCGTGTGCCTATGACAAGACTTGGCACGTAGCAAGCGCTCAACGAATCTCGGCTATGTGTGGGAGGCAGACATTGCGGCTGGAATTCCTGCTCTCCGCTCTGAGTGCTCTCTGGCCAGCCCAGCAAAGACAGCTCGGCCAGTGGCAGAGCGAGACGCCATGCTCATGGGTGGTGGGCTGATTCCAGAGACCTGTGGGAAGGGGGCGGAGGTGGCTACGCCAGGTGAGCCCTTCCTCTCCCTGCCCGGGAGGGCCGACACGCAGCCGCACCGCACTGAGACTACCATATGGGACGTCACCCTCCAAAGGCTTTGCTTTGCTCATTTTGTTTCACTCATTTAAATGTATCAGGTGCCTAATGTGTGCCGGGCCCTGTATTCCTGTCACATGTAGGGCTGGTGCCAGGGCCAGAGGAGAGAACAGACACTGGACTCGGGCACAGTGCCGGGCAATGGCACACTCTCCTGTTTGTTAACTCCCTCCCCTAGTAAGTTGCCTGGACGCCACCTGCGCAGTTTGACACCTTCCTGGGGCTGGGCCTAAACTTCTATGAACTCAGGCCGGGCTCCGGGAGAGGATTGTCATGAGAGCTCTGCTCCCTGCTCTGCCCGAGTCTGAAGCCAGGGCCCGCTGGGCTGCAGGACAGGGGCTGCTGGGAGCCGGAGGTCGTGCTGTGCTCCTGACCCAACACCTGCCCGCCCACACGGAGGACAGACCCTACCTGGGCCTCTTCCAGGGCATGACCTGTGCCCACATCCCGCCAGGCTCCTCTCACCTCCGATGAGTCAGCCAGGTGGTTTCCCCGCTCTGGGCCTGAGAAGGAAGTGGGGCCGCACCGCTGAGAAGAAAGAGCACGGAACCCAGCCGGGGCCCGGCTCCCCCAGCACTTTCGGCTCTCTGCTCAGAGGCGCGGAGCCCCCCCCGCCCGCCCCCCACACCCAGTGGCTGACGTCCACTTTCAGGGCTCCCAGGACGAGTCCTCCTGCCCCTGTCTCGGCCTCCGCCCTGGGGCCCTGGGGTTGCGAGTGTCTTTGTCTCCCACCCCACCCCTTGGGGGTCCATGAAAACAAGCGTCCCACTTGCCTGTGCCCCAGGCCCGAGCACGGAGCTGGGAAACGCTTGTTGAGTAGAATTCAGTTTGTCCATTTCCTCCTCTGCAAAGTGGGACCCGTGCACCCCCAGCCTCCATCCTGGTGGCGGGGACGATGGACCTGAGGCATGATCCCTGGGGCTGGCACGGTGGCCGTCTCGCTGCCACCCGCCCCCACCTTGCTGTCTCGCTGCTGCTGTTATTACTGGGCCACCAGAGAGAGGGCCCCGTGCCGGGCTGGGGTCTGCTCTCTCCCGGTGCGCACCACCCCGCTGAAGCCCCCCCCCACCGACTCTGGGAGGGAAGGCGTTCGGGTTTGTTCCTACCGACCTGCCTGTGTTAGATCTTCACGAGGTGCTTTGTTCTCGCTTTCCGGCTGCACGGGTGCTTTCCCACGGTAGAGCGAAACGCCAGACACGAGAATCCACTCTGTGTGTCCGGCACATACTTCCGTCATTAGCAGCACACGGTACTATGCCTTGGAGCTTAGTAACTGTAGTGAAATTTAATTGATATTTTACAAAATGGGAGGCCACACATGGACCCATGAGGACGGGGGCCGAGCCCCCAGGACCTCGTGGAGACAGAAGCCTGCCCGGCACGCCGGCACGCTCCCCTTGCCGGGGCCACAAGCAAGCACAGAAAATAACCCTGAACCTGAGGGCGTTCAGGGCCAGGGGACTCGGTCTCTCAGACCTGCCCGACACGCTGACTTTCCGCATGAGGTCGCTGCAGCAAAGGCTCGCCGGCTATACCGGCAGAGAGGAAGTCCCCAGTGTGGTCCCGCAGCCTCCTGTTGCGAAGGAGGAAACTGAGGCACAGGCAGGGCCAAGGGCTTGCTCCAACCTCAGGGCCTGTCGGTGTGGCGGCCTGAGAGCTCGAAGGGTGGGGGGAGACCGGGACCCTGGGGGAGGGAGCACGGTGTGGGGGGCTCTGCTCTGGAGGGGGTGCAGGAGACCAGGCTGGGCCTGTAGGGGGTGCCCGCGGTGCCAGAGCCCGACCCCTGGGACGTGGGACCAGCCTGGGCCACAGGCCCCGTTCTCAGGACAACCCCAGCTAACCCAGATCAAGGAGTGGCCACCGCACCTCCTTTCGCCCCTTCCACCTTCACAACAGCCCCACGGGGTGAGGGTGCTGAAGCTCGGAAAGGCGAAACTGTGCTGACATTGGTGGTGGGCAGGGTCGAGCCCCCCCCCCCCCCCCGTGCATGGCCGTCTGCCAAGCGCTTCACACCAAGCACTTCGCCAGCCCTCTGAGACCGGCCGTTCCAGACACCAAAGCCCAGAGAAGCTCAGCCGGTCCACGGTCACACGGCCAGGAAGTACCAGGGCCTGGATTTGAACCCACGTGGGTCTGACTCCAAGCCCTGGCTCCAAAGGCCTTTCTTGGGCATCATGTGCTGGGACCTTGATACTGTTTGTTTCCAACCCTGGAGCCAGCGAGGCGGGGGCAGGGACAAAGACCGGCTTGGCCTTCCAGCCTTGTCCCCGTGTCCCCACCCCCCATGAAGCTCTCGCCCATCCCCGAGGCCCAGCCCCTTTCATCCTGGGACCTGCCGCTGACACTTCTCACATCCTCCCGGGCGAAGAGCGTCACCTTGCTTCATATCTGCCTCCCGTGTGGTTGGCTGGGGAAGGGGGCCGTAGGAGCGGGGTTGAGGTTAACCTCATTGTTGTCTTATATGGTCATTTAAATCTCCCAGGGCTTCCTCCAAGGGCCAAAAATAATCTGAGACACAGCAGCTGTGTCCAGCACGCAGAGAGGACCGGGCCATCTGCTTTGGTTCAGAGCCCTGCGTCTGTCTGTCAGTCAGTCCCTCTCTCCCTCGCGCTCCCTCCATCCCAGGTCCTGCCTCCGGCCATGACCCGCTTCTCGTATGCACAGTACTTTTCCCTGTTTCACTGCTGCCCTGCGCCCTCCAGGTCCACGGTGCCTCCTGAGAACCCGCCGGCCTTGGGCCACTTGGGCCTCTTCCAAGGGGTCATGCAGAAATACAACCGCAACAAGACCTCCCAGCTGGCGTAAGTGACCCCGCGGCCTGCCCCCCGGACCATCCCAGCGCGCTCTCCTAAATGGGGTTGGCGGGGGTGGGGGTGGGAAGCAGGCCCACAGTCCCCAGGCAGGGGGGTCACTCTGAAGGGACCTGCCAGGCACAGCCCTCCCCGGTATGCCCCCCTGAGGCCCAGCTGCTCCTGCTGAGGTGGGCTCGGTGATCACAGACACTGTCCTCGAGCGATTGCCAGCCATGCTGTGATTGTAACGAACGCTCAGTGCTCCCAAGTGAGCTCTGTGTGCTGGGGTGGCCCCAGGGGGCTCTGAATGGGGGGACCCAGCAAGAGGGGGCTTTGGGGGGATGGCCCTGGAACTGCAGAGGCCCGAGCAGCTCAGAGCTCCAGCTCTGTTTGTCTTGGGTTTCCCCCCACCCCTTGCTGTCACCCTGGGGTTTGTTTTGCTTTGTTGTCTCTGTCTGTGCCAGGTGCTAAAATCCAGGCATAACCCGAGCTACGGGAGGGGTTCTGTTTGCTGGCACCGGGGTGCTGGGCTAGGTGTGTCCACAGGAAATAGCTCTGTACCGTTGGCTTTTCTGCTCCCCACGCTGACCCCAGAGGAGGCAGCTGAAAGCCAAAGAGGGGCCCCATCTCTGGAACCCCCATTCCCTTGCCCAGTTCCGTCTCAGGGAGGGGAGGAGGCCACTGGCCCATGCCTGGTCTCCCCTCCCCAGCCTTTCTCAAGCCCCCACTTCCTTGGTGCTGCAGGTGGGACTTGCACTGAGCAGAGAAGGGGGGAGACCCAGGTTCTGGTCTCCGCAGCGCTGGGGTTTGCTGCGTGGCTGCCTGCGAGTCTCTGTGCCTGACTGCGGCTCCCTTTTCCGTGAGAGAGGTTGGAGGGGACGGAGTGGGCTCCAGGGGCCTGTTCAGCTCCTTAGTCTCTGAGGGTCTGCTCCCCCCAACCCCCCCGCCACCCTCCAGCAGCCACTCCCACTCTCAGGGCAGGCACTTCAGCTGAGCAACGGGAGAAGCCATCAGTGGAGGGTGCCCGAGAGCCCCAGGGCTCCCGGGCCACGGCTGGCAGAGACCCGGGATGGGTGGCGGGTCCTGCAAGCGTCCTCATGATGCCGCACACCCCCGAGGCCACAGGAACGGCCAGCCTACCTCCGTTCCCTGGACGGGACACACCCCCCGCTGGGGCTTTTCCTGCCCCCACCAGGGGCTGCTCTGGCCGCTCGCTCGCAACAGGAACTCATCGGGGTGGCAGTGATGGCGCTGATGGGGACTTCAGGGCTTGTCTGGTCAGTTACCCACGGTCCTTGCTGGGTCTGTAACTCAACCGGCATCCATGCTCTGAAGCTATTAATAACCGGGGAGGCTGAGAGCTGGGAGGAAGTCTGCTCACGCTGGAGGAAGTGGCGGAGGGTAGAGGGGCTGGCCCTGGGGACCATCCGGGCCTATCCCGGCCCCCAACAGGGGTGGGTCCTGTCCCACTTCTCCAGCCGGGAAATGGGACCGTGGATGCAGAACGTTCCCCAGGAGCGGATCGCAGCCCTGGTCCTCACTGACTCTCCAAGGGTGGGGGCAGGGAGCTCAGTGAGTGCAGGCATGCATGGGCAAATGAATGGATGGGTGGATAGATGAATGAATGAATGAATGCACGAACAAATGAAGTGGTGTTAATGAGCCAAGCAAAGAAGTTATTATTTGCATTAACCCTCTTTTTGGCATTCAGAGTTTAAACTGCGAGGCCTTCAGACTTATTCATCCTTCAAGTATTTCAGTCTTTTGGCTGCTAAACGTGCTGGGGTTAGGGTAAAGGCCAGGAGCAAGGAGGGGAGGGAGCTGAAGAGATCCTTAGGGAGAGGCTCATGGCAGACAGCGCCCTCTGGGGGGTCTGTGCCTTCACTCGGGGTGCTCCCAGCACAAACGGCCCCCGGGTGAAGGTGCTCGGTCAGCGAGCTGGGCTCAGGGAAGGGGTTGCATTATGGCTAACACCCCCCTGGGGGCCAGCTGTCCATCCCTTTGCAGGCTGGCACCACACGCCTGAATCCTCCCGGTGGAAGTGGCCGTGGTGTGACATTAGAGGCAGCCCCGGAAACCCACAGGGACAGAGGGGTCTCCGAATTCTCTCTCTGCCACCAGTGAGCTTTGTCTAAAAGGGACCCTCGGTTTCCACCTGTGGAGGCGAAGGGGCTCGCCACGTTTCTACCCGTTTCTAGCCGAGTTCCCCCGCACGGCACCGGCACCAGCTTGGAGATGAAAGCTGTGGGGCCACCCCAGGGCACTCCCGGGGCAGGGGGTTGGACAGCAGCAAGGCTTGATGCAGACCCCCCACCTTTCCCTGTGTAGGCCCGTGTGTCCTCTCATGCTCTAGGGGCGCCACCGCAATGGACGTTTTGAATGAGATATAAATACAGTTCCCAGAGAAGCAAGCAGAACTCCGATAAGAGAGAGGCTATCTTTTGGGAAATAGAAGGGATGAAGATGTGAAATAATGGTTGGGGTTCCTAGGTTCTGGATTCTTCCTCTCCCCCTCTTCTCCCCCCCCTTCTCCTCTCCTCTCCTCCCTCCCTCTCTCCCTCCCTCCCTCTCTTTCTTTCTTTTCCTGAACAAAATATTTATTGAGCAGCTATTATGGACCAGCCCCTGCGCTGGGCCCTGGGAATTAAGCCATGAGAGATAAAGATGGAAAGACACTGTCTCTGTCTTCTTGGGACTGTTAGTCCAGCAGGGGACAGACAGCAGTTGAGGCTGTAAAGGCCAGCGGTCACATGAGGGGTTATGACTGGAGACAGGGGAAGGCCGACCTGGGCGGGCAGGCCGAGGAGAGGGCCAAGGTCAGGGCCAGTCCCCAGGGCACACCCACTGGGTTAGTAAGGATTTTTCTCTGTATGGCTGAGGACACTGGCTGCAAGGGGGCTGGGCACCTGCCCCAGACCAGCAGGGGCCAGCAGAACAGAGTGACCCCCATAGCCGACTCCACTCCTGGCCACCAGCAGGCCCTGCGTTCCCACTGGGAGAGAGGCCGCCCGGCCCAGCCCCTGCCCCACCGGGTCCTGAGGACTGGCCCGCCCTTGTTCCCACAGGCCCGTGGACCCTGTGCTAAAGGCCATCAAGGAGGATGATGAAGAGGCCTTGAAGGCTCTGATCAAGGTGGGGAAGAACCTCTCCGAGCCCAACAAGGAGGGCTGGCTGCCTCTGCACGAGGCGGCCTACTACGGCCAGCTGCGCTGCCTGAAGGCCCTGCATCGAGGTGAGGCGGCCGCTCTGGGTGCGGCCAGAGGCGGGAGCGGGACTCGAGGGCACAGGCTCCTTCCTCCCAGAGCTTCGTGCTCTTCGTCCTGCAGCCTGGGGGAGGGGGCAAGGCACGGCGCCGCTTCCGTGGCAGAGTTCAAGTCGCCAAGCCGGCAGAGAGAAAATGACCTGTCACCCCCCCTGCAAAAGCCTTCCCCAACCCACCCAGCCTCTGCAGGCCTAATTCCTAGGAAAGCACTGAGGGAAGATTGACTTTTGGGAGAGCAACTGCCAGCTTATTCTAGAATGTTCCAGGGACTGGTGTGGAAAAATGGCAGCCGTGCCTGTGCTCGCCGAGACCGTCCCCCACAGCTGCAGGGCCAATCACGCCTCCTCTCTGAGCCTCGCTTCCCCCCATAAGCCAGATGTGGGTGGGTCACACCTGCAGTGGCACAGACCCCAGACAGCCCGCCACACTCCGGGGCAGGAACAGCTGCACGAGACTGGGCTTCCAGCAGCGGCTGGTGGGACTGTAAGGGAAAGATGGGGTAACTCACAGACGGAGGAGGCCCAACCAGGGAAGGCTTCGCAGAGGAGGTGGCCTCTGAGCTAGATGAATATGACCAGGAAGCTGAAAGAGCCCTGTGAAAGCTACTGAGTCCAGGGCCAAGATGACAAAGGCAGTCTGGGTGGTAAATTCAGGCAGATGCCATGCAAGTTTGTCCTTGGCATCGGGGAGGACACTGTGACCACCTGGTGTGGGGTGCAGGGCGGTTCGGAGAGAGGCAGGGACCTTCCTCCTTCGCTAACGTAGTGGGCTGCCCTCCCCAGAATACCCAGCAACCATCGACCAGCGCACCCTGCAGGAGGAGACAGCTCTTTACCTGGCAACGTGCAGGGGACACCTGGACTGCCTCCGGTTCCTGCTCCAGGTGGGCGCCGAGCCCGACATCGCCAACAAGTCCCGAGAGACACCGCTCTACAAAGGTGAGCCCCTGGTAGGCTTCTCTGAGGAGGCGCCCGGAACCTAGGTGGGCCCTTGGGAGCATTGCTCCTGAGGTGAATACACCCCTGCCCCCGGGGCTCCTTCAAAGGGGCAGCCTCTTTTGGATGCATAACCCAGGTAATGGGCTCTTTCCTGCGGGCATGTATTCAGCCAACAGTTCCCAAGTCCTCCATGGGCTGGAGGCGAGCTGAGGGCTCACGGTGGAGAGGAATCGTCCATGCCCAGTGCTCCCCCAGTCCAGGGGGCACCTGAGGGCGGGGCGGAGCACGCCTCAAGGCACCTGGGAGCCCAGGCAGGGGCCCTGCCGTGGGGGAAGGGTGACCACGGGAGGGCGTGCCTGCGCTGAGCCTGGACAAGCAGGGGACGAGCATAAACAAAGACAAAGAGGTATGAGGGAGAATTTGTTTATCCAGGATGTTTAAGAAAACCACGAACTCCTGGCTGAACCCACACATCACCCAAGGACACTGGGTACCCTAGCAAGTGCCCCGAGTCGAAACCTGAATAATCACAGCGGCTGGCATGTACTGAGCGCTGACTCCATGCTGGGCACTGTCCTTTCACTCACCCTCGTAGTCATCCTCGTAGGAGGTGGGTGCTGCTAGCATGCCCACGTCACAGGGGAGGTACCCAGGAGCACACCCAGACCCGGCAGACCGGGAATTTAAACTCAGGGAGCAGGGCACCAGCCTATGCCCTGAACTCCTACCTTCCAAAGCATCCAGTCCGTGCCCCCATGCTTAAACAATCAGCCAAGGGTCTTGCAAAAGGGAGATGGCCTTTACACTTGGAAAGACTGCAGAAATCCCTGGTTTCCCATGGGTCTGGCATCTGGCACCTGGAGCACTCGGTAGGCAGCACGCCCTGGGTAGCTGGCGGCCGGGTCCACTGCAGGCCTGTGGTAGAAGTGTCTCCCCGGGGACCCGAGTCCACCCAGCCCCCAGAGCCATCGCCTGGAGCCTCAGCTGTCCCAGAGAGAGCTCCTAGGACGTTGGGTGATGCACAGCTGAGGCCTGGGCCTTGGTCCTGCATGAGCTCCAACGGTATGCTAAGCACCATGCTAGAACCTTCCATGCCCTGCCTCACCTGGTCTTCCCACAGCATCTTCTCAGGAGGGTTTTGTTATCTCTGCTTTCCAGGCGAGGACACCAAGGCTTGGGGATTCGGGGAGCTTTGCCTGGGGTCCCATTTGGAACATGACACAGGCAGCCCCCACTCCTTCTCAGCAGCCCCCTGGCTGGCCCAGAGAAGCTTCCAGGGGTAGTGGGTTTGGACGGGCACCCACGCTCCCTGGTGCTAACTCTGAGCAGACCCAAGGGTACATTTGGGGTCCAGAGAGGCGGGAGGCTCCGAAGGGAGGTTTGGTCAGGTTGAGAGAGACTCGCACTGTATGCAGAAGGTCAAGTTCACCCCAGATGAAGTGAGCAGCCTTGGAGGAGGGGATTTGAACAGGAATATGACACCGTCCTCCTCCTCCCCTTCTGCCTGTGGCAGAGGACTAAAGCAGGTGGCACTGGAAGGGGGTATGAGTTCAGGGCACCCTGGAACGTTCCAGGGGGCAGAGATCTTTCCAGACCCAACGACCTGGGTTCGAATCCCAGTTCTGCCACTTACTGTCTGTGTGGCTCGGACAAGTCACTTAGCCTCTCTGTGCTTCATTATCCTCGTCTGTGAAAAGAGATAATAACACAGCATATTTTAAGGATGGTGGGGAGAATTAAATTAGTTAATCACGTAAAGTGTTTAGAGCAGAGTGCCTGGCACATAACCAAGAGTATGCGCGTGTCAACAAACACCACTGCTTGCTAGCATGGCTGTTACTTTTCGTTGCATATCCTGTGCGGGGCCCGAAACTTAGTGCAGAGTCAGAGGATATTTCCTGAATGAATGGCCGATGCGTGAGTGAGTGAACGGACGAACAAATGAAGCCTTGGCTGGCCAGGTCCTGCCGGGGGCCCTGCTGACTGTCTCGCTTCTCCCCGGCACAGCCTGCGAGCGCAAGAATGTGGAGGCGGTGAGGACCCTGGTGCAGTACAAGGCAGACACCAACCACCGCTGCAACCGGGGCTGGACGGCTCTGCATGAGTCTGTGGCGCGCAACGACCTGGAGGTCATGGAGATCCTGGTGGGCGGAGGCGCCAAGGTGGAGTCCAAGAACACCTACGGCATCACCCCCTTTTTCGTGGCCGCCCAGAGCGGGCAGATGGAGGCGCTGAGATTCCTGGCCAAGCACGGTGAGTGCCAGGGGTTCCCTGGGTCAGGGAGTCCCCAAGGGGCACAGCTGGGAAGGACGTCAGAGGTCAGCTTTCAGGGCAAGTTCAGGTGTCCCCATGTGGCCACACGGGGACTGAGCACCTTCCTAGAGCGGCGAGGAGGATTCTGGGGCTGTGTCCCGGCTCGGCGGGAGACACTTGAGATCCACAGGTGCTGCCTGCAGTCGGGCACAGACTTGGGGGCAGGGAGTGGGACATCGGCCTCGTATTTGCAGTCTCTAATCTAACCCGGCATCCTCGTTTCACAAATGAGGAGTCTGAGGCCCAGAAAGGGGAGCGAGTTCTCTGTAGTCACATAGCGAATTAGTGGTAGACCCAGCGAGACCCCCGGTCTCCTGACACCCCAGCTACTTTTCTTTCCACTGTGTCCTGCTTCAGGGCCAGCAGGAACTTCCGACAATGCCTAGATCACTTCCTCGCTTGATCGTTGGTGAAACCAAGGACCAGGATGGGAAAGTGATTTGTTCCAAGACACACAGCAAATTAGTGGCAGAGCTGGGATTTGAACTCAGGCCCTGGTACTCTTTGCCTGTAAAAAAAATGGGTGTTCACTTAACAGAGGAAGTAAAACCATATTGCCTTATGGTGTCCCAGGAGCAGAAGCCCCTGAGACAATGACACATTCTTTTGGGGTAAAGAACATTATATTCTAATCTCCCCCAAGAATACCTTCGATTTCTTTTTCTCTGGGAGAGGATTCTCTCTCTCTCTAGCAACAGAGGGGCCAGAGGTAAGGCAGACCCAGGCACAGAGTTGGAATACTTTGCTGAAGACCTACTATGTGCCAGGCACTATGCTATGCATGAACAGAGACTAGGCCGATGTGGTTTTCTCCATAGCCATACGGGATCCCCTCTCGTAGACAAGGAGACTGGGGCTCGGAGGTTGAATGATTGGCCACAGTCAGAGCCTGGATTCTGACCACGTCCATCTGACCCCAACCTGCGTGTTCTTTGCACCCCGCCGCCACACAGCCCTCAAGAATGGCCTTTGTGGGACTTTGTTCAGATACCTGTCCACTTAGCACGGGCCTAGGCAGCGAGGGGAATAGGCCCAAGGCGCTTCCTCACAGCTGGGCGTGAGGCTGGACGGACCAGCTCGAGAACAGAGGGGCACAGGGCACGGGCAGGGTCCTGGGAGCCCAGGCAAGGCGCTCGGGCAAAGGGCAGGGTGCTCGATGGGCAGGGACCAGACTAACTTTCTGCTGGGCTCTCCTGCCGGCACTCGGGGTCCCGGTCTGCTCCCTCTATGGGCTGGGTCCACTTTCAAACCCAAATATTCTTCCTGTGCAAGCCGTCGGCTATGCTGGCAGGATCCAGGCTTCAAGGGAGCCTGGCTGTGAGAGCTCCCGTGGTCCGTCAGGGCCGACTCTCCCTCAGGGATGGGGGGTGAGGGGTGCTGGACCCGACCCTGTGCCCAGACCCCTCCGTCCCCGAGCATGGCCCGATGCCGGTGCCAAGTGCCTCCTCCGTGCCCGGCACTGTGCGGGACATCGGTGCAGAGTCTGTTCAGGCTGCTCTAACGGAACTGCTTGTAGAGGGCAGGAGCTTATTCCCCGCCGTTCCAGAGGCTAGGTGTCCAAGGTCAAGGTGCTGGCAGATTCGGTGTCTGGTGAGGGCCTACTCCCTGGCTCACAGACAACCGCCATCTCACCATGTCCTCGCGTGTTGGGAAAGGGAGAGACGCTCTGTGGTCCCTTTGATTAGGATGCAGATCCCACTCATGGGGACTCTGGCCTCGGGACGGAATCAGCTCCCAAAGGCCCAGCTCCTGACACAGCCACCATGAGGGTCAGGTTTCAGCATGGGCGTTTGGTGGGGGGAGGGGCACCTCCGGCCTGTAGCAGATAGTTACTTAGCTCTTGCAGCTACCCCACATAGTAGGTGTTATGGTTCCCGGTCATCAGGCGAGAAAACGGGGCCCCTGCAAGCTGCGCACGGCCATGGGGGTGGGGGTGGGGGGGTGGAGGGTGTGAGCCAGGACACGGCAGCTTCAGCTGGTGCTTGTCAGTCACAACAGTCTGAGCCCATCCCAGCAGACCGGAACCCCGTCACCAGAAATCAGAAATGACCAGAACGCCTGAGATAAACAGCATGCCCTGGGAGCGAGGAGCCATGGGGCTTTCGTTCGATGGCAGCTCTTCCTGACCATCGTCCACTGTTGCCCCAGCCCTGCTCCCTCCCCGAGCGAGGAGGGACCGGTGAGCTGTCAGGGGCAGCGAGCGCAGGCCGGTCCCCTGCCTCCCTGCCAGGAGACAGAGGAGGGGTGGGACACGACCTCCCCGGGCTCAGCTCCCACGCCTGTGTGCCTAGCGCAGCAGTGCCGCCTTCAAAGGACACAGGAAGTCACCCCTCTCTTCTTCTTGGAAACGGGCAACGGGGCTTTGCACCCTAAGAGCTGAGAGGGCCTTCTGCGTGGCAGGGCCTGGGGCGTTCCCCCTGGACCGAGGGTCGGGAACTCTACCGTCGGACGGTCTCCGGCAGCCTCTGCCGCCAGACTGCCTGGATTCACGTTCCAGCCCTTCGCTTGTGAGCCGGACGGCCAGGGGCAAGTGGCGCAGGTTCCCTGTGCTTCGTGACACAGAGACAAGAGCAGAGCTGGTCCCATGGGCTTCCGTCATGGAATCAAAGAGACGACAGGTGTAAAGCACGGTGCCCGGCACGTAGTAAGTGCGCAGGAAGTGCCAGCATCACCGTGGCAGCTTTGCCCCACCCAGAGGCCCCCGCCCGGGCTGGCAGGCCCCCCCCCAGGGTCTCAGTGTCATGGAAGGGAGCCAGGGGTCCTCTGGGTGGGCCCCTCCTTTCCAAGGATCCAGGGCATCACGGCGGTCAGCGCAGCCCAGCACGGACAGGGACAGGGACAGGGACAGGGACAGGGGCCGGGACCGCCCTGAACACCGCCCCTCCTCCTCCAGGCGCGGACATCAACACGCAGGCCAGCGACAGCGCGTCGGCCCTCTACGAGGCCTGCAAGAACGAGCACGAGGCGGTGGTGGAGTTCCTGCTGTCGCAGGGCGCCGACGCCAACAAGGCCAACAAGGACGGCATGCTGCCCCTGCACATCGCCTCCAGGAAGGGCAACTACAGGTCAGCCCCCGGCCGCTGGCCGCCGCCCTGCCCACCCTGGGGGACACCCCCCCAGCGTCCCGCCCACAGGGCCAGGCAGGCTCAGGTCAGAGAGCAGGGCACCCATGGTGGACACGAGGAAAACGGTGGTAACTCAGCCGTTAGCGAGCTAGCGCCAATGCCCGCAGTGACAAGGACAGTAATAACCAGAGAACGCACGGCACCACCCACCACCTTCTGTTGTTAACTGATTCGGTCATTTTGGCGGCTCCCCTTCCAACGGCCTTTTTAACAAACCTACTGAGGCAGACACTGTTAGCTCCGGTTTTCAGATGAGGAGGGCCAGACACAGAGAGGTTGAGCGACTTGCTCAGAGTCACACGGCTTGCAGACGGCAGGAATTCACCCGTCCCCGTTCTGCAGGAGCTCCCCTCAAGGCTAGACTAGACTAGCAGAGCGGGTGTTTCTGGAGGGGATGCAAAGGTGACCTCCCAGGCCATCAGCGAGCGGGCAGGGAGGCCTGCAGTGACACAAACAGCACTGGGGATGGTGGCTGAGCCTTTACTGTGCACTTACTCAGTGTGAGTCCTCTGAGCGAGGTGAGGGCAGGGAGGGGTCGTGCACGTGTATGCTCACACACAAACTCACGACATTACGAGAGCGCGTTCCGCAGTGGTCCTGGCTGGAGGCAGGGGTAGCGCTTGTCCGCAGCAGCTTATGTGAGCTGATGGCTCACACGGACAGCCCGGAGTTGGCCGTGGTGGGAGCATTCACACCACAGACATTGGTGCAGGCTACAGATGATGCCCCTCCCTCACGCCCCCTCCTCACTTCTTAAACATCCACCGGCACCACCACTGGCCGGAGGGGTCAGGGAGGACGCGCCCAGGGGAGCTCCGGCTGCCCGTCCAGGATGCACAGGGCCCAGGAATGCCCACTTGACCAGTGTTCCCCTGACGTTGACCCTTCATGGGCTCCCCCCTGGTTTGAGACAGCTGTAGTCTCATTGCTTAGTATTTTCCTCTAAAGACTTCTTTTAAAAACTAGAATGAATTTGTTTTCACAAGGAAGCATTTGTCACACGATTCAATTGTTACAGTTACCAATGTACAATGAATAAAAACCTCTTCACCTAAAATCCCTTCCTGGGTACCCCAGATGGCACAGCCCTGCCCTCGGCAGGGAGAAGAGGGGGACATAGGCGGCTGCGTGGTGGGGGCCGTGGGCTGCCTTTTTGGAGGCAGGGGGCTCTGGGGGTGAGAGCAGCACCCCAGAGAGTGCAGGGGTGACGCAAGGAGCCCCCCGCCCTGCTCTGCAGGCTGGCTGCATGTGTGGCCAAGCCAAGAGGCCTCTCCGTGCCCCACCCCCAGTGCGTGCACAGAGGGAACCCCGCCTTCTTTAGACCACACGGCGGGCTGCAAGGCGGACAGATCTGGACTTGAAGTCCTGCTGAGGCCACTCGGCATGTTGCTTAACCTGTCAGAGCCTCGGCGTCCCCCTCTGTGAAGTGGGGCGTAGTCACACCTGGGGCTGCAGGGGTTGTTTCCGGGGGGACTGGTGAGATGGATACGCGTGGGTACGAAGGGGGCGTCTGCACCCAGCGGAGCGCCCGCCCCAGGGGAGGGGCTCTGGGGGTCCGCATCGGTCTCCCTTTCACAGGGAGAGTGCACCCCATCCCTTCCCAGTGAAGCTGGGGGAGAAAAAGCGAGTCAGGCAGGGGTGGTGGGCAAGATGGCATCTTTTTCTTCAGTTCCAGAAAGACCCAGCATCAGTCAACAAACGTGGTTTGTCTTGAGCCTGACCCCAGAGAGATCCAGAGGGTGAAAGAGAGGAGGGGGGCTGGCCCTTGGAAACCTCCTACCTCCCCCCCGCCCCCCACCCTGGCTCCCCACATTGCCTGACCAGCACCGCCACTCTGGGCCACGCCTTAAATGACATCTCCCGGAGCCGCTGAGCCAGCCTCTCCAGGGACGAAGGGAGCCAACCTCTACCTTTGAATAAAGTCCCTGAGCCAGCCAGGTGCAGCCCGCTCACGCTTTCGGGGAGCCACTGACTAACCCAACCTCTGGTTTTGGGGAGGAGGACACTGCGGCCAGAGGAGAGAAGGGGCTGTGCCAGAGGGGCTGGGCCTGTCGCTGGGCACCCCTTGGTCCCACGCAGACGCCTGGTCCCGGTGGGGGAGGAGGGAGTTTGAAGGAGCACCGGGTGCGCCTGAGGGTGAGGGAGCAAGGCCGGTCCTTGCTGGAGCCACGGCTGGGACTGGTCTGTGTTGTCCCGCCCCCCCCCCCTAGTCTCCTGGGTGGGTTCACGCTGACTCCCAGAGCAATATCCCTGCTTCTTCTTTGCCCTCCGTCCCCAGGCCCCGCTTTCCTCTGTGCCCCGAGGCTGACAGGGACCAGGCCACCTTTGGAGGCCTGCCCAGCAAAGGGTTCCAGTCGGGTTCCCAGCAGCTCCTGCCACTGGGCAAGGCCCACGGCCAGGCGAGCCCTCCACCCGCTCCCACAGGCTGCCCGGGACGTCCCAGAGCCCGGAAAGCGGCGCTCAGCTGCTGGTCTCCACGTTCCCCCGTTGGTGCCGTCTCTTTGGCGCACTTGGCTGGAGCACGGGACGTTCAGGTGTGGCTGAGAGAGGGGCCCCCGAGACACCAAGGTCTCAGTCACCTCCAAAGCACCATGTGTGCCTTTTTTAATTTCCAGCTTGGCAAAGGCAGCTTGAGAAACGAAAGCTTAGAACCAGAGACAGATTTATGAAGAAACCATTAGACAAGAACAGATGCCCCAAGATTCCTCCAAATGTAGAATATCATCAAAACCAGCGGTCCTCAGCCCTAGCTCCTCCCACACACGGGAACCCCGGGCCGCTTTGCAACCCCAGCTGCTTGGGCCTCGCGCCCCCAGAGGTTCCAGTGCGAGCAGCCGGGGCTGCGGCTGGGGGGCAGCGTTCCTAAAAGGCGCCCACACATTCCTGCCCCTTGGGGGAGAAGCAGCCTCTCAGAGTCCATTTCACAGCTGACGCAGAACGCAGGCATGAACGTTGGACCTCGCTTCCGACCCACTGGTTCTTAAATCTTCCTTCTCTTTTACTTCTAATTTGTACTGTCCTGGCAGGCCACTCACAACTCTTTCTGGAAAATGGCAGAGTAGAGGACATTTAGCACGTTTCATTAAAATGCAGCTTATAAAGCACATGGAGAGGCAAGTAGTGTCCCCGTTAATGAAAAGGGACACTGAGGCTTGGAGCCTGGGCACAGGCCACTTTGCCCGGCCCGGTCCCCCGCAGGGAGCTGGTTGGCTGCCTGTGTCTTCTGGGGGAAAGGAGGAGGGCGTGCGTTAGAGTGTGGCACCTGGGTCACCTGCACAGCCTCCCAGGCCCCAGACAGCAGGGCCCAGGCCTCTGCATTTTTAGGGATTCCCTGAGTGGTTCTGAGTCACCCTGCGGCTGTCTGAATCCTCAGCCAGCCCCACTCCGAGTGCCTGTCCCTGCTTCACGGAGGACCCGCCCCCTGCTCCGGCTCCCGCCTCTCCCAGAGAAGCCGCAGCCCCCTGCTGGGGAGGCCCTGGGTGTCCTTGGGAGCACCCTGGGCAGGTGCCCCACTGCAGTGGGGGGGGGGTGCTTTGCTGACTCTGGCACGAGCATCACATGGGCTCAGAGAAGAGATAATCCTCCCCTAACAAACACACACACTCTCTCTCTCTCTCTCTCACACACACACACACACACATACATGGGGCAGGGCTGACACAGTGCAGCTCAGCGGCATTGGCAGCAGAGCCGTCCGTGGGCGGGCGGTTCCCTTGTGAAAGTCGAGCTCACAGTCAGATTTACGCTGAACGCTGACAAAGGTCACCCCGCTGTGACCCGGTCACACAGGACGCCTGCACACCTGGAGCAGCAGCGCCGTGTGCCACACGCGCCCTGGCGGCCGGGAGACGCCAGAGACCCTTGTTGGGAAGAGGAGGTGAGATACAGTGCGTAGCTCGGAGGGTCCGCTCCAGGATTAAATGTGGTAAACCGGTAACACACTTGGGGGGCCTGGGACGCCGCAAACGCTCAGAGATACTATGGCGACGGTCAGTTAGGAAAGAAAGGCACACACGACGACAGGCAGGGGGTCCTCCATAAAGGGTAGCCGTCATCCTCACCCTCACTAGTACTACGTTACCCCTCTGCTGTAGATGTAATTCACAGAGGTTCGGTGACATGGGACGGCCCAGCGCTGAGAAGCAGAGCCGGTGGGGTTACCCGGGGCCACCGCCCCGGGCGGCCCCCCCGCCATGCTAAGGACCATCTGCTTGGGCTCGAAGCTCGCTGCTCAGCCCCTGCTGCTGGCCTGGGTTTCAGGCCAGCGGGCAGCATGGCTGGGCAGCCGCCTTGGGGAGATAAGAATCCTGGTGGGAGTCAGCTCCTGGAGCAAAGAAAGTGGGGTTCAGTGACTGGTGGGTCCCAAGAACAAGGCAGGGGCTTAGTTATTGGGACTGGGGTCCAAGGTCGCCTGCTGAGCAGGTGCTCAGGGCCCCCTTGAAGCAGCCCTGAGCTGGGTGTGGTCTGGTCTCAGGGCCTGAGTGGGTAGGTGTGGCACCGCTCCCCCCGCCCCAGCTGGGGAAAGGAGGAAGGGCAGGGAGCCGAGCCTCTTAGACCCTGAGGGTTCTATCAGGCAGTGGGCCCCTTGCTCCTCTCCGTAAGGGGCACTTTGAGCAGTAAGCACTCTGTGGTCCCAGGTGCTGCCCGAGGGAGACGTGGGAAGGCCCCCGGCCTGTCCTCCAGCCAGCAGGATGGGCCAGGGGAGGGAGGTGACGGTGTGGGTGGATATTAGTAGGGCCACCAGCGTGGTCACTCCTGGTGTCAGTGGCATCATGGAAAGGCTTGGCCCTGGGCTGCTGGACATCTGCATTCTGGCCTGGCTCCAACACCTGCCTCCTGTCCAACCTCACTCTCATTCCCGCCCCACACCCGGGCCTTGGCGCCGCCCTCTGTGGAGTGGATGGTGGACACACTGGTCTCCAGACCCTGTCCAGCATTTCACATTTACGTGCGGATCAGCACAGTCCTGCAGGAGCTGCGGAGCAGCGAGACGATGTGGCTGTGTTACTAAGAAGGTGCTTCTGGGAACCTGGGCTGTGTCCAGTCACGTTCCCACATTTCTCTGCCACTCCCCCTCCCTGCAGCAGGGGGGTGTCGGAGAGCAGCTGTGACCTGCCGGAGATACCAGCCCCCTCTGGCTGGCGGCCCCGGGCAGACCCTCTCGCTGTTTTCCCACTGAGCTTGGGCAGGTTATGGCTGTTAGTGAGCATTTGTTGCCAATGGCCTCGGTCCAGGGTGAGCCCCCCAGCCCTGCCTTTGACCAGCACCTCTCCAGAGCCAGGTCAGGCCCCCTGTGCCTGCACAAATAGAAATTAGTAGGCAATTAGCCCCCTGTGTGCGAATTTCCTTTTGAGGTTTTAGACACATATTTTAGGCCAACGCGGCGTTACTAACAATAATAACATTTTCCACGGAGCTCCTAGCGGGAGGTCGCTGGCACCAGATTTCCAGGAAGCAGGGGAGTCAGCGTGCCAGGAGGCAGGGGGGCGTGGGAACAGGCCTGGTGGCACCAGCTGGCCTCGGCCGCCGTGGCCACCTCCTTGGAGACCACATGGAGCCGTGAGGTCACCTGTCATCAGGGATTAGGGGGATTAGGGTATGGAATCGTGACAGGAGCTTGTCCCTGCAGGTGGCCAGGGCCCAGGGGAAGACAGCAAAGGCAAGGGGTCAAGAGTCCTGGGGTCAAGAACCCAGAACTGCTTAACCATCTTCAACCAGTCACTTCATTTCCCTGAGCCACGTCAGTCAGGAGGGCACAGCACTCTGGCTGGCCCGCAGTGCTGCAGGGACGGTCCGGTGGGGCGGGCCAGCTGAGGCATCGTGGTGAAGAAGGCAAAGCTGGGTGACGTATCTGCTGTCACCCCGACTGCTCCACGAGACATAAAGGGGTGGCTAAGAGTCGGGCCCTCCCTCTAGAGGGGATCAGACCACCTGGGTGCATGTCCTGGCTCCGTCACTTACTGGCTGTGTGTCCCTGAGCAAGTCCCTTACCCTCTCTGGGCTCCTGTTTCCTGGTCTGTAAAGGAGGATGGTACTTGAGCGCGCCTCAGGGCTCTTAGGCATAACGGATGCGTGCAGGTGGCGTGCTGAGAGCGGTGCCCGCTCGGCAGGGGAGTAACACCGGGATCTGCAGCCTCAGTCGGCGCCTGGCCAGCCCACTGCAGGCCACACGCAGGGCCGGGAGCCCGGGAGAGGCTCTAGTCAGGCTTCTGCATAAGACACATTGAGACTTACAGGACAGGGGAGGGGACTTCATGGTCACTCAGCCCCACCGCTACCTGGCTATGCGACTTTGGGAAGGTCTGAAGCTCTCTGAGCCTCGTTTCCTTATCTGTGAAGTAGGGCTAGCCGCAGACCCACCCTCGGCACAGCGGTAACTGTGAAGGATGGCTGGCTCCTCAGCGCCCCCTGCCGGTGGGCCCGTGCCTCCCCGTACAGTAGCTGTGAGTGGTCGAGCCTGGCCCCTCAGCACCCCCTGCTGGAGGGGCTGGCCCCGCTGTGCCGGCCGCTCCGTGACTCGTGCCTGCCCGCCCCGCCTTGCAGGATCGTGCAGATGCTGCTGCCGGTGACCAGCCGCACGCGCGTGCGCCGGAGCGGCATCAGCCCGCTGCACTTGGCCGCGGAGCGCAACAACGACGAGGTGCTGGAGGTGCTGCTGGGCGCGCGCTTCGACGTGAACGCGCCGCTGGCGCCCGAGCGCGCGCGCCTCTACGAGGACCGTCGCAGCTCCGTGCTGTACTTCGCGGTGGTCAACAACAACGCCTACGCCACCGAACTGCTGCTGCTGGCCGGCGCCGACCCCAACCGCGACCTCATCAGCCCCCTGCTCGTGGCCATCCGCCACGGCTCCCTGCGCATCATGCAGCTGCTGCTGGACCACGGCGCCAACATTGACGCCTACATCGCCACGCACCCCACCTCCTTCCCCGCTACCATCATGTTCGCCATGAAGTATCTGTCGCTGCTCAAGTTCCTCATGGACCTCGGCTGCAACGGCGAGCCCTGCTTCTCGTGCCTGTATGGCAACGGCCCGCACCCGCCCGCCCCGCCCCCCTCCAGCAGGTTCAGCGATGCGCTTGCGGGAGACAAGGCACCCAGTGTGGTCCAGGTAGGGGGTGTGGGAGCCTAGGGAGTTTGGCCAGGGCCAGCACACTTCAGAGGCGGTGCGGACTGAGTGGGCTGAACTGCTGAAGCATGGCGGTTCGTGGGCCTTGGAGGGAGTGCGGTCTCGTAGTTGGTGCGCTTTGGAGGGCGTGTCCACTAGTAGTCGGCACACTTTGGCGGCAGCGGAGCCTGGTGGTTAGCGTGCATTAGAGGTAGCAGAACTTAGGGTTCACACGAACAATGAAATCCCTTTTTTTGGTTTGCTGTCTTGGAGAATTTAAGGAAGGGACAGTGGAGGAGGGTACCCGTAGGGAACACTGCAAACACGAGGGGTTTATCAGCCCCGCCCTCACCAACCTGTGCCTGGGATGGAAGGCTGAACCACCAGGATTGGGATGCAGGTGAGAGCAGGCTGGTCTAAGGTGCGATGCAGAAAGTCAGAGCACCTGCCCACAGTGATGACTGCAGAAGTCAGAACCTGCCCCAGGTGGTGTGGCTCAGTGGATTGAGCTCCCACCTGCCAACCACGAGGTCTCCCACACACGGCTAGGTTGTGGGCCCGGTTCCCAGTTGGGGGGTGTGCGAGAAGCAACCAACTGATGTTTCTCTCCCTCTCTTGCTCTCTCTCCTCTCCCCTCTCTAAAAATAAATGCAAAATTCTCAAAAAATGAAAAGTCAGAACCTAAAATAACAAGGAAGTTAGAAATACCCTTCACTTGGAGATCATTATAGTGCTAATGGCCATCATTTTGGGGCCCTACTATGTGCAAAGCTCATGTTCATAGCACTTTAATTCTCATAAACCCTTGTGGCTGGTGTTATAAACCCATTTCCTAGACAAGGAAGTTGAGGCTGGAGAGGCGATGCCACTGGCCCATGTTGCCCACCTCCCACTTTGCCAGCAGAGGCCTGTGTGGATAGGAGGAGGGACCGGATCCCAGCCCTGCTGTACCCAGCGTCTGCCCTTGCCCACGCCCCCTGCCCTGAGCAGCCTTAGGTTGCCACCCGTGGGCTGAGTTTGCGGGGGCAGGGCCCTCGGTCCCAGGGGACTCAGCGCGGGTGTGTGCTCTCTTTCAGTTCTGCGAGGTCTTGTCTACCCCCGAGGTGAGCCGCTGGGCGGGGCCCATCATCGACATCCTTCTGGACTACGTGGGCAACGTGCAGCTTTGCTCGCGGCTGAAGGAGCACATCGACAGCTTCGAGGACTGGGCCGTCATCAAGGAGAAGGCAGGTAGGGGCTGTCACTGATGCTGGCCCGTCTCCCTGCCTGGCTCAGGCCCCGCCCTCGGGCTCGGGGCGTGGGACCGTTACTGACATTTGATGGGCGCCTGCTCCGTGCCAGGCTCGGTGCCACGTGTCATGTACAGTGTCTCCGTGACTCCTCGTTTTGTACATGAGGAGGCCGACCCTCAGAGAGACCATGTCACCCGGGCCAAGGTCTCACCGCTCGTTAGTGGCAGAACTGGGACTCAAACCCAGGTTTGAGCAACCCGAGTCCCTCCACTAAGTCTTTCCAGGATATTTTAAAGAATTTCAGCTCCCTAAGCTACAGTGGTACCTCGGTACTCGTCATTAGTTCGTCCCGGAACTCGTGACGAGCGCCGAAACCTGTGAGTACTGAATGCGGTGAGAGATGAAGCATTTTCTCTTGCGCGGTGGTGCCGTGAATCATACGAGTTCTAGCAAGTGCAACGAGTCTTGAGCAAGCGCTGGGGGCTGAAACATTTTTTTCTGGTCAAAATGCGACAAGTACAGGGTTTGGCAAGTTTTGAAACTGATGAGTACCGAGGTATGACTGTATCCCTGGAGTCTGGAATGAGCTGCCCACACCTGCGGGCCACTGAGAGGCAGCAGGGTGAGGTCCAGGAAAGAATGATGACATCAGAGCATCTCACGCTGCAAAGCGCATTCAAAGCACGCAGGCGTCTTGTCAGAAATGCAGGTGCTGAGCCAGCAGGTCCGGGGCAGGGCCCGAGGGTTCACACTTCCGCATGCCCCCCCACCCCCAGGGCACCAGGGCTGCGGGCTCACAGGCCACCCCTGGAGCAGCTCCGGTCTGGGAGGCAGGCCCCTGAGCTCCGGAGCCAGGAGCTTGCTAGGTGACCCCACCTCAGCGTCCCCACCTGAACGGAGGAGCCTGAGGTGCCTGCGGCAGTGGGGGGAGGATGCTGGCACTGGGGGCATGGTGACAGTCCAGCTGCTGTGTGTGGGGTCCATGGGGCAGCCTGGCTAAGCCAGGTAGAGAATCCCTCTGAAGCACTGTGGAGCTCACCTGGACAGGTGAAGCAGAAGCAGTGGAACTGGATGCTGACCCCCTACTGAGAATCAAGCATCTGCCCAGAGATGTTCGAGCCGCCCTCGGCAGAGACTGGCTCGTGGCGAGCTGTCACCCTGCCGCTGCTGCAGTCCGTCACCCGGTGGCTTATTGCCTGTCCAGGTGCCCCGAGTCCCAGTGCCCCGACTCCGACCTGCCACGTTTCTCCTTGGTCCCCACACCTCTTTGAACTAAACCTACTGCAGGAGTTTGCGTTCATACAAACGCCTGGGAAGCACTTGAACTGAGAGACCCTTGGTGGAGTTCCTGGGCCGGCGACAGGGGAGGGAGGCATTGACTTGAGTGAGCACAGCTCTGGGTGCTCAGTGTTGAACACGCAGCTCGCGAATAATCGGTTGTGGGCGCCATGACCCTCCATGGCCACTAGAGGGCGGAGCAGTCCACGCTTGGATGTTGGCCTTGCCCCTCACTGTCCCCGCCTCCTGTCCTCCCTAGAGAAGGCTAATCCCTTACAACTAGGGCAGGTCCCAGGGAAAAATGAGCAGAACTAAACATTTAGTAACAAGTACCTATTTTGGTTACCGGAAAGCCCACCCCCCACCTGCAGAACACTCCGTATGCTTTGTCATCCAGGTTTGTGACGTTGGCACTGTTATCCCCGGAGGAAGGGCCGAAGAGGCTCTGAGAGGTGGCGTGATGAGCCCAGAGTCTTCTAAGGGGTGGCCGGTCACCAGCTCGGCCCCAGTGGCCCTGGGCCCTCTGCACACCAGTGGCCCTGTGCCCTCTTCCCCACAAGTTCAGGCTCCGCTCAGCTGAGGAAGGGGCCACCCTTCCTGGAGGGCGGGCTCTGCCCTGCCTGAGATGGACAGGCAGCGGAAGTGTCAGACACACAGGGATGGCACGTTGTCACCTGGCAAGGCAGCACCTCGGCTGCCTGGCCTCTCTGTCCTCCTCCCCTGGCACCCCCTCTGGACCCCAGTCTTCCCCGGGCGGCCCCTGGCCTCCTCGGCCTGGCGCTGCTGTCTCCCCTGCTTGGAGGGCCCTTGTCTCCCTTCCCCTGGCAGCTCCCTGCCCACCTGTCAGGACCCCACTCAGGTGGCGGTGTCTGGTGTGGAACCTTTGAAAAAGGCCCCGGGCCGGCACCTCTGGGTCTCAGACCTGAACACGGAGCCAAGCAGAGCAAAAGGGTCGGTCGACTTGTGTTTGTTGAATGAATCAATGAATGGCATTCTCTGATTCAGCAAACACCCACCCCTGGGCCAGATGCTGTGCCCAGGGTTGAAATTAACGACCTCATTATTAGTTGCAGCCGGTCCCTACCTCACCCCTAAGTAGCTGAGGCAACTCCAGTGTATGAGGCGGCGTCCCCGCTGGGATTCTGGGACCTGCTGGGAGCTGCCTAGTCCCCGCACCCCGCCCTGCGCCCCAGCCTCTCTGCATCACCCGGAACCCAGGCCCGACTCCCTGCCTGTGGCTAAGGGCTGCGTTGAGGTCAGCCTGCGTGTGCAGAGGAAGGAACAAACCCTTTGCAGACTGCGAATGACCAACCAGCATCTCTCTCTTTCCTTCACCCAGAGCCCCCGAGACCTCTGGCTCATCTCTGCCGGCTGCAAGTTCGAAAGGCCATCGGGAAATACCGCATAAAACTCCTGGACACGCTGCCCCTCCCAGGCAGGCTGATCAGATACCTGAAGTATGAGAACACCCAGTAACCGGGGCACGTGGGGACGGAGTGTTCCTCAGACTGTTTCACTGAATCTCAGGATGGGGGTGTCCCCAAATCCAGGGGGACCTGGTGATGGACGAGGCCATGGGCTGCTCCACTGAGCTGGGGCGGCCACTGGGACCTCGCCGGGCCTCTGGGCCAGAGCCGTGCCCAGCGGAGCAGAGGACGGACTGTGTCCAGGAGAAGAAAACTGTGCTATTTTCTGATGGATGAGCAGACCCCAGACCTGCTGTGCCATCAGGAATGGTAGGGGCCTTCATTCCTGGGGCGGGAGAGGCCAGCAGCCAGAACTTGGGGCAGGCTGCGGAGGCGGGGGGCGGGGGGGTCTCCAGGGGGCGAGCCTGCCTTTCCTGGACAGCCTCCCCGCGGAGCTGGCCCCGCCCCCTGCTCTGTGAAACTCTCCCCTTGACTTCCGACAGGGGGTGAGGAGACCCTCGGTCCCAGAGGGCGTCTTTGAGTACAATAAATGTTGCACAGGTGCCCCCTTGTCCAGCGCAGTCCCTCCCATCAGGCCCCCACCCCAGGGCCTGGGTCTCCCTCGCTGCTCACGGCAGGAGTGGAGGTGGGGACAGAGCACCCAGACTCCTGAATGCATCGCCTTGGTTTGGGCTTCTGGAAGACGCCAGAGGGTGTGCGCTTCATCCGCCGGGAGAGACCCACCGCCCGAGAAGGGGCAGCTCCCTGCGCTGCAAAAGCCAGAGCTATCGAGGGTGGTCTCCTGTCCTTGGTCAGTCACCAGGGAAACGGGAGCTTCCCCACAAGCAGGGTCTCGGTGCACACAGGTCTCCTGACGGTTGTCCCCAGTGAGCATGCTCCCTGGCACTCTGGGTCCCGCTCAGTCCCGTCCCGGCACAGAAGTCGAGACACTAAGGAGAAAAACCGTTTATGTGCTGGCCGCTGTGGGCCTGGGTGCTGGAGCGATGGTCCTCATCAGCCCTTGCAAGGTCGTGCCTTGAGGGGCATGAGGCCCCGCCCCCTTCGCTGCCTCCTCCAGCCCCTTGAGGCCCTGGGGGGTGAGCCAGGCTGGAGCTGCCCACCCACCTTTGGTGGGGCAGGTGAGAAAGCGCCTCCTTATCAGAGGCCCCGGAGCTGAGGCCCGCATGCCGGTCTCCATGGCAGTTGTAGCGACTTACCAGGTGTGACCAAAGCGGTGGCAAGGGCACCACGGCAGGCAGGCCACCCCGGTGAGAGCCTATGCGGGCTGCCGCGGGATCCGGAAGAGTCCTCAGCCGGGTCACACTGTGTTTCTGGCCCTCAGAAAGTGAGCAGCTGGGCGGGGGGGTAGGCCTGGGGGCCCTGGTTGCAGGCTCAGCTCTGCCTCTGACTCTTTCCTCCGGGGCCGTGGGCTTGTCATCGCCGGGGCTCCTGACAGCCTTGGTGGCACCTACTCTGGCGTTCCACAGAGCTGGCAAGTGCCAGGGTCTGCCTACAGGGGAAGAGCCTTCCTAGAGACACTCCAAAGCCACGGGCCAGAGGGGATCAGCAGAGCCCTGCCCACTCGCCTGTGGCCCAGAGGGGAGCACAGGCCCAGAGAGGGAGGGCGCTTGACCAGCAGGCACACACAGCAGTCCCCGGGGTTCCAGCCTGTGTGTGGTCGCGGTCCCACAGGGCCTTGCGGTGCTGGCCCTGGAGAAGTCCTGACGGAGACCGCGTCCTCCCAGACTGAGGGTGTTCGACCCTGGAAGGGGCGGGGCCAGGGCAGTCAGTGACCAGATGGAGCAGAAAGGTGTTCAGGTGCACTTGGGGGTGGGGCTGGGAGTCAGGTACACTCTTGGTCCATGGGGTGCGTCAGGGCCTGGCGGGTCCTAACAGGCTGAGGCCCCAGGCACCCCGGGGCGGTGTGAGTGAGACGCCCCCTGGAGGAGGTGGGGCTGAGGAGGTGGTGGGAGAGGTGGGAATGGGGGCCCAGCCACTGCCCGTGGACGCCATTGACTTACAGGAGGTGGGACCCGTGGGCCCGGGAGGTGCTGGTGCCGCATCTGGGTTCTTGGATTATTGGTGTACGTCTGTGTCGGTTGGTCACAGCCACTGGTTGGGGCCCCTTTCCCCTAGAGTGCCTTCCCTACCTGTGACCCCCTCAGGTCCCCGCCCCCACCTCCCACAGCCCAGCAGCCGAAGGGTGAATGCCTGGCCTCGGGCCTGCTCCCAAAGGTCCTTCTGATTGGGTGGTGCCTAGGCTGTGCGATTGGTAGATCTTTCGACTACCGCTTGTTGATTCTACAGCCATCGCCCTCCGCAGAGACCCCCACCCCACCCCCAGAGTCTCCCAGCCCCAGGGGGGGATTTCAGCCTCAGAGAGATCTCTGCAGCATCACCAAACGCTTCAGATCCCGATCTCGGTTCCACCCCGTGAGCAGGAGCGCGGCGGGCCTGGTGCCGGGACTGAGGCTGTGTGTAGGAGGTGACTTCCGGGGCTTGGCCTCGAACCAGCTCGATGCCCCTTTTGGTCAGGGGAGCATCGGCACGGAAGCCTTCCGAGCTGTGCATTTTCCCCGGCTCGTTCCCTCACGGGGACACGTGGTGGCAGGTGGCACGTGCAGTAAAGGTTTCTGCTCTCAGACATCTGCCCCAGGCATCTGGATTCACGCACCGGCAGCTTCCCCCTGGGAAAGGCTGGGGGAAGCCAGGCTGTGGGGGCCCAGGCCCAGTGCATTGGGGCAGCGCCCGCCCCGAGACATCACGCTTCCTCCAGGGGAGGGGCCTTGGGAGGCGCAGGTCCTGGTCCCCCGGGCAGCAGTCCTCGGAGAGCCGGGCACTCACACCGTCCCACGACAACCCGAGAAGCAGGTCTGTGTTTGATCACATTTTTCTGATGAGGACGTTTCAGCACAGAGAGGTCGAGTAACTTGTGCAAGGTCACACAGCCTAGTGGGCGGCAGAGCCTGGATCAGCGTTTTTAACGCTGCTGTGCTGTGCGGGTCCGGGGGCCTCTGTGATGATGTGCAGGTAGGGGGAGAGGACGTGTGCACGCACCTGTTCCTAGTCCCTCCCTGCTCTTTGGGACCCGAGCCGCCTGAGGTGGAGGTGCTGGCTGAGGACTCCCTGTCCCGTGTGCCAGACGACCACTCAGAACCCTTCTGCCCCTGCCGCACAGCCTCTGTGGCTCGGAAGCCCCAGAACGTCCAATGGGAGCCCCTCCCCAGCGGGCACGCCATCCGTGGGCTGCTGGGGGAAGCCGGGGTACGGGCAGGCAGGGTGGGAAACCCCTCAGTGCCCGCTAACCCCAGAGCCTTATGATGGGAAGGATTCTGAGGCCTGATCAGGGTGGCAGGCACCACAGAGGGGACCAGTGTCGCCCCAGCCCTCATCCTGCAGGTGGCCCGAGGGGGCCCAGAGGGAAGGCCCAGCCCCACGTCCCGCAGCAGAGCCAAGACCGCTGTTCCGCCTCCCCTGGCGCCAGCCTCCCTGTTCTCCAGAGCAGTCGGACCTTCCGAGGATCAGGCCCCCCCCCACAGCCTCCGTCCCTGACACAGAGAACCAGAACGCCTTCCCTAGTGGTCCAACCAGCACCATCCCCAGACTCCGCACAGGCTCTGGGACCCCCCAGCCCCGGGCCCCCGCCGCTAATCACTGCCACGAGCAGCCTTCCCCCCGGGCATAGGCAGCAGTACTTCCAGGGCCCTTGGACCCTTCAGCGTCACGACGACACCCGAGGTGTGGAAACTGCAAAAGAAACGTCTTTATTCTTTTAACCTTAATATGTACAAAGAACAACAAGAACAGAACTGAGATTGGCTTACAGTGGGTGGCGGATGGACAGATGAGGGACCCGGGCTTCTGGGGCGGCTGGCAGCCCCGGGGCAGAGTTCGCTGCCCGCCCGAGGTCTGCGCCGTGACGGCGGCACAGTGGTCTGCCGGGCCCCAGCCGGGCTGGAGAAGGACCAGCGAGCCCAGCCCTGCCGCTCCCAAGGCGACTGCCCGCCCGAGGAGCCGGCGCCCCGCCACGCCCCACCACGCCCCGCTCCCCAGTTTGCACACGCAGAAAGGGAAGGTTCTCAAGAAGCCACGCCACTGCCCAGCCCACTCCCCTCAAGGAGAGCTCCCCGGGCCCCCAGCACTCCTGCAAGGCCGGAGGCGGGGCCAAGCCCTCCCGGCCCAGCTAGAGGTAGCCAAAGACGTTGAAGATAGGTGGGGGCATGGCTGGCTTGGTGGGGATAGGCTTCAGAACCACGGGTCTGTAAACTTTCTGCCCTGGGCCATCCACATCTTTGCAGAAATGGGCCAGCTCCCCGGGGGAAGCTGGGCTTTTCCTCCAGAGGCCCAGGCTGGGGATGGGGCCCTGAGGCAAGGCCCCTGGAGGGCCGGGGTAGACGGGCTGTCCATGGTACTGGAAGGGGCAGCAGCTCCAGGCATTGACTCGGCCCACCAGGGCGACCCCGGGCATCTTGGGTGGCTCTTTCTCACCCGGTGCCCTCGGGGACATGGGCACCAGGGCCATCTCAGGCCCTAAAAGCTCCAAGCCCTTGCAGTGTTTCTTACCCTCACAGGGAAGTCCCTCTCTGGGGCCCAGGACCCCCTCCAGCCCCACGGGGTAGCTGTGGGTGGGCCGCGGCTCTTCCCAGAAGGAAGCGGGCAGCTGTCTTTTCCTCATGGGCACCTGGCCAGGCCTGGCAGCTTCTGGATTCTGCCCCTGCAGGGCCTGCTCCTTAGAGAGACACTCCACCCCGTAGGGGTTCCCCAGAGCCTTCTCCTTGCAGTCCCCACCACCAGCAGCACTGGCGTCAGGGCCAGCATCGAGGGGCAGCCTCCCGGGCCGGTCCTCGGGCCCCCTTTTCAGGTGAGGCTCGGGCCCGCGGCCGGGGAGGCCGCGCGGAAGCCGGGAATACTTCTGGGAGAAGCGTTTGAGCTGCTTCTGCAGGTACTTGCGGTGGTCCACGGAGCGGCGGCAAGGCGCGGACTTGTCCAGGGCCGCCTTGATGTCGCTGGACGCCAGGTTCACGAAGTTCAGCAGCATCTTCACGTCACTGTCGGATGCCATCACCAGGGGGCCACTGCACGGGGCTTTCCATGAAGAGGGCGGCTCTGCTAGCAGGTGGCAGCTCCAGGGAAGGGCACAGAGCTGACCTGCGGGACACAGAGGCCGTTGGAGTCTCCCCGAGCAGCCCGCTCGGCCCTCCCCAAAGGCCGCGCGGCTGTAGCGGTGGCCCCGGCCCCAGCACCCCTCGGCCGCGGGCAGAGGGACACCCATGTGAGTGGCCAAGCATCTCCCGAGCAGCTGCGATGCAACAGGCTCCGGCACAGTCTTCTGGAGTCTGTGGCCCTTCGCTGGCTGCCGAGGCTCAGAGAGGTCAGGTGACCGGCCCAAGGTGACCCAGCCACTAGTGCCATTGCTGGGGCTGGAGCACAAGTGCCCTCGCTCCCAGGGCGGGCGCCGTGCCTCCCACACAGCACGCCGCCAACGTGTTCGACCTGCCGGCAGCCTTCTTCTTCTCTGAGCAGAGGTGACTGCTGCGCTTCCGAGCAAAGCCAAGCCCCTCTCTCCCTGGTGGTGCCCTCCCCCTCCCACCCCCACCCCACCCCCAGCCCCGCCAGCATCCGCCCCCCTCCTCGGGTGCCACGCTCCACCCCCAGCGCTCACGCAGGACAGGCAGGACCCCTGTCTGGCACTCAAGCCCGGGCCTGCCTGGCGGGCTGAGCTCAGGCTGTGGCAGCGGGAACTCCCCCGCAGAAGCATCTGCCGCAATTTCATGCCTCCTGGGCCACCTCCCACAGCCCCTCGCCCCTCCCCTGGGCCCCTGCCTGCCCCACCCCCCCCACCCCCACCCCTGTGGAGCCCAGCCTACCGGCCTCCCCACTGACCGAGGGTGCCGGCCTGGGCCCTGGCCCCCGAGGTGGCCCCGCCGGCTCCGCCGCAGACCCGGGCCAGGCCCGTGCAGCCGCAGGCTGCAAGCGTCAGGCTGGAAGCAGTTGTGCCGCCCTCGAGTGGGCTGAATGGAGGACAAGTCCCCAGAGCTGGGGGGCCCCTCAGGCCAATCAGGAGCGCCTCTCCAGATACAAAGCATCCCAATCAGGCGGCAGCGCCCCGTTCCCACATTCTTTGCCGTCACAAATTGTCACCATGGGGACCATCACAAAAAAGACAGCTCCCAAATGCAATCATTTCCCGGTAAATTTCTACCCTTCAGCTCCACTCTCGCCTCGGCCTCCGTGCCCTCCTCCCCTTGACCCCAGTTCCCTGGTTTCTCGAGGGGGCAGCGTGTGTGTGTGCGCGCGCGCGTGTGTGAGTGTGCGTGCATGTGTGTGTGTTTAAAAGTCCAGGACGGAGGAGGGGCCGGGCCCAGAAGGGACGGGCTTGTCATCCTCCCCCGGGGCCCCGGGCCCGCAGCTGCCATGCTCCAGTGCAGACAGACAATCGGACGGTAAGCCGCTGTCCTTGAGTGTTGAGTGGCTCTCCGCTCTCCCCTCGCTCTGCTCCCCACCCCGCGCCCCGAAGCCTGGGCCGCGGCAGGCCTGCGAGGGCCAGAGGCGCGCCGGGCAAAGGTAGCCGGGAAGGACCCGCTAACGAGGGGCTGGGATATCCATGGGAAGGCGGCCGGAGCTCTCAGGAATCTTGTCTTTATGTTTGCTTCCTCAATTGAGCTGCACAAAGCCTGAATTGCCCATTCAGCGCGGCCGGACAAAAGGTTGGCGTTGCACGGTCCCCTTGCATTTGTAGTCAAACAGTTAGGGACTTAAATCGAGTCGTCATGATGGAGAAAGAGGTGGACAAAGCCCATAGAATTGCCATCAGCAAACATTTTCCTGTGTCATATTAGCCAGTCTCCATGGCTCCCCCTGGCCTGGGGACAATGGCACAAGTTTGCACACTTGGCTACTGTCACCGTGCCAACGCCGGCGGGGCCGCAAGCAGGGCCGCTCTGAGCAAGCAAGGGAGCCCGGAGCGGGCCGCAGGCCCTGCCCACCAGCTGGCCAGAGGGAAGGTGAGGCCGGCGGCGCAGGGAGGCTGCGGGGAGAATGCCGACGGTCGAGGCCTCCAAGCCAGCCGGCCTGGCGGGTCCCCTGCGGCCCCCGACTGTCTCCTGATTCTCTCCTTTCTCTTCCTTGCCTTCTCTTTCCTCTGCTACCTTCTCCTCCTGTCCCCTGGTTGGATGCACGGCTAGTGGTCTACACACCAGCCCAGGCCTTTGCACCACAACCTAAAATGCCAGGGACTCCTCTCTGGGGAGCTCTGACAGGGTGGGGCCCAACTTTACCCAGGAGTGCTGACCCCACCCCCTCCCGCTGGCCAATAGACAGCTGCTCCAAGGCCCCTCCCCCTCTGGCCTGAGGGTCCCCACAGGCAAAATGAAGGGTTTGGCAGAGATAGCGCATGGTGGGTGGTGGGGTGGGGGAAGGCATTCCCCACACCCCCGTCCCCTGCAGTGGGGATTGGGGAAGCGAGGACTGAGATGGAGGTGACCTTGGACTGGAGCGTTCTGGGTCACTGGCCATCACATGGCCTAAAGAGTGGCAGCAGCCTCTGCATGGATGAAACCGGCCCCTGAATTTTGGGGGTTACTTGTTTCTGTGGCATAACCCAGCCTCCCCAGCTGGGACGGGCAGGAAATGTTCTTTCTGCTCCAAACCACACGGCGCACACAGCTGGAGGAAACGCCCGAGGTCACCGGGTCAGGCAGGCTCTGGTGTCCCCTCCCCAGCCCCCCCCACCCCAGATCCAGCTGCCTCCTGCCTGGGGGCCCGGGTGCACTGGGCCAGCACAGGTGCCACCTGGTGGCAGGCGGCTCAGCCCCTTCTTCACCCTGCTCTGCTGGGAGACCGGCCGCAAACCATCCCGGCCGCATTCCCACACCGGCCTCCTCCGCATCCTGTGTCTGCCCCCGCTGCTCCCTCTCTCGGGGCACCCAGACTTCCTCATGCCGCTCCACGTGGTCTCGGCTTTCCTGAGATTCGGTGGCACCTGCGGTCGCTTCCGCCCATCCTGACATTGCCCGCTGGCGACATCGTCCCCCAGCTTCTCAGCCCATAGTGACACCCACAGCAGGTGACACTGGTGAGCTCTGTGGGGGCCAAGTCTGCACCTGAAAAAACCTTCCCCTGTCTCTTAACACGTGCTATGCTTCCCTTGTGTTCCTCCCGCTTCTTGAGGAAAGAGGGAAAGAAGAAAGGAAGAGAAGGAAAGAGGAAGAAAGGGAGGAATTAACTGATACCTTCTGGACACCTAATGTGCACCAAACCCATGACCCGTAACGGTACGCGGAAGACCTCACCTGACCCCACGAGGGTGCTCTCGTGGCCTTTCACAGTGAGGAACAGCAGGTGGAAGTCACTTTCCCAAGGATCACAGCTAATCGCTGGCAGAACTTGAACTTGAAGCAGGCCTGTCTGCATGCAAAGCCCGTGGGGGCCCCACAAACGCCACGTTGCTTCCCTAACTCTTAACTGTCTTCCAAGTCCAGCTCAAGCGGCTCGGAAGGCTCCCAGCTCCAGCGTTAATCACTTACTCACTCTCCCAGCCCTGTGTTCACAGATGCAAAGAAAAAGTCTAACCTCCTTAGCTTAACACAGACAGCCCTTTGTAACCTGACCCCTCCTGGGGTCTTGCACAGAGTAGCTTGTCACTAAGCGTTTCATGAGTTGAGTACTTGGCCCACTCCGCTGAACCGATTTTTTTTCTTGCAGACTGGAAACAGCTGTCCCCTGACTTCCTTCTCACTTGTTGTTTGCCGCACCCAGCCACCCCCGCCCGTGTGTGCACCCCGGGAGAGTGAGTGGAGAGTGTGTCTGCTGGTTCATCCCTCCGTCTCCGGGGACCAGAGCGGCCTCGGCATGGAGCAGGCCCTCATCGACCCTTGCGGCTGCTGCGGCTGCACTCGATGGTGAATTGCTTGTGTTTCTTTGGGACTGTGGAGGCTTTGAAAGCAGGAGACGCCGCCATTTCACAACTGCATCCCCTGTGGCACGGCAGGAGTTCTAGAAAGCTCCATGAATGGCAAGGAAGTGGTACTGACGCGAACCTGAGACTCCCTTCCCGACTGTCGGCTGGCCAGCCATCGTCCCGGGGACCTTGACTTTCCAGCTGCGTTGGCCCCGCCTCAGAGGTATTCACGCCACTCAGCGCCAGGGGCTCCCAGCTCCCAGTCAACTCCCCTCAGCGCCTCCTTCGTGCCAGGGGCCGGGGCGCAGGGTGGGCTTGCTCGGCTGGCCCCCCCTGCCCCCGAGGCAGCTTGTGTGTTGGAGGGGAGATAGACTTTATGTGGATGACTCAGGAGCCACCTGCTGCCACCCGCCCACCAGTGAGACAGAGCCACAGGCCCTGGCTGTCCTCAGCTTCCCAGACCAGCTACGAGGAGCCGCCCACCGTGCATCTCTGGGTGGTGATGGACATGCTCCACTTCCAGGGTTCAGCCGGCACAGATGTGGGTGGAAACTGGAGGCGAGAGGGGGCAGCGGACAGATGACGTGCCCTGGCCCAGCCGAGGGGCTGGGGAGGCGTCCAGGCGGCAGGCCTGCAAGCTGCTTTCCTGCAGAGAAGCCCCTTAAAAAATGCGGTGCCCAGCGCAGCATGGAAACCCATCGGAGCCACGGGCTGTGAGTGCTGATTCACGTAACACGCGCAAAGGCCCACTTTCCACGTGTTTCGCCATCGACAGATAAAAAATGAGGAAGCTGTTTGGATGACAGAGAACTTCGACACCAGAGGCTATGGACTGTGGCCTGGCGTCAGCCCTCCTTTGTTGTGGCTGCAGAATATTTAGGAAATCCTGAAGGAGAGAACAGCCGAAATGCTCATCTTCTAAAGCCTGGCTTGCAGTCTCAGCACGGCCACCGGATGCCTGCCCAGAGCTCACCACCCGGTGGAAGTCGGTAAGGCGTGTGAAGTCCTGTGTCCCTCCCAAGTTGCCTCAACCCCTGTCTTCAGTGGATGAGGAAACTGAGGCACAAAGCTAAAGAGCCTGCCCGAGGTCCCCTGGGCAGTAAGTGACAGGGCTGGGGGCAGGGTGCCGGCAGCCAGAGCCAGACCCCTGGTCAGGACCACCATGCTCGGTGCTGCCCCCTGCTGCCCCCTGTCCCCGGCACACAGGCCCGGACTCCCCGGCATGGGGCTTTGCCGCCCGGAGATGCGGACATGCCGGCCCTGCCGAGTGCGGTCCGACTACTGGACTCAGATGGGATGCCCGGGGGACACAGCAGCCTGACCAGAGCCTCCGTGGACGGGGGACGCAGACGTCACAGGGTGACTTATGTAACTGACCCCCTTACGTAACGGGAGTATTTCGGTCCCAGAGCAGCCCGAGGCCGGCTGTCAGCTGTAATCAGAGCGGACAGGTTTCCTCGGGGCGGGAGGCTGAGGGTTGAGATAAGCCCTGCCCGGTGTCCACCGAGGGTGTCCCCCCCTGGTGACCTTGCCCCAGGACTGAGGCTTAACGCCAGTGTGGCCATGCCCTCAGAGCAGCCGGAGACCGTGACCCAGAGGTGTCACAGCCCGGCCCGGCCGGCCCCTGCGCCCCTGGCTGCAGCCCAGCTGCCGTCACAGAGACGCCAGAATCGATGTCCCCCTTCTCCTCCCCTCCGGCTCCCAAAGCTGCCCAGGCGAAGCCCGTCTTGGGCATGTCTCACCTGTAAAAAGGGGCTCACGGGACAGGAATCATGTCCCTGTGTCCCTGACGGGCGTCCCCAGTGGGCCGCTGCCCCCCCATTCTCGCCCTGCCCCCCGCCACGTGTTCATCACCTCGACTGTGTCCTCCGGCGCCTCTCCGATGCGTCTCTCCGCCTGACTGGGGCGCTGGCCAGGAATGAAACGTCCGTTTAATCTCAACTGCCAACTCGGATTTGATTAGCGATGGCTGGCGGGTGCCCCGTGGAAAGATTCCGAGGGCCCTGCAGGGCTCAGCAGTGAGAGGGCCCTGATCGGCTAGTGCTGCCTTCTGCGGGTGTGGAGAGAGACCGGCTGGCTGTATGCGCTGGGTGTCCCCCCGAGTCCAGGTCAAAATCGTGGGATGCGAAGCCGGGGGTGTGAGGCGTGGCATTCCGGTAACCCGCCCCGTGACTTTAACCAAGGAAACAGTGTCCCGGGGAAGGGCAGTGACTCTCCCGAGGACGCAAGCGCCCCCACTCCCCCGGCCAGAGTCCATCGGTTCAATTCAACAGACAGAGACCAGGTGTGGGGGGCGGGGTGCCGGGCGTTCTGGGGAGTGGAGCCGTGGGCAGTGTGCTGCACTGGAGGCGGGAAGTGGCCACAGGGAGTGGGAGGGGTGAAGCGAGGGAGGACGGCTGTCCTCCACGCATGTTTGCATGCAGTAGGCACATAATAAAGGCCTTCTGAATGAATGAATGAATGAATGGAACGTAAAGTGAAATGACTGGCCCGCTTCTGAGCTGCCTTGGGGACTCCAACAGTCAGCGTCGGGACAGCTGCAAACAGCAGGTGCCACCTCCATGCCCAGGCTCCTGGCCGGCTGCAGCTCTCCCGCCACCGCTTTGCATAGACAGCGCCCTCCGACCCTCAGAGGGGAGCCCTCGCCTCCAGGGACGGATTTCCTGAAGGACACATGACGGGGCAAGGGCCTAGCTGCCCTCGGACACCACCGTGTGCCGGGAGTTTTGTATCTGCCCTTTCATGTAACCCTGAATGAGTGCATGTGTGCATGCGTGAATGAGTGAACGGACAAAACCTGTCGGCGGCGGGGGGCTCTGCCTCCCTGTCTGGCAGGTGAGGAAGCCGAGGCCCAGGAGGTAGAAGCATGAGCTGCTCCTGGTCGCTGAGCTGGCAGCAGGGGGGCTGGGGTTTGCACTCCGTCCGTGTCCGCTCCACAGCACCCCTCAGAGAAGGGGGAACAGGCCATCGGCCCCTCTTGCCTGTCCCCTGCCTCGCAGCTTCCCCGCCCCGCCCCTCCCACCTGGAGCGCCCCTCCCACTTTGGTAATATACAAAGGAATCCTTTTTTTCTTTTTTGACATCTGACTTTCATTTCCTGACCTCTGATCACAGCTCTGTCTGTAGCCCAGATCCAGCACCAAACACACTTTCGGAAAATTCTCTGGGTAATGTTTTGCCCCCAGACAGGGACATTTGCATCATCAGCCAATGGCCGTTCAGGCCCGCCTGTGCGCTCTGTTCCTGGGGTCCCGATCGGGTGGCGGGGGAGCGGGCAGAGTCACTGTGGTGAAGCCAGCAGCCCCTCACCTCCACCCCGAGCCAAGGCCGAGCTCTCCCGCCAGCCTGGCTCCCGTGGGCGACATTCCAGGGCTCGGCACGTGGCAGGCACTCCCGGGGGCAGGTTTGCCACTTGGAAACAGAGGTAACGTACCTTCCAAGTCAGACAACTACACGGCAGGCCTGCCTCTGCCAATCTGGGCAGGTCCTCTCACCTCCCTGGGCCTCGCTTTTCTCATCTGTAAAATGGGGTAATTCTAGTCACCCTTCTGGCTTGCCGGGACCTTAGAGAAAGATGGGCTCAAGGGTGACTGGAGGACTTGGGGCTGACCAGGTGGTGCCAAGAGCTGGACCACAACCAGCCCCAAGTTCAAAGACATCCGTGAGGGGCTGGCAGTGATAGTTCCCATCCGACCCTGAGTGAGGACCAAGACTTCTGGATGACAGGGGTGGTGGCAACAGTGCCCCAGCTGCTGCAGACCCCTTCTCTCAGGCTAAAGGATGAGTCGAGGCAGCTTTAGCACTATTGGGAAGGAGTGGAGGAAGTCCCGGGGGAAGAGAATGCAGGGAAAGGAGGGAGGTGGGGGGCGGGGGGCACCAGCTGTGGGCTGGACGATGCAGCCCACTCCCGGGCCAGGGCAGCAGAGGGGGCTCGGCCCGTGTCCAGTGAGGCCAGGACGAGCCCCTGGCTCCGTCCCACCTCTGCTGCACTCAGACCCCCGTGTGTGTCTCGGGCCCGAAGGACCACCTGTGGGCCCCATTCCAGTCTCCAGCCCGGCCCTCTCCCACAAACCCCAGAGTCACACTTGGCAGGCTCCCCCAGCCCTCTCCCCAGGAGCCCCACAATTCTCCAGCTCTGCACGTCCACACCTGAGCTCCTGGCCCCCAGCCCACCCAGCCCTGCCCCTCCCCCAGTGTGCTCCTCTCAAAGGACGGCAGTCCTGCCCTTGCAGGTGCCGGGACCCAGATCTCGAAGCCATCCCCGGCCCAGCTCTCAGGTTAGCCCACGCCCACCCTCTTGGCTCTACTTGCAAACTGCATCCAGAACCCGACTCCCTCCCCCACCAAAAAAAAGGGGAGTCTAAAGCCTCAGCTCTGGGCGGGCTCCTGACTCCCACTGCCTGAGGACACCCTCAGGTGCGCTGGCGAGCGTCTGCCCTGGCGTCTGCTTCACCCCGTTCCCTCCAGGCCACATCCCTGGCCGTCAGGAGCGAGGCTCTCCGAGACCAGCAAGCGCTAGTCAGAGCTTCACGTTCACTGTGCGCCGGCGTGCAGGGGCTCAGCCTCACTCACCAAGTCCTCTACCTACACTGTGGAGAGCCTCCGAGTAGCCCCCTGTCACAGAGGGGAAACTGAGGCACCGATGATTTGACCCAGGCTCACGCCACTGGGAACTGGCCGACCCGAGACCTGAACCCAGGTGTGCCTGAGCTCCTCTGAGGCTGCTCCTCTCTTCTCATTCGTGTCTTCCGAAGGACCAACCCTGGGGGGAGGCACCACCCCGAGGAGCAAGGGGGAGCGTCTATTATCAACCTCACTCCGGCCAGCCCATCGGAAATGTGGGTGTGCCGGGGACACTGAGGCAGCATGGGGCAGCGGGTTAGGGCTGAGTTCCGGAGTGGGCCAGACCTGCCCAGGGTGAGCGCCTGGCCCAGAGAGCATTGCTCTGAAGGCTGGGAAGGCGGCGGCCACGGCTCCTTCCCCTGCGAAGGCTGCGCGCTCTGTGAGCAAGGTCGCTCTGGGCCAGGACCTTCTGTCTGAATCTTACTTCCTGTGCTGGCTGCCTGCCAGGACCCTGATGGCTCCTGTGAATTCCCTCTCGCCAGAGGACACCTGGAACGTCAGGGAAAGATGGCAGGGACCCTGGAGACCACAAGAAACCCCAGGAGAGGGGGCACTTCCGAGTCGCAGACTGGCTTCAAGCCCCACTTCTGTCACTCACCAGCCGGGCGGCCAGCGGTAGGCGTCCTAACCTCTCCAAGCCCCGGTTTCCCCCTCTCAGGCAGCACCTGCCCGCCCCGTGCACCCCGTCCTCAAAGGGGTCAGGGTAGCACCTGCGAGTGCTTAGCCCCGGGCTGGCCTGTGTTTGGTGTTTCCACCTGTGGGAGCTGTTCGCGTCATCTAATCCCTGTGTTAGTCAGCTGGGGAAACGGAGGCCGGCAGGTGAACAGCTTGCCCAAAGCAACCTGGCAAACGAGCAGCACGGTCAGCACTAGCAGCCTGACTCCAACCAGCCCTCCAGCCCCCTCTTCAGAGCCCACCTTTTGCGCCCTTGGCCAAGGGGAAACACAGGATGCTCCCCTGAGCCCTCGGCCTTGGCCTCCATTGGCCACAAGAGGGCGCCCTCGGGGTTGCTCCAGGTGCGCAGAGTTTCTGCACCAAAGAGCCCTTGGGTCCGTGGCCCCAACACACAGTCAGCAGCCCACGCTCCTGCCCTGTCTGAGTTCTGACAACACCACACCCCCCACGCCCAGCTCCTTGAAGGGGTTCCACAACCCTGTGCCGTCCCCTCCCCTGCCTCCACCCTCTGCCCCCCACCCAGGGATGATCTAGTCTTTTTCCCCTGCGTACACCTGGGATCCCCTGAGCCTCACGTTGGTTTTGCCAGGCAGGGACTTCACAGCTGGCTTCAGGATGGCAGGGAGGTCGTTTGGTCACCTCTTAGCACCACCCACAGCCCCATCTGTCTAGTCACAACGCCTGCTCAGCGCCACCGGCCGGCGGGGATGGGCTGGGCCAAGGAGACTGAGGGGGACAGAGGGGACGGAGGGGGACAAAGGAGAGGTGATCTGTGTCCAGGTCCCCGTCTCACGGAGGGCGCCGTCCAGGGGGGACGGACTCCGTCATCACACGCAGTGACAGGGCACGCTTCGTCCAGCACGTTCGCTGGAGAGCAGGAGGGCAGAGGGTCGGAGCCCCGGCCTGAGTCCTAAAGGAGGCAAAGACGTTGACCAAGCCCAGAAGGCCTGGCGTCCCAGAGCAGCCATGAGGGGAGACCCCCCCCCCCCTTAGCTGTGGGCAAGGACCCACTGAAGGCCTGGCGTCCCAGAGCAGCCACGAGGGAGACCCCCTGCCCCCCCGGCCTGTGGGCGAGGACCCGCTGTCCAGCAAGGTCTGGAAATGGGAATAATACCCACTGCGTTTTCCCCGAAGAATGAAAGAGGGTTCGGTGGATACAAACGGGGCCGGGGTGGGGACTCTGGAACACCGCACCAGTGTGGGGTCGGGAGCTCCGTATCCTTGACTTTCCCGAGGTGTGGGGCATCCATGGGTCTTGGGCTCTCCCGGTGAGCTCCCCGCCGAGTTCTCCAGCCCACACGCTTCCTCCCCCGACCTGCTCGCACTTGGCTGATCAGACCACTAGGGCTCCCGGGGCACTAACAAGAGTCCCCGCAGGGCCGCGCTGTGGACCGCCAAGGCCGGCCTCCCCTCTTCCTGTCTTTTCAGATTTCCAGATGACACAAATGACAGGCCGTTTCCAAATTTCATCTCCAGGCAGAGTCCTCCTGGCCCAGGGCAGGGCCGACTAGGAGGTGAGCCCCCCGGACTCTCCAGCCTCCCCTCTGCGGGCCCAGTGGGCCAATATCCTATCGGGCTGCACATAGCCAAGGGTGTTGTTCACTGCCCGCCCCTGCCCCCCCCCCAGCATCCCCCGGGCTGGAGCTGCTTCCTTTACACTGACTGGGGTCTCAGCCAGGCACATGGGGACCACCAGGAGCCCATCGGCCTCTCAGGGGACTCTGGTCAGCCCTGAGGGGGACCCGCTCCCCTCCCCGGGGCCAGGCACCTGCTGAGGGGCCTGGGCTCTGGGTCTGGGATCGAGGGCTCAGCAGGGGTCAGGGGAGGACTCCCCCCCGGCCCCAGGCCGAGGAGGAGCGGGGCTGCCAGCAGCGGCAATGGGAGGCTGGAGGCCCATGCACCGTCCCTACTGTGCCCCCTCCCCAGACCACTCTCCCTGGGGGCTCTCCTGCATGCCCGTTTGAACCAGATTTCACCGGATGTGAAGGCTGAGGTGGTCAGGTATGCCAGAATGTTCTAGGAGTCTAACAAGGCCCAGTGCTACCCAGGATGTGGAGAAGGAGACACACTGAAGCCTTGCTCATGTGAGTGTAAGTTGGTAATGACACTTCGGGGGCATTTTGTCCATTTCTGTTACCATATGAAACGAGTCTGCCCTTAGGCTCGGAGCACAGAGATCCCGGCGTGAGGATGTTCGCAGAAATGCTGTTTGCAACTGCAAACAAGCAAGCAGACAGAAGCAAAGACAAAAAACCAGACTTGGAGCTTACACAGTCCAGTGGTGGTGCTGGAGTGTGGAATGTTCCACAGCCATGGGAAAGGGTGACGGAGACCCACAGGTGCCGACTGAGGCGGGGCTTAGGATGGGTTGTCTCATGAAAGAAATAAAGTACAGAAGTATGTCTATAGTAGGCACCCCACCCATGTCCAAAAAAAAAAAAAGAAAGGGAAGGAATAACTAAAAGGAGGTGAATTAAGGAAAGGTGAAGGGAAGAAGGAAGGAAGAATGAAGTAATGAGGGAGGGAAAAGAAGAAAGATAGAGAGAAAGAAGAGAGAGAGAAAGAAAAAGAAAAAAGAAAGAAGAAAAGAAAAAGAAAGAAAGAAAGAAGAAGGAAGGAAGGAAGTGGAAGGAAGTAAGGGAGAGAAAGTAAGAAAGAAGAATAAAAGGAAAATTAAGTAAAAGAGGATGATGCTTTGGAAAAAATTCGGGGGGATGCACCCCAGAGTGATAACTGGTGGTTGGTGAAAGGAAGTAGGAGGGGAGAGGATTGCAGGGGGTATTTTCCAGTTTATAAAGTTTGCATGCATTGTTGAATCTTTTCTCAGTGAGCACATACCCATGTATAGTGTTTTTTGTCCCAAGTAAAGCATATATATATATACCGTTTCGCTCCAGGGTACCCCGACCTCAGTGTAGTCCTGCTCAGAACCTCTGAAACAGGTTAAGGCAAAAAATCATTTATTCAACCAACATTTCCCACCAGAGCCCCTGTGCTGGGTGCTGGGGCAGGAGAGACGTGCTCTCCACAGGGAAAGGCGTGTGAACAGGTAAGGACCTTATTTCATGACAAGGGAGTGATGGGGTTTTCACGGAGACCATTTCCCTGGGTGAAATAAGGGGAGGCTTCCTGGAGGAAGTGGTCCTTAGTAGTCTCCGAGATGGTTGCAAGTGTATCAGAGGGACCAGTGAGAGGAGAAGCACTCCAAGGGGGCAGATGTGGACGTCTAGCGCACTTGAGGGTGCACAGTCGGAAGTGATGGGAGATGGGACTTGGGAAGGGGCGGGGGCCCCTGTGGCTCACCTCCACTCCTAGTTGGTGCTCAGGCAGCTGGGACTCAGCCAGCTGCCAGCAGAGGGCGCTTGAACCTCTCGGAACTGCAGAGCGGAGCTGCTGGAAGAGTTGGTCAAAGCGCTTTCTGTGGCCTGGGGTGGGGGAAGCTGGGCTCTCAGGGCCCCTCCATGCTGGGAGGACTCAGGTCATGGGCGTGTGAGTGAGACTCCATCCCAGCGTGGGGAGCAGGGGTGAGCGAGGGCGGCAGCCCCATCCTGCCCAGAGGCTCCTGGGCCGCAGGGCATGGGCTTTGAGGCAGGAACGTGCCATTGTTTCCAGAGACCTTGGTGCTAATTGTCAGCACTGCGAACAGAGTTTTGTTCTAGTGTTACTTTCAGTTCCTGAGCCTGTGCAGCAGCTGTAACGAGACTATTCTTGATGTCATACTCTGACTTTCTTTCCCCTAACTTCCGTTACCCAGCTATGTCAGGCAGAAACTTGCCATTAAATAAAAGATTCTCTTTCTGTCCCACCCACCTCCATCTTTGGAGCTTTGCCTGGTCGGTGGTGAGCAGTAGGACCCCCCCCCCCCGCCCCCACTGGTTGGGTTCGGTAACAACATGGGCATTCCGAGCTTGGCTGTCTGCCAAGAGGAAACGGATTTCTGCTGAGCAACAGCCATCTCTGCACAATCTCATTGGCTCTCGTAGGTCACGTGACCATCATTTAATGAATCTACGCATGTAGTGGTTAGTGTTTGCTGCGTAACAAGCTGTCTTAGTTTCCTAGGGCCGCCCTAGTAAAGGACCACTAGCTGGGTGGCTTAGAACAACGGGACTTCTTGCCGCCACTGCTCAGGAGGCTGGATGTCTGAAACGAAGGTGGCAGCAGGGCCCCGTGCCCTCTGGAAGTCCTAGGGCGAGTGTCCTTCCTCACCTTCTCCTGGCCTCCGGTGGCTTTTGCTGTCCTTGGTGCTCCTTGGCTCGTGGCCGCGTCGCTCCAGCGTCTGCCTCGGCTGTCACATGGCCCTCTCACTGTGTGTCTCTTCCATGTCTCTGTCCCCCGCTCTCCCTCTGCTTTCTCTTACAGGGACACCAGTCGCTGGCTTTAGGGCCACCCTAACCACTATGAGCTCATCTTAATTTGGTTACATCTTCTTCAAAGACCCGATCCCCAAATGAAGTCACATTCACAGGTACGGAGATTAGAACTTCAGTGTCTCCTTTTGAGAGACAATTGAACCCACCACACAGCCACCCAGTCTTCTCCAGGACACCCACCCGTTCCACCATCCCACACTACCTGTGCTGGGCAGGCAGCACACCCTTGCTGGCGACCCCCGACTGCCTCAGGAGCCAGTGTGGGTCTCGATGGAGGAGTCGACTGCTTGAACCCAATTCTAAGGAGTGAGCACCCTGTCCCCTGGAGGTGTGCAAGTCAAACTGAGTTGGGAAGTGGCTCAGTTGAAGGAGCTTAATTCATACTTATTAACAAACGTTTTTCAAGTACTACTGGGCTAAATGCCAAGAACAGAGAGGCGATTCCGCCCTGGGGGGAGATGAACAAAGGTAATTGCCTCATAATGTGATAAGTGCAACAGTAGGAGCGGATAAGCATGAAAGGCTAATACAAAGCCGGAGGTGGAGGACGGGGTGGCTGGGGAGGCTTTCTGGGTGGGTAGAGTGAACACACGAGGCCAGGGGTGCAGAGGTGGGGCTGGCAGCAGCCCACACCAATGGGCAAGGCCATCCCCCAGGGTCAGAAACCAAGCCCAGGGAGTGGATGGGCCAGGAGGGAGGGAGGGAGAGGGAGGACAGGATGGCAGGGGAGGGAAAGGAGAGAAGAGGGAGAAGAGGGAAGGGAGAGAAGTATCTGAAGACAGGCCCGTGGGAATAGAGTCCAGGGCAGACTGGGAGACCAAAGCAAGCACGACGTGTGGTAAACAAAGCACAAAATGATACTGTGTGTTTCCATGAATTCATCGTTGTGCGTAAATACATTCCACCTGGATTCGAAGGGCCGCCACAGACTGACAACAGCGGTTTCATCGGCGGGGGTGGGGGGTTTCAGTGGAGTAGAGGGGGGTAGACCAGGGGGTTCTAACTGTATCCGTCATGTTCCTGGTTTTGAAGGAGAGAATATTTACTTGCTGTTTGTTTTGCTTCTTTAACGCACACAGAACAAAACGGCTGGGAGTGAATACCCCAAAGCAGCAGCCGTAGGCAATTCCAGGTGGTGGTTGTTTAACTTTTACTCTTTTAAAAGAGCATGTATCACTTTTAATGAGAGAGACAGAGAGAGAGAGAGAGAGAGGCGGGGGGCGGGGGGGATTTTTCTTTTAAAAAAATCCGGAAGCAAAAATGCCAAAATGTCACTACCGACATGTGTGGTTGTCCTTTTCTTATCAGGGTTGGTCTGTTTGTCAAATTTCTCCAGATTAAAATGGGCAAAGGGCTTGGACCCCAGCATTTGGGGGAGGGCAGAGGCCAAGGCAACCGCAGGGGAAGGTGGGGGAGGGGAGGGGAGAGGATCAGGAAGAGGGGAGAGAGCAAGAGAGGATAAGGGGTGACTCCCAGGACAGCAGCCCCCTCTCCAGGATGGGGAGGGCGGGGCCTGGCTCCGACTCCTCAGGCAGAGCCTTGCTGGGGACACACCATCCCATCTTCCCAGGTTACAAACCAGTGCAGCCTTTCCCTGCTCGTGTCTTTGAGAAGGAAAAGGACACGGTTCGTCTTTGCCCATGTGTTTGCCTCGTCCCAGGGACTTCTCCGGAACAGGGCAAGGACCCAAGTGGCATTTGTTGCAGCGAGACGTGGCAGCAGAAGAAAAAGCCCTGCGAGCCAGACGGCGCCCGGGTCACAGGGCCACAGGGTCCCAGGGGACGGCTCTCTCCCTCGGCTCTGACGCCTGGTGTTAGCACAGACGGAATGACCCTAGGCCACCTGATTAGGTCAGCAGCCCTGGGCCCTGCCGCCCCTGGACCTGGAGTCACAGCCTCATTTTTCAATCAGGTTTAATCTGAACATCTTCAAAAGCTGCCTGGCAGATGCGTGAACCCAGGAGGGTGACAGAGCATACTCAGCCTGTCTCCCCCCCGCCCCCGCACCCCGCCCTGAGTGGGCAAAGCACATTTCCCAGCTCAAGGTGTCTGGCCCATCCTGACACAAATCCTGAAACTCAGTTTTGAAAAAGCATTATTTTAGCCCTGTCGCTGCATCGTCAGTGGTCCCTCGCCATAACACAGAAGGTGTTCATAGCAGAGAGGATGCCCGAGAGATGTAACTCAGTCTCTTTGCTGACAAGTGGGGAAACTGAGGCCCAAAGGAGCCCTCCCTGGCGTGGAGCCCAGCCTGACCCCACTCGGAGACTCTAGAATTCTAAGCCTGAGTGAAAAGGAGCGAACCCCTCAGGTAGGCAGGCATGGGTGCCTCAGTGTACCCGTCCCACCACCACAATAAATGGAGGGGCCTGTGCCACTCAGCGGCACCCCGGTTTCCTGGGTACCTGCCTGCAGTTCCCAGAGCCGCCACCAGGTGGTCCCAGCTATTGCCAGTCACAGCTTCACGGTTGGAACAGCCTGGAACCTCAGGTCTTGCATTTTCAGAAGGTGCAGGGGCAGGGGGGCTGGAGGGAGAGGCCTGCGTGTGTCCCGAACACGCCACCCTCTCTCTCTGCGCCTCCCTCACTCACCTGTGAGCAGGGGTGTCTGTGGCCACCGCCTCAGAGTCACCATGGCGACCACGGATGAGAAGCCCGGCGGGAATGGCGGTCCCGAAGTTCAAACCGCAATCAGACTCCCAGGAGCAGGGCTTGGGGCACAGTCTGGGGCACAGTCTGGGGCGCGGCCCCCCGAGAGGCAGAGGCAGACGGTCTAACTCGGGCAGATCCTCGGTGAGGGCCCTTCCTGTGCTCAGGCACTCGAGGGGGTGTGGTGCGTCCTCGGTCTGAGCATAGAATACTCACCAGGAGAGGAGGGGTCATCCCAGCCCTCGGCCCTGGCCCAGAGCTCTCCCCGCCCTGGGACCCGCTGCTGTCTTCCCTCTGTGACACCTCGGACCCTGGAAAATGGCAACCCCACAGTGGGACACGGGACACGTGGGCTGCTGCAGTCTGACGGGAGCACAGGGCGAGGCGGCTGGCACCGACCCCTGTCCAGAGCCCGGGGCTTGTGGGTGACGGACGCTACAATGAAAGCAGATTTCAAGTTATTCCTACACGAACATCATCACTCGCGTGGCAGGCTTTCTAGAATGTTCTGGGGTAGAGTTATCACAACCATGCAGAGAACCGGGCACAGCCCTTGGGCATGTGTTCTGTCGTGACGGCCCCGGGACCGTGGGAAGGATGGATTCCTTGTGTTTGGGGCCTTTCGACCACAGCAGGGGGGTAGGGGCTGACTCTCAGGGGAGGGCGTGTCTGAGCTGGGTCTTCAAGGGGGAGGAGGAAGGGGATGAGAGGGGCTCCGGGAAGCAGGAGTGTGTGAGCACCTGGTGAGAGCCACAGATGGTTGGCTGTGGTTGGAGAGCAGGGGGCAGGCGGTGGGTGACGGGGGCGGGGAGTTCTGCGGGGGCTCGTTCCGGAGGGGCCTCCTGAGCCACGCTGAGCTGTTCGGACTCTACACAGAAACCCACAAGGACCTCTGAGGGCTTTTCAGCTCCGCAGGCGAAGGGACTGGGGGACAAGGGGGCTGGATCCTGGCCACTGCTGTCACCTGGGAGGAGCCGGGGCTAGAGCAGAGGAAGCAGAAGCAGGGATGGGAGGTGGCACCTGAGGCCTGAGGTATTGGGCTGGCCACAAATTTTGTTTGGCTTTTTCTGTAGGCCGGCTCTAGTAGCGCTTAGTGGTCTATCACTTCATTCGAAACAATTGTGTTAGATTGTATTGTGACAGCTGTCATATCAGCATTCATTTAAAAAATCAAAATTGGTGAATTTTTGTGTAGTTATTTTAACATTGAAGATAGAAGAAAAGCACAACATTTTTCAGCTTTATTATTACGCTTTATTATTTCAAGAAAGTTAAAAATGCAACTTAATCGCAACAAAAAAAAAGATTTGTGCAAGATATGGAGAAGGTGCTGTGACTGGCTGAACACGTCCAAAGTGGTCTGTGAAGTTCCGTGCTGGAGATTTCTCACCGGACGATGCTCCGTGGCCCGGGAGACCAGGTGAAGTTGATAGCGATCAAATTGAGACATTAACTGGGAACAATCAACATTGCACCACGTGGGAGATAGCTAACATACTCAAAACATTCAGATCAGTAAAGTTATAGGTAAAATAAAAAATGTGTCTCTTATTTCTCGGAAACAACCTCATGGACTTTTTGGCCAACCCAGTGCCGAGGTTGCGGGATCTCTGGGACACGGGCCCCGGCAGCAGCAAACGGACCACGGACCGCAGAGCCCCAGACTGGCCAGAAGGAAGAGCTGGTGTGGCAGGAGCTTCCGGCAGGGAGCAGCGGGGGAGCAGGGGGCAGCAGGGGGCAGCGGAAGGCATGTGGGCGTGCCAGAGCCCTGGGTCTGTGCCTTGGTTATTGGCACTCCAGAAAGGCCCCTGAGGAGGTGACTTTGGGGACGCAGGGAGGAAGAAGGATTGGCAGGAGGAGCTGGAGTAATGGTGGGCTGTCAGCATCCGGGACACCCCCTCAGCGGGACGGATGGAAGAGGGGGCGGGCACGCATCCAGCGGAGCACCTGTCGTCGGGCTCCCGGGTGACAGAAACCTTCAGGGCTGCCGCAGGGGCTGCAGAGCAGCAGGGACCAGTCGCTGGGCGCTGGCAGACAAGTCCCTCCTCTTCTCTGGGCCTCGGTTTCCTTATTTATGTAGCAGGAAAATGGGCGGCGGAGGCAGCCTCCAGAGTCTCCCAGTGTGGGCCTTTCCGAGGTGTCGAACTAGGGCATAGCCCCTTTCCTTAAGGAAGCACTAGCTCCCAGGAGTGACGGGGACACCACCCTGTCTACGGGCCTCTTCTGGGGGGTGTGCTCTCAACAGGAGAGCCTGTTCCGTGCTCAGCGCAGCTGGAGCAGCCGCGTTCATTGCACAGGCTCCGCCCTGCGCCTCGGCAGACCCTGCCGTCTCTTCGGGGTACGGTGGAGCCGTGCAAAGCGGCCGCTCTGCTGACAGCACCCTTCTGTTCCACAGACATGCCACGTGCAGAGCCCTGGAGTGTCACCTTCCCGGGGCCCAGAGACTGTCCCCTAAATGCACCTGGAGAGAAAAGGCAGAACCCTGAATCAGGAAACCAAGGAGCTGAGTTCCAGGCCAACCTGCTGTGTGCTACATGGCAGTGCCTCTGTCCCTTTATCTGCAAGTAGCCGGGACAAGCTGGTGTCTGAGGCCCATCCAGCCTCTGTGCGCCCATCGCCAGAACCACTCACCTCTGTGGACTGGCAGCCGCACCCACGTGGCCGGTAGGGGTCATGATCACTGCCAGGGTCCTCAACAGACTCCAGCATCATGGCCTCTCCTGGCCCTCTCTGCCCGTCCCGGGAGCCAGGACTTTCCCGTGGGCCTACCTGCTGCAGAGCAGAGCCTGCCGGGCTCAGTCCAACCCCCGCACCCCCAGGAGCCCCAAGGCTCATCTCCTGCATCACCTGCTCCTTCCTGGCCATGGCCGTAACCCCGGGCCTGCCGATGGTCCCTGCTGCCGGCCGGGTGTGGATGTCCGGGCTGAGTGGGCTGGGCACCGCAGCACCTGACAGCGGTGGGGTGGTTCCTGTTCAAACCCTCACTCTCCCCTCTAAGTCCCACGAGTAAAACGTCCGGATTTGCTGCTGGGGAAAGCAGACAGGGCATCGTCTTGGGCCCTTTCCGGCCCAGGCACAAGGTTGGTGAGCTTCATCGCTGTGCAGAAGGCCAGCCCCATGAGAGGGCGCTAACGCACTTAATGAATAGCACGTCCTGCACACTCCACAGTCCACGAATCCCTTCCCGTGCTTCCTAAGCCATGCAACGGACACGAAAGGCCCGCTCTGGGCCAGCCCTCGGAGGCCGTGGACTTGAACCAGCCCCAGGTGTTGCTCAGAAGGGCTTAGAGCGCCCCCCCACCCCCAACACGGCTCACAGCCCATTGGAGTCTCACAGCCACCCTGTGACGTGGGTTTCCTTCTTTCCCCCACGGTGCGGAGCGGGAAGCTGAGGACAGGGAGATCGGGCGACCTATCCACAGCTCAGGGCTAGCTACACCCCAGGCCAGACACCAGCCCCCAGGCCCTTTGCTCCACACACGGCTGCGGCCTGCGGCCAGCCCCCTCCTCTCAGCCTCGGGCGGCTCGTCTGCACAGTGACAGGGAGGGGGTGGTGACCCAGCTCTGGTGGGCACAGGTCCTTTGATCCCGTGTTGGCGGGGCATTTGGCAAACTCGTTGCCTCCAAACATCAAGTTGGCAGACCCGGGGCTTTAAATCAGAGGAGACCCCGCCGGACGAGCCAGCTGGGCAAGCAGGTGCACGGGCAGAGCTGGAACACGCACGGCTCACCCTTGCAGGCTACAAACACACGGCCATCCAAATCCCTGCTGCCCGTCACCAGGCCAGCGAGCTGCCACCTGTGTCCCTGAGCCAAGCTTCGGCCTCGAAGCAGATACTCGTGTCTCCCCGCAGAGCCCAGCTGTACATCAGGGGCCGGGCAGGGGTGGGCGAGGGGGCTGGCTGCGCCGGACCTGGCCACCCTGCAGTCAGCAGGGGGTGGGGCGGCGACAGCTCACAGGTTGTGTAGTAAAACGAGCTGGCCTCCTCAACAGCAAGAGAGCTCAAGGGGCCCCGTCCGGCCGGTCACCGTCACTGCCCACGGGCCCCAGTGCAGAGCGCGGGACCACGGGCGGTGGGGCTACCAGAAGCACAGCGGGACGTTGTCACCGAGAAGGTGCCCATCAACCCCTCCTACGCCCCTCCAGAGCCAGCCCCACCCTCCGCGTCCTCTGGTGTCCCAGAAGGGTGATGGTGGGATGCCCACCGTGATTCCCTGACCTCTGCTTCTCAGTGGTTTCCCACAACTGTGGGCACGGCACGGGATCGGAGGACTGTGATGCTACGGGTTCATTCCTCCGGCTCTTTTCCTTCCGACGGTGGCAGCTCCGCTCAGGCTGCCCGCTCCTGCAGCCTGTGCCCTGGAGGTGGGACCTGCTTCCTCTCCTCGCCCGTCAGGACAGCAGTTCCCAGGGGGCAGCCCCGAGATGCCTCACCATCCCTTGCTGGCTCCCCCGGCCCTGCCCACAACTTTGGAAACATCCCTTTATTAAACGTGCTCACATGCGCCGTGTGCTGCTGATGGATGCGAACATTGCAGCATGTCACAGGTTCCAGCGGCGTCAACTTCAAGACGCACTGTTTTTCCTCCGTCCTACTAAGAAGGAAGAGACCTCCGCCACCATGATGACACAGACGAGACCCAGAAATGAGGACACCTCTCTTCCATTTTAGATGTTTTAATTTCATATTTATCGAGAAGAAAACTGTTTCAGACTTACTGAGACCTGGAGTCTTTTTAAATCACAAGAAAAATATAAGCAAAATAGGCAGAGGAACTCACAAACTGGTCCACACTCAGAGCCCGCCCTGGGCTCAGGATCACGTGCATGCACCTGGGCCTGCACCGTGTCACCTGGCGCCACCACGGGCACCGGTCCATACAGGTGCGCTCCAGTGTCCTATCTAAGATTGTTTTCCAAGCCACCGGTCACATCTGCAGATCTTCTCGCACCTGTGCGGGCAATGACCGCTCTATTATGGCCGTCACCTGTCAGCATCACCTGTGAGGAGCGCCTCCGTTTCACAGGTGGTAAAATGCGTGTCTGTCAGAATCAATAAAATGTGAGTTCTAATGACACTGGCGTCAGACAATTCAGTTTGCCTCTCGGGCCCTTCATGGTTTCGTTTGTGAAAAGGTGCATTTGCCCAACCTGATCTGCAGATTCCATGCAATTTCAATGGAAATCCCAGCAAGTTATTTTGTGGATGAGGACAAACTGTCTCTAACGCGCATTTGGGAGATAAAAGGCCCACGAGAGCCAACGCAACTCTGAAGGGGGAGAAGACAGTCAGAGGACCGATGTTACCCAGCTTCGAGACTTTCTATAAAGCTACACGAACCGAGACAGGTTTTCACTGGTGAAAAAATAGATAAATGGGTCAAAAGAACAGAAGGAAGAGCCAAGAAATAGACCCATATAGTCTCACTGCTTTGCAACAAAGGAGCAAAGCCAATACAGTGAGGAAAAGATAGTTTTTTTTTTCCCAACAAATGGTGCTGGGACTAGATATTCATGTTAAAAAAAAGAATCATAAATCTAATGTAAAGTACAAAGTATAAAACTTGTAGAGGTAACAAAGATGAACTTGGGTCTGGTGATAACTTTTTAGATAGAACACCAAAAGCATGATCCATGAAAGAATAAATTGACAAGTTGGACATCAGTAAAATTATAAACTTCTGCTCCACGTGAGGAAAAAACACTGTTAAGAGAATGAAAAGACAATCTAGAGACCGGGAGAAAATAATTGCAAAACGTATCTCTGATGAAGTGCCCATATATACAATGGACAGATAACTCTTCTTAAAACTCAACAAGAAAACACACTCCCTCATTTAAAAATGGGCAAGAGATCTGAACAAACGTCTCCACAAAGAATGGGAAAAGATGGCAAACGTGCGTGTGGAAGGTGTTCAACATCACACCTCATTAGGGAAATGCAACCCCAGGTAACAGCGAGAGACCACTGCGCACCCGCTGAAGGGCCAAATCCAGAGCTCCGACAGCACCAGGTGCTGGTGAGGACGTGCAGCAACAGGTGTGCCCACACACCGCCTGGGAGGTGGTCTGGTGGTCTCCTACAGAACCGAACATGCTCCCCCACACGACCCAGCAGTCCTGCTCCTTGGTATTTACCCAGAGGAGCTGAAAGCACGTCCACACAAAAACCCAGGCGCAGATGGTGACAGCAACTTCATTCCTGTGTCACCCAAACTGGAAAAAATCAAGACGTCTTTTAAAGGGTGAATGAGTGAATAACTGGGTCGCCCATGCAATGGAACATTGTTCGCCTATAAAAAGAAAGGAGCTACAAAGCCACACAATGACACGGAGGACCCTTAAACACATATTGCTCTGTGAAAGAAGCCGGTCTGAAAGGCCAGGTGACATTCTGGAAAAGGCAAAACTAGACCGTATAAAGACCAGGGGTTGCCAGGGGCTCGGGGGAGGGAGGCGGGAGGGGTAGCTGGAGTGTGGGGGAGCTTTAGGGCCTTGAGACTGCTCCGTGCGACACTGTAGTGGCGGATACATGGCATTATGCATCTGTCAGAACCCCAGAATGCACAAGCTGGCGAACCATGCTCAGTGTGAACTATGGACTTCAGTTAACAATAGTGAACCCGGCCAGCTTATCAGCCCCGGCGAGTGTTCCACACTCCTGCAAGGTGCTAGCCATAGGGACACCACGGGAGCGAGGGGGCACATGGGAGGTCTCCGGACTATCTCGGAGGGACGCTGAGGTCGCACACCCCCAAGAGGCCAGTGAGCCCCATTCCAGAGGGGCAGGCACATGTGTGCATCAGGGTGGGCAGCCCGTCGGAGGGGACCTGTCCAGGGGCCCAGGACCTTGAGAATGCTGATCCAGAAGCCCTGACATCAGGGAAGGCATGGCGGGGGGCGGGGGGCAGGTTTCCAAGGTGCCCTCTGATCTGGCCCGAGAGAGGAGAAGCCTGGCGTCTTCCCCCCGGAAGTGCTATCGTGGTGCTGCAGTCAGCTCTCCACGCTCCCCCACCTCCCCAGCCACGCACCCTGGACCACGTGGCTTTGCGTTGGCCGCATGAACCGCTTTCATCAACAGAACATGGCGGAAGCAGCACAGTGTCAGCTCTGACTGACCCTGGAGCCCAGAGGCCTTGGGTGCTTGTGACCTCCCAGAGCACGGTCAGCACCCCCGGTTAGTGTGCCCGGGCCGGCCTGCTCGAGCACAGGTGGCCACAGGTGGCCGAGGTGGGCCATCCTGCTCAGGCCCTCGAGGACCAGCCGGTCTCAGCCATCCTGCCGGGGACCTCCCAAGGCAGGAATGGACCAACACCACAGCCCAGCCAACCAGCTGCGAGGAAGAATAATGGCTGGCTGAGCTCCTAAAATTAGGGGTTCCCTTTAAGCAGCCATGGCTACCTAATTCAGGTATATTTGCTGTCTCTCATTTGCATAGCTATGACTATATAAACCTGGGTAACCAGGTAACAACTTAACTTTATATCCTAAGTATGTTTCTATGCAAGTACATATTTTTATACCAATAATCTAATAATCAACGTTGAAAACTAGAGGTTGGCAAACCGTGGTCTGCAGGGCAAATGCAGCCCATCTCCTGTTTTATAAATAAAGCTTTATTGGAATCCAGCCATGCCCATGAATTTGCAGATAGTCTGTGGCTGCTTTCAAACTACGGCGGCAGATTGAGGAGTTTCCACAGAGACCATGTGGTTCAATAAGCTGGGAATATTTACCCTCTGTCCCTTTGCAGAAAATATTGGCCAACCCCTGTTTTAGACATGCTTTTGAGAAGTTCTTTTCAAAAGGTTTGTCACAGAACAGTGTCAGTCTTTCTACACCCGAGCAGCCCTTGCTGTTTGTTTTTGTTTCAATCTTTGCAGGTATTAAAGTATCATCTTGTTTCAGTGTGAATTTCTTAGGTTACCAGTGAGCCTAGTTTTTCCATTGTTTGCTTCCTGAACTGCTTCTTTTGTCATTTGTCTCTTGCTGATGGATGTGCTGGAGGATGGCTTTGTTTATCCATTTATGTAAGCTCTTTATGTAATTAGATATTCATCCATTCCTGTCATATTTGTCACAAGTGCTGACAAACTCTTGCAGAGGCATTCCTGTCATATTATTATTATTAATTATTATTATTAATCACCGATAAGAACAGCTGGCAGACACTGAAGCATCAGGTGCATCCCGCCTACCTCTGGGGTGCTGCAGGACAGGGGTCCTTAAATCGTGTTCCACGGACCCTAATGCAGCGGTCAGGCTGCATTCACTGACAAGGGAGAGAAAGCTCAGCTCACACAGGCTTAAGCAAAGGAAAACAGCCTTTGGCTCAGGTAACTGTGAAGCACAGGGCTGTAGGTGCGGTCAGAGGCAGGAGTCCAAATAAGGTCCCTGGGACTCACTCGCATTCTCACCGTCTCTTGCGTCAGCGGTCCCGTCTGGCCGTGTTACAGGGAGGCTCCTTCCTGCAGATGCCGGCAGCTCCTGGCTTGCACTCAGCCAGCCCAGCACCCCCAGCACAAAGCGCAGACTTCTTACTCAGTGCTTCTAGGAGAAGTGCCAAGGCGATGCTCTGGACCAATTCAGTCACGTGTTCTCCCTAAGCCAACCCCTTGGGCCAGGGTATGGCCCTGGTTGATTGGCCAGGGCCAGTGGATGGAATCCTGGCCTGAGAATGGATGAGGGGTGGGGGCACAGAGGAGAATCCAGTGCTGTACCAGACAAAGGGGCATAAGTACAGGCAGGCCGAGCACCACCCTCTGCAGGTGCCCAAGGGACCACCCCGGGAGCCCCGGGGCCGAAGGCTGAGGGGCTCTGCTCCCCTCCCCTCACTTCGGCCAGACCACCACCCTGTTTACCTGCTGTATTTCTCGGGCCTGCTGCTGAGATTTGCCCAGGGAACAGTTACGAGAGTTTGACCACTGCATGAGGGTCCATGGATCGTGAGAAGGGTTATGCTGCTGCGTGAGCTGGGACATTCGTGATGTGAGCAAAGGGAAGCCTCGCAGCCGGAAGGAACTTGAACCCACTTGTTGCAAGTGGCCATGGGGGAACCAGCAGCTAGGAGACGCTGAAGACGTCTCCTCCAGGAGATACACCGTGCGCCCGGAACAGGCGTTTATTGGGCGTCTGGCGCTAGCCCTGGCCTGCAGCCGAGCAGGGCCAAGACCCTGCTCGGGCGCTCCCGGTCTGGCCGGGCGGGTGGCACCGTGTGAGTGAGTGAGTATTGCACTGCACTACATCCCGGAGTTAAGGTCGAGTCCGCAGGCCCCACATGGAGTCACTGGCACCAAGCCCCAAATCACTAAACCCAAACTTAGCTCCAGTCTCGGTTCTCCCAGACATGCAGGCTTCAACCAATCAGGCATGGCCTGGCCAGCACCCGTAGGTCATCTGCCCGATAGTCTCCCACTGACCCCTAAGGGCAAGGGGCCCTCCCACAGCCAACGTGCTTTTGGCCGCCGAGTACAATGTCTTGTTCTGCTCTATGACACTCCTTCACTCCGTGCAGCTCCTTGGGGCTCCTTTGTACCCGCTACACTGGACGCTGCTGCCCCATCGGCGATTCACTCAAGAAAGCCAGTAAGATCTCTAAAATGTACGCAGTGGAATTTTGTTTTGTTTTGAAGAGTAGTCACGTATGTGGAGGCAATGCTCCAGAGGAAATGACGTGGGAAAATACAGAGGAGAGTGGCTGGGGGGCGCCGCCTTGCCCGGGAAGGCCAGGGAGGGGCTGCCAGAAGGAGACCCGCAGGAGGGGCAGCGCAGCCAAGGCGACAGCCCAAGCAACGGCCCCGGGGTGGGACTGTGCTGTGGGTGCCCAAGAGACAGAAAAGCCCACGGCTTTGGAGCTGATGAGGCTAGGAAGGCGACAGGGCCAGGGGCTGCAGGACGGCACAGGCCTGGGCAAGGGGGTCGGGGACCCGGGTCCAGTCCACAGAGGGAGGCTGCCATGAGGGAAGTAAAGACAGCTGGTTCCTGAAGCCAGAGCCGGGTGTGGCTCGGTGACAGCGATGGGAAGAGTTTCGATCCCGGCACCCTTGGGAAGCCTTTTCTGACACCAGTCAGTGGCATCCAAAGACAAAAATGGGTGGCCTGTAGGGGGTGAGCTCTCTGTCCCCAGAGGTATGCAAGTAAGGTACAGGGGCGGGACAGGCTGGAACGATGCCAGGAGGAGGTGATTCTATGAAATCAGTGGAGGAAAACAGAACCAAACCTGGTGATAATGCATCACCAGGTTTACGGCGTCAAAGGACCCACTTAAAACATTTTAGCAGCAGCCTGCTGAGACCAGAGCACTCTCTAGAAATGATTTATTTACGTACAAAAACCAGACATTTTCCGACAGCCCCAAGACAGCCCCTGGGGTGAGGCTCTCATTGGATGGAGCCTCCCCTGTCTGAGGGGCTGCCCCTGTGGGATCCGGGCTCTGCCTGGCAGGGGGCTGATTGCTTCCCCTGCGGGGGCGGGGAAGCGGTGTGCCTGCCCCGCCAGCATTCCTGGGTGCGACTTCTCCAAACAAACCTCCAATAAGCATCTAATTGTGTGGCTGAGCGTGAAGTACAGTCAACATTTTTATTCCAAGAATGCAAATGAACCCCTGAGGGGCCCGGAAGAGGCAAACAGTGTTCCCGGTCCCCGAAACACTTTTCTCACAGGCTCGGGTGGGGCCCGGCTAGTTCCAGCCTCTCAGGCCGTACTGGGGGAAACCGAGGCTGGAGGTCAGATCACAGAGAGGGCAAGGGCTGATGGGAGATCGTGACTCACTTTAAACAAGATGACTTCGCGGCTGCCTCCCCAAGCCAAGCAGTTTAGCACCATCTGAATCCCAATTAACACCACCAAGGCTCCCCCGACACCCACCTCCTCCCAGCTGCGGAGAGTTCGCCCCGGGCCCGGGCCCCTGTGCGCGTGCGTGAGTCCCTTCATCGACTGTGTGTCGGTGGCCACCCGCTCTGAGCCCCATTCCTGTAACCGCCACAGCGGCCGGCCACTGGTGTGGGTCCCCAGCGCTTCCTCCAGTCTGCGCCTGCTGTGCCTTCCTCCTCTTCCTCCCTCTCCTTTCCCGTCCCTGGCTGAGATCCTGTGTTGATGCACCAATCGTGCAAAAGCTCAGTCCAGCCACCTGGCTTCTTCCCCAGCCCCACCCCCTCTCATGGAGCCTGCCCCCCCACCTGCCTGGGCCCCAGCACTGACCACTGCTTCCAGGCACTGGACACCTGGCGTCCTCCCCCAGAGTCCTGCCGCCCGCCCCCAGGCGAGGGCCTGCCTGTCCCGACTCATCCCCGCACGGGCGGCACAGAGGGAGCCAGCCGACTTCTCACCCTGCCTCTGGTCCAGCAGGACCCAAATGATGGCTGCAAACTTCTCTGTTCCAGTCGTGTGAACAGAAAGGGTGGGGACCCGGCGGTGTGGGAGGAGGCGTCTGGACGCCAGCATGTTCGGGGAGACTCTCCCCGGCAGCAGCCAGGCGGTGGCCACCCCCAACTCGGCGGCTCTGCTCTTGCCGATGTGTCTGAGCCCGTTAGCCGGGCCAGGTGCTGGGGGCCCATGGTAAGGAAGGTGCAGTCCCCCTCTCTCCTGGGACCTCCAGGGCGGCGGGACTCTGCCACGGCCTCTGTCACAGTGGCCATGGAGGGCAGACAGAGCCGGCAGACACGGAGGCAGGAGCGGCAGACTAAATACATCTGCCGAATGGAAGCAGCGATGCGTCTGCGTGACCGAGGCCCCGGAGGGTCACCGATTCCTCGTCTCGGCCGTCTGCATTGTCGGCCACCTCCTTTAGATCGCTTCCATCCGAGCCGCAGCCGCCTGGTGTTTAAAACGAGGAGATGGGTGGGGGCCGGTCCGGAAGAGGGGCTGTGGTATTAGTGTTCCTATGTATCTCCACTGCCCAGACCTCTGCCCGGGGCCCCCAGCTCCCCCCCCCGCACCCCCCCCGCCCCGCTCTTCTCTGCACCTGCTGGGACGGGACGGTGGCTCACCTGGAATGCCCTTCTCTCCTTTCCTGCCCCCGGGGCTCCACGGCCTCTTTGCAAGGTCCCCACTCAGGGAAGCCATGGCTTGTCTTGGAGCAAGTCCTTTCTCCTCTGTTACGAAGTATAATCGATGGGTCATTTGTCGGTTCACACTCAGAACCAATGCAGGGAAAAGACCTAACTCACCTTTGTAAATCCAACACCAAGCACAGAACCTGGCAGTAAGCATTTCATGAATGGATGAATGGATGAATGGATGGATGGATGGATGGGTGCATGGATGGGTGCATGGACGAATGGATGGATGGATGATTGAGTGGATGGATGGGTGAATGAATGGATGGACGGATAGAAGGATGGATGAGCAGGTAGATGAATGAGTGAGTGACTGAATGAGGAAGCATCACCGTCAGCTCTGTGCTAGTGGCCTGTTGTCACATTGGCACCAGCACATCTGTCTAAAGCTGAAAACCTTCCTTGCTAGAATCCCCTACTGTTATGGGTTAAATCGAGTCCCTCCAAAATTCAGACGTGGAAGTCCTAGCCCCCGGGACCTCAGAATGTCACCGTATTCGGGAACAGGATCCGGGCAGGGGTAATTTGTTAAGACAGAATAGGGTTGGACCCTAATCCATGTGACCGAGGTCCTTATAAAAAAGGGACATTCGGGCACAGACATGCACACACGGAGAACACATAATAAAACACAGGCAGAGACGAGGGTGATGCTTCTACATCCGAGGAAACCGAAGACCCCAGCAAAGCCCTAGGGGCTTGGGAGCCGCCAGATCCTCCCTCATCGCCTCTGTGGGGACCAGCCCTGCTCACGGGCTGATCTCCGACGGCCAGCCTCCAGAATCACGAGAGAACACAGTTCTGTCGTGGGAGCCTCCCTGTCTTCGTACTGCTACGTCAGCTCAGGGAACCGATGCGCCTTCCTGCCTGGCATCGCCAGGCCAGGCACCCCATGGCAATGGAAGGGGCCTGTCATTCTGCAGGGACCGTGAGTGTTGGGACTGACTCTGTCCTCACAGGGAGAGGCATCCAGACTCGGGTGCCAGCTGCCCGGGCTCCAGGGCCTCTCCAGTGGCTTCGGTGGCGCTGGGCCTGGGCCCCAGGAGTGGTGACTGTTTCTCTGGTCCTCCACGGCCCCAGCTGCTCCCACACTCGGCTGCCCTCCCTCTGCTAAGGCAGCCATGTTCCCGCGTCCTTTGCAGGGGCTCTGTCTCCCTGAGCGGGCTTCGGAATGCCACGGCGATGGCTGGGGGCTCTGCTGAGCCAGAGCCCTGACAGGCGCTGCCCCCACCTTGTAAGGCCACATGGCGTTAGGTGAAAAGGCCACCAGGGGGGGTCAGCAGCGCTCTGAGTTGTTTACTCACAGTGACACAGTGACAGTCACGGTGACAGGCACACCGACAGGGAGTCTGCATCACTCCGCTGTCACACTGACCCTGTCATGCCCACCGGAGACAGCCTTCTTTCCGGGGCGACCTCTTCACTCACAGAAGTGAGTGCTGAATCCAAAATAGCCCTGCCTGCTCCTTATAAAGCCACAGAGGGCGAGAAGGCTTTCCTGGTGGCGGGGGACCCCTGGCCACAGCGGCCACGTGGGCTCCGGGGTGACGTTTGCAACCAGCTCCCATCAGGTCCCAACCACACTCTGCCACTTGCCCCAACTAGTTGCCCCAGAGGAAGGTCCCCAGGAGAACCGACCTTGGGCACGTCTCCTGGTGGGGAAGGGTCAGGGTGTATGTTTCAGCAGATCCCACCAAGGCCTGGACACCCAGAAGGGGCCTGATGAACCCAACACCGAGCCCACAAGGCATTTTCAGGCTCTGAAAATGCCTGCACTTGCCCTTGCTTGACCTGCCTTCCCTCCCTGGGGGGCACTTCCTGCCACCTGCAGCCGCCTCCAGTGGCTGGGACCCCAGTGTGCTATGCCCCACCTGCCTCCACATCCCTGTACACGGCTCCCTCGTCACCTCGGCTGGCCGTGGGCCAAGAGGCAAAATGATCATCCCCACCTTCTAGAAGGGAAACTGAGTCCCAGAGGAGCTATGATGTGCCGGCCAACACACAGGGAGTGGGCAGGGAGGCTGGGATGAGGCAAGGAAGCTTCACCATTAGGATGACGGCTTCACGGAGTGGATGTGCACGCTGAAAATGCAGGCCCCAGCCCCGTGGTTTGGATTTACCCCGTCTGGTGAGACTCGGGAACGGATGGTGGCTGCTTGGCTGTGGCCGGCCCACGGCCCGCACTGGGGAAGGGTGTGCCGAACGCTGCTGTCCGCAAGGTGCATTGTGGCTGAGCCCCTTTTCTGTTGAAAGTGGTTCAAATCCCAGCTCCTCTGCTTACCCACTCAGTGACACCGGACGAGACACCTCGCCTTGTCTTGACTTTCCCACCGGTAAAATGGGGAAAATACCTGTCTTGGGATGACAGGAGCTGATGCATAGAAAGTGCTAGAACAATGCCTAGCACACCATACGCTGTCAGTACACAGGTATTATCATTACAGCCGTTCTTGTGGTGATTATACCTACGGAGCTGTTTCAAGTGTGTCTGTCTTGTCTGCGCAATAAGATTCTAAGCTCCGGAGGCGCAGAGCTTAGCTCTGGCTCAGATATGCAGTAGCTACTCAGCATTCATTGAGCGTCTAAATTAACCATTACACGCATTGATAATCAAATCGCATAATAATGTACGAGGGCATGGAGAATGATCATGGAAACCATACTACCGTAATATTAGTGATCACTTGTTGACCAGTTACCATATATCAGGATTCACACTAAGCAGCTTATATGGGTGTCTCATTGTATGGTCCCAGTTGCCCAGGAGGTGCGCACTCCCTGCAACGGGAACACTGAGGCACAGAGAAGTTAAGCAGTTTGTCCGTGAACTTGAGCTATGATGTGGTGGTGTTTTAGCCCAGATTTCCTGCTGCAAGAGCTCGTGCCCTCCACCCCAGCATCGTCCGCTGCAAGGCTCTTCTCGCCAGGCTGGGAGTTTCTCCAACAGAGAAGCCTGCATCTTCTTGTTCACCTTTGTTTCCACAGTGCCAGGCGGAGGACTTCCCATCGAGTGGGCACTCAAAAATGTTTATGGGGTGTGTTTTCACGGGTGGATGGGTAAGCTGATGGGTAAATGTGTGAACAGGTGGCGAGCTGGGTGGTTTGGTGGGTGGTGGGCGGATAGATGCGTGGGTGAGAGGATGGCTCGGTGGGTGGGGGGACGATGGGGCGGGCGTGTCCTTGGGAGAGCAGGTGGGCGAACGAGTGAGGGCTCGGATGGGTGGGTGGGCAAGCGGGCCAGTGCGTGGGAAGACAGGAGAATGAGCACGAGGGGGAACGGGAAGATGGGCGAGTAGGTGCACAGGGAAAGAACACCCTCCCGTGTCATGCTGCAGCGTGATGCTCAAAGAGTCCTGGGATGAGGAAATGCTGCAAACAGATGTGCATCTGGAGATACAAGAAGCTGCGAAACAGCTGTTGGCAGTGCTGTTCCTGGAAGGGAGCTGGAGGCGGGGAAGACACCTCCGAGTTACAGGAAGAGGCGTCACCTCAATCAACGTCTTCAGTCCGAAAGGGCCCAGGGCTCCACGGTGAAGGCACTAATTGGATTTCATTAAAGTGGAACAGATTTCCTAGCCCTGGAAGAGCCGGTTCATTAAGTCCACACACCCTCTGCTGACCGGAGGCGTGGAGAGGACCCGCCAGCCGCTGCCCACCTGCGAATGCCCCACTTGGAGGCCACACCCGGGTTCTGAGCACCTGCCGTGTGCCGGTGCCTGGGCTGGGCGCTGGGCACACAACAATGGCCTGCTAGTCTGGGGGGGAGGCAGACAGGCAAGGGGACAGGATGGGCACAGTGACAGGGTGCTGGACCAGGCGGAGCAGCACAGAACGTGTCACCTGTGCCACGGGGAGTCTCAGGGCTGGGTGGAAGCAAGGCGTGCAGGAGGGTGCGGCCGGTGTAGCGGGTGCAGCGGGTGCAGCGAGGTCCAGGGGCCATGGTTCGCAGGAGGAAGGTAGCTGTACCAAACCAACGCGGGAGGGAAGCGAGGGGGCCTGGAGTCCATCCGAGTGTTGAAAAGTATCCGCTGAACATCAGCGTTGGGCCGGACATGTTCCGAATACGGGACACTCGCTGGAGAAGACCGACAGGGTGCCGGAGCTGAGGGCAGCAATCTAGGCTGGAATCTAAAACTGGGGAGTTTTGAACATCGAAAAGGCAGTTAATGCCCAGGCCCTACGAGGGCACCCAAAGAGAGTCAGAGGGGTGGTTTGTTTTGTTCATCCTCCCTCTCAGAGCAAGAACTCCTTCCACAGCCTCAGTGACAGGTGGCCACTCATCTCCTACTTGCATGCTCCAGTGACAAGGAACTCACTACCACTCAAGGCCATCCTGCCTGCCTTTTGGAAGTCCTTGTTAGTGTGTCCTTTTGTAGGTGGACTAAAGCCTCCCTCCCGATTTCAGTCCTTTGTTCTGGTTCTGTCTCTGTAAAATAACTCATTGTAATTGCGGAGTCGTGACCTGAGGGACAGAAAGACGAGGAGATGCTGAGATGGAAGAGATGCCCCTTCCTGTCCCTTTACCAAGCACCCCCAGTTCCTTCAGCCCCTCTTAGCTGCCTGAGGCACTACCCGGCTTGTGTGGTCTCCGGGTTGCTCCCTGCGCAGAGGGTCAGCTCACAGGAAACCAGTGGCCATGCCAGGGTCCCCGGCGGCCGGGGCTGCTGCCCACCTCGGCCCCTTTACGATGAGATCTGACCCAGCTGAGCCCTCCTCCTGGAACGGACGTGCTTTGGCCTCCTGTTGCTTTTTTGTTCTCAGTCTTTCTTCAGTTGAACATGGCCTGGGCTCTGGGTGAGCCCCTTTCTCCTGCCAGCCAGGCGGGGTCCTCCCCTGGCCTCACCCCGCACCCAGCCTCGCCCAGCCAGGGAACGACAGCAGGCTCCCCGAGTCTTCTGTGAGTTCTGTGGAGCAGTGACCGGCTGACTCGGCAGGCCTGGGTTGTCCACACCCTGCACGTTCTGAAGACAGGTCTGGCCCCGGGCTGGCTCCTGGGGACAGCTTCTGAGCCCTTGGGCTATCCCGCCGACAGGCATGTCCTTGGGCCACACCTGACGGTCTACACAAGGCCATGTACACGGGGGCCTTGGGCCACCTGGGATCTGTCTGACCTCTGGAGGGGCCGGAGACTGAGTAAGGTCAGCTCTGTGGGGCGGATGCAGCTCCCTGACCGAGTGGACACGAGGTTCAGGGGAGTGTCATTGGCGGTCAACGCATTGCGACAATGCGTTGTCTGTCGCACACTGAACTGCTCTGTCTGCAGGACTCCACTGGGCAAGGCCCACTGGTCTCTCGGGACTCTGCCCTCTGCACCTCGACCCCGTGCTGATTCTAACCGGCAGCCTTTCCCTGTTCACGCTGTAACCGTCGGTAAACAGCCCTCTCTCCAGCCAGCCGTCAAACCTCAGTGCAGTCTGAACCCCGCAGCGGTCACAGCACCCGCCTCCCTCTATCCCAGCTCTGCCCCTGCCCTCACGCCCCCCGAGCGTGAGCCAGATCCCGGGGCTTCCGGGCTCCACCCCGGGTCCCTGCTATCCACAAGGCTCCCTGGACCGTGAGCTGCAGACGGCAGCCGGGCCTTGGCTCGCCAGACATTTCTCCTCACCTGCCTTCTGAATCCTGCTGGCAGACGTCAGCCTGGCTCTCGCAGGCTGAACTTGTACGTGGGAGCAGGCCCACACATGCAGGACAGTCCCCTCACAGGCCACTGCGGGTTTCTGTGGGGACAGCAGCATCATACATGCAGCTTCTGCGGGACACTCCTGGGTCTCGGGCTCTGGAAGGAAAGTCAGAGCTGAGCTGTGCAGCTCAGCAGCACCTCAGGGCCCCCCGTGGCCCTCCCCCCTGAATACCACTCCTGCCTGCTAGTCCCTGGCTGAGCCGCCTCCCTGGACCCCACAGCTCTGGTCCTTAAGAAAGTTGAAGGCTCTAAGAATTCTGAGTGGCACTTCTGCCCACATCCTAGGCCACGGAGGGCCAGAGGTGACCACGGCCATGTCAGCATGAGGGCCCCTGGGGACCCCCCACAGGAAGACCAGAAGCTCCCTGTGCAGGATAGAAGCAGAATCTTCAAAGAGCTGCTTTCCTTGGCAAGATGTAAAAAACAACAACAACAACAAAAAAAACACAGCCAAGTCTGAGAGCAAAGAAAATCCTATTTGGTGATTTCATAGCTGGGCCTGCGCCTGGCCTGGCCTCGCAGACTGGCTGGAAAGGACACCGTCCTCATGCCCCGGGGCTGTGATGAGGCCACCTCCTCCTGGCCCCGGCCCGTCCTCTCCCCGCTGGGCCTCTGACCTCTCAGGAAGGGGGCGCCTGGCACTCAGCGGGTTCGCCTGCCCTGGTTAAGAGGCTGGGGCTGCAAGAGGGGCATAGTTAGATCCTCTTTTTAGATGTGATTTTTCTCTTTAACCAACAGACTCAGCTTCTAGAAACCAGACTGGACTCGGAATAATATTTGTTTAGTGATTGTTCAGTTTATAAAACCCTTTTCCAATCATGACCTCACTTGACCTTCACGCTAATCCCAGAAACTTGGCAGGGCAGAACCGCCCCCACCACCACTCCCCCCTCAGCCTCTCGCAGACAGCACGCAAAGTCGGAGAGATTGTGTGGCTGAGAGGACGGGCTTGGGGCGTGGGGAGCACCGTCAGCTGCGTGGTGGGCTCCAGGAGGAGGGGCGCCGATAGGAGGCCTGGCCACAGCCCTGAGGGGACAGCCCTGGGCTCTGCCACCCTGCAACATCCACTCCGCCATCCCCTCGGCCAGGAGCCCCTCCCCACCTGCTAGTTGGGCTCCTACTCATCCTGCAGAGCCCTACCTAAATGTCCCCTTCACGACAAAAAAATTCCAGGACACTGTGGGCCACCCAGCTGTGGGATTCCTGCGCTGTCAGGGCTGCCGGGATGACACCACCTGGACCGTTGTTCTGCATCTGTCACCGACCTTCCTCTCCGAGTCCTAGGCTCCTTGGGGACAAAGCTCTCTCTGTCTTCACCTTCAGCCCTCACCGTGGGGCCTGGCCTGCAGGAAACACGCTCCCTATTTTCTATTGGCTGAATGAACGCCAATCAGTCAGTCAACTTGAGCTGCCACCTCCTGTATTTACTATCCACAAAGCAGACTTGCCCTTTTCTTCTTACTTGTCTCATGTGTTTATTGCAATTACCCGAGGAGCACGTGATTATATTTTTACCGTAAGCTATTCAAACACGACAGAGAAATCCCAGTTCCCCCCCTGTCCTCACCCCCCCTTATCTCAGTGCATCCCCTGGAGGGAACCCTCCTGACCTGCATGGACACGCCCCTGTCACTACGTGTGAGTGCTTAGGGCTCTGGGCTTCGTGTGTCCCTCTGAACATAAATGATACCCCAGTGTCCATCTTCCTCTGCAGCTTGCTTTCCTCACAAACGACACATCGTGGATTTCCCTCCTTGCCCGTCTCGGAGAGCTCCCCAAGCCTTCTAGTCGCTGGCTTACTGTTGACGCATCTAGAATCTTTCTGATGGGCATGTGGGCTTCCCCATCTCTCCCCCCCACCCCCGGCCCCGGACGACGAGGCTGCAGTACCCATTTGCCTCCTGCCGTCTCCCCTCCTAGGCGAGATTCCTGCTGGTGCATCAGAGGCCGGGGCTCTGGCCACACCGGTGGTCTCAGGACGGTCCAGATCTTCAAGTGCCTGAGACCCAAATCATTTAGCCCCACGCCTGTGTGAGGTTTGTTCCAGTGTATACCACACCCCACCCATGCTCACTGAGTTGCTGCCTCCACGGCCCGGGGCACGAAGCACTCACTCATCACGTCCCCGGGGACAGCCACTCATGGTAGGGCAAACAGACACTCCTGGTTTGGGGGTGCTGGGGGTGTGGGGTCTAAGCCTTGGATTGTCCTCCTATAGATTAGGGACAGCAGCCCCTGACCCCAGAAAGGCTGGGAGGTGAAATGTCCCCTGTGCCTGGCCCGGGGCCAGCTCTTCACAGGAGCTCACACCACCAGCTGCCCGAGTCCACACGTAGGTACCTGAATCTGCCCCGAGCTGCCTGAGTCCACGGCAGTGTTCTGAGGCCGCCCTGTTTGAAGGCCAGCTCAGCCCTGCCCCGGCCCACCCTGGTCCACCGCTTGTCCTCATGCTGCCCCTGCTGACCGTAGGTCGCAGCTGAGGAGCGGCATTCAGGTACAGTTGGAAACGTGGCCTTCATGTTTCCTTATGTAACACAGGACTGGAAAATCACCTCCTGCCAGAGTCACTGACGGTCAGTGTTCCAGGATCCAAACGGACTTGTGTCGGGGCCAGCTGCCTCCCTCCCGTTCCTCCTGGCAGGACGGGGCTGCCAAGGCTGGGGGAAAGGAAGACACATCAGCCAAGGGCCCGCCAGTGCCAAGGAGCAGCTCCTCGAGGGGAGCCGGGAGGAGGGTGTGGGAGACAGCACGGTCCTAGGAAAGCCCTCTCCCCGGTGAGCCCATGGGCGTCATGGGTGGTGGAAAGGTGGTCAGCGTTGGCTTCACTCACTGTGTGGCGGTGAGCAAGCCCCTCCCCCTCCCCGGGCCTTGGCTTGCGCATCCCTAAAACCGGCACACAGCCGACTTCCCCCTGGGCTGTGGCAGCAGCTCGTGGACAAGTTCTCGGTGACGTCTGAGGTCTGGCGCATGGGACAGAGGCCAGGTGTTCCTCTCGGGACACGCTCAGAGGGCAGACACAGGTTTACGGCTTGCTCAAAAGACCCGGGTGAAGGAGGCAGGCCTCAGGCAGAAGGTAAAGAGCGGAGCCACAGGGTAAACCCACCGGAAAGAAGGAAAAGATGCTCAGGAGGACAAGAGAGCAACGTGCTTTCAAAAGGCCCTGTCCGCCCCTCTCCCTCTTTCCTTCATGGCCCTGCGAGTCCCCTCGGCGGATGTGGCCTGGGCTGATCTCCGGCCGCGTCTGCGGACGCCAGCAGGGCTCACTCAGCACTTCCCTGTCCCCGGCGGGCTGGCCCCGTGTCCCTCCAACCGCACCTGCCGCCAGGGCTTGGAAGAAACACGCCGAGGCTGCGACACTGCAGCCTCTGGCTCTCTCAGCCGTCCCTCCAGGGGAAAAGTTTCCTCCACTCCGCCTGGCTCTGACCCACATAGCTCCCCACCGCGCCCTCCCAGCACCCTGGCTCCCGGGAGAGATCACAGTCCCCCCCGGCCCCCCCACCCCCACCCTGGGCCTCAGGCCAAAGGCTGTTCCGAGGAGACGAGAGAGAATCAGAGGGACTGAGAGTCAAAGCAAGAGAGAGACCACGCAGAGAGAGACGGAACTGGGGAGAGAGAGGGGGAAAGACACAGGCCTGCGGAGAGCTGGGAGCTTGGGGACGCGGGGGCGGGGGGGACAGAGACCTACAATGAGGGATGGGGGGGTGAGAGAGCCACACTGAGGGGAAGGGGAGAGGACTCAAGAAAGGAAGAGACAGACACGAGGTGCAGTAGAGAGAGAGAGAGAGAGAGAGAGAGCTGGAAAGACAAAATCGGGAGCAGGGCCAAGGCGCAGAGCACGGTTTTCCGGGTGTTCCTGCAGGATGGCGGTGTCACAAGCGTCTGGGTGGGAGTGGGGCGCGGCCCTGCTGTCAGCCTCGTGCGTCGGGGGAAAGCGCAGGGCAACACGGGGGCGAGGAGGGTGGGTGTTCTGCCGCCGGCGCTGTGCTCTCTTCACGCTGCTGTAGGTGCCTCTCTCCGGGGGGGGGGGGGGGGGGGGGGGGGCTAGGGTTTCCCGGCTAGTGTCAGCACCCCCACTGCCGGGGACAAGGACAAGATGCTGACGGAAAGACTCAGAGAAAACCATGGACACAGAGAGAGGCTTAGAGGTAGAGGGAGAGGCAGGCAGACAGGACGAGAGAGAGCTGTGAGAGCTGGGTGGGGGGGACGGTGGGGGGCGGGAGAGAGAGAGAGAGACTCAGCGTAGAGAGGGGCCCGGGCAGAGACAGACAGGAAGGCAAAGGCAGAAAGACGGGCAGAACCGCAGGGACAGCGGAACGACAGCGGAGAGACAGGGACCCGAGAGAGGGAAGGGCCTGGCAGTGCCCCTGAACTTCAACCCTGGGGAGCTCTGGCTGGTTCTGAAATGCAGAGACCAGCAAATGCAGCTCCTCCTCCTGCAGCCCCCACACCCGCCCCCTCCCCCCCCCCAGGGACAACTTGGAGGCCACAGCACCCCAGGGCAAACTCTCCGGGGAAAGGGACTCCACCTGCAACAGACGAAATCCAGTACCGCCCCCCGCCCCCGGCCCCCGCGCACGGCCTGAGGGGGGCTTCCACCGAGCAGAGCCAGGGCCCCAAGCCCCAGGCCCCCGGGGAGCGCTGCGCCCCAGTGCTCCGGCTGCTAGAAAACCCAGACGGCGGCGGGTCAGGAGCTGCCACCAGGGCTCTGTGAGGCTTCCAGAGGGCAAGGCAGACATTAAGCTCTGAGAGTTAACTGAACTGCTTTTAAATGATCTGCCATTAATTTTATGGGTTTGCGAGAGCTTTCCAGACGAAAGGTCACCCAGGCGACTCCGGAGGCCGTATTTCATGGGGGCTGATGCTGATGCCCGCCAACAGGCCGCCGCTGCCGCCTTCTGATCCCTCGGATCCGAGCCCGTTCTGACGAAGCGCTGTCCCGGGGGACCTCCCCGGAAGCGCTCGTGTCCCCGCCGCCGCCATGGCAGGTCTGTCTGCACCTCTGGCCCTTGCAGCCCCGCCTGTCTCGGTGTCTGTGCCAGGCGCCATGTGCCAGAAGGTTCAGAGGCCCTTGTCGGGCGCCCTGGCGCGAGGGTTCCCACAGGGCAGTCGCACAGCGGCTCCTTCTCCTCGCCAGCTCTGCCCAAGGCACACATATGAGTGGGCTTCTCCCCTGCTCCAACGCCTCCCATGTCTCCCACTCGCCCCACGGGCCGCCTGGTCATCCCTCAGCCCTGGGGAGCCGTGTAAGCAGAGTTCTTCTCTGGCTTCCTCCCGTGCCTTGAGGCCGGCATCTCCCCTGCTCTCATCAACTCTGGGTCTTTCTTTGGCGCCAGTGCACACGTGAGAGCCCTAAATCCCAGCGCCTCAGAATGTAACCTAATTTGGAAATCATCTTCACAGACGTAATCAAGCTAACATGAGGTCGTTGGGGGGGACCCTAACCCAATACGACAGGTGTCCTCATAAAAAGGGGAAATTCGGGCCCAGAGACAGGCACAGAGGGAACTTGGTGTGAGGACACACGGGGAGAAGGCAGCCTCCACCGGCCGCAGAGAGAAGCCCGGAGCAGACCCCACCAGCACACAGAAGGCACCTACCTCCCCCACCAGCACCGTGACCTTGGACTTCTGGGCTCCAGAAGTGCGAGTCAGCGCATTTCTGCTGTTAAAGCCAGGCTGTGGTTCTTGGCTACCACAGCCATAGAAAACGAATCCACGCTGCCCAGCCAGCTCTGACCTCTGGCCCACAGCGGGTTGCCCGCCCCTCTGCACCTCACCCCAGCACCTGCTCACAACCAACATCTTACCCAACAGCCTCCCGGCATGACCCCGGGCAGCCCCCACGCCCGTGTGATCGGCTCAGCGAGGCACATCTGGGAAGGGTCTGTTGCACTCTGCCGGCGTTTCTTCTGTCTTTGAGGAAAGAAGACACCAGCACGTGGGGGACCCCCAAACCCCCAGCCCATGGAGGCAGCTCCCTCTCCAACAAGGCCACCATGGCGCGCCGCTGAGTCGCAGCAGGCCCCATGTCAGGCTCGCCAGTTGTCCCCTTCCCTTCCGCGCTCTGGATTAACGCTACGAGTGGGCTCCCAGGCTCCAGGGGAGAGAGAGGCACCCTGGCTCCCCTTCTTACACACTCCCACGCCCGCCCGTGGGTCAGCGGTTGCAGTCCCTTCTCCTCCTCCCTCCACCACCGGCCAGCGCCTCAGCTCAGGCCACACCATCACGCACTCGGCTTGTTCCCAAAGCTCCCGACTCAGCTGCCCGCCTCTGGTGTCCCTCGTGCCACCACATTCCTTCCTCTGTACAGCTGACCGTGTCATTGCCTTGTTCGGGAGTCTCCCCGGCTAAGGAACGCTATAGCCTTGAACTTGACCGTGTTCCATCCTAGACTCACCTCCCATCACTTCCTCACTCCACTTCCTCCCTGTTTCTCAGACCCCCAGGCCCCTCCCACCTTCAGGCTATGGCACGTGGTGTTCCCTCCACCTGGAGGCCCCCCGCCTGCCTCTGACTGTGTCCCCACCTCTGTGTTAGCACTGACCATACGATGTCGTCATTGGTTTCTGTGTTTCTCTGCCATCAGCGAGGAGCCCAGCTCTATAAACGTTTATGGAGTGAATGCATGGATGGGTGGACAGACCGATGGACGGACAAATGGATGGATGGATGCACAGGTAACTGTCAGTCCTGGACCGCACACCGAGGCATGCCACGTGACTGCCAGGGCCCAGCACCAGGCCCGCGGCTGCCGAGAGCAGGCAGGAACTGCGGCTGGGCGGCGGAGTCTGGTGCCCGGCTCTGAGGCTGGGCTCGGCTTCATCCAGCCATCAGCTCCCTGGTGCGCAGGAGCTCTGACTCTGGAGACCCTGCTGCTGTCCCCTCTGCGCCTGAGGACGTAGGGAGCCCACGTGAGGCCCTGGTAGAAATCCGACTCTGAATGTCAGGCCACGTCCATGAATCATGAGGGTATTCCTGTTATCCGGTGACACAGTAACACCGAGGTTACACAAGGAAGTGTCCCTGCACACCCCTCTCTGTTGAGATGCCAGTGGAAGGGAGTCGTTGGGGACGAAACCAGTGTGGCAAGGGTTGGGTGGGTGCTGAAGCTGGGTGCTGGGCACACGGCAGGTCGCTCTTCTCTCTGCTTTTTGAATATTTGGGCATTTCATAATAAACATTTAAAATGAATTTCCAGATAAATAACAAAGAGCGTCCTAGGAAATCGGCCTGGGGTTCTGCAGAGTTGGTGGGAACAGGGCGAGTTAAAAGTGGCTGAGAGATCTGTTTGGTCTCCCCACCCGACGCCTTCGGTCATTCTGGCTCGTGTTTACTCCGCGTGTTCTCCAGGTGCCCTGGGCGGGGCTGGGTGTCAGAGGGGAGAGAAGTGTCCCCCACCCCCATTTGAATCAGCGGTCTTTCAACTTCTAATCACAGCACGGATGGAAGTGCCTTTCCCTGCCCCTCCACTGAGAGCCTCAGTCTCCCCAAAGCACAGTAACTCCGGCATTGCCTATTTGGGTTCCCTAATGTCCTTGCAAGAATCAGAAGAAATACTGAGGCTGAAAATGCTTTTGGTTAAGCCTTTTTTTTCTTGCTCAAACATGAGACGTGCTCATCGAAGAGTGTTTAGAAACAAGGGTCATCAAAACAAAGAAAACAAAAGCCCCTCACCACACTACCCACCTCAGATGTAACTAATGCTGTTACTTTAGTATATTACCTGGCAGGTTGTTGTTTACATACGACATACGTATTTTTTAATTCACAAAAACAGACTCATATTATGTACAATTTTGTTTTGTAACAAACAGAAACACACGAGAAAGAGTGAGAGGCGGGTAAGGAACGTGAGCAGGAAGGGGTAGAGGGTAGGGGCTGAGCGGAGAGGAAGCGGGCAGGTCTGCCCTTCAGTGTGCACCGCAGGAGGTTCCACGGAATCGCCTCCACCAGGATGCCTTCCCTGACTGCCTCCCCCCCCCGCCCCGCCCTGGCTGCCTCCACTCGCAGCCCCAGTGTGGTGTATCATGTAACCTCACTCATACTTACTAAGCTTCTTGAACCTACTTGGACTTACTAGATTTCTTCTTTGAGGGACTGTAAGCTCCTTGAAGGCAAGCATGGCATCTCATTTATTGCCGTGTCCCAAGAGCCGGCGTGTAACAGGTGCTCCGTAGCTTTTGCTAATGACCTCGCACGTGAAGGAGCGATGCTTCTCCCTGAAGACCAAGGCAAAGAAAGAAAAAGCAAGCACGGCCTCTTCTCTGAGCTGAGCCCCTGTCCGTCCATGCATCCATCCCCCAAACACGGTCCCGCCATCTCTCCCTCCTCCCTCCGTCCTTCCCTCCCGCATCCATCTGTCTGCACCTCAGCAGCCCGGCCCCTGCGTTAACGAGGGGGAGTGGAGGTTGGTCTCTGAAGCGAAAAGCTCTCAGTGGGCAGGAGCCTTTTCAGAAAACCATCGTCAATGTTTTGGAAAAGACGGTGGAGTAGTTTGGAGATGCGATTAAATCAATACTTCCTGGTCCCTGGAATCCATCTCGGTTAAGTGACCAACAGAAGCTGGAAGCAGGGGGGTGGGGTTGGGGTGTTGGGAACCTCAGTGTAATACCTGATGGGCACCTGTGGGGGGTGGGGGTCAGGGGGGAGCTGCTGAAGCCTCCAGGGACCTTGCTGTTCCCAGGAATCCCTGCACTGGGGCTCCCCACAACGAGCACAGTGTCCCCCACTCCTGAGGCTCCGCTGCAGGCGGTGACAATGGGTCTCAGATAATGGCCTGACAAATCCTCCTGGCGGGAAGCCTTGGGCTTCAGCCTGACCCCAGCCGGCCCGCCACGCAGACCCTCCGCCTTCAGGGGACCTGGCCGGGGCGATGGCACTGCCAGGAGCCGCATATTGTCTGCAGCAGCAGGACAGACCTCCACGTGGTCCCCTCTGAGCCCTTTGAGTGCCCCGAGCGAGAAGGAGCAGCATGCCTCCCCTTTCTTGGGAGGGTGAGCCCGTCTGACAGGGCGATGAGGTTGGCCACCATCGGCAGGACGACAAACTCAGCTCCCTGACTGACGGATCCCCCGACAAGGCCCTTGGGGGATGTGGCTCAGTATCGGGGCAGAATTAAAACCCGAAAAGGCACCTTCCAGTGTGTACCGAGAGTGCCGGCCGGCCAGCGCTGGTTGGCCTGGAAGTGAGGGGCCGAGCTAGGGCCTGGAACGGAGCCCCCAGCACCCAGCACGCGCTCCGTGTGCCGGCACACAAGCCGAGGACGGGGGCGGCCGTTCCCCGAGCCGGGACTGCCTGCAGCGGCTGAGAGAGACCTTCTTAGTCAGAGCTCTGTGCCATCCATTTCAAAGCAGGAAGGCAGGCGTGAGGGCTGCCAGCTGTCATTTCTATAATGAAAATCACTGTCACAGCCCGAGGCCCTGCTAATGACAAAATGAAGCAAACTCAGGCTCAGGCAAGGCGGTGAGGGAAATGCCAGGACACCTCCCGCGGGGGCGGAGCTCCGGGAGTCGTGACTGAGATGCCCACACGTGCGCACACGTGTGCTCACACATGCTACGGGGGCTCGGGGAACCGGGGTGCCGAGGGAGGCTAGGTAACCTGCGGCAAAGATGCGGGAGGCCCTGGAGAACGGTAAATACTAAGGGATTGTTATGCAGGAAAGAAATTCGAATTACTTTGAACAGAAGTTGCTGCTCGTTGAGCACCTACTATGTGCCAGGCCCTGCACTGGGGGTTTTCCTCTCCTCATTCAGTCCTCCCAGCAGATTCCTGCTGAACCCCACTTCGGAGATGACAAAGCGGGGCTCCTGCGAGAGCCCCCCGGCCTGGGGTCCGCACCGGTAGGGAAGGCGCTGGGACTCAGGGTGCGCCTGCCCCGCCTCCATGCCATCCCACCTCCCTGCGGCTGGAACGGTTTAATAGTGACACAATAAAGCAAAAGGCCGGTGGCTCCCCGGGGCAGGACTCAGTCCGAGCAGAAACCTCACAGGGGGGAAGCCTCTGTCTCAGTCCGAGAAAGAACTGGAAGCCAGGACTGGCCTGGGAAGTGGGACAAGGAACGAGACTGGGGTCCCAGGAGGTCAGCAAGAAGAAGCAGAAACTGCTCAGCGGGGAGGACCCCAGGGTCAGCTGCCTCCTGTGTCTGGAGCCGAAAGAGCTATTTTTCAGACCCCACAGAACGTACACCACCTCCCCCCAAACCAACGCTCACCAGCCCGCCGTGATGACAGCAGCACTGTGAGCTCCCAGGAGGAGGCTCCCCCCACCCCCAGGATCCACAGGACTCAGGGAGCAGCCACATGACAGCCCCACCCCCAAGGACACCCCAGGTGGGTGGACAGGCCCCCGAGGAGTGCCATGCAGGCCTGCGGTGGCTGAGTCAGGAGCAGCCCCCACTGTGCCAGATGCGAGGGGTGGGGCGGGGCTGGGGTGACGGGTGCCCGGCCTGTGTCACGGCGCCACCATCGCACACTCTCCCCCAGGACTGCCAGCTGCCTCCGCAGTGCTGGCCAGACTGCAAGGAACCGCACAGGGGCCTGGAAACGGACTCTGGAGTCCAACAGCACATTTCCGGTCTGGCTGCCCCACACCCACCCTGTGCCTCAGTTTCCCTGTGACCAAGATTGAGGGAATCACAGTCGTGACCCCAGCTCATCATAAAGGTCCCCAAAGGGTGACTGGCACACACCGCAATGCTTACAACAGCCCCGCTCAGGCCCCCCAACAGCCTGGGGAGGGGTGTTATGGTAGAACGAGTGGCCAGCGGGGAAACAAAGGCAGGGAGGAGGAGGGATACACGTCCCACCCACTGACTCAGCAGCCCCTGAAATTCTGTGGATCGTCCATGACCTGGGAAAGAAAGCCTATGAGACTGCTTCCCTCCCGGGGCCTGAAAGACCGGAAAGGGCCCACAGTGCCCAGAGGAAGAAGCCCATTAACACCTTTGGGTGTTCGGCACCCATCCTGGAAAGCTAGCACTGCCTTTCCCTATCGGTCAGTGTGTAACTTCTTCCCCCTCCCCCATCCCGCCCACTAGGTAAGTCCTCGGAACAATGGCTCTCTCTCTCTCGCTCTTGCCACCCTTGCTCTGGCCTTTGTCCCCCACCTCGGCAAGGCCCCTTCTCCTGCACCAGAACGGACCCTGCTTGCAGGACAACAGACTCGCTGATCTGCAATTCTTCACTGCATTGGTGAGAGGAACCCGGTTTCCGGGCGTGCCTCCCGTAACAAGTGGGGAAACTGCAGCACAGAGGGGCAGAGCCACTCAGTCATGGTCACACAGCTGGCGAGCGGCAGGGCCTGCACTGGACCCCGAGCTGTTCTGACACCTGGCCCAGGCCCTTCATCATCCCCCCTTCCCTCTTGGGGGCCTAGACTCTGCTCAGCCAACCCTCAAACTTCGTTCAGTATGGGGGGGCCCTTCCTCTGCCCCAGGGGACAGATGATGGCTTTTCTGCTCCCCAGGAGTCATTCTAGCATTGGTTGAGCACCTGCTGTGGGCAGGTTCTCACCAGCTGCAGCACCCGTGCGCTGAAGCTATGGAGCGGGGTGAGGTGGGACTCCAGCCTCAGGGAGTGTCTCTGGGGAGCTCGGACAAGCCGCGAGATGCTGCGGTGAAAGAGAAGCAGGTATAAAGCGGGCAGCACGCGGAGAAGGAGCGCCGTGGATTCGGCTGCGTGGGGGGGCGGGGGGGGCGTGGCAGCGGGAGGGCGGGGTCAGGGCGGGACTCCGGCGGCTGGGCCTCGGGAGACAGGGTTGGAGTCGCTGTATGTCTGGCCCCTCGGAGTGTCTTCTGACTATTTCTGTAACACACGGCTGAGGGGCCTAGGGGTTTAGTCACTGAAAAAGTGCTCCCGCGAGGGTCCTGGCCACCTGTCAGCTGCTTTGAAGAGTCACCTAAATTCACGATGAATGCAAAAGCTAGCATTTGTGGAGCCCCGTGATGGGACGGGTTCTGTGCTAAGGGGGTTACGGGATGATGTCTTTCAGTCTTTGTAACAACCACTTAAACTTACAGATGAAGGTGTGTGTTTTAACTTACAGAGGAAGAGACTGAGGCCCAGAGAAGCTAAGGAACGTACCCAAGGTCACACAGCTGGTGAGAGCAGGCAAGGACTTGAGCCGGGCCACCCGGGACATAGGAAGGGCCTCGAGAGGAAGAACATGACCCGCTGGGCACTCGGTGACCCTCAGCCGGGGTGAGTTGTGGGGAAAGGAGGGACTGGTGCCAAAGACGGTGAATCGGAACGTCAAGAAAGCTCAGCTGAGCATTTCAAAGCTTTTCTGCTGTGAAGAATAGCAGAGAAATGGGGTGGTCCCTGGGGCCAGGGCAGGACGTTTTGAAGCTTGGGGATTCTAGAATACATTTGTGCGCTGCTGGGAATGACCCAGCAGGGAGGGAGGGGTCACCAATTGTCCTTAAGAGAGGGATGGGGACCCAGCATGGGACAGGGACCCTGTCTTTGTTGTACAGGAGGAAGGGCACAGGGCCTGGGGACAGTCTGTAGCTGTCGGTTGTGCTGTAGGCAGGAATCCCGGCCCACTCGCCTCCGGGCAGAGGTAAGGCCACCAGCCAAGAGAGGGCAGCAGGGAGAACAGTGTGACAATGTGAACCTGGAGAGCAACGAGGAATGTGGGGGGTTTGGGGCCTGGGCTGCAGATCCCAGGCCCTCCATGTGGTCAGGGTACCCCCTCTTATAAATGGCACTGTGGTGAGTGCCATTTATCACGACCCGCTTTCTCAGAACTGAGCCCTCGAAGTGGACGTGGGTGAAGGTGCTTGAACATTTTAAAGACTCGTGACAGGTATTGGAACTGCATCGTCAGGCTGTGCTCCCAGAACAGTCGGTCTGGCTTCTGTCACCCCGGCAGCCTGAGAGAGAGGGTCCTCCTCCTCCTGCAGCACCCTCAGGGTGCTGTCACAGTGTGTGTGTTTTTTTAAGATTTGATTTATTTATTATTAGAGAGAGGGGAAGGAGAGGGAGAGAAATATCAGTGTGTGAGAGATACATTGACTGGTTGCCTCTCGCCCCCAACCATGGACCTGGCCTGCAACCCAGGCATGTGCCTTGACTGGGAATCGAACCAGTGACCTTTCAGTTCACAGGCTGGCACTCAATCTCTTGAGCCACACCAGCCAGTGCTCCTGGTATGACTGTTTTTAACGCCTCCTCATTTGATAGCAAAGAGCAGTGCTTCATTGTTGTGCTTACCATATTTGCATCTCTTTGATCCACATGGGATGAAACATTTTTCATAAGCTCATAGCCATTTGTCCTTCCTTTTCTTGTAGACTGGCCTCTTGGGGCATCCTCACAGAGACCCCGAGGCCAATCTCCATGACATGATATGGCCACACAGCCCATCAAGAGCAAAGCAGAAAGCGAGCCTGCAAAGAGGGGGCCTGGGGCTATTTCTTTTCCTGACATAGGAGTGAAGAAACAAAAGCCAGTAAACTGAGTCCCAGCCATCAGCAACCCGTTTTGAAGTTAATTTAAAATAGACATCTTTGTTTAAACTGTCGCTTCTGTCTTTGCCTTCCCTACGTACACACAGCCAAACACAAACACACAGTGAGGAATTATTTACAGAGCTCTATCTCAGCCAAGCTTTTTGTGATGACTTTTATTAATTATTGAATAATTCGATGAATAGTTCATGATGTTCCTTCTGGTGAAGTCCTCATCAAAAAGTCGTGAGCAGGACTCAAGCCATCCCACAATTTCCCTGAAGCTGGAATAAACTCTGATTGTATTTCTACATGCGTGTGTATACGTGCCTGTGTGTTCGTGTGAGTTCCTGACTGTGCAAACCCATGTGTGAGCAAGTCTGCAAGTGATTGCACCATGAGTGTATGCCGAGCAGCTTGTGTGACCGAATGCACGAGTAAAGGGATGCATCTGGGTAAGGGTGAGCAGCAAAGGAGTTTCTCTGGGGACTTCATGTTCTACACGTTGTTATAATTCCTTTGTCTCTGGAGGTTGGAGCAATAGTTCTTTCTTCATTGTCTGTGTAGGTCCCTCCTAATAAAAAGCATCCAGACTTCAGACAGAGTAAACTGAAATTAAAAATATATGTGTGCATTAAGGAGCAGTGAGGAGCAGGGCAGGGATGGTGGAAAAAAACTAAGGAACATCACTTCCGCCTGATTTTTCTCTTATTCCCCAAGCCGGGCTTCTTAGGGCTTGGCACATAATGAGCTGAATCATTTAAAAAGGCAAGAGAGAAGAAGGAGACGCTCCTTTGAAAAAAGAGACAAACCAACGGGGCCATGCACCTTGCCAGAGGCTGCAGGGTTTCTAGTCCCGCCCCTTTGGGGGAGGGACCTGAAGATGGGCGGGAGATGACTTCATGGGGGGTGGGGTATTTGCATACCTTGTGCCCCATGGTTGTTAGCTGGCTCTGCAGAGGGGAGGGAGCACGCCCTACTCTCAATTACTGTGAGAGAAGTGTCAGCAGCACAAACTCGGACACGAGGACATGTCTGGGTCACCATTTACTTCTGCCACTTCTTGCTTTGTGCATTTTTTAAAATATTTTATTTATTTTTAGAGAGGGAAGGGAGGGAGATAGAGAGACAGGGAAACATCAATGTGCGGTTGCTGGGGGTCATGGCCTGCAACCCAGGCATGTGCCCTGACTGGGAATCGAACCTGCGACACTTTGGTTCGCAGCCCGCGCTCAATCCACTGAGCTACGCTAGCCAGGGCTGCTTTGTGCATTTTGAAGCTATTATGTGCTGACACATTTATGATTACGCCTTTCTGTTGAATAGAACCCTCTCTCCTGAACAAAGGCTTTGTTCTGAAGTCCACTTTGTCTAATATGAAGACAAAGAAAGACGCGCTGGCTTTCCTTCGTTAGCACACAGGTGGCCATCTTTTCCCATCCTTTGACTTTTAACCTCCCTGTGTCTTGAGAGTTCCAGAGTGTCCTGTGCAGGCACCACGCAGTGGAGTCCTGCCGTTTCATCCAGTCTGACAGTCTCTGCTTTTTAACTGAACTGCTCAGTCCACTTACATTTAGTATAATTACTGGTATGGTTGGGTGCAAGTTTACCATCTTGCCCTTTTCTCTATCTGTCTCAGCTTTTTTGCTTTTCTTATTCTATGAAATGTTTTCTCTTGCATTAATTTATTGTTTAGTGTTTCATTTTATGTCCTCTATTGCATTTTTAGCTATGCTGCTTTTCATAGACTACTGTTCATTATTTTTACTGGTTGTTCTGGGCATTCTAATACATGTCCACTCACCTATATAACTTGTGTATAACTCAGCACCGCCCACTTAGGCTCAATATTGTACTGCTTCACACCTCTCATATTTAACATTACAAGAATACAATTACATTTTTTATCTATTGTAATAGTAAGGTCATATATTTTATTTCTGTATACATAACACACCTGATACTACAGTGCTATTATTTTTACTTTAAACCGTGAGCTGCCATTTAGAGAAATTAAGAGAAAAAAGTAAAAGCCAATATTTTCTACTTAGCCGCATCTCTGTCATTTCTGGCATCCACCATTCCCACCTTTAGATCTGAATTGCCCTCTAGATCCACTTCCATTCAGCCTAAAGAACTTTTTTTTTTAGTATTTCTTGCAGTGCGAGCCTGGGAGTGACAAGCTTTCTCAGCCTCTGTTTGCCTGAGGATATCTTTATTTCCCCCTCATTATTACACAGCCTTACTGAGATGTAACTCACATATCGTACAATTCATCCATTTAAAATGTACACGTCAGTGGTTTTCGGTTATACTACATCATTCATTTTCTTAAATCATTTTTTTAAAGATTTTATTTATTTTTGTTTTTAGAGAGGGAAGGGAGGGAGAGAGAGAGAGAGAGAGAGAGAGAGAGAGAGAGAAACATCAATGTGCGGTTGCTGGGGGCCATGGCCTGCAACCCAGGCATGTGCCCTGACTGGGAATCAAAACTGTTATGCTTTGGTTTGCAGCCAGTGCTCAATCCATCGAGCTACGCCAGCCAGGGCCTTAAATCATTTTTTAAAACTGTGGTAGATATTGCCATTTTAACTATTTTAGTGTACAAGTCGGTGGCATAATGTTGTCTGAACAGCACCACTATTTCTGAGGCCATCAAGCAATAACTTCCCACGGCCCCTCCCACCACCAGCCCCCCCTCCCCCAACCTACTCTTGGTCTCTATAAATGTGCCTGCTCTGGGTACCTCACGTGAGGGGAATCATACAGTGTTTGGCTTTTTGTGCATGCCTTATGTCACTTGGCCTACGTTTGCAACATTCCCCCATGTTGTAACATGTGTCCGCATTTTATTCCTTTTTAGGGCCAGACAATATTCCATTGTATGTATTAGAATCCTATCCTCATATAACACATTTGGCTTACCCATTCATTCACCATGGCCACGGAGCTTGTTCCTACGTTTTGGCTACTGTATGTAAATCATTCTGCTGCGGACTTTGGGGTGCAAATACCTACGTCCCCACTCTCAGTTCCTTTGAGCTCATCTTCATTTTTGAAAGACACAGAATTCTAGGTAACAGTTTGTTTCTTTCTGTGTTTAAAGTTCTCATTCCATTTTCCTTCAGGTCTCCATTGTTTCCAATGAGAAATCAGCCTTGACTTTTATTGTTTCCTGTATGGGATGTGTCATTTTTTTTATCTGGCTGCTTTTAAGATTTTTGGCTTTGCCTTTGGTTCCCACAGGTTTGACTGTGATGTTTCTCGCTGTGGTTTTCCAAGGTTTGCTGAGCTCCTGGATGAAACTGGGTGAAAACATGCAATGTTCATTAACCAACTGATAGATGATGAAAAACATTCATCAGCTGATATTTTTCATCAAATTTGGCAATTTCCAACCATTATTACTTTGAATACTTTTCTGGCTATTTTTTCTCTCCATGCCTTCTGGGGTGCTATAATACCTGTGTGTCACACTGCTTAACATAGAGTTGGGGGTCACTAAGGTACTCTTCATTTTTCTTAATCATTGTTTTCTGTCTGTTCTTTAGATAGGATAATGCTGTGCGTCTGTCTTCAAGTTCACCAGCTCTGCAGTCGGATGTTAAGCCCATCCAGTGATTATTTTCTTTTATGTCCTATTGTACTTTTCTGTTCTAAAACACTCCTATGGTTTGTTTGTATTTCTCGGCTAAGGTTCCTTATCTGTTTACTCAATCAGCCCATCGTTTTCTTGGAGCCCTTGAATATTTATAAGAGCTTCTTCAATGCTCCTGTCTCCTAATTCCAGTGTCTGGGTCACCCCTGGATCTGTTCATATCAACTTTTTTCCCCTTAACCATTAAACAGGGGTTCAAATCCCACCTTCCCCACTCTTTACCTGTAACCCCATCTGGAATTAACTGCCCTTTCTCTTTGCCCCTGAACATTGTGGGCTGACATTTCAGCCACCCCTTGTCGTTGCATTATTTGCTCACCCCGGTCTCTCCAGTGAGACTCCGAGTCCCCAAAAGTGGGGACAGGTGTATTGAGCTCTGTGTCCCTGGCTCACAGTGGGCCCCCGATGCGCACTTGTCGCACTCAGTGAAGCAGCTGGTCTCCGAGAGGCCAGGCACAGTTTCGCAGGCAGCACAGTGTGTGACGACTGGTAACACGGCCAAGAGCTGCAGGGTCCGAGAACTCCCCGGGGGCCAGCCAGCCTGGGGCCCTGTGCCTCTAGCCCTGTTGAGCTGCAACCGAAGCTCATGCCCCACGAAGCAAGGCCCGTGTCAGGCCTCATGAAAGCGCCGCGTGCCGTGCCTCTGAAAGCCCCTGACACTTCCCTCAGAGCTTTAGTGTCTCATGATTCCTCACTGCTCTGCCACGAGACCACGGACACCTAATGCACACATTAGGCTTCTCTCCCCACGCAGCTCTCTTGTGTCTGAGACGTCCCCAGTCCTCCCCTGCCCCTCTCACTCGGGCACCGGACCCCCGGTCGCTCCTCTATCCAACAGACTTGCGAGGCAGGTGTCAATGATGGTGAGGAGGAGGAGGAGCATGAGGATGCAGACTGAAGCTTAGGCACAGAGGCGGAACTATGCTCCGGGCACTGAGCGTGTTGTTGGGTTTAGTCCTTGTCAACCCTGAGATAGGTGTCCTCCGCCTCACTTCATGGAAGCGTTCTCCAGAGGCTCAGAAAGATGGTGGCACTGCCCGAGGTCAGGGGAACGGTAAGAGAAAGCCATTTTACAGACTCTTTGCCCCATGCAGTTGACTCTGTGGTGCTCAGCAACCCCTGACTCTGTGAGCAGGTGCTCGGGCGTGACCCCTGACCCCCTACCCAGTCACGTCAAGTTCTCATGGCACTGGGGCATGGTGATTTTTCAAAGGGATGTGACTACCTGTCATAGATTGATCATAACATGTGCTGGACGGGGAAGGTGGGTGGGGTGACCTGGGAGATCTGGTGGGGGTGAGGACGGGTCCCCACACAACTTACAATGACAAACGTCACCTGTTGAGGGCCCGTTGGAGCCAGAGCACACATTGGAAATGGACATACGTTATCTCTCTTCTGTTCTCACAGCAATCCTGTGGGGTGGCTATTATTCCCATTTCACAGGTGAGGGAACTGAGACCAGAGGGATTTGGTAACTTGGAGTTTTTAAAAGGGCCTTCTCTCCCTGTCCCCGGTCTGTCCCGTCCTCTGCTCCTCCTCTGGTTGGCCCACACTGGGCCATCATTTGGTCAGGCTGAGAATGCTACCTCCCTGGCCCGCAGCTTCCCCACGGCTGGGTCAAGGCCCTCCTGGCCCCACCTCCGGCAACCTCGCCCTTCACCCCACCGCGGAGCTCTACACGCTGCACTGTCCTTGCCCCTTTGCTGCCCCGACCCTCCGTCTGGGCAGTGAGCAGCTCACATCTTACTTGGCTCCGTGTGATTAAAGGACTTAGTTAAAGAAAAATGCCCGGAGTAGTCTCCGGCACACAGGAACTAAATAAATACTCTTATTTTTATTGTCCCCATTGCTTACCACAATGTCAAGTCAAGAGACATTCGTTGAATTAAGAAATGAATGGGAATCACACAGCTATGCTTTTGCAGAGCCAGGGACATGTGCCTCCTGTCCCAGGCCCATGCATCACTTCCATGGCCAGGCTGGGCCCGTGGGAGCCTTTCCATCCGCCCGCTGCTGGCATGCCTAGACAGACCTCCAGAGAGCACCCCCGCCCACACCCCTCCGCAGAGGCAGGTGCACCATGCGCTGGGGGCAGCTCTCCACCACGAAGCCTGCACAGGCCTCGGTGGAGCAGCCGCCTCTGGCTGCAGCAGGAGACCACTGCCTTGGAGAAGTCCAGTAAAGCGCCCTGGCAAAGGAGGCCTGAGATTTGCCCTCTGCAGGGCTAGTGGACTGTTAGGGGACCCTCTGCATTGTTCTGGGAACTCTCCAACATAAAATGCTGAAAAGAGCAGGGATTGAAGGCCAGACTTGCCCTTTGACCTTCATGAGTCATCTCAGCCAGCTCCCTCTTCTCGCTGTCTCCCCTGGGAAACCTTTGTTTTGGTCCAGGCCTTTCTCTCTGTCCCTGCTCTGCCACCTGCCATCCCCTCTCCCACAACTACCACCATCTCTTGCAACCTGAGGCAGCCCTTCCCTGCACACTCTAGGTTCCTTGCTCCTTGTGCGTCTACTAATAATGATCGTGGCCCCCCCCCCCCCCCCGCAGTGCAGCCTGGCACTCACCTCGCCCAAGCACTCACCTTCGCAGAAAAGGGGGCCACACCCCCCAGAACCTCAGCCAGTCCTGACCAAAACAGACCCACCAGAAGGTGGGGGCTGTGACTGCTCTTGGTACCCACGCTAGGAATTGTGTACCGTTGGCTCAAGTCCACCTGGTTAGGACATGAATTCTCCATGTGACCACCCAGAGTGACCAAGTCCACCCAACAAGTGACTCATTACCTACTTCAATCCGCTTGGTGACTGCCACCACCCTGGGCTGCCTCCCCGATTCTTTTCCTCCCACTGGCCTCTCAGCCTTTATAAAAAGCAGGATCGCATGGAAATGGCACGACTGTGGCTCCTGCTGAGGTTGGGAAAGTCCACACTGAGACGGAAGTTTAGACCGAAGTTGAAGTCCCCCCGAGGAGAGGGTGGTGTTCAGCCCTTTGTGGTGCTCATGGGTTCTGGGGTCAGGAATTTAGGAAGGGTTGTGGGGGGGGCATGCTGCTGTCATCTGAAGGCTGAACTGGGGCCGTCGGCTAGGTGCCCTGCTCGCTCCAGATGGGCCTCTCCATGGACCTGCTTGATGGTGTGGCAGCCGGCTTCTTCCAGAGAGAGAGATATATCCAAGAGGCCAAGATGGAAGCTCCAATATGTTACGTGACCTAGTGTCAGAAGTCACCCTCTGTCACATCCACCACATTCAGTGGGTGACACAGGCTAACCGTGACTCAGGGGAGGAGGAGACCCCATGGGGCTCGAATAGCTGGAGGCAGTGATCATGGAGGCCATCCCGGAGTCTGGCTTCCATGGAGACTCTCCCAAGGAGGAAGGAGGTCCTGTAGGTGAGAATGGATTTGGGGACCAAAGAGACCCTAGGCATCCCTCCCTGGGTTCCCGAGTGGGAGGCGTTAAGGGGCCCACTGCTCTCTTTCAAACTGTGGGTGCCACAGCAGCGCCCACCACGTGAAATAAGACTGAGGTGTGATGCCGGCTGCAGCCCTGGGGCAGTCCCCGGGCACACCATGGAACCCCACTGACAGTGCGGCCATGTTTCACTTCCCTGCCAGGTGCTGGCTTGGCACGTGCTCAGGGGAGCCCAGACGTGCAGAAGAAGGGTTAACAGTCCCCACAACAAGGGGTGGGAGCCAGTGGGTGCAAGCCTCAGCCCCCGTCCCTCCCCCGAAACAATTCTGGGTCTCATTCTACACAGCTTCTTGGGGATCCCCAGTGGATATGGGACCTAGTCGCCCACAGCGGCTCCACAAAGTGCTCATCATTGCCATTTTTCTCCTCGCCTGTCTCTCCTTCCCCGTGGTCCTCCCTGCAGAATAAACTCCTCTCACCCAACTCCTTGCCTCAGGCTCTACCCTAAGGCGGTCAGCTCCACCCGTATTCCACGGAGACCCCACTTTCCAGATTCCTGCTGTCCTCTGCGGGCCCTCTGAGTCAGCAGGTGCTCTTCAGGCACTTGGTCTGCATCAGGCACTGGGATGGAAGGAAAACCAGACGTGATCTCAGCCCTGAAGGAACTCAGCCTCATGCGTGCCAGTCCCAGACGGAGGCACTGATGACAGAGCAGTTGATGAGGCCAGGGACCAGGCGCCCCAGGATGTGACCGGAGCCCCGAAGAGGAGGCTCTATCTACATCAGACAGGGTGCTAGGAAGTCTGGTCAGACAGCTGATGCCTGGTTAGGACATGAATTCTAAGGATGAAAAGTCCTTAAAAGCCCCCCAGGGGAAGTCGAGACAAACCAAGGGGTAAGCTTGGTTTGGGCCAAGGGAAGTGCGTGAGAGAAATAAAGGGTAAGGACCCGTCAAGGAGCTGCTGCTCCAGCGCTTTGCTGTTCTTCCGCCTGCGCCTGCGCCGAGAGCTTCTCCCAGGGCCGCACCCTCGCACGGAAGCTTTCGGGAAATCCTTGTAACGACTTTGTGCAGTGAGAACAGGGAGGTAGACGAAAGGCAGGTTTGCCGTGGTTACCCAGCTAGTAAATGGCAGGAATACAATCGGATGGAAGCCGCTCAGATCCCGGATCCCAAGGCCGTAACCCCAGGAACACACCCGCTTCTGTGGTCAGCAGCGCCGGTGCAGCCTGGTGCTGCGGAGATGCGAGGGAAGGCGGGGCTCGATCACAGAGAGCGACGGACTCCGAGAGTTTAAAAGAGGGAAGGACAAACACACACGTGGTGTTTTCCGAAGGTCATTGCGGGCGTTGTTAAAACATTCCCTCTCCTTGTGCCGGAGTATGAGAGAAAGGTCCTTGTCCCTACTGGGCCCACAGGGGTCAAGGGCAAGCAGCGGCCCCAGGAGGCTGGAGTGGGAGCGGCAGCGGTGGGTGATGTGCAAGCTCCGCCCCACAGCGACGGCCCCTCCCTCCGGCAAGGCTGGCAGTCCTCGCCCCACCCGTAAGGACTGCCCTCCGGCACTAACTTCCCAGGGTCTGAGGTTTTTATTAAGGAAAGTGACATTTTCTTTCAGGTTCATCCCTCTTGGAAAGGGTCATAAGCATCATCTAATGAACACGCAGGGACTTGGGGGTGCAGCGATACACATGACCACTGTCTGGACGCACCCTGCTCCTTTCTAGAACAATCTTAAGTGGAAGGTACCAGTAGCTCTGAAAGAATTTACGCACTGCCTGTCTAAGTAACTCTGATCAACAGCAGAGGCACAAACGTGTCGCCACAACCAGGCCACGTGACATATTACAAATGACCATCTATTGCTCTTTTTTTTTGGCAAATTAAATAACTGATCATTCTCTATCGCTAAAGGTTATTGACATAACTGTTTAAGGAGCAGTACAGTAAAAATGACAGCACAGATGTTCTCTTTAGGAAGAAGACACTGAACAACCGGCCATTGTTGACCCTCGAGCACTCCGCCGAGGCACAGCCGCGAGCTTTGCTGGGAACACAGCCCGCGAGCTGGCGACCGCTGCTCCACCATGCGCAGGGGACACCGTCCGGGCCGCCTGTTTGCAGAAGCATCCGGTCTTTATATTTGGAAAGTATGAATTATGGAGAAAAATGGAAAATGGGAGTTAAAAGTAACGTAGACTTTATTTTTTAACTGTTAAAACATTTGTCTAAATCATTCTTTCTTTTTAAGTTACAAGTTGCCATACCGTTTCAGGTGCGCCCCCCAGTGATCGGACACGGCATGACTCACTCCGCGATCCTCCCCGTAAGTCTCACGGCTGTCCGACCCCACACGCGGTTACCCGACTATTATCGACTGCATCCCCTGTGCCGTGCTTGGCATCCCGCGACCAGTCTGTAACGACCAGTTTGTGCTTTTTGATCCCTTCAGCTTTTCCACCCACCCGCCTTACCCCCTCCCAACAAGCAACTATCGAAATGTTCTGTGTCTATGAGCCAGTTTTTGTTCTAACTGTTCATTTACTTTGTTTTTCAGATTCGATTGTTGATAGATATGTATTTAGTGCCATTTTACTATTCATAGTTTTTATCTTTCTTTCTTCTTCGTGAAGATGACCCTTTCATGTTTCATCTAATACTGGTTTGGTGGTGAGGCTCTTTGCGTGTCCTTTCCCTCTAAATAATAGCGTCACTGGGTGGGGTGACCTCGGATGGAGGTCCTTGATTTTCATCACTTTGAATGTTTCCTGACAATCCTTTCTGGCCTACAAAGTTTCTTTTGAGAAATCAGCTGACAGTCTTATGGGGGCTCCCTTGTAGATAACAAACTGCTTTTCTCTTGCTACTTTTAAGATTCTCTCTTTGTCTTTAACCTTTGGCCTTTTAATTATAATGTGTCTTGGAGGGGCCCTCTTTGCATTCATCTTGTTTGGGACTCTCTGTGCTTCCTGTTCTTGTGTGTCTATTTCTTTCACCAGGTTAGGGAAGTTTTCTGTCACAGTTTTTTTTTTTTTTTAGCAGATTTTCAATTTTTTGCTCAATTTCAAAAAATTGAAATTTTTTCAATTTTCTCTTCTCCTTTCATCATCCCCCATGACACTAACATTGGTACACTTGAAGTTGTCCCAGAGACTCATTTCACTATCCTCATTTTTTAAAATTCTTTTTTCTTTTTCCTGTTCTGATTGAGATTTTTCTTTCCTTATCTTCCAAATCACTGATGTGATTCTTGGCTTCATCTGCTGTACTGTTGATTCCATGTAAACTATTCTTTATTTCAGTTAGTGTATCCTGCATTTCTGACTATTTTTTTATGGTTTCAATGTCCTTTTTTATACTGTTGAAACTATCACCAAGTTCACTGAGCATCCTTATAAACAGTGTTTTCAACTCTGCATCTAGTAGATTGCTTGTCTCCTTTTTTTTTCTGGAGTTTTGTTCTGGTGTTTCATCTGGGACATGTTTCTTTGTCTCCTCATTTTGGCAGCCTCCCTGTGTTTGTTTCTGTGTATTAGGCAAAGCTGCTACATCTCCCGGGCTTGGTAGAGTGGCCTTATGTAGTAGATATTCTGTAGGGTCCAGTGGCACAGCCTCCCTGGTCACCCAAGCCGGGCACTCCAGGTGAGCCGCCATCCCCCACCACCCCCAACCCCGACCATGGGCTGTATAGCCCTCCTGTGGTAGTTGAGTCTTGACTGCTGTTGGAACATCAGTGAGAGGGATATACCCCCAGGCCTATCAGCTGCAAGAACTGGCTGATGGACCGCCATGGAGGACCAGCTGTGCAGGGGCCCACCTCCCAGAGCAGCACTTACTTCAGCCGGGCTCTGGTGCCCACTGAGACCGCACCTGGAACGTGTAGCTCGTGGAGGTGGTTGGGTTGTGCTTTGATGTGGTCTGAAGGTGTCCACTGGGTGCGCTGGCTCTGGGGTCTCCCGGGAGGTCCAGGCCAAGGTCAACCACCACCTGCCTTTGCCCGGGGCCACCCGGCTTCAGCTACAAAGCGATCTGCAGGTGGCTGCTACTTGTTCTGGGCTTAGAGGTGCCCAGGTGAGGCCAAGCTGCAAACCAAAGCCCACTGCTGGTGGTGCTGGGCCTGGGGCCACTTAGTGAGAGGTGCGGGGCTCACTGAGGCCAGATGCTGCTTGTTTGAGAGGTTTTAGGAAAGTCTGAAGCAGGAGCCAAGACAGGCCATTCGTATTGTTGCTATTTTTAAGTAATGTTTATTAGAATCCCTTGGCGCATAATAAATTTAATTTACAGCCGCTTGCAGCCCGACTTACACATGGCCTCCTGTGGCTTAGCTCATTAACACACCCGGGGAAGAGATGAGTTTTCTCTTTCATTCTCCCATTTCATTGCTCCTTTCGAATGCGGCCAGCTTGTGAAACTCTTCGGGAGAGCATTTCTCTATCGTCTCCAGTAAAAATCATCTTCAACACTCAACATTGTTAATTATCACAGAGGCACACAGCACAAGTGCATGTTAGATAGCTCGGGGCAGGGCTGGATAAAGAAACGGTGAGTCATCCGTGCTCACATGAATAAGTAGGAGCCCTCAGAAGGGAGGACAAGGGGCGGGGGGGCTCTGGAGAGGCCCGTGGGTACCAAGAACATTCTAGCTGGAGATTTGGAGGCCTTAAACAGATCCAGCAGTTATTTGTCAGCCCCTGCAGAGAGCAGTAGCCGAGCTCCGGGCTAGGAGACCAGAAACCTGGACTCTCCTCCTGCTTCCGAGGTTGATCAGAAGATCTCCGAGGGCCTTTCAAGCTCTTAGCAGTCTGGCCCTCTCCATTTCCTGGCCTAAAGATCACATGCAAAGACCAAGCACCTCAATCAAACCACCATGTAGAGTGGGAGTCAGCAAATGAGTTCTGAAAAGAGCCAGTGGGTAAATACAGGGTTCCAGCACAAATAACACCCATTTTTTATTACATAATCATGAGCATGTAATTCTGTACCATAACAATATCACACTCAAGCACGCCATGTGATATTTGAGGGGAAATGTTCAAATTAAAACTGTAAATTATTAGACCCAGAGTATTACCCAGCCACCCACACTCAAGCAGGCGTTAACTTCTGCTGGACTGTCTGTCTTAGGCTTTGCCGGCCAGGGGTCAGCATCAAGGATACTATATAGACACTTACCTAATAAGAAAGAACAAATTTCCACGAATAATGATTGGTGAAATTCAAAATAAAGAACAGTATCTTGTAACATCGGTCTACTCATGAGAACAATGGAATTCTTTTTATGGGATAGCAGCCTTTTATTTAACTGGGGTTCAAAGCTGGTATTCCCTGTCATAAAACTGATTGCAAATATCCATTCACCTGTAATAACCATTCTTAGCTCATGGGCTGCACAGAGACAGGTGGTGGGCTGGACCTGGCCTGCAGGCTGCAGTTTGCCAGCAGCTGGCAGAGAATAGTATCTGAGAGTGTGGGGTCGGCAATCAAAGTGCCCAGACACAACCCCTGGCTGTACCAATGACTAGCTGGGAAGTTAAGTCACCTCTTGTATCAGCTCTCTACTGTCATAAAAATGCCACACGACCTCAGTGGGGTACAACTAGAAATATTCTCTTTACTTGTGAATCTGCAGGACCCCTTGACCCAGACCAGGCTCTGCTGGTCTGGGTGGGCTTGCGCATGCACCTGCAGGCAGTTGCAGATTGGCTAAGCAGCTTTGTGGATCTTGGCTGGGCTTGCCGACAGGTGTGAGGCTCGGCTGGCTGTTGGCTGATCTAGGGTGGCCTCGGCTGGGATGACTCCATCCTCTTGACTCTTTTCCATGTCTTTCGCCTTCTGGCAGGTTGGCCAGGACCTGTTCCTCATGTGGGTACGTGCAGGGAAGGAAAAGCAAGCAAACCCAGTTACATAGCACCCTCCAAGCTTCTGCTTGCATCGTTCTCTCCAGTACCCCATGGGTTCAAAGCAGGGCCCAAGCGGCTGAGTCAGAGTGGGAAAGCAGAACCAAGTCACGTGGCAAAGGGGGCGGGGGCGGTAAGAGGCACACACTGGAACCATCGATGCAGATCCCCCGCTCTTTGCCTATTTCCCTCTCCATAAAACAGTAGCCACCTTATAAGGCTGCTGTGAGGATTTAAGGAGTTAATACTGCAATAGCTTCAGAACAGAGCCTGGCCCCATTCTGTAAGCAGCCAACACATATTACTCATTCTTACTGCCTGGTTTACCCACTCTGGGTACCAGCATCTCAATTCTAATAGCCTGGTAGAATCTGTGCATCCTGAGGTTCTAAAGATAGAAGTACCTGGACAGAACGAGTTCCTCTGGGGCTCTTTGAAAGCTTTCTCCATGCTCGGTTAGGTATGGACCACGGACGCCAGAGCAGGGCCGTGGTGTCTGGTGCCAGCCTCCTGCTCCGCCCAAGTGCAGAGAGGCTGAGAGGAAGGGTCTGGTCCTCCAGGGTTATCTGGTCCCACGCCATCCACACGGCCGGCTGCTTCGTGTTCAGAGCCCTCTTCCCCGCCCTCTCGAAGCTCAGTGTCTTCTCCAGTTGATGGTGCGAAGGCTTTGCTTCGCTCCCCACAGTCTGCCCAGCCAGCTGCTACGGTGCGGCGCTCTGCCCCCTGCCCCTCTGACCTGAGCTCTGAGAGGCTGGTCTCTGGCCCGTTCCTCACACCTGTGCCACAGGATGACGTGAATGCCTCTTTCTGTTTGGACTAGGACCCCCAAGAGGACCTCCAACACTGGGGAGAAAGGATAACCTTGATCCTCTTATGAAACGTAATTAAGCCTCCTTTCCGCGGCATGGCCTCCGGGGTGCAGTGTCTGGTGGGCTACGTGCACTCCTCATTGAAGAAATCCAACACGGGAGACCCCACAGTGCAAATGATTAAAAGATGTGAGAGAAATGGCTAGCTGTCTTCCAATATCAACATTTCTCCTATTCCTTAGTAATGAAAACTGATTTTAGTTGGGCACATGGCTGCCCTGAATGAGAAATTGGTTCCACAGCCTCCCTTGCAACTAGGTGTGGTCACGTGATTAAGCCCAGATCAACAGGATGTAACTAGAAGTGTCATCTGATATTTGTGGAAAGTACAGCTAAAGGGAGGATCGTACCTTTCTTTCTTTCATCCTTTTTCCTGCTGGATGGAATGTGGATGTGACAGCTGGAGTTTGAGCAGCCATCTTAGACCGTGAGGTGAACAGAAAAACCTATATGCCGAGGAGGGCAGATTGATAAGCGAGAAAAAGCCTGGACCCTGTTCTGTGGAACACCACACTAGCCCCAACTTCCTTTTACCAGAAATAGATTGTTATCATGTTTAAACCTCCCAATTACTGATTATATATGGTATTTGCATGGTATTTTAGAGTTGACAAAATTCATTCCTATTTATGTTCTCTTGTTGATTTTCCCAGGCAAAGAAAGGAACATGGTTATTCCCATTTTACTGATAAGGAAACTGAGGCTTGAGAAGTGTACATGATTGCCCGAGATGACAGGACTAGGTAAACGCTACTACTCAGACTTCAACTGCGTGACTCCAAGCACAAGGTTCTGAGCCACTGCTCACTCCCCTACACACCCCTCCTCCCCAGCGCTGCCGGTGTGGTCTTTATAAATTGCAAATATGCAATGCCCAAAACAGTCTTGCTCAAAACTGTTCAGTGCCTCCCCACTGCCCCCAGAATGAATGCCAATGTCTCAGCATGGCCTCCAAAGCCCCCCACGGTGGGGCCTACCCTCCCACAGCCTGGCCCCTCGTACTCCTCCATGCTCCCCTCCCCCCGCCCTGCCCGAGAACACCTGGCCAGGGAGTAGCAGTACTGAGATTCAACCCCAGCTTGGTTTGGTACCAGGGTTGATAGATTTTTTGCTTCAATCACAAGCCCCTCCCCCATTACTCATTACTCACACAAGAGGGCAGAAAGGGCCGCTATACGAGTGCCCATAAGACAGACAGCACGGAGGACGGGATGAGCTTGGTGAGGCGTGGGATACGAGAGGGGAAGTTTCCTGGGAAGAGTGACAAGAGCTGGGGTTTGAAGGACGGCGAGGACTTAGCGGAGAAGACAGAAGGAAACATTCCAGGTAGAGGAAGCTGCATGCGCGAAGTCTGTGGGTGCAGAAAAGCACACTTTGGTCCATCTAAAGCATAAAGTGCAATTGTGCGAGATGCTGGAAACACCGGGTTCTTCCTGCAAGTCTGCAGCCCGTGCTCACTGCTGCCACAGCCCTTGCCAGCACGTGTATAACCACCTTGTCCTCTCTCTCTGTCTCCCCCACCAGCCCTGAGCTCCCGGGGGGAGGCAGGCAATCCTGGTCCCTGGTGCTCACGTGTGGCACACAGTCTGCATTCGATACATGTTTGTCGAGTGCCCAGAGAGTGCGGGTTGTCTCCACCACATTTCGGGGGCTATCGGACCGAACTAATCCTTCTACCTTATACTCTGAGGTAGCCGTGCTCCTAGAAAAGTTATAATGAACAGCCAAGCAATAGACTGGCCAACTCGGGTGTTCGCAAGAGATCCCCACGCTCCCCAATGCTTTTGACATTTCTGACTAAGTAAACGGCTAAATCCTCCTTCCTGAAAAATCTACAAAGCTCCAAGACAAGACAGGTTTCCGGGCAGAAGTCATTCTGTGGAAATCCTAGTGTAAACAAGAAAAAAAATGTAGTTCAACAAGTTCTCCCTATGATAAAAAGTTACCCAAACATTTCATCATGAGGCGAGATGCAAAATGTAAAACTTTGTAAACTGTCTTTTTCCTTCATTCGTTCAGCAAATACGTAGCTGGCTGGCATAGGTCAAAGGCCATTCTAGGCTCTGGAATACAGAGGCTCTCTTAGTTGGGGTGCTCCCAAAAGCAGAGATGGGACAAGGACTCATGCGGATGACCTATTTGGGAGGTAAGCCCAGAGGAGGCGGGAATAGCCCCTTAAGGCTGTGCAAAGGAGCCAGTTCCCACTGTGGACCAACGGGTTCACTCCACTGGGGACCCCCAAGGAACTGTAAAGAATTAGCCTCAGGCTGTCCTCCAAGGGAGAGAGGCTGGGGCCTGTGTCCGCAGCCCCGCCCTCTTGTTCAGGCTGCTCTGGAGGCCTCAGCCCTGGGCTTCTCCCCGCTCTCAGGCAGAGGGCAGAGAGATGCTACATGGCTAGGTGGGGAGGCGAAGGGGGAGGGTCTGGCGCCTGGAGAACTGTCCATCACGGCTGTGCTGAAACCACAGCCGGTCGGAGGGGATGCGGGGCAGGACGCAGGAGGGGCCTGCTGGGACCCCGGACAGAGGAGCCCGAGCCCCTGCCCTCACGGAATTTACATTCTAGGAAAAGGAGACACCCACCAACCAATGGAAACACGTAAAATAAAGTGTGTATTAGAAAGCAGTACGTCCTGGGGGGAAAATAAAACAAAGTAATGGGGATGGGGAGAACCCGCAGGCCTGAGCTAATATTTTAAATGGGGCAGCTGTGGTGTAGGAATGAAGACAAGAAGCGGGTGGGGGGATGGGCCCTGCTGACACTGCAGGATAGGCATTCAGGCGGAGGGAACAGCCAGGCCGAGGCCCCGAGGCAGACGTGGGCCTGAAGGTTTGCAAAATCCCAAGGAGGCGGTAGGGTAAGAGGAGACGCCAAGAAGGAAAGGTTCAGAGGACCCTTCCCCGTGGGAGCGGGGTCCCCAGGTCCATGCAGCACCCTCAGGTATTCACAGGGCTCCTGTTTGCTGCCGGCTGCTGCCAGGCACCTGAACTCAAAGGCGGATCAAACACAGCCCCTGGCCCAGGGCCCGCCCAGTGGAAGGGAGGCCAACTTGTCCCTCGGGCCTAATGGGTGGGATGTCCTGCGGGCCTGGCTGCAGGGGGCGCCACTCGCTGGAAGCTTCACAGGGACCATCTCCCTCCAGTGTTCCCCGCTGCAGCCCTGCGAGGGGCACCCAGCATCCTGGCTCTGTGGTCCAGGCAACGGAGGCCCAGAGAGGTTAAGGGGATGTCCCAGGCTCAACTAAGAGTCAGGCACCACCGACGTCACAGTTCTTCCCAGCAAGCCCTTGCCCTACCACCCCTGACTGCACACGTTCTAATAATCAGAGTCCAGCAGGGTGAGTGTGGCGACAGGAGGCTGGTCAGACCCAGAGAAGGGGACAGGGGGGACTGTATAGGAACGGGCCAGGTTGACCAGAGGAGAAGGGACTCTTGGAGGAAGGAGCAGCGCAGGTAGGGCAGACAGATGTGAAGCAGCAGGGGTGGGCGCTGGGGAGCCGCAGAAGCACGCAGGACAGAGGGGCAGGGGAGTGGGGAGGGGGTGAGGGAGGTGCTGTGCTGGGGAATCTTCTGAGGAGCTCTAAGCGGGGAGGAGACAAGGCCCTATTTGCAGTTTGGGGTCACGTCAGTTTCTCCTCCTGCTACTGGACTGCGAGCTCTTGGAGGGGAGGGTCCGTCTCCCTCACCCCGACGGCCCCCGCTTGACCCGGCGTGCGGAAGAGAAGACGCGGAACCAGCTCTTCCTGCTGAGCTGGCATTTGGACTTGGCTGGCCCGGCCAGAGGGTGGCCAGCCAGTGGTTCCCATCAAATGTTCTCTTGGATCGTTTCTGCTTGCACTTCCTCTGACGTAGGAAAGTGGCCCGGAGCCACGCTGTGCGACCGCGTATGCCCGGTCCTGACAGTTTTTTTCCCCACCGAATTTTGGTCCTTTCTTAGGATTTAAGAAAGGATAACAAGAATGGAAAGACGTGAGTGGTTTTAAAGTCAAGTGTAAAATCTGGGCTTCTTCCTGACTCTTTTCCACGTCCAAACATCTGCCTGCAAGGGGTTTGGACCAAAATGTGCTCAGCGGAAGAGCTAAGGCCGAGTTGGGGCCAGGCCAACCCAAGGCGAATCCTGCGCAGAGCTTAGAATCCTGCGAGGCTGGGACTAGGGGCCAACGTCAGATGGACAGGCGACACCCTGAACAGAGCCCGGGACAGAGTTGGGGTCCCCTCCCACCATACCTGCTCCGTCAGGAGCACATTTTCTTGGACAGAGTCACAGCTGGCCAGGGAAACGTGGTGTTGGCAATTCAATTGCCTATTTAACTCCAGCTGCGGTCACAAGCCATTTGGGTAACACCACTGTCTTTTCAAAACATCATTAGCCTGATCATTTCATCGCTCAATAACAGGTGCTTCTTGACTGCTCACAGAAAGCCTTTCTTTGGTTTTCTTTGTGTTTCACCCATTAGCGCTCTGGCAGAAGGGCAGCATTTTTGCCCCTCTGTCTTTCAAAGGAATTAGAGACGGCCTTTTTTTAAAGGTACTTTTTAAAAGATTCTATTTCTTTATTTCCAGAGAGAGGGGAAGGGAGGAAGAAAGAGAGGGAGAGAGACATCAGTTGGCTGCCTCTCGCTGTCTCTTGCAGGCCCCCAACTGGGGACCCAGTCCACAGTGCAGGCATGCTCCCTGACAGGGAATCGAACCAGCGACCCTTCAGTTTGTAGGCTGGCACTCAATCCACTGAGCCACGCCAGCCAGGGCAGAAATATCCTTTTCTGAGCAGTTCCTATGAGCCAGACTAAGTGTTTATCTAAATTATCTCAGTTAATCCTTCCAAGAACTCTGAGATCTAATTATATCTAACTACTATTATAATTCCTGCTGGACAAGGGGAAAGAGTTGGGCTTTGAAGGTTAGGAGAGTTTGCAAAGATGACGTAGCTAGAGAGAGCCCAGCGGTCTGACAGGTGTTCTTGACCGCGTGACTTCCTTGCCACGTGGCACACGCCTGTAACCATAGCAATGGAGGCCTGAGAAAATCCCCTGGATGCTTACGGAACCACCGCTCTCGGTTTGCTGGGGTCCCACAGAGGTCTCGGATGCGAGGTTCCCTGGCTGCCATGGTGTCCCACTGCATTTTAGGCTAGTGGCCCCAACCTCTGCAGCCCAGGACACCCCTGAGAACCTGTCTAAGCCTAGGTTCCCTCGAAAAGGGACCCTGGAGCAAAGTGAATGTGATAACACATTTCGGGGGTGCAGCCCCAGGTCAGAAGGAGTGAGGGAACGTGGGCAGGGAGGCAGGGAAGGAAGGAAAGCCGAGGCAATGTGGTATGCTCGCTGAGCAAGCCCCAGCTTTTCGGGGGAGCACAGCCCATTGCTCAGTCCCACAAGGCAGACCTGAATAAGCCTTCTGGAACCATGGGCGGAGAAAGCGGGGAGGGGGGGGGGCGGGGGGGGTGACCTGCCAGAGACCTTTCCTCTCACTGATCAACACTCATATCACAGGGAGTTAACTCCCCCACGTCTTTCAGGTTGGCCCCCACAGACAGCTGCGGGTCGGGGGGGGGGGGCGGGTCAGACCCCTCCCAGTCCCTGGAATGCGCGGGACTTCAGGTGAGCAGAAGCCCAAACCTCCGTGAGGAAGGTCAGGCTGGGCGTGGGCCCACTGCAGCTGGGGTCCCTCCCAGGGCGGGCATGATGGCGGCCTCACTGGAACGCAGCTCTCACCTGGGGGAGGTGGCGAGAGACAGTGGTACGAGGAGAGGGGACGATGACGATGACGGTCGTCCTCTCCACTGAGCAGCACGAGGCGCCAGGGGGAGCTGAATAAATCTGAGGAAGTGCAAAATGCGCTCCGATACAGTCCACCCCTTGCGTTGTTCGGAGCTGCTCACACCCACCTACGATATTTGGCTCTAACTTAAGAACAAACTAGCAGTGATTTGAGAGTGGAGGTGCAAGTCCAAGCTTTGAGATGGTCAATCATAACTTCCTAAGAAGACATAAAAGCATTAGCGAACCGCCCTGGCTGGCGTAGCTCAGTGGATTGAGCACAGGCTGTGAACCAAAGTACCGCAGGTTCAATTCCCAGTCAGGGCACATGCCTGGGTTGCAGGCCACAGCCCCCAGCAATCACACATTGATGTTTCTCTCTCTCTCTCTTTCTCCCTCCCTTCCCTCTCTAAAGATAAATAAATAAATCTTTAAAAAAAAGCATTAGTGAACCAGGCGATGGTCCCACTGATGCAGCTGGTCCTGGGGCCGTAGCTGGTCCTCCTCATCTTCCCTCCATGCATGCCACTCTTTCCAGATTTCTCCAGCCAGCTTGTCAGTGGGCCTGGGCTCTTAACTGGAGGGTCTGTGGGTTACTCAGCCCATTTGTGGTTTCCTCTGAGCACAAAACCCAGTGAAACCCAGTGTGTCAGCTGGGGCTGCCATAACAAAACACTGTTGGTAGGGGTGGGGGCGGGGCTTAAACAACAGAAATTCATTTTTTTCTCAGTTCTGGAGGCTGGAAGTCCTGTAACATTCCAGCAGGGTCAGCTTCTGGTGAAAGTTCTCTTCCTGGCTCACAGACAGCTGCCTTGTCCTCACACGGCCTTTCTTCTGAGCTTGAGGGGAGTGGGGGAGAAGAAAGAGAAAGAGAGAGAGCGCACGCCTTGATTTCTCTATTCCTATAAGGGCACCAATACTATTGGGTTAGGGCCCCACCTTTATGAACTCATTTAACCTTCATTTCCTCCTAAAAAGCCCATCTGCAAATAGTCACATTGGCAGTTACATCTTCAACGTATGAACTGGGCCGGCAAGGGGCACAATTCAGTCCATAGCACCAGACGTACCCTGCCCTGTGCCCACGGTGTGACAGCCAGCCTAGGTCACGGTCATCAAGGATGATCATCCCACCAAGGCAGCAGCCCCTCTCTCTGACCTCTCTGACTGCTGGTCCCCGGCGTGAGGAGTCCTTGGCGCCCAGGGAATGAGCAGGTACAGCTTCCCGTTCCGTGGGGCCCTTTCTATACACGCCGGCGGAAGCTTCGCCCATAGGAGCCAGGGCCTCTCATGCAGGAGAGTCGAAGTTTGCAGGAACAAGGAACGCAGCCTCCAGGCATCTCACTGGCCGCTGGGCTCAGAGGGGCCAAGCCTACGTCCACACCTTGGTTCCCAGACTTGTGTATTCTGGCGACTGGAGACACACTAACCGACTCCCATTATACCCAGGAGGAAAACGTCTCAAGCCCACAAGCTGTTGTGTCTAAGGTGATCTGGAGCTGAGCCTTTGGCAGGCAGTGCCATGGTTGGGGGAGGTACTCAGACGGCCAGGGAGAGGCTGGCTGACTTCTACAGGGTGGGTCCTGCTGTCCAGCTGGATGCTGAGAGCCTCCTCGGCAGTGGATGCTCTCTGGTGCATGTCAGCAGGAGGCAGAAAAGCCCTTTGTGCCCGCTCCACGAGCTCACCGATTCCCTGTGCGCCTGACCTCCAGGAGGTCACCCCTGCAGTGCCCCAGGAGCCAGTGCCTGTCCGCACCTCGGGCCGGCTCCCCTTCCGCCCCTAAGCGGGATGTAATGCAACGGTAGTCCGTTCCCAACTAGCACCAGCACGTTGCAGACCAGGCCTCGGTCCTTTTACCCTCTGTCAGATAGTCACAGGGACCTCCTCTTTGGGGCTGTAGGTACAGTTGAGGCAGCACTTCCGCAGAGCTCAGGATCTAGGCCACTTGCTGATGTCACTTAACCTGTTCCTCGTGGACTTGCTCGAGCGTGGCCCTAAGCGTGCCACCTCTGTCGCATGTCGGATGGCTGCTGTTCGTGACTGACCTCACTTAGCAGCGTTGCCCAGCCCGTCTTTGAGGGCGCCCCACCCCCCTTCAATCACTGGGCTCTGGGTTGTGAACAAACAGCTCATTTTCCGTTGCAATAGCTCCTGCTATCTTTCTGCTCTTGCACTCTTGATTCTCTTTAAAAAATAGTTATGCAAATTGAGCAACATCCTTGTCTCCATTGGTCTCATCCCTAGGGACACCATGATCTGTCACCTACTGAAATAGACACCTATGGCTCAAGGTCAGCCCGATTGCCACTCTAGCCTTGCTGTCCTTACGGTAATTATGTCCCCCGTGTCTCTCCTGACTCGGGAGTCCAGCTGGCCTTTGCCAAGACGTGAATTCCCACTGATGCTAAGCAGTCAGTTTCCCTGCCATTCCCCACCCTTGAACTCAGCCTTCAGAGGATCACCCCCCTCAAACCTGTCACAGAAGCTGGCGCTCCCCCGCCCCCACCAATGAAGGGAATGTCCTCTGGGCCACCCCAGGAGATGGTCAGGTGGTGGTCCCACGATGCCACTATGTGCGCGTCTCTGAGCCTTCTGTTCCTTTTCTCAATAGTGTGCCAGGAAACTTCTAGTATCTCATGTAGGTGACTGTCATGGGAACAGGCACCATCTTGTCAAGGCACCTGCAGCAACGGGGTCACTGCTCGGTCTCCGGGCCAAGAGGAGCTGCTCTTTTGTGACAAGGGAGAAAAGGGGTTCTTGTACCAGCCAGAGGATTTAGGAAGATTTGGGGGTCCAAGGGTCTCAGGCTTGTGCACCCAAATGTCTGTATTCCAGAGTCCTGACTTGGACATAGGACACCTGGGTGGCTGCAGGCTCGGTGTTCTTTTCAGCTTGCCGCAAAGTATGCCTTAGGTCAGTAAACAGCTTCCCTGAATCTACCCCCCTGTTCTTTGGCAAACTTCAGTACCATTAGAAGAAGCCATCTAAGCTCACAGTCCTCACAGTTATCACTTCCCACGGCAATCACGTGCAGCTGGCACTTGACCTCCCAAAGCCTTGCTTTCTACACGCATCTCATTCCAATTAGCTACAGGTGACGCTGCAGAAATCACCTCACTATATGCCATATAGGACCGTGCTTACCCTCAGTAACGAGGCCCCTGTTGCTGCCAGATAGATGGGAAAGCCAGCTGCAATGTGCATGCAGAACATTCGCTCTCTAGAGCGTCGGGCAGTGCCAAACTGTCCTAGGTCCCGTAGGAGGTGGAACCTGAAGCAATGCTTGCTTGCTAACACTTTATTGAGGGCTACGACCCAGGACCACAAAAATAAGGGGTGGGGGAGGGAGTGGAGCAAGGAAGGAGGAAAGCGAACACACGGTTGTGTGTCACCAAGCTGGCCCCATCTTCTGAAAAAAAAAAAACAACATTGCCAATCGCTCCTTCATGCCCATGGAGCATCCCCTGGAGGGCCAAACAGAACCACTGCCACCCATACATAAGCTGAGTCAGGCCCGCGCCTCCTTTATTTTTCCCTGGCCAAAATTTGCCCCAAGGTTGAACCCCCTGCCTTTCTGAGTAGAGTTTCCTGGCTCCGGAGGCAGATCCCTGGTACCGTGGTGTGGGCTGCTGTATGAGCCCAGCGGGGGTGAGAGGGGCCAGAGCCTGCCTGCGTCCTGCCATGATGGGAGGGGCCCATGACAGAGCCTGGCCTTCACCCGAGAAAGGCTGTGGTGTTCTGTGCTGGTAGGAGGACCAGGCCACACTGACGAGCAGCTTAGATTGGGCCCAGGCCAGGACTACCGAAGGCCAGAATGGACAACGCAGGCTTTCCAGCATGCAAAACCCGCCCAGGTCCTTCCGAAGTACTGGACCTCTAGTGGGGGCATCAGTACTTTGGAAGCCCCGCTCAGCAGCTGTGTGATCCTGGGTAAGTCACTTCTCTGAACTTGTCCAACGGGGCAATTACATTTACCTCGCAGAACTGTGAGAACTGGATTAAAATGAGGCATAGAGAATATTTTTTTTAAAAGATTTTATTTATTTATTTTTAGAGAGGGAAGGGAGGGAGAAAGAGAGAGAGAGAGAAACATCAATGTGCGGTTGCTGGGGGTCATGGCCTGCAACCCAGGCACGTGCCCTGACTGGGAATCGAACCTGCGACACTTTGGTTCGCAGCCCAAGCTCAATCCACTGAGCTACGCTAGCCAGGGCTAGAGAACATTTTTAAGCAGCAAAGAGCTCCATGAATAAACATCACTGACCAAAACATCCTGCCTGGGATGATGGAGTGGAAAGGCGTTAAAATGCTGTGTTACTCGGACCTCAGCGGACCCCCAGGGCTCCGTGTTGTGCCCCATGCTCCGGTTTCACACTGTTGGTGGTGAGACGCAGGCATCTGGGAAGCCTCCACGCACACCAGTATTTCATTCCCATCTCTTGTCCCGCAACCGTGGGCCCCCTTGGGTGCTGACAAGACCTGACTTGTCCACTGTTGTAGACCCAGCATCCATCCCATGCACTGCCTGGCCCTTCGTGGGTGCTCACAAGCACGGTGCACGAAATGAAAGAGTGAACGAGTGAACAAATGAACCAGGACCTCCACATCTCTGTCCAAGGGCCGCCTGACATGGGACAGACACCCCAACCCCCAGCAGGTCACCTCATCCTGGAAACTCTCACCGACACTCCCTCCAGCCTGCACCCCTTCGTCCCCTTACAGCTCAGGTCCCTCCTTCACGCCCCAGCTGACAGTGGGATGGCCAACTCGATGGCCTGTCTCCTGGACCAGACCCCAGGTGCCTGGAGGAAAGGGACTCGGCCTCATTCCTGTCTGCCCCCAGCATCTCCCCGGTTCACATGCGTCTCCGCAGAGCTCACACGGAGAGGAGCGTTAGGTCAGCACTCCACATGAAGGCGGTCACTAGGAAGTTGGTCTGAAAGCCCATGTGCAGGGCGAACAGTCTGTACTTAGAGTATGTGTTTATAGGGGTGACGTAAGGGTGCCCATAGAGACTGGGGAAACGAAGGAAGAAAACATTCTTTCAGTGAATGAACTTCGGTGTCCCATGCCCTGCTCTCTGTCCAGAGCCCCTGGTACCATCGTGCCAATGAAAACTAGGACTGTCCGTGCCTTGGGGACCCGTCTGCAAAGCCACTCCCTCAGTCAAAGCGCTTGCCACTCACTCCCACCAGATGAGCAGAGCGGCTTCTGCGGTGTGGCCTGGGAGCCGGGGGCAACTTGTTTGAGAGAAACGTGCGGGGCTGCTGAGCCAGTACTTGTTGCTAGTCTGGCCTCAAACAGAGGAGCGTGAGGCGGTGGAGGGATCTTCCCCAGGGCCATCAGCAACTCCTAAACAGACGCAGCCCTGTGGTGGGAGAGGGACCTGTAGGAGAGAGAGCGAGCCCTCCGCCCCTGCACCTGAGCCCCGGCACCCGCGGGAGCTTCCGTCCCCTCCGAAAGGGTCCTCAAGGACAGAGCGCCAAAGGGGTCTCCGAGAATCAGTCCTTACCCCCTTCCTGCCGTCTCGGAGAAACTTGGGAGGAGGGCAAGCAAGGAGCAAGTTCCCCCTGGAGATGAGTCCCCTTCCTCGCGGGTGAATTAATAAATGAGCGCCCAGTTCACAACAGCCTCGCTAGATGGAGACCAGGAATCACTGCAGCAGCGCTGGCGGCGGCGGCGGCGGCGGCGGCGGGGAGCGCGGGCGGGAGCGCTGCCCGCGCGGGAGGCGGGCGAGGCTCTGGCGAAGCTCACGTCTGTTTTCCTTTTTCGTGCATTATTTATTTCGCCTCCGCCTGCGGCCCTGCTGCCCGAGCGGACGCTCCCAGCCGGCGTCTCTCGCCGCTGCCTCTCCGGGGCCGGCGTGACGGACGAGGAGAGCTTCTGCACCCCCGCGCCCTGGGCAGCCGCGCGGCGCCACCGCGAAGGGCGGGGACCCGGGGAGGGCACTCGCTGCCAGCTCCCGGCGGCTCGGAAGAGACTTTCCCCGCCCCCGCCTCCGCCTCGGCAGCCTGCCCTGGCCCTGGGCGCGGGGTGCCGCCCCTCCCGCCCCGCGCGCGGCCAGGCGCAGCCTGGAGCCACCGCGCCCTGCACCCAGTGCGAGCGCGCAGCGCCTGGGACCCCAGCTCAACGCCCCCGGAGGCCCAAGCCGCACGCAAACTTTTGCTCTAGTGCCCGGTGCTCCTCCCAGGCACGTGAAGCCCCCAAGCGCCCGCGCAGTCGCTCGGGTGAGGAACGAGGCCCCGCCTAGAGGGCGGGGGACTGGGGAGGCGGCTGGCTTTAAATGGGGGCCGACTGGCGGCTCGGGGGACAGTCTACCGCGGGGGGGAGTGCGACCTCCGTTCGCCGCGCGGAGAATCGGCTGGGGCGGCCCCCAGGCAAGGTGGCGTGAAGCACTGGAGGGGTGCGGGCGGAGATGGAGACCTGGGGGAATCTCACGTTCTGGGGCGGGAGGCCGGGGCTCGGGAGAGCGTGCCAGGGTACATGGGGTGCGCACGGAGGCGCAGACGTCGCAGTGTGCGCAGTGAGGGCCGGCAGGGCAAGGAGGCAAGGAGGGTGCCCGCAGCGTGTGATTTCGTGGTGTTGTGCATGCGGGGTCAGCGAGTGTGCAGACGGGAGTCGGTGGGTGTGCACGCAGGGTGAGTGATTCCCGCCGGGTTTGAAGTGTGCTCACTGTGGGCGTGAGTTGTGCATGGCTGTTTCTGGGGCGATGCACAGGACGCTCCCTGTGTGCTTGACTGTTTCTGAAGGGGCGCATGGGGCCAAGGTGTGCGTGCGGGATTCTGGGGATGTGCACCTGGGCCAAGGTATCCACGCAGGGGTCTGAGGGCATGCACCAGGACAGAGTGTGAGTTCTGGGAAGTCGGTTTCTGCACGTGTGCACGAGAAGTCATCGAATGTGCAAACTGGAGTGAGGGGGCAGGCTTGATTTACGAGGGTGCCCCAGGGTGCGAGGCGTGCCTGTCCAGCCAGGGCTGCTTGCCCAGTGTTCGGGTGCACGGTCCCCGCGCAGTGCCCGCCTGACCCAAGCTTTGCTCCCCTGACAGTTCGCCCCGAGAGCGGGTGCCACGGGCCGAGATGCTCCTCCGGGACCTGGTCCTGCGCCGTGGCTGCTGCTGGCCCTCGCTGCTGCTGCACTGCGCGCTCCACCCGCTCTGGGGCTTCGTGCAGGTGAGCGCCGGCGCCAGGTGCGCGGGACTGCATGGGCTTGGAGACCTGGGCAGGAGCGGGCGGGGGCGGGGTGCCACGTCACTCCCCCGACCCCAGCTTCCTGCAGCCCCCCTCTGACCAGTCCAGGGGAGAATTTAGGTAGTGAAGAGATGCTAGGACCTCCGCAAGGTCTGGCCGGGAAGAGATGAGAGACTCCAGAGGAAGGCTGCAGGTGTGGCCGAAGGCCCACAGGACAGGGTCTCGGAACTGGAAGGGTTAGGGAATGCCTGGTGGCGTTGGGGGAGTTGGGAATTATTCCCGTGCTTGTGTGAGTTGGACAGTCCAAAGATGGGCGAGACTGCTTGCCAGCCTGCCGTGGCCCCTGAGCTGTCCCAAGTTGTGGGGCCCTGCTGGGAAGCAGCTCAGTCAGTCTTGCTTGGGTGGCGGCCGAGTGACCCCTGGGCGAGGACCAGGAGCTCTAAAGCTGGACCCGACATGCAGGTTGAGTGGGCGGGTCGAGTGGGCGGGTGGTCAGCGTCCCCCCAGCCCTCAACCCCGGCACCGGGCCTGTCTGCTGCCCCCTTCCCTGGCTAGCCTCCACCTCACTCACAGTTGTTTTCCCTTGGGAACTGACAGCTTCCTCTAATGTGTGAAACGGCAGTTATTAAACTCAGCTGTGCCTCCTCAGGAGGCAGGATTTTGTCACTTTTAAACACTCAGGCGGTTGAGGACCAGCTTCCCTTGTTCAACTTGGAGTCGAACCTCAGATACAACATTCACTTCCTCCTTCTTTTCACTTGCTTCCAGTTTTCCATGAGACTTTTCAGCTAGTGTGGAGAGCAACGCAACGATGTTGTCTTTCTGCACGACTAGAATTCTCCCGGATAGAAACTAGAGACTTACCACTGCCGCCCCTGAAAGAAATAATTGTGCAAAAGCAGCCCAGTTTTTTATCAGTGTCTTTCAGCCAGGCAGTACTTACACAAGTGTGTGTGTGTGTGTGTGTGTGTGTGTGTGTTTCAGATGCTGTTACTCAATACAAATCAATTTGCGTGCAAACCAATTAGAAAAGGAACCACTAGACAAGTAGAATGGATACAATCTTGGCTGCGGGCTCTGGAAAAATTCATCTACGCATGATAAGGGCCAGGAAACCAAGGGAAAGGGGCTTGGGGACGGATGGACCTGGTTTGTAAGCAAAAGAGCTGAGTCAAGGGGAACAGAGGGAAGAAGAGGGAACACGGGAGGGCCTGAGGCTGTGTATTTCCCTGTAAGGGGAGTGCTGAAACCCGTCTCCTCACGGGAGGGTCTCGAACACAGGGAAAGAACTCGGAGTTTCCACGGGAGTCATGCCAGCGGCGCCCCCCGAAGTTGTAGGCGTGTGGAAGGGTGAGGCTGCTGTGATGGAGTCCTCTAATTAATAGGGTAATTGGTGACGTGAGGGACCTGGGGTCCCCAGGGCACCGGGCTCCTACCTTGACACCAGCCCAAAGCCTCTGGAGGCTGCCGAGATGATAAGACACCCAATCACTCAAGTCAGATGACATTCAAATTGCTGCAAGGTTGGTGTGGGGGCCTCCATTCGCCTCCCCCCTTTTCCCTTTAATGTGTCTGGAATTGAGATTTTGAGCTTTTGTGATGTAGGGTTCTTCTAAGTTCGCTTCCAGATGATTCCTTTTTTTTTTTTTTTTCTGCAAGCGGGGAGGATGACAGGCTGGCAAATTTATTAGGTGTGACAGGAGTGTGTCTCATCAAGTCACTGTGGTGCTGGCCTGTCTCCATAAAAGATGCCAGAAGCCATCATCTTTGTGGGCGTCCTCCTAAGGCCACCCGGCGGGGACACGGGCTTGGATCCGAGCCTGTGGGTTTCTGTGTAAGGACGAGGCGGCCGTCCCCAGACCCAGGTGACGCTGACCTCCCGCTACTGCCAGTCACTACAGCTTCGCTCAAGAATTCAGCAGCATTTACTGGGCACCTACTGTTTGCCAGGCCCTGTGTTAAGTGCCAGGGACCTAGTGGTCTCTGCCCTCAGGGCAGCGACAGCCTGGCACTGGAGGGATAATTAAACAGGTACTTGCAGGCAGATAGCTCCACAGGAGATGGGACCCCGTGGAAGAGGCAGAGCGGTCCCACAGGTGTGGTGCTTCGGCTGAGGCAGGAACCAGGAGAAGTCAGGGGCCGGGGCGGGCAGGAGTGAAGCGTGTAGGCAGAGAGAACAGTCCCCGGGCTGGAGGCAAGAGGGTGAGGCCACCGCTGTGAGCCACGAACACCGTATCTGGCAGTTTGGACTTCATCCTAGGGGCAACGGGACTGTCAAAGGCTTATGCAAGAGATGACATGACCCCAGATGGGCGTTTGAGACATCTCAGGCCAGCTCCAGCCAGAAAAATGGATGGGGGGCAGGGAGCAAGGAGGCAAGGGTCAAGGGGGCTGGGGATGGTAGGGTTGCCAGATGGAGCCAATAAAAATACAGGATGTATAGTTACATTTGAATTTCAGACAAGCCACCGATTGTTCTTTAGCATGATAACTATGTCCCATTACAATATTTGGGACATACTTATACTAAAAAATTTATTGTTTATCTGAAAGTAACAGGGCATCCTGCATTTCACCTAGCAACCCTACGGGAGAAGGGAGAACTGTCCAGCAGAGAGAGGGTGGGGTCCTGGTTTGGGGGGGGGTGGGGAGAATGGATGGATGGATACAAGTTCTGTTTACGAGGCAACATACCCTGGACCCGAGAGCCGAGCTGAGTGGCCAGGAGTGGGAACTGGCAGCCATGGAGCCCCTCGTGCCCCAGACCACAGTGACGGGTCCCCAATGCAGGGGACTGTGGGGTCAACCTGCGCCTCTGGATTCTGGCCTCAGGAAAGCCCTGCAGAGCCAGGGAGGGAAGGCAGAGGGAGGCAAGGCTGGAGTAAAAACTCGTCCCAGGAAGTCACGATGCCAGCTTTTGCTCTGTGGGCACAGGCACGTTGTTGACCTCTCTGGGCCTCTGCTCCTTCTTAGTCAAGTCCAGCTAAGAGTAGGCGACCTCAAGGGCAAGGTTGTTGTCCTTGTGGGACTCCCTAATATATACACCAACCAAGCCAGGTATGGCTGCAAGCTCCCAGGACTAAGATTTCCTCTCGACTTGCCTAGATGCCGCCCCACCACCCCACAGGACCCCGAAGTGGACCTGGGTTGGGGGGACGGGCTAGACCCTGTGTCTCTGCACGGGGCGGCAGGTCACCTCCCAACACATCTTTCCCCTGAGCCCCCACGGAGCCCGGCCCTGGGCAGCTGCGGCAGAGCACTCCCCCTCACTGAGCCTGCTGCCCCTGCCGCTATGTGCGGAGGGTAACAACCACCCCTCCCGGTTATCCCCGCGGTGAGATGACAGCCTGTCTCCCGTGGCCGGCACACGGCAGAGCTCGGGAAGTCACACTCGGTCAGGATTAATGAGGCACAGGCTCATCTACCCGCCAGCTTACGCAGGGGGAGCAAACATCCCAAAACAGTGGGGAAGATGCCCCCTAAGACGAGGGCTTACAAGGCGAGGAAGCTGCCCGGGCAGGTGGGTCTCATCTGGGGGGGTCACGGGGCTCAGGGCGGCTTGCCTGAGAAGGCTGCGTAGGAGCTGGGTTTGAAGGGTGAACGGAAGTTGGCAAGTGGATCAAGGGTTTTTGTAGCCAGCTGTCAGTGGCGACAGGCTCAGCGGCCTCAGGCCTGCGCTGGACCAAACTCCAGGCAGGGGCCCAGGCGGGGCCCGCCCCTCAGGGAGGACAGCCAGCCCTGCGTAGATACTCCTGTGATGACGGTTGGTTAAGCAGTTGTGCCGGCCCCCTTTCCCGTGGGACCACTCCGAGACACCACAGCTTTCTGAAGTCCTTCCTCTCCCATCAGCCTTGGGTCACTTTGGGCCCCGGGTTCCTTGCCCATAATTTCCCTGCACTGAACTCTCTCATACATCCTGTGCCCGTGTAGCCTCTCACACGAACAGGGCATTGGGTGGGGCCAGGCTAAACAAACGTGCTGCTCTCCAGAGCCCTCACGTACATCGCACGTGGAGAGCGGGAAAGTAGTTGCTTTGGCAGTGGCCTTCACGGCCTGACGTTCACACACTTGGTGGAGTTCAGGGGAGAGGCGATCTCCGAGGCCAGCGGCTGGCAGACGGAGCTCCCGAGCAACGCCCCGCAGTCCTAGACGGTCCGAATCCAGAGGGCAGGCTCCGAGCGGGCAGGAGAACTGGCCGCTGCACCCTGGGGTCCAGTCACTGAGGGGGAAGGAGGTAATCACGTCTGTGACATCACAGAAAAGGCGCACCCTCTGAGCATGCGCTCTTCCTAGCGGGACATAGACCGCCTCTCAGAGCTTGAACCACAGTCGACGGTCCTTTGAAAATGCTCAGAGGTGGTATGCAGGAGCTTCTTGGCCTTGTCGGCGCTGCCAGAGCTGGAAACCGGTTCCCCTCCCGCTGCCGTCCCCATGGCCCTTACTGGCCTGCTCACATCTGCCAAAGGCGGCGGGGATCCGAGCCCTGTGCGCTCGCTGCTGGGCCTGGACACGGGCAGCCAGGGGTCACGATGCCCTTTAAAGGCGGCCACACGTGGTTGGTTTTGCAGGGAAATCAGGGTTCTAGGTTTCTACTCACTCAAGACGACAGCTAGAGAGATTAAGCGTGGGCATCATTGGGGTGGGGGTGACCACCAACTTTTCCTTCATTCCTTTAAGTCACCTGGTTCCCCGGGACGGGCACAAAGCAGCAGCCTCGAGGATTTACGGCTCCGCCTCAGGGAGGGATACGGGCTCGGTCAGTCTACGGCTCCATTAGAAGCTTAGCCTGGGGTGCTTACCATACCCATGCCCGGCTGCAGCTGCAGGAACTCTGATGTAACGGTGGCGAAGGCTCAGAGGGGAGTATTTTGGGGAGCAATCGGGGTTGGGCACCACTGGGTGAGCACAGCCAGCTCCTGCCACTGAAATGACACTCATGTCCCAAAACACCAGACCCGAGTTCCGGAGGCGTGGTTTCTGGTCCAGCTTTTAATATTTCTTCGTTCGTTCATTCATTCATTCATTCATTCATTTGCCAAATGTTCATGGAATGCCAGGCACCCCCTTGAGTGCCAGGTTATGATAGTGCGAGAAATGACCACAGGCCTGGCCCCTGCCCCCGTAGACCTATGGCCCAGTTGTCCAGTTGTGCAGAGGGGCAGGAACCAGGGAGCCACCCTGAGGCAGACTGCAGCCCTGCAGAGCGGGACCTGGGCCAGAGGAGTCTAGGGAAAGGAGGTTTGACCAGGACCCGGGGCTCAGGGCTGCTTTCTTGAACAGGTGGCAGCCATGCTGAGAAGGGGCCAGCGGGGAAAGGGGTGGTGGGGACGTTCTGGCCCACTGGAGCAGCCCATGAAAGGGTGGGAGTGTGGCCGGGGCAGAGGCTGGAAGAAGGGCCCTGAGAGCAGGGCTGCGGGTGAGAACTCAGGGTGAGTTGGGGCTGGAGACGCTATGGGAACGGGGGGCGGTCTCCCGTGCAGGACCCTGTGGGCACGTGATCCCTTGAGCTGTGGGCAGCCTTTGGGGGGGGGGGTTCTGAGGGATGCAGATGGCCTGGTTGGGTGTGCTTCACACGAGACCCCTGGGGCTCCCCGTGGTTGTGCGGATCACCAGAGCAGACGCCTGGCCCAGGACGGCGTTTCCTCCCTGGAGACGGAGGGCCTTGGCTGTGCCAGGAGGGCTGTCAGGAGCTGGGACCGAGGAAAGGGGAAGGCTGGGCCTTGTACTGGAGCAGGACAGACTGGAGAAGTGGCTGGGTCTGCCTGCTGGGGGCATACATCGGTGTCCTGCCCCCACCCACGCCGGATAGCCTGCGGGAGCCACTTCCCCTGGGCTTCAGTGCCCTCGCCGGTCTGCTGGGGAGCCTCCCGGAGCTCATCTCCAGCTGTTTCTGCCTCTCTGTCATATCGCAGCCGCTTGCCACAGTCCCATAGCTGGCCCCCGGCAGAGCTGGGAATAAAACCTGAATCTCCCAACCCTGCCAAGCTCGCCTCCTACAACCTTGTTCTCTTTGAACCTGACCTCTGTCTGTTCTTCCTGCCGTGGTTTGGGAGAAGAAGCCCAAGTCCCGGCCTGGCAGGGAGCGGGTGGGGCGGGCCCGTTTTGGCTCCCGGGTTGCCTCACGGTCTTCTCATGGTCACGCGAGTCCGTTTCTGCAGGTGACACACGGCGAGCCGCAGAAGTCCTGCTCCAAGGTGACTGACAGCTGTCAACACATCTGCCAGTGCCGGCCCCCTCCCCCGCTGCCGCCGCCGCCCCCGCCCCCGCCGCCTCCCAGACTCCTCTCCGCCCCAGGTGAGTAAAGGCTTGCCTGTTTCCGATTTCCCCTGGTGTCCTGCGGGCCCCGGGAGAACCCGGGGCAGAGCAGAGGGCAGCCTTGCCTCCTCGGTAATTTTCCACTGGCCGAGCAGGAGGGAAGCCAAGGCCCAACTTTCGCCTGCAGTCTGCAAAACGCCTTCCCCGCAGAACGCTCCTGCGGGACGGAGAAGGATGCTTCTGCACCCGCTAATCAGATCACAGCCAGCCTCCACTGGATGAGCGACGGGGCCCGGACTGCTCTAAAGGCCAGACCTTTAAAGGACAGGCCCTGGGCACCAGGGTTCTATAGCCACCCACGCACACGGTTTCATTTTCCGACTGTAATTCTGGTCTAAGGAGGCTCTGGGAGCACAGCGGCCTGGATGCCTCTCAGCCGTTGGCAGTGAACTCGGCTCCCCGCCCCCCCTCCTGTTTGCCTTGATTTCATCTGTGAACAATTCGACCTCCTGGTCATTCAGACAAAGGAGGGTTTCTTAGCCAGAAACGGCCCGAGTCCTGACCTCCAAGGGTTAAGTGCCCTGCATACAATCGCTACTTGACAAGGTCTCTGAGAAGAGATTCTGTACGTGGGGTCGATCACCCACGGTTTGGCCTGTAGAGTGCCCGTGGTGCTGGCTGGGTCTCCCTTGGTTAAGTGCACCGCTGTTGAGTTATTGGGGCGTGTTTTAAAGACCCTCGACAACGCTTGCTCTCTGGTCAGCTGTGTGTCCAGACAGTGACGCGGCGCCCTGGGGGACCTTCGCAGTTCGGGTGCGTTTGCGTTTTGTCTGCTGGGCCCCGATGTGTCTCCATTCTTACCTGACACCTGTCCCTGGTGCGTCTCAGAGTGGGGTCCTCAACATCACCTGAAGCATTTTTTTAAAGGGCAGCCCCAGGGGCCCACTTCAGACCCACCCACTCAGAGACACTCGGGTGGGGCTTAGGAAGTGGCGGCTCTGCGGCGATTCAAATGCAAGTGACAGTGGAGAAACGTGGCCTCCCGGGCCCCCTGCTCTGGGCCTCTGCGGGACTCCCCCGTCCCAGGGTGCTCACCTCCTCCTCTCTCCGGAAGGAATCCCCGAGCTGTCCTGGGGGTGGTCAGAGCCCCCTGCTTCCTTGGAGGGTGTCTCCTCCGCCCAGGGTGTGGGCCCCGGGCCTGTGCTGTCCCCAGCTGCACTTGCATGTGATGGACCTGGGTAGAGCCCCTTCAGTTCACCTGGTGCTGACTGAGCTGCATGCCAAACACGGAGGTGAGAGGCGGTTCTGGCCTCCTGGGATCTCTCAGCCTCGAAGGGAAGGCCCTCCCGTCAGCAACCTACACGAGGTGGCCTGAGACGGCACAGACGTTGCCACCCGGTGCACGGGAGATCCCTGAGTAGCTCGGCCACAGCGCACTGTAACTGTGACCTGGGTCTTCAAGAATCAATGACATTGTTCCCGGCGATAAGGAGGTGGTGGGAAGGGGCACCCAGGCGGAAGGACCAGCATGGGCAAAGGCGTGGAGGTCTGCCTCCGTGAGATCCCCCCTGGCAGTCACGAGCCCTTCAGCAGGTGGGCCAGGGGCGGACCGGGCAGGGCCTCAGGCGGGCGGGCGGGCGCGTGGCCGATGAGATCACATTTCCTCTGGTGAATCACGGTCTGCCAAATGTCATTCATCATATCCAAATGCCTCCTGTTCTTTGCCCCTTTTTCTGTAAATAGACTCACTTTTGTGTGTATGCAAATTAATTTCCAAAGAAAACGTGACACAACTACTGTCAATGAAAAGACAGCGCAAACTCAAAGTGACCGTGAAAATAAATGTAATGAAAACGAAGCCAGTGTTAGCAAGGTGTCGGAGCTGTGGCAGCTCTCTGTGCAGCCTCTTCCCTGTGAAGACGGTGGAAGGTTTGTGAGAGCATCAGAAAGGGCCTCATTCCTGGTCCCGGGTTTCACTGTGCTGAGTCCCGGGTCCCTGTGCCGTGGGAAGTCAGCCCACTTAGCTGCAGGGACGCACACCCCACCCTTCACGAGTCTGCTGTGGGCTGTGACCAGCCCACGGAGGTGTTAAGCAGGGAGATGGCGTGATTTCTGTATATCTGCTGTAGAGAGATCGACTTTCTTGACAATGCGGAGGTGCGACTGGGGATGAGCTACCAGACTGGAGTCAAGCGGGGGCCTCTTGGGATAATTCAGCCCCAGGCCACCTTCGAGGGCCTGAAACCAGGCTGGGGTGCAGGGAAGGGGCGGCGGGCAGGGAGTGCCCCGTGGCTGGGGACAGCCACCTCATGTGGAGCTTCGGGCCCGAGGGCCTCCTGGGTGAGAGGGGAGGAGGATTGTCTAGTCACACGCAGCAGACACAGCCACCGTGAAGTGGCTTAAGTAACACAGACTAGGGAGGGAGATGCTAGTGTTTTGCCTCGTGTACCAGGATATTCCAGCAGCAGGTCTTCCGTGATGACAGTACTAGATTTCTGTCTCGGCCCTGTTCTCTCCTGGTTTCTCCTGGGTTGCCTTTTCTCTCAGGTTGGACCAGTCCTGGGGCTCCAGGCACCAGGATTCCATCAACCTTGCAGTTAGTAATCTTTCCAGGACAGAGCTTCTCTTTCCCAAAACATCCTCTAACGTCCTGGGGCTGACTTTCATTGGATCATCTTGGGTCACATGTCCATCCTTGGACCAATCATGGTGGCCTACAGGATGAAATATGCTGATTGGCCAGGCCTGGGCCATGTGACCACCCTTGGGGTTGGAGTGTGGAGACAGAGGTTAAGGGAGTGGTGGCCTCCCAAGGTCATGGACATGAACCCTGGGCAGAGGGGTCAGCAGATGCACCCCACAGCCATGAAGTGCTGGCAGATTAGACCAGTGGCAGAGAATGTTTTGCACATTCTCTTAGTCCTCCTTGAGCTCACCCCGGACCCTGTGCACAAGTGGCGCCCAGTAAAACGTCAGACAGAGCTATGGCCACAGCCACAACTGCTGCCTGCCCTACAATGCAAAGGGATCGGCCTCTCTCCCAGAGGGCACGGGGCTCCAGAGCTGCGGAAGCTCTGCTGTGGTTTAGCAGGTGTGCATGGAGCACGCCAGGTCCTGGGCCAGGGACTCAGCCATGAGCGAGAGAGGGGCAGGTCCAGCCCTCTTGGAGCTCACGGTCCAGCGGACTGTCGGTTGCAGCAGGAGCGTTTGTAGGAGTGTCCTTTCCTGCCGTCTCTCTGGGTACCTGGGCTCCAGGCTCGTGTCATCCTTTGCTCACCTGTTCATCAGACGGGCCTTGAATTTCTGCCCCCCGACCCAGGGACCTCTCTTTCACCTGGGGGAACAGTAGCCAAGCACCTGCTCTGTGCCCAGCCCCATGCTGGGGCCACTGGAGGCACCAAGAGGCACCCAGAGGCACCCAGAGGCACCCAGGGACTTGTCCCCACTGGCAGGGGCCGGGGGACGAGCACGAGAGTTTGAGTCCCCGAGCCTCGGCCGGTGCCAGCTCAGCCACTTCTGTGTGTGTGTGTGTGTGTGTGTGTGTGTGTGCAGGCCACACGTGAGGCTGGGCCCTGCCTTCTACAAACCAGGTTTGCGGGTTCCACCTGCCTGAGGGGCTGACTTGAGGATTCCCCGTAAGTGAAAAGTGCTTTGGAAACGGCTGCCGCTCATCCCGTGGAAATCCTGCTGATGCCCGGCGGCCTGGGAGCGCCAGACCGGGGAACACAGGTGCTGCTGAGGACGGGCTCATTCCAGAAGGGGGGGGGGGGAGGCATGATAGGACTCCCTGGCAGACCCGGGAGCAGAGAGAGGCCAGACAGGCCGTGGGGGACATGGGGGACAGGGAAGCGCTGATGCAAAGACCCAGAGTTAGGGGCCGAGGGAGCCAACAGGAGACTCCCTGCTGACACCGTGTTGATTGGCAGGAGCCTGGGCAGAGGGAGAAGGAAGGAAGGGAGGAATCTCTGCATGATTTCCAGCAGACTTATCCAGTCTCCCATGGAAGTACCTGGCAGAAACATTTGCCCAAACGAACTGAGTGTCCTCCACGTGACCAAACAGCACGCTGCTGCTCAGAGGGACCGGCTTGTCCTGGTGTGCCCAGGACTCCCCTGGCTTTACCCCGAAAAGTCCTGCACCCCAGAAACCCTTCGGTCCTGGGCAAACCTGAACAGTTGGTCATCCTACTGCTGGACCACCCTTCTGGCAAAGGCAGCGTGGTTTCTGGTTTTTGCTGTGTGTGGTTTTTGGTGTGTTTGTTGTTTTGTGTTACCACGAAACTTTCTGGAGACTAGCCCCCAATGCCACCTGGGGCTCATTGCTCTTGGGGGCCACTCAGCCCTGTGTCCCCCCGAGGGGGTCCAGCCCTGCACCCTCTCCCGGAAGTCCTTTGAGACAACCCTGCCCTGAGCCCCTCCTGTCATCGGGAAGGGGCAGGGAGAAGGCTCTAGTGAGGCGGGAGAATCTTGAGCAGCATCTCTGCTTGCTGCCCTTGTTTCCCACACTCTGCCCCCGGTCCCGCCCACTTCAGCCAAGGTGGCGGGTGCACTTCGTGAACTTTTGCCCACTGTGGGCCGTCGGGGGTCACTAGACCAGTAGTTCTCTGGCGCGAGTGTGGTCAGAACCCCCTAGAAGGCTTGTTGGGAACACAGGTTGCCAGAATTCCTGATTTAGTCGGTCTGGGCAGGGCTGAGGGTTTGCATGTCTGACATATCGTCTGGTGGTGCTGATGCCACTTGGGTGCACAGTTTGAGAACCAGCATCCTAGGGGATGGCCTCAGGTCAGGGAGCTCCAGCATCAGTCCCAACCCTTCCAGTCCCAGCCCTGTGACCCTGGGCACGGTGCATCCCTGTCAGAGCCTCAGTCTCCCCATCTGTGAAGTGGGGCTGATGATCCCCACCCGAGACGGGATTTCCATGAGACTGCAGATTACACGGGCTGTTCTTGGCAGACACCACGTGCTTGACGGGGGTTGCTGCAGTGCGGTGGCTCCCCGCCTGGCTTTCCTGCCCCCGCAACCTGGGCTCAAGCCTTGTTCCTTAGCTAAGGGCCTTGGGCAAGCTGTCCTGAACTGCTTGGGGCCTCCATGTCCACATCTGTAAAAGGGGAGCAGTGACGATACCCGCCACACATGGGGGTGGTCAACCCACGTCACACTCCATACATGGCAGCTAATACGTAATACTAATGGTAACGGTTGAAATAATAATAGTTCAGTGACCGCCAGGTTTGGAGCTGCTTAAACCCGGCCCTGGCACCTGCCTGCTGAGAGCGAGAGATCCGATGAGAAACTCAAGGATGAAGGGGGTTCTCTGAGGACTCCCCTAGGAATTCAATAGAAAGGAAGAGGTTGTCAGAGAGTGTCTCCCAGGGCCGCCGTCGCCAGGCCTGCGATTCTCAAAGTCCCCCAGAGTCCCCTAAGTGCAGGTGCTTCTAGAAAGCGTGGGCAGGGCTGCACCCCGGGGAAGGCGAGGCAAACATGGCCCCAGGGCCTGACCGAAGAGCCCCCGGCAGCCTCCAGAGCTCAGGATGTGCCCTGAGCTCGGGGCGTCCTTCGTCAGGGCCAGCGGTGGCCCATGGTCCCCGCCCGTGACTCACACGGCTGAGGCCAGGGCAGGAGGGTGCACGGGGGAAAGGCAGGCACACCCTCCGTGAGATCTGCCCCTGAGGCTGGCTGGTCCCAGAATAGCAGTGGCAGGGCAGAGGCGTGAGCGTGCATTTCCTTAGTACCTGTCTGGAAGAAGTTCAAAGCGCTGCCATTTCATTTTTTGCATTTATTTTATTCTTCGAAAAATCAAAAAAGAGGTTAAGTGACTCCCCAGAGGTCACCCAGCAGTGGTGGAGCTCGGAATGAGTCACCTGGTTCATCTCTATGTGCTGAGGCCAAGTTTTAACAGAGAAAAAAAATGGGACTGTGAAAGTTCTAGAATGCTCTTTTTGGTTTGGTGCACTCAGAATACTAGAAGGAAACCGATACTTAGTTCCCAACAGTGAAGGGGAAGCTCGTTTTCCTCCCCTCGGGCCTCAAACACACCTTGGTCGCAGGGGTACCAGCCCCAAGGCCTGTGAGGGGTCTAGGCCTCAAAGGCGGTGAGTTACTTGTTCCTGGCCGGCCAGCTAAGGAGGAGCGGCCATTCAAGGCCCCCTGATCACTCCCTGTTGCCTCCTCTCTGCCCACCTCTCCCTGCACCACTGGGGTCCGCTGCACGGGTCCCCTTTCCTTTCCTGTCTCAGACCCTTTGTAGCTACGAGTTCTCGCGCCTGCAGGGCCTCCCCGAGAGTGGTGAACCTGACGCATGCCGATCTCAGATGTCCTCCAGGGACACCTCTCCTAACTTCCACGGGGGTCCTGCGTTCCCTGTTCAGACTTTCTATGGGGGTGTGGGTCAAACCACCCCGGAACGGAGTGGTTACGGAAGCAACACCAGTGTGTTACCCTTTCCTCCCGCAGCCGTGGGGGCTCAAAGGCTCCACTCGGAGGGCCTCCCTGGGGGTCTTCCCCGTGACTGCGGTCCGCTACCTGGGGCTGGAGGCATGCTGAAGGCTTCCTTGTTTGTGTCTCGTGGGTGGTGCTGGCTGCTGCTTGGCCTGAATTCCGGAACACCCGCACGCCATGCGTCTGTGTGGCCACGGCTTCCTCACAGCGTGGCGGCTGGTTCCAAGCTTGCGAAGCCTGTGGAAGCCACGCCCCCTGGATCATGCAGCTGAGAAGCGCATGCGGCATCACTTCTGCCGTGGTGCTTCGTTCCTTGGAATCAGGTGACCGAGGCAGCTCCCTTGGAGGAGTGGGGGCTTTGACTCCGCCCCTCGATAGAGAATTTGCATATATTTTAAAGCCACGCCTCCCTCCATCAACACGCACACATCCATGCATACTCTCTTTGAACGTTCCTTTGCTTTCCTAGAAGTGGCCCCACCCATTACATATCTCATTAACGTGTTTCCTTAATTACTTGGCTTACACCTGGACTCTGAGCTAGACACAGACCATTGTCACGTGGCTGGTGGGTCCTCCGACAGCCCCCGCTCCTCAGCATGGGCCTGCACACCATGGGTCCTCTGGAGCTACCCATTCATTTCTCTTTTTTTCTTAGAGAGGGGGGAAGGGAGGGAGAAGGAGAGGGAGAGAAACGTTGATTGATTGCCTCCTGTACCCACCCCAACCAGAGACCAAATGTGCCACCTAGGCACGCACCCTGACCCGGAATCGAACTGGTGACCTTTTGCTTTGCAGGACTGAGCCACCCTGGTCGGGGCTACTGATTCATTTCCTTTGCAAAGGTTTTTGACTGTCGACTCTTGCCAGACCCTGGCCAGGTCCTGGGAGTGCAGCCATGGAGACCGTAGCTCCCTGTGCAAGTGTGCACAGGCAGGCAGGGTGGGTGGGCGGCGGCTGGGACAGAAGATAAACACAATGTCACTGGGAACATTGAAGGCACCACGTGTCACAGGGGTAATGACAAGGATGCGATCGGATGGTGGTGACTGGGTGCTCACCTAGATTCCATGGTCTGGGGACAGGAGATGACATTTCAGCTGATAGCCAGAGAGATGTAGTCTCGGGGGAGGTGGTTCTCAGCGGCGGGAACAGCAAGTACAAGCCCACCGTGCGGGAGGGCCCTGGGGTGCGTGACGGGCTGGCTGCTGGGTGAAGGAGACGGGAGGCAGCGCGTCCCAGAGGAGACGGTGCCCAGACCAGGCGGGGGCAGGGCCCTGGAGGCTAGGCAAGGGGCAGGGCTTTGCCCTTATAAGCAACTAGAAGCCTCAGATGGGTTTGAACAGCAAGAGTGGTGTGGCCTCACTTACACTTCACAGAGACTGGCTCCCCCCCCCCCCCCCCCCCCCGCCCCATGAGGGTCCAGGTGAGAGGCAGTGATGGAAGAGCCTGGGTGTGGCCTGGGCAGGGTGGGGGCAGGAGGCAGACCTGTCAGGCCCTGGTCTGGTTTAAGAGGGTTTGGAGTTTAGATAACAGGACTCTGTAAAGGCGGCGGTTTCGGAGTGGGGGACAGCAATGTCCCCAGGTTCTGTGCAATGAACAAGCAGACATCACTCACATTCCCCCTCCTTGGTCCTCTCGGGACATTTGTGAGCTCACCAAGGGGCTAATGCAGGCCCCGTGGGGCCTGTAAGGGGTGAGCGGCTCAAGCGTGCCCCTGTGTGTCTTAGCGGCTGCCATTTTATAAGGACACGATCTCTGGGACTTTATGAAGGTTCCGCTCCCTGGGGCAAGCAGAAGAGGAGGCCTTTGGAAGCCTCGGAAGCCGAGGATGGGAGCAGCAGGTCCGGCCAGCCCGGGCGATCTGCCTTCTCCCCAGGGCGCCAGGCTCCTTATGACAGTGTGAATGCCACAGCGCCATCCTGCCCGGGGCGAGCCCATGGTGAGGGGCTGTGGGCGTCAAACAGGGGCCGTGCCACTCAACATCCCTTGCTTCATGGGCTGTGTTGGTGCCAAGCGGGTCCTCGCTGTCACCGTGGATTTGGACCTGGGGGTATCGGATGCTCAACATTTTCGGGAGGCAGGGCTTCTGTCCTGTTATCTTTGAGCCACCGGCCTGGTCTGCGAGCAGGGGGACCTGGGGGCTGCACCTGGCTCTGGCTCCCCCACCAGCCATGTGCTGGTCGCTCAGCCTCTCCGAGCGCCGTATTTTTATCTGCAAATGCTGGCTGAGATTCTGTCCCCCGAAGGTGGTCGTGAGCACAGACACTGCTCATGCTGGCCTCGCCCAGTGCCTGGTGCCTCCTGCTCTCTCTCAGCAACACCATTTTTGCTTGAGTGCGTCTCTTACCCAAGCCGGCCTCAGCTCCCCTTCCCTAAAATGGGCTGGCTCTGCCCTGAGTTCAGCTCCAGACGGAGCGCCTCGCCCTGTGAGCACGACTCTTGTCCCTGGGCTTGTGCATCCGGCCGTGTCAGAATTTTAATAGTTGCTGGCTTTCTTTTTAAAAGGTGATTTTATTTATTTTTTAAGTGCCGACTCTCCCTTTCCCAATTCAATAAGTAGAATTGTTTGCCATCCATTTATTCACTTGAATCCAGCAAATGAAAGATTGTAGATTTATGTGGACTTTAATTTGCTCAACAAACCTTGATCCGCTGATTTACTGAGCAAACTTTTGCCAAGAGTTTGTGCCGTGGCAGGTCCTGGGTTAGAGATGAACTGCCCACAGCCCTGCCCTCGGGGCGCCTGAGCCCTGGACACTGGTGGCTTTGCCTGAGAGCCTTAAAAATGACAGATGTCCTGGTTCCCCCCAGAAGGAGGTGACCCTTGTGGAGATCAAGGCTGGGACTTGGTGCAACCTGAGACACGGGGCGGGAAGGGATTGGTGCCAAAAAAGAGGAAGAGGTGGGGCGCAGTGGGACTTGGGGCCACAGGGCCGGGGAGACTTGCACGTGAGTGAGGCACCTCCCATGTCGCCGGGGTGCAGGGCCCTGGAGTGCTGTGAGGCGTCTGGACTCAACGCAGAGCTGGAAATAGGCAAACGTGCCCGTCCACGCCCACCACGTGCTTCCTGGGCGCTCGCTTTCTTGTAATGACTTTCACTGAGGTAAACGTCACCATCTTACCCATTTTAAAGCATGCACGCGGCAGTGTTTAGTATATTCACAATGTTATCTAACCGGCACTGCGATCTAATTCCAGATCATTTTCATCACCTCCCGAAAAGAAGCCCCGTCCCTCCCAACCCAGCCCCCTCGCCCGGGCCTGGCCACCGCCAGTCCACTTCCTTCCTGCCTCTGTGGCTTCGCCCCTCCGGACATTTAACACAGACCTGGGTGATCTTGGGCAGTCTGGGCCTCAGTTTCCTCATCTCCTAGTGGGGACAGGGCTTCCTCCCTCGGTGGTGAGAGGCGGAATTGTTCGGTCGGAGTGGGTAGCGTGGGCCCACCGCCTAGCGCGGGCAGGTGCTCGGAGGGTGTGGCTCCCGTACAGGAAGGGGACCCTGCAGCGGGGTGGGAGGTGGCGGCAAGGTCCCGGCTGAAAGGCCTAGCCTGTTGCCCTGGGACCGAGAGCTGGTTCCCGCACCCATAACTCCACGTGGACCTCGTCCCACTCACAGGGCTGTGGGGAGGGTCAGACTGGTTCACAGGCGACAGTGTTAGAACAGTTCCGGCCCCGGGCAATCACCTGCCAACGTCAGCTGCTTCCTGTTGTTACAGAATCTGTGTGGGACGTCCCCCTTGGGTCCAGGACAAGCCGTCCGTCTGACCTGTTAAGTGTCTGATCTGATCCCTGAGGACAGGGACTGGGGATTCACCTTTGTCCACAGAGATGGCTCACAGCTTGACACACGGCAGGTGCTCGCTGGTGTTTGAAGACGTGGGTGCACGTGACCAGACGAGGCAGACAGAGCGACACTTTCTGGGATCAGTGGGGAGTGGCGGGGGACAAAGTTTTTTACGAGGCTGCCACTTGCCGGGGAGCACCCGGGACTCTACCTGAGAGGAGGCTCCTCCAGAGACGGGCATGCAGACACGGGTCCAAGCGCAGGTGGCTGCCTGGAGACGGCAGAGGGCAGCGGGCAGCAGGGGGTGCGATGTCAAGCCAGTTACCACTGTGGGTGCGGAGGGAGCCTGGTGTCCACGGGGAGCTCTGGGAAATGTCACAGCACCTGAGAGCGGCTCACCTGAGAGCCGAGGGAGCTGGGGGCGGGGTGTGTGGTCAGCTCCCCCAGGCAGAGAAGCAACCCTGGCAGCCGGAAACTGGGCCAGCGAGCCCGGAAAGGATGCTGGCGCCATTGGCTACAGGCTGTCACCTTCCTCCACGGGGATGGCCATGGTGCTCTTGCCCTTGCTCAGACCCAGGAAGGCCTACTCCCTCTGGCCAGGAGCCCCTGCCTCCCTCCCACTCAGGAAGCAGATCAGCGGTCCAGGGAGTGTTTCCCTCCTGGACAGACGCCTAATTCGTCCATCTCAGGAGCGGCAACTCACCCCCAGTCGTGTGCTCATGCAACAGATCTGGGTAGGGCTCTCCACCGTGGCTGCAGGTGGAGGATGAGACCGTGGGTAAGACAGGGCGGACCTGCAGGGAAGGTTCACGGGGAGGACTGGGGTTCTGCTTTTTCTCTCGTGGAGTTTGGGGTGCCTGCGGATGGCGGGGGAGGCAGCGCACACAGGAAGTGCACCAAGAGGCCAGGCAGCGGCCGGGCGGACTATGTTGGACCCAGGGCAGGTGTCCTGCCGGAGTCACAGCTGAGCTGAGGGGGGACGGCTCTCAGGGGAAGGCTGGGCACGGAGGTGGGGAAGGGACTGTGCTCTGGCAGAAGGAATGGCAGGGGCAGAGGGTTGGAGGCCACAGACAGCCTGTCCATGCCAGGGTTGAAGTGCGCGGGAGGCGTGGGGGCTGAGGGCAGGGGAACAGGGGGGACAGCGGGGGAATTGGGGGCAGCCCTTCTGACAGCACACAGGGGATCTTGGGCACAGTGGGGAGCCGACTGCGGAGCTCCCATCTGAGCTGCCTACAGAGGGCCCTGGCTGGGGGAGGGGAAGCCGCAGGAGACCCAAGGCAGCAGGAAGAAGGTGGTGGTCTCCGGGAGAGACAGCGGCCTGGGCCAGGCAGTGGCTGTGGGCAAGGGTTAGGGTCAGGGTTCCTTTCTAAGGAACATCTCTTTCTAGATGGTGCCACGATGGTGGCCCTGTTTGTTCCCCATCACAGCCCAGGTTATGGGGACTTGACCTACACTGCCTCTCATCCCATCCCTCTCTCTAAGTGCAGTTAGGCTGCAAATGGGCACGGTGACTGCTAGCCCCGCAGCGTGGGCCCTCCTTCCCTTTAGCAAGACTGGCCTCGACCTGTCCATCCCATCCATGTTGCCCTTTGACCTTTGGCCTCTAGAGAAGAAACCCAGTAAACCGTGCAGTGTCTTGGACCAGCCTGGGTGGGGAGCTTCCACACCGTGGTGTTCATGTGAGGGTCTCTGCTGACGTTCGGAGCAGGCTGGTGACACCACGTGCTCCTTCTGGGGCGATCCTCCTCCTCCAGGAAGGCCTCCCTCCTCGAGGCCAGGAGGGTAGGATCATGAACAGGTTGCTCCAGTGACTTCTTGAGCTGCAACTCCCCTCCACCAGGAGAACTGCTGGGCTTAAGAATGTTTAAATTCTGATTGTGCTGGAAATGCAAAGTTACCCTGAACACCCAGAAAGTGTGTTTGTCCCTTCGAACTGGCTCTCTTTCTCCTTCCCCTCCCCTCCCTTTCAAGCCCTCTTCCTCCTACTCCAAGTTCATACTCCTCTAAGTCCAGATGCCCCCGTGCCCCCCCCCACCCCACACACACGCAGAGGCAGTGTCCCGCCCTTCTTCTCTCCCCTCTCCCTGCTGGAGCCGACCTTTACCCTACCTGGGGTTCTCCGTCATGAGTGAAAACACCCCCAGTGGACATTTGGAAATGGGGGGGTTGTGTTTAGGTCATTGTCACAGTGACTGGGGGGCAGGGCGGGTGAGTGCTACTGGCGTTTAGCGGACAGGGACTGGGGACAACAAATGTCGCGCAAAGGACAGTTGTCCACAGGGAAGTCCCTCCCCATAACACAATAGAGACCCCCCTGAGAAACCAAACACTCATTCACCAAGCCTTGTTTTGAGTTCTGGCCTGGTGTCCCGAGGAGAGTTGATCGTTTCCATTTTGGGGAGCCGCAGCGACCGTAGACTGCTACGGGTGACAGTTCCTGTCTCTGTAGATGATTCTGTTTCACCCTTGTGTGATAGCGTGGGGCTAGTCCACATTCTTTTATCAGCCACTTGCCAAACACCTGGCCTGCCGCGGAGAGGCACGAAGATGCAGGACCTGGTCCGGGTCCTCGGGGGGCTTGTGGTTGCATCACAGAATGACTGCCGTGGTCCCTGATGGGCACCGAGGACTAACTGGCAGGCCCCGGGAGGCCCCCGATGCATCCACTTTTCCCTGCACGCAGCCCCAGAGGGATTCATCCTGGTCGATAAATTTGCACACGTTGATTGGACCCCAGGATGTCAGTCATGCCTGTGTGGGCTTTCCCATTGGCCGGAGGACAGGGATCTCTATACCCATCACCAGGGCTGTTGTTCTACTCTATCCTTTGAACGCTGACTCAGCGTTCAAAGCATATATGCTTTGAACTTTGACTCAGACTCATGTGGCCAGGTACTTGTATTAGGCTGTGTCTTTGTAGACTTCGTTGTTTTTTAAATTTTCATTTTTCACCCAGTCTCAGACCCGGTGCCCTTGAGGCAGAGCCTGGGGCGGGGGTTCAGGTGTGCACTGTTGCTGGAGGGGCAGGCTCAGGAGGAGGCCCCGGGAAGGGTGGGCTGTGGTGGCGGCTGGGATCGAGCTTCAGCGGAGCCCGCAGGCAGATGCAGAGCGTGGGCAGCTCCACGAGGAAGCCTGGAGGCAGGGGGGCAGCCTTCTATGGCCGTGTCAGCGAGTCATCGAGCACTGGCTGTCCCAGTGACCTGGGGGACGCTCTCCACCGAGCTAGATACTGCGCAATGTGCTCCCGATTTCTTGGCCCAAACATGGCAGAATCCACTGCTCTAAAGACCTACCAAATTTTATCTCATTACTTCTGAGAATTTTAAATGTTTCTCTCAGTCTCTCCCCATGTTGTCCCTTTTATTCCCTCTTTTTCCCCATTTCCACTGACCATGGGCACCCAGCAACACCCAGCCCAGTGGCCGAAGCACCCAGCTCTCCTCGGAGAGCTTGAAGGACTTCATGCAGAGGAGGCTCAGAACCCAGAGCCCTAAACCTCAGCCTGGGAGCAAAGCCCCGCCCCCAGGCTGGAACCCTGCGTGCCTTAGTGGGCAGAAGTACACAAAGGACTTTCATCTCTGAGAACGTTCTGGGCCCTGTAACCAGCAAAACAGTTTATCTCCTTATTCAATTCTAAGAGCTTTCTGTGGGCCACTTAAAGCCCAGTGGGATTAATGGCTCTGATGTTTCCACTGAATTCCCAGGGGGGGCTGCAGGCGTGTGAGCAGGAGATGGCGGTGGCCAGACGTTCTTAAATGCTGCTGTCTCTGAGGTGCAGCCGTTAGCAAGACCGCTAATTCCTCTTCTGCTTGCTTTTTCTAAAAGATTTTATTTATTTATTTTTTTTTTTAGAGAGGGAAGGGAGGGAGAGAGAGAGAGAGACATCAGTGTGCGGTTGCTGGGGGCTATGGCCTGCAACCCAGGCATGTGCCCTGACTGGGAATCGAACCTGTGACACTTTGGTTCACAGCCCATGCTCAATCCACTGAGCTACACCAGCCAGGGCCTTCTGCTTGCTTTTTTAATGTGCTTCCCGCAACTTGCCCACTTTGCCCTTGGAAGTTACCCCACTGGTTCTGGAAGTCCTGTCACTGCCAGCGAGTTTCTAGATTCTTCCCTACAGGGGTCTGAACGTGCATGGCCAACATGGGGAGCGAACACCATAGTAAAAACAAAATTGGGGTTTTAGTCGACAGTTGGTAAGAAGCCTTTGAAGGGGCCTGAACAGGAGTGTAACATGACTTCATTGGCATTACGAGGGCAGTGCCGGGAGTGGGTGGGGGAGGGGCCGAGCAGTTCGGAGGAGGCTGTTGTGGAGGGCGCAGGGGAGCGCAGAGGGGGCCAGGGCAGCCGGCCGAAGGAAGATGTGCTGTGGGATTGCATGGAGGGAGGGGGGGGAGGGGGTTCTCAGGAAAGACCCCCACGTTTCTGAATTGCGCAGCTGGGTGAACGGAAGACAGGAGGGGAGGAGGGCAAGAGGGGAAGAGGAAGAGTTCAGGTTTGGCCACGTGAGGTCTGAGCTGGCCTGCACCCCAGCCGTGGGGAGACACTGAGTCACCGTCGGGTGAATGAATGGGTCGGGAGCCTGAGGGGGTGCTCGAGCTACAGCATCGGCTGTTGGCATCCGGCTGGCGTTGGAAGCCGGATCTATCTGGCGCCAGACCAGACAGACCTTTCAGGGGAAGAGTATGGCTAGAGATGGGGACCAGGAAGTGAGGCTGCAGGACCTTCCCCCACCCCCGCTCACCCCAGGGGGAGAGGCCCAGGCAGCTCAGGACCTAAGGGCCCTGTGCTTTTCCTTCCACATGGCAACATGACAACTTCCTTTCCTTTCTTCCCAAAGAGACAGATTAAAGTTGACCCCTGACTGGTGGGACTGCCCGGGTCACTATCTGTCCTGCAGAAGTTTAGGAAGGGCAGTCGTGTTAGATGCTACTACATGAGTGGGCTGTGGCCTGTCAGGCGACACCCAGTGTTTACAAAGACAAAGAAAGGTTCCTGGCTGGTGTGGCTCAGTGGATTGAGCATGGGCTGCAAATTAAAAGGTTGCCGGTTCAATCCCAGCCAGGGCACATGCCTAGGTTGCGGGTTGCGGGCCAGATCCCCAATAGGAGCCACGTGAGAGGCAGCCCCACATGGATATTTCTCTCCCTCTCTTTCTCCCTCCCTTCCCCCCATCTCTAAAAATAAATAAATAAAATTTTTTAAAAAGATAAAGAAAGAAACAATGCTTAAGAAAGACACTTCTCATTTTTTTTTAAATTCTGATCTGCTTATTCTCTTTTTAAAATCAGCATCTCGTTCTGCTGTTAAGGAGAGTGTCCTCAGAGCGGAGCCCCTCACGGTGACAAGGGGACTGTGGAGCAGTGTGGGGCTGTGCAGGAGAGGAAAGGGGGCAGAAGGTGACTGCAGGTGTCTGGAAGGACCTGGGTGGGGAGAGGGCAGGGTGGCCCCGAGGGACTGGGGTGAGCGCCTGTTCTCCGGGATACCCACCTCTCCGGACGTCCTCAGTCAGTGCCCGCTTCTCATCCCTGCCGTGGGCCGACTCGGGAAAGAGGGCAGGTGGGAAAATACGGAGCTAGCATTCAGGTGGATTTGGGACAGGAGCCGAAGCCCTGGCACCCACCACTCCCAGTTCGCCACGCCTCCATCTGCAAGGCATGCTGGGAAAGCCCCGAGTCCCTTACTGGGAACTTGGGCTGCCTGTGCCTGGGAAGCCGGGGGCTTCAGACTTCAGAGTAGAGCTTACGTGTGTGCTGTGCATAACGTCACACTGCTGGGCACTCCAGCACCTGATGCAGCTTCTGTCTGAAACACGTGGACATTCCCCTGAAGTGACGGATCCAGACTGTAGACAGCCCACTTCCCCAAAGCTCGGGTGTTAGTGCCAGATTAGCTTGGGCTCCAAACTTCGTTTTGGATCTGGAAATGCCAGGCACAGAGTGGGGAGCCTGCGCTTAGAAAGCAGCTCCCCTGAACTGGTTCGGTAGACGGTGGTGCACCCACATAGAGGCACTCGGTTCAGCTGAGAGGCCTCCGGGAGGAGGGGGAGGGGAGAGGAGGGAGAAGAAGGAAAAGCAGCTCCATCCACGCGGGTGTGAGGGCAGAGCCGAGACACACGAAGTGGAGCGCACGTCCTATCTCGGAAACGACAGCAGCCGCGGTGTGCGTGTGCAGGGCCGTCCCGGTCTGTCCGGGCTGCTGTCGTGGAAGGCCACGGACCGGGTGGCTTATAAACACCAGGCATTTATTCCTCGCAGTTCTGGGGGCTGGACGTTCAAGATCAGGGCTCCGGCAGATTGGGTGTCCGGTGAGGTCCCCTCTCCTGGCTCGTGGAAAGTGCCTTCTTGCTGTGCCCTCACGGGCAGGCGGGAGGTCTCTCTGAAGTCCCTTCGAGGAGGGCACCGATCCCTTTCTCAAGGGCTTCACCCACCTGACCCGATGACCCCAAAGACACCACCTCCTAGACCATCACTTCGGGGTTCAGGACCCAGCCTATGGACATTCGGTCGTGACAGGCGCGCTCACTCGGATTGCGTATGAGTGCCTGCGGCCCTGCCATCTCAGAGGCGACGTCGGAAACTGGTCGCCTCTGGGGAACAGAGCCGTGTGCCTGGCCTAACCCTCGGGCCTCCATTTGCCTTTCCCGACCAGCACCTGGATGTCTCAAGGACCTTCAGGGTTAGCGATTGTATTTGGTGTCAGGAGCTTCCCGAGAGCTGGGGAAGGTCCGTGTCAGAAGAGCTTTTAGGGGTTCCCCTCCTCCGCCGGCGAGGGGCTGAGGCAGAGCACACAGGGCCTGGCCCAGGCCTCGGCGACACGGCGTTTGATTTGCTAACTTCAGTTTTCAAAGCGGGTGCCTACGGTTGGTCCCCGCAGTCACCCCGTCTGTATGAGGCAGTCCTCGCCTCCCAGGCCTCATTCATGTCCCTGTCAAAGGAAGATGACGGGACAGTTGATAATGGTGACCTGTGTGGCCAGCTGTCATGAACAATAAAGAGCAGGTGGCAGTGGCTGGGTCGCTGACGTGCTCCCTGTCCCCCGGATTTTGGAACAGTGTGTCCAGGGAGCTCGTGGCTGTAAGAATTCAAAGGGGAGAATTTATCCTGAATGTGACATACAAATGTGACATGTCCCTAGTGTCTTCCCTGCTGCGAATTTAACTCCCTTTTCCATCCCTCCTGGCATCCAGGGTGGGCACGAAGCAAACGTTGCACCCCCAGGTCTCGCTCATTCATCACAAACTCTTCCACTGAGTAAGTCCTGTCCTCTGCCCTCAAGAGGAATAAATAAAAGGCTGCAGAAGGCTGGGCATGTCGCTAGAGACAGTCTGCATGGAAACCACTGGTCAAGATCAATGGCATCCGCAGGCAATGTGAAATCTGTTCTTCCAGCTGGACCACGGCCCCCCACTGCTAAAACCCACTGACTCTGTCCTTTGCCTGATTTGCAATAGAGCGTGGAGGAAAGAACGTCCTGGAACCCTGGCTCTGCCATGGACCGCTCCTCCCCGAGCTTGTCCTCCTCGCTCCTGTTGGCGGGGACAGTGACACCCCCGTCTCCTGATGGATCCGGAGACTTACATCAGATGATTTCAATGAGCACACATCCCGTGGTGCTTAACAAATGCCCAGCAAAGGAGGCTGCTGTTATTATCATTGTTTTTATTAAGCTGATTACATCTTTTTTTAAGTGTAGAAATATTTCTCCATAACATTTTTGGAAACCTTAGGCATTGGCTCATCTGCCAGAAGATGACAAATCAGAAATGCTAGAGAAAGCTCGGAAACAGGCTGGCCAGCCAGTCTAGACTGTTGGAGTTTTACATGAACATAGGCGTGCGTGGTGGAGATTTTGTGGAGATGGCGGTTGTAGAATCTGTATACAGTGGGGTTCGGCATCCTGCACGGCAACCTGGAGCTGCTCTGCCCGGGACAGGTCACTGGAGCCCCGCCCCGTGGTGCCTCCCATTAATCCGGGTAGTCCTCTTGGGAGAGAGGGCGGTACCGGCTCTGGAGTTACACAATTGTCGTCTCCAGCGGCCTTGAGAAGGGTCTCTATTGTTGGGCCTTCCGCCTGGGAAGGATGACGAGGTTCTGCCAGGCGGGTCGGGGAGGAATGTCCCTTGGTTTATGTCCCTTCTTCCACCAGAGAAAAACAAGGCGAATATGAGCAGTGCCTGTCCCTAGCTCCCCAGTTTCCATGTCACGCTTGCCAGCAATCAGAGAAGGCCAAAGGCCACCGTTTCCTGGGGAAGATGCTGGCCCGTCCCCTGCCCCCCCGGCGAGTGAATGGGCCCCTTGTTGTCAGATTTAGAGCAGACTGGACTGTGGGTGGCAGGAGCGCATGGTCTCCTGCGTTGGCAGAGAGAATTATGGATGGCTCGGAAAAGAACATATTCACCTCTCGGATGCGGTTCCATCCAGTTCCTCTGTGTGGCCTCTGAGTAGCCAGGGGTCACCGTGGAGGCAACTGGCTCGGAATCTTAGGTTCCAGCTGGAAGGCCATCCAGCTTGGCTCCTTCCATTGGCCGGGATGGGTGTGGCGCACCCAGGGGTGGGTGGGCCCAGGCAGGTCCGCGCCGCTGGCGGCACCCGTGCAGGAGGCCTCTGTCTCTACTCCCCGAGTAAGAGCCAGGGAAGGGCTCTGGAGATCCCCCAGGCCCTGGCTTTTAGCCGGGAGGTTTGGTCCCCAGGAGACACTGGGTCATTGTAGCTGCGAGAGGGGTGCTCCTGGCGTCCAGTGGGTAGAGGCTGAGGAGGCACAGGACTGCCCCCCACGGCAAAGGATGATCCTGTGCAAAACGTCCGCGGTGCCGAGGCTGAGGAACCCTGCTCTAGGCCAAGATCACGACTCCCGTTTGGCAGGTGGGCGTCTGAGGTCCAGATTGACGAAGGGCTTGCACACGTTCCAAGGGTTTCCAATGTAGTGCCAGCAGCCAGGGTGTGTGACCTTGACCTTTAGACTGAGCCACTGGTCCAGAGACAGAACAGAGTTCCCAGGCAGGAGCTGGTCGCCGCGGCTCAGCACGCCCATTCTGTAGACAGAAGTTGTCCGTGGGTAGTAGTCTCAGGGTTCTCGTGGGCCGTTTCACGGCCGTGGCTCGACGGCCCATCCCGGAGGGTGGAGCCACAGAGCAGCCTTCTGCACTGTTATTATCTCCAAGGCAAAGTGACCGGTTTTTAGGTCACAAGTGTCCACTCAGGAAGCCCTGTGGCTATTAAAACAGCGAGTGTGCACAGCAGGGGTGGGCCTTAGAAATGTCCCGGCTCTGCAGAGACCCACATGGTTGGTCCCCCGCCATCCTCGCTGTCCTGGACCGCCCAACAGCAGCTCACAGCTCAGAAGCCCCACCTCCCTCCGAGCACCTCTGGGGCTCAGCCTCCTTGGCCCTCGGAAGCCCTCAGCGTCCTTACCTGTAAAATGGTGCGGATCATTCCTGCCTCGTCTCTCTCGGGGCTGGGGAGGAAGATGAGAACAAAATGTTACACTCTAAGGGAAAAAGTTGCTTTGGAAATAGCACTGTGGCATACACGTGGCTCTTGTTTCACTGCCAGTGGGCTACAAAAACTACCCTTGGCCGCCTGTTGGGAGAGGAAAGTGGGACACGTCACCTCTCGTCCCCATGGCCCGGGTGCCCAGTACGCCAGTTGCTGTGATGTGAATGGTCTGTGTGCATCCGCGCTGTCCTGCACGGGAGCCATCGGGTACACGGGCTGTGGAGCCCTGAAAACGTGGCCGGTGCCACTGAGGAAGTGAATTTGTTTTCAGTTTTAATTTGAGCATTTTCAGCGTAAGTGGTCCCATGTGGCCAGCGGCCTGGTGTCGGAGGCCATCAGTGTGGGGTGGGCCGGCTGGCTCATGCTCTCCTCAGCACTGTGGTTTGGCCCCAAAGCCACACACATTTCGGGTGTTCCCTTTTCTGTATTTAACAAAAGCGAGCAGCCGTGATTTTTCTCAGCTGCATCACCATCCTTTTGTGGTCGCAACCTGGACGATGGCCATTCTTAGCCTCACCCAACAGAGACCCTGTACCCGGGGCTCGGGCTCGGGCCGAGAGCCAGCACGGGGCAGTACCAGGCAGCAGCTGCGGAACGTGGTGGGGTCGCATGCATCTCTTGGGGGTGTCACTCCATCTCCTTAGAAGGCAGCCCAGGATTCCCCGGCACCTCGGTGGCCTCCTGTCTGAGGTGCCTGATGTGGAACCTGGCCTCAGAGCTGGAGACAGGATTGTTCAAGGACGTGTTCCCAGTGGGGACAAGGGAGGCGAGGGGGCCGGTGAGAGTGTAGTAACCTCAGGCCCAGTCCCGCGAAGGCCTGACCTGAGTGTGCCCCGGAGGGGACTCCGGAGGTTAGTCACGCTGCCCGCTGTCCCCAGTTGGCGGCAGGGGGCTGGCTCGCTCACCTGGCACCTGTCGGTCACTGGTAGATGACGCTCCAGGTTGTAGAGGAGTGAATTCTCTCCGCTCTGGGCTTGGGTGCCCGGGCACCCCTAGGACGGTCTTGCAAAGAAAGGCTGGGGTGCCCCAGAAAGTCAGATGTAGCTGTGCGTCCCCTGCTCCCCAGCACAGGTGGGGGCAGCTTCCACCTTGTCACCTGCACCTGCACGGCCACCCCGGGGTAGGTGGCTACAGTAACGGAGGTCTGAATACCTGACAAGCAAAAGGGCCCCAGGACATGCCCAGAGGGGCCAGGGGAAGGGAGGAGGGGCCAGTGGCTGTCTTGTGAGCTTGAAACCACCAGGGAGAAATGGGACTGAGCTGCCGACACTGAGGGTAAGCCTCTCTCCACATTAGGAGCCAGAGCCTTGGAATGTGGCTCCCAAGTGGTGGCTGTCCCTGCCTTAGAAGTCAGCCCACTGCATTTGAGGGACAGAGAGTGGGGGCAGTTCCTGAGGATGTGGGTCCTGGGTCCGCCCAAATCCTGTGGCCTCTCCTGGAGGACCCTAGACCTGCCTTCAAATGCAGTTCCTGCGGCAACCCTGTCCTGCACCGACTGTCCCTGACAGTCGCAGGACGAGAGCTCCCCTCCAGCCTCCCGGACAGCGTCATCACCCGTTGGCGAGTGAGGGGCTTGTCATGTTGGCGCATTGTTGGCCATCACTGGGCCGGGGTGGCGTGGCTCAGTTAGGGTCCACGCTCGAGTATCCTGCTGTCTCTCCACATGGTCACTGTTCAAAATCCCAGGGGACAGCGTCTTGTGCCCCCCGCCTAGAGACCTCCCGCCGAGGCGTCGGTGTGACTTTAGGAGTAAAGGGCCATCCTAAAAATAAAATGGAAAGAGTAGAATGCTCACTGCAAAGTAAAAACTTGGGGTATCATTTCAGGGCACCTCAGACTACTCGCTTAAAATCATCTAAGAATCTCAGCTGAAGACTACTCCCGTCAGGTAGAGGCAGACAAACTTTTTCTGGAAAAAGCCAGAAAATAAATACTTTAGGTTTTGCAGGCCATACAGTCTCCGTTGCAGGCACTCTACTCGGCTAATGTAGTCAGAAAGCATCCTTGACCCTGTGTAAACACAGAGGTGTGTCTGCGGTCCACGTGTTCCAATAAAACTTTATTTACAAAAGGAGGGGGTGGGCCGCATGTGGCCTGCGGGCCAGAGTTTGCCAGCCAAGAGGCTCAGTGGACCCTGAACCCTCCTCAGTAGGATCACAGCTGCTTAGACAGAGCAGGTTCTACCTGACCGGGTGTTCCTGGGGCCCCGTCGTCTGCGAGGTGCCCTCTGGCACCGAGTGTCCGGCAGGTGTGAGGGCTCTGCCGGCCATGGAACCTCAGGGGCGTGTTCCTGTGCCCCGGCCTCCAGCCTGTCACAAACAAAGATGAGCTCACCCCTCTCGGGCCAGTCACGGTGGCTCCCCGAGTTTGGAGCATCGTACTTTTGGGGTCACGGTGCCCTGTCCTGTACTGAAAGCGTGGGCCCAGTTCCGGGGCTCGGTGAGGCAGGCATCGCAGCATGCATTTACGTAGCGATCGCTGAGCCGTGTGCACTCCCAGCAGTTGGGGAGCCCCCGGAGGGCAGGGGCCCTGTCCCTCTTGGAGACGTGCTAATTGTCACGTCCCCGGAGCCTGGCACAGCACCCGGCATAGGGTGGACTCTTAACAGATATGTGTTGACTGAGTGGGTGGATTAGCACTTGAAGGGTGGGTGAGGAGTCAGGGCAATGGGGTGGGCTCCTGTGGTCGCCCCGCGCTTTCCCCAAGTGGCACCCTCTCGCCACTGAAGCCGGTGAGCTGGGACCTCTGCTCTGGGCAGCGGGGCATCCTGGGTGGGAGCGGAAGGCTCGGTAGAGCCCGGGCGGGTCCCCGGGGCAAGGAACAGAGACCGGGCGGGGGGCAGCCACGACGAGAGGGTGGCGCCGAGGAGTGACAAGCCCTGGCCCGAAGGGGCCTCACAAAGACAGCTGTTCAGCGGTGAACAAGGGGAGTCGTGTTCTGCAGTCGCCACCAGAAGCAGAATTAATGACACCGGGCAGCGGCCTGCTGGTCTCGCCGTCTGCCCCGACCTCCACCCAGACCTCTCTCCCCCGTGTCGGGAAAAGCCGTGGCTGCCCCCACCCCGGAGACTTAAACCCAATTCATAAATTTCCTCCCCTAATGAGGCACAGGAATAATGGAGATGATTATTAATAATGGATGGGGGGGGGGTTAATGCCCGCTTTAGGAGCCGAGCCTGAGAACAGTGTCCTTGATGATAAGCAGCCACGCTGCCACCACGCTGGGCTCCGTGCCCAGGACACCAGGCAGAAATAAATAAATCAGAGGATTGAGTGTCCCGTGGAGCTCGGGCAGCAGACTGGGAGTCACAGATGGAAGGGCCCAGAGCCCCTTCAGCAGGGAGGTCCCAGGCACCAGCCGGGGTTGGGGGGGGGGGGACAGAGAGGCTGCCTGTGCCCTCGTCCCTTCCCTTGCCAGCGCAGGCCAACCCAGGTGGGGCCTTTCCCCAGGTGGGCTCCCTCCCTCCCGGGTCCTGTAGGGCTCAACCTGGATGTGGCCTCCCGCACCGGCCTCGGGGGAGGCTGGGGCGACCCCCTGCTGAGCGTGCTCTCTGATTGGGCGTCTCGTTCTGCCCTGCACCAGCCTCCAGAGGAGGTTCTGTGGCTTTTGCCCAACTCACAGTGGAAGGAGCTGAGATTCAATCTCAATGATTAAATGATTTTCCCAGGGTCAGAATCTGGAATTTAACTCCAGGTCCTTCCGACTCAAAGCCTGCGTGGATAACCCCTGTGTGGAACTGGGGGCGGAGCCCCAGGGAGGAGGGGCCTGGTGACCGTGACACCTGGGAGGAACCAGTGCAGGCCTGGTGCCAGGAGAGGTGGTAGGGTGGAGAGGAAGGGCAGGTGGAGTGGGGTCAGAGGGCACAGGACCTGGCCTCCGGTGGCCTAGCTGTGGAGCGGAGGGCGTGCCAACGCCCGGCTGGGACCTGAGCCCAGGACAGGCCTGAGCTTGGGAGGGGAGGGCGGGGCAGGGAGGCGGTAGCTCCCCGATGGATGCACGGCACAGGGTCTGGGTGTGTGAGGGATGCTTCATGTGCGGCGTAGTTGCTGAGAAGAGGCCAAGGGCAGGGCGATGTTAGGGGACCGGCAGGGAGGGGGGACCAGGGGCCCTGGGCAGCTGTCCCTGCGAAGCCCACGAGGTGTCCAGCCTGGTGGGCGTTGCCGGTCGGGCCCCTCTGGATCCCCAGACAACCTCTTGCCAGAGGCTGGCCAAGGCCTGTGCACTTCCCTGGGCCAACAGTTTCCGGCCCCAGTGGACGGGATGCCCAGCCACAGCAACCCCCGCAGTCCTGCTGCCGTGCAGGCGGGGGCTCTGGCCAGGCTGGGGAGGCGGCGTGAGACCTCCAGGACGACGGCAGGACGGTGCTGGTCAGGGCACAGCCGGTCCCCAGAGCGCCCCAAGCAGGGCCCTGCCTCCGCAGCGCACTGCTTGACCCCAGCCCTGGGGGAAGGCCAGGAGCCCCCATTTAGGCCTCAACCTGCATCCCTCCTGCAGAGCAGGGAGGGGGTGCCCCTTAATCTTGGAAAAGTCAGGCACTCCTCCCCATCCCCTACACCCTCCAGAGCTCAGCCCCTGTCTTTCTGTGCAGTGTGGGCTGGAATCCGTGCCTTCCGCCTGCTATGATTGGGCAGCCAGGAACTTCCTGCTACGGGAACTCTGGTGTAGGGGAGGCGGCAGGAAGACTTATGAAAGGTGGGGGGGGTCTCTGTGCCATACCCGAAGCCTGAGCCAGGTTCCCTTTAGGCAGAGAGGGGGTGGAGCCCCTCCCCCCAGGCTGAGACGCAGAAGCCCACTGTTTTCACCTGTTCGGTTCCAAAGGAAAGGACTTCTTTCTCTCTAGAAAAAGGGCTCGTTCCGGAGGCTTGCATAAAGCGCCCTGTCTGACCAGGCCACACACTCTGGCACCTCCCGGGTAGGAAAGGCATGAGCGGCCCCGCACCAGAGCTGACCCGCGCAGGAGGGCGGACGCCCTGGCACAGGCCTCCTCCAGGGCGACTTGTGCCCGTGAATGGACAGCAGTGGGCCTGAGTCGGCCCTTGTGCGGAGACAATGGGCTCTGTGTGGGGGTGGGGCGTGGGGGAGGAGGCTGTGGGCCCTGCCTCCTCCTGTGTGGACCCTGGGGCTGGGGACCCCGAGGCAGTGAAGGGGGTCCTCAGCCCATGAAGACGGAGTCTCTGAGGCCTGGTGTCCTCGAGGTACTTGGAGGCGGTGCGGGAAGCGGGGCTGAGATGGGAGGCCCATGGTCTCCCCTCCCTTCCCGGGAGCCCAGCATCCTTTTCAGGCCAAAGGGTCAGTGTGGCAGCTTCTGCCACCAATGGGTCCAGCAGAGCTCCTGGACCCCTCACTGTCCTCGTGAGCCCGATGAAAGTGACAGGTGCTTTAGGGGAGCTGGCCGAGGCAGGGCAAGCACTCACAGGGTCGGAAACGCTCCCCATGCTCTCGGGAGAGTGCCCCGTGGGCTGCTTGCCCCATGGGCTGCGTGCTCCATGCGCTCGGCCTCCCAGTCGTGCGGCACGGTTTCCTCACGACCCTTCACATGGGCTGCAGGGTGTGGAACCAAAAGGGACCTCACACACCGTGAAGGCCAACTGGGCCATGAGGCTGCCTCCTGGACAGGGGCTGTGTGACCCCCCCCCCCTCCACTTCTGCCGCCAGTGGCCAGTGCAGTGCCTGAGACGCTGCCGTGGTGAGGACCAGGCAGGGTTGGGGTGAGACCCCGGGGGACTTCTGACTTCAGTTTCCCACAGTAAAGGGGGGATGGGTCCTCTGTCCTTTGGGAAGTGCATCACGGACATCGTCCCCTGGAAGGTGACTGGTCTCTAGAGCTCAGGGGCCCCTGCCCTTGAGGAGCCCCGCTGGGCTGCACCATCAGCACCGGTGGCCTGTCTGGTGGGCTGGGCGCTGGGCTCTGAGAGGCAGGAAGCCGAGCGGCACCTCCAAGCCCCACAAATTAAGTGTCCCGCCCACTGTCCGTCCAGCTCCGGGGCATCAGCCAGGAAACCGGCCAGAGGTCCTGGGCACGAGTCACCAAAGACTTTGAAAGTTAGGGGAGAGGTGTGATGGTGCCCCAGAGACCCTCGGCACACCCGCGGCGGCGCCCGCTGGGTCCGGCGCCCGCTGGGTCCGGCGCTCGGGCTGCGCTCCAGAAACCAGGAGCTGCGTGCACAGGCACTGGCCTCTGAAGGTGGCCACGCACTGGGTCACGAGGCTGAGCCTCAAATAAAGCTTCTGTCTCACAGTGGCCGCATGATAGTAAAAGGAAGAACCTGGCCATCACTCCCCTCTTACAGGAACCGTTGAAAGAGATCCTGCTAAACTGAGGTTGTTTTCGCCCCATTCATTGTTCCTTTGATCCACTCATTGTCCCCTCCTGTCAGTCAGAGTGGCGGGTTCCCGGGCCACCCCTGAATACGTGCTGAGGTGGCTGTGAGTGCTGCCGCCAGGCACACCTGCGTTTTGACCCTGATGGGCACCTGGCTGCAGCCTCCCCCTCCCCCACTTCCAAAAGGGGATCTAAACGGGCTGTTCCGTGGAGGCCCCAGCTCACGGTGGCCGCCACTCCCGGCACCGTCTCCTTGTTTGGTAGTCGCAACAAGCCCACGAGGAATGTAGGGAAGATTTTGTCACCAAAAGTGGCTGGGGGACCTGCCTGACCTCACACAGCTCCCCCATCACACTGGAGTCCACAAGGCCCCCCAGAAATCTCCTTGGTTAGCTCAGCCTTCTTGATGCCCGCTCAGATGGACGCATCTGAAACTGCACCCCCTCCACCCGCCCCCAGTGCTTTCTTTCTAGAGACTTCCACAAGATGTCGGGGCCCTGACCCCTTCTCCCCCAGCACTTGCCAGGAGCGGTGATGATACATCCGCTGACGGACGCGCTTGCGGCTGTCCCCGGCTGTCCCCTTCACTCCCGGACTCTGAGCTCCATCTCCCAGACTCCCCGAGTGGCGGCCCACCCATGTGGGAACTCTCCAGGCGGTGGCTGGACACCCCAAGAGCTCACTTCTTTGTTCTTTGTCCCTGAGGGATCTCGGCCTTTGTTGCCTTGATGTCCACTGTTTTGTAAGCCATTGTTTTATATATCTGGTATATTTTTTGGATGTTTCAGGTGTAGGGGGTCAAATGTAGCCTCAGTTACTTCCTCTCCGCGGGAAGCTCTTACTGATGCCTCTTGCAGTTGAAAAGAAAGCAGCTCCTTTGATAAATCAAAACTGAGCCCGGGGGGTTCTAAATCACTCTGGGGCTGCTGGCCTCGGCGTCTTCATGGGCAGCAGGAGTGGTTAATGAATACAGCAGACAAAGCCTCACCAGGTCCCAGGAGAGAGAGTGTGGCGACCCCTGACACATCATGGCAGCTCCTGCCTTTCTGTCATGTCTGCAGAATCTTGGCCGGGGGTGGGGGGCAAGGGAGAGTGACAGTGACGGAGGGGCCCGAGCTTGGGCAGCCTCAGGTCTGGGACCTCAGAGTCTGGCTCCCCACCCTTATTCTGCTGACCACCTGCCTCTCACAGGCCCCACCCTCCCCCGTGAACCTTAACACTTTCTGGCTTCCTCCCCTCAGCCACAAATGACCTTCACCTTGCCCGTGAGCGCCTCTCTTCTCCTCTTGGAGACTGCTGGCTCCTAGAATAAGGCCGTCGGGTCTCTGCCGGCTCTGCGATGTCCCGCGGGCAGCTGGCAGCAGACCTGGTGAGGGCAGTTTACGTCAAATGCATCTTTGCACCCCCAGCTCCCGGCACAGCGCCAGGCCCAGAGGCCGCTCAGCGCCTTTTTGGTGGATGAATGAACACATCGATGAGCACCTCCACGATGCTGTCTTCTGGCATATGACCCATCAGTCTGTCCCCATAGGACAAGCTGTCTTACCATATCTGGAAAAAAGTGCTGGCCACGCCCACTGGGAAGGGAGTCCGGGCAGGGACAGACCTGGCCTGCAGCCTGAAGATCGGGGTCCCACCCTGCCCCTGGGACAGCTGCTTGGTCCTGAACTCTAGTGTGTATTCCCTTCCCGACACGACACCTCTCAGGCTTCTTCCGCCTCCAACCTCCCCTGGTCCTTGCTCACCAGTGACTCACGCAAGGGTGGGCAAGGACACCTTCTTGGAACCCAACAGCTGCTTTCTTGGCCAAATCCGAGAGGTGTGCCTAGGACTGAGTTTCACCAGATAGCTCCCTCTTTTCACATCTGTTAGCGTTTTCGCCTCGGCTAGCTGCCCCACATGCACGCGGTGAGCGGTACCCTGCGGAGTACTCGAGGGGGCCTGTGCGGAAGGACCCTCTCACACCAGCCCCCCCTTTCAATACCAGCTGCGTGTGGGAAAGGTAAGCAAAAAGGAGATTCCCACCTCGCCGAGAGTGACTGGACAGCAAAGAGGCTATGAGAAGTTCGGTGTCAAGTGCCAGGTGAGGTTTAGAACCCGTCTTCCTTCTGTGAAGTTGACGGAATTTCTCACTGGGGACCTGGGGGCATTTTTCAAGGGGTAACTCTGCCTCCTGTGGGGCTATCCAGGCTGTGGCGCTGGTTCATACCCGTAGCTTTGCCGGACTCACTGTAGCCACGAACACAGCCCCCACCCCGTATTTCCAGGAGCCCACAGGACGGGGTGCACCCCTGACCGAGACCACGTGGCAGATGTTTTCCCAGCCGTGGGAATGTTGGGTGACAGGAGGGCCACTGGCAGGCTGGTGTGGGGGTCCCTGTGGGCTGCAGCCCGGGTCTGTCCCAGCCTTTTCCCTTTGCAGTGAAAATGAGGCAGACCTGTCGGGGTTCGACCCGCGTGCCTGGTCGTACCTCTGGCTCTCCGGCAGCGACCGCCCCCACCGGGATCTGCTGTCACTCACCCTGGGCAGGCTCAGCCAGGCCAGGGACACCCCAATGTGGGGAACTGGGGAAAGGGTGTTTTTTTTTAACCAAAAAATTCCCTGAAGAAGTTCATCATGGGGAAAATGAAAAGCTTTTGCATTTCCTTTCCCTTACTTTAGAGTCTATTCCTACTTTGAATTCTGTGCCCTGCAGCCCCCTCGATGCTGGGTTTTCTGAAGGATCTCGCCCTGGCTGCGAGCAGCCGTGTGGTTTGGTGGCATCTCGTCCCCACCACTCCCCGGGAGGCGTTCCTGAATCTGCGTGGTCTCTCTGTGGATCCGGGGGCCACCCCCGGGGCCTTGCATGTGCTAGTGGGGTTTGGACCCCTGTTCCCCAGGAGCCTATAAGGCTCCCTGGGTCTCCCCACCCAGCTGCGAGGGCGCTGGCACCTGGAACCACTCCCTCCTTTCCATCTTGTCTGGTTCCGAACAGGAGGACAAGGGGACAAGCGCTTGGGGGGAACAGCATGGCCGTTCCCTAGCCACGTAATCACGCAAACAGCGTAGGACCCCATGAGAAAAGCCCTAGATGTTTATCCAAGAAAAATATGAAAACGTGTATGCCAAGACTGATACATGGGTGTTTAGAGCAACTCTATTCATAGAGGTCAACACCTGAACACAGCCCAGGTGCCCATCAACAGGTGAGCGGATCAACAAACTGTGGTATAAATGAAGTACTATTCAGCAATAAAAAAAGAAGAGCTACCGAAAAATGCAACAACATGGACAAATCTCAAACCCGCTTTGCCGAATCAAGAACGAAGAAATGCACACCACACAGTTCCATTTCCGCAGAGAGCGGAAGAGGGATTGGCTGCCCCAGGCTGGGGGCGGACTAGGCGGAGGCCCGGGGAACCTTGCTGGGCTGATGGAGATGTTCTGTGTCGTGAGGGAGGGGTGGCTGACCCTGGTGTACCCGCTGGTCACAGCTGACCAGACCACATGCTGCAGCTGGGTGCGATTCCCTGCATTGCATTACCTTGATCACAATGACAACGACGATAATAAAGCCATCCACGGTGGCCTTTGGGAAATCAGTCACTTAGCCCCCTATACCGGTGTACCCCTAGGAGTACTTATTATTAAGGGGACGCAGAGTCTAGGGCATGGTTGATATTTTTGCATGTAGTCACATCTTGAAGACCTGCCTATAGTTGCTAGTAATGTCTATGTGTTTGTCTATCCATCATCCCCCTCCCTCCCTTTCTCAACCCCCCTTCCTTCCTTCACTCTCACTTCTCCCTTCTTCTTTTCCTCTTCCTCCTCTTCCTCTCCTCCCCCTCCCCTTCCTCTTCCGCCCTGCCACTCCCTCTGTCATTCCTTTGGCAACTCCTGGTGCTTCTTCCCAGGTGTGCCAGGGCCTTCCAGGGCCTTTGGGTCGAGTCCGCCTTTCTCAGAGGAGAGTGAACCGGCTTTGTTTCAAGCCCGTCCATACCTGTGCTGGGGTCCGCCCCACGCAGCCTGTGCCAAGGGGAAGGACAGGCTCACCCCGAGCACCTCGGGATTGAGTAATGACAAGGGGGCCCTGTAGCTGGTGTCAGATGCTTTGTCAACAATAGACCTTTCCAAATTTCGGCCACCGCATGCCAGCTGAGACAGCTGCAGATCCCTTCCACAGAGGCCAAATCCAAGAAAGGAGACAGCTTGCCCCTCTCAAGAAATTAGCTTAAGAACTGATGTGGATGAACTTCCCTTTCTCTCCTTCCTCCCCAGGGTCCCCCGGGAGCCCTGCTTCCCACCCCCACCTCCAGAGGAAGCGGATTCAATGCCTCAGCTGAGAGAATGAGATGCTCTGTTATTTTTCATGGGAAATTAAAGCTGACCCCGCTGTCAGTTAGCTCATGCCGAGGGAGGATGGATGGCCCCGGGCGGGCGTGGTGCTTAACCCCTGCTGGGAGCACGCCGCCGCCCTGGCCACGGGCCAGCCATGATGTCACCTGCTGCCCACCCGAGTGGGGGTGGGGATGGGCCCAGCCCCCAGGTCAGAGGGCCTGGGTGTCCCCACCTCCGATGCAGCCGGGACAGGCTCGGGCAGGGGACACTCAGCTGCTCTCATCCCTTTCAGCTCCCAACTCCACCTCGTGCCCCCCGGAGGAGAGCTGGCGGTCGGGGCTGGTGACCGTCGTGGCGGTCTGCTGCGCCTCCCTGCTGTTCCTCACTGTGCTCGTCATCATTTGCTACAAAGCCATAAAAAGGTGAGTGTCTCCTGGCTTTCAGCCCCGAGGGGCCCCCAGCGGGGCTCGGCCTCCTCCCGCCACCCCCACTGCGTTTCTCTCCTTATGAAAAGTGTCTGTTAAGAGCATTTAAGAAGTAGGAAGCATGGACCATGAACTTGCATCTACCTTCGCCCTGATTCGACAGTTATCAAGGTGTGGCTAATGTTTGCTACATGGCTTCCCTTTTCCTTTTAGCTTTTGGTTGGCTGAAATACCTTCAAGCCCATCTCAGGCCTGATGCCCCCATCATTGCTAGGGAGTCAGCTCAGGAAGCAAGGGATGAGCACCGAATGCAAGGCAGGCCCAGGGCAGCAGAGAGCGAGCCCACCCGTGACTCGCAGGCCCCATCGGGGCCTCACGCAAAGCCTCAGAGTCCGGAAATGCTGCTTGCAGGGCCGGTAGTGGGGCCACTGGGGGGAGGCGCCATGCTGGTTTGGGCTGGAGACTGGGTTTCGGAGTCAGATCTAAATTCAGACTCTAGCTCCAGCTCTGTTGCTGGGAGGACACCCCTTTACCTCTCCGGCCTTCAGTGCCCTTATCTGTGAAATGGGGAGAAAGACTAACGACCTCATACTGTTCTGAGGGGTGGTGAGATGCCTGCTGCAAACAGTATGCACAATATGTGTGCTCCGCTGTGCCTGGTATACAGTAGGTGCTTACCAAGTGCTGCAGTAAAAGTGCAGCAGCTTCCAGTTGTCTCAAGAGGTGCAGACAGAGAACGAAAGACGACAGAGGAAAGAAAGGTGCTTCTCTTGGGAGGAGAGAGAGGCTGAGATGCCTTGGAGAAGGTTTGCAGTGAGTGTGACGCCCAAGTTGGGTTTTGAAGGATGAATAGGAGTGTTCTAGTGGGGTCGTGAGTGATCCAAATGGCAAAGTATCTTCCAGAAACACTGCCATTTCAGTAACTGCCTTCTCGGTGCCTTTGCTCCCTCCCCTAGTCACGCTGGGCTTTGTTGCACAGTGAGGTGGTTCTTGAGGTCTGGGGGTCAGTTCACTCTGATCGGGATGTCACCACATCTGTCCGAGAGGCTGCTGGCGTGGGACGAGGATTTTAGGTGGCACAGCCAGGGAGGCACTGCTGGCACAGGAAGCCCCAGTGACCTGGGATGGGGCTGGAGGGAGCCATGCACCAGACAGGGCGGCGCTGGCCCCACCAGGCCCAGCAGCTGGCTGGGGACTCAGTGGGTCCTGGGAGCCAGGGAAGGGTTTTGCGGAAGAGTGTACAAGACCCTCCTGGGGCACCGCCAGGGCGTGGGGCACAAGTCCTATCAAGGACCCCTCCCAGCCCCCTTCCCCTCAGAGACAAGCAGCAGCAGCAGCAGCTTTTTGATAAGCCCAGGTTCTTCCAGAAGTCACTTCTGCCTCCCGCTCTGCCCCAAACTTCTGAAGTAACTCGCCACTTCAACAGGAGGAGGGGACGGGAACAAACATTCATCTCTGGCGGGCAGTGCCAGCCCGCTGGGGCATGCTGGGCTGGGCTTCAGGGGACGTGGGTCTCCCAGGAAGGTGTGTGGGGGTGCCACCCTCCTCTCCTCCCTGAGCAGCCATGCAGAGGACTCCAGTCCTCCCTGGCTTCTTCAACAGGCTCTAAGCTCTTGGTTCCAGGGCCAGACAGCAGGGCCTGGAAAGACAGAACTCACCCCAGCAGATCCCTTCCAGGGGCTGTGGGCGGGTCTCCCTCCTGGGGTGTGGGCGGGGGGGGGGGGGGGGGCTGGGGCGGGGCTCACGAATCTAGGGCCACAGCGGGAGCCTTGAGCGTGCCTGGGACCAGGGCAAGGGGAGGTGCCACAGGGAACCTGGACAGCCAAGAGCCCCCTGAGAGAGGCCCATCAGCATGAGCTGGAACGGTTGGCACTGCCAGAGATGCAGCCCCCAAGCTGGAAAGTATGTGGAGGAAATGCCCTGACCTCTCTTCAGGCTCTCAGGGGGTCTCCTGACGGCGGCTCCCATCGGCAAATCTGGGGGATCCCAGGTGTGCGGTCATCAGTGTCAGCACCCAGGGGCACAGGCTGGACGGGGTGGTAAATGGAGACTGCATCTCAGTCCCTTCTCTTCCCCAACACCATGATCCGTGCCCTCCTCTGGCAAGACCCCGGGGCAGGGGAATAAGAGCCGGTCCCTGCCCAAGACCCTCATAACCCAGAAGGGCGTCCCAGCGTCCGAGGACGGACGTTCAATCACCGGAGGCTCTGCCCCTGGTCGGGTGAGGCCAGAAAAAAGAGCCACCCGGAGGGAGACGGACTCCCCCGGCGGGGAGGGAGAAGCAGGCAAGTTATACCCAGCGCAGGAGGGCCAGCCACCCTCCCTGCTCTCCCTCGGACCTCTGCTGGCAGCTGTATGACAGCGCGTGCGTGCACGCCAGCTGTCCACACGTCTCTCCTGGATCATGCCTTGTCCCCCAGGAAACAAAAGCATTTCATGTCGCTGTAAAACCATTAAGAGGAAACTTCAGTGATAAATCCTGCTTTTTTTTTTTTTAATTTTAGAGAGGAAGGCGGGGAGAGGGAGAGGGAGAGAGAAATGTCAATTCGCTGTTCCACTTACTGATGCAGTCATCGGTTGATTCTTGTGTGTGCCCTGCCCGGGGGTCTAACCCACAACTGTGGGGTACTGGGGTGCAGTCTCACCGACGAAGCTACCAGGCCAGGGCCTAACCCCTGCTTTAAAACCCTCTCCCAGCCTGGAGTCCTGGGGGAGAAAGTGGGAGATCTTTGGGAATGATCCCGAAACAGCCTTTGGGAGCCAGATTGCTGGGAGGATGGTTCTGGAATGAGCTTGGGTAGAGAGGTGACTCCGGACACGCCAGCTTGGCCCGGCAGGCGGGGTGTGGGCCGAGGGGCCGCAGGCCTCTGCGGGAACGGGAGGAGCCTGAGGAGCAGATGGAGAAGGAGCGCCTGAGTGGGCACCCACCTCGGCGGGCGGAAGGGGCTCCGTGCAGCACTTCCCGTGCACGCCCAGTGAGTCAGGCTTCCCTTGTCACTCAACCACCATCCCGAAGTCCCAGCTCTGTGCTGGGTGATAGCGTGCTCCGGGGACTCTGAGGCTGGGGGAGCCCGGAGGAGGGGCAGCTCACCCAGAGGGGGGCCCGAGAGGTTTCCCGGAAGAGGGTTGGATATTAGCCAGGCCAGGCGCTGAGGAGGGGCGTTGCTCACAGTGGGACGGGCGCTGGCCAGAGTGGCCCCCAAGTCCCATCAACGACCCCGAGCTCCACAGTGGGCATTTCGGTGACCTCGTTGCCATGAGCTTCCTGTGAATGGCTTCTTTAGAACCACAGGATGATCTGGCCCCAGAGCCCTTGGGCGTCTGTACCCTTGCAGCCCCACCCAGCCTCCTCCTCACCCCTGAGCCTGGTGTTCTCATGTCCTGGGACAGCCGGGAGGTGTTTGAAGAACCCAGGACTGGGAGTCTGGGTCCCCAAATTCCGTTCCCAGCCCCAGCCCCAGCCCCAACCCCAGCCCGCTCAGTGGGCCTGTTTTCCTTATCTACGAAATGGGGGGTCTCCACGACTCTGTCCAGCCCCCTGAGTCTTTGCTTCCTGTCCTAAGATGGCAGGAGCACCACCTGCCGCTTGCTGCTAGGTCAGGCCACTGCTTAGCCACACAAATGCTGACCAAAATGCTTGGCTGGGCCCAACGCCAGGGCCAGGCTCAGCACGGGGGCTGCAGACACTGTCCCTACCCGCCCCCAGGCACACACCCCTGGGGGGAGAAGCGGGTGTTAATCAGACCCTCCCCCAACACCATGTATTACAATGGAGAGGACTAGCCGAAGGAAGACCAAGGCTCTGTGAGCGGAGGCGACAAAAGAACCCTAGGCACGGGGTGGATACGGCCGTCAGACAAGCAGTGACCAGCAAGCATTGTTGAGATGGAGCTCCCAGGTGCAGGGTGCCCACTGCCCTGGCAGGAGGGCTGGACTCAGCCTCCGGCCAAGGGGAGGGCGGGCGCCCCTCGGGTCTGCGGACACTTGAGGGGGAGGCCACCAGCCACACCCTTGACACAGAGAAGGGTCCTGGGTTGTGGAGAGATGACACCCACCTGGGCCAGGCCCTGTCCCTTGAGCCACCCCCACACCCCAGGCACAGGGGGCCACCTACCGCGCAGGCCCTGCACCTTCCCAGTCGATTGGCCATTAAGCCACTTGAGAGCCATTTTCTTCTAATTTACAAGGGATTGGCTGAAAGGCCAATCAAATCGGCACAGGTCTGGCCGACCCTGCAGACCGTTAATTGCAGACAATGAGCAAGCTCGCTGCTCCCTGGGAGGGTGTGCGTGCCCGAGTGCGCCTGAGCACGCGAGTTGTTGCGGCGTTCTGGCGAGTGTTAGCTTTTTGTGTGTGAGCTGCTTCTAGCAGAACGTGCTGGGCCACAGATATTTATTGAGCGCCTACTGTGTGCTGGGGACTGGACCAGGTGCCAGGATGCCGAGCTAAACGAGACTGAGCCTCTGCCCACTCCCCCCCACACCCCACGTCCCAGTGGAGGAAGCAGATTACACACAGACGCACACCAGCAAACTAATAAATGAGGTTTTAAAAAGCTATGAGTGAGTGCTATGAAGAAGAGAAACAAAACCTCGGGGGAATGGGGGAGGGAGGAAAGGGTGGATGAGGGGCTTCTTGGCCCTCCGCAGGGAGTGCTGTGCATGCCTCTTGAGGGGGCTTTCTGGCCGGAGCGAATGGTTAGCGCTTTGTACACCCATTGCCATCTGTAACAGACCTCCCGTGGGGTCCAGGATACAACAAGCGAGGGAGCCCGACAGCTCTCCTTTCTCGGGCTCTTCAGAGCTGATCTCTGCCTCCATCTTCCCCATGGGAGCCGCAGGCTGAGGGTGGGACCTGTCACCTCGCTGTGGCAGGGCCCGAGAAGGCTACCTGGGCCCTGGCCGTCCCCACCCAGCCCAGACGTGCTGGTGGGGGCAGCTCCCACAGAGGCCTGAGGCTGCTGGCATTTGCAGAGGGAGCCGTCAGCGGAGCACTCCAGGCAGACGCAGTGGAGGGCCTGCTGCATGCCAGGCCCCAGGCCGTGGGAAGGTGGTAGGACCCACCCTCAGGTGCCTCGCGTCCGAGGAAAAGCTCACTGCCCTTTCCCTTGGTTTTAGGAACCATGCCGTGTAGGGAGCCGTGTGTGGCCGGCTCTGCCCGTCCACGGTGGGGAGTGCCTCTCCTTGGTTTCTCGGGACCGGCCCCGGCTGGCTCCCAGCACCATGGAGTCTCTGGCATTGCCGGCCCGGCCCCACGGGGTGCGCCTTAGGTAGGAAGTCCCGGAGAGTCCCGGCCGCCCTCCCCACCGCCTGCCAGTGGGCGCGGCCACCCGCTGACACCTTTCCGCCCGTGGCCCCAAGAGCTAACAAACCCCCTGGAGCGCTTGCTGACGCTGGGGCCCCTCCAAGTGCTCGTCACACACTAACGTGTTTACCGCTCCCAACAAGGCTGTGAAACGGACACCATGGCTGCGCCCGTTTCGTAGGGCAGGAGACTGAGGCCCAAAGAGGATGAATGGCTTGCCCGTGAAAGGACACGGGGGAGGGGGCGGGGTTGAGGTAGAGCCTTCTCCTGCTGCAGGAACAGCCCCTGCATCCCCTGGGCTCCAGTGAGTCCCAGAAGGACATCGGGAGGGGGTCGGGCAGCAGCCCGGGGTGCAAAATGGCTAGGGCTGAGCTCCGGTGGAGAGGAGAGCAGGTCAATTCCAGCTTTCAGGAGGGCCCTGGGCACCTCCCTCTCCACTCTGGAATGCCCCTGGGTCGGGGAGGCGGGGGTGGGGGGCCTGCATCAGCCACAGGTTCCCTCTTCACTGGGTGGAGCCCCTGCCCAGACCCCCCTCATCCTTCCTGGCCTGGGAAACTGGCTGAGCCATCGCAAAGGGCCTGGGGCTGCCACCTTGCCCTGTCCCCAGGGTCCCTCCAGCTAGGCCGGCCTACCGCCAGGCCCTCTGGGCCACCATTTTCCCCCAGAATGCCACGGGGCACCCAGCCTTCAGCCTGGCTTTAGAGTCTGCCCTCTCCTCCGGCAGCAGTGACCCTACCGCTATCCCAGCCTCAGCTAAGCAGGGACCCTGTGCCCCAGGCTCTGCCTATTTGCAGGGGAGTTCCAGACCCCCTGCTTCTTCTCCTCGGTCTGCACCCTCCAAGGCCCGTGAGCTGTATCTCCCCCGCCCGGGGCCTGTGGCAGATTCATCAGGCCTGGAGATGTTTGCCCTAGTTCATGAAATCCTGATTCTGGTAACCAGCGCCCGCCTCGTAGGTGGATGATGTACTCAGGAGTGTCCCTGAAGTGGCCTCATGGTCAAGTGGCTGGGGCAACGCAGGGTCTCACTGTGAGAAAATGCACCCGGCCCCCGCATTTTCCAGGCCACGCAGACCCACTGAGTCAGAGATCAAGCCCAGGCAACCTCGTCAGCCTGAGCAAGGCCCCTGGACAGGCACTGTCGGGGTGGGGGGAGGGGAGAAGGGGACAGAGGGAGGGAGGTCTAGGGACAGAGGCTCAGACTGTCCTGTCCATGAACCTGTCACCAGCAAGGCAACTCCCCTGAGCCCCACAAACCTGGGGCTCCCAGATGTCTGTGAGCATCTGTCCCCATCAACTGGGGTCCTCAGACCCCAGGACAGCGGGTGTGCTTGGTTAAAGCACAATGAGACGGGCTTCTTGGAGGCCTCGGAGAACTTCGGGAATGTCCGGGAGGAGGGGAGGGAGGCCTCCCAGAGCTGGTTGGACCCCAGAGCCCATTTCGGGGCAATGCCTGCCGGGAACGCTGATCTAACGGCAAGGTGTCGGGACCAGGGCTTGGTAGAAGTGGGTGGTGGTCCAGGCCCCACCGTAACCCAGCTGGGGGCCCTTGGGCAAGTCGCAGTTCTCCCTAAGCCTCAGTTTCCCCAAGAAATGAAGGGTCTTGCTTCTTCAGGGGACCGTCGTGAAAGGGGACAGCAGGTCTGTGTCTGGGGGTGCTTGGAACAGAGCATGGCACCCCACGGGGGGAAGTGCTGGTTTGCAGCTCACTTTTCTAGTCTGACTGCACCTGGGTTTCTCCCCGTGTTTCAGGAGCTGATTCTCCTGCCAGAGGAAAGGGAGAGTTGATGGATTTGATCTTGGGGTGCTGTCTGCGCAGGCCTGGTGACCCCACTCCGTGATAACCACCTCCCGGCCCCTCTCCCTAAACTGATCCCTGGAGGGCTTTATCCCATCGGCACCAAGCTGGCCGGCATCCTCCTTCCCATGCTGGGTCGGGGCGGGGGGTGGGGGGAGCTCGGGGACACTCGAGAAGGCAGACGCCCGTCCTTCCCTGGGCTCTCAAGGATGACCGATGACCGCAAACACTCACTTTAGACAGCTGACAACAAAGGCCGGCTCAGGCTCAGCCCGGCATCCCTGGGGACACACACAGGCATCGGAGCTGCAGTCCCCGGCCTCAGAGCCACCTGCAGCAGGGGCCACCGCACAGCCGTGTGGCTTCTGTCAGGAAGCTGTGGCCACTCGGGCCCAGGCTGGGGGCCAGGACCCCCCGAGCCGCTCAAGAGAGATGAGAATTGAGCCACGAGGTACTGCTGCGAGTCCAGAGCCTCAGCGAGGGAGTGAGAGCCTTCTCAAGCCCCCCGCAACCCCCCACTGCCCCGCCGCCCCAGAGCCTAACGGTCCAGGGATGCTAACCTGAACAGAGCCTGGTGGGCTAACTGGGGGGGCATGACACAGCCCTCAGCACTGATGATTAACGGTGTCCCTCCCCCTCCCGGCCTCCCCCGCCCCTTCACCCGCCCCCAGGAAACCCCTGAGAAAGGAGGAGAACGGCACCAGCGCTGCTGAGTATCCCATGACGTCCTCGCAGAGCAGCAAAGGCGTGGCCGTGAACAGCGCCGTGGTGTGAGTCTGCGGCCCTGGACCACGGGCCAGAGGGGCACCTTGGTGGCACGAGTGGACACGAGCTGACACTGGGCTTGTCCAGGACTTCGTTGTCTTGCCGGCCTCGAGCCTGTCGAAGGAGAAACCACGCTCTTCCCAGCCTCGCCGCTGGGCCGGGGCGGCGCGGGCCCCAGGCTGAGCCAGGCGCACCTGCATGCAGCCCCGGGGCGGCGCCCGCGCCCGACGCTCTCCGCATCTCTCGTCTTGTGTGTGACCCGCTGTCTCCCAGCCACTGTCTAAAGCACGTGCCCTGTCGAACGCAGAGGGCCGGTCTGTCTGCTGAGGGGGGAGGCGTCCCCCCTGAGCCAAAAGAAAGGCAATCCAGGGGCTGCTCCCCTGCCAGAAAACCTCTCCCCCGCCCCTCCCCCGGGATGCCCACCTGCTGCTCCGTTGACCAGGCCCTCCCCAACAGAAGCCATTGACGCGGCCGTGAGACGTCTCCTCCCTAAGGTGCTTCCCACACATGTCTGCCGCCCCATCTGCTCTGTCCTCAGTCTGCAGGGCCTGCCTTCTCCCCCCTGTCCCCACTGACCCCCCGCCCCCCTGGCTCCTGACCTGCTGCCACAGAGGGCTGTGCACCCGCCCCGCCAGGTCCCCTCCTGCCTGAGCACACAAAGGGGCTCTCATTTACACTCCGGGGTAGCAGCTGGCCTTCCAGGGGCAAAAGGACACACTGAACCCTAGGCCACAGGCCTGGAAGGACAGAGGCCATGAGGCCTGTTCGCAGAAGCACCCCTAAACCTGACCCCTATAGGAACTGACGCATCCATGTGAGCCAGGCCCTGCCTTCCTGTGGCAGAGGCCACCGCTGTGCCAAACCCACAGCGGGCATGCAGGCTCGGGCTGGCCAGCCTAGGCTGGGTCTCCCCAATGCTCCCCTGCAGCCCTGATGGGGACCGACCCTCTCCTGGGAGCCCCCAGGCCTCCATGCACCCACAGGAGGCAGCATTCCTCCAGCGGCCCTTTGACTGTCCCTTTCCACGGTCTTGTGTTCTAGAAGCTCAGAACCCTCCCACCGTGCTCGGTGGATGAAGGGGAGCCACCCACTCACCCACTCACCCATAGGCACATCACTAGGTCCATGGAGATGGCAGCCCTGGGGGTTTCCATCCCCTGGTGGATTGGGAGATGCTCCTGACCCCATGGGCTCCTTACTGCCCACACACTTCCTGGGGAGGAACGAGACACAGTGAACGGTTCCACTCCCTGGCCAGGTAGGAGCCTCGCCAGGTGGACGTGGTCTGCCTGCCGAAGCACCGGGGTGGGAGCACAGGTGAGACTCTCACCTCCAGGTGAGACTGGCAGACTGAAAGCCAGCCCCCATTGGGGCCGAACCTGGACACAGCCACTGTCCCGGAGCCCTGGGCCCCCCTGATTTTTTGGGGTCCTGCTGCCTTTCACCGAGCAGAGGGGAGAAGGTAGGCTTGCTGTGGTCTTAACCCTGGTCCTGCCCCAGGTCAGCGGGTGCAGGCTGAGGACAGGCCCTGGCCGCGCCCTCCCGGCAGTGGGCCCCCCACCCCGCTGTTTTCCTTCTGTGTGAGGACTGGCTTGGGGTTTGGATGTGGGCTTTGCTTTCCCTGCACACCTTGGCACAGCGCAGTGCCACCCGGGCCTCCACGCTTGCCCCCAGCCCTGTGAGCGTGCAGTACCCCTGGTGGATGCCCTCACTGCCCCGAGGGATGCACGGCTGGGTGACAGGCCGTAGGTTGTGGGTCCTCTGCAGGGCAGACCCTGCCCCCAGGGTCCTCCCCCAGCCGCCTCCACCTCTGTGTGGGTCCCCTGCCTGTTCCCCGAGCAGATGATAGGGGCACCTTCAGCCAGAGGGGACACCTGGCTAAGGGGTCGTGACATGCTGAGCAGCCACCCTGGAGGGGCATCCAGGGGGGATGGGCAAACACAGCCCACCTTTGCACAAACCCACGGGTCCCACCTTCCCCAACCTTGTCTTAAACCTAAGAGCCCCGGATTTTGCCATTAGCCTGACCCGCCAGCGCCCGGGGAGCCTTCCATCGGGCTCGGGGGGGCCGCATCCTCTTCCCCGGAGACGCAGCCAGGGGCTCGGGAAAAAGCTGGCCTTCGAGAGTACATCCAAGTCCCCCAGGCTGGGTTTGCGACATCTCTCCCCACCCAGTCAGCGAAAACCAAGAGAAGACCTTTTGTTTTTCATTTTTATTTTGTTTTTGTTTGTTTAAAGGATTTGCTTGAGACCCCCCCAAACTAAGAATCAGCCACTCATAAGACAGCTTGCACGGGTGCAGCGAGAGAGACCCACTGGATTTTTTTAGCTTAGGCGACAGAAGCGCCCATAAAACCGGACCAGCCTGGTACTTGAGCTTAGAACCTGTGTGTCAAGGATGAGGCTGCAGCCCTGGGCGTGGTCTGAGCAGACCAGCCCTCGGCGCGGTCGGAGCGTGGAGGCCGAGAATGAAATGCCCATGCCTTCTCTGCGTTTTCTCAAACAGATGTTCTGCCACCGTGTCTCCTAGCCGAGCCCAACTTCACAACGGCCTGTAGGACCACCCGGCGTTTTCAGGTGTTCATTAGGAGCTTCTAAAGCAAGTTTTGGGAGAAAGACTACTAGCTGTAAAACTACAAACATATATCTGATATATAGCTATATATATATTTAAAGAGATATCAATATCTATACAAAACTACTGTACTGTCTAAACCTGTGCAAAGTGTCTGATTTCAGCAGCCCGGGCAGCGTGCGATACCTATTGCATGAAGGTGATCCCTGGGGCTCTGCCTTCCCAGCCAGGTGCCGCGTGTGCGCGGGGAGCCGGCTTCTGTCCTGGGAGACGCCTCGGTGGACCTGTGGGGGCGACCCGTCCACCAGGAAGCCGGCGGTGTCGGTTTTGTGCGGAGACTTTGCACGTGAAACAGGAGCGGCAGTGCTGGAGGGTGGGCTGTGTGCCGATTAGGAGGAAGCAAGCACCATGCCTTTTTTATTTTCAATAAAAATATACTTATAAAGATGGCTGCAGTTGTCATGTGTGGTGGGGGCTTGTCCCCGGGGAGGGGTGGAGAGGGGCCAGCAGGCTGAGTAGGGTGGCGGCGGGGGTGATCCTCCCCGAGGACCTGCTGGGAGCCCAGGGCTGGGCTGGGCATGTCGCCTGCATCGTTTCTGCCTCATTCCTGTGTGGTTCCATCTAGAGCCCCAAAGCCGGCGTGCATGGGGATTCTCAGGTTCCGATCCCCCACCCGGCCACCTCGATCCTTGGACTCAGCTGAGAAGAGGGCGACCAGCCATCCCAGTTTGCCTGGAATGGGAAGGTTTCCCCCAAAGGGGGACTTTTGGGGCTAAAACTGGGAAAGTACCAAGCCAGGCACTTTACTTTGACAAGTGCTCCTAAGAATCATGGGAGACAAGCAGCCCACGCTGGAGGGGAGACAGGTTAGGCCTCCTGCTATGGCCGTGCCTGTGTCCAGACCTCCTCACACCCCCAGTCAGTCTGAGGCACCCCTCACCTGACCGGCCACTCAGAGCATCGCGCTGTGGCCCGCCCTGCACCCTCGGTGGAGCCCGCAAAGGCCGCCTGCTGCCTGGAAGGAGGGGAACGTGAGCCACCTCCTGGGCACTCCGGCTCCTTCCAGCCTCGCCAGAAGCCATGCCCCTTCCCAGTGCTCCTGGAGGGAGAGCTCCCTGTCCAATGGGCCCGGGGGAAGGAGAAAACAGTGGCCCCTGCAGCAGCATCGCTACCACCGAGGAGTGGAGAGACTGGGTCGGGGACGGAGTGTGGCGGCCGCAGTCACACGGTATCAGGAGACGAGTGGGGCTGGGGTTTGAACCCACACTGGGGTGTCTCCAGCACCCAGCCACTGGACACATCCGAGGGGCACCCAAACCCAGACCATCTCCACGTGGTGGGGGTGCTGCGGGACCCTGTCACCCCCACCTAGATTCCACGTGGCTTCAGAGATCGGTGGAGGCTATTGGGAGGACCCTGTGTGCCTCGAGCCAGGGCCCAAGTATCTTCCCAGCCTGGCCCCAGCCCTGGGGACGGTTGGCTCAGTGCAGGGACGCTGGGTGGGGTGGGGGGGGGGGCGGCCCATGTCCCAGGCACGTGGAGAGGAGCTGTGCAAGTCTGAGCCAGGAGCACCCCCCACCTGGGGCTCCATGAGCTGCCTTGTGCCAAACTTGACACACGCCCTGGCATACAATAGGCACGCAGTGGGTGGCAGCCGTCATTGATGTCATCGCCACTGTCATCGTTAATAAAAGGCTGCCTGCCATCCTGGTCCTGGGGAGAGCTTGTCTCCTCTGCTCCTGGCCACCTGCACGGGTCCTCCCTTAGAGGCCCGGCCTTGTCCACACTCCCGCGCACCGCAGCCTGGCTGAACTCGCAGCAGCAGACGCCAAGGCCAGCGGCCCTGTGTGCAAGGCTCTGCAGGAGGAGCGCCTGCCCCAGCCTAGGACGGGGCAGGGAGGGGCCCGCCGGGGCCGAGGAGCTGTCAGCTCAGAACAGAGCGGCAGGCCCTCCTGGGCAGTGCGTCCCATCCCCACCTCGAATCTCCGGGGCTTTTGGCCACCTGCCCAGCTCTGGGCGACCGACACAACAACAGTACATGCCTGGCCACCTGTCGGACTCCTGCCTGCTCCCTGGGCGGCTCACCAGCTGCCCCGCCACAGCCGCCACTGAGACATAGGACACAGTGCGACCCACCAGTGTCCCCGCATGGCCTCCAGATGTGTGGCGGAATGACCAGAGGGCTGTAGCAGAAAGGCGCTCCTGTGTGTGCTTGGTTCCAAGTGGTGACCCCACTGTGTCCTCACTTTTGGACACAGCTCCCCCACCCGGCCAGACTGGTGACCCACACGCAGCACCCCCCACTTCCCCTCCTCTCAGCCACCCTCCCCCCGCCCCCACACAGGCACCGAGAGCCTTTATGCTCTCTCCTCCCTCCCCCAAAATCAGCTCAGGGAAGTACCTGACAGAATCCCCAAGGCAGACTCAGCGCCCTGTCTCCACGCTTGGAACACACGGTGCCACCGTGCCGGGCTCCAGGCCCCACGGTCCCCGCCCGTGTGCGGCAGATGCACGCTCTCCGGAGCCTCCCGGTCCTCCCCTGCTTCTCCCTCACCCACCCCTGTCACCCCGCCCTGTTTGTGACGAGTGTGTGCATTTACTTTCTCCTCCCATGGCCGGCACAAGACCTGTTTGTAGGACTCATTCATTCATTCATTCATTGTGGGTTACACATTCAACACTACATGCAGCATAAGGAAGAGAATAAAGCACTTTATTTCACATAACTGTTCAGAACCCCCACCTCACTGGGTGGGTGGGGGAGTAGAAAAACTTGAATTTGCAAATTGATGGCATTTTGGTCTCTTCTGATTTAACACGTCTCCTTTGGATAGATTCTCAGTCTGTGAGCCATCTGCCTGGGTCCCCGCTAGCGGGCACCCAGATGTGCTCCTGAGCCGGTGCCTGGTCACGGCAGAAGCAGGACCCGGACCTCATGGTGTCTGTCATCAGGGTCCTGACGGGGAGAGGCTGCTTCCCAGCCGGGTGACTGCAGGCTGTGTCTGGGCCCTCCTAGCCTCTGAGGGTGACCAGCCGGCCCCCAGGTCCAGCTGCAAATGTTCTGGCTGCAGCGGTCTCTCACCTGTGACCATGGGCTCTGCCCATCCTCTTGCTCTCTCAGCACCAGCCCTGCGGACTCTGGACTCTGCACACTCACACGGGCCGGAAAGGGTGGCCGGGGCCACCTCCTCTGCCCAGGCTGCCGAGGGCAGCAGGCACCTCTCCAGGAGGTCCGAGTGTCACCGTGTCCTGGGGCTCACCTGGGCATTTCTACAACGTCCTCACCAAGAGGAAAGGTGCAGGCCCAGCTGGCCTCTCAGCCCTGACCTGCACGTGCCTCCCTTTTGCTTTTGCCGACAACCCCCCAAGGTCCCCCAAGGTCCGGCAGACGTGGGCTCAGAGCGCCCCCGTCCTGTCTGATCAGGCCTTTCCCTCCATCTGAACCTCCTCCCACCCCAGGCCGTCCACGGAGCTAGGCGGGGGAACAGGGCTTCCTGGAGAATAAAGAGCATATCCGCTTTCTATTTTCAAAATGTTATCCCCGTTGCAAACACGAGGATGTGTTCACACCAGGCGAAGCCCCGGTAACCACAGGACACGCTGCATGGAGGAGGATTCCCTGCACTCATTCAAAGCGGGAGTCGGGGAGCCTGGAGTCGGCACCCCCAAGCCCAGAAGTGGAGAGAGGCCAGTCTCAAAAGAACTCGAGCCAGATTCCCGTTGCAAGCCGAGATTTCATTCCAGCACAACACCAGCTGCCCCTCGGCACTCCATCGGAGGGAGAAATGGCTGCGTGTCAGGTGCTCAGCAGGGAGCCGGCACCTGGGAGCCGTGAGTGCTCCTGCAAGGGGGGCCCTGGCTCTTGCCCCATCCCCTCTCGGGCTGAGTTCCTGGCAGGCATCAGTTCTTTCACTCCTCACAGACACGCTGGGAGGGAGGAAATACCACCTTCGTTTTGCAGCTGGTGACACAGAGGCCTAGCAAGATTAAGTGAGGGGCTGGTCGGTGGTCAGAGAGCAGATCAGCGGCAAGTCCAGGATAGACCTGGCTGCAGAACCTGTCCTAGGCCCCCATCCGCTCCCGCCCCGCCCAACTCTGCCCCAGCCCAGGCCAGCTCTGGGCGCACGCACACCCTGTGGTCTGGAGCTGGTCCAATCCCTCTCTGCAGCGCCCCTCCCCCCACATTCCCTCCCCCCAGCCAGGCCGCTTGATTGTCCTCACCTGGAGTGTTTCTGTCCTTCAGGCTTGATTACTTGCTGGTTCCTTTCTTTTCCAAGAGGCCACTTGAAGGAGTGGAAATCAGGGCGTCTGCCAGACAGCCCCAGGAGGCTCACCTCTCCGCTGGCCTGTCGGACTGCGTAATCAAAAAGCCGGCCCTTTGTTCAACCAAACCTGTGACTTTTGCCCATGTCCTGTGCACCTGCAGGAAAGCACTGGTGCCAGGGACTCACCTGGAGCTCCCCCACCCAACCTCCGCTTCCCTGAGTGGTAGGAAACCAGGATGGTGGTGGCTGGAGAGACCAGCCCAACCTGAAACGCAGTCAAGCTGGTGGGTGTGGGCGTGCAGGGGCAGGCCTGGGGCCCTGCGGGTGGGGACAGAGGAGTGTGCCAGGGAGACAAGGGCCACTGGGGGCGAAAAGCATGGCTCCAAGTCCCCTGTGCCACGGTCTTGCTGAGTGACACTGGGTAAATCCCATCCCCTCTTGGGCCCATAAAATGAGAGGGTCGGTCCGAACAGGGTGGCACACCAGGCCTTGCAAACCGACTGGAGGAAACAGGACTTCTGCCAGGAGGCTCTTGGGTGCCGCGGAAGGCGGGGGTTAGCCGTGGGAACTGTACAGAACTGGGGCCTGCCCCCTCTGACCCCGTTGAGCATGTTCAAAACAGAAGCGGAAATTGAAAGTTCAAGCCCACCAAACAGAAGATGTTGTGGGCCAAGTTCAGCCAGCAGGCTGCTGGGTGCTGACCTCTGGTCTACAGGATTCTAGGCGACCGTGCTGCTCAGGGGAGCGGCAGAGAAGGACGTCCTAGAAAGGACCAGGGCTTTGAAGGCGGACACAACCGGATTCAGATTTGGCTCCGCCTCTTACTGAGTGACTCCTGAACATGCTCGCTCTCTCGGTGCCTCCGTTTCCTCACCTGTAGTATGGGGTTAATGACAGAAGTGCCCACCTTGCATCACTGTTGTGAACACTGGGTGAGATCCGTGTATCTAACATGCCTGACACACAGCCCGCCCTCGGGCAGGGTGGCCGAGGTTGAAATGAACTAGGGCAAGTCTCCATACGGCTGAGGGAATTCTCAATAGACCCTCTGTCAGGTAGAGTTCATCATCACACTCTTTAATTCATAAAATTTTATTCTTTCTCATAAAACTATCGTATTAAGTGGGAAACCAAAAGAGATTGAATTGGTGGGCTCTGATATTTTTCAAATAACTGAATTCCCAAAGCCCAGGGGAAAATGCCTTTTGTCGGATACAATGACTCTGGCTCGATGGAAACTGATGAGAGGACATCAGTAAACAGAGATCCCAACCGCTCGGGGCTACCTCAAAAAGTCCTCAGATTTCTTCCCCACGTTCCTGGCACATGTCAGCCAAAAGAGGCGTCTGGTCCTAATGCTCACACGGACAGCTGCACGACCTTAGATAAGTCACTTAACCTCTGGGCTTCGGTTTCCTTGCCTACAAAATGGGAATAACAGCACCACCAGTCTCGTGCGGAGGACAGCTAAGCGGAGTCAATGTAATGTACGCAAAGGGCTTAGTACCCCATAGATGCTCGATTAATGACGGCTCCTGTGGTTTCTCCTGAACACCGTTCACAAGGGCTGGCTGCCGCTGTCGGTAGAAGGACCTGGCCGGCCTCTTACCAGCAACACCTCGGCCAGCTCCCAAAGGGCTCGACACTGGAAAACACGGTTCGGTACACTCGCACTGAGTGCCAACCTCGCCCTTCCTTCTTCCTGAGACCGTTACTGTCGAAACACTCAGCCTGCCCAGTGTACATATTTGCAAATTAATTCTACTAAAGAGTTACATTAAATGATCTGCATTGTCCAATTAACGCCAGAAACCCTTCAGTCCCAGCTCTCAAACGAGTCTTGGTGGATAAGGCTCCTTCTTCTCGGATCCAATCCAGTCTCAGTCTAGGAACGGGGGTGACACTCTGCAACCACTCGGCCCCAGAGGAGACTTCCTGGGAAGAGGTTTGCTGAAAACGCCGTGACGTCAGGCAGAAAGAGGGGCTTGCAAAGCGACGATACAACCATGGAGACTGGACACCCTGGGCTCAGGCCCACGTCTGGCTCCCACGTGTCCTGCAGGACGTGCTTCTGAGAGGCGGGCTGACGGGGAAAACCAGGTGAGCCTGCAGCTGTGGGCTGGCCCCTCGTGTGGGCTTCCTGAGGCGGTGGCGGCGGCCTTGCCCCCGGAGGTCCGTGCATCCTGGCAGTCTCCCGAGCACCACCACAGTCCTCTCCCGCTGGAGCTCTCCGCCGGCCCCGGGATGCCTGTGGGCTGCAGTAAGCTGACCCCTGACCTAGGTGGAGGGTCTCTCCTACTTCTTGGGGCCAATCCTACTCAATGACTACCTGTCCCCTCTTTTCCTGACTTTTCTCTGCCAAGTGCCTGAGCCCCACTTGCTGGAGAGACTGACACAATGAGATGACAAAGAAGATGAGGACACAGGGAATTGGGGGCGAGGCGGGGGACAGCACAGGCCAGGGAACCTAGCTGGTCTTCGTCAGCCAGCAAAGCGGCAGCGTTCCAGAGGGAACAGCCATTTGGGTCAGGTCGGCAGGAAAATGGGGCACGGTCTTCAGAAGCAGGGAGCAAGACCTGGCGGGGTGGAACCAAGACCCCAAGTGGTCACTGCGGTCCAGCACAGGGCCGGACAGCAGGGAGCATTAGACAGGGGCCCGGGCAAGGGGGCTAAAGGAAGGGCTCACCTCCAGCCCCCGGGGGTGGGGGTGCAAATACAAAGGGAAACGGAGGCAGAAGTCCATCCAAAGAACTAGGGGAAGAAGGTGGGGTGGGGGAACGAGCCATGGATGACTTGGGACCTTGCCTACCGGTAGGATGACGGGGCCACAATGGGGCCGCTGGCGGCTGCAGCGGGGCGGGTGAGGACTAGCGAAGAACCAGGCCTCCGCCCAGCCCGGAGCGGGGAGTCCATTAGACCCCTCACCGGGAGACCAGCTAGGGCCTCCTCCACCATCTGTTTCTGTAATGCCCCCTCAGGTCCCCACAAAAAAGGAGAATGTCACAAGGCAGCCCTGGCGAGCCCCCTGGGTAGCTCGAGAGACCTGTTGCTTCATCAAATCCATCTGATGCGACAGACATTAACTAAACACATACTACACGCCAAACCCCAGGATACACAGACGGGGCATATCCTGGACACTGTCACAGTTTACACGCGAGATAAATATATGTGTAAGTTTCTACAATACAAGAGAAAATGTTCACAGAAGCATAACCAAGCACAACTGGACAGAGAGTTCTGACTGCGGGAAGGCCTTTCAGAAGAGTTTGTTAGGAAGTAAGAAGAACAATCATTTCTATGCTCTTACTATAGAGACCTCTTGGTTCCCCGCAAGTTTTCGTAAGAATGGAGATCTGCCTTGTCCTTCTAGAACTCGAGAAACACCCAAACCTTCAAGGATTTGTCTTCCCCTAAGAAACATGAAGGTATCAGACTTCCCCGAAGAACAGAGAAGCCTCTGATTAACCAACATGAAAAAAAAAAAAGGAATTATCTGATGCCCTAAACGTCCTTCCAGGAGAACAGACCTCACACAAATGTGTACTTCTCTCCCCAAGTGGCCTGGAAACGGAGCCCTGTCCTCGTAACGATGGCACTTCGGTGTTACGGGAAGTCAGAAGGTCAAAAATTTAGAAGAAATGGTTATCGGGAACTATACTCTAGCTCTATACACTGATGTTAAAAAACCCCAGGCTCACAGAGATCATAAAAAAATGCATTTAATAGCATGTCAGTATACAGCTCAGAAGGAGAGTATGTCTTCTTTGAGTCAGTGCGTTACAGGGGCAGAGGAGAGAAGTAAGTATCATGTGGGGAGGCCGGTCAGAGGCTAAGTGTCAGCGCTGACGAGTCTCGGTGTTCTCACACTATTAAAATCCCGCCTGAGAGAACGCGGCTCCGGGTGCTCTGCGCCAGCGCGGGGAATCGTCCGGTCCAGTATACAGTCTACAGTTTTCAAATTGAATTGTATACAAGTGTTAACAAAAGAATAGAATTTATTAGTCACAAAACTAAAGTGGTTATCAGAAAGCTTTACAAGAAAGTACAGCCCAGAACTGATGAGTTGAAAAACTAGTTTTAAAAATGAGTAACACATCCTGGACGGGTTTTTGGAAAAATGATATTATAAAACAAAGAAAACCATTGGCACAGATTAACCACCTAATTTCTAAGTGCACTTTGTAATGGTCCTTGCAAGCTGCCACTTTGCCCAGGGTAATGACAAAAAGCTTCAGTCAAGTGTCACTGGCTTACGGTGACGGTTTTTTGTTGTTTTGTTTTGTTTTTATTGCATTGCCAAGAGTGGATCTTAAGAAAAAACACTACAAAGGTTTCAAAAACCCTATTTATTCTCTATCATCAAAAATAGCAACAGGGGGACTTATACAACTTTTCTGTGAGTACCCACCAGTCTATTTTTTTTTTTCTTAAAAAAAATAGAAGTTAGTTAAAGAAAAATGATTTGGTTTTTAAAAAATAATGTAAGGAAACACTTAATCAGATAGCCCAAGGAGTCATCAGAAATATGTGTAGCAAGAAAGCTTCGTCGGCGGCCCTTCTCCGGCCTTCGCACGTCATGTACTAAACTAGAAAGAGAGTGTACAGTACCAGTGTGTTCCCCAACCTGCTTGGATCGAAGTGTTTTGTTTTGTTTTTTTAAACCCATTATTGCTAAACCAGAGTGTTGACGCTGAGAGCCGAGGAGCCCGCTCAGAGAGGGTAGAACTGGGAGGCCGCCTCCGAGGACTGGATCTCCACCTGGGCCATTTTGAACTGGGTGCAGTGCAGCCACTTGCGCAGGGCGGCCAGGCCGGCGCCGCTCGGGGCCGAGCCGGGCAGCGTCCGCAGGCTGCGGTGGTTCACGTTGTTCTGAATGGCCTGGAGGCGCAGCTGCAGTCCGGCGGATAAGTGCTGTGGAGAGAGGGCGAGACAGTTCTTGGTTTAGTTTCCTTCTTCCTCAAGGTCACCGTCCGCTCGCTCGGGGAGCGCCAGCCTGGGCTTTGGCAGGCAGAACTTCCACATGGCTCCAGGGCTGTCTGGCTTGAAGGAGGCCGGCTCTTGAACTTGGTCGTGCCCAGCACAAGGGGCCGAGGCAGGTCCCATGTTCTAGAGTCGGCCTGGCCCAAAGCCACCCAGATCACACCATTCCTCTCCGGACTCATTCGCTGCACCAGGAACTGAACACGGACACCCAACGTGCCCCCAGGGGCTGCTCGCCCCATGATTGGGCTGTGGTGGTGAAAGGGCTGCGCTCGGCTGCCAGGCTTCCTGGGTTCAAATCCCAGCTCCTCCGTGGGCTACTTGGGGAACAAGCTTTTTCAGCCCGTGTTTGGATTTTCTCACGGGCAAAGTGGGGAAGCACCTCACTCATTTCGTGGGGTTTTTGTAAGGATAAATGAGTTAATATGGAGTTCGGAACAGAACGTGGCACATAGTGGGTGCTCACTTCATTTCTGTCATGATTACAATCTGTCTGTTCTCGTGTTAATGCACATGAAGAAGCTAGGTTGTAAGTTTTCCTTATTTTTCCCAGCTTTTCATCAAGGCCTGCTGGCCTCCTCTTAGTAGCCCACCCAAGGTCCAATGGCCACGGATCATCATCACTAGGCATGGGGGGTGGGGGACAACCTGGAAGGCCTCCAGGTAGAAACACAAGCACTTTCCAGAGTAAAAACCAGCCCCGGGACGAGCTTCATCCACCCGGGGCCACACACAGGACCGACACTGTGACTGGGACTCGGAGCCTGCAGTCGCTGTTGACAGCTTGCTGCCTGCGCACCTGGGCGTCACCCCCCCCTTTCCACTAGCGCCCCCCCCCAACTCCGGGAGGAGATCCAGCAAGAAGGCTTCTGCCCCCCCGCAACCTGCCCCCTGCTCCCAGGGCCGTGACAGGGCTCAGTGCTGGGTGGCCCACGCAGCCAGCTCTGTCGTCTTCCTGTTCAGCCCTGGTCACTATGCTTCCTGGTCAGGGGGGCGCGTTGGTCCCTGCAGTGACAGCGCGTCACTCCAGGCGGAGCCGTGCCATGGGAAACACGTGCCATCAGGGTCTTCCCCTGCCGCTGGGGGCGCTGTCCTGGTTCCTCGGCCTTCTGGCCCCCGCTTTCCTCCTTTGGAAACGCCCTCCCTTCAAGGCTGCCCTTTCTGCATAGCATCCTTCCCATCACAAAATGTCAAGGTCAGCGGCCAGGAAACGGCACCGGCCGTGCCCTCCGAAGGCAGAGCAGCTTTTCCGCCTGCATTCTAGTCCGCACGGGAGCCTCGAGGGACTCTGGGATCCCACTCCCCGTCCCCCACCCCCCCCCCCCACACACACCCTTCACCCTCATCAACAGTGTCTGCTACTGCTGCTGCCACCTCGGCCGCGGGCCTCTGCCTGGCCCACAGGGTCTGCCACACTGCCAGCCCCCTGAGACCAGGAGTGGGCAGAACCCACCTTTCTCCACTGTGCGTGGAGCACACACGGGCCCTATGAATGTTATGAGGTTCTCCGGAGGGAACTGAGCCTTGTCCGCCGGGGCGACTTACCTTGATATTTGACTGAATCATCGGCAGCCACATAGGTATCAGCTGTGTGGAGAAACACAGAAGCCTCGTTATCACGGTTCTCCCTCCTCCCAGGTTAAGCTTTGACGACTCAAGGGACGCCCTGAAACCCTCTGAGGTCGCAAAAGGATGCAGGCCCCTGCTGCAGAGTTCCCCGCTGTCAGAAAAGCCTTGTCTTTCTGTGGCCGAACCCTGCTGAGCTGGTGGCATTGGGAGGTTCGTAATAAGTGCCCCTGAGCGCCTGCAACACACACTTTCGCGTCCACGACTGATTGTCTCTTGAAAGCTACCAAGCACGGGAAATTAAATGGGTATTTATTTAATTAAATCCTCGCTTTCTTGAAATAGAATTTCCTCCACGGGGCTTCAGGCCCGAGCCTCGGAGGAGCGTGGCCACTCTGTCTGGCGCCACCGGGAAAATGTCACCGGGAAGCGGCTGAGACGGTTCAGTGGCGGCAGCAGACAAGCCTGGCTGTGATGTGGGAGACCGGGAGGAGTGAGTCGGCCTGGGGTTTGGGCAGGGCAGGCACTCAAGGCGGCAGCGGGTGTTGGGGAGCGTCGGGGGGAGGGGAAGACTTTCACAGCCCAGGAGGCAGCGGGCCTGGGGCCTCTGTGGCCCCTGACACAGCCTTGCCCCCCCACCCCGTGCAGACGCCCTGCCTGGGAGGGTGCAGGGCCCCCACCTGATGCCTCCGGCCCGGGCTCTCCTGTCCGCTTCGCTCTCTCGGGCACAGAACACAGCGTTTCTGCGAGTGCGTTCTACAGAAGTCAGGTCTGCTGGGGCTTAAGTGGGGGAGGGAGGCCTAGGGTCCAACGAGTCTGGGAATGCTAGCTTCTTTACTACTGCCCAGATCTTTACCATGTTGATAGACACCTTATCATTCCCCCAGTGCTGCTTCCCACGGATCGAACTGTGCCCCCGCAAACAGATGCTGTGACCCTCAGCCACACAGCCTGCGGTGTGGCCTCATCTGGAAATGGGGTGACTGTGGATGGAATTCATTAAGGTGAGGTCACTCTACAGTAGGGTGGGCCCTGCTCCGATAAGACTGGTGTCCCTATAAAAGGGGGACACGAGGACAGAGACACGCACTCAGGAGGATGCCACGTGACGTGAAGGCAGACGTCTACGAGCCACGGAAGCCAAAGATCCCAGCGAACCTCCAGGGGCTCGGGTGGGGCCTGGAGGGGGTCCCCCCTCCCCCTCAGAAGGGACAGCCCTGCCGATGCCTTGACCTGGGACGTCTGGCCTCCAGGATTGCGAGACAAGAAGTTTATGTCACTGAAGCCACCCAATTTGTCAGCCTCTGTACAGCAGCACCAGCCCAGTCAGACAAGAGCTCCCCGGGAAGCAGAGGCAGAGGCGGGGGCTCCCCAGAGGGGTGGGCGCTGGGGCTTCAGGGGACGACGAAGAGGTGGTCCCGGGAGGGGCCGGGAGAGACCCTCGGAAGAGCAGAGGTGAGGACTCTCGTCATCCACACGGCTGCTCTGGGCGCCACACGAGAGACTGGATTTTACTCCAAACTCAACCCCGCTTCTGAAGAAGGGGCCCCCTGGCCATGAGCAGACGGTGCTCCGGAAAGACGGCCGTGGCGGCAGCCTGCAGAGCAGGGGCCGGGAGGGCAGGAGGTGGGCGGCAGGCCCAGGCGAGACAGGGACGGCGTCGGGGGTGAGAAGGACGCTGCCCGAGGAGACAACTGTGGGGTCCGATGATGGTGTGCTCTTTGGGGTGAGGAAAAACTCAAGGATGAAGCTGAGGTTTCCAGCCTCAGCAAAGTGGGGGGCAGCGACCCACTGAATGAAATGAGAGAGCCAGGAAGAGAGATTTTGGGATGGGGGATGATGTGTAAATGACCTTTCTCTTCACTAGTGAGGGCCATAGACTGCCAGTCTCATTTAAGTCATCATTCAAATAATAATAATAAACCTGGCGAGGCGATAAATTACATTTTTTCTCTCTGCTTTGGTTCCCAAAGCTAAAGTCAGCCGTGGTTCTGCTTTCAGCATTCTCTGAAGTGTACGGCTTGCTACCTTGACTTCCAGCGATGTTTACTCCCCAACACAGTGTTTAGGTTGCAGCCAGTTACTATTTAGTTTCCAGCATAAATATTGTGTTTGGAAATGGAGTGCGGTGTGTCCCAAAGGACGTAAGTGGAGTAAAATCCAAAGTCTCAGAAAATGGCACCCTCCCCCACCCTCCCCCTGCCGCCAACACTCGCGGCAAACTGCGGGGTCACGAAGGTCGGGGCCATAGACCCGGGCTGGGAAACATAAACCAGTCTAACCGCTTCCTCCCCGACGTCTGCCCAGCGAGCAACAAACCCAGTGGGGCTGAATGTCTGCAGGCTGTAATTAACTCTTGACCTACTGGATGTGGAAGTAGGTCCATATGCTTCTTCATGTCTGGAAAATGCCTGAACTGCCCTCTTGCCAAGAATCCCGAGGGACCAGGGAGGGTAGGGGCCAGGGAGCACTCAGTGCTCAGACCCTGGCGGACGCCTCTCCCACCGCGGTCCTGTAGGGGGCAACCCAGGGGAACGGGGAGGCTGGTTTTAGAAGGGTTTTCACTATTTCCCCGTTGATGCAACATGCGACCATAAGTTACTAAAACGTACCTACGAGGGACCTTCAGGTTTGTGACTTACAAATCACATGACTAAAGGCTTCAGGTTAAATCTCATTATTACTGGGAGCGTTATATAATCCAGCAGTCACCCTATTTCAGGAATGCCAGTTTGCCTCATTGAATAACATTCGTTTCGGTTCCCTTTGCAGAGTGGCACCGACAAAGCTGTCGGGGAGAATCAGATGTGATTTATTTCAGGCTCTGTAATGTTATAATGAAGTGGGTTGGGTTTGTTTTTTTTAATCTGTTCTAGAAACAATATCTGAAAAACTAAAAGGCAGTTGAAAAAAAAGAGGTTGTTTTTTTCACCAAAACAAAAGTAATCTCTTTTCTCTGACCTTGATGTATGCTACAGGATACACTGAAGACACCCTGCTTGGTTTGATGTATTCATTGTGCTGCACGCTTTTGCCGGTCCTCAAAATAAAAGTCAGCTGTGGAACGCTCCCTTTCAGTAAAGACGGCCGACCAAAGGCCAGATGTATCCTTCTGCCCGAGACAAACGCAATTCCGGATGGAGTGTATGAAACAATGGTTTTTGGACCCTGAACGTCAGCAATGCCGGGCAAGGCTGACGGAGGGAGAGGAAACAAGCAGGGGGAGCCCGGCATCAGCCCAGCTCCCCATCTAGGGAGGGTTTTTAGGCAGCTGCAGGGGGAGGAGGAGCCCAGCCAGAGCCGGCAGTCCGCCTGAATCGAGGAGATGGAGCAGGTGTCACGGGAGGCCACTGTGGCAAGAGTGCGTGAAGCAGAGTGCTGTGGAGGAGACAGCTGCACACAGAGAGGGGGGGACCCTGGGGATCCATCAGAGGTTCCCCTGAGTCTTCAGCTGAATACTGACCCATGCCACAGTGCCCAATGCTGGAGGAAAAAAACACCCAAAGTTACTGGAGGGAGAAATCCCTGCCGATCACATGGGACGGACCAGCAGTAGTTCGTGTTTCCAGTAGTGAGGGGGAAAATCTTGTCAGCCACAGAACATGACGCAGCGTGCTTGGGATGTCACCTCGGGGGTGGAGAAATACTAACCCCGGACAACAGGCTGCTCTGCTCTGGCCTAACAAAGCTTAACACAGTCTCAGAAGGATAAAACTGCTTTTAAGTAATTTAACCATGTCACAGGACATAGTTCAAGAACATTTATAAGAATGCAAAAATATCCAGCACTCAAGAAAGTCAAATTCAGAATGTCAGGAATTCAATAAAAAATGACCAGGCATGCAAAGAAGCAGGGAAAAAATGTGACCCGTAGTAAGAAAAGCCCAGTAATTAGAAAAGACCCCCAATGACACATAATAATTTGTAGACAAGGACAGTAAAAGTTATAACTATACTCAATACAGTCAAGAAGGTAAAGGAAATACTGAGTATGTTGAGTAGAGACATAGAAGAAAATAGTTAAAGAAACACGGCTGATATTATTCTAAATATAATGAAAACTGTAAATTCACAGATTTAAGAAGCTCCACAAACCCAAGCACAAGAAACATAAATAAAACTACACCGAGGTGTTTTACCATCAGATGGTTTAGCAACAATGGTGAAGAGAAAAATCTTAAAAGCAACCAGAGGGGGGGAAAAAACCATACTACAGACAGAGGGGCAGAAAGATAAGAATAACAGAGATTTCTTGTCAGAAACAATGTAAGGAAGAAGACAGTGGAGGAGCAACATCTTTAAAGTAGGAGGAAAAAAAATGCAAACATAGAATTCAATACCCAGCAGAAATGTCTTCCAAAAGGAGGGCGAAGGAAAGCCTGAGGAGTCAATTCATCGCCAGGAAACCTGCACAAGAACTGGCAAAGGAGGTCGTCCGGGCGGACGGAGCCGGAAGCTCGGCTCTGCACGGGGAGTGAAGAACATTGACACGGCGCGTGGAAACACGGCGGTAACAGCAAGTGTAAATCAGTGTTTTAAAAAATGCCAGTGTCTTTAGGAGATGACCGCTTAAATTTCATAACAATGTACGGTTTGGTATGTAAAACATGTAAAAGTAAAGCCCATGGCAATAATGTCACAAAGCCAGAAGGTGGGGAGTGAAAGTATGCATATGCTACCCATGAAGTAGTACCGTATTTTGCTGTATCATTATATACGGTACTACTCAGTACCGTATATATAAGTGCTCAGTATAGCACTTTTTTGACCCAATTTTTGAGGGGAAAACAAGACTGCACATTATATAGGGGTAGTACCTGAAATACCTTGTATCTGTTCTTGTGTTTTATAATTTATTTGTTACATAAAATTTCTTGTACCCATCATATGTTCAAAATAAATGCTAAAATTCCTTTATAATATGAAAAATAAGTATCTAAATATAAATAATTAAATTTTAAATTTTAAACAAAAGATTTTTTTTCCTGAAAGTTTGGGCCAAGAATGTGGGTGCAAGTGTACACAGGAGTGCATTATACACAGCACAATGCAGTATATTACTTGAATGTAGATTGTGATAAGTAAAAAATGCATACAGTGAACTCAAAACCAACCATTAAAACAATAACAACAAAGACATCTAACTCATCAGATAGCTAAAAAACACACTTCTCAATAACCCATGAGTCAAAAATGAAACCCTAAGGGAAATTAGAAAGTATTTTGGACTGAATGGGAATGAGAACATATCAAAATGTGGAGGAGCCCTGGCTGGCGTAGCTCAGTGGATTGAGCACGGGCTGCGAACCAAAGCATCGCAGGTTTGACTCCCAGTCAGGGCACATGCCTGGGTTGCAGGCCACAGCCCCCAGCAACTGCACATTGATGTTTCTCTCTCTCTCTCTCTAAAAATAAATAAATAAAATCTTTTTAGAAAATGTGGAGGAGTGCAGCCCCAACAGTATTAGGAAGTTTAGCACACTGGACACTGATGACTGACAAAAAGAGGTTCTCCAATTAATGGTTCTCCAGTTAATGACTTCAGCTTCCTACTTAGGAAAACAGGAAAAAAAGGAGTAAATTACATCCAAATCAAATCATTAAAAGTTCTATCCAAAAGAAGTAAGAAAGAGAGAGAATAAGGGACAAAGAAGGGAGTCGGCCAAGGAGTGAAACAGAAAGTTTTATAATTCCAAACTGATGCACTCTGGGAGGGCGGGGGGTGAGTGGGTGGGTGGGCAGGGGGTAAGGTGTCCAGGGTTAGGGAATATGGCAGTCGGAGGTAAAGAAGGAAGTCCTACACAAAGAGGAAATACAAAGAATCAGTGAGACTAAGTGTGGTGTAATGATAGGAAGGGAAGGAAAAAGGGGAATAAAAAGATAAAGTGAGCCCTGGCTGGTGTGGGTCAGTGGATTGTGTGCTGGCCTGCGAACCAAAAGGTCCTGGGTTCAATTCCCAGTCAGGGCACATGCCTGGGTTGCAGACCAGGTCCCCTAGTAGGGGGTGTGTGAGAGGCCACCACACATTGATGTGTTTGTCCCTCTCTTTCTCCTTCTCTTTAAAATCTTTAAAAAAAAAGTGAGACACCAAGTTCTCCTTTACTCTTACTTTTTTATCCCAATAGTATGTTTGTCGTACCCCTGGATAGATGACAAATGCTTAAATTACTTTCATACACTGTCCAGTGGTTCAGAACAGTAACAGTAGGAACTAAATTAATTTATCTTAAAGAAAAGTACCAGCTAACAAGGCAAACAATCACAGACTATTTTCTTTGGTTTTCTGGGTATCTTGGCGACAGGTGAGGTGAGGCACCTCCAGCCAGTTCATATTACTACACGGTCGTTTTCAGATCAGCGTTCAGACCGGCTGCTTGTGTGGCAGGCAATCATGGTCCGACACGCTTAGCCCAGTCAGAGCTGGTCAGAGTGGTGAAGCCAGAGAAAAAAAATAAAACCATAACCGTTTAATAAAAGGTTGTTCTATGAGCCCGAATCCTCCAGCCCCAGCACTGTTAAAATTAAATCACTTTTATTTTCCTCTTCAGGAGATACATTCAAATAATTCCACATTTGTTTTTAGCAGCAAGAAACGGTCTATAAAATCATGAGATTTTTCCTACCTTGACAAAAATGGTTGAATTGCATTCTTGCAATGCCTCCATTAAGCTAATCACATGGAGACACACCATCTCTACCATCTGAAAGAAGAAACAGGAAGTCAAGTCCACTGCCCATCACGACAACACAGAAACCTTGCGGACCAGCTGCAGCCACAGAGAACCCGCACCCAGGCTAGAGAGCTCTGCCTGCACAGTGGCCAGAGGGGATCGCGGGGGCTGCCGTTTATTGGCCTCGGCGGCTTCCATCCAAGGCTGACCTTCCAAAGCAAGAGAGCTTTTCCAATTGCCCCGCCTCCCGCCTCTCCCTCGGGGCTGCCCAGGGAACTCCGGTATTGACCTCGCTAATCTGCCCTCGACTGATTCACAACACAGGACCCGTGGCTCCTGCTTCCTTCATTTCCAGCCGCAGACCTTGGGGCTTCGGCCCTGTTCCCAGACTTGATCCTGTCTCCACGCCATGGTCTGGAGTGGCCGTCTCATTGACTGCGTCTCTGCCTTGAGTCTCTGGTCTCCGTGGAAAAGGCGGCTTCGCTCACGTCAGTTCAAAGGCACGCAAGCAGCGCTGTCCCTTGTCGAAAGTTCTAAGGCGGGACTTTAAACACTCCAGGGGCACTTTTATCAGACTGGCTTACTTGGTTGGAGGGGATTTTCAGGATAAAATTAATTCAAATTCACTTATAACACCATTTATCCAACATTCGTCTGTAACATTTAAGCATCAAAAGTGCTTTGAAAGAGCAGTATTAATGGCATCAGACAGTGAATGACCGTGGAAGGAAACGCTGAATCTGTAGCTTAAGTCAGAGGTCTCCGTTTCATCGTCTGTAAAATGACAGAATGGTTTCAGCTCCATGTTCTTCTTCAGCCCCAGCCTCTCCGATCCAATAGACGTGATTGTCTCCACCGCAGTCAGAGCTGTTTGTGCGCCCTGAGATTTTCATACAAATGTCCTTTAAATTGGACTAAAACACCTCTCCCCATACAGAACTGCCCCGTGACACCTGCTCCTCTAAACAAAGGAAGTGCCTCACTGACGGAAACATGGAATCCCCTCTCCAACCTCTGGAGCGCCTTTTGCGGGTGGTGCAGCGGTGAGCCTCTGAGTGTGCGCTCAGAACTGGGGTCACGGTCACAGTGTTCTCCCATCCCTTCCTTGCCCCTCGCAGGCGTGAAATCGGCTGCTTCCCCAGCTCAGAATCCTGTTCCAATGCAGTGAACTGAACTGAAGGACTGACTCCCTTGTAAAGTCCTTCCCTATACCCTCCAGCCCTGACCCCACTTGGATGAGGGCAGGCATGCACGCTCGTGCCAACCACATCCCAGGTGTCTCCAGTAAGACCCGGAGGAGCCCCTCACTGGCGGTGCAGCCGTCTCCATTAGAAGAAAACCGGGTTGGAAAGCTGGGTCCTCTCGGGTACCTGGAGAAGGTGAGGCTCTTCTCCGGTTCTGAGCCCCACATGCGTTGAGCACACGTGGTTGGTCTGCTCTTAAAACTCCACAGAAAGTTGGCCTAACTGGCTAGGTTTCTTTTTCCAAAACTAATATGAATCTCCCTCCTAACTCCAGGAAACTGCGGCACCAAAAACAGCTCCTACAGGCAGAAGGTTCGTACACATTTCCTTTGGCACAAGGCAGAGAGGACAAAAGTTGTTTCTGCTTGATTGACTTGCTTGCTTTGCTTTTTTTCATCAGAATTCTCATGCGAGTAGAACCTCCAGTTTACAATGTAAAGGCTCACCAATGCATGTCTGTGACACTCCGTCTGAGGCCTTGCACACAGACGGTGGGGGGGCTGGGCGTGGCCTACGCGAGCGGAGAGCCCGCCCGCCCGCCCGGGAGGGGAAACTCACTCCTCCGCGCACTCACCACTTTGTTGTGGGCCATGAGCTGGAGGATGCTGGGGGTCACCCTGCTCCAGAACTCCAGCGCCGTCAGGATCGCCGTGAAGCTGAACTCGTTCTGGCTCTGGACGCTGGTGGCTACGGCACTTTGTTCGCAGTACACGGTCCAGAGCTGAGCAAAGATAAACGCATGGAAGAGGGAACACATGTGCAGCACGGAGGTCTGAGGGGGAACAAAAGGAAGAGCCGTTACCTTCTGGGGGGCTGGGCCGCTCCGCGGAGCCCTCCCCGCGCGGCTCAGCGTAGCCGAAGCACAGCCGACTCCAGCGGCCAGAGGCGGAGGGAGTCAGCTCCGGGGAACTACTTCCGATTCACCACCCTAACGCAAGCAGCTCTCCACTCGGTCGGTGGGAATGCGCTTGGAGAACGGAGCGTCTTTTTTCAAAGGGGAGACACCTTAGTTGATAGAGTACATCTACCCGCCCCCTGGCCCTTTAATGAAACTGACGTTCTCATTCCTTAACTAGACTGGGAAGAATGTCATTCTACCCTTGTAGGGTGTTTCCCCATTTACAACATGGGGATAGCAGTGCCTTCCGCCAAGAGGTGTAGTCAGGAGTACATGAGGCTATACAGAAACACACTGGCCCGCGCCCAATCATCACGCTGCTGGCGGCAGCAGGAGCAGCAAAGACTACTGTCTCTGTTCCACCTGCTGGTGGAAGGGACTGATGGAGGGAGCTCCCACAATGCCCCGGGCACTGCGCTAAAAGCGTGTCCGAGGCACGCGCTTCACAGATCACCCCCCCAATTCTCAAACCATCCCCTCATCTATTTTACAGACCAAAAACCAGAGCTCAGTGAGGTTCACTTGTTCAAAGTCACAAAAGTACAAAGTACCGTTGTGAAGAATCCAACACAGATCTGGGTTGAACATACTAGAAACTGACGGCCTGATTTCTCCTGCAAACTTCATGCGGGGGGAGGTGGGGGTGCTCTATTTTACCCGAGTCAGCCTGTCCTAGCCCCCCACATCCTCCCAGAATCTGCCTGAGCTCTGAGAAGGGGCCTGGGCTCCTCAGAGCTGCTGAGTACCAATGTGTCCAGGTTGCTTGTACTGGCTCACGACGGATGGCTGCCTTGGGTTTACTTCATTCCCTGAAGCACATCATCCGTCTCTACAATTTACAAAGCTCCTCTCCACAGGTGATTCTAACGGGTATTTTCGTGACTCCCCAGCTGGCCTCCTTATTTTCATTTTGTATCTTCACACACCGCCGGAGAGCTTTGAGTTGCGAAGGCAGCGCGTGAAGTATCACCGGTAGGTAGAGCATAAATTTTTCTCCCCTCCACATCTGGTTCTAAAAACTGATCCCTGAATTTTTATCCTATGTCTAGCCTCTTATTCCTCTTCATTATTTTGAGACAGAAATGCCTAGGAAGCTAACTCTTGCTTGCCTCCGTAATTTATCTTCATAAAAGTGAAGCGAAAAACAATTTAGGGGGAAGAAAAGGGAGTCTGAGAATTTAAACAACTTTAAATAAGGCATTAGCACCAAGCTGCTTTCCTAATATCCACAGGAGGGCCAATAATAAGATGCATTTTCTTCTCAAAAAAAACCCCACAAAAAAACAAAAAACACGTAATTGGCTGATAAGGGTTTCCATTAGCAATTTCGATGCATATGGTCTCAATCTTGCCGAAATCGCTTCTTACCTTTGATTGCTCTGGAAATCCAATCAGGATAACAATAAGGTGGTCTGCAATGTGGGAGCCTGCATCCAGAGGTATGGGCAGGCAGGGAGACGAGGCGTTTGGACACACAGCATTGTGAGTGAGGGACCCCAGAAGCAGCCAGGACAGCAGCCGGATGTGGGAGACACACTCGATGAATTCTTTAGGGCTATCAGAGAGGAAGGAAGTTAAAGATGATTTTAATTTCACGCTCTCTGTTTCATTGGGGGCTCAACAAATGCTTACTGATGGGCAGGATGGGAAGTGTGGTCTTGTAGGCAACTATGCACAATAAAACACCAAGGGGACACAGTGCCAACAAAATGATAAACCTGGTTGTCTCGGTCCCCGCTCTAATCCTGGATCTAAGCTTCCTGAGCAAAGAGCAGGCTTCGGTGACACAGGATTACAAGCCGCTCTCCCACAGACCCGGCTACCTTTCTGACGACCTTCTCTTTCGAGTCTCTTTCCTTCCCTCTCGTGAGGAAGCCTGACGTCCCCGCCAGAGGGAAGGGAACGCAGGAGAAGAGACAACACACAGCCACCCATCTCCCTGCTCCCCAGTACTCTTCTCCCCCTGCCCTCCTCACGCCCCACTCTAAGCCTGTCCTCCAGCCAGCAAGCTAACCCTGCAAAGTGGCAGGCTCGCCCCTGCTCCGAGTTCCAAATAAACTCCCTCCCTCCCAAGCCTCCCATGGAGGCAGGAGCAGGGGCTCACGGCTCCCTGCTCTCCATTTCATCTCTGCCACAGAACCTGTCCCAGCTGCAGTCTAAGCTCATGGAAGACGGGAGCTACATTAGTGCTCAATAAATGCCTGTGGATTTATTCTGTGAGTTGAAACAAAGAGAGTTAAAGTGGTAAAGCTCCAAGTTTTCAGCATTCGTCAGGATGACCGAGGTTTTTGTGTGAGGGCAGGTTTGTTTTCCTGGCAGCACGTCACGAGGTGCTCAGGCGCAGAAATGCTGCCAGGTCGGCAAGTAAGGATGGAGACGGCCGTGGTGCCCATCCTCCCAACCAATCACATCCCACTCCCACAAATCTCTAGCACAGTTGTTTGCTCTGGCTGAGCCCCAGGAAGCGCAGGGAGCTTCCTGCCGTGTCGGCCCTCACTGCTGGAATGCGAAGGGCCTTACCCTTGTTGCATCGCCGAAGGGGGATGATAGAGCCAAGGCAGATAGCGGATCACAGCTTTGTTGTCTCTGTGGTTGCCCCGGGAGATCTCCATGGCTGCGATCTGGGCCAGCCCCACTTTGAGGTGCCCACCAAAGGTGTCTTCATGCAGAGGCTGGGAACACGTCTTCATGTGGTTCTGCAAAACCAAGCGGGGTTTTGTGACTTCGGCAGACTACCTGGGGATATTCCAGCCCGCTCATTAGAATGATCAGGTGGTCATTTCTGCACCTTCTGCCACGCCCCCCCCAACATACGAAACTTCAGTAGCTGCCCACTGTCCTTAGCGTAAAGGACACGAAACTCCGCTGCGTAACCTCGGAGGCCAGCGATGATCTAACTGCGGCGGGGGGGGGGCTCTGCATCTCACCCACCTTCCCACGGCCCCCTGCAGCGGTTCCCTCCCATCACGGGCCTTTGCTCACGGGGCTCTTGCAGCCTCAACTACTGCACCTGTGTCTCTGCACCTAATTCACTGCTACTCATTGTGTGGCCTTCAGCTCAAGTGCAACTTCTCCCAGGAAGCCTCCTCCCTGGCTAGGTCCTATCAGCCTATCAGAAGCGCCCATGCCTCTAATGTCTACCCCTTCTTCACAGCTCTTGTGAGAGTCACAATTTTACTTTGGTCTGTATAAAATTTTCATTATAGTTGCCCTCCACTGCCAGACTATCAGGTAAATGAGGGCAGCTACTGTATTTGTTTTTGGTGATCATTGCATCCTAAATGCTTAGAACAATGCCAGGTACATTATGGGTGCTCAAGACAAATTTGTTGAATTATTTTTTAAAAAGTTCTTTGCTCGATGTGGCTTGGCGAGTGGAAAGAGGACCGAACTGGGAGTCAAGACCCTGGTTCATTAGCCTCACAGCCACGGAGAGGCCGTCTGCCATGTCGCCTTTATCACGTGTTCGCTAATGCTACGTAAAGTCAGAGCGGTGGGTGGCGTGTTTGCTAATGCTACGTAAAGTCAGAGAGGTGGGTGGCGCCTGTAGTCCCCAACCTTTTGATCATCAGGGATTTGTCTTTTTATCTTTGTCTTCATTTTGAAAGTGGCCACATAAAGCAAGCTAAAAATGCATAGGTAACAATTATTCTCTCTTCTTTGTACATTAAAGTCATTTAGGTGTAGGCAACCAGATTTGGCAGTGAGTGACCCGTGTGCAGTCAAGCGCTAGGGGAACTTCCTGGGAACTGACCGGGTTTGGATGGTGCGAGAAATCGCCGGTTTAAGTTTTGATTCTACTTTCCACTGGGACGCGAGCAAACCTATTGCTGTCCCGAGAAGTGCTTAGCTCCTCTGAGCAGAGTCTCAGATGCAGACTCGGTGCAGATCTGGGCGCCAAAGGGGCCGTGATTCTGGCGGGGGAACTTCTGGCCTGGCTACGTCCTGTTTGCCAGAAAGGAGCCACCTCGTGCCAGATGGCACTCTGGCTGCTCACTGGGCTGTGCTGAGGCTCTCCCCGCCCTCTGTCCGGGGCCTCCCCCAAACCTCTCAGACCATCAGTCTCTCAGTGGACTCGTGGCAGGGAAGTCGACTTGCATCAGCAATCCCTTCCACCCTGCAAAACCATCGGTAAACTCCACAAACGCACTGGGATTCTGCCCATTTGCAAACTAAAGTGTGTTCTATTCGCTTGCTTTTAATTATTCTCTCGATGATAGCTTCCATGCAGATAAACACCATAAACAGCTTATGTCTGCATAATGCGTTACAGTTTCCAAAAGTCTCTTCACATGCACTGTTGCACATCGGACCTTGTAACGGTCAGCAAAGGTACGTATGATCAGACTTGCTCTGCGGGCGAGGACACTGAGGCTCCGCGGCACCGCTGCTGCTGGGGGAGCCACTCCAGTCTCAGGTCAAGCCTGGCTCCTCCACTTACCAGCAGGGTGACCTTGAACACGTTACTGCACCGCCTCAGGCCTCAGCTTCCATGTTTGCAAAATGGGGATAAGACCTCAGTAGGGCCATGGGTAGGACTGAATAAATGGCAAATGCAAAGCGACACCCGTGGCCGGTGCTGTGTAAATAAATGTCCTTCCCCCCTTCGCCGAGGTGCAGCTCAGTTCTCTGGACGCCCCAGACGCCCCAGACACCCCAGATGTCCCAGACGCGGGCTCGTCCAGGGAACAGTCCGTCCCCGTCTGGTCTGCCAAAGCCTCGAAACACGTCTCTATTCTGCTAGCCCCCGGGACGGGCCCCTGGACGCGCTCTCACCTTCAGCTTGGTCAGCGTGTGCATGTCAGCCATGAAGTCCAGCACCTCACCGATGGACTGCCGCATGCACTCCATGGCCGCCGTCCCGCACTGAAACACAAGGACACGGCTGGGTGCGCGCCCCGCGTCACACGCGACCTTCATCTCTGCCCGGACTGCTGCGACTGCCTTGCTCTGACTTCACGCTGTTTGCTGATGAGTTGTTTCATTTTCTGGGATTCTGACTCACTCCATAAAACTCAGCACACAGTCTGTGCTCGTCTGCCCAGAGCTGGGACAGACACTGATCAAAGGTTTGTGGCGGAGAGCAAAGCGGCAGCCTGTGGCAGACAGGGGTGACATGCTTTTCTCCCCGGGGTGATTTAACTGGCTTTTGTTCAGTTGTTTTTCAAGCGGTAGATATAGGAAGGTTTAACCTACGTAGAGCCATTAGTATCAACCTTTGTGACAGGAGTCACACTTAAACCACAGTGACACTTTATCATCCTAGGGAGTCTTAGATACACATAAAATATGTGACACCAAATTCCACCGCCAGAATCTTGACTTTCTCCGTTAAAAAAAAAGTACATAAACAAGTATTGCATTTGCCAGAAGTGTCGGAAATTGTTGTATTCAAGTCGCGTCACTTACAACGTCAGTCATACGTGGTAGGTGCACTGTTAAGGAGACGGGGCACCACTGGTCTCCTTGTGGGAGATAAATAAACAAGCAAAACGGTCGTCTTCCCCAGACACTGGCAGCACGTGTGGGAAGTTTTAGAGGAAAAGACAGCATCCTGTGTTTCAGGTGATTCAATGGCACAAGCCTGCGCTCTCAGGGCAATGCAGGGAGTGTCAGGTTGTAAGCAAAAGACGGGAAAGTGAACGGCCGGGCCACCGCTCATCAAAGCGGCACAAGGGAGCCCTGCGCATCAGGCCGGGTTTGACGAGCATCAAAGCAGGCCGTCTTTGAAGCCGTCTGAATGCCAGGCGAAGGCCTGTCTCAGCTTCCTTTAGGAAAATCGGAACATTGTACACGTAACCAGCTCCCCCAGTCAGAAATGGCTTTCCCACATTCATGGCGGCCGGCACCGCACTGAACTGTATCACCTTGTCTCTCCCCCAGAATGTCACGCCTGTCAGGCCGCTGACAGGCGGACAAACAGGGGACTAAGGTCGCTGGCGGTCCTGTCAGAGTGTTTTCCAAGTGTTCCGTAAGTTCTGAGCTTCTCCCTCTTCTCATTTAAATCAAGCGAGGGAATCATAAAAGGTTATTGTGTTCCTGCTCTTGGAATATTAATCCTTTAATGCAAGGAAGGATTTCCCCCCAATTTACTCCGTTCTCTCTGACCTTTCACATGTCGTGCGAACAGAAGCGTACGCTCTGTTCTTGCGTGTCTTGAAGGGGATTTGTTTCTTTCACAGGCAATATTCTGTACCATTTCAAGTAGGCAAATGTCACAGAAAATGACTACTAACTGTTTTTTAATATTTGTCCTGTAAATTTAAACTGCAAAAAAAAAATGAGAGCAAAGACTGGACTATTCCCCAGCTGCCTTTGCTCAGGAGGCAGCCGCTCCATCTAAGAAAAGCCTGAAAATGCACTTCATAGTCGGGATAACCACAGCGAGCCATCTTCACTTACAAAACAAAGAATGCAAATTCCAGTCCCTGCCCTCTTTTCTACTCTGCAAACCACCGACATAACCTTAGAGGTGTTACCCAGAAGGCCTCGGTTCATTTCAATAGGAAAGCTGAGATAAAGACGCTGAAAACATACTCTAACCCCCAAACACGAATTGAAGTGAATTGTATCCAATTCTCCCTCAAAACTTATGCTTGAGCCCTGGCTGGTGTAGCTCAGTGGATGGAGCACGGGTGCGGACCAAAGTGTCGCAGGTTCAATTCCCAGTCAGGGTACATGCCTGGGTTGCAGGCCATGAGGCCCAGCAACTGCACATTGATGTTTCTCTCTCTCTCTCTCTCTCCCTCCCTTCCCTCTCTAGAAATAAATAAATAAAATATTTTTAAAAAACCCACTTATGTTTGATTTTGAAGTGACACTGCTTAAATGATAAAGGTAACGTGCAACGTGGAAAACTTGGAAAGTACAAATTAATAAAAAGAAAAATCACCACGACCCGAGTTCCTGCCACTGTGAACCTAGCCCCTCCACGCTTAACCACTCTGCTGTGGCACACTGACACGCGGGGGTGCTCTGCAACCACTAAACTTCGGGGAGAATGCTTATGACAGACACATGAACCTGAGTGGCACTTGTATTATGGTTTAACTATGGTTTAACTTGTATTATGAACTAGGTTTAAACAAATACACAGGAAAAAAGGGAAAGAAAATACATTAATATGTTAGCAATAAAACTTTCTCTGTGTTTAATGATTATTTTTCCTCTCTCAAAAGTTCAACATAGTTTTAAAAAATATTTAGTGTTGTGGATAAAATTGGTGTACTTATTGATGTAAATTTGCCCTGGCTGGTGTGGCTCAGTGGATTGAGTGCCAGCTTGAGAACCAAAGGGTCTCCAGTTCGATTCCCAGTCAGGGCACATGCCTGGGTTGTGGGCTAGGTCCCCAGTAGGGGGCGTGTGAGAGGCAACCATACATTGATGTTTCTCTCCCTCTCTTTCTCCCTCCCTTCCCCTCTCTCTAAAAATAAATAATTAAAATCTTTAAAATTTTTTTAATAAATGTAAATTAATAAAACCTTTTTGGAAAACAATATGAGAATAGGTACCATTAAGATATTCCTACTCTTTCAGGAATTTTATCTAAGGAATTAATCCCAGGGATGTAATTCAAAATAAAGGAGAAGATAAAAAACTGGAAAATATATAAATTTCCAACAATATGGAAATAAGCAAACTAAGATAATGAACAGATCAAAACATCTAATGACAGAGTTCTCATTTTGAGGCAGAGGAATTTATAGGTGATCTTTTTTCTTTATTAATTTTTTCTCCTGAAAATTTAAATAATTATTTTAAATTAACAATATCTCTAAAGTTTCTGAGTTTGTTGCAGTAAACTCGCTGTCAATAATCGTGGTTTCTCATCTTCAAACCTGTCAATGATCATCCTAACACATTTTACCAAAGAGTTCACTAGCGGATAACTATGGAAACTTTTCCATTTTCAGAGGAAATATTATAAAGGAAAACAAGGCATTACAATGCTTATTTCTTTCCGGAAGTAGTTACATCAAATTGGTCAAAGGGAGCCAATATAAAAAAAACTGATTCCAGAAAAAACGGAACTTTAATTAAGTCTATTCTTTTTTTCCCATTACCACTTCTCCCCCCATACCCTTTTCACCTCCATGCACCCCCTCCTCCCCACGATCACCCCGAAGTTGATCGAGTCCCGGACAAATCTGCTCTTCACGTCCGGTCATATTTTCCCCTGTCCTTAATTCACTGCTTCGATTTTACTCCTGTTTCCTGGAATTAGACGTTTCCAAGGGCTGGGATTATTTTAAATTCTCGCTAGCGCTCTCATTAAAAAGATGCTAATGCATTTTCAATTTTACAGCGTTTGTTCTATCAGAGTGAACCGGACAGAGCCCAGAAATCCCTCTTTGCTACACGAGGAGAAGAGAAAACAAACAAAACGTGGACCATGAGTTCAGCCAGGACTTACTCCGGGGACAGAGGCGATCATCTGCTTGCTCAGGATCGTCGACTCCGCCAGTTTGGTCCCGGCATCCGCACAAATAAACTAATAAGAAGTCGAGAGGATAATTATTTTTAAGAGCACGGGCACAGTAATAAGTAGCTTGCAATTTTATTAACTTGGCTTAAACTCATTCGTGGGCACTTCCGTGACGACCTGCCTTGGTCTGTGGCCCTGGACCATCACGACAGTGGACCCCTCCCCTGCCAGAAACCCAGGGTCACAGTCCGGAGACAAGCGTGCAGACCCTCCCTTCACCCCGACAGCTAAAGGGCGCTGGGGGCATGGCTTCGGTCAGGCAGGCAAGGAGAGATGCCAGCGCTGTCAGATTCATTCTGAGGTTATTCTGTTTGCTCCTCGGCGCTTCTCGGCAGCTACTGAGTGTTCACAGACTTTCCCACATGTCTATCCTTGTATCGTACGTTTAGAAGGAAAGCGGGAACACCCTCACCCTCAGGGAGCGTTCCAGCTCTTTCTCCCACTCCAAGGCCCCTCTGCGCCCGGCCTTCTTTCTCCCACTTCACTCGCGCCCACCCTCTGCGTGACAGTGACCGCTGTCCTGCTCTGTGTCGCCCCAGGACCTCGCACACACTCCACTGCCAGGGTCATGGCATTGGCCTGCGACGGCCCGAGAGTCTATTTCTTCACCTGCCAGGCGCTCCTCGCGAGCACAGACTCCGCGCATCTCACCCCAGCGCCAGTTTCAGGCCCGACCCCTCAGCGGGGCTGGGCCAGAGTTTGTGAAGTGCATCGACTGGTCCATTATGACTTGAGATCACCATGAGGGTGGATTTGCTAGATTACCGTGTAACCTCCTTCTTTACAGATCCTCACAGAGGTTTCCCGCTTACTGCAACACCCCACACTACGGTTTCAGGGGAGAAGGTAAGTCTGTAGAGTTTGCTATGAGCCATTATCTCCTGGTCGTCAATTCCCCTCCACTGGCCCTGCCCGGTGGCCGGGCACTTGGGGATCCAAAGCCGCCGCTGTGCAGAGTTCAGAGCTCAGACAGCTCTTCCCTCTAATCCATTTCGCTCTCACGCTGGAAAAGCACAGAAAAGTTTGGAGTTCAGCGAGGCAGGCTTGGATCCTGTCAGGCTGAGAGAAGCAACATGCACTAGGGTGGTGGAGAAAACCTCGAGGCAGCTGACGAGGAGAATCAGGGTCAGAGTCAAAGCGTTGTCATTGGGTTTGGGCTAACAAGGGGGAGCTATAAGCCAGAGGCCTCCCGAGGTCAAGAAGCCCTTAGACATCTCGTTCAAGGCCACACGCTGGCCTTCACGTGTGTCCCTCGGAGAACGGTGTTTCTGGGCAGGTGACTGAGCAGCAGGGACAGCACAGCAAGCAGAGCTGTCTCTGGAAGCCACAGGAGGGGTGGACACACATCTCCACGTCCCCAGTCCACGGTTTCCGCTTGCCTCCCATATAGTTACAGAGGGCTGAAGCATCTATTAGGCGGGTAACTCCAAATCTGGCAAAGGAAGCGCCAGCTTGTAACACCCAGGGAACACCTAACATTGTCCGCTGTTGTATTCAGGAATGCTTGTGTCTGCCCTTCTAGCTGGGGCTTATTTCTAATACAAGGAAAGGTAAATAAATCAGGACTTTAAAAAAAAAGTAAAGCCTATAACTTCAGCCAAAACCTATAAGGAAAAACAAATCTGACAGAGGTACATGGTGAAAAGAAGGAACTCCCAACACCCTGGCAGGTAGTTTTCCCCATAAAATGGATTTGCAAGAGCTATCTGTGCCTGCCATCCAAGACAAACTACTTATAACTAAGTTCCAACACCCCTGTCAGGGCACCATCATTTCAATTAATTTCTTTAAAACAGACACAAGAGACCGCACGGCTGAGAGAGGCCAAGGGCGAGGCAGAACCGCATGGACGTGCACGTGCAGGGGGGCGCTCCCAGGAGGGCTAACGCCCTCGCCCCGCAGCAGGCTGACCCAGCCAGGCCGCGCCCTTGGGGGCAGGATAAGGTTTGCGAAGAAGCAAAGTGTCCAACGTCTCTGTCTCCCACCAGCACAGGCCTCTCTAACCTAGCATCTATGGCCAAGTGGAAGGAGAAACACAGTGCAAGGAGGTTGTCAGCCATGTCATGCCAAGATACGAGGCCAAATTCACACGTCTGACCTGCGATAACCCTTAGAATTCTGTCAAAAGTAATCAAACGTCACCCTAACCGTTATGGGAGTGCTGCGGAGAGTCCGGGGTGTTCAAGAAAGGGTCTAAGCCCTGGCTGGCGTAGCTCAGTGGATTGAGCTTGGACTGCGAACCAAAGTGTCGCAGGTTCGATTCCCAGTCAGGGTACAAGCCTGGGTTGCAGGCCATGACCCCCAACAACCGCACATTGATGTTTCTCTCTCTCTCTCTTTCTCCCTCCATTCCCTCTCTAAAAATAAATAAAATCTTTTAAAAAATCCCTAAAAATTTATTTAAAAAAGAGAAAGGGTCTAAAAATGCATAAGCCTAAAACCACCTACTGTTTATTTGTCATCAATGCATTTTAATCCAGTGCATTTCAATGTAATACGTACAACTAAGTCAACTTTTCTGTCTTCGTTTTATTTAGCTGCTGACCGCAAACCAGAAGGCTCCATTAAAACTTTCCAGAACTGCTCACAAGACAAAGACATAACTACAACCAGGGAGGGGCAGGGCCACACAAGAAGAATTCTGTACTCTCAGAGAGGAACTGGCACTCCCGCACAGACACAAAAGAATACAGAAGAAACGCAGTATCCATTATTCATTATCAAAAGGCGACTCAAAATAGTATCTCCACCTCTCATCCCAAAGAGGGATGGGATTGTCAGTAACTCAACTAATATTCAGACCCCCACGTCCACGGTTAACTGTGAGTTAAAAATAGCAGCAGCCCCCCTGCCGGCTCTTTGTCCTCCAGCCCACGGGCAGCCTATCTTTAAGAGGAGACCTTTCTCCCACACGATGGCTCACACTAGAACATGCAGGTATATCCCACGCAGCGGGAGCGTCACATGCAAATTAGCAGCATGTCTACCTACTCTTGACACGTAATAGGAGCTGAGGACATTCTCTGGAGTTGAGCTTATGGAGCCTTTACGGGGGCTGATAATGGGTTATCCCTCTCTTATGAAAACTCTGCTGTAATCCGCCTTGAGAACACTTACAAGAACACCTTGCCGCAGCAAGGAGCCGCAGCAGACGGGCAGAAGAGAAGACGTTGTGAGCGAAAGCAACGCTGTTGGCAGACCCACACCGACACGAGGCATAGCCTGGGCCCACAGCGCAGGAGAACCAGGCTCTGGTCCTCCGCGGTGCAGATTCTGAAGAATGCACGTATTCTTTCTAGTTTGCAAATTCTTTACGGCCTCCATGCATCTTCGTCTTTTAAAAACGTCCACTTGAACACGGCAGGCCGCCTGCCTTCATGTGTGAGTAAAACCCACGGGAATCGAGGCTGGGCAGCCGCTCTCGTGGGGTCGGAGGCCTCCCACGACCCGGCCCCCAGGAAGAAACTCTGGGAATTAAAGAACAGATCGGGGCCCGTCACTGCCTGGGGATGTTTAGAACTCGGGTGACCCCACGTTCCTCGGGCAGGGGTTTCACTGTTCCTTGAGGGAACTCTCACCAACGGAGCGTTTGGTAAACCACAAAGGAACAGCCTGTCTATGAGAAGGACTGACCAGCTCCCTCTCTGTGAACTCATCTATCTACTAAGTTATTAGTTTGGGAGGCAGAGGAAATACCCCAGCGCTTTCCTGTGGGGTAAAAGGTCAACGGGTGACTCCCAGCGTGAGAAACCGACTCTCCTCTCACCAGTGGGGCCGGTGTCCTTTACGGTGGCTCACCGGGGGCGTTTCTCCTTCCAAGTGGTGCTTTCTTTTCAGTTTCCAGGTTACAGAAAGCCACCCGACAGCCTTCAGACGGCCGTCATGGTACCCGCCGTAAAGGAAGCCACTGCCTGCCTCAGACACAGTATCTGTCCATGCTGTGAGCAGGTCACAGCCTGACCCACCCCATCAGCAAGGGGAACGGCTCCCTGGGACTCCTGGCTTGGTTCTCTGGCCCAAAAGAAGCTGCCAGAGAGCAGGTGACACACCACGCTGTTCTCAGAGAACACCTGGAGGGCCCAGGCCAAGGGTCAAGGGCAAGGGAGGAAGAACAGGAAACCCCTCCAGAGAGAGACGCACTGACATGAAAAGAGACGAGGTCCTTCATCCCACACATGGCCCCCCACAGAGGGCTCCACTCTGTCACTTAGCCAGAAATCACAGGGCAGATACGGGAACTTTTAAGTATGCCTCCCTTGTATTCCCCTCAATAACGGAAATTGTTTCTTCTGAAAGCTTATAAAACCAAGATACATCACTTCAAAATAGCACAAAGTGCCCCGGCTGGCGTAGCTCAGTGGATTGAGCGCGGGCTACGAACCAAAGTGTCACAGGTTCGATTCCCAGCCAGGGTACATGCCTGGGTTGCAGGCTATAACCCCCAGCAACTGCACATTGATGTTTCTCTCTCTCTATCTGCCCCCCTTCCCACTCTGAAAATAAATAAATAAAATCTTTAAAAAAAATAGCACGAAGCTTTAACATATTTTGTCAGAGGTGGAAACACCCCTGAAGTTGCTCTTCATAGGCACGATCTCAGAATGTCTCCACGATGCCTCTCCAGCCTAAGTAAGTTTACAACCTGACTTGTTTAATTCAGTGATTCAATAACAAATACATGTTTGTCTTAAAAAGATGAAAATGGAATCCAGTGACATGGTACACGAGAGTCTAAAAAAACACATTTGGAAGAATCAACTTGTTGCCTTTTTTTTTTCCTCCCTAAAGCTGGTTTGTTTGGGTTATTCACGCAGTAATCACTGTTTTCGTGGTTCCCCGAAGCGCTGTGTGACGGAAGCTGTCAGTGCTATTTTGCTGGTTTGTGACAAGTGCTTATTATGGTTGACAAACGACAGAGCAAACCAGCCCCCCCCCATAGCAGTCACAGCATCCCCGGGGGCCCGACCCCAGGGAGATGCAGCCTTGCAGACCTGCTCTGCTCCAGACGGGTCAATGAAAGGAATGCTCCCCGATCGAGGCCCACGGGAAAGCACCTTCGGAGCCTGAAACCTACGCTGTTTGGAGGTGGCAGGTCGCCAACCGAAACACTGCCAGAAGCCAGTGGCTTCTACACACTGCCGACCTGCTGGCCTTGAATGTCTCCCGGGCTGTTTCACCAAGCCCAGCTCACCTGCCCTCCCCTCCACATCGGTGTGGGCCCCATTCATCTTTCTGCGCACTCGTGTCAAAGTTGCTTGTACTCAAAGCGGTATAGCTGCCGGCGTGTGCGCAGGAGGGGCTGGCCCCCGGCAACCCACGGGCAGGGCTTCCAAGTCTGCCCGACCTCGGAACACAGACGTGTCCAGGCCATGTGCTTTGCTCCCACCTTCCTCTTGGGCTGTCCGCCGTCTTGGAGCGATGGGAGCCACCTCATCCTGACTACATCACACCCGACATCAAGTACTGTCATTTCCCAGTGATCACTGCTCTCCAAAAGCTTCAATGTGCCCCCAAAACTCTTCAAAGTCACCTGAAGATCATTCGTCATTGAAAGTATACCAACTTTTTACTAAACCTCAAGGCTTTGGGGAAAACTCAGTTCTGACCCTAAGGAGTAGTCATGCAGCAGGTAGTAGTGAAGGAAGGGGACCGAGGAGTGGACAGGAAATGGGAAACGACAGGTCTCCTTCCTCCTCTTCTGAGTAAACACCTCAATCTCCATGCACCCTTCGAGGTCCACAGTCCCTTTTCTCTGCCCCTTCTCTGCTCAGGACCCCTCTGCTACGCACCATCACACGGGGGTGGGAATTTTTGTTTGCACGTCAGCTTCGCCTACCAGATAATGAATCCTGGAAGGAAGGGGCTGTGGCTTAATCATCTGCTTCCCCGGCCCCTTCCTCCCTCCGTCTCCCAGGCTGGCTCGCCACTCCCTCCACCTTGGTACTTCCCATGCAGCACGATACTTAGCACCTTGTTGGGAGGGGGCCTATGTCTGTTACCTCTCCGTGTTCCCAGAACCTAGCCCGAAACGGGGGTCAGTACACATTTGTCATGGGAAGTGCCGCTGAACAGTCAAATGTGGCCAGATGATGGAAGATCTCACTAGTTCAGGCTCTGCAAGGTCATTGTCGGTTTACAAGGCAGAGTGTGATTTCATAAAGAGCAGAGTTTTAGCCAAATTGCACTAGGCAGCCAGAAGCCAGAAGCCCGGATTGGTGTGGAGAGAGGTGAAGGCAGCACCAAAGCTCGGGCTGTTACGGTGATCTGGGCGAGGGATGGAAGGAAGGGCTGGCCAGGCCGTGCTCCGCCACGGACCGGCCCTGTGCTCAGATGCTGACTCTGCCGGTGCCAGCTGTGTGACCTTGGGCGGGCCAGCCGCCGAACGGCCCCCGAACCCCAGGCTCCTCCTCCCGGATACAGAGCCAGCGCCTCACATGGCTGTAGGACACAGTGAAGGGAACTTGCGAAGTGCCCACCATATTGCCCGGCACATAGCAGGTGCAGAAATATCTGCTTCATGCCTATGCCCCACAGCTTCCTGAATTTGCCCAAACGTAGGTGGGTCTCCTGACAGCATGGCAAACGAGTCACAAGCCTACCTGGACAAGCAGAAGGAGGTTGGTGTCTGGTAACGGGGATTTCAGCTTCAGGGCCTGCAGGAGTTCTAGAACAACACTCCGAGACAAATACAGCTTATCCCGCTCCTGAACAAAAGCAAACAGAAGAAGGTAAACAAGAACAAGTATAAAGGACACATGGACAAAAACAGGGGGGCGTGGAATCGGGAGGGAGTGGGGAGGGCTGGGTGTGGGCTTGGATGGGAGTAAAAGGCAGGAAACTGTATTTGAACAACAATTAAAATAATAAATAAATAAATAAATAAATAAAAAGAAGAAGGTGAGCATCTCTAAAAACTCGGTTAGAATACATCTATGTTGCCCTGGCTGGCATAGCTCAGTGGATTGAGCACGGCCTGCGAACCCAAGTGTCGCAGGTTCGATTCCCAGTCAGGGCACATGCCTGGGTTGCAGGCCACGGCCCCCAGCAACCGCACATTGATGTTTCTCTCTCTCTCTCTTTCTCCCTTCCTTCCCTCTCTAAAAATAAATAAATAAAACCTGAAAAAAAGATACATTGATTTTTTAAATAAAAATAATCCTTAAAAAAAAAGAATACATCTATGTTACAAGGGCTTCTAAATGATTCATAGATCAAAGTAAAAAACAGTATTTAAAATGCATAGTGAACTCTTTTTCATAAATAAATCTCAAACTGAAAAGCAAAAATTAAGAAGGCATTTGTGTGTGTGTAGTGAGTGTATTGAAGCCCGGAGACCCCACAATTTAATAGACAAGGGAAAGATAGGCTGGCTCTGAAACATGGAAGCCGCAGGATTTGGCCATTACTCCCAGGGAATGATACAGATTCCCAGAACTGCAGAAATTAAACCAATCTAAAAGTATTTTTTTATAGAAAATGATTAAGAGAGAAACATGTACGATGGCTTCAAGGGTCTCCTATCCTCCCTAAGGAGCTTACATTTTAAGTGGGCAATTTTAAGCATCTAGAAAAACAAAGAGATGGACCATATGAGGTGTTACCACCTGTCCTTGTCAAATTGTAACATTTTGCTTTGATTTTTTTTAAGATTTTATTTATATTTATTTTTATTTTTAGAGAGGGAAGGGAGGGAGGGAGAGAGAGAGAGAGAGAGAGAGAGAGAGAGAGAGAGGGAGAGAAACATCAATGTGCGGTTGCTGGGAGTTCTGGCCTGCAACCCAGGAATGTACCCTGGCCGGGAATCGAACCTGGGACACTTTGGTTCCCAGCCTACACTCAATCCACTGAGCTACACCAGCCAGGGCCATTTTGCTTTGATTTTACATTTTTTAATTATAAATCAAACACCACAGAAACAGTTGAAGCTACCTATTCTGTCTCCCTTGAAGTAGCCACTATTTTGAATGGTGCTTATTATTTCATGTATGCTTTTTTAGTACTTTCACTGCACATGTATTATACACAAAATGTATATTATTTTTGCATATTTCAAACTTTCTATTATAATATTTAATTATAAAACACTATTATAATGTATAATACAATGCACAGCTTGTCTCCATTATAATGATATTACTTTTGTGTGTTTTTAACTTCCTCTTCTGGTGTATAATATTATATGTGTATTATATATTTTAAACCTTCTATAATGGTATCATACTGTGCATATCTTTCTGCAACTTGTAATTTTTCACTACATCATATTTTTTATATTAACCGCTATTGATACATATAGGTCTATTTCTTTCAACTAAACAGATTAATATAATATTCAATATGTATGGACATACCTAAAGTCATCAACCTGTCCTTCTATTACTGGAACACTAGATTGTTTCCAATTCTGCAAGCCTTTTTTATAGTCAGCTACAAGACGCATGCAGAAAAGCACATAACACATAAGTGTACAGATAAATGCATTAGTAGAGCGTGAACTGTCGGTCACCGGCGCCCAGACTAAAGAGAAGGCTATCGTGGAACACTTCGCATGGCAGGATGGACACAAAGTGGAAAGAAAGGAGACAAGAGTGTTTTAAATGGAATAAAAGCCTTGATATAAAGTTAGATTATTCTGAGGAACATAAAGGGCTTGGAGGAGTGAACAATGTGACTAACGGAGTACTCTGAATACTCAAGAGAACAACAACAGACACGGAGACCCCAATGAAAACAAACTTGGAAAACTCGGAAACTGAAAGAGGAAGATCTGCACGTTGTGCGTAAGGACAGAATGGCCTCCTGCTTTTCCGTCAGCGTCTCCCAGCGCCAACAAGGCTGCTGTGTGCCCCGGGCCTGCAGTAGTTTTCCACTCCCTCAGAGGTGGGGCAGGGAACACTGAAGATAACGCAATAGACAAAGCATTATGAAGGCAAGATGACAAAAAATGAGATTGCAATCTCAGAGGCCAAGAGCCCGGGACTGGGGAGACAGACAAATGAGGAGAATTAAGGTGCTCTCCACAGGCTTTTACAAATGACAACCCGGTATTTTCCTACTTTGGGTATAAAAAAAATATGTAGGGACGGCTTGCCCATTCATCACGGCTGAACTTGAGAAGGACAGGAAGAGGTCATTTAGTCCATTATCTCATTTGATTCAAAATACCTCTTCTCTGTGAAACCACAGGACCCTCAATCCTCCAAGTCTGCATATTTAAGATATTTTATGAACATATCTAAAGTGTTTCTTTCCAATGATATTTATTAGGCCTTAGTAGAATTACTCATTTTAAAACTGCATTGAAGCCCTGGCTGGCATAGTTCAGTGGATTGAGCGTGGGCTGCAAACCAAAGCGTCGCAGGTTCGATTCCCAGTCAGGGCACATGCCTGGGTTGCAGGCCACAGCCCCCAGCAACCACACACTGATGTCTGTCTGTCTGTCTGTCTCTCTCTCCCCCTCCCTTCCCTCTCTAAAAAATAAATAAAATCTAAAAAAAACTGCATTGAAGCAAGGAACCTAAGAGGGATCTCACCGCCACATGCACACTTACCTTGGTGAAGGCCCGGTAACATAAGCCACACACCTCCACCAGGTAGGCCAGAGTGAAGACCGCGTTCTGAATCACAAAGCTGAGCAGTTTTGAAAATGGTTCCAACAAACTCTGCAATGAGATTGGGGCCAAATACAATCAGTGGCTGATTCTTTCATTTAAAAAAAGTATTAAAGTCTTACAATACTTGAACGGGATCATTCTTGTCAATTCAGATCTGTTGCCAGGTGGCTTCTGTAGCAACCCTATTAGTTCTCACAAGGACAGAACTACACCTGCAATTAATGGATTGAAGAGCATGATTGAATCACGTTATTGCTAAAAGAAGATATTCATTTTTCCAGATGCGTCATTTATAAACCTGCCTAACTCGAATCCTGCCCTCATGTCCGCCCCCAGCAATCAAGACTCTGTGAGGTTTGCATCAAATTTTCCAGTCTGTTTCTCAGAATGTCTAGACGTCTTTGGGTCGGTCAGACCCAGCCCCTCTGGAAGCCTGCCATCTCAGTGAAATTAAAGCACAAACTGCCCCTTGCACGTGAGCGCCAAAGCACTCTGAGCTTGGGTAAAATTCATCATGATCCAGCTTCTTGCCAATGTCCATCCTCAGAAAGGCATTGTCAGTTTTGGTTTCTGCACTTGAATTCATTCACAGGGGGTCAGTGTTAGTCCATATACTTTCTGAAGCCATTTAGAAACATTCATTGAGCACCTACTAAGTATCAGGCAGAGGTAGATGCTTTTATAGAGTTTATCTTATTCAAATTTCTTGTAACAAACCCGAGGAGATAGTATGTTACAGTAGTTAACGATGCAAGTTCTAGAGTCCCACACGCATGCTCTCAAACTCTGGCTCTCTGTGACCTTGAATGGGTGATGTGACCTCTCTGGCCTCGGTTCTTTCCTCTGTTAGATGAGGATGGTAACGGCCTCCACCTCACTGGGTTGTTGTAAGAGTTACAGGAGATGATGCACACGAGCCGCCTGGCAACAGTTAGCCCTCCACCACCGTGAGACACGATCCGCATCATGACTCAGAAGCCTCAGTGCCCCATCCTGCCCCCGAGGCGACAGGAGGCAAGGAACGTGCTTAAAGCCACACGGCCATTGAGTGGAATTGAAAACCACATTCCGGAGCAATTTTCCAGAGGCAGAATTGCTCTGTAGGGGAGACGGGATCACTTTAATTAGGCTCCAAAAGACTTCCACGTCATTATCTCCGCTGCTTCTCAACCTGTAGAGTCCTAACTGCCTGGATGGCGAAAGTAGTACCGGCTCGATGTGCATACGCGCGCGGGGCTGCAGGGAGTGTAGACAAGGACACGGCAGTCATCCTTGATCCTACCGCTTAGTGATAAAGTTCTGTTATATTCCCTTCTCCCCTGTACACAAGTTTACAAGGTGAAATCTTACACGCAGACAACCCTACATTTTGTTAATATAATAACAAAAGTAATTTCCAGTGCTATGGAATTCTCCATAATCCTCCATTGTAATGGTCACAAAAGTCGTATTTTATTATGACATTCCAATACATAGGTCTTTGCATAATATTTGCATTTTCATAACAGGTTCCCAGAAAATAAATGACAGATTCAAAGGATATAAGCATTTTAAGATCCTTTTTCCGTATTGATAAAAGAAATCAATCCTTACATGTTAGTTCCCCCTGAGGATAGAAATTGTGTCTTTCATTTTTTTGTATTCCCCGCATAAAATCATGTAGTACTTTCCACATGAAAAAAAAATCTTAAGAAGAAATTCTTTGAACTAGTACCGCTGACTCAGCATCCTTTGTGCTGTATGAAGGTTGTTGCCTTGGATGGCGAATGAATGGGGACAGGCGTATGGTTCCGTTGACATAAAATACATCCTTACTTGTCAAGAAAAAAAAGAAACCCGAATTCGAACCTACATAGAAATGTGCTCTTTTATCTAGCAGGGCAGCATGGTGATGGGGCAACATGGCACACCAGAAAAGTCAAGGAACTTGGAATCAAAGGACGTAGGTTCAAGTCTCAGATCTCCCACTAACCAGCTATATAACCTTGGCCAAGACACTCCAGGTCTCTGAGCCTCTTTCCTTATCTGTAGACACACAGATGAGACCAGATGATCTCCTTGCAACTTTCCACACAAACCGTGAGTCTATGAAAGCACATTCAGGGTAAAATGTGATAGAAAATGTGCCTCCTTGGTACATTAACTAGGAGCTCCAAGCCACTGCGGTACAAACTATGGTCCCATTTCGTATAACGCAGCCCAGAAATGAAGCCAGGCACACAGAGGCGAACGAGACACAAAGCTGGGACTCATGCAGCTCGCACTCTCACTGGGAGGCTTCGATGCTGTGTACGTGCTGATCCGGAGAGCTCCATCAAGCCTTATGGCATCTGACAGAGGAGGAATTGCCACAGAGAACATGAGCACTTTTAAAATTGAAATTCAAAGTCTTATTTTGAAGAATGAGAAGTTCACCTCGCTGACCAGAGTATTAAGCATTTCAGGCAAAGGAAATGACCTTAGCAAAGGCAAGGAAGTATGAAATTAAATAAGACTATGAATGTCAAGCAGTTAGCACAATGCCTGCCCTATGGTAAGTGCTCAAAGACAGTGGTTGTTGTTTTGATGACAATCAGGATTCTGAAAGCATGCAGGAGGCATGGGGGTGGGGCAGGGGGCCGCAGAGTAACTGGAAAGTGACAGAGGTACCTTCTTGTGTGCCACACTAAGGAAGTTTGGACATTGTCCTAAAGGAAATTAGAACTTATTAAAAATTTTAAAGCAAGGAATGAATGCAATGAAATTTGTGTTTAGAAAGACCATCATTTAGATTGTAGTATGGAGGACAGACTGGTGGACTTGGCCCAGAACTAAGAGGACCAATTATAGCAAAGTATTGTGATATATGAGAGCTCCCCACATTAGATGCTTTCACGGAGATGGAAAGTGAAGCATTCAGGATGCAATAACCGTTTCCTCAGTACTGCTACATGCCTTTCTTTTTAAGTTGAACAATAACTGAATACCAACTGGTTATGTTCACCTGAAACATACATACCCTTGTGGCATTGGTAGAGGGTATCTTCAAGAGGCAAATCATAATTCTCAAACTGGAATCTAAAGAACACTGTGAACAAATATGAAAAACAAAAAGTCAGTCCCCTTCTTAATGTATCTTTCATTCATATATTTCCTATGAGCATTTACTTTAGGAAATAAAATCTGAGGTATAGCTGTCTCCTTATAGTTTTCCATAACATATATTCATGCTGAAAAAAAAATCATTTTCAGGCTTTAAAAAGATTTATTAAACCACGATGAACAATTAAATAATTAAACACAGTTCTTAAACTATTGCTCAAAGATATATCCCCAAAACTAAATCAGATAGAGTTGGATAATGAATTGGACAGATGGATGGATGGATGGATGGGTGGGTGGATGGATGGATGGATGGATGGGTGGATGGATGGATGGATGGGTGGGTGGATGGATGGATGGATGGATGGGTGTGTGGATGGATGGGTGGGTGGATGGATGGATGGATGGACGGATGGATAGCTGAATGGACAGACAGATCGGTAGGTACATGCCCAACTCTACAGAGGTAACACTAATTTGTAAAAGGCCATGTTGGGAAAAAAAGATCAATTTAAAACCATTAGGCTTATTAATTCAAATAAGAACCAGTTTCATCTGCCCTTTCTCTGCTACTAGAAGACATGACAAAAACCTGGGGAAAAGCAGTAAAATTTCCACAAGAGAAAATCGTATCACACAAATTTATTAGATTTGTACTTGGCAAGATTCCACATCAAAACGTACTTTTTAAATCGAGTTTACTGGGATTGGGGAAAATGTGACAGCAAGAATAAACAATAATATCATTTAACATTGTAAATATATCACAATAGCAGGCTACAGTTGAATTTCTGCAGCTGGGTACCATAGTAACTTCTTTAAGATAGAACAAAGGAGGCCAGTGCTTCTCCAAGTGTAACCCCTGGACAAGGAGCCCCTCTATGACCTGGAAACTTACTAGAATGCAAATCCTCAGACTACACCCCCACTGAATCAAAAGCTCTCAGAATATGGCCCAGGAAAATGTTTGTTTAGCCAGTCGTCCAGGGACCTGGGTGCATACTCAAGTTTGTAATATACTTCTCTAAACTGATGAGAACACACTATGGAAGGTTTTTCACTGGCTTAATATTTCCCCCAGAGATTACAAACAAAGCAGCAGATGATCCAAGGCAGTGCCCAGACCTGACCTAGCAGGAGAAACTTTCACACACATTCTGAAAATATTTTGCAAGTGCTTCCTAAGGGAAGGAACCATTGGTCGATTTAACCGCCTCAATACCCATCCGAGTTGATGGGACATTTGCATTACTTTGAGCCTAGGGCTGGAAACTGGTAGCCCATAGGGTCCCCACAGTGTTTTAAAAATCAGGAAATAATATTTTGGAAGACGTGGGAAGATCATCAGCACGAGACCTGCACCCCCACATGACAAATGGCTGACCCTGTCGGAAGGGACCGGCGCTTTCCAGTTTGCCGGGGTCCCAAGTCTCCTCCGCGTCTTACCTCACGCCACTCCTGTGGGCAGGGGGGGCTCCTACAGGCAGGGCTGAACGTCACAAATTAGGCTTACCAGCTGTTTGCAGCTGGCAATACTTCCAACGGGTCCGTGTTCAAGTTTCGTATTTTGACTATAGCATCAGCCAATAGGCATTTGCATTTGCCAGCTTGACCTCCCCCACTCACTTCTCTTAAGGAACAAGTGACCCTAAATGGCTCTCGGGTGCTGGGGGAGTTCCGTGCGGCCAAGTTCAACTGCATACACTTGGTTTTCCCACGTGTTTACATATAGTAACTATATACATATGTGGTTTCAAAGTACTAAACCTCTTGCTTGGACTTGTTCCGCTACTCCAGGCTTGTGGGTAGACAAGAATCAAAAGATGTAAGAGACAGCCCTGGCTGGCATGGCTCAGTGGATTGAGTGCCAGTCTGTGAACCCAAGGGTTACCAGTTCGATTCCCAGTCAGGGCACATGCCTGGGTTGTGGGCCAGGTCCCCAGTAGGGGGCGTGCGAGAGGCAACCACACATTGATCTTTCTCTCCCTCTCTTTCTCCTTCCCTTTCCCCTTCTCTAAAAACAAATACATAAAATTTAAAAAAGAGAGAGATGTGAGAGAAAAACAATGATGTGAGAGACAGTAAAGATCTCGGTATTCCTGCTTCTCACAGTAACTTCCAGCCCAAGGAAAGCAGCGCACACCAGGCTACGAGTCGCTGAATCATCATCCTTACAGAACCTACGTGGGGGTCCTATTTTCCAAATCTGCCAGTTTGGATAAAGCTCTTGATCAGAGGTGGCTGGTCGTTATGAAACATCTTCTATGCATGGGACACTCATTTTAGAAGCGGTGCTGCTAACGTGTGACTGCACCTGCCAGATTAACAAGTGATTCATTAGCATGTTGCATACTTCTACCCGGGATCAGCCTCGAGCACAAAAAGCGTGTGGGACAAACAAGGCTCACGGGCACGGCAATGGCCACCGCCAGCCGGCTCTCTCCCCCTGCCGCAGAGATGGCATGCCCTCAGTTCTCCCCCGCTTCAGAAGGACCCGGGAAGTCTGTCAGTGGAAAAGGCCCTGAGCTCCAATCCTCACACGGCCGCCGCCTCTCCGCATCTGGAGTCCCCATCTGCCCCAGCGGGACCTTGGAAAGAACGGCTTTGAGAGGTCTCTTCCAGCTTTAACAGGACAGGATTCGTTTTCCCATTGATGAGCGCGTGTTGAAGACGTTCCTTAGGCTATCAGAGTTCCAGCTGGGAACGTGTGTGTGTGTGTGTGTGTGTGTGTGTGTCCTTGGGGGGGGGTGGCGGGCTGCAGAGAGGAGGGCGTAAAGCCATCAGGAGTCTCACCTTGGTCTCGCAGGGACCTCATTCACAAACACACAGCGGTCGCTGCCATTTAGATCATTCTCTAGAAGTGAAGCTTTACATTACATGTCTGGTCTCCTTTTAGACAAAACTACTTATTTATTTACCTATGTATTTCTTTAAAAATATTCACTTGAGCCCTGGCTGGCGTAGCTCAGTGGATTGAGTGCGGGCTGCAAACCAAAGTGTCGCAGGTTCGATTCCCGGTCAAGGCATATGCCTGGGTTGCAGGCCACGGCCCCCAGCGACCGCACATTGATGTTTCTCTCTCTCTCTCTCTCCCTCCCTTCCCTCTCTAAAAATAAATAAATAAAATCTTTACAAAAATATTCACTTGAGAAAAATTTTAGATAAACACCATCTAACGTCTTTCTGACCCTTATTTTTTTAAATACACTGGAAACATGAAATCACTAAGTCAAAATACCCGCTGCATATTGCTGTCATTCTGTGACATGTGTAGAGAACAACCTAAATAATGTTCTCCGCTCCAAGGCTAACAGAGATTCTGTGCGGCCCCTTAGGAAACATGAAGTCACCCAAGACGGATGACCTGCGAACAGGAGAAAGGAATTTCAAACGCAATCCAGTCCCAGCTTACCTTCAGAGGCAAAACACAAGGCAGCTTGGCAAAAAACGTCTGAAACTGGTTGCTGATCGTGGCCCAGAGGCTACTGGGAGAATCCATGGGCAAAGCTTCCATGAAGGTGGCGATGTTTTCCAAACAGTGTATCATAGCACCCCCTGCTGGTAAATTCTTTTTGTTATTTAGACCCTAGAACACAAAAGCAGAGGGAATCAACTGCTGAGATGGCGCGGTCATCGGTGTAGCTCCGTGGTGAAGGTCAGTTTTAAAAACCACATATTCAGTCGGTAGTTGTGTCGTGCGCCTACTACCCAGGGTCATCCTCGCCGCTGGCAGGGGTACAAGGAACAAATCAACACATTCCGACAAACTTAGGAGCAGAAATTGTGATCTTTGACCCAGTGAAAGAAGGTGAAACGTGAGCAAGGAAAACATCTTTCAAGCATCTACAACTGGCGTGGTTAGGCGCTCAGCAGACACAATGAATGATGCTTGCGGGAAACCCTATCGGACAAAGACTAAGAGTGATGGCCGGCAGCAAAGTCCGAGTGGCACTCTGCCAATGCCCCACGCTAATTGGGACAGCGAGTGAGTGGAGGACGTGAGACGTGAATGTGATCTGGCACCACAACAAATCAGCCATCCATCCATTAAGCAGGACTTGAATCCAAATCTCGTGATACATGAATAAGTGACACGGAGATTTGAATCTGAATCTCACTACACAGGGCACACGGCTCTACCCACCATGCGCTTCGAGAGGCAGGAAGTCCCTGGGGGTCAGTGCCCAGTGGGTGGCGACCACCCCTTAGCTGGGAGTGTCCGGAAGCTCTCAATACACAGCAAGTCGACCCAGAAAAAGCAATGCCTGACGGACACCCGCCTGGGGTGCTGGCAATTTTTTAAATGGATTTTTAAATTTTACATTGTTTTCAATGTATAGTTGACTCTTTAAAATTAAAACTTTTTCACTTCGTTTTTACATCCAATGCCTTCCTTCCTCGGCAGGGATTTCCACGGGGGCTTGGCGTGTCAGGCGAACCCACCTCCAAGAGCTGACTGAGGGCCGCGATGGAGCTCAGCTCGTTGAAATCCATCAGAGACGTGGCCAAGGTCCGCAGAAAAGTCCCATCTGGAAAGGGGACGGTCAGGGTCAGCAGGGTCAGCAGGGTTAGCGGTTCCAGCACCCAGCCGCGTCCGCGGCCCCGGCTCGCCCCGCGGAAGGAGTACCTTTGATGGTGCTCTGGAACAGCTGCGGGAAGATGCCGTTGGGCGCCAGCTGGTGGAAGATGCACCGCAGGAACTGCTTGGCCACCCCCGCCGCGTTGCCCGGGACCATCATGCTGGGGTGCAGCCGGGAAAGAAAAGACGAGGGATCGTGGGACTAATGGCGTGAGCTGAGGTGTCCATGTATTTATTTATTTCCAGTCCAGGCATTGAAACATACCAGTCCACTTACGGAACATCTCATTGTCATGGTCATCAGTGAGATGAAATATTCTAATCAGACAGAACCCTGTGAATCCGTTTTTAGAAAGAGAGAACCAGGAAATGCCAGGGTGGTCCCAGGCTAATCCAGCCACCCCCGGGTACCGATGAGGGTTCCGAGGCCCAGAGACAAAAGGTGACCTGCAGAGGCCGCCCATCCAGAGGGTGGCAGAGTCGGGACTCGAACCCAGGATGAGGATCATCCACAAGATCCTCCCACATCAACAAGGTCCTCCCAGAAAGTGTCACTGGCTACAACAGAGAGCTGCTCTGAGGGAAAATACAGGGAGGGAAATGTTCGTTCCTGTTGGGAGAACTGGGAAGGATCTGGGGGAGGAGGGGTGGGGCTCTGAGTCGGCACTTGTGTGAAGTGGGTAGGACTTTGATGTGTGCGGTTCCCCCTTTATCCTCTGTACCGCCTCTGCGTGTCACGAGGGAGCCAAGAGATGAATGAGTAGGTGGCCCTGCCCCCCAGATTAAAGTATTAGATGGGATGGATATAAGCCCAGACTGAGAAGTGGGGAGACGGCCCTCTCAGCTGAACTGTTTCATTCTGCCACGTCTACCCTGAAATGCTGGTTCAAACTTGTAGGTCAAAAATGTCCTTCAGGCCTGGCTGGTATAGCTCAGTGGATTGAGCGTGGGCTGCGGACCAAAGCATCGTACGCTGCTTTGGTTCGAGTCCCAGTCAGGACACATGCCTGGGTTGCAGGCCATGGCCCCCAGCAACTGCACATTGATGTTTCTCTCTCTCTCTTTCTCCCTCCCTTCCCTCTCTAAAAATAAATAAATAATACAAAAACTATTATTAAAAAAATGTCCTTCAGGAAGAAATAACACCAAACTTAACAAACTCTTTCAATATTTAGGGAGCTCTTCCCAACTTATTTTATGAGGCGAACATAGCTCTAAAATGAATATCGGATAAAGGTATTACAAAACAAATCAGACAAAGTCATTATAAAACAAACAATCAAAACGGAACCAAACAAAGAGAAAAAAGACCAACAGCTCTCACGGACATTTAATCCGACAATAAATAAAAAGGGTAATGGACCATGACCAAATAGAACTTACAACAGGAATGTAAGAATGACTGAACACTCAAAACCACTAAACCAAGTGAACTTAGCTTATTACATTGCAATGTTAATACCAAAACAAAATCAACTGAACATTCACATACCAGCAGCAAAAAGTTGGAAAATTAAACTTTTTTAATTCCATTTACATTGTACCTATTAAAACAAAATTTAGGGGAATAAACTTAACAAGTGAAAACCGTGAAGCACTGCAGAGAGCAACGGAAAAGATCGGCAGAACCAAGAATGTGTGCTATGTCCATGAATCGAAAGACAATACTATGTCAGTTAGCCCCACGCTGATTTGTAGTTTCAGTACAGTCTCAGCAGCCTTCCCTGCCCCCACCAAACTGAGAAGCTTACTGTAAAATGTATACGGAAATGTGAAGAACCTGGAATACCCAAACCAACCTTCTTGAAAGAGAGGACGAAAAGGAGGTGATTCACACTCTCTGACTTCAAGACTGACCGCACAGCGGCCGTCCCCGCGACAGTGCAGTGCCAGCTGAAGGCTCAGCACGCGGACCCATGACACGGGACAGAGGGCCTTGAAACAGCTCGACCCTCATGTGGCGTTTGATTTTTGACGGACACCAAAGTGATCCAATGTGTAAAGGGAAAGTCATTTTTTTCTAATGGGGAAGAAATAACTAGATGTCCACATGGATGAGAGAGAAGGAACACGAACCCGCACCTCACACCGCACCACGGAATTTAATTTGAGATGAACCATAGAAATGCTACAGCCATCAAACTTCGAAAGTAAAACTTTGGAGACATCTTCTTGACTTGAGGGTAGGCAAAGGTTCCTTAGACAAACAGCAGGAAGCAATAATTATAAATCGTTTTAAATTTGTAAAACATTAGACCGCATCTAGATGAAAGACTTCTCATCAAAATACACTATTAAGAAAAGGAAGAGGCAAGCCCCAAACTGAGTGAAAATATTCCCAGCACATATTTAATGCAGGCCTGGTGTTCAGGATACATAAAGAAACCCTGCGACTCAATAACAAAGAGACAAAAGCCTAGTTTAAAACGTGCAGAAGATTTGAAAGATTTACGGAGGGTTATGAAGAGTACTTGAAAACACACTCAACAGCATTTAGTCATCTAGTCATCAGGGAAATGCAAATTAAAACTATAAGGGCTAAAATCAAGAAGACCAAGGCCACCAATTTTTGGCGAGGATGTGGAGCAACCAAAGTCCCATATACTGTTGGTGGGGATACAAAATCGCTTTAAAGGGAAGTTCTGGCAGTATCTCATAGCCTAAAACATACACCTCTCTTAGAAGCCAGTGATTCCATTCCTAGGCATTTGCCTAAGAGAAATAAACACATCTGTTTAAAAATAGGCTCCTGTAAGAATGCTGGAACAGTTTCATAACGGCCCCAAGTTGGAAGCAATGCAAATGTCCCTCAATAGAAAAGAGAATAAATAAACTATGGGCTACTACTCAGCCCTGAACAGGAAACTAACCACTGATACGTGGGACAACACAGAAGAGCTCTAAAGCATCACGCTGAGCAGAGGGAGTCAGGCGCAGAAGAGCGCATGCAGCGCGATTCCGTTCGCATGAGGTGCTGCAGTGGAAAACGTCAGGATGGTGTCTGCCCCCGTGAGCGTGGAGACTGCCTGGGAAGGTGCATGAGGGAACGTTCCGGGGGTGATGGTGATGCTGTCTATTTGGACAGGTGTTCGGGTTACACAGGTGCATGCATTTGTCAAAACTCAGCTAGTGTACAGGTAAGATATGTGTACTTTTTAATGTGAATTTTGCATCAGAAGAAAAAAACATAAACAAAAAATGAACTTTAGTTAATAAGTTTGCTAAAGAATATACAGGGGCCCTGGCCAGTGTGGCTCAGTAGGTTGGAGGGTCGTCCCATAAGCCGAAAGGTCACAGGTTTGATTCCCGGTAGGGGCTCATGGCTAGGTTGCAGGTTCAGTCCCTGGTCAGGGCGCATGCAAGAGGAAACCAATCGATGTTTCTCTGTCACATCAATGTGTCCCCCTCTCTCCCTCCCTTCCCTTCTTTTTAAAGTCAGTAAATATGTCCTTGGTGAGGATTTAAAAACAGAATATAGGGGGGAAGTATGCTAATGCCTGAAATTACTTTGAAATGCATTCAGAAATAAAATGGATGGATGGATGGGCAGAAGGATGGCTAGATGGCTGGCTATGTGACAAAGCAAGAGAAATGTTCATCGTAGAATCCAGGTGATGGGTATATGAGTGTTCACTATAAAGTTCTCCCAGTGTTGCAGTATGTTTAACACTTTTCATAATAAAACGTCAGAGGAAAAAGTAAAGACAAAACAAGAAACTCTATGACTCCACAGAGCGTTAGAAAGAAGAGCAAACGTTCCTAAAACCCTAAGTTACGGAAGTGTGACAACACTCCCTTATCTGCTACAGTTCCGCAGTCACGGATGCCATATCACTCGGACCTCATGACCAACGCCCAAAGGCACGAGAAGGTCACCTGTGGGTCTGTCTCTTTTACAGACCAGCAGCTAACGCAGAGAGATAAGTGTGCCCAAAGTCACACACAGCAGCCGCTCCTGCTGTCCTCTGGTCCTTTCTCCCACTGCAGCCAAAGTACCCTTCCTACATGCTACACACACACACACACACACACACACACACACTCACACACACACACACACACTTTGCTGCTTAAAAACCCTTCGGCAGCTTTCCCCTGCTGCCAAAAGAAAGCCCAGAACATCTAACATGACTTATAAACACTGTCCTACGTGACGAGCCCGTCTCAGCAAGGGCCTGCACCGCCATGCCGCAGCTGCACTGGCCTTTTCCTGGTTTCCCCAGCACACCAGGTCCTTCACGGCCTCGAGACCTTTGCACGTGCTCTTCCCGTAACTACCTGCACAGTGAAACCCAGCTCATTCTTTTCAGATCATATTTTACACATCACACTTTAAGGGAAGCCCTCCTCTCCTTCTCCCCTGCCTCACCCCCGGTCTGCCTATCCTATGCCCACTCATTTCCCATGGAAACAGGCCCATCTCAGTGAGCGGTCCACTCAGCAGCCCAGCCGTTCAGCCCAAACCCTGCGAGTCATTCTGCCCTATTTTCTTTCTCTCTCGCCTACCATCCCATCTATCAGTAACTTTTGTTGCTTCTCCTTTCAAAATATTTCCTGGCTATAACCTTACTTCCACTACCTCAAACCAAGCCTTTACGACCTCGCCGCTGCACCACTGAAATGGTCTCCAGCCTGGCTTCCCCGCGCCTGCCCTTGACCTGCTTTCCTCCGTGACCTGCTTTCAATTCAGGAGCCAGAGTAGTCCTTTCAAAACACAAGAGGGGTCACGTCACTCGCTCCTCACTCCCGGCTTCGCTCAGTGGAAGTTGGACGTGGTATCATGCCCCCCTGGGTGCTGCCCGGCCTGGCCTCCCATCACCCCTCCCATCCCGTCCCCGCCCCTCTTTCCGGGCCCACAAGCTCCAGCCCGCATTAATCGTCTTCCCTGACTACACCAGGTACTTTCCCGACTTCCGGTCTCTGCATTGCTGCTTCCTCTGTCTGGAACGCTCTTTCTACAAATCGCTGCCTAGGTGCGTCTCCCCCTTCCAGGTTTTGCTCAGGACCACTTCCTCAGAGAGGCTGCTGTGACCAGCACACCCAGAACACTACCTCCAGGAGCTCTCTTCTCCTGGACTGACTGGATTAGTTTTCATAGCATTTAGCACTAAACGATATAAAACTACACTATCACACTTGTCTGCCTCCTCCACTAGAATATAAGTTCTGTGAGAGCCAGCATTGGCTGTTTTGTTAACTACGGTACCCTCAGTTCCTAGAGGTCACCCCAGAAATACTTGTTGAGTAAATAAATGACTCACTACACTTCTTGTTCATAGCACTTAGCGCTGTCTAGAGTTATAAATATGAGTAAATATTTTATTCATCCTTGTCTCCAGGTAGACTGTAAGCCCTACGAGGGCAGAAATCATGTCAGTCATGCCCCAGTTGAAACCTAAGCATCTGGCACAATGCCTGGTACAGAGTGGGCTGAAAAATACTTACTAACATGAATGAATGAAAGCATGCATGAATGAATGAACAAAGGAGGGTGTGAATGGAACATGAACGAGTGCTCTCTGGAGCTGCAGCTGAACCTAATCATACTCCTTGCACGTTGTACACTCTGGTGCTTTACAAATGGGATAACCAAGCACAAGAGGCAAAAAGAAAGTGAGATCTGGGCCCCCTGTAGGACCTTACCTTTCTGCTTGATTGGAAAAAGTCGTGCTGGACGCCAACCTAGGAAACAAAGCGGACAGAGTCACATGACTGCCTTAGGTCTTCAAGACGAAATGCATGAGCACTCGGTGGGACCCGCTGTGGCTCTGGGTTATACGGCAAGGTGGGAAACCTCTGACTGGGGACAGAAGGGCCCATGTGGTGGTCAGTCTCCAGGGTTCAGCTTCACCTAGTTCCTGCGACCCGATTTCTGCATCAAATCAGGTGTTTCCACGGAATTGCATACAGCGAGGCTGGTTTACTATCACCCCGCCCATCTATAAAATGGCCCTCTGCAGCCGGGTCAGGCGGGCATCATCAGAACAGCGTCTGACCCGACCCAGCCCCATATTAGCTCAGCTCAGTACTGACTCCTCTGTATACGACCTCTGAAACCTAACCACAGACACATCACCGACTGTGAAAGCCTCTCTAAGACAGTAACATGGGAAGCCAGGGGTACTTGTCAGCTATTTGTTGGATGAGAGGACATAGTAAGTAATGTGTTAGGTGGCCCTGGCTGGCATAGCTCAGTGGATTGACCGCGGGCTGTGAACCAAAGCGTCGCAGGTTCGATTCCCAGTCAGGGTACATGCCTGGGTTGCAGGCCATGGCCCCCAGCAACCACACATTGATGTTTCTCTCTCTCTCTTTCTCCCTCTCTTCCCTCTCTAAAAATAAATAAAATATTTAAAAAAAGAGAAATGTGTTAGGTTGAGTAATCAATATACTATACAATATGTAATTTTTGAAAAGTATAATTAGATGGTTCTACACATATGGAAATAATCTATAGGTACAGAAAGAAAGAGAATACACTACACTGGTGGGTTTAGAAAATCCCAGCCTTGATCAGTAAGATCCTGAAGAAACAAATAAAAGGAATGCTACAGATTTGTTTGCTCGAGACCACAAGAGAGCGAGGCCAAGAGCACATCTGGAGGGGACCAGCGGGTCCCGCAACCACTGACACCATGCACCATTCCTGGATGCCGTGGTCCCGGGCCCTCTCGTGCTAGGGAGATTCCAGGGAAAAGATAAATGCTGGCAAATGAAGTCACCAGTGGTTAAGGGCACAGCAAACGTGGTCTTGAAGGCAGTACCTGGGAAGAGGGGCGGGGAAGTCTTAAGAGGGATGTAAATATCAAAATACAAAATCATGTAGAAAGGCTTGGGGGATACCTGCGAGGGTTGTTCCGAACTTCCCTACTGTTAGAGCACAGTTCCTGTGCGCCCGGCACACACCCACCGAGTGTTTGTACATCCACGTGACCTCAGGAGGGGCTGGGGCGTGCCAGGAAGCCCGGAGTCGGGTGATGGCTGACTCTGTTTCCCTGGCAGGTTTGGGGATTGGGCTTAGGTTGTTAAGAATTCCGGAAGCTTGCTTTAAATGCTCCCCCCGTCTCTTGCTAGCCTACCTAACAGGGGCAGAGATTTAAACACCTATCTACATGGAAGTATATAAACACGTATCTGCTACTGTTTTTCCTTTGCTTTTCTTCAAAGAGCACGTGTTTCGACCCTAAGAGTTGGCCGTGCTTACACATAGTTGATTCCCTCTTAATGTCAAAACAAAAATACATAAACAAAACCCCTCTATAAGATGATCACACCTTAGATAATCTACTTCAAATCACTGTTCTGGTATGTCCAGAACAATAAACTATTCAAACTGAAAAGTACTGACGACAGAAACTGGGACCCCGCATGAACAACTACTCTCCATCCCATAGCGTTGTTGCGAGTTGGTACAAAACCTGCAACACGATCACGATGATTAGATTAAAATCAAGGGTTTAAGGAAATAATCCATCCTTTCTCATGTCTCCGTCTCCCTGTGTTCGCCCCTCACTTTCTGCATTGGCTGTTCGTCAGGTGGAACAGTGACACCATCTCTAATTCCATACTCCTATGGTTTCCACAGAATAATTGGGGGAAGGAGAGAAAGGGGTCACGTATTTTTAAGGTCAAGGGGTCTTTCATGCTCTCCTGTTTGTCTTTAACTTGCAATCAGCATTTCTGCATTTAGACTGAAAGTCTTCATTTAAAAAAGACTGGAGTTTAGCTCCATTAAGACTCATTCCCTTTCCCTTCCTCAAATACCAGGAATTTGCAGAATCCAGTTTCTCCGCAACCTCCTCCACAGAGAACTTCCCTAAGACATCACTTCCATCCTAAACTTGTACCGCACTTACCACGCACACCGTACGTTACAGCTCTGCATCACGTCCTGTCTTGGACAGCCACCCAGTTATTCCACCCATCACTGTCCTGTTCAACAGCTCCACCACAGATAAAGCAGCCGAGAGCCAGAGGTTGGCCAGCGCCCACAGACCACAGAGCACCTCAGCTCTGGGCCCGCACAGACTAGAAACTTGATGCATTCATATGGAACGTAATTCAACCCTCTCCCATACATTGTTCATGGTAGGACTACATTGGCCACTGAATTTCAATGCCACTTACGTTCATGAAATACTTCACTTTCCTTCCTGGGTCCTGTCTACTGGATGGAAGTTTCATAACATGAAACTTTTCCAAGCACCTAAGTTTAACCTTCCCTCCCTTGGGCTGAAGGCCCTGTTCCCACGGTGTGTGCACCCTTCCTCTTGGAGCCAGAAGGTGAAACGGCTACACCTCCACTTACGCCCCCATCTTCCTGCATTTCAACTGCATAACAACGGAGCCACCCCAAGATTATAAAATGCCTGGAGAGCCACCCTAAAACGGGCAAAGAGAGATCAATGATCATAACACCTAAACCACGTGAAGTGTTTGCTCTGAATTGCACACGGTTCCGAGCACCATTACACACATTTGCTCGCAGAGTGATACGCGGCAAACGACAGAGTTTTCTCAGTGCGTTTCCCTCTAGCATGGTGGTGACTCCTGACCCCGCACAGCCGGGGCGTTCAACCAAAAGTCTGGTCCAGTGGGTTTTTAGAATCAGTCTGAGTAGACCCCACACACAGCAGGCATCGATAAGGTTACTGAATGTTTCCCTTTGGAACCGGCAGTTTTTATTTCAACCTATAAATGGAGCAAGGCTCCTTCCTAGCAGACGGAACAGCAGCCGACGCTCACCTGCCCACGGACTGCATGATGTCCAGCAGCAGCGGGGCCGCCAAGTCCGGGCTTAAGTGGATGAACGTGGAGAGGACGACAATGGCCAGCCCCAGGGTTTCCTCGTCGTATTCTTCAAGAATGGCCCCGCAGTCATGGCACCTGCGAAGAAAGCAGAGGAATGCTTTCCATGAAAGCCAGCCATGCCTTCAGTAGGTAACAAAACACATACAGCCGTTTCTGGTGGGTCTTGAAATGGTCTCCAAAGGGGGTCAGTGGTCTGATGTGAATAATAAACAGGAGACCTTGATGCCACCTCAGCAGCGACACAGAGACAGCAGCACACGTGGCAGAGACCGGGAGAGACCGGGAAGACACTCTTTCCGCTCACAAACATCCGGTCTGTCCGGGAACTTCCTCCCTGTCACAACGAGTGCCAGTTGGACTGACAGACTCGGGCGTCTAGCGGAGGGATTTTAGGCCCGTGAAATTATTGTTGGGGATAGTCAGAAACTAGATCTGTGTTCATTTGTTGAAATTAAAAATCAAAAATGCCTTGACGCAAATGCAAGCTTTCCTAGGTTTTCAAATTTAAAAATGTCCTATTTGTCAGGGAGAGATACCAAGTCGATAGAACATTCTGGAAAGCGCCCGGGGAGGCTGGATTCCCACCTCTTCTCCACCACTCAGCTAGGTCCATTTCATAAACCCTCTACGCCTACAGAGGGTAACGTGTGAACCACAACGGCACCTGCGGTTCAGTAACTCACGACTCACTGCTGTCTGCAGTCCCCGACGGAGGCCCAATGTAACGCATCTCAGCCAAAGCCGCGGCTCGGCTGTGCGGCCACGGCGGGGCAGCCGTGTGATATGAAGGGGAGTCCACAGGGAAGGGCCAGGGAGCCCGGGCTGTGGTCGCTACGGTGACCCTCCCGTCCAAAAACTTACCAAACAATGTCATACTGGATTGGCCAAAAAGTCCGTTTAGTTTTTTCCATATAAATAAAAGACCCATTTTTCATTTTCACCAATAACTTTACTGATTTGGATATTTTGGATATGTTGGCTATCTGGCTATCTCCCACTTGGTAGATCATTGATGGTTCTCGGTGAAGATCTCGATTTGATCACTACTGAATGCAACTGGTCTACCCAACTGTGGAGCATCGCCCAGAGAGAAATCTCTAGCAGGAAACTTCCCAAACCACTTTTGACACGTTGGATCAGTCATAGCACCTTCTCCACACACTGCACAAATCTCTTTTTGTGTTTCAGTTGCGTTTTTACCTTCCTTGAAATAACAGAGCATAATATGCCAAAACTGTTGCATATTTTCTTCTATCTTCAATATTAAAATGGCTACATAAAAATTCACCAATTTTGATAAGGCTTTTTTTTAAATGCACACTGATATGACAGCTGTCACCATACAATCTAACATTGTTCTGAATGAAGTTAAAGACAACTAAGCGCTACTAGAGCCATCTTATGGAAAAAAAACAAACTTTTTGAGTAACCCAATACATATAGATAAAATCCCTTACAAACTGACTTTTTAAAAATATAGGATTCACATTTGTAACTAAAAAAGAAGAGAAACAGAATGTATACAAGGCAACCAGGAAGGCGACTGGGAGAGACCGGGACAACACGATGGGAAAGTCACAGCAAAGCAGGAGCCAAGAGGAACTACCCTGAAGGGACCAGGCACTCCCCACGCAGACACTCCCAGGCTGCTGTTTGATACCATCACATCTTCGTGATGACTGTCAGCTGTGGCCAGCTACGTGGGTCTTCACACCAGCCCCTTCCAGCCCACCCTCCTCTCCTTCTGTCACAAACCTACCCCACTGGTCACTTGGAACACCTTTACCAGGCAGCCTCCCCAGCCCACGGGGATCTTGCCAAACTTGAAACCCCATAAGTCCTATTCTTCACCACGTGCACTGAACAAGCATTAATGGGCCAGGCACTGTAGAGGGAGCTTAGAGCACAAAACACAGAGGAAAGTGTCCCAGACTCTAAGGAACGCACAGGCCACTGCAGAACACGCAGGTGCTAACGCCTAAACAATTAAACGACCCTGCGGTAAGTGGTAGAACAAATAAATGCATCAGATACTCGGGAAGCTTGGGGAATGGCATGACTCATTCTGCCTTACGGAATCTGGGAGGTAATCTGCCTGAAACCGGGTCTTGGAGCGTGAACAGGAGTTCACCAGGCAGGGACCGTACCAAGAGAAGGGCATCCTCGAAGCCACGGAGGACAGAACACAGCAGGCATGCTCTGGGGAAGACGAGGGGGCTTGGCCAAGAGTTCCTGGTAGCCAATGGCAAGGCCACCCCCCACACACAACCAGACGGGCATTTCATGAGCTAAGGCATCTGGACTTTACCCTGCAAGCAGCAAAGGACCCTGCAGGCTCACAGTCCAAGAAGCGATACAGCCAGTTTGAGAAATCGGAGAACGGACACACGGACCAAGTCTCCAGCTCAGTCCTGTGCTAACAGCAGGAAGCTTTTGGCTGCGGGGTTTTGTTTGCATGAGACTATTGCTAGGGATAACGAGCAAGTGGATATTATTTTCATTCGTCTAGATTTTTGAAAGCGCCTTGGCCTAACCGGGAGCTGCCCATACGAGACTGTGTTTCTAGAATGATAAATGTATGCCAACACCCGTGGCTACCGTCATTTGAAGGGCGAATGACAGCCCGCCCCCTCGATGCTGTGGCACAGCCGGGGCAGCCCACTCTCAAGTGCTGTGAAGGAAGGAGCGGTGCGAGCTTACTTGTCGGCCATCACCGTCGGCTGCTCGTCCGTGAACTCTTCGGGCGCCGGCACGAACATGCTGACGACACTGGGTGCTGACAGCAGGCTGGACTTGGTGGCCCCTGGGCAAGCAGCAGAGAGACAACTGGTGAGTAGAGACCTGCTTCTGGGGGGGCCGGGAACAGCCCCGCTCTCCTCCGACAATTCCCCCGCAGACCCCGCTCACTGGCAGGTAACGTGGACAGGCCCGCAGCGCTGCGAAAACCCCTCAAGGGCAAAAGGAATTCAACAGAGACGGCGATTTGTTTCTGCTTAAATGGCTGTGAGAGCTAGACTCCTGCCTCTCTCTTGGCCCCTTGGCCTTGAAAAAAAATCAGAGAGTTCAGCTGCCAACAGGGGCCTGGGACAAAGATGGGGAAGGGGGGGATTTACTCAAGGGGATCCGAAATGAGTTAGGACCCTTACCTGCTAGGCGTGAGTGGAAGTTGCCCATATGGTACTGTTTCTAGAATCACAAATATACACCAACACTAAAATGTTTTAAATCTGGGAAAAGAATTAGAGCCCGGAACTCCACGCTTCTAAGCAGGGGAGATGGCTGAGCTAAGAAATCTCAGGACTATGTTCTACTTTGGAAATTAGTATCATAAGCCCCAAAGCCAAAGACTTCATTTTTAAACTGAAATAGTTAAGGATAAAATATCAGCCCTGCCTGGTGTGGCTCAGTGGATTGAGCTCCGGCCTGTGAACCAAAGGGTCGCCGGTTTGGTTCCCAGTCAGGGCACGTGCTGGGGTTGTGAGCCAGGTCCCCAATGGGGGGGGGGGGGGGCTGCGTGAGAGGCAACCACACGTTGATGTTTCTCTCCCTCTCTGTCTCCCTCCCTTCCTCTTTCTCTAAAAATAAATACGTAAAATCTTTTAAAAATAAATAAAATACCAAGTGTTTGGAAGGAGCCACCCAGTGTCTTCAGCCACTGATGACACTGATTAGTAATCTGTGCCACACAGTTTAAGTGTGGGGTTTTATAAATGTGGGGTGCTGACGCCTTCATGAAACCCGAGGCGGGAGTCCCCACCCTGTGCTGTAGAGACGAGTGCACGAGCACACGCCGAGAGTCGGGAGACGGCTCTCCATCGGGAAGACCGGCCGGGCTGGGCAGGCCCCCCGGGAGTGTGGACAGACGCACTCCATCCAAGAAGACTCCCCAAGCGCCGGTCCCGAATAACGCCCCGTTCTACCAACAACCAAGGAAAACCCCGAGACTCTGCGTTCTCCAAACAGGAAAGAAGGCGGATCAACCCGGTGGTCATTAAAGAACCGGTTTCTCATCCAGGGACTGGGAGCTTGGGGCTGAAAAATGAAACTGGCGGACCTTCCCTTACACAGGGGAAAGGGCACGATTCAGAGAATGGGTTTCTAAAGGCGTCCACGTAAACATTTTGGAAACCGAGCCGAGTGGCACCCACAGGTCCGTCTGAGGGAGAAGACGTGGCGTGGACCCTTCGAAGAGTCGGGATGCTGCCTGGCCGTGTCCAGACTTGCTCGCCGATCGGAGGCCGCAGCGTGGGTGTGTGGGGGCCTGGCGCCTGCAGACCCAGAGGCAAAGGCGAGTACCTGGACATACCTTCCTGTCACATCTGAAGATTCCAAACAGGGATGCAAATTTGACTACTATATTTATCAGCCCCTTCGGAGATACTACGCCTTCCTAAGCGGGCCCAAGTGTATCTTTAACAAAGCTCGCCAATTGTTTTCCTAACGAGGCAGCTTGGAGTGCAGGCAGTAGTGTTTATTATAAGCATAAGTGTAAACGGATTAATAGTAGAAAAGGCAAGACCTGGGCCAAGATTAAAAAAAAAGACACCATTGATTGGTAAGCAGTATGGCGAACACAGAAAGTTCAAAGCCAAACTCCGCATTTCTTGACCACTGACAGACCACGTCTACCAGGTTCTGAAATGCCGGCGCTGAAAGCGGAAAAGCCCCGCCCATGAGATGTATGGTGACATGTACACAGTCCTACTAGAAACATAAGAAACTGATTTTCTAAAGCCTCTGAGTCAAAGCTTTCAGAAGATCACGGCCTATTATTATACAATACAGAAATCACAATTCAAGTCAAGAATAGGGAGGGAATCAAGGTCATTTGGGTGGTTCCATGCCAATTACCATCCAACGCAAGTGCCAACAAATGGGTATTTTTGACGACAGCGCTGTGAGCGTTGTGCAGTTGTTTTTTCAAATGACAGCACAGCATGGGTAATGCAGTATTCATGGCCATCGTCCCTAAGAACAGACAGGCTACGTTATTGGGCAACAGTAGCCGACTCAGGGGACTCCTGGACACTGCCAATGATGTGACAGCAAAGAGCAATGGACCAGGAGAAGGTGGGCAATGCAGAAAGGAAGCCACAGACCCCAGTGGCCTTTTGTTACAGCTGGGTCGCAACCAAGTCTGCAATATTAAAGGCCGTCCCATGATTCCCCCGTGGTTGGCAACGCTTCCGGTACCCCACGCCCCCTGGTTCCCCTACTTCAATACCCAACGTGCATGCTCTGTGGAACTAGGAACAGAAATAGAAGGTTCTTAAAAGCTGCAGAATAAAGAGGGTACCTCCCCCAAAGCCCAGCTTCAAAGACGGAGATTTTGACAAAAGCCACGTTGCGAATCTTGGAGGCAAGAGAAAGTGTGAAGGTGCCGGTTATCTCAAAGCGTGCCTGCACACATCAGCCCCCGGCTGCATCCATGGCTCTTTGTTTTACCCCAAAAGACACTCACTGTCTGTCTGTGTTCTCAACACCGCATTCCACCTGTGCCACTACCAACTGCATCACTAGACCACAGACAGGCACCAGAGAGAGTCCGGCCCCCGATTTCTGCTTATACAAGCTTTTCCTGCGGAGCCCATAAACAAGATGAGTCTCTTCCCATCAGATACAGGGCCAAAAACTGCTCCTCAATGCCATACACATGTTAGCAAAATCTGGAGACAAATACCCCCTCATTCCCCGGGAAAATGAGGAGAGTGCTGTGATCCGGAATAGTAGGCCTGCTTGGTCTAAGGGACCAGCTAAGAGATGCAATCACAATTCATTTTCACTATTTTGCTTTTTACAAATGGTAAGTTCACCTGCTTTCTGAACAAGAAAGGAACTCACGTAATGATTCACTAGACACGAGACAAATTTTGAAAATACATACCCGATGGCCTTAGCACAGACTTATTCTTAGCTGGCTCTATGAACAGCACAAAGTCAAGTGTATATTCCGTGCAATTTCAGGTGGCTGAAAAGAAGCTATTTACCAGCGATCTCAACATTCTGGAAGGAACACAGGTGAGCTGGACCACGCTCAGAGCAGCAGACACAAGATGATATGGACACTAGTACATTCTGGGAGCAATACCGAAGGACCCGGGGTGGGGGGGTGTGGTCCAGAAAAGGCTGAGGGAGTAAACAGTGGTTGGCTATGGAGAGAGACCAGAGTTGTTCTATGTGGTCCCAAGGGTGCGAACGTCAGTATTAGGGAGAACTTTCTGTCGGTCACGTGCAGAGAGGGGATGTCACGCGTTCCCACTCCACGGAGGTGCTGGGGCAGAGGCTGGAGCCGCATCCCGCGGCTGCTGAGCGAGAGGTTTCAGCACCTGCTGCAGGGCGCGATGGTTCACACGCACACAGTCCCTTTCCGAGTCCCGCAGTCTGCGACCTTGTGGCCCACTCACCTCGCGTCCGCAGCGGCGGCCCCTCCAGGTCCGGGTTGAGGCACACGGGCACGTTGCACTGGCGCTTCCCGGGCTGTATCTGCTCTGTGGACAAATGGGGCACTCCGTGTTCAACGTGGCCAACTGGGCACAGCTCACCATGCAAAGAATTCAACCATAATCTCCTGGGGCCGTTTTTTGGCCATTGTCATTGGTGATTATTCCCATTTCTAGGAAACATCCTACTTTCCAGGGCAGGGCTGGTTGGGGTTTCACTACAAACCTGCCCTTCAGGGATATAAAATGCAAGTAAAGGCAGAAGAGCCTCTAGAGTCATCCAAAATTCGTCCAGACCCCCCCACAAAACTCAAATCCTGTGTCTCTTGGTATAAAATGAAAAATATCAAAGCCCGATGGCCCAGCCATAAAACCAATGTTTTATGCAAATCAGTAAATACGTAAGTGATCGTTTGGGGCACTGGCCGAAATGGTCACTCAGAAACCATGTGGAACTGGTAGCAGGGAAATGACGGGCGGTTGGCTGAGGCTGAGAAGCAGGAACAAGGGGGCGGGGGCAGAAATGGAGGAGCGGCGCTCCAGACACATTTGTTTTGCATGAAAAATGAAGCAAAGACACGAGCCATGAGATCGCAGGGGCGGACGGAGGAGAGGCAGGCGCCGTGTGAGCGAGCAGGCGCGTGCTTCAGTGCCTCGGTCATGGCCCTCGCTGTTGGCCACCTGCCTCCGTGTGGCTATGCACATGACCAGATTTGTCCTTTTGGAGACTAGGGAGTCACTGCATCAGCACACGTGGTATGAAGTGACATGCCACTTAACGATAAACTGCACATTCATCGACTCTCCTCTGGTCCCAGATTAGGGGAGGACTTTTTACGGCACTAACAAAAACAAGAATGCTGAGATGATGCCCTAGTGGGATGAGGTGACTAGAGAACCAACCTGGAGGATGGAAAACAAGAACGGGAAAACTCAGGTGAAAGAAATACGACAACACGTAAGTGGCAAGTATGAACCGAGAAACCAGAATGACGTGAACAAGGCCAAGCTGGTTGAGAAGTGAAAAATTCAGTTAAATGGGTTATTTGGCATCATGTAGACTTTTTTAACAACTTAATTTATGTTTAGACAGAGGGGAAGGGAGGGAGAAAGAGAGAGGGATACATCAATGTGTGGTTGCCTCTGATGTACCCACTACTGGGGACCTGGCCCGCAACCCAAGCATGTGCCCTAATCTGGGAATCGAACCTGTGACCCTTTGGTTTGCAGGCCGGGGCTCAATCCACTGAGCCACACCAGCCAGGGTAGGGGGGTTTTTTTTGTTGTTGTTGTTGTTTAAGATTTTATTCACTCATTTTTAGAGAGGGAAGGGAGGGAGAAAGAGAGAGAGAGAGACATCAATGTGTGGTTGCTGGGGGTCATGGCCTGTAACCCAGGCATGTATCCTGACTGGGAATCGAACCTGCAACACTTTGGTTCGCAGCCTGCGCTCAATCCACTGAGCTACACCAGGCAGGCCGAGGGCAGGTTTTTTAAGATTGAAATTTAGATGGGAAATTGAGCTCTCTTTGCCTTTTTATCTCTGCTGGGCCCATCACACCGGGCTGTAATTATAGCCAGAATCTAGTTGGTTGGCTTAAGCTGAGCTACTCGCTATAGAAAATAGCAGAATGATCAACTGCTCTGTAGAGCCCCCAGGTCAACCTAACAAAAGCTGGGCACTTAGTTATTAAAGGGCGAACCGAACAGTGGCTTTCCTTCTAGGTTCCTTACACAACTTCATCTCAGTAAAGAGAGAAACACAGTCGTCCACTTTGGTGTGGACAGAAAGGCTTCACCCAAACTCTCGAGGCTGGTTACCCAGTGTCTTTCTCCTTGCCTCTCTTGCTTGCTGGCTTTTGGCCATGTCATTACGCACTACCCCCCGTCACTAAAAAGAAAGATAAAATGCTAAACCTTTAACACGTTAACAACCCTTACAAAGGTCAGGAGAGCTGAACTACTTGTTAAATGCAGGGTTGTGTATAGTGTGTGGGACTTCGTTATCTAGACCAGCTTTTTCTTGTTTAAGAAGAAGGTGAAAGGGTGGGAATAAGTTGGCATGTACATAACTCTTAGGGTTTTGAAAAATATCAATATCTAAAGGTTTTGGTGTTGTGAGCATTCTAATTCCTGGTCCTAAGGAAGGATAGTAAAATAATCTCATACAACTGTAGCAAGAAAGTACTAATCAAGATACTAAATTAGCTCAATCCAAGTACTGGCCCCCAGATCAGAGCAATATAAACCCTGATATTTTTTTAGTGCATGCATGTTGCAAAGTACTTTCATATGTATAATCTTGTAACCCAAATGACCCATTTAATTAAAAAATAAAAGAAAACGCAGACACTCAAAAGAGCAGGATCGGGGCAGGAACTCCTGGCTGCACAAAGTGGCAGGAGTGCGGAGAGAACGTGGTGACAAAGTGAGGAAAATGCAGGGTGGCCGCCGGGTGAAGTGGACGCGCCACAGCCAGAGGCTGGGTGCACTTCCACCGAATGGGCATGAGGGGGCGCTGCTGCAGCATAGGGACCCTGCTGACCCACACACTGGGCTCACATTCCGGCACCTACCCTCGGATGGCAACACCACTCAGCTGCCATTGGTTACTACTATCATTGTTAAGCCCCTTCTGTGAGGTACTTTATGGTTTATAAAACAGAGAATATTGATGACCTGGTGTTTTGGTTTATATTTTTAATTCACATCATGAAATCATAGATCCATTCCCTCCTGTATGCATTTGCATCATTTAACTCCCAGGTAAATAACCTAATATTTGCAATCTGGGTCTTGGCGGGGGGAAAGGGTTGGACCAGCCTGGGTGGTGGCTCTGGAACATTTGGAAAGTTTAAAAACACTTATTCATTATCCTAGGGTTTCTGTTTTATAAAACTGTTTGAACCACCCAGCACAAGAGGAAGTCTACTCCTTAGCAAGGGGGCCCAGGGGACCCGAGAAAGTGGTGTTAGCTGATCGGGAAGGTAGAACAAGCTTGACCCACCAGTGTCCCAGTTGCTGATGGTACGGGGGGCGCTAGACTGATGTTCCAGCTGCCGCTTCATTAACTGGCTCATTGTCAGAGCTCCCAGGGATCCCCTTTTCATCTGCCTATACTGAGCTACATGGAGGAAACAAGGAGAGGATTACTGGGGAGGATCAGTCTGCCGGCACACAAAGCCCCTACACACCCATATAGAATCTTAACCGAATCTTCGGCGGCCGTTCGCAGTTGTTGGGTGACTCGTGTGCTCTCGTCCAAACGAGAGACGGAGGCGCTACGCTATTCCGCTGCCTTCCTCCACTTGGTAAAGGGAGTAACGGTGCCTACGCACACTTAGCTGTAGACTCTAGATGTGTACCCCACAAGGTGACTACTGTCATTAACTTTTTATTGGTAAACTCTGCCACGGTCCAAAAAGGATTGTAAGACAGATACAGTACGCTGTGAATTTATAGCTCAACTCGCTTTCACGGAGCTCGTGCATAAACAGGTTCCGTATCCGTTGCACCCCCGGGTGTCCTGTGCGTGCATGTGTGCATGTGTGCATGTGCTCATGTGTATTTTGGAGTAGGACGGCACACACCAGCCCCAATTTTTAGAGAGAAGTTGAAGCAAATGAAATTCTGCTACTTGGAACCGACCAGCAAATGATGCGGTCGTAAGACAAAAACACGCTGTTTTCAATCTTGGGGTGAGCCTCTGCCTACGTTCCCAACGCGTGAATCAAACAGCATTCCGCACGCATTTTCTAGTACACATCTTTGTTTCAGAAAACAGCGGCAACGCTTTCATCCTGCTGTTAGGCATTGACAAATATCCCACCAACGAAAGGCCAAGTTATAAGCATTTCCAAACCAGAAAAACAATGAGGAGCACTTCTGCCGGGAGACTGCTGAGCGAAAGCCACCTGCCTCCTGCTCCCCTTCTCCTCTGCGAGCGGTGCCCCCCGTCCCTGCCACGAGCCCCATGAGAAAGGCAGAGCGTCAGTCCTGTGCTTTTCCACACGATCCCAAACACCAGCACATTTGAGAACTGGGGGTCATTCCCTCTCTCATCAGGACAATCCCAGCAATGGAAGCTCTGCACGACATGACCTAGAAGGCGATGGCAGGAGCTGGGAGGACTATCTGGCCCCCAGGAAGCCTTGAAGGTGACACACAGGTTTGGCAGTCATGGTGCCAAGGCAGCAACTCGGTGTGATGTGAAACCAGTGACAGCAACATTGTTTAATGTAATTAGCATGCTGTTGGATTCACGGTGGTCACGGCATGCTCCGCTACAAAATAATCCGCTAATAAACAGATGAAAAGAGAGGGACAGGATAGGAGTTCTTGTGTCCTGGGATCCATGTTAACAGAATCCGAGGAAATGACTATGTAAACTAATATGAAAAACCTCTGACTCTTCTGGTTGATCAGAAATTTTATGACTCACTTTAAAAGTACAGCTTCTACCCTGGCTGGCGTAGCTCAGTGGATTGAGCGCGGGCTTTGAACCAAAGTGTCTCAGGTTCGATCCCCAGTCAGGGCACATACCTGGGTTGCAGGCCACGGCCCCCAGCAACCGCACACTGATGTTTCTTTCTCTTTCTCTCTCTCTCCCCCCCCCTCTAAAAATAAATAAATAAAATCTTTTTAAAAAGTACAGCTTCTTTAAAATGCAAAAGTGAAAATCTCTTTAGAAGGTGTAACAAATTTAAAAATTATCAACAAAGAGAAAAAGGATTTAAAACCTCTGGTGATTGACTAACTTCTCTAATCCTCTGTTGTTTTTAAAGCCAATGGCATTCCCTGGGAATAAGGCCCCTTCGTGTTTAGTTCAGGGTGCGAGACGCCCGGCATGGTGCCTCCGAGAACGCACTGCCAAGAGCCAGCTGATGCGCGGTTTCAGCGAAGAGGAGGAGGGAGGCAGAAACCCGACAATGCGCCGTGCTAAATCCACGCGGGCTTTTAACGGGAAAAACACACCAAAAAAGCTGCCTCTGATGTCTTTTATCTCAGCACCTGGCTCTCGTGTTTCCCTTAGAGATTTTGTAAAACTGATCGTTGGAGCTTTTTTTTTTTAATAAAACTGAGTTGGAGAAAAAAATAAGATACCAGCTTTGAGCCTGGAGAAGTGACAGACAGTCCACCTGTGCGAGAGCTGGTCTGACCGACTGTGTCCCGCTAGCCCAGAGCCTACGTGGCCTTCTTTTGGACAGACCTTGAAAACGTTTATTCAAAACCAAAGACGATGACAAAGAAGAACAGAGAGAGATGTTGGGGGTGTCCCGGATTTCAAGTGGGTGCGCGCCACTGGGGCCGTCTGCACTAACAGGCGAACACGCGCTGGTTTACGGGAACAAGCCGTTTAACCACCGGACCATGGTGCCTGCTCATTCCCTCCGCTGCGGACAGTGTTCCGTGACAAAAGCAAACACACAAACAAACAAAAAGGTGAAATGTGTCCAGCTAACAGGAATAAATAAATAAACAAATCCATAAGGGAAGCCTTATGGATTCCCTCAGTCATGTTCCGAGGGTTATGACACAGTGGCTGCTTTTATTCTATGATGTGTTTAACTAGCACTGAACTCAAACTGGCTTAATCACCCTCTCCCCCATTGTATCCAACTTGGGATTCTAACTAGAATTCACTTTTTTTAGGTAACGCAGGCAAATTGGGAGGAGAAAATATGCTTTTGTGATTTTTGTGTGTAGACTTAAAAGTGGGTATTATATCAGGTTATCAAACAGATTGTTTTCTGATCAAAAAAAGACCAACCAGATTCAGAACTAACCGTTCTTTGTGACCAAAGGGGCAAATGACAATCACTTGGAGACTCTCAGAGCGCCTGCGATCTCCATCGTAACTGAACCGGAATTACTCTAAGGCCACGTGGTATGCTAAAGAGACCATGGACTTACGGAGTCAGACAGACCTGGCATCAGTTCCTGTCTCTCCCACTTAGTGGTAGCAGCTGTGTGACCTCAGGCAAGCCATGAGATCTCTGCAACTCTGTGTCCTCACCTGCAAATGAGGCCGGCAACACCTGCCATGCAGTGCTAACAGAAGGACTGAACGAGGTAACACCGTGTGTCAACTGCTTAGCGTGGTGCTTGGCACATGACGGATGTCAAATCAATGGTGGTTCTTACTACTGTTATGACCGTAAACTCCTTGAGAAGAGGGGTGTCTTGTCTTATTTATTCCCATTACATCCCCAATGCCACGCCTAGTGCCTGGCACCCAGCAGACACTTAATAAACAGTGGCTGAATGAATGAACGCATGAATGAATGAACAATGAAGATGAGAAAGTCATTCCGTACTACCAGTGCAGCATGTAAGATCTTGATCTGGTTTTTTCAGAATCCTCCTCATTTCGAGGGAGTCAAGTGAAAATGGGCCAGCTCCTCGGGCAGCGTCTCCACGGGACCTGTGTCAAGGGTTTGCAGAGCGTGCCCCTCTGTTTGCACCTGATTCCTGCAGACGATTTCCTATTCCAGAGTGTCCTCATCGCCCCCACTGAGCCGGGGGGTGGGGGGGACACCCTCATCTTCACCTCAGTGGGACTCACGCTCCTCAGGACAAAATCTAGGGCCCAGCGACAGAAGGCGGTTTCCAAACAGTCGCCTCTTAGAGATCCTACAAAATGTCAGGCCATTTCAATTTTCTGATCCAAAGGGGCTTGATGTAACTACGATGTCGGAATCCTGAGATACCAGATGCATTTATTTTATAATAACGGAGATAAAGTTTTGTCAGTGAGGAAGGTGACTCAAATTAAAGGGATCCGTGTAAAATTCTGCCATAGGCATGCTTTTCACTTGCCCCAAACCAGCTCCATGAGGTATGGCTAGGCTGGTAATATGTAATTAGTATTTTATTGAGTGACACACTGAAGTGATTGTTCTTTAACAAATTAGGGTTCTTGGCCTGTCGGTAACTATAGCGATTCATCAAACACTTGAGATATCAACGAAGGCCGGCCTATGCCTCAGGGTCTCTGAGACCGTACAAGATAGTGTCACCTAGGAAGCTAACACATTAAAAGAAGAAAAAAAAATACCAGGAGTATGAACAATGAGCATAATGCAGCAGGTAACGTCCCACAGTCGATGCACGAGGAGCCTTACTTGATATGGACGAGTGGCTGCTTGTCTCCGGCACGCCTGCTTCCAACGTGGGGGCGGACGAGGACTCGCGCGGCATTTCCAGGGCGGAGAGTCCTTTAGCAGAGGGCTCTACAAACACACGCATGACTTAGTGCTCGGGGCACTCCTTTAAAATGAACATTATTGAAAACTCTAGAAGCTCGTCTCTACCTTGTCCCCCCTTGCCTAACACAGGCTTTTATACCCATTACCCACCATCCTTGGCTTTCCCACCCTGCTAGTTACGCGAATGGAATTACACAGAGAGCCGTCTCAGGGTTTCGCGCTGGGCTGCTCACACGTCGCTCCCCGCCTCTGGGACGCGCCCTCAGAGACTAAGGCCAGCACAGTGACTGGACGAAGGCTCACGTGCTCACACCGCCTGCCCCCAGCAGGTCCCTGACCCTCCTCCCGAATTTCTTTTCATCCAATACCTAAAGACGCTTACACTTCATTCCACCCATGTCATTCCACCCGCTCATCATGTACACCTCAATGTACACAGAAAATTCCTCCCCCAGGAAGGCATTTAGGGCTCCTCCCCCCCAAAAAATACAAACAAAAACAAGGGGCCAGGTGCCGCTGTCATGGAATCCCAGAGCACCCTGGCCTTAATCTCTCCCTAGCCTAACACACTCTGGTGTAATTTCCTGTTTACTTGCCTATAACTTCGCTAAAGCATAAGTCATTTAAGAACAGGGGCTGTATGGAATGTGAAATAAATACTGTTCAAGGAATGGAAGCGGCCACTGCGGCCGAGCAGAAGACAAAGGAAGGAGCGGAGCAAAATAAAGCCAGAGAGCGGGAGAGAATGAGGACCACGCGCAGCGCTCCGGGAACTCAGGGACTCGAGCTTTCACCGCGGAAGAAATGGGGAGCCCGTGGAGGGTCTGAAGCAGAGGAACAACATGATCTCATGTGTTAAAGGGCCAGTCTGGCTGCTACGCTGGGAAGACACAAAGTCAGTAAGAGCAGAAGACAGGGGTCTAGTGAGTTGGCTATGGCAGTGACCCAGGTAGACATGAACGTGGCTCCGATCAAGGTAGAGAGCCAGGGAGGCAGTGAGAAGGGGCCACATTCTGGATATGGTGAGAAGGTGGCCAGATACAACAGAAGATGCCCCGTTAAAATTTATTTCAGATGAACCACAGATAAGTTTTTAGTATGAGCATGATGCACCATGCACTATTGGGGAGATTGGGCCCCAATACTTTACTCTTCCCTGAATCCATGCCATCTGCCACGCAGCTTTGAAGTGCCTCCCACTAAAAAGGTAGAGTGTGGTCCCCTCCTGACTGCGGGCTCAGCCATGTGGTTTTCTCAGCTAACCGAATGTTTGCAGGCTTAACGTGACCAAAGGCCTGCAAAGTGCCCATGCAATAGGGCTTGCTCTCCTGTGCCTCTCACATCACCAGGAGCATATTCCTGGGGGGAAGGGGGCTGAAGGGGACAGTGAGGAGAAGGAAGATGCCTACCCCCACCCCACCCAAGGGCACAGGGCTGTGGGGAAGCCCGTGTCCTCGGGGACAGCTGGGTTTCCACCAGCCCTCCCACGAGGAGGCAGAGGAAACGGTCAGGGGAAGGAGAGTACGTAGGGGATTTTGCTCACGAGGGACCATGAACTTCTTCCAACCGAGGTAGGGCTGCAGAGATCGGAATACAGGAGGAGAAAGATCCGGAAGAGCAGATGGTCAAGGCCTCACGGGAATCAGAGTGAGGGAGAGGAAGGGTGGCCTGGGGCCCCTTTCTGGGACTGATGCGCACGGAGAGGAAGCACACAGTGAGACTGGACCTGGTGGACTCGAGGCGGTCAGCAGAGGCCAGGCTGCACACGTGGAGGGGCACAGAGTGGAGGGGCAGGTGTCTGGGCCTCCCCGGACTCCAGCTGACAGAGGTGAGAAATTCTGGGGAAGCCGAGTCCTACTCTGGGCGCACGGGTCTCCTGCCCACACCCGGCAAGGACGGGCAGGAGACCTGTAGGTCTGCAAGAGCTGCGACACTACACAAACTTCTCATGACTGGACCGCATATATTATAAAGAGTTCAAGGACATGTTGTTATCATCGTCAGAGACCTTCCTCTTGTTCTAGTAACAAGCATGTTAATATAAAACCAATTTCCTCCCTGGTTTCCTTCCTCTATCGATATACAGAAGTTCTCCTGGCTCCAAACAGTAAAAGAGAATCCCAGTTTCCCTAGAAACCCTCTTAAACTTTCTCGTTATTACCGGGATCTTTTTCCTCCCCCTGCCTGGCCGGAGCATGACCTCGTACACACACACACACACGAATGTCCGCTCCACAGGTTTTTAGAGCCCCTTTGAGGTGCCCGGCTCTGTCCCACAAGGTCGAGAACAGCTAGAAACCTCCAGAAATACCCGGGCAAAGGAAGGAGCTGAGCCCTTTCTCTCAGGAGTGGCTTTTGCGTGGGGCAGTGGGAGAAGCGGGACTAGAACCGAGAGACGGTCCTGGTGCTGCCACTGCCTGGCGAGGGACCTGGGGCGAGGCACATCACCTCCTCGGTGCCAGGGCCCTCTTCTGGACAATGCGGTCTCTGAGCTCCTTGCCAGTTCTCAGTGCTAGAGTCTCTGACGCTAATACAATAATCATCCCTAACCCATCCCGTGGTTTTGAAGTCCCACTCTCTTTCTCAGATCTGAGCTGAGAGGTGACAAGTGCGTGATCAAGTGCTAGGGGAACACGGCCGAAGACCGTGTTTGGGGATGAGCTGGACGTCCGGCCCGCCAGGTCTGCAAGTCCTCTTTCTTAGAAATGGCACCTCCAAGGAGATGCAAGCAATGGCGCTGGAGGCGGGAAACCCACGTGCTGGGGGACGACTTCACCACCAAGTGGTGTGACCGGGTGACCGGGCCCTCAGCCATTAACTGCGTAACTAGGCTTTTTTGTCGTGGTGGTTCCTGGGGGCACGCGTGTCCACCACATGGCTGACACTGGCTAAAATGTGCGATCGGCTGTGGCCCTCAATGATTACACGGTCAGTTCTTAATTACTCTAAGCGCCCTGCTTCACTCTAGCCCGTCCGGACTGTTCCTGTGTCGGACTCTATCACGGCTCACTACAGTAGACAGCAAGGAGAAGAAAGCAAAGAGAGTTCACATGAATGACTTCGGCTGATAGAGGAAGGCTAAAATGAGATTGGGAATATCTTGGTATGAATGAACCACGGCCTCGTGCTGCCCAGGATGGTCAGGGATTTGAAAACAATAGATACAGACACATCTATAGAGCCAGTAGAACTGCATCTGAATCCAATGCGTGCAACGAGGCAGGAGGGATCTGGGGTGATCATGGAGCAATTATAATGTCACTTCCTGACATTATAAGACTGAGAATTTATGCAGAGTCAGCACCAAGGCCCTAGCATGTAAGATGCACAAACTCGGATGGAAGGCCGGGAGGCAGGAGAGGCGGGGAGCGGGCTTACCTGGCTCTTTCTGTTCCCCCAGTTTGTCCGGGATGTTGAAGGAGATGTCCAGGTACTCCCTCTGGATGGCGCTCACCGCGATCTTCCTCTGCTTCCGCTGCCTGGGGACGATCTGAATCTTGAACTCGGATTCCTCAGCTCCCTCCTCCTCGGCCTTCCTCTCGGGGTTCTGTTCTGTGTCCGACTCAGCACTGGTGTCGGGCTTCTCACTGTCCATTGGATTCTCGGCATCTTTAGGGACTTTGAGGAGGACGGCTTTGGCCCCTGAACCTGGCATCAGCCCACCCAGCATCTCTTCCTCGATGTCAGCCTCGAGGTGGTCGTCCGGTGATATCTCGGGGAGAGCACACGACTTCTGAAGGAGGTCGCGTTTCTGTTTGAGCGTCAGCGGGCTGCCACAAGGCAACTCCTGCAGCGCCCCCGGCTTGGAGAACTCCGCCGAGTCCGGGGGGTCTTGCAGGGCCCTGAGGCTGGAGTCCTCGTTGCCTGCCGACCGGTTGTTTCCTGAGTCCTTTGGGGAGAAGTCTTTGGAACAGTCCTCCACGCTCACGTGCACAAGCGGGGTCGTGCTCAGGCTGAGGACGGACGGGGGGCTGGGGAGGGAGGGCGAGGAGGCGGCATTTCTGCCAGAGGCACCGTCGTTTCCTTGGTCCATGCCCTCCTCCTCGTCGCTCTCCACGATTCGGAGAGGGGGGAGAGGCTCGAACACCAGGGAGTCGCTGTCGGACGTGGAGACCACGGAGTGCTTCTCGGGCCCCGACGCCGAATCTGAGGACAGGTCTATCAGATCCAAGTCCTCCTTGGGAGCAGTCTTGACTGGGGAGTCAACTTTGACCTCAAACGTCTCCATGCAGTTCAGCCGGACTTCGGGTATCACGGGCCGCCGCGTCTCCGGGAAACCTTCCGCGGCAGGGTTCTCGGGCCCCTCGGCCCCGTCGGGCCTGGCAGCCGAGTTCTGGCGGGGGTGTGCGGGGTCGTGCGGTCTGGGCGTGATGTACGCCGCCGGGGCGGGAGGCTTATCTAGGTCACACCGGTCTATGCAGGACTTCCTACGGTGCTCGTCTAATGTAAACAACAGGGAGTCTGCGTTCCCTATATCAAGAGATTTTTGTTTTAAAGAGCGCAGCTTTTTTTTCTGAATGCTTTCTTCTCTCACACAGTGGAGAATGCTGTCTTGTAATGCACCCGATTCTCTATATTCAGCCAGCTCTATTTCACCTGATTAAAACAGAAAAAGCTAGTACTGTTTCACTTGGAGACTTCACCATCCTCTTTCCCCCTCGTACTTGGGCAAACAATGGGCATACGTCACAACCCCAGCGCCACCAGAAGGCCACACTGCCTTTCCGGCCAAGGTTTGGTAAGGTTCGTTCTAATTGCAAAAAAACCAGAAACCTTTGGAATGCCAGAACCCACCATGGCAGTCTAAGACCGTATTTCCAAAAATCGGGCTTCAGGATAATTCCTCAGCTCTGTTCATTTGTACACGGGAGAGGGGACCGCTTTGGGCCGAGGCAGAGCTAGGAAAATGTATTCAAATTGTGTGGAAGGAAAGCAAACATTCTGCAACAAATCAAATCAAGCAATGGCCCTCTCGGACAGTCATGACATTAATGGTGTATCTGTCAATTCACGTATATATATAAATGCGGATGTGTATATATATATACTGTTTGTGCATACATATAGATAAAAATCAACGGTATTAAAATGTGTAGGAACGTAATAAAATTAAGATTTCACCCCAAACAAAACGGTAGAGTACAACATTTCTGCATAAAATGACTAAGAGGAAAAAATTCATACTTCTCTGCACATTCATCTCAACCGGCTGATATTTCACCATTTTGCTGCCGCCTATCCTTTTCAATCTTGCAAAAAAAGTTTGAGACTCTTTATTGCAGGGTCCAGTAGGTGTGTCATGAATATCAGATTCATCAAAAACACTATCTTCTTCTAATTGGGGAGAGAAAGTCAAAATTACACTTAAGAGGTTATTCTCTCTTAGGCTGTGTCTACACAAGCATTTCAGCGAAAGCATTGCACGGAATCACATCTGGGGTGGTTTCTACGCCAGCCCAAGTCCAGCCACGGCTGGGCATTTCACCCAGATCGAATCATCCAGGCGTCGAACAGAGCAACCTGTGACAAGGTTGGCCCTCGTTTTCCACGTGACAATTGGCAGCATTTGCAAGAGAGGCACCTCGATATTCCCAAAGAGACTTCACGCAGAAGATTTCCGGTGCGCTTAAAACCAGATAACACATGCATATCGGGAGCTCGTGCTACTGCTCGACATCCCTGCCTTGGGTGAATTTGTGGGCTACTTTGGCAGAAGAAAATTAAACACAGTGAGTGGCTCTCACTCTTTCCAAAAATATATATGCCTTCCTGGGGTTTGAGAACTGGCATAGACACAGCCTAACAGTACATGCACTTGACACTTTGTGAATGCAAAATACTGTACTCTACATTTGGTAATGAGACACACGACACACAGAAAAAGCTTAGAAAAAGCCACTGGTCATCTCAGAAGCTCCACAGATGATTATGGACTGAAAGAGTAAACAAAGGAAAAGGAAAACAGAAAATAACATTCCCCCCTCGTGAAGACTCTTCTCCCAGGAGTCTGCCGTGTGGTGTGTAACTATTATGAATCCCAGAAAGAATCTTTGACTCATCTCCCTGAGGCTCCATAAACACACTGGCCGCTAGAGCGCCCGTCGAGCTTGTTTCTCTGCCCTCTTCTGTCCCCATTTGGCCACTTTTGAATCAAAGATAAGCCCAAAACTATATCAGTAAGGAAAGGGTTACTACAGGGCCACCCATAAAATTCACTTAATCAGGTGTTCTTCTTTCATGTTTTGGAAAGGCCAAAATCATGTATGGACAAAGCAGCAAGAGGAAAGGCTACTAAAATGCACTTTATAAATATCTCCATCAATGGAATTGACCTACCTACCTACCTACACGCCAAAGTGAGGCTTAGGTGCAATTATGACTATTTACGGCTTCCTGACTATAAGGGGCGGACAGACGCAGAGCTCAGTTTGGTCCCGTCCTGACACACCAGAATCTCCAAGTCAGACATTTGAAACAGATGTTGGGTGAACTAAGAATACTAATCTTTTTGTCAAATAAAAAAATAAATGTTAACAATCACAATGGATACAAAACTCCCAGTGAACTACCACCAAGGTGGGAAAGCCGATCAAATTCCTGTGTTTCTGGGGGCAATGCCGCACAGAGACTCGTTTTATTTTTTATCGCCTTGATAAACATATGCTCCTTTCAAACATACAGCTTTTTGAGGAAATAGTTGTGCAATTTCCATTTCGTGACTTCGATGTCATTCTCAACTGTGCTGATGTACAGAGACAGAGGGACTCCCAGATGGCACCCCGCCCCACGCAGAAAGGTTCATCTGGGAACAGCCCAAATACTGAGCCCACACTGAGGACATCCACAGTGTGACTGAATCTACCAGATGTCCCAGAAACGAGGCCCTAAACTGGCAGGTGGGATATTCTTCAGCAAGGATCTGGTTGGTACCCGGACTAAAACACTTAGGACTCAGAGTTGCATCTGTGGCCAGCCTAGGCCCTGGGACTTCGCAGCAACACACCTACAATGAATGGAACGCTAGCTCCAATCCATCCCATTGAGGTATTCCGGAGCGGCCAACCAAACCACTACACAACGCTATCTAACAGCCCAAAGGGCCGCGGGACGCTTGGCTTTCTCGCTGGGTTGAGCTTGATGATGTCCTTTTCCACGAGTCTAATCACCCCGTGACATGCACTCAAGATACACACGTGGGCTCTTCTGCTCTCCCCTAAAAACTTTCAGGCTACAGTTTTACTCTAAAGTTTTATTCTGTTGCCTCCTCTGTGGAAAAGCTATCAATATCCAAATAAAATCAGTATTAGAAATAACATAAACCTACGCAGCAAAAATATTTCATTGCCATTGCCTTAAATCAATTTCTACTGAGTGAGGCAGCTGGGAAAAAGCACTTCAGCGAATTTAGACTCCACTCTAATCTGAGAGCACAGAGTTCGGGAGCAAACGAGAGACTGACAAAGTCCCGCGGCCCCACTGGGTGCCGAGCAAGGCGCACCTCACAGCCCAAAACCAGGCGTCTCCATCACGTAGGAAAAGGCTTACAAAGGCTCCTTAACCCAACAGCAGACACTTTGTACCAAACACCATCTCTCATAAAATGGACTTCAGAAGCCTATTAATTATTTCTCCCGAATGCTCCTTTTTCAAAAAATGAAGGTAGCAACATTCATGGGAAAGTTGGAAGATCAATGAAGCAGGAAGTGATTTTCTGACTCCAGAATGAAACCTGGGGGTGCTCTTCTAGCTCCCGAGAGAAACACTGTCTAGAAGCGTATTACGCAGTCAAGCTCAGTGCAGCACAGAATCGAGACACGCGAAGTACCTTTCTCCTTTTCGCTGTATCTGCTTATGTTACTGTTGTCGCTGTACAAAGGGCCCGCCGCGGCGTGGGGCTTGCAGCTATGGTACTGCGCATTGAGTGTGTTGACTGTGATGTGAATCAGGTGCAGCAGGACCTTGCTGATGTCACAGTCTCGGTACGGATACTGCACGAGAAAACGTAGGCGGAAAAACGCAGATGGTTATTTGGAAGGGGAAGTTTGCCACTTGAGCTTGCTAGGTATTTTTCTCGGGGTTCCTTTGGGATAAAAAGAAAAATGCAAAAAAGCAAAAACGTAAATTCTTATCATGGTCGTATTCTGAAAAGGGACCATACGCCCCACCTTTTGCCCCAAATGGTGGACAGCAACGCATGCCGGTTTGTAGTTACAATCCCTTTCAGGAAAATTATCTGGCGTGTTTCAAAACATTTGGTGTCTGAGTACAACTTTCAATAGTTTCCTTGTTTTCTGACATAAGAATTAACATATAAAATAGATTCTGGCCGTAAATAGAAGTTGTTGATCAATGTCCTACAGTTCACCTGTTTTTGTTCTGAACATTTTCAAGGCAATCCACTGGGAGAACCTCCATTTCTGTTTCACTCCAATAGTTCCTGCTTCTCAGCACTGACTGCGCATGACAATTCCTCTGGAGGTCAAATTATTGCCCTACAAAACTCTCAGCACAGGTCTCTCGGGGGGCAGGGGGGGGCCTACGGCAGCTCACCTTGTAAAGGATGACGAGCAAGGCCTTCAACCACATCTGCCGGATGTGCGGCTTTAGGGACCAGAGGGAACAACGAGGTGGCTGTTGGAAATAATGCCGGAGTTGAGGACAAGAGCAGTATTTGAGCACCTGAACCACCAAGGGGAGAAGGTGTTTTCCCAAGTTAATGTTATAGTCCATAACCTGAAAGAGGAAAGAAATTAATAACTGAAGGAAAACTATCAAGAATACTTACAAGCCAAAAGAAAAAATCTGAACTATGGAAACAAAGGCAAGACATTTAGCAGGCATCTCACAAAATATAAATAGTGATGGCTAGCAGACATAAAGGGGGACGGTCCAACTCACAAGAAATGTTTAAAAAATTCATATATTAAAAGTTTTCATCTACTTATCTAATTATTTAACTTACCTATTGGATTATCTATTACAATTATCTATTAAACTAGTAACTAGAGTAAAACGTAGAATCCAACAAAACACCTAGTACTGAAAATCCCTTGGAGAAGTGGGCATTCCCAGACCCCACTGCATTACTCAACACGACCTCTCGGGACAGTGACTTAGCACCGCATTCAGGGGTAAGAAAAAGCACACGGCCTCCGACACAGCAGCTAGATATCCCTAAGGAAATCATCAGACAAGCGTGCCAGGACGCATCGCATGCATAAAGATGCTCGGCATTACAGCCACCCTACATTGAAAATGACCTATATGCCCAACAATATGGGACCAGTTAATAAAAGACTGTTTTTATCACAACAGACTAGTATGAAGCCATTAAATAGGATGTGAAACAAACTTATTTACATAATATGAACTGGGTAAGAAATTTTTCAGTTTAAAAAATTAAACATATGTAGGTTAATATGTATAACACGATCATGTTAAAATGGCCATGTATATACATGCCTACATGTGTGTGCATGTATGTGTGTGTGTGCATGTATGTATATGGTGTGTGTGTGTAAATGTGGAGCCAATGGTATACACCAAAATGTTAGTGCTTTGTCAAGGGTTTTTTGGAGATTTGTATTTTAACTTATTGGTTACATTTCTAAAATGAATACGTATAATATGGATTTAGACAGGGAAATGTGAGGAGGGAAGGAAGGGGAGGGGAAGGGAAGGGGGGACGGGAGGGCAGGAGGGGAGGGAGGGGAGGGCAGGGAGGGGAGGGAGGGGAGGGTGTCTGAAACGGAGCGTTCGCTCTTCGTCTCCGACAGCTGCGTGCTCGTGGCGCTCCATCAGGTTACTGGCATCAGCAAGAGACAACCACACACGTATCACTCCCGCTTTGCCTGTCTGTTTTCATTATTGTACAATCTGTTTGTGCTCATTGATAACAGCTACCATCACTGAGTTCCTACCATGAGACAGGCACTCAGCTGGGAGCCTGGCGATATGTTGTCTCTAATCTTTGGGAAAAAGTCTGTTACCCATGAGCAGACAGAGGATGCCCGAGGCCACAGCAGTTAGTAACAGTGGCAGAGCTGAAATGAATATCCATGTCTCTCCAGCCCCGAGTCCTATACCCTTTGCAGGCTGTGCGGCCATTCTGGGGAGTCAGATTTGTAGCACTGGTCAAAGCAGGCACACAAAATACCCTGTAATCCCTTCACGCTGATCTTGGATCCATATCTCAGAGGAATTCCCAGATTCATGGATGAGGTGCACGGACAAGGATGCCCACTGCTGAGCTGACCGGGTCAGCGAGGAGCTGGGAGCAATAGGAGTGCCCATCCCTGGGGGGGTGGGTAGGTGATGCAGGCACATGTACAGCTGGCACATGATACAGCAGTTAGAAGTAGCAGACAAACATGGAATGGCCAGTAATGATAACACAACACGGAGTCAGTTGTAGGACAAATTCAACCCTTTCCTTGAAGCCGGAAAGGCATAGGATGAAAAACAACAAGAGCCGTATGGTGATGAGCAGAGGTAACGCGGGGGTGGGGGAGGGAGAAGAGGGCAGAAGGGGGACAAATGGTGATGGAGGGAGATACGACTTTCAGTGGTAAACACACAACACAATAATCAGATGGTGTGCTATAGAACTGGACACCTTAAACCTATATAATTTTATTAACCAAATGTCACCCTGGTACATTCAGGAAGAATTTAAAAAGGAAAAGAAAAAAACACTCACAAACAAAAGTCCCACACTGTTTATTGTTCCATGAGCAGAGTTTTGGTTTAGGATGGGAAAAAGTTCTGGGATGGATGGAGGTGACGATCACAGCAATGTGTGTGCACTTAATGCCTCTGAATTATACACTTAAAAATGGCTAAAATGGTCAATTTTATGTTATGTATGTTTCCCCCCCCCCAAATAAATCCCAAACTCCCTTTATGACATCAGGTTGCTGCGTTGTGCTCATCTTTGTATCCCCTTCATGTGCCCCTGCCTGAAATAAAGGAACGTGTACAAACCTTTCCACTCAACCAGTGTTGGCTAAATGGAATTCAATTACTCGCTTTCGCTGAAAGCCTAACGGTAGGACTTCTGAAAGCTGTTATCACACTTACTTGGGCAATTCCTGCAATAAATGCATTAAAGCAAGTTGACAGGCGCATTTTTTGAGGCGCAATCATGAAGCAACCTTCCTGCTGGTCATAGCCGAGTAAGACGTACAGGTGCCGCTTGACCGTGTTGAAGGCCTTCGCGCTGCTGATGTCTGACTCGGCACTGCTCTCATCCTTGGCCATGAACTTCATGAGCACTGTGATCAGCTGGTGGACTGTCTGGTGGTCGATCCCCGCATCCTCTGGGAGCAGGTCCTTGATGGTGTTGTCGTTCTCGGGGGACTGTTGCCCTGTCGGTACAAGGAAGGCCATCAGTGGGTGGGTGGTCCCTCCAGACGCAAAGTGACACTAAAACCTCCCTTACTGATAAATCACCATTCTTCTGCCACTAAATATGTAAAGGTTCTTTTCTAGAAAAACTTAAGGGCACAATATGGCCTACTAAGCAAAGCATCAGTCCAAGGAAGTTATTGAATCCATCAACGACCAAGGAATGGGGAGCAATAAGGAAATAGAAATAAAAATGGGGGCACTACACAGCTAGCTTATCTTTGACCAGCAAGATAAACGCCTAAAGAAACTTTGCATTTAGTGCTTTTAAAGAACTTGGCAAAGTTGTATCCTCAGCGATAAAGAGAAGTTTCCCTTCCAGCTTTGTAAAACAAACATGTGAGAATAATCACAGAAAGAAATTCTAAAATCCATTGAGCACAAAAACATCCACTGGGTTATTTTGTTCAACTTCTTATCTCGATTCAGTTATGTTCACAGATCAGCTGGTGAAAAATAAGTTTTCTGTTTCAGATCCTGAGATATTAGCAGTGTGCAGTCTTCCAATGACATAGTCAAAATTATAAATAGCAAATCATAAGCCTTGCTGAATGCAATGAGAAACATCCAGGGAGGGGTGACCACAGACAGAAAGAAAGAAGCATGAACTTTTAAAAACAGAAAAAAAGAAAAAAAAATGCCACATGAAGGTGAGCTGAAAGTTCACATGGAAAGAAAAACATATCTTAGCCCTTCACTTATTCTTAACCGAACAGACAATTATATCCGGGCAGCTCCGCGACACTGACGCTCTCTGCTGCTTTTCAGAGTCCGAAATTACACCCTGCCTCTCTCGTGTTTCTGCCTCTTCTGATCCGGTTCAGTTTAGGACTCCGGGGGAAGGAAGAGTGAGAGTTGCTATGTTTTATTGCTGTTTGGGGGCTTATTCCTGTCCTTCCTTTGACAAGCCGCGTCAGAATCTCTAAACTGAAGACCATCTTTGCCTGGTGGGTTAAGGTAAGCGCATCAGCACCCTCGCCTCTCATCCTGCGGGGAAAAGTTCGGCTAAATGATGACAAGCCTGGGTTACAAACTATTACAAACGAAAGCTTGATCACATTTACTTAAGGATGGTATAAAGGATATACCAAAGCGCTAGGTGGTCATTTATATCCACCGACTTGTCAACCGATTGGGCAAAATCCCGATCTTCCAGCACGCAGCCAAGAGAGGCAAGAGAGGCAATGTTTCTGGAGACGGTGGACATCAGCTGCCTCGAGCCCGAGCGCTCGTCTCGGGAGCAGTGGCACGAAGGCAGCGTCAGGCTCAGGGCTGACTCAGTCAGAACAACACGTAAGGTCAAGAGCAAGGTGGTCTAGTTTCCCCCAGATGACCAGAAGACTGTTGCTCTGTTCACAAGGGGCGCACTGAGAAGGGGAGGTGTGCGATGTGTGAAGAGGCAGCAAAATCAAGTAAGGCAGGGAGCCGCGGACAGTGGGGGAAGCACCTGACCAAGCCACAGGGACCCCGGCACTTGAACCTCTTCTGTCTCAGAGAGTCTGTTCCGAATGGGAAAAATATGTGCAATGTACTTCAGAGAAGTTTTTGCCAAAAAGTATTCAAATAAAACCTAACAATTTGTTTATGATGGTGTTTCATGGGTTAATAAATTAATTGTTAATATTATCATTATTTATCAGCCCTGCATCAGCCATCATAAAAAAATCACCCTATTTCACCAAGAACCCAATAATGTCAAGCGCTGCTGTATGTTACCATGAATGTTTCAAATAGAAGATCAAACCAAAGCCATACCAATGAGATCCTCACAAAACAGAAACGGTGTAGAAAACTACCTTTTGACCTTGAAATATTTCATTTTGATTTCTTTCTCCAGACTCTGACTTTCCAAGCAGAAGAAGACAAGTTACTGCTTTGGGCAGGCCTGGGCCGGGACTGTGGCCAGTGCGGAACTCCAGGCTCCCTGCAGGAGTCACTGCTACCGTAGCGACAAGGGACGGCCGTTCTTACACAGCTTCGTTCCTCAGTTCGTCTGGCCTCTGGGGGCGAGGTCTCGGACAGCACGCCTCACCGCGTCCTGCCAAGTCACCTCCAAGTCCAGAGTGGCCTGACTCCAAAGTCCCAAAGTCCGAAGTGGCATCAAGGAGGGTGGGAGAAGGAGGGGCACCTCTGGTTTTCAGCCCTGGGGAACTGGGGACCTCAACACAGAGGAAAGGGGACTCCCAGCTAAGCCCGACTAGGATAACCTGTTTCACTCTATCCCAATTCAGGTCCAGAAGACAAACCACCAGACTTTCCCCCTTTAAATGTGTCCAAATTCTTCTTCTCCTTGTAAGAAGACACTCATTTGCAGAGTCTGTAACCTTAGCTTTTCCCCATCAAATCACATTTTCTTAATGACTATCATTTCACGGACGCCCTGTCCCCACATTAAATTCTTCGCTGGTCTTCAGTGCTTTCGCGTTAAGTTTGCTGCTTCCCCTTTGCTTTCTCTGCATAACTGACAAAGAATGCGCTTTAGCAAACCATTAAATGGACTGAAAAAGGACTAGTTAATGGGACCTCTTGCATAAAGGGAGGGGGGTTCTCTTTTCTTTCCAATAATTACCACTCCAGCCGTGGGCTTTTGCAAGTCTGTGGCTTGTATATGGTCTTTTTTTTACAATACCATAGGCTTGTGACTGGCCCACTCTTCACTAAGAAAAGTTACCTTAATCAAACATGTAAGAAAAATGAGCTTAGAGAAGTTGGAATATTCTTTATTGATAAAAACACTATTTCATTATCCATAAAGGGTGCAAAATTTCCATTTTAAAACTAAACACCTACAATATTTTCTCTAAGGTGTGGCAATTAAAACACCTTTGAGTTCTCTGAAATTCCTGAGTATCTGTTCTAACTATAGAGATGTAAGGTGTTGAGAGGTTTGGTTTTGTCATTTCTGTAAAGAGAAAGGTAAGCATCTTTAGCACCGTGAGACGGAGCAAGCTACTCCTGCCATGCCTTTGACGTGGGCTGGGCCCACCGCAACCTGCCCACTGAGTGGCAACCACCGACTGACCCTCCAAGGTATCATGCGGTTTTAGTTACTTGGATGATCTGAAACCAGGCAGGATGAGGGTCTGCTTTCCCAGACTTATCTCCTATCCATCCACCCCGAATCCTCACGAGCTGGGCTGCTCCAGGGTCTCAGGATGTCGCCAGCATTTTCCCGCCTTTAGGTCTTTGCTTGTAGTGCTCTCTTCGCCTTGGGGAGTGGTCCTCCATCCCCACCCCCAACTTAACCCTATGGATCTGGTCCCCAGGAGCCACCCTTATTACATGGGCCCACCCTCCCTGCAGCTACTGGATGTGATCCCTACACGCTGTAAACCTCCGAAGACAAAGGAGGAGGGAAGATGGGAGGGAGGAAGGGAAGGATGAAGGGAAGTTTCCTTCAGCGCTTCCTAACTTCCACGTGACAAAGAGCTACTACCCAGGGCAGAGCTTTTTATTCACCAGTTTGCCTAATTCGCCCCGGGACAACCAAGGCGCCTTGAAGGCAAGTGCTGTGTTTCATCTGTTTGTATACCCTTCACAGAAGCTGGAGCCGTGTCTGACACACTGAATTCAAGGAAGTATCTCAGATCTCGTCTTCTCTACAAGAGAAAAACGGATGAAGTCCCGAAACAGTAAGGAAGTTGCTAGGGAAACAGGAGACAATTCCTCTGTTTCAGTCAACTCGCCGACCCCGCACCCAGCCAACAAGGGACAATTAAGCAGAGGAGGAAAGGACCCTTCCGTGAGCTCGCTCTGCATTTGCTCGAGAGAAGCCACGACCCAGCCCTGTAAATGAGGCTGCATCGTTTCTGTAGTTCTAGCTTCGCTGCCTCGTTGGTGTCCCCAGCTCGTGAACTCAGCTTAAAGCTTCACCCACAGCAGGTCTGGTGTGCATGCACACGGCCACAGCAGGGCCATAAAGCTGGGGCCGGCGACTAACTCCATGTCCTCACGCTCCCCGCCCCTGCCTTTGCCTCCTCCTGCCCCAGGCCCTACCATGGTGAGTTCACATCCCGTCCCCCAGTCCAGGTGCGACGTCTCACACCTTGCTTCCCGCTTCACGGCTCTCCCCCCATTGCATTCAATGAGGAACCGCCCTGTAGTACTAACACTTGCACGCTGGGTGAGAGTTCTTATGTGCATACTTGGTCTCTCTTACTTGACTAGAAACAACGTGGGAGCATAAACGTTTTTCATGAATCTTTGCATTCTTCATACTTGCTAGTACAGCAGGTGCTTCGATAGACACTGTCATTTCCCAAAACTAGCATTTCAAACTAGAGCATTCCTACAAAAAAAATTTTAAAAAAACTGTACTGTTTGACTTACTGGATCATGACACTCAATAGGTATTTTGAAGTTAGTGAAAAGATGAATTGTAAACCACCTTTCTAGGATGAAAGAGAGAGAGCAAAGAGAAGCAATCTGGAAGTCTCTAGGCTGGGACACCAAGAGGGAGGCAGGAAAGGTCAGAACGAGTCTCACCAGTGCCACCTAGCATTGGGCACCTGGCACAGGGCACCTTCTCTCTTTGATATCGCCCAAATTCAGACCGAGAGATCATAGGGCTTCTCTATAGGCTGGAGCAGAGCACCCACGTCCCTTTAGGGACTGGGATAGCTCTAGATCTGGGGTGTCTAACCTGCAACCCACGGGTGGCTGTGAATTCAGCCCAACACAAAATCATAAATTTGCTTAAAACATTATGTGTCACAATATATTTAATGTGTGGCCCAAGACAACTCTTCTTCTCCCAGTGCAGTGCAGATGCCAAGAGGTTGGACACCCCTGCCTAGACCAATCTCTGGGTTCCAACTGGAAAGGTCCTTTGGCCTGGATGCCCATGGGCATACTGGATGCGCACTGTGGCAGACCTGAGTGCCCAGGTCAGCTCCATAATGACGCCGTGTCCCCAAGGGTAGGAAGACTCTAAAGCCAATTCATCAAGGGGCCGCTGTAGCAGGAAAAAGAAGATCAAGTCTCCTGCACTCAAGTATCAGTTCTACCCCTACCTAGTTAGTAATGTGGGATCTTCAGCAAATCATCTAAGAAGAATTTCTTAATTCCCCAGGACCTCAGTGCTCCTGTCCATATGTAAAATGGAAAAAAGTAATACTTTACATTTATCCACAGTTGTAAAATTGAACTTGGATGATTTGTGTAAAAACATGCTTTATACATAAATACTATACATAACGTATAGTATCTATACATACGTATTATTACCTACTACTCCTTAATGATTCATTTCAGGAGATGGGGAACAAGATATAATGGAGCTCCCTGTGATCACATGGAGTGGATGCTGTTCATTCAGTATTATGCCATCATAGAACCCCGCGACCGCTGCATTATATTAGTTAATATTCAACAGATGTTCTGAATCACCCAAGACAAAGAATTCCTGGTTCTCACAGCGTTAGGGAAAGTACACTTCATAGCTAATCATCGTTGTGCCAATTTCAGACTAGCAGGTGAAAGTGTGTATTTCACCAAGTGGGATTAGATAAAGGTGTGGCGCCCCTGCGAGCATCGAGCGCACGTGCCTTGCAAGAGAGACCCAGGTGTCTGGGCCTGAGACCCAGATCTGCGTGTTACCAACTAACCCGGGACTCTCGCTCCTTTCTGGGAACTTCCGTTTCCTCTTCTCTAAAATGAGAATATGAACATCCTTCTCATGCTTCCGTTGTGACATTCTGTGAATTTTATATATGTGCACAAGGCCTTTCGTTTGCCTCTCGGGTGCCTCAGAGGAATGCAGATCGTCACTAGTCGTGCACAGTATGCCTTCTATACAAGTGTATTTCCACCGCAAAATTAGCTGCACGTGCTAAGATCAGAGCCATGAACTGTCAATCCAGTGCCCAAAAGTTTGGCCTTAAGCGACAATGAAAGGGCGTCTGCTTTGCTTCTGGCCTAGTCAGTAGGAAGTCTTCACAGGGGAGCTCATGACCTGCGTGAACAACAGTATATTCAAGTAGCAAGTTCTTGAGTTTCCATCCAATGACTGTTTGAAACCAGCCTGCAGTCTTCTGAATACCCTGACACGTCTCTGCTTCCAAGTTAAAACATTCAGTGTCCAATAAATAATAACACAAAAATAGGAAACTGGCTTGAAATTGTCTTATAAGCAATTTATAAGTTTTCAAGTCTAAGCAAGTTTTGTTTCTGGTGGTGTCACGTAAATTATCTTTATACGTAATATGAACAATGCTGTTATTTGCCGCCTTTCTATCTGGTCACTTTTGATGGGACAACCAGATCACTGAAGGCCTTTCTTAACTTGGTCGAGAAACACACGCTCACATTTTCCCAGAGATGTGGGAGGCTGGATTGCCATAGTGAGTAATAACACTACAGACTAGCTTTTCAACTGAGTCTTAAGGCAAAAAGAAAAGATGGGGTCTATAATAGTCTTGCCCGAGTCCCTTCCACCCTTGGGATACGTCAGGATAAAATGCAACCTATCAGGGAACATCAAATGACAGGTACGTCATACCAAGCTGAACGCGAAATCCTCCTTCTCTGAGAGACAGGAATGCGTGCAGAGCTGCAAAGAATTCGGAATGGCTAAGGGGATGGTGAATGATGGTGGTTCGGATGCATCACCTTTGGAAATGCAAATGACATGTGTGTTTCCCCTAGCGCAGAGGTGTATGAACATCATATTTCTATGTGTAAACACACATACAAATATAAGCGCTAGGTCTGGTGCTAGTCATTCTGGCTCTTTGGGGAAAAGCACACACTCAGGTGAGGTGAAGCTTCTTACTGGACCGAAAGTTAACAGGATCGAAGTCATCTGCCAACAGTGGAACCAAGGACTGCTATCTGAGGGGCTCAAATGCGTGAGCGTCTGGGGAAAGGCCCTGGAGCCTGCGAATCCTAGACACGTCCCTCTGGTCTGTGCCGGGACCACCTGGGCCAGACGGTTGCACGCAGCCCTTCGGGTCAGAGGTACCCACCTGGTGTCTGTTCGGGTGTCCCACCGAGAGCTGGAGCAGACTGCTCATGCCTGGTCAGCCTCATGGCTTAAAAATCAATCAACAACAACTCTATTTAAATAAGCATTAAAACAACTTGAGCCTAGAAAATATACTCAGTGCTAACTGCATGGGATAGCGGGAGCAAGTTTAGCTTTCCTATCCGTAATTAACTTCACATAAAAGATGTTTACGTCACAAAAGGTTGGGGGTTTCAGCTGAATCTCAAGAACATCCTTCCATGTTACTTTAATTCTTAAGCTTCAACATTGCCACGTGAATCAATTAACAAGAAATAACAATAAATACACCTTATATCCCAAACTGATCGGTCAGGTACTAAAAGAGCTGGGAAATCCTTCTAGAAGCTGGAATGTATTGGGTCTAGGTGTTGGTGTCTAGGACCTCATTCGGTTTCAGCGGGGCCTCACATTACTCCAGGATATTGTTAAACGGGCACCTGTGGTTACCTTTGCCCTCTGAAACAAACTGCATTATTGATTGCTTAGAGGGCTTGTATGGATTCTTTCAGAGTTCAACGTACCACATTTCCTTGGCTTGTCGAAAAATACAGAAAATGCAATAAATTAAATCAAATCATGTTTATGATTAAAAATGGTTATGTTACATAAGGCTGTCTTCTAATGAATGCCAATGAAAAAGCAAACTTTTCAGCTTCTGACAGGACAAGAAATATGCTTTTTTAAAGATTTTATTTATTTATTTTTAGAAAGAGGAAGGGAGGGAGAAAGTGAGGGAGAGAAACAACAATGTGTGGGAGAAACATCCATCGGCTGCCTCTCGCATGCTCCCAACTGGGGCCCAGGCTGCAACCCAGACATGTGCCCTGACTGGGAATCGAACCAGCGGCCTTTTGGTTCACTCAATCCCCTGAGCCACCCCAGCCAGGGCACAAGAAATATGTTTTATGGTGCTATTTTATTAACTTTATAGCAGTTACAAATTAAATAAATTCACTTAATAAATTATATAAGTTAATAATATATTTATATCCATTCACTAATATGGTGATTTAGTTATGAATTTTTAATTATTTCTCATTCATGAGCCATTGTTAATCATGAGAGTTCATCCAGTGATTTGGTAATGTCAGGAAAATTTTTTTCTCTTTAAAAGTGAAATACAAAGAAAGTCCTGTAAAAATCAAGTATATATGGTCTTTTTACTAAGTTGGCAATGAAGATTGTTTTAGTTTTACCTGGCGAAGTTGGGCAGAATTCAACTTCTCATCCTGACTTATGTTTTTCAAAAGCCAACATTCGTATCAGTTAGTCTGGGAGCTGGTTTGGCTGCCTCTATTGTGCATCAAGTGACAATCGTCAAAGTCTCTTCCAGAAAACTCTTAGGTTACCTGGCTGGAGCAAACCTGCACATCTGTGGACTCAGGAGCAAATGCTCTCCTTTCACGCCAGGCATCAATGGATTTTGCTTCCTTGCACATTTTAAAACCATCTACTGCTGGACCCAGGCTTTACTTCACCCCAAAACTAGAAAAAGCCACCCAGGGCACTAACACCCCTGGGGTGGCCCTCTGGGGAATCTGACGGCCGAGCTGTTTGCTAAATAAATACGCTACTCTGAACATTCGACGGGATGAGTCAGCCTCGGGAAGACATTCAACAGGCTTAAAGGAAGGACGAAAAAAGATACTCAACGAATTTTGGAGGTTAGGGTCTCGGGGAGGGAGAGCGCCCTCTTGGACTCGGCGGGCCCCTTCACGCTGTCCCGCAGGGAGCGCACGCTCTTCTGCCGGTTCCTGGCGAAGCGCGCGCGCTTGATCTTCCACAGCGCCGCGTCACTGAGGTTGGCCACGTTGGTCCGCACGGCGGTGATGGCTGCGCGGGAGGAACTGGGGGTTAGGCTCCCGAACTGGCACGCCAGGCCGCTGGCTTGCAACCACCCGCCTGCGTCCATTTGCAGGATTAAAGACCGTCTTTCGTGGACACGCAACTCATTCACCTTCCTCTCTCGGGAAGTTTTATATTAAACATCAGGACTATTGCCCATCATAACTATTGCCCATCATGACTATCATCTAAATACGATGAAATGATCTCATTTTGTTGTCACTGGATAACTGGTGACCGAAGCTTTTCCCCCATCAACTCAGGGCTGTCGGTAACTGAGGAATGAGCAAGCAAGCCAGAGCGGATTTTCAAGGGGCGAATGTATCTCACCAGCCTGCTCACAAACATTACAAACACGATGCCTGAATAATAGTTAAGGGGCACACGTGTGTGTCACAGACGGTTCTCACAAGTCCTCAAAGAAACGAGAAGAATCACGATTTCGGAATGCCAGCACATAGTTAACCTGCAGGTGACGGCAGTGGATACTCAACAAACATTCCGCACATGGAGCGCCGGAAGTCAAGGCGTCCTCCGTGATCGGAACTGAAACCGCATGCAGAGCACCCTCTGCCCACGTCAAGCACGGGCCTGGGAACTGCCACCCTTGAAAGCAAGTTCTTAGTTTTGCTTACTTGTAGGAAAAGGAAATTCTTTATTGCAATCCAAATGCAGCTGAGCTTCCAAAGAAAGCGTCTCAAATCTATTGACAAAGAACTCCCAGCTCAAAGCAGGAATGTCTTGCTTAAGGAAATGCAGGAGCAAAAGCTTGCTCAGTATCGTGGGCCGGTCTTTCACCACAGTGTCAAACTGGAAGTCGAGACAGAGGCACAGACCCTGCAGGCGAGGGGGAAAGGAGGGAGACGTCAGATGCAAACCTCGAAGTTGCTTCAAAGCAAGTACACGAAGCAAAGTCAGGGAAACAAGATGAACTCCTCAATCTGCATTGATAATGTAGAGTGATCCAACTAAAATCTTTGTTTTATTGCAAATGTTGGCAGGAAAATACAAAAGAGCAGCTTCTCCTAATTGCAGAATATCCCTTGAATTTTGACTCAGAAAAATGAACTAAATGTATGTTATTAATTTTTTCTCCAAACACCTTCAAACCAGTGGTTCGTTTCGTAATGTCTGGAGTTTCCATCACAGAAGCTTACAATCAAAGCTATGTTTTAGCATACATGAGATGGTTTCTAAATTCCCTTTCAGTGCTAAATTCTAAAATTGAGAATTAAAATGTCTACACTTCATCTTAGCCAAATAGCCTAGCAGCGACAGAATTAAAATCTCTAAAAGAAATTTAGGTTTTAGAATTCTTTCAGTGATTCTAGAAGAAAATAGAATCATCTTCTTAGAATGTATGAGTGAAACACAGAATCTTTAAAAATCAAAGATGGAATGGATAGAGCATCTATTTCTCCAATATATGAGTCTACCATTCCCTTTTTTACTCAATAAAATTTAAAAACTGTTATTTATTGGACCATCTTATTAATCCATTCAACTATCATCTAATGCATGCCTCCTGGGTCGTGGGTCCAGAGCAGGGGCAAGATGTACAACCGCCTTGTCTTATTAAAATCAACGCAGAAGGACCACCCAGAACACAGCTGGGAGTTTTTACAGGGGAGGGGGTGTGTCCACGGGCAGCATCACCCTAAATTTTTTCAGAGCCCGCACCATCTGCCTTTACTTCGTAGTATTTTTTTACAAGAAGAACCCTTAAACTGACTGGGAGGCAGTGTGTGCGCGCACACATTTAGGAGCATATGACCCGAGTTTGCTCCGCCCCTTACTAGCTGCGTGCCTCTGGAATCTCTTCACCTTTCTAACCCTCAGCTTTTCTATCTGTAAAATGGAAACACACAAAAGGTTAACATGGGGATTCAATGAGACCCGCTGCCCTGGAAACACACTATCTATTTGGTAAATGTTAGCTCTTGCCATTATTATGAGTTTTAATAGTAATGATATAATAATAAATCAGGGGGTAGTGTGGATAACTGAAGATCAGGACTTCGGAGGTTCTGGTCTTGGTTCTCCCATGGATTTACTCTGTCTCCTTTGATAAGTGACATTATCTCGCTGAGACCTGGTTTCTTCAACTATAAACTTCAGGTGCCAGAAGGTAAATACACAACCCTCTCCAGGTCTCATATTTCACGTCACTTTGGCTTCAATTTGTAGTGTTTCATTTTTGGTGGCATATTTACCTTCCCGAGGTTTGCTTTGATTTATATTATAACTCATCTGATTTCTCTTAGTATGTAGCCTCTAACCAAAGGGCTTTTCACCCAGAAGCCAGCTAAAGAATGTAAAATAAACGAGCCTAATTTAACAACCTACCACCAAAAACAATTATGCGATAATGACACCCGTCAGAAGTGATTCAGCACGTGCACAAAGGCTGAAAAGAAAGTACCAACAAATAAAAACAAGAGGTCCATTCATAAGATATGCTTCTGGGATGTTTCCCCCAATTAAAAAACTTCCAGTGCTATCATCATCATCACCATCACCATCAGTATTAGAGGTGTGTACGTGACAAATGAACTCAGCGAGTCAGCGGAGCAGACAGCGCATGCCGAGGGACGTCACCTGCAACGCCGGCCTCTTTATGGTGTCGAGCAGGAGGCCGGCCCTGGTAGCCACGGCTGGGTTCACGTCCTCCACCGCCGTCAGAAAGCAGCAGAAGGCGTGTGCCAGGGAGTACTTCAGCAGGTGGTTCTTGGTCACGGAGTGAATATCCAGAAATCTGCAAATCACGGCCACTTTTTCCACTGCAATGTGAAAGGCACAGGACAAAAACAGAAGGACCTTTACTTAGACAGTCTGAGCGCCGAGCCCACGGAGATAAGGGTAACCCTGGGCCCCCCATCCACCGATTTTAAATACCAAAGGAGGTTCTAATGCCACCTTCTCCAGCTTCTTCCCTTTTATCTGTGCAACAGAGACCATTTCTCCTCAGTGCGGTATTTTTCTGCCAGGCAGCGTGGATTTAGCTCTGGGTTGTTGTTTTTTTTTTAATGGTCTTTGTGTAACTTCCAGTTGTATTTAAAACTATTCAAAATGCCTCGCTGCTCATGTTTTTGTCCATTCCATGGAGGTTCCTCGGACCTTGAGGGGAGGTACAAGGTGCCCGCCAAGCCTGGGCCTTAGATTCTGGACCCCCGACTCCACTCTTTGTAAGGCATGATGGGAAATGACAACCGGTCTTCCCAGGACCATGGAGCACATGTCTTCCAGGGAACAGATGCACCCTTCCCTGATTAATTTCTAATCCCTCTGCAAATCTATGTTACATGATCCCAGCCGCCACTCTTAAAAATAGCTTGATAAGAAGTTATAGCAGAGAGTGGAGCAATGTAGTTTCATCCACATAAAGACATGTCACTGCTTTGCTTAAGCTGTTTCTGTAGCCTAGAATATTCTTTCTGTTCTTTTCTACTAATGGACACGCTACCATCCTTAAAAGAACCTGCTGTTAAAACTCTGCACGTTCTGTGAAGCCCACCCTGAGTTCCTCGAGGGGCCTTGCCATCCCACGACCTCCTGCAGAAGTGCCGTCCATTTAGACACGGCGTGTGAGCATCGCCGTATGACATATCTTCTTTGGGGATCTTGACTTACATGTACACGGCTCTAGTTCCTTAACCTCGTACACGCTCGTATTTGGCCTCATCAGTTAAACTGGGAGCTGCTGAGAGCAGGGGTCCGCTCTTTTAGTCTCTGTTGCTCCCACAGACGTAGTATTGGTTCAATAAATCCACTGATTCATTTATTTTAAATATATAACTAAGAAACCATCCTAGGTACTTGTAGGGACATGCAAAACTGAACTGCATGTAGGGACTGCATGTTTGTGCTCCTCCCCGCAGTGTACATGTTGAAGCCGTGGCCCCCAATGTGACAGCATTTGGAGTCGGGACCTTGAGAGGTTATTAGGTTTAGATGAGGCCATGAGTGTGGGGCCCTGTGATGGGATTTACGTATTTATAAAAAAAAATGGAGGGGAGACCAGAGCTTGCTCTCCCTCGTTCTCCCTCTCCCTCCCTCTCCCAGGCCATGTGAGGACGCAGAGAGAAGGTGACCATCTGGGAGCCAGGAAGAGAGCCCTCGGCGAGGAACCGAACTGCCGGGCACCTTGACCTCGGACTCCCAGCCTCCAGGCCTGGGAGGAGCATGTTCCTGCTCTTTAAGCCCCATTGTGGTCTTGTGTCGTGGCAGCCCGAGCCGACTAACACGTGACTCGTTCACAGGTCCCGACTTCAAAGTCAAGTCAACCAAAAGAGATAAGATGGGTGCAACTACAACCAAAATGTACTACAAAAAGCTGTACATGCTGCTGCCGGGGTCTAAATAAAATGTGAGGGGTTGAAGAACTGACTTTGCACCAAAGGAACTGGGAAAGTGGAACTCGGTGGGGGCATTCAGAGGCGGTGCAGACAGAGGCGGCATCTGAATGGGCCCCAGAAGGGAAGAGGGTTTTGGATGGAGAGCAGCAGGGAATGGTCAAGGTGCGGACAAGGGGAAGCGGGAAGCGACGGGGACGGGACGTTGGCGCCTGAAGGAGGCGGGCGGGAAATGAGGCTGCGGACACGCACAGTCAGACGGAGGGCGGCTCGCAGTGTCTGTGTGAGGAGTATGGACTTGATTCTCCAGACACCGAAAACCCATTTGACTATTTTGAATAGAGAAGCAATATAATCAGAACTGAGATTCAGATTAATCTGGCAACAATCTAATCCTTCCACCGGAATGAAAGAGCATAGTTAATTATTTATCTGCTCTATTTGCATTTAATGCCTATAAAATGTTGCCATTCCCGCGTTGTTCTTATTAGGAAATTTTATTCTGATCTAACTTCTTACATTATGGACGACCCTATAAATACACCAGCCCCTGGAATTCACGGGCATTAAAAAGGCCAGAGATGAAGAAACTGAACTCTAAAGCATAATCATTAACTCACCTGATGGAACTTCCATTTCTTTGCCCTAAATTTTTGAGACACTGGAATACATTGACAACCAGCCCGATAAAGCACAGTGCGGTACGCCAGCCCTCCGTGCCGCCCCAGAGAAGGGAAGTCTCGCGCTGGCGGCGTGCAGCCAGCTGCCGTGAGGCTAAGAGGGCGCGTCTCTCCTTCCCATGTTCCCCTGAGCAGCTGCCGTCCTAAGCACTAGGGTCCTGCACCCATCCCTGCCCCAGGCTTGGCCCCTGGTGCTCCAAAGGCAAGGGTACAACAGCAGAGCTTCTCAAACTCCACTGAGTTACCTGGAGAACATGTTTAAAATGTCGATTCCTGGCCTCACCTTCGGAGGTCCTCCTTCAGCAGCTCTAGGATGAGGCCCCATAGCAGTGTTTGCAACAAACATTCCCAGTTATTTTAATGCAGGTAGCCTATTAGATTGACTACGTGATTGGTCATTCGCACCAGGATCCATGTGCAAGCAAACAAGGCTGCAGGCAGTAAATACACCTGGGCGACAAGCATTAACTGGAACTATCCTAGGCAAACAAGACAGGGTCCCCCTACCTAAGGACCAATCTGCCAAGTTCTGTTATCGAGGAAGCTCAGCTAAGCACAAAGAACACCAGCAGCGGGACGATGCCCTTTAAAAGGAAGGGAGGAAACAGAAGGAGATCCAGTGAGGTCTTCTGACTGGACCTGGGGTTGACAAGGTGACACAAAGAGGACCGTCAAGCTGCTACCCAGGTACCTGCTTCAAACCTCATCTTCCAGTCTTTGCTGTTGAAGTTGCCGTTTATGATTGTCCAGAAAATGTCAGCACCATGAGGAAGAGACAATGCGTGGAGGAGGAGAGGGACCGCCAGCGAGGATAGCTGGGAGAACTCCGACTTGATGACTCTCCACAGGCTGGAAGTCGAGGAGAAACAAAGGGGAAGGGCAGTTAGGGAACCTTCCTAGAAAGAAGCTACCATGACCTCAATTCATAAGAAGCGCAGTTTGCAGGGAGCTGGTGGGAATGGTTCTGGTGAAGTAACATTCATCCACAAGACTATCGTCCTCTGATAAACTTTTCCTGTGCTCTGTTCCGTTAACATTTTTTAAAAGATTTTATTTATTTATTTTTAGAGAGGGAATGGGGGGAGAAAGAGAGAGAGAAAGAAACATCAATGTGTGGCTGCTGGGGCTCATGGCCTGCAACCCAGGCATGTGCCCTGACTGGGAATCGAACCTGCGACACTTTGGTTCACAGCCCGCGCTCAATCCACTGAGCTATGCCAGCCAGGGCCGTTAACGTTTTTTAAAAGTAATTACTTTTATGCAACATCATAGAAAAACACTTACCACTTAACATTGCATTTCTTACCATAAAAATTTTTAGCTTTATATTTTAAATTCAGGTGTGTAAGTGAACAATAGCTGTTACATAATATACAAAATGGATATTAGTTAGGCTAAGATAATGAAGTGATAGTGATTTTAAAGGTTTTTTTCTTACACACATCTGGGGAGTGTTGTTGGTTTTGCCTGCCCAGCAGCTCTTCCCTCTTCTCATCCTAGCAAGAAACAACTCTTTTTCTCTTAATTAAGAACAGCCTCTTCAACTGGCGGGGCTGTCAATCAACCCGCACCCCTCCCCTCTTTTCCTGTCGCACGAGTGAACACAAAACCCAGGCTGATCCAAGTACTTCAGTTCCACGGACAGAGTGACGAGTCTGGGGGCGGGCATACAGCATAAGCAGGGCAATGGCGGAGTCCTTTTCCCAGCTATTGATATGGGCTCTTGGACAGAAAAGATCTGTCTTTTTCTCACAGGGACAGCCTGCTGAGAAGAAGCCAGTGCAGATGGAATGGGACTGAGGGATGGGGAGGGGGGAAGAAAGGGGAGAGGAGTAAGGAAGAGGAGAGAGAGAGAGAGAGAGAGAGAGAGAGAGAGATCCCTCATAACACCCTGTGAGCACCAGCCATGCCTAACACCGGACCACTGCTGAGCGAAAACATACCTTAGCAAGTTTAGCTAAGCATCTATCCATTTCTACCAGAATAATTTTCAAGATATATTTTTAGTAATAATATATTATTGGCTTCAAATTTTTTGATTCGATTATTTAAAGTATGCCATTTGTTTGTTTTTTGCTCCTTTAATTTGTTTTCAATTTGGCTCCAGAGTTAACCCAGAAGCAAAACTCTTTGTGACTTTAAAAAACTCGTAGCGCACCACTAAAAGACGGGCGGAGTGACACGTTATCTCCATTTTACAGAGAATTCGTGGAGGCGAGAGTCACTAAAGCTGCTGGCGTCTCAGAAAATGTACTAGGCGTATGGAAGGAAGAGGGGTCATTTTCAAACATCTGCTCCGTCTGAGCGGTGGAAATCAGACACATGGGGATCTACCCCAACCCTTTCGTCCATTAGCTGCGTGGCCAAGTGTAAACGAAGCTTGTCCGAACTCCCCGTCCCTCCCAGTGCCGGGTGTATTAGGTGCACAGTGCTGGACACACAGCAGGTGTTCAAAGACCGCCACGGCCATCACCACTGTGAGGCCAAGGGCGATGAGGCTTCCAGACGACACCAGGCCCTACGGAGCCTGCAGAGGAAAAAAGACACAATCCCTGCCCTCACAGAACTTCCAATTTAGTAAAAGGAGGCAAACCACATACAGCACTGCTAGAACCCCGTCTTGACAACAAAAATCCCCGGACTTGGCCAATCTCATACGGCTTCCTCAGTCCACTAAAGCAGCTTCGTTTGAAAAGCAGAAGAATACCCTTTTTCCAGATCCCTTCTTTGTCTGCCACAGTTTTTGAGGGAAAAACCTGGGCTATGGAGCCCAAAGCCTGCAGCAGAGAGTCCAAGACACCAGTGACCCGTTTGTCCCAAGTACCTACGCGACAGAGGTGGCTTAAACAAGCAGAGCCAGCCCACTCCATCCTCCCACTCTCCTGGAATGGACAGCGCTCCTGCCTCACCCCCCACCCTGACCCTTCACTGCTTTTGCCTGGACGTGCTGCTTGCCTGGCCCGTTACACTGATCCTTTCAGATCACTGTGACTCTTCCCCACCCACATCCACGTCCCCGCTTCTGACGGCTCCTCCCGTTGCACCTGCAGAAGCTCAGTGTCACTGTAAGAAAACTTCTTTAGATCCTTCATCTTCCCCACAGCATCCGTCCGCACTCCCTAACAAATCATATCCACCTAGCCCTCAGAATGTGCCCTTACTGGAAGCAGGGTCCCTGGAGATATTGCCCACGTCCTCTCAACCACTCCCACATGCCCGGAGCCGCAATGAGAAAGAATCACAAAGTCCTCCTAACCTGGCCCACCACAAACTGGCACTAGCTAGCTTCAGCTGGGCCTGTGGCTGGCAGTTCGTTGGTTATTTCTTGTTGACTCCCAACGGCTTTCCTCCCATGGGCTGTTCCATTCTTTCTGTCCATGTTCCTGAAGCCCCCAACCCGATCTCTGTCCCCTCACCCCCAGGAGAAGACAGCAGAATCCATTATTCTTAAGGTTTCGGTCATCTGTTATGAACCCTTCTTAACACCCACTTCCTCTTTTCCTCAGAATGTACCTCCTACCAAAGGGAAGAGCGCCCCTCCTCTTTCCCACCCCCGCCCCCTTGCTCTTGCATGAACACTCTTGCCCTCCAGGACCTGGCTGCAGCAACAGCTCCCATTCCTGGGGTTCCCTCCCACTGACCACAAATATGTTGAGGTCTTTCTCCTAAAAGTCCCTGACATCCACTCCCTTCTCCCTCTAAGTATTGGCCCAAAAGTCCATTTAGTTTTTTCCGTAACATAAAAGACACATCTTCCACTTTCAATGATAACTTTACTGATTTGGATATTTTGAGTGTGTCAGCCTGGTAGAACGTTGATTGTTCTCCATTAATGTCTGGATCTGATCGCTATCACCTGCAACTGGTCTCCCTGACGGTGGAGCATCGTCCAGAGAGAAATGTCCAGCACAAAACTTCCCAGACCACTTCTGACATGTGTGTTCGGTCACAGCACATTCTCCATACACTGTACAAATCTATTTTTGTGTTTCAGCTCTGTTTTTACCATTCTTGAAATAAGAAAGCATACTATGCCCAAAAATGCTATGCATTTTCTTCCATCTTCAATATTAAAATGGCTATACAAACACTCACTGGTTTGGTAAGGTTTTTTAAAAAATGCACACTGATATGACAGCTGTCACCACACAGCCTAACAAAATTGTTTCAAATGAAGTTAAAGACAACTAAGCGCTACTAGAGGACACTGTACAGAAAAAAACCAGAACGAACTTTTTGGCCAACCCAGTACATGATCTTTCCCATCCTTTCGTAAGAAACGCTCGAGAGGAACGTTCTGTGTTCTGTGTTTACACTTCCTGTGCCCTTGCACCGTGTCTTTGCCATTTCCGTGAGGGTGCTCCCCAAGGACCTCGTTTTTCTCCATGCTCATGCTGTTACAGTGCAACTCCGACCTTGTCCTTGTTCTAAGATCTTCCGTAGATCCCAAACATTACTAAATGCAGTCTCTACCTTCAAGGCCCTTCACACGTGGGCCCCAGCCTACATTCCTTTTTTTTAAGATTTTATTTATTTATTTATTTTTGGAGAGGGAAGGGAGGGAGAAAGAGAGAGAGAGAGAAACATCAATGTGCAGTTGCTGGGGGTCATGGCCTGCAACCCAGGCATGTGCCCTGACTGGGAATTGAACCTGCGACACTTTGGTTCACAGCCCGCGCTCAATCCACTGGGCTATGCCAGCCAGGCCAGCCTACATTCTTAAGCCATCTAACAACTGAAAGGTATAAAATGATCTTTATTTTGCCTTTTCTGTTTAGATGGTATCTAGCAAAAAAAACTACTCTTACTCACATGAACATAATAATTAAACTACATAAAAGAAATGAAAGTAGTACCCATAGGTGATTAGCCTGTCCTGGTTAGGAAAATAACCCAAATGAATAGGTAAGTCTTATTGTACCTGTAATTTTCATGGCTAAAGCCTAACACGTGAACGAACAGGGAAGACATACCTCGCGATCAACATGTGATCCTGAATGTAGGCTAGAAACTGAGGGTGATCTTTCCTAGCACTGTACAAGCACTGTCCGTGCAGACAGAGGATCTTCAGGCAGTTGAGCATGTTAAAGAGAATGTCTGGCTCTTCAAACTTCGCCATTTCCTGTGCAGAGAACCACGCGGTCACTGGAGTATCTGACGCAGCAATGCTGCCAAACCCAAAATGTAAATATTCAAAAAACATACCTGGAAAATGGTGTAGATTAGTCTCAGAGTTACCGGGAGCTGCTGGTAGCAAAGCTTTCTCTCGGTGTCGTTCTTGACTGCTGCGAGGGAAGAACCACACACAGAGGTTAGCCTGCCGCCTCCTTTCCCTGCAGTCCGTGACCTGACCAGGTCAGAAAGCCAAGAGGAGTCAAAACGGAGGTAGAATACATGCATTTTTAAAGTGTGTAATGGTTTTGGGGATTTTTTTGCCCTCCAAGTTAGCCTATATCCCTTCATGATGCAAGTGAAGGAACCCTTCCAGATTTGGGATTCTCAGCTTCCACTGTCCACTGTGGAGTCAGTCCCTCCTGTGCTCATGTGCCATTGGCTCCCTGAAGGGACCTCAGCCCCGCCCTACGCCCCTGTGGGCCGCCAGTCCTGCTGCCGCCTGGCGGGGCCTGGGGCCAGGCTAGCTCCGCTTTCCTGACTGAAGGGGAGATAAGCAGGTATCAAAGAGAGGTATTCAAGTTGTGTTAGCACCCACGGAGGGATTCACCCCATGGGCTCGCTGGAAAAGGGAACATTTTAAAGAAGCTGAGTATATTCAAATCAGAACACGGCTTTATTTTCTTTGCAGGATCTCTAAAATCTTTGCTTCTATGATAAATGATGCCAGTGCATTGTACGTGAGGCGTGCTAGAATAAAAGAACTCACAAGTTAATCAGAAACTAGTGTAAAACGTTTTCAAATCCCCATTACAAGTTTTGGCCATCCCTAGGATCAGAAACAATGCGAGTTGAACCCTCTTGGCCTCTGTACTAGATAGTTTATTGGAGATCTCTTACTCTAACATATTTAAATCCTTGTCATCGGCACTCGGCTCTTTTGCCTGGTGTGAACGTTTCTAAGGGGTTTCCACTGGAGGAGACATCTGAGTGCTAGAAAACACAGGCACCAGGCCGCCAAGTGCAGAAACAGGAAATACTCTGAAAGGAACGAGACATCCCTGAACAGGGGGCTGGAGCGCCCGTTTGTCCCGTGGCCGAGGAGCCCCAGCCCGCTGCCAGCGGCAGGACTGGGGACAGAGCCGCAGGGAGGGCTGGCTCAGACAGAAAATTCATGGAGCCCTCCCCGAGGAGACAGTTTATGACGGCACCCTGCCAGACAGCAGAGACTAAAAGAAGGGAAACAGACCGGAAGCTATACCGGGAGTCTGAATACAGGTTCGGGCACGATGCAGAGGGCAGAGGTTTAAACAAGCGGGGCTCACGACAAGGAAGCAAGGAAAAGAGCCGCTTATAAAAATAAGCGTTGTTCAAATAAAACATTACCTACAAATAAATTAAAGTGGCAGTTCGTTGACTCGTGTGCTATCCTGGGTTTAAAAAATACGTTGGCATATGAAGACAACAGGTGACTTGGTCTCTTAGTGACTCTATAAGCGAAATCCTCGCTTCTTTTAGCCATAAATGCAGCCCAGCCTCAGCAAGTAAAATTAATTCTAAGTAAACCAGGAGACCTAGGTTCTAGTCTCATCCCTGCCACTAACTATTTTACAACATTTGCACATCCAGCTCACAGACGCCCCCGCCCCACATATACCCAGAGTTGGGGGTGCGGTGAGCAAAGCTCACTCATTCTATTTTGTTTCGACTCCCCAGACCACCCAGGTGCTCCATCACCAGTTTGGCCACATGTTAAGCACAAAGCATAAGTTAGGAATGAATAATACGAGCTGCATGAAAACGGGCAAGCCATTTCACTCATCCGAGATGTGTCGTCTTCGCCTGAGAAGCAAGAGGGCCGAACTGAGTCCACAGGCTTCCAACTTCTTTCCCACGGAACACTTCGTTCAAAGGAAACCTCACCCAGGGCTCCAACATGTGAAACACAGCAAGTCAGAGCAACCTGGCTGGCGCGAGCCGGGCAGCCCGAGTCGTCACCATTTCTTTACCCACGTCTTCCTACCAAGTGCCACCCCAAATAAGGACAGTCCAAAGGAAACAACAGAAGCCTGGACAACTCCAAGTGCACACTGAAAACCAACAAAGCGGGTCATCCCAGGTGTTCCTTCAAAGTCTCCGTTTCAATGGTTCGAGTGTGAGCCGGGTTAGTCACACTCCACTGACCATTTACACAACCCACGCAGAAGCAGGTAGTCCCAACCAAGCAATTTGTAGTGATGCTACAGTTACCTTGGTCTGAATACGACACCCCAGGACCTGCAATGAACCCCACACAATAGTCTTATAACAGCATTTGCTGTTCACTGAGGGCGTGGCAGGAAGCCCATGCTCCCCAAGCTTCAGTTCTGGGGGCGGGCCTCCCAGGGATCAGCCAGGTATTTTAATACGTCAGGACAGCGGAAGCAGGACCAAAAGCTCCTCAGATTTGTCCCAGGTCGTTTTACATTCCCAGAGGGCTGCAGTGAGGATCTAGGAAGCAGGCTTTCCCAGAGGCACACGGGGTCACGCTCTCATTTCCTGAAACTCCTTCAGCATCTGAAAAGCTCCAGTGTGATTCTGGGCCTGCCTGTCATCGTGCTGTCCCCAGCTAGCCCACACAGAGCTTTTAAGCGACCAGAAAGAGGCCACCCTCCGAGCTCTGAGCTGAGCCGAGCCCATCAGCCTTCGAGCACACACAGCACAGCTATCACGCAGTGAGCCTGTCCCCAATCCAGGTCACGCCCCTGGGGCGCAGAAGCCGCAGGAGCTCAGCTCCATCACCTCTGTCCCAGCGCACTCCGCTCTGGGCAAATACCCCGAGTGGCTGTCGAGAGCGACAGCACCCTCCACTTCAGCCACTCACCTTGGCTCACAGCTACTTCTGCACAGAGAAATGATACACTAACGCAGCGGGGTTTTGGTGGTAACGAGCTCCTGCTGCCAGAAAGGTGCCCAGCGGCCTCTGTTCCACTAGACACGTATCCTGGACCTGTTCGGGTCACAATCGGGGGGAGTGATTCATTTGCACAGGTTGGCATTAAGGAAGCCAGGTCTGAACTGGTGCAGGTCAATGGTCATCTGAGAAACCAGGATTCTGAACGTTGGGCCAGTGCGAACCGGGCCGTGCACATGGCTGTCAGCTGTCTCCCGTCAGCCAGAGGTCACCTACCAGCGGGTTCCGAGGGCTCCGTGCGGTTGCCTGGGTTCTCCCCGTGCCTGGTGGCTGGGTTCTCCTCCTCTTCCCCTTCAGGGCCTATAATAAACTCTGCTCTGGAAGAAAGGAGGCTCTCCTCGAGGCTGTCTGTGGGCTCCTGAAACAAAAATGACAAGTAGCCCAATGAGCAGCCCTTTGGGGATATAAAGAACATTCTAGATCGAGAGAGTGCCTACTGGGCCCCAGCCCTGTGCTGAGCCCGGGGGGGCAAAGGTACCTTCCTCCCAGGAGACTTGAGCTTATTTCTGTAATGTTAATGGAAATTTGGATCAGCTATTAATGAAACATTTTCACCCCCTTGAAATAAATATGGGAAAACATCAAAGACATTGTTAAATCTTCTTAGGCCTGCTTTCCCCTCTCTGCTCTAATCCCTGTAATCATGTCCTACTCATTAAGGGATTCAAACCCATGAACGTTTTGTTCAATAACTACTTACTTAGCAGGGAATAATTAGGTTGTTATTATTGTATTTTAAATACATCAGTACTTAAAATATAAATATCAACTGCCTGGAGAAGTCAAAATTTTAGGAATAAGAAGCTGCTATAACATATGAGTTAAAGAGAACTAGGCATCCATACACAGATTTATAGGCAGACGAAATGTGGTGCGTACACACAATGGAATATTATTCAGCCATGAAAAAGGGAGGGACTTCTAGCATGTGCTACAATGTGGATGACCCTTTTAGGTGTTATGGTAAGTGAAGTCAGCCTGTTGCAAAATGGACAAAAACTGTATGATTCCACTTATAGAAGGTATCTACAGCAGTCAAACTCATAGTGAGAGAAAATAGAATGGTGGTTTCCAGGGATAAGGGAAAGGGGAGCGGAGAGCCATTTCTTAACAAGTACAGAGTTTCAGTTTTGCACGATGAAAAAGTGCCGGAGATTGACTGCACAACCATCACATTATAAACTGTGTTTCATAACGTTCGACCTGCTGCAGTTTCCTGCCGCGGGGACTCTCCCACGCACGCCCAGTAGCCCGTTTCTGGTGTCACCCTCCAGGGCGCAGGGGCTGCTGTCACCTGCCAAGCATGCTGGCCTGAGCCTCCTGCTAGCCCCTCCTCCGTGTCCTCACCCTCATGTCCTCCACCTGTCCCCGGGTGAGAACTGAAGAGCTAAGGTGGCAGGTAAGCACGGTGGGGACCAGGTGCTCTGGGAAGAGCCCTTCTTACTGACGAGCATCTCCCCCATAAGACTTCGAGAGAGGAAAGCGAACTCCTTCAGCTTCCCCTCCACCTCTGGTGTTTTAAGCCCACGAGAAATGTCAAGAGCATCGTGCAGATGGGGGATTGTTTCGATGGCTCAGTTTCTCCACCTGCATTCCTATTCCTTCATGTTTCACGGGATGGCGGTGTGAAAGCAGACACAATACAGAAAGCCTGCCCGGAACAGCGGAGGGGCTCGGGGTACGCCCTGCATCCCCTTCACACTCCCGGTCCCTTCCTCCAGGAGAAGTCTGCACTTGGTGCAGCCCTCTAGTCTGCCGGTTCGGTTCGTGAACTGCACACCACTGTCATCCGTGGCTACGACAGCCCCCAAGGTCACAAGGGACCCCTAATTTCAGAATGAGCTGACCACATTTCAGGCTTTTATTTTTTTCTCGCTTGTCTTGACACGATTCACTATTCCCTCCTTTTTTAGACTATCTCCTATCTTGGTTTTGGAGTTTTCGCTCTCCCTCAGTTTTCCTCTGTGTCTGGCCTCTTCACAATTGACCTCCGGTCTTTACTTTGCGCACAAGAGCGCCCAAAGAGCAAGAGCATGCACAAGAGCGTGCACACGAGCGCCCAAAGTGCAAAGAGCAAGTACCCAAAGACAACATTAAAAGACAATACTACAGGGATGTTATTTTGCAACAGGCAGGACTAATGAGTTAGGGGGGCTGAAAGGTACTTAAAAACTGAAGAAACACTTTATTGTTTGTATGCTATACCTCAAAAAATGGTTTTAAGTCATGTCACACCTGAACACACATTAGAGGAAAGGAAGAAAAAGAAAAGATGAAGAATGCTGACTTGACTAATTCTAGCTATGACGGCATGACGGTGTTTTGGTGATCTGCATGACTTAGATGGAAAATAAGCTAAACAGGGAATGATTAATGTATGGGGCAGCTAATATACGCTATCTGTTAGCTGTTCCTGATTTAAACAATTTTCTCGGGAAGCAGAAAACAAAATAAAGCTTTTATCGGCTGCTGACGAAGTCAGTGGGTCTCACAAACTGAGGTTACCCACGTCTTCCCAGTGTCCTTGGCCAATGCACTTAACTCAGGATTCGATATGTACGTTTTGTACTAGTCACTGTTACCCAAACTCGGTAGTATGACCTTCTGATAAAAGTTACTTCAAGAATACCAGTAATGCTTTGTATTTATGAAAATTATATGAATGGATATGCTACAAACCCACTCAAGACCTAACTCAAGAATTGTATATTGAGCCCTGGCTGGCGTAGCTCAGTGGATTGAATGCGGGCTGCGAACCAAATTGTTGCAGGTTCAATTCCCAGTCAGGGCATATGCCTGGGTTGCAGGCCATGACCCCCAGCAACTGCACATTGATGTTTCTCTCTCTCTCTCTTTCTCCTTCCCTTCCCTCTCTAAAAATAAATAAATAAAATCTTTTAAAGAAAAGAACTATATATTGAAAAATAAATAAATAAATAAATAGCTATTAAAAAAAAAGACTAGCCACCGTGAAAATCAAACTTAAGCGCTACAAGAAAAAAGCTGTATATAATGTAGCTCCATCGCGTATTGTTTTCCAGGAGCCTGAGCTGGTGGAAGGGGCAGGAAAACTTTCTTCGAACACAGTTTCCCACGGAACGCAGCGCGGCGTGCAGGCTTAACACTGGGGTGAGACTCCATGTCACCAGCTGCTCGGTCTTCGTCACTGCGAGACGGGGGCCGCCTCGCCTCTGTAACGGCTTACCACCAGCCGGCTTTCCTCCTTAGGAGCCAGCCTCTCCAGGAGTTCGCAAGCGAGCTGGTAGCAGAGAATACTGGACTGACATAAGTTGCACTCCGTTGCCTTTTCGTCCTTGCGGCAGGTGTGCGAGCCCCCCCAGGGGGCTTGGAAGACGTTGTTTATGATGGACATGATGTCCTTGGACAAGCAATGCTCTAAGCCCATCGTGATCCCATCGTCCTGTAACTCCATCTGAAAGACACCGAAAAAAAGTCCAAAAAAAAAAAAGAAGAAGAAGAAGAAGGAGTTTGGTCCTTTTGTCCACTATTCCATTGGCACACTAATTGGGGATACATTTCATTAACTGACAATGCTAACTTATTTAAAGATGGCAGGGTTTATAGACCATGAAGGTACATTGAGCTCCATGGATTCTTCTAAAAAGAATATAAACACAAGCCAAAGTAATGAGAATTATTTCTAAAATCACGTAGGACATTTAAAGAGAGTTGTTCTTGAAACGTATCGCTCTGTGAGGTTTTACATAGTTAAAAAATGCTCCTTCTCACCCCGTGTTCAGATATTGATTTCTAAATACCCTCGTCCATTGAAAGGAACCAGGGCCCCTTGGAGAAATGGCTGGTTCCAGGTTTGGGGCAAGGAAAATGTGAAATGAACCCAGAGTATCCTGTCAGGTCAGAAATGTAAAAAGTTCAAGGATGATATGACGACATCAAAAGAACACAGGAGCCAGTGTGAAGGGACTCTCACTGGCCAACTATGGGCCAATACAAGCATCAAAATAAATAATCATAGCAACGGATTTTAACCCACTGAGCAAAATAAGAACCCACGAGTACATGAGTATATATGTATATAAATAAATAAATATATAAATGAGAGAGAAGGAAAAATTGTTCCTTCAGTAGAATGCCAACTAATGAAATTTTTATAATTATGGAATCAGAAAATTGTCATTTGATAACCATCAAAGAACTAACTGATTCAGGCATGAATCATCCACGGATGCTGAACTAGTAGGTAAAAGTCTGGTGAGAAACAGGAAATCTCATAGTCTTAAAGTATCTCTCCAAGTTACTTACTAATTACAAAGAAAAATGATCACTTTGTGGTAGGGAAATTTGCAGAAATTACCAAGTTATGGCCACCAATAAGGGGACATTATGGTGTCATGTGTTTTCCAAGAATACATCAATCTGTGGTACTAATGCCAAAAAATGCTCAACCCAAATCAGTTCATAAAAAAAACATGAAACTCAAATTAAGGGGTATTCTATGAAATAACTGGACTCTTTTAAAATGTCAAGAACATAAAACTAAACAAAAACTGAAGAACTATCCTGGATTAAGACTAATGAGGTAGGAGAAATAATTGCAATAACTGATGTTGCATTGCATCCTCAAAAAATTTTTTTTCTTTTATTATAAAAGTGATTGTTATATCAGTTTTGAAAATGAATAATTTCTGTAAGTTAGATAATAGTATTAAACAATATTAATTTTCTGATTTTGATAACTTTACTTGGTTATGTAAGAAAACATCCTTATTTCTTACAAAAATATACTCTGAATTTTATGGTTAAAGGGACATCATGCTTGCAACTTCCTCTCAAAGGGTTCATTAAAACATCATTATATACATACACAGAATAAGAAAGCAAAATAAATAAATGTGCTAAATGTTAATATCTGAAGAATTTAGGGGAGAAGTACTTGGGAATGTTTTGTATTATTCTTGCAACTTTTCTGCAAGTCTAAAATTATTTCAAAATAAAAAGTTAAGAAAAAATATTCCCCTAGCCAAAACTTTTAAACTTCTCTTTTAAAATTACCTTCAAAAATCAATTTATAAAATATATTAAAATCAGCCCATCAGTATAGAGCTCTACCTTGGTATTCCTACCAAATAGCATTACCCAGTTTGTTCATCAAATTTGTTCAACAAAATCAATTCTAATGATGCTTTAGAAATGATGAACATTTCTAAAATTCATATCCATTCTCATATGTCAATATCATTGCAGGCTCTTTAGGAAATTCCCAAAGGAGTTTGAGAAATGTCTTAAGCAACGCTCCATAGTTTCAGTAAGTGTGAAGATGTCCAACACAGAAAAAAATCACTACACAATGTTTTCCTCATCCTTCATTTGTGAAGTAAAGGAAGCTCATGCTTCAGCTACCTGCTTCAGGAGAAGATCAAACATGAGGATGAAACAATTTAGATTCATTTCATCATCTTCACAATCAAAGTCAATAGTCCTTCCTCCTGGGTGTCCAAAATTCTTGAACGGGCTACGAAAGGGACTACGCATAGGACTCCGAAATGGACTCTGAAAAGGACTATGAAACGGACTCAGCATATTGTGCTGAACTCGCCGACCAGGATCAGAGGCGACACTCACCTAGAAGAAAGAACATCAACGCACGTAAGTGAACTTGCAGAGGCTCGGGAGGCTCTATAGACTACTGGGGACTGGGGAAGCTATTTCCAGCTGCCACACTGGTTTCCTTTCTTAGCCAATAGCATTAATACCTCAAAATACTATAAATCTTTTCAAATTGTAAAAATAAGAAATAAAATCACCCAAACTTTCTAATTGTCAGAAAAATAAAACATCAGCACTCTGAAAAATAAAGGCAGCTGCCTTTGCCATTATATTTTTTTGATGGTCTATAAAAGCCTACCTTTTTAAAAAATATATACTGTATTGATTATGCTATTACAGTTGACCCATTTTTTCTCCCCTTTATTCCCCTCTGCCATGTACATCCCATCAAGCATTTCCCATGAAACTAAATTGCCTGCACTACCTAAAACCATAACCTAAAATAATGAGAGCTCAACAAAAGTAAAACATTGCAAGATCAATTTTAGAATCATAAGCATAGAAGGTCAGATTGTCATGATCGGTAAAGAAGGGACTCTGGGTATTACAATTATTAAACTGTCATGCAAAAACAATATATGTCAAACCTGTTTACTAGTTATTCTCCATGTGCCAACCCAACACCCCTACACACACCCCGGCCCTCACTGCCCTGCTCTTCCCCGCACCTACACCCAAGGGTGCCAAGGACTGAGCTGCTCCTGGCTCTCTTGCTGACTGGCTCCCAGTAGTTGGAAAGACAATGGAAGGCACCAGCAGGAGACCTGAAGCTGAGGGAGAGAGGTAAGACTATTTCTTCCCACTCCTTGCTTTCTCTGATGCTACATCTCTGGCAGTCTCTCCATTGCCCTATAGCTCCTCTAGCCAGCCCTTCCTTATAATTTCAGCTCCCAATGGGCTTTAGGAACTCTTTACCTTGTTCCTTCAACCCTGGGGGTATAGTGGTTTCCTATGGAACTATTGGTTCACCAACAGTTCACCAAACCTTATTGCTCCCTTAACCTTTCCCATAACTCTACAGCCAGAGTTTCCATGAAAGTCCCCTCACTTGAACCATCTGGGATAAACTCTGCAGCAGGACCCTGACTGACATACCCGTACATCACTCTCAATCATCTTTTCTCTCTGAAAGATCTCTAATGACCAGCAAGCTCCGTAACCATCTTCAAAATAGAGAGGAAGAGCACCCCTTTGAGAATCAGAATACCTGCATATGGACAGTGTCACCTATGGACATCACTTCAGTTCACTCAACCTCAGGTTAAGCAGTTGTAAAATGAGGATAACGAATTTTTCCCCAACTGCTTCACACAGTTCTGGGATGTCTTTAATTGTGAACACATTGCACCATATAAAGTGCTAATGAAGTAATATAATATTAAAGGTTACAGAAGAAAAACCCAAAATATAAATGGCAGCTGGTTCCTGTAAAGCAGATTGTTTTTTTTTTAAAAAAAAGCACTGACTACAAACTAAGACCCCAGGATCGTGCTATATTCTCTAACCCCAGGCACCAGGGGGAATGACTGGGGGCCTGTGGTAGGCCGCAGGGAAAGCACAAGGGAGAGGCTGGACAAGGAGAGAGTTGAGAACAGTCCCTGTGCACCACGGGATGCTGGTCTACCTCCCCGAAACCGATCATGAGCTGGGAACGTTGTTACATCAACCGAAACTCTATCAAGCCCTCCACGGAAAAAATATCAATCGTGTGTAACACTTTTCGTATACTTTAAACCAGACTGTATTGGCTTTTCTCATCCAAAAAGGTACAAAGGGGTCGATAAAATGGCCTCCATTGGCTCATAGTGACAGCATCACTCATAGTCGCCATATGATCTCACCTATAAGTGGAACCTAATCAACAAAACAAACAAGCAAGCAAAATACAACCAGAGACATTGAATTACAGAACAATCTGACTGATAGTAACCAGAGAGGAGGGGAGAGACAGATAATGGGGGAAAACAGGGGAAGGTCCATCAAGGAACATGGACAAAGGACACATGGACAAAGCCTGAAGGGGCAGGTTTGAGACTGGGAGTCGGGGGTGGGTGGGGTGGGGGCCAAGGCAGGGTGAAAATGGAGACAACTGTACTTGAACAACAACAACAACAAACAAACAAACAAACAAATCCAAAACACAATATTTAAAAAAATATATAAACTCTTCATCCTGAAATGAAAGAAGTGATCTGCTTGGTAGCTGATAAAGACTTCTTATTTGCCAGGAGACCAAAAAAAGTACCTAAAAAGCTTCTTTTTTTTTTTTTTTACTTCATCAAGGCGGAGGGAGAGCTAACAGGTATGTATAAGAGAAAATGAACACTCAGGAACATGTTGATTACAGACTATACCGAACCTACGTTAGATTAACGTTTCCTACTATTTAGTGTGCTTACAGGGCTTTAGGGCGAGAGGGGATGAAAAAGCACTTTCAGGGAACTTTACATGATGCTACTTGTAGGCCCGGTGTGACCAAGCAAATCTTAGCAGGTGAGACAGAAACAATAATTACCCTTCGAGCTGGAAGGTTCCCTGCCAGCTCATTGACTCTTGATTTTCTCTGATTTGCCAGTTCTTTGACTGAATTCACTCCGTCAGAAAACATACTTATTAATAGTTGAAGTGGAACCATGATGTCTAACTCCGACAATACCTGAGGAAAAAAGGCATACATATCCCCCGAAAATATAAGCGTTAGAATTCAAAAGAAAGCTACATGTAGCATTTTTCCCAAGGTGAACTACTGAATGTAAGAGCATTCGGCCTTCCCCTCAGCGCAGTCATCCTCGATTTCTTGTACTGAGAACATCAGCATTACTGCCGAACCATCCCTTCCTCCCTCCCTGCATCTGACACATCACCACGTTCTTCCTAGTAAAACTCGAAAGTCCCTCTCGGCGCTGTCCCCTCCTGGTCTGTGCCACCACCCACGTGTTAGCCCATCGCCCTTCTCCAGGTGAGTCTAACCGGTGAGCACTAGAGAGCGCCAGTGAGCTTTAGATCAGCCCGTTCCCCCTCCCAGGGGACTGCGCCCTTGGCCCCGTCACCTGGAGCTAGCTCAGGTATTCCGCCCAAATCAGGTTATCTTATCTGTAATGAGTTTTCTAGAAACAGACGCCTCCTTCCTTCAGACAGAAGTAATCCATCCTCTATTCAGCTTTCTCAGAAACGTCTGCCTTCCTTATTAGAGCCACTGTCACTTTGCATTCTATTCGATTATTTGATACTCTCTCTCCCACTGCGAGCTCTTCGAAGAAAGTGAGAATGAGGAAACGACCATTTCTTACCCCGTTTGTACCCCAGTGTGTATTACAGTGACTGGCATATAGGTAGGTGCTCTATAAATGTCTCCACGATTAATTAACCACAGAGTTAACGCTAATCGCTATTCCCCAAATGGTTAGGACCAGTGGCTTAAACCTTCCTGCAACGGCAGCACCGTCTTCCAACCACAACTGTGGCAAAGCTCAGTGCATAAAACATGTAAACAGAGGCTACAGCCCTGTCCCCAGCTGGCACAGCTCAAAGAAAGGGTGTGTAACCGAGTAACAACAACCAGCCACCTGCAGAAGAGCTAGCTTTCCTAGAGTGAGAAACTGTCTCATTGAAACCTACCTGGGGATGAAAAATTAAAACTCTAGGTCACAAAGGTGACTTTAAAAAACATGTATATCATCCCCTTTACTCTTCGTCAGCTGTGAAAAATATTGATCCTTAGTTTAGATCCTAGAGAGGTACCTTCAGAACTTGAAAAGCCTTAGGGATCACATCCTCCAGTCAAACAAGTATCTGCAGCAATAGCTAACCTGAACATTGGTTCTGCTCTTGCTGAAGCGGCTCAGTGGACTGAGTGCCAGCCTGTGAACTGAAAGGTCACCGGTTCGATTCCCAGTCAGGGCCCATGCCTGGGTTGTGGGCCAGGTCCCCGGTTGGGGGGCATGCAAGAGGCAACCAATCAATATATGTCTTGCACACCGAAGTTTCTCTCCCTCACTCTCTCCCTCCCTTCTCGTCTCTCTAAAAATAAATAAATAAAATCTTTTTAAAAATAAATAAACTTTGGTTCTCTCCTCTTTTTTGAAACTTTCTAAACTTGATATCAGGTATTCAACTCAACGTAATAAACTTTTTAGTACATCCACTAAATTCAAGACATGTGCCAGATGCTGAAAAGAAAGCATGAAGGGAGTTATAAATTCAAAAATAAAAAAGACAGGGTCCCCGTCCTCAAAGCATTTACCATCGTGGAAAGAGACAAAACTAAACTGAAATATTCGACAGAACTAGAATTCACACAGAGAACCTGTATGAACACTGGGGGAGGAACGAGGAATGCTGGTGGGAAGACGGGGGTAAAGTAGTGGAAAACTCCACAGATGAGATCACTGTTGGGTTGGATTTTAAAAGATAAGCCGGAGTTCGCATGAAGACGGGCGGGACAGAAGGTCACTCCAGGCTCCGTGAACAGAATGAACTACTCCTTAGGTCAGGAGCTCTTAACCTTTCCAAGTAAAGGACCTATTTCACACCAAAATATTTATCAGCATCTCACAAAACAGCTATCATACTCTTAGTATCTACTGATGGAAAGACCTATATATGGGTCAAAAGCTACTATAATTCAGTCATAGTAAGGTATACATTTGTGTTTTCTTAACAAGTCACAACTATAGCTACAGGCATTTGAAATGTAGTCAGTCTGCACGTGAATCTAATAATTAGTCTACGGGTAGTCCTGGGCAAACACACCGATTTCTGGACTCTGCAGTAGCTCCCTGCCCTCTACCGGGGATCTAAGGTTCATAGGCTAAGAACTGGTGCCCCCAAAGACCGAAAGTATCATTCACTTACATGAAGCCACAGTAAAGCTTGTTCCTGCACAGAGGAAGGGTAGCCCGTGAACCGACAGCTAATAAAGCCAAACATCTCTTCCATTGAAAAAGGGAGAGGACAGAGCTCAATGTCAAACATTTTGCTGGAAAGCAAAGCAACAGAAGTAAATGACTAATGGGCGGCATACAGGAGGGTCTACTTTGCGTTCCCAGCATGCTCTGCGGGAAGCTAAATGCTTTAGATCAGTCTGTGTTCTGAACTGTTATTAGTATGTTTGATTTTACAGTAATAGCTTATGTCACTGGAATGGATACCTTATAAATAATTCATATGGCTGTAATAATATTACTGTTCATACATGAGGCTTAACGGAAGGAATTGCATTTCTAAAAAATGAGAGTTGCTTCCCAGCATCTAAAAACATTTTCCCTTTGCACTTTTCTCAACTTTATCCAAACCATAATTATGTTTGAAAATAAGTAAACAACATGGTGCATCTCTTATTCCACAAGAGCAAAATCTGTTCGGAACGATTTCAAATCAACTTAGCACGATTTATAGCCACTATTTCATTGTGGGCCTTCAAACTTCTCTCTAGGGTTTTGTTAAAAAGTAAATGAGATTTACATAAAATGCTTATTAGCACAGTGCCAGGCACACCATAGGTGCTCAATAGATGCTGGATAGCATGACTCCGTCGAACTACTTACCCACCTTAATACTTCCCTGAATTCTTTTAACTGGTTGTCTGGGACTTCGGTTCTGACGGCTTCCAGCCACTCCGGCATGATGCACTCCCACACGGACTGGCTGACCACGTTGTAGGGGATCAGGCAGAGGATGCGGTTGAGACCCTCCTTCAGCTGAGTCACCGTGCTGCAGGACTTGTCCCAGTACCCACCGACCTGACGGCGGTGCCCCAGCCGCGGGAGAACAGAACAGAATGCACTCGTTACAATTACACGCAAGGGCTTCCTACGGGAGGTGCGCATGGAGAAAGGCGACAATCCATTATATCTAAATCCTGGGCCAAGTATCCTCAGAGCAAGATCTGCAAGAACCTACAAACCATCAGGACCCATAAGTTACATAACAACAACAACAAAAAAAACACATGGTTATAAACACATTCAACTACTAATCACAGCTGAACGTGAACTGTCCCTCTGCAGACTTCCCACGTCGCACAGGAATTAACATTCCGAAGATGTACTCCTAAAGGGGACACTGTGGGAGCATTCTTACTCCCGAAGTTTGACAAACCCATTACAAATATGCGCAGCTATGCCGGGACTTCAGAGAAAAGCAGATTCCTACCGCGATAAACTCTGCACGCCAGATCGCTCACTAAGGAACAGAGCGGCCCCGAGGGCTGTCCCCCCTCCGCTGTGCGTGCTGCCACAGTATTTTTCCTAAAAATGCTCAAAGGCTGGTTGAGTTCATGAATAAAAAATACTGGTATTTTTTTTACTAATTAAGAGAGTATATAAATTTCCTAGTGCAGAAAAAATTAAAATCATAAATCTAGGTCCTAATTCCAATTTTAGATCAATTGTTATATTCGTATTATATGTGTCAAAGTAACACAGGGTTCATTAGTCCTGGACCTTTACTATGTAACAAAATTTGTGGAACACGGTCTTATTTTAAATGAACCTAATTTTAGATATTTAATTATTATATGTAAGCCCTGGCTGGCGTAGCTCAGTGGATTGAGTGCGGGCTGCGAACCAAAGTGTCGCAGGTTCGATTCCCAGCCAGGGTACATGCCTGGGTTGCAGGCCATGACCCCCAGCAACCGCACATTGATGTTTCTCTCTCTCTCTCTTTCTCCCTCCCTTCTCTCTCTAAAAATAAATAAATAAAATCTTAAAAAAATTATTATATGTAGAATTCCAGACTCTTCAAAACAATTGAACCCATTTTATTTGAAGCTCAAATATCTTTCTGGTATCATATTGGTGAAAATCCTAGGTGATTGCCTAGTATTCTGAGGAAGTAACTGTTTTTCTGGGGCTGTTGTTGCTTCACAGACTGATGATGATGAGACCAGAATAGGTATCTCTGTTGAGGTTCCTTTGGCTTTACGATTTATGGTTAAGCCACACAAAGGCCTATTGGTTTCAAGTCACATTCTGGAATCCATATCCCTGTGGCGATCCTAAACTGCCAATGGCTAGACAATGGATCCTCTCATTTGGAAAAATTTTTTACATGTAAAGGGATTTTTAGGTCCGAGCTGGCGGCAGAGTAGGTGGATGCTACACTAGCTTCTCCCGAGGACCAAACTGGAACCACAACTGGAAGGCAGAGCAATCAACCTGAACAATCAACTGAAGACTTGCTGAAGAGAAGTCTCGTCACCAAGGGTTTATAGAAGAAGCCACATCGAGACTGAACATGTGCACCCCTATGCTCACTGCAGCATTATTACAATAGCCAAGATCTGGAAGCAGCCCAAGTGCCCATCCGTAGATGAGTGGATAAAAAAGCTGTGATACATTTACACAGTGGAATACTACTCGGCCTTCAAAAAGAAGGAAATCTTACCCTTTGCAACAGCATGGATGGACTTGGAGAGCATTATGCTTAGTGGAATAAGCCGGTGAGAGAAAGACAGGTTGTCTATGATTTCACTTATAGGTGGAATTAATGAAAAAAATAAACTAACAAACATGATAGAAACAGACTCATAGATGGAGAACAGACTGACAGCTGGCAGAGGGCGGTAGGGGGAGGGGGCTGAAGGGTTGGGTGCAAAGGGTAAAGGGATTAAAAAAAACTCATAAACACAAACCACAGTGTGGTGATTACCTGAGAGAAAGGGGAGTGGGGAAGGTGGAAAAGGGTAAAGGGGGGTAAGTGGTGCCAGAAGGAGACTTAACTTTGGGTGGTAAATGCATAATACAATATACAGATGATGCATTACAAAATTATATACCTGAAACATAATTTTACTAACCAATGTCACCCCAATAAATTCAATAAAAACTTTTAGTGTAAAAAATGCAAACATTCCAGCCCTGGCTGGCGTAGCTCAGTGGATTGAGTGCGGGCTGCGAACCAAAGTGTCACAGGTTCGATTCCCAGTCAGGGTACATGCCTGGGTTGCAGGCCATGACCCCCAGCAACCACACATTGATGTTTCTCTCTCTCTCTCTTTCTCCCTCCCTTCCCTTTTTAAAAATAAATAAATAAAATCTTTTAAAAAAAAGTAAAAAAAAAAATGCAAACATCCAAAGACATAACTCTGGCTGTCAGCCCAAGGGGCACCTTGCTTTCACTAATGCCTCCCGTTATAAAACAGGAGGAAATTTGTTTCTTCTCCCGATAAGCTCCAATTAACACCCCCTCCCCCCTTAACAAACCTCCAATGCCTTTTTCCTCAGCCTTTAGAAAGTAACTTCTCGGTCAACCCCAACCACTGCCCGAGGTTGAACTACCACTTCCATGAGATTACGTATCAGGGCAGATAAAAAACTTTAGAAGTCTCCCCCACAAATATTGATAAGCCTTAGCCCTCATAATGGACAGGTAACAACTTGTTCCATCTGCTCCAAACACAGTTCAAATAAAAATGAGGAGAAGATGAAAAACAACTCTCATGTAAACTAGTGAGTCTTGGATTACTATGACTACGGCCACTCCTATAAGGTTCCTTTACTTATGTTTCCTTGTATGTTCACATATGTGTGTTGTGTATATACGGTATTTTCTTACCTCCAGATGGTACTGCAAAACTAATGTTATAAAATAACATTAAGCTCAAAAGCTCTCAATCTAAATGAGGTTTTTAAAAAAATAACAGCATATATAAATTAAGTATTCCCAAAATGCTAAGAAATATACGAAGTACCCCAAATGCTTTTGAAGTACCTATGATTCAGGTAAACCTCTGATAAATAAGACTAGTCTAGTACTGTTGGTTTAATAAAAACAGCTGTCTTCTAACTGTGGACCAGACAAGGGGCCACGTACGAACCCTGACAAGCCCACATGGACCTTGCGAACTCAGAGACCGAACGTCACCACCGGGGACGGGTGGCCGGCCGGAGCACACAAACTGCAAACTAAAAGTGCGTCACGGTGGGGAGTCAAGTCCCAGGGCTGTGGCTTCCTGGACAAACGTCAGTCTTTATCTTTGAAATGGTCTGCGTCTTCATGCATCTAAGACAGCATACCTTCGAAATGTCAGAGCAATGTTCTTTTCCAGACCCCTGAAGGCAAGACCGCTAGCGCTAGAGCACACACACCCGGAGCAGGAGACCACAGAAGCCCACACTGGTGTCTAGTTGACCGCATACCTTCCCTCTGTGTTGTAAATGTTAACTGTCCTGTACCCACCAACATAAAAGAAGCATGTGTCTCTCCGTGTTGCTTTTTATCCAACCCCAGAGATTCCCCTGCTCTGCTTTCTCCTGTCCCCTCAATCTAATAACACCAATGGATTTCATGTACCCCTTTCTGTATCTCCCCCTTTGATTCTAGTGTATAAAATAAACCACAAAACTGCCATTCTCTGGAGCATTTTCTCAATCCTTGAGATTTTGCTTCTAGGCATGTCCTCAACATTTTAACTCAAATACACCCTTATAAAATTTTTCTATAGGCTTTAGCCCTGGCTGGTGTGGCTCGGTGGATTGAGTGGCGGCCTGTGAACCAAGGGGTCATTGGTTCAATTCCCATGCCTGGGTTGCAGGCCATGTCCCCAGTTGGGGGGTATACGAGAGGCAACCACACATTGATGTTTCTCTCCATCTCTTTCTCTCTCCTTCTCCTCTCTCTAAAGATAAATAAATAAAATCTTAAAAAAAATGTTTTCTATGGGCTAGGCGATTTCTCCTTGACAAAACTGTACCGCTGGACTGAGTAAGGATTCCACAACTCTAAGGAAGCAGTTAATGGGTCCATAAAACTGCTAACCCAAAATCAAGCAGAACAAAAATTAATTGCAGGGGACTAAATGAACCGATGAAGAAAGATGATAATTTGTATTGGTTTTTTGGTTTGGAACAGGGCTGGTTCTTTATATGTTCCATTTTCTAGACATAAGACTTCCCTTGGGCTATCTATAACTCACGACAATTGAGTAGATTGTACCTTTGTAAACAAAAATGAAATACGTCTCTTTCTCCCTGCCTGATCCCTCCATAATTCAGAAACTCTCACTGAATATTCTTATTTTCATGGCAACACAGTTATTTGCACAAGTTCAGTAAGAATCTGTTCTCCTTGTAACAGGGCATAATTGAAAAAAATTGGTTGTATTACCAAGGCTTTGACTAGAATTTGTCATATTTGAGAATGAAGTGGACAGAATCGGCTATGACCAGACAGTTTTAAGGAACTCAGGTTGACATTATGATTAAGGTTGAAAGTTTTAAGGAACTGTAATAGGAGAAAATACCTAATCTTTCTGAATCCATCTTGCTGAAGCCAGCCGCTGAATTCCCATAACCTGTCAGTTAACAACTTCTGCCTAGTCCTGCGCTTAGATGTCCTAATCTAACCTGTAGCCTAGGAATTACTGAAGCAACCTGGCTGCTCAAAACTACTACCCTCAGGGGATAAGGAAGGTATATTAAAAAATAACGATTGTTTTCCCTTCTCAGTTGGTTGAAGTGTCGTCCGTAAGCCCAAAGGTCATGGGTTCAATTCCTGGTCAAGGCACATACCTCGATTGCGGGTTCAGTCTGCAGTCAAGGCACGTGCAAGAGGCAGCTGATCCATGTTTCTCACATCAATGTTTCTCTCCCTCTCGCTCTTCCTCCCTTCCCCTCTCTCTAAAATCAATAAGCGTGTCCTTGCGTGAGGATTGAAAAAAATGATTATCAAAATATGTATAGGAACCTCGTGACTGGGACCGAGGCCACCAAGTTTGTTGAACAAAAGCAAAGAAGATTCGTCATCCCCCTCGGACCCAGGCTACGTCCGGATGACGTCTGCAGCCATCAGTTGCTCCCTGGCCTCAAATCCCTCCCGTTTCTCCTTCCCCTGACGCAAAAGAAGCCTGAATGCTGCACTTTCTCGAGATGGTTCTTTAGGATGCTAGGCTTCCATCTCCTACCCTACTCGGCTCGCCGAATACAGTTGCTTTTCTTGCCCCAGATCCTTGCCACTCGAGTCGTTGGCTGTTGTTCAGGGAGCAGTGCGGGCTTTCACTCAGTTACAGAACTGAGTCTGAACACAGTGCTAGTGTTACAAAGCCCTCTCGGGAAAATCAGCCTGGTACCCGGCTTACGGGACTCCCACCCCACAGGCAAGTGAAAAAGATCACTTCCTGGCAGGCCCAGAAACCTGAAAATATTTTAGGGACCTCAAGAAGAAAGTTGGGGACCCAACTCTACAGATAATGCAGATAAAGTATGGTGACTTCATCTTGGCTTGGCATCTTAACTTTGAGAAGCTTTTGCAAGTACGGTCTGAGGTTCTTTACAAAAGTTCCAGCAAAACCAACTTAAAAATGCCTTAGTGGTCAATTACCATTCTTGCTGCACTTAAGACAATAATCCGCCCACATTTAATGAGATTAGACTTATTTTGTGAACAAGAGTAATCTTCCTTTGATCATCTTTGATCAAAATGGGGTGGTTAGAGAGAGAAATTTTATGTTTCAGTGGAAAAGTATTACCCTGTGGATTATCGGATTCTACTTCCATTCATTGTCCTTCAGCTACTTTCCACCGCTTTGGAAACTGGGTGCCGCTGTCTTTTACATTTTGTCAGTAGCCGATGTTTCCAATTTCTCTCCTACCCTACTGACTTGGCCTCCCGAAGAACTAAAACCTGATACTTGTTGAAACTAAGTTGTCTCATCCCGAAGCCCTGCAAGCTGAAAGACAACTTAATAAGAACCTCAATGGACTTATTACTGCAAGAGTCCGGGCCACTCCGTAAGTTCGCCCAGTGCCCACATCCTCCCTGCTCTGCTCCAGGAAACAACCGCGACCGTGACCCCTCCGTCATCTGAAGATGCTTTGAGCCCGATGCCCCTCTGGACCCAGAACGAGGTCTAGAGTCTGCTCAGACCATTACGCTTTCATTTTCTTTTTGTTTCCTTGTTCTCATCCCTGCTCTTTCCCTCCCTTGCTGATGTCCCGGCTTACAGTTCCTAACCTGACTCTTGTCTCCACAGCAATCGACCACGCCCCTTTTCTACCTGAACCTTCCAGAGAACTTCCAGATGGGAGAAAGGTGGCGGCCCACTCCCACCCCCGAGCTGTCATAAAGATTACTTTAAAGTAGGAAACATTTGGGCCACAGAAGCTGCAGAAAGAAAACGCACACAAACTTCCCTTATCTGACTCAAGCAGAGCGTCGGGGAAATGGAGCTGTCAGTCACCTCCCCCACCCCCAAGGGAGCCTTCCTGCAATCCAGCTGCCCTTAGGGACACACAACCCAGTCCCAGCCGCATGAGCACCAAAAAGCCCAATAGAATTTTCCAGATCTTCCCTTTCAAGGACAAAAACCTTCATCTGTGGGTCTGAGTGAGCCTGCACAGAAGCACAAACTTTGTCTTTTGTCTTGTTCACTTGTCTGTTGCCAGTTAACCAGCGGGCTCCCAACCACTGGTCTCAGGCTAGAAAAGGTCTCCTCCCCCACATAATCATTTCTGCTTATCTTCCAGAGTCAGAGCACACCAGCCCTTCACTGTGCGGGGAAAAAATAATCATAGAAAACATATCAACACAGTCAAAGAATGCCAGGAAATTGGGAATTTCCAGTAAGCCAAGGTCCAATTTTTTATATGTGAGTCAGTGGATGGCACCAAAGAAGAAAGAAGTATACTTTGATAAATGCAAGAATGCTCGAGTTCCGAAAATCTAACAAAAGCTGCACCTTTAGATGGTCTGTGTTCTGTGTTATTCTTAAATGTCTTATTTATACCAAAAGTTGCCTCAAGACCTCATTGAAAGAAACCCCAAAATCATACACACATGCACAAAACCTTACTTAGAAAAGGCACTGAAAACGTTTTGTAAATTGCTGCCAAATACTGACTCTGGGTTAGACACGCATTACATTGTAGTCAGGAAATGTGAGGTCTTCCCCGCCGTACGCCTGAAGCCGGGGATCCCCTGGGACAGAGCCAAAGGAAAAGCGCACAGAAACGTGCCCTACAAGCCAGAGGAAAAACCACAGCAGGCCTGGGTGGCTCCTGACCCTCCTCGGCATCCCAGACAGGAGGGCAGGAATGCTGCTGTTCGTCTCCAGAAATGCTCGTGAAAGCACAGAACTGCCTGTCGTCGAATGTCAGTTAGCCGTTCCGCAGACCAGACCAGAAAGAGACTGCACTCCAGCAACCACAGAGAGAGGCTTTCTTTCGTCCTGTTTCTTAATGAAAATATCCAGCAGTGTCCGGAAAGAATATTCCCCTAAATCCTTGCAGACACCTCGCACGTTCTGCCTCCACTCCTCCCCATCCCAAACCAGCGCCAACACAGGACATCACCTAAAACACACACACTGCGCTGAACCGCACTCCTTCAGCTGCGCCGACTAGCAGGCAAGGCCTGTTGCTCGTGGGCAGGCACTGACACCGCCCTCACGGCTAAGGCGGTGCTTCCCCGCCCCCACCAAGTCTCCCCCCCAGCCAGGCCCAGGCGCCAGACCCCCACTCACCCTGGCGAATTCCATGGGTTTGGGGAGAAGGCACATGACCATGACATCGAAGCGAACGTCGCACACTGTCTTCAGCCACTTGGTGACAAACTGAGGCTTCAGTTTTTCCACCAGGCTCCCAACCTCGTCGTCCATCATGTAGGCTGTGGAGTGGAACCACTGGAACACCATGGCCACCAGCCGGGCCAGGCTCTCGGTCGGCGTGTTCTCGCTGGGTGTGCAGAGGCTCACCTGGAAACAGGCAGACCAGTTTTTTTTAAACTGGTTTAACAGTTTAAAAAAAAAAAAAGGTGTCCCAGATCACCCATGGGAAATGGGCAGTTTCCTAAATGATGGGGATCACTTATCTGAGAAACTGCGTTCCTCTCCAAGGAGAGGCGGCTCGCAACAATCGTTTCCCCTTATGACCCCACCTTCCCATAGGCCTTTTCTCCTATAAGAAATCTATTACATAATCTACACTGGATAGATGCCTTTAGAAAGTTAAATCTACCGAGGGAAACTTCATGAACACCTTCAGTGAAAAAAACAGCTGTACACATTTTAAGTCTAACATGATCAGATTTGGCCGATAATTTCTATCAGTAATAACTCTGGACTGTTAGGGCACCCCTCAGTTCACCACATTACAAATAGACATTTTAAAACAACTAATCCTGTATTCATTCATTCATCCTGAAATAACCTTTCATTGAGCAGGGCAGTAGGATTCAGAATTATAAGAATTCATAAAATCCTATCCTTGCCTTCAAAGAGTTCACAATAGGAGTCATCGTACCGTTAGATAATACGTTGTCGGAATAAGACATGTAAAATCAGCAATTCAATTCCAATGTGATTTTTAAAAGGACCTTTGCAGGTAACCATGTGAGAGCATGAAAAAGATGTATCACCATGGAGACTTAATTCATGCCTCCGATGGGCAGAAACAAGTCTGCTTCTTTGCAGAACTGACAAACCTAGCTTGCTTGAAACTTGGGATCCGTATGTTTGGTCTTTACTGAATGAAGACTCCAGCTGAATCCGTCAATATCAATCAAATTCCTTGTGATACTTTTGGTTGTAATTTTTTGGCTGTAGGCAGACTTGCAATAATTTAAAAAAAAAGCTCCACAGAGACTGAATTTTCAAGGAAAATTCCATAATTCCATGTATATAGGCAATGGAATGTGAAATAGGAATGCCAATAATCTGTAAATCATACTGAGTCCAATATTTCACAATATACCCTAGCTATTCTGGCAAAAGGTGCATTTTAAACAATCTAGATAGAGCCTGGCACAAAGTCTCAACACCTGGCTATTCAAGAGAACCTACTAGAAAGCTTTCTAGGAGTTCCCAAGAATCTAGCATGAAATCTGGGCATTGCCATCTTTTTTTAAAAGCCGCCCCAGGTAAATCGAGTGTGCAGCCCAGGGTCCAGCGCCACTGTCCTAGAACGTGGGGTCACACGGCTAGGCTAATTTTTCACTGTTTCCTCTTTAGGTTCTTAAAAGAGAAAGGAGAAATCCTTCACGGGTGTAGGGCTGGGATGAGAAATAAGAAAGCAGAGAACAGCCAACTCCGTTTCTTACTAAGAACCATATTCCAAACTGGCTGAGCAGCCGCTGGTCGTGTTTGTCGTCGTCCTTGTTGTCGAAGTCGGCGTTCTCCAGGGAGTGGTGGGAAGAGGAGAGGCCCAGCTGCCGCCGGCGGTTCAGCTCGTGCTCCCGCTGCTCCGCGTGGAACTCGGCTTCTTTCAGCAAGCTGCCCGAGAGCAGAGGTGTGGGACAGACCATCAGAAAACACGTTCCAGAGGATGACCTCGTCAGAGCAATGACCTCACGAGTGCTCAAGCACCTTTAAATGGGTGGGAGTTACTCCAAGAGGCCTATTTTCATTTCCTTCCTGCTTGCTGACCCATCCCCATTGTACAGATGAACCAAGTGAGGCACAAAGAGGCTTCTTCCTCCCATCAGTTAGCATCAAGCAGAGCTGACGCCTCTGGCTTCCGGTTCACGGCCCATCCCGCGAGAAGCCCGTGCTTCCCCCGTGTCTAACGGGAAACCACGTGAACATCAAATACATGTGGATTTCCAAATACATGATGCAAGGGGAGATTGAGGAGCTTGTACCCAATGGGAAAATAGTCAATATCTAGTACTCAAAAACCTGAAAATGAGCAACGAAGACTCCCTTTTCAGTTGCTAAATGAACGATAGTTTTAAAAATAATACCCAATATTGGGTGCAGCAAAAACCAGCAATATCAGACAGTGCTGCCGGCGTTGTAACTTCACATACACAATTTAAAAATTGGTTTGGCGATGCACCAAAGCCATTAAAACATGCATACCCTTTGACCCAGTCAAACACATTTGGGCATCTACCCTAAGTAAATAAAAAATATAGAAACAGCACTGTATGCAAAAATATTTACCACTTACTTATAATAGTAAAAACTTAGAAGCATTCTAAATACTTAATAGTGGGAAAAATAATCTAGATAAATATTATGTATCCACTAGGAATGATAAATATGGAAACCACAACATGGAAAATACCTAATGGTATATTATATCGAAAAATTATAAATACACTGTGATTACAGTTATAGAAATAAAACACGCATTTGAATAAAAGTAGAAGAACATGTGCCAAACAGACATGATGACAGCAGTATGATTGATTTTTTTTTCTATTTCCAAATTTCTGTCGTGCTTTATTTGACAAACATCACATTTCTGCGTGTGTCAGATACTGGGATGAGAAAAACAGAAAAGACTTAGTCCCTATCCTTAAAACTTACATTCTAATATTATTCTTTAATTTTTAAAAATCTTGCCTCGTCCTGGCTGGCATAGCTCAGTGGATTGAGTTCGGGCTGCGAACCAAAGCATCGCAGGTTCGATTCCCAGTAAGGGCACATGACTGGGTTGCAGGCCACGGCTCCCAGCAACCTCACATTGATGTTTCTCTCCCTCTCCCTCTCCCTCTCCCTCTCCCTCTCCCTCTCCCTCTCCCTCTCTCTCTCTCTCTCTCTCCCTCCTTTCCCTCTCTAAAAATAAATAAATAAAATCTTTAAAAAAATCTTGCCTCGATTAACATTATACAGAAAGAGAACAAGTCTCAATATTACCACTTTTTAAAGCTCCTTTCTTTGTCATGTGATAGAAGAAGAAAAAGCCAAGAGCCTGTATGTTCAGCCCTTGTCTTACTCCACAGCCTTCTGGTTGACCCCAGTGCTGAATTACCCAGAGTTCTCCCCAACTTCGCTGCTGTCAGTCAAGCCTCAGGGCCCCTCCCCCCACCTCTCACTCTGACTGTGCTCTCATTTCATCACCCCTACGACCTCTGGCTGTGCCATGACTGGGCTCACCACTCTGGATCACAAGTACGTGCTTCTGTTGTTACAGTCCCTACACAGGGAACCTGAGGGCAGAGACTACATTTTACTCTCCTCTGTGTCTCTTAAGTGCCTAACACAGGCCTGGCACATAACTGGCATTTGATAAAAAATATTTGCTGTATGAATGAATTAAAACACCATCACTGCAGCACTGTGCTGGGCTGAGGGCACTTGAAGTTGAATTAAATCTACACACAGCTCCAAGCGGGCAAGGCGGCTCAAAACCAAGGCGGCGTTTTCCGAGTCCGGGACTAGCAAACGGCCTGTTACCTAATCACGGCCTCCACGGCGCAGACGAGCTCCTCGGCGCCGCACTCGCGGGTGTTGATGGGTGGGGGCGAGGTCTGGTAGAGGTGGGTCTCCGAGGCGGCCCCCACCTCGTTGCTGTGATGGTTCGAGTGGCATCTTTTGCAGTACCGCACAGGCCTGTTCCCGTGCCGGCCGCAGCACCCTGCCGAAAAGCAGGTGACCACGGCTCTTCTAACGTGGGAACTGCAGTTCTAGAGGCAAAAAAAAAAAAAGGGAAATCAGTTAGAATTAGTCGCCAAGGTGAATTTGCCTATGAACTGGGAAGAATGGAAACTTAAGGGGCCACTGAAAATGGCAGCGTGTTTCTGAAGTGCCACTCACTAGTGTCCAAAATGCGGGTCATCTCGAGTCAGTTTGAGCTCAGCCACAGTTAAAAATAAAGGTGAGAAATGGTTCCCACCAGTGCAAGTGGTAGAAGCAGCCCACGCGTGAGTGGGACTGAGTTGAAAAGTCCTTATAAAGTCCCCTGAGTGAGGGGGCCGGGCGGCTTTGGGGATTATTTCATGTTGGTGTTTCAAGAGTTTTCAAGAGAAATATGAAGAAAAAAAAAAAAAACCATGGTCCAGAAAGAGCACATCACAGCACATCAACATAGAAAAGGGATAATTTTAACCCCCAGCATAAACTTTCACAGTTATTTCAGCCACCACTAAAAGAGCAAACAGCCACAACAGCTCATCTGTCCTCGCTGCACGGGGCACGGGGCACAGGAGGCAGCGGCACTGCGCTGAGCTGACGGACCCGAACCAGGCCTTTCTGGTCCCACCAGGACTCTCGGTCAAGACCTTAATTAAGAATATGTCACTGACATCACAGTAACATATCAAAACACAGCAAAAACCATTCATAGAATCAGCCACTGACATCACACAGGAAGCAATCAAAAGATGAAGTGACCGAAATGAGAAAAGTGGAGCGGCATGAGACCCCGAAGGGCAGGGGGCTACTGTCAGAGCCGCAAGACTGGAGGTGGAAGAGCGAGCAGCACCCACGCAAAGCGACGGGGAAACTGTCAGGAACATCCCTGACCTCCACCCACCAGCATGCCCCGAGCCTGTGCAATGTGCCACCAGGTACTCAATGTCTCAGGCCCAGAGAGCTTTTCCATCTTTCAGTAGAGCTTACTAAGACATGGACACCTCTAGGGGATATCATATTCTAAGCCATTATGAACTCAGAGCTCGGGGAAGATTTGAGACCCCTCCAAGACAGCTCCCTTGGAGAGACCGGAGGAGGAAGGAGGTGAGCACCAAACCTACATCAAGACACTGGCAATGTACTGAGCCGCGGGTCTGAACGGCCACGGGAGTAAGGCCTGTTCCACTTCGATTTTAGCACGAGCCTCTGGGTACGAGAGTTAGCAAATCTCATTTTCTGAAAAGGATTCAGGCCAACAAATCTTAAAAGAAGTTAAAAATTGTATAATATGTTTAGTTATTATTTTTGAGAATTATTTATTAGAATAGTGTGTTTCTTCTGTATCTGAAGCCCAAGCCTTCTGCAGCGCTCAGGGCCGCCCCGGTCTGTCTGAGCGGGCCACTCGTCCTGCTCTGCCCTGGTGTCTCTTTTGTGCAGCCAATTTCATGCTGGAAGCTCAGGAATTTTTACTGGTTTGAGGCTTCCCCTGCTTACGCACAAACCGATGCCACACCACCAGCAGTGTGGGATAGATCAGAGCGTAATCTTAGAGTTCACTTCTTCCTCCTGCTTATACTTAGTCTTCGCTGCTCCGGGAATCCTACTGTTACGTAAATGGTAGGATGTGGATACGGGTTGGGTGGTTCTTCGCTGTAAAGAAGTCCTGAGGTTGAAGGTCTGCAATTTCCCACCCTGTTTTCTCGTCGCACATTGTTCACATTCTTCCCACGTGCAAATTCGTAACTGGGGGTCCAAGGTCTTCTGGTCCAAGCAAAGTCCAGCCATGGAGGAGGCTCTTGGGGTTTGGCTCCTCAGATTGGTGCCTCCTTGAATCTGGGCCCTGAATCGAGACGGGCTGGTGGCGACTTCCCCCAAGAGAGGAAGGCACAAGTGACACTCACCTGACTCCCACAGCCTGGTTATAAAAAGACATGCAGCTTCCACCTGAACGGATGTCTTGAACATTCTCTCTTCCTGAGTTTCCCCATCAGGACACTGTTCTCAGAACTCGGCCATGGCCAAGCCCCATGCACAGGTGATGTGTGAGCCTCTGGTCAACCATTCTGGCTAAACCAAGCCTTCCAGCTGCCCCATCCCAGAGCCCAAACGTACCACCTCAAAGCCTTAGATAACTCCAGCCTTCAGCTGTTCAAGTCTTCCCAGATAAGGAGGTCTCAGAATCATCAAGCAGAGACAGACTGTGGACTGTGCCCTGTCCAAACCCCTGACCCACAGACTCTCTGAGTGTAAGTAAAGGATTGTCGTTTGGTGTTGCTACAGTATGAATGATTTCTTTCATGGTACCTGGGTATACTATATACACTGGTACCAGGAATACCAACTAGAAGTCAACCTGCCTCATCACCACATGCCATCAATTCCAAAATAGTATCAGCGATAGAACAACCCCAAAACGACATTTGGCTCGCCAAAGTTTTAAACCACTACCATGGTTCCTCATAGGTTTTAATAATATATTTACAAGCCCCAGTGGGTCCTTAACCCGTGTGGAGCCATTTCTATGCATCCATTTCAAAAGCAAACTGGAGAGATTTCCCTTGGGTTTAGATTCAGCTGGGTGTGGTATTCAAATGCTCTCTCCAGCCACTCCGTTCCCTTCACTGCTTTACATTTTAAATCTACATGAATAACTCTAATTTGTCTCGCAGACCAACAGAACTGAAATAAGTCAAGGTCTGTCTCTTATCTTTATGATCTTGATGCTCATTTCAAACCTACTGTTCAAATGTAAGAACTCATAATACCAGAAGTACAAGCTATGCCCAAGGCCAGCTCAAACAATTCTGAACTACTTAACTTGAACTTAATGGAAGGTCTCCAAAATAACATGTATATAAAATACAACGTTTATTAAAGAATAAGTAACAAAAATGTGCTAATTTGAAGCTTATTAGTAAAGACAGTTGTATCATATAAAGGAAGGGAGCGTAAAAACATTCATCTGGATGTCAAATACGCTAGGTATACCGCCAGAGCCAGAACGTGCTGATTTAGAAAATAAAACTGTGTCTCATCCTACTGTCTCTGGCTTCTAAAAGATTCTCAAAGTAGGAAAGTGCCTCAGGATAAAAATCAAACCAAAAGTTTGCGGAATGACTGTGCGATCCTTCGTTAAAACTTCAGAAAGATGTAGGGTACTGCCCAGTTGAGCCTCTCAGCTAGAACAGGGCTCCTGGTCATTTTAAGGGCACACTGAAGTGCCCGAAGAACAGAAAGGACTGTTTCAAAAAGAACTGTAGATGGCTTCGGGGGCACAGAACCCCAATGAGACTTACTGAAAATCCATGACGTTTTAAAGTCCCGCTAGCAAAAACACCACCGACCTAGATGAAAGGGGGCAGACACAGCTCGCCATGAAAGGAGGTCTGTGAGACCCCGCCTCCTACACACAGGAAGCAGCAGACTGAGAGAGTCACTCAGCTACAACACGGGACATTTCTCATCAAAAAGGAGAGACTCGCCCTGGCTGGCATAGCTCAGTGGACTGAGCGCGGGCTGCGAACCAAAGCGTCGTAGGTTCGACTCCCAGTCAGGGTACATGCCTGGGTTGCAGGCCATGCCCCCCAGCAATCACACATTGATGTTTCTCTCTCTCTCCCTCTCTCTCTCTCTCTCTCTCTCCCCCCCCCCTGCTCCCTTCCCTCTCTAAAAATAAATAAATAAAATCTTTAAAAAAAAAGGAGAGACTCTCAGAAAGTGCAGCAAAATGCCCATAAAGACAACAACGGATGTGGGAAGCACTCTGAGACAGCAAAAGCAGGTGCAGTCTAACGCACATTCACTGCCCCCAGAGACAGAGGAAGGATTGGTGTGTCCGCGGCTGGAGCTCCTCCAGACCAGTGACGGCGACCTGCTTCCTCCTCCTCTTTCTGAACAGAAATCTATTGCTGTCATCGGGTGCCTAGCTCACCACTGCGGGTTGAGGGTGCAGAGAGCAGATAACTTGCCGTTCCCATTCCCAGTCTCTGGATCAAGAGAATTTGCACCCCAGGTGTTTCATCAGTGACCAGACCAAATGTAGATCGCAAGATAAGGACTTGAAGCTGGAAGCCATAAGTGGATAAGACTTTTTAAGGTCTTAGAAGGCGGTAAGAGCACTTTGCATTTGCAGAGAATGTAGGTACTAACATCCAGAGGGTGGATTGTGGTGAGTTAAACAGGACCACAAAGTTCTTGCAGCCATGTAAAGGGGAGGAGCCTATGTCCCCCACTCCTCGAAGCTGGCAGGCCTGGGGACATTCTCTGAAGACTGGAATGCAGCAGGACTGATGCTCCTTGACGTCCGAGCTTCAGTCTCCAAAGGTCTTTCAACCTCCTCCCTCATCCCCTCATTCTCTCAGACCACTGCTCCCACCTGAATGAGTCCAGTCTAGCCTCCTGGAGGACGCGACACCTGACGGAAAGAGGGTGAGCTGGACACCCCAGTCACCCCAGCCACTGCAGGCACCCCGGCGGAAGGCCCAGACAGGGCAGTGAGGCCACCTGGGACCAGCGAACCCCCAGCCTACTCACCAATTGATGCAAACACACGAGTGAGCCTACAGGAGTTGGTCAAAAGAAGCCTAGCTGAGCGTAAGCCAAATGGCCAATCCACAGAATTGGGATCGAACAAATGTTTGTTGTTGTAAACCACTACGTTTTAGGATGGCTCATTATATGGCAGCGGATAACAGGAACGGCCCTCAGAAGGTAGCCGTTCATGACTAACTCCTAGGCAATTTAAATGGCCTGTACGTGGTCTCATAGGTGGGGGGGGGGGGGGGGGAGGGGGGCAGAGCTGGTCAGAACCCAAGCGTCTCAGCCAGCTAACCCAGAGTTCTTTATATGACAACACACTACTTTCTCTTGTACTTTTCCACAACTAGAACCAAAAAAAAAAAAGAGATATGGTTTAGGGAAACCGTCCTGAAGGTGGCCAAAGGAAACTTGAAGGTGGAATCTTTAACTAGAGATAACATTCAACTTACATATAAGTAACCATTTTCCATACGCAGCTGGTCTGAGTATGCATGCTCTAACACAAACAATGAACCATTTACACTGCACTTCAAAAAACAAGGATGTTTAGCGGACAAGATGCATCATTTATCAAAGCTAAGTGGCACGTGTTACACTGTCATTCAAAGGGTTTTTGTAATTAGACTTCTACTCCAGAGAAGCACATAGCTTTTATTTCAGATTAGTTATCAACAACACGGGTGCAGAAGACGGGTAGCAAAAGCAGAAATGGAGACAGAGAGCGTCAGGACACAGCAGCCTCGCGTGCTCGGTTACCGCTCTTCCCCCTCCACGAGTACAGTGGCATGGACACACTGGGAAACCATGGTGCAGAGATGAGGCAGGTGTCGATGCGTGAATTTACATACAGACACAGCAAATCATGCCCCGCCACACGGACGGTCTGTTCTTACCTTCTTCTGACATATAGCAGATATCTCAGCTGTAAGGGGAAGGCACACAAAACATCAACAAAGAGAGAGAGCCCATTGTCCACCAGGGCAGCCGTGAGGAGGGGTAAAAACAAGTTTTGTAACACAACCTCTAGCCTTGGCTAAAACAGTTTCTCCATCGTTTCATGAATCATCATCTACTTATGCTTCATGGCGTTAAAAACCCTTGCACGCTGCAAATACTCCACCTGGTCTTATAAGTAACTCAACCTTCTCAGACACGACTTAGAGTTCAGATCGTGTTAAAGCCAAATAACGGTAATCTCACCTTCTCGTTGGACAGGACACAAAATTGAGGGCCACTATGGTGGCACAACTTCTTTAGGATCACACGGCCACCCATGGTGGAGGCGGGTCTACCCATACGCCTATGGATTCCCTCTGCACAGCTGCTCTGTTACGCTATGCCTCTGAGTTGCAGGGCCTCGTTTAGAGCCTCACCATGAGGGTGACGTATCAGAACTATAGAAAAATCTTACTAATGTCAACTGCTTAGACTTGAGCTGTCTGTTTCCATCAGTCCTTCCTTAACGAGGTTCGGATGACCTAATACTAAAGGTTAGACTACAGTGACGTAGTATAATCATCATCAAGCAAAGGCCTTACACTTTTCTAAAGGTCACAGAATTTAGTCAATTAAGGTTTTCAGATTTATTTAAGTGAGGCCTTACACAGTCTTTTAGCGCCTGCCTCTGAAGCCCTAGACCAAGTTTGCCCCGTGTGCCTGGTCTGTACTGAGCACGCTCCCAGCTTGGACCACCTGCCATCTTCCCTGTGCTGTCCAGGGTGTTCCCTGGTCCTGCCAGTCCCCAGGTAGGGGGCTGGCACACCTGCCTCCCCGTGGGTAGAAGGGTGCTGGCTCATCTATCTGATCTGTCAACTCACTGGCATCGCTCTTAGACCTCTGACCGACCACAAGCATTACAATCTCGTCTCCCCATGGAGATGGGTCAGGTATACTTTGTCCCCATTTTACTGATGAGGAGACTAGTCACAGTGGCAGAAGAAAGGCCCGTTATTCAGCATTCTTCCCGCTGATGGTCCTTATTCCCTGTCTGACCTGGCACAGCCAACAATCATTGGCAACACCTGTTATGTACACAGACAACCCCTTGACATAATCAGCAGGGCTTTAATCCCACAGAATCCTAAGCCTAGCATCTCCCCTTGATTGGGGTAGAAATGATACCTCTTCTCTCATTATTAAACATGTGGGCAGATTACAAGTAAGCATTGATATAATGCTTCGTATCAATGAATATTCATAGAATGCAATATTTTAATACTTCTGTTACTATCTTTGTTAAATAACATAGTACAAAAGGAGACAGATCAACCACACCATTAGTCATGATTACTCATGATTCATTCTGAAGTAAACCGTACCTTGTGGCAGGAGAACATCAATCAACCATTCACTGTGGTCCCTGTGAAGAAAAACAGAATTCACGTTTGAACTTCCAGCAATGTCACCCTTCCACATGAATGCTAATAAGCTGCACGCTACTGCTAAAAGGCTTTTAATAGAAAGGAAGTGTAATTAAGAGCACTATCATAATAAACTTTTTAAATGTCTAGTGCATTCCAGCTAAATTATAAATTATAGGCATTTTATCATATTCAGTTATCTTTGAATGATACTTTCCAGATGCTAATTAAGCCAAGCAAAATACAGCACGATTTGTACAAAGCTGAGCGTGATTCTGTGAAACTAACACACAAAGAGAACCCCTATGAATTATCTGTCATGTTTGAAAAACCAGTTCTATTTTTCTCTGTGGCCTTTTTAACGGGGTCACTTGAAAACTGGGGCTGCTTGCAAGTAAGTGCAATTGCTTTCTCCTGTCGCATGCAGGGAGAGAAATATTGCAACTTTTCAAAGCTGAAATCTTTCCAGTGAAAGTTCGCTACACATCAAACATCGAACAAAGCACTCTTTAAGCACCAGAGAGCAGAATGGGAAACATGGGTGATGTGACCAATGTAAGTCCAGGTGATTGCTCCTATCTTCCTATTGTTGCCCCACTGCCTGTTCATGGAGGACCCCCGTACCTACCCTGCGATCCTCTGGCTGCATTCTTCACAGAGATACAGTGGGGGCGGCTTATCGCCCAAAGCGACTGACAGGGAAGGGTCTATGCACATCTGAAACACACGGAAAGCCAGAATGAACTCTCCTGTCCCCGTTCGTCACATTCTTGACATCAAGAACACAAGTGTTTCAATAATGACAGATTTTTCCAAAGCAAAATGGAATAAACACTTTCAGTTAAACCCACTCAACCTGTAACTGCTTTTCCTGTGCTGAGTGGCGCCAGTCCACACAGTTGATTTTAAACGTGGCTACTATGGTTTTCCATTTCTCCTGTTATTTGCAATTCCAGTAACAAATAGTATCAAGGAATCTACCCTCACTCCACAAAGATTAAAACAATCATCTTGCTCCATAGCAGCTCAAATTGCCTCTAGGTCACTCTCTAAACTGGTAAACATGGTAGATCTCTTCAAGAAAAGGAAAATATATTAATAAAATGAGAAATCGTCACTGTTACCAAAATGCTGGCAGTAGAGTTTCTCTTTTACTTAGGAAAAACCTCATTCAGAAATTGCAGCTGTAAGTCTACCATTGAATGATTCACCCTGGAATCTAAGTTCTACATTAATCCTCCAGTGTTGCATTTCCAGGTGTGTTTTTTTTCTCTCTCCCACACATAACCTGTAGTCTGTTTACCCCGGCTGTGCCCCGTTCCGTTTCGGATTCTTTATGGCAGAGTTTTCATTAGCCCAAGCACAGAGACGAAGCGTGTCCATTGCCTTTCAGCTGATCTTCAGGATATTTCCGTTACTGGGTGTTTTAAATCAAGTGAACAAGACATCCAGGTGACCAGCTGAATTTTGCACTTTGCATCAGTTTAAGTTTCTGTGACTTGCCCGAGTCATTTTGAATTCTGTTCCTGCTTTTCAAGAAATGATCAGCCCATGCTCTAGTCAATTATATATAGTTAATTTACCACAAATTCTTCTGGAACATTCCTCTGACTTGTCTTTTGTCGTTGTTACCAATTTAAAGGGGAAAAATGAACCCAATTTATAAACCAATTTTAAACGTGGAGTTTAAAGTTAAAACCCTGAGGAGTTTCAATGATGAGGGACACAAAAGTTAGAATTCCTAAATTTAAATAATTGCACCATCAAAATCTGTAAATTATATAAATTATATACAAAATCTGTAAATTTCCTGAATGCTGAACACCCCGTGTGAAATTTTCCTTCAGTAGGTTTCATGCTTCCTTTGATGCAATGGATAACAACTACCTTTTGGTATGTTAAATCAGGGATTGGCAAACTTTCTGTAAATGTTCCGAGAATAAATATTCAGGTTTTATGGTCCGTGCACTCTTGGCCACAACCACTCAACCATGTTCTTGTAGCATAGAAGCAGCACAGACAATACATAAGCAACCAAATAAGACTTCATTTACCAAAATGAGCAGCAGGCCAGATTTGGCTGTCTCCCAAATGCCATAGTTTGCTGACTCCCGTGTTAGAAAATTATCTGGACTCCAAAGTATTTGATAAAGTGATTCCCAAGTGGAATCAAGTAAAACCAGAAGCAGAATGTGATATAATGAACTATAAATTCCAACATGTTTTCACTGGGAATCCCATCACGACTCTTGGCTCTCGCCCCAAAAGTATTTTTTTGCAACTATTGCAACAAAAATAAACAATACTTTTCTATTTGGCAAATCCACACTGCGTGGCGGCATAGCTCACTATTCTGGAAATACTAGGCTTTTCGTGAGGATCAACCCATCTTCCTCGGGTCTTTCCCATTGGCCCCACGCAGACCTCTTCTTCCTCTTTCCTCTCATTTCTAATGGGCCACTGATACCTGTCAGGTAAAGATATTTGTCCGTTCCACTCAAAAGGAAAAACTCCTAGGACGTTGGAACTATAAAGACTCAGCAGAATTTAGCTAGGTGACCTCGAACGTGTCAAACAAACTCACCAACAGGACCCCCCTGACCTGTGACTAACAGTGCCAGTGCTGTTCTGCTGTGAACAGATCAGTGCATACTCATACCAATATGTTCACATCTGCCTCTCGCATTAAAAAACAGTTACTTTCTGTTGCAGGTTCGATTCCCAGTCAGGGTGCATGCCTGGGTTGCAGGCCATGACCCCCAGCAACCGCACATTGAGGTTTCTCTCTCTCTCTATCTCCCTCCCTTCCCTCTCTAAAAATAAATAAATAAAATCTTAAAAAATAACAGTTACTTTCTGTTTATAAATATAATTTACGCCCAATGTAGAGGTTTGGAAAATTGGAGAAAAAGAAAATTTAAAAAACATAACCCTCCATCTCAATGCAAACACTGGTAGAGTTCCGATGAGCATTACTGGTGGTTTTTCACTATGAATATGAAGATAAATATACATACATGCAATTTTTAAAATACATTGGCATCACACTACATAGTTTCATCATTCCTTTTTCATTTAGTGTGAACCTATAAGCCTCTATCTAGATGGTGAATACTCTTGATCCACACGTCGAAGTAAAAGAGGTCACACAACATAATGCCCCTGAACTGTTCATTATAAAACGATCCAATGATATTACGTGAATTTCACCTCCATAAACACGTGACAGAAGGTGAGACGGCTTGGCCCATCCCCGAGGACTGGCTGTAGGAAACAGCCGACGAGCAAAGGGAGGCCGGCCCCGAGGGGTGGGCTGGCTGTGGGCCTGTAGGACAGAGAGAAAATCTGAAGTGTGAGCCGGAGGCCAGAAACCATCAGGAGGTCAGAGGACTCCTTTGAATGCAGTAGGACATAAAATGAGGGAAAGAATAATTGAAAAAAATCAGACAGAAAGTACCTCCTTCCTATTAACATCTGGGCATTGTCGAAAAAGAGGGCGTTGCGATTTAGGCGGGAAGAACAGATAGAGACTCTAAATTATGGGAGTCCTGGAAGTCTTACCACTGTGGAGTATTAAGCTGAATTCCCTGAATAATAAATGAACTAACATTTCATTCAACAATTTGCTCCTGATAATTGGACGTCTGACAATTCAATACAAGGCCAGGTCTCACAAAACAGTACCTTCACGGCTGGTTTGTTAATTGCGTTGTGGCATTCGATGTGCTGGCAGTGGATGGGATTCCAAGCTGTAAAGCAAAGCATAGCTGATGAATACTCTCATTGAAAGTACTTGGGTCCTAGTAAAACACACAGCAGATACTTCATTCGTTTTCTTTTTCCTAAACAGAACCGTCATCTGAAGGCTTCCTAAAATAATTTTTAAAACTATGAAAAATCTTAAAATTGAGCAAAGATATCACAGATCCATCACCCATATTCCTATGAAGGGAAACAATCTACTATAAAGTGGCATACACAACAGCAAAATATTACCTCACAGGGATATACCATTAGTAAGTTCTCAAAGGTTTTCACATCTATGGTTTCGCTGGTTCCTCCCAACAACTCTGTGGGATAGGTGCAGCAGATTATTAACCGCATTAAACAGACGAGTAATACAAAGTTAAAAAGGTTAAGTAGCTTACTATGATCACAGCGTTAGTAAATGACAAGCTGGGACTAGAACCTGTATCTCCTGGCTCTTAACGCTCTGCTCATCTCACTGTAGTGTGCTATGCTAACCACCCTAGATTTTGGGCACCAGGAAGTGTTTACAATTGATAACAATTGAAATGTAAAACAACTTCCACTTCCCACCCCTTTCCCATCAAATGTGGAGACTGAAAAGATTACTTTCTTGCCCAAATAAAGGGTAGCTCTCTCTCTCTCACACATGTGACCCACAAATTAAATCTCTGATATTAGCTAGTATGCAACTCCTCAACGCAGTGTACCCACGGAGAATGAGGACGAGAACCAAGTGATCTGGGACAGAACAGAACGAGAACCACAACAAGTAATAACTATCTTCCCGATGACTCTGCAGCCCAATGCACTTGGCTAACAGTGTTCCATCATAAAAAAAGTAATAGGGCCCTGGCTGGTGTAGCTCAGTGGACTGAGCGCGGGCTGCGAACCAAAGCATCGCAGGTTCGATTCCCAGTCAGGGCACATGCCTGGGTTGTGGGCCAGGTCCCCAGTGGGGGCCACATGAGAGGCAACTGCACATTGATGTTTCTCTCTCTTTCTCCCTCCCTTCCCCTCTCCAAAAATAAAAAATAAAGGAAGAGAATTATATGTTTGAAAGAAAGAAATGTTTCTAAATGGCTATATTCTAATGTTATAGGACCATGATGGACCTAATATAGAAGAATTTGCAGGTGAAAGGACATTGTTACTTGGTTACATATCAAATTATAATTCAAAAATATTTTCCCTGGCTGGCGTAGCTCAGTGGATTGAGTGCAGGCTGCGAACCAAAGTGTCGCAGGTTCAATTCCCAGCCAGGGTACATGCCTGGGTTGCAGGCTATAACCCCCAGCAACTGCACATTGATGTTTCTCTCTCTCTCTCTCTCTCCCTTCCTTCCCTCTCTAAAAATAAATAAATAAAATCTTAAAAAAAAACAAAAAAATATTTACTGTTAATAATCCAGGACTAATTTATGCTCCAAATATTTTATAAAACTTTCTATCTAGAAGTATTCTAACTTCAAATATTCCACCCTCTTGTTAGATGAAGCATAAGATTCCATGTCTACTTTGGAATTCAAGAAAATATGATCAACAGAGACATTGACCTTAAAAATATATACAAAAAAAAGACAAAAAGTACAGACCAGAAACCACTACTCTAGTAACAGTATTATATTGTTTATATCTTTAGAGAGAAGGAGGAAATGAGTAAGCAATGGATAAATGAAGAAATTATTTGAATACAAGCATTCCATAACTATAAGATTTATTTCCTACATGTGGAAAAGTCAAGATGAATATAGAAAGTAGCAACAAGTTTTCTTATGTAATTAATGAAAACTAGAGAAAAAGTGTCTTTAACCAGTACAGCAGTTGCAAATACATAGGACACGTTGCCCCATTCCTTTAATCCCAAATTCATGACAGATATCACGAATCCATAACAGCATTCCTTCCTGCTGAGTCCAGAGCCAACTTTAGAATACTTCTCAAAACTGAGCTCCAGCAAGGCACCACTAATCAAAACAGAACTGGCACGCCCAAGATAAATTCATCTCTGAATCTGTATAAGAACATGTGCCGATCACTTTATAAATATCAAAGAGATTTTCCTGACACTTTTGGATAGAATATTCAAAGTATATAAAAACTGCTATGGGACAGGCACAGACAAAGCAGAATGTGCAACAGCCATGACACTTGATTAAAGCCAGAATATAAAGACTCCTGCTCTGCCAGAGATTAATGCTTTATATGTGGATGGTGAGGATACCCAGAAAGTCCTACTCCCCTAAACTTTTATTCCATTTTTACAGAGTGAAACTGAGTTAAGAACAAGTAGTAGGATTTTTCATTTAAGCTCATTGAGTTCACACTAGATTTAAGCTTACTAGAACAGCGATTCTTCACTTTGGTTGTGTATAAAAAAATCACTGTCAAGGTTTCAAAAGAGTGATGCCTAGAACCCATGTGAGATCTGCCTAATCAAAATCTCTGAACATAGAACAGAGACATTTGTAATTGGGAAAACATTACAATTGATTCTAATATGATGACACCCTACATTCCTTACCACATGGCAAGTATAATCATAATACATCTCCCTTCATTTGAAAATAAAAACTAAAATATAGCATAAAATATAGCAGAAGAATTCTGCTTCCAAATGACAGAGTAACTGGTAGTAGACTTGCCTTCCTACCACAAACAACTAAAAATAGAAAATATACATAAAACAACTATTTTCCGAAACTGGACTACAGGTAGCACAGGACAATGAGCCATGAGAGAAAAGAAACAATGAAGTGACTCCTACAATCATCCTGGCTTTCTTCTTGGAAGCTTTCTAAACCTTGATCCTAGAAGGGAAAAATATAAGCATAGTAGGTTGGTTCTATTGAGTTGAGGGGACAAAAACTGGAGTGTAGACAAGCAAGATGACATAAATTTGCTGTGTAGAGTACCAAAGAAGAGGGCCTCCAGAAATCTGAGGAGGAGTCCTTTTGGAGGGTTGGGTTTATACTAAGCTGAGCATGTATAAGACAAAACTTCATTAGGCTGCATAGAGAACCACTATAGGGAATCTGTAACCTAAACAATTCTTACATCTCATACAGGGCTGGAAGATATTCAAGTTCCAACCAGCTAGAGTAGAAGAAACCCAGTGGAAACCTGGAATATTCAATAGAGACTCTAGCAAGTCATATCATAGTAGGAGGGTTGAACTACCATTAGTGAAAAGGCAACCCAAGATTCACCCTAACAAAACATAGGAACAAGACTTGGAAGGATCAAGCTGATCCACCAGTACTTTGACAGCCAAAACAAACTTCAACACATTGTAACTGAAGACAACAAAATCTAGACACTCAATAATGTAATATTCACAAAGTCCAGCATCCATTCAAAAATTACTGAACATTTTAAAAGGAGGAAAATGTAATCCATAATTGGAGAAAAACTGGTCCTTAGGAACAAACCCAGAAATTACAGAACTGAGGTAGTTTTAGCAAACAAGGACTTTGAAATAGCTAGTATAAACATATTTAAAGGAAAACATGAACACAATGAGGACAGAGATTAAAGATACAAAAAAAAGAACCAAAAGAAATTTCTAAACATTAAAAATACAATATCAAAAATGAAAAATTCACAAAATAGAAGTAATGGCAGATTAGACAATACAGAAGAAAAGATCAGTGAATTAGGAGACATAACAGAAACAACCCAAACTGAAATACTAGAAGAAAAATAGAGCTTCAATGAGCTGTGGGAAAATAGGAAGAAGAATAAGCATGTGTGTTTAAAAGCCAAAGAGAAGCAAAGGGAGCAGGGAGTGGCAATTATTTGGGGGGAAAAAGTGGCCAAAATGTTTCAGTTTTAATGAAAACTATAAACCCACAGATCCAAGAAGCTCAATGAATCTTACACAAAATAAAAGCAAAGAAAATCACACCAAAACTCATTAAAATCAAGTTGATGAAAACCAGTGGTAAAGAGGAAATCTTAAAAGCAGCCAGGAAAAAAAGACACATTACTTACAGGGGAACAAAGATAAGAATGATCGCTGATTTCTCGTCAGAAACAATGCAAGCCAGAAGACAATGGAACGACATCTTTAATAGGCTGAAAGAAAAAAACTGTCAACCTAGAATTCTATACCCAGTGAAAATATCCTTCAAAAAATGAATATGAAATAGACTATTTAAAGACAAACACAAGAAAAGAGAATTTATTGCCAGCTGAGCTTCACTACTAGAAATGTTAAAAGAAGGTATTGAGGCTGAAGGAAAACGAGACTAGATGAAAGCTCAGACCTACACAAAGGCAAAAAGAGTCCTAGGCATGGTAAATATAACTAATAAAAGACTTTCTACTCATATTAACCTGTTTTTAAATTATTATTTATTGTTTAAAACAAAAATAATAGCCATGTGTTGTGAGACAAAAAGGATGGGATGGATTCACCACTGAATTCTATTAACTATTTATATGTAAGCTAGTATAATATTATTTTAAGGTAGGATGTAAAATTGAAGGTATAAGGTTTTAAACCTTAAAGCAATTCTTTTTTAAAAAAAAGCATAGCTAACAACTCAATCCAGAGTTAAAATGAAATACTAAAAAATAATTAGCCCTAAAGAAGGCAAGATATTAAAAAAGAAAAGGAATCAAGAATGGATGAAATGAATGGAAAACAAGTACAAAATGATAGGCTTAAACCCAACTATATCTGTAGTTACATTAAATGTAAATGGCCTAAAAAATAATTCTATTACATGTAAATGGTCTAAAAGGCAGAGGTTGTCAAATAGGACTTAAGTTTTTCAAAACAAATGATTCAAATACATGCTGCCTGTGAGAAACACTTGAAATATAAAGATAGATATGTTAAAAGTAAACAGATAGAAGAAGTTATGCCATTATATAATATATGACTAGCATGGCACTAGCAAATACTAATAATAAGAATACTGGAGTGTCTATGTAAATATCAGACAAGTACTCCAGGACAAAGCATATAACCTGTAATAAACAGGAATATTTCACCGTGATGATAGTCTATTCACAGAGATGACATAACAATCCTAAACATCTGTGCATCTAATGGTAGAGTTTCAAATTATGTGAAACAAAACTGACAAAACTAAAGGGATAAATGAGTCCATAATTAGTGTAAATTTCACCAATCCTCTTTTAGTAATTCATAAAGCAAGCAGACAAAAAATCATTAAAAATAGAAGACTCGAACAACATTCTCAATAACTTGACCTAATGACTCAACCACTGTGGAACAGACATTATTTTCAAAGGTATATGCAAAGTTTACTAATATAAACAATATTCTGGCCCATAAAATAAGCCTTAAAATTTTATATAGAGCAACAGCAGAGAGTATGTGTCCTGACCACAATGAACTTAAGCTGGAAATTAGCAAAAGCATATCTGGAAAGTCACCAAATATTTGTATATTTGAAAAAACACACTTCTAAGTAATCCACAAATCAAAGAAGAAATCATAAGGAATATTTTAAAATATCCTATATCAAACTACAATAAACTCACAGCATATCAAATTTGTGGGATGCATCTAAAGCAATGCTTAAAGGGAAATTTATAACTTTAAATTCTTACATTAGAAAATATAAAAGATGCAAAAACTGATTTATGCTTCTATTTTAATAGGATAGAAAAAACAAATTAAACTTAGTGTTACCTGAAGAAAGAAAATAAAGATAAAAACATAAATCAACAAAATTGAAAATAGAAAACCAATAGAGAAAATTTTAAACTAAATATTTGTTCTTTGGAAACTTTAATAAAATTGATAAGTCCTCTAGCTAGCCTAATGAGTAAAAATATAGAGAAGAAAAATTACCAATATCAGAAATGAAAGGTAGGACATCACAGAAGATGCTACAGACATGCCGATGAGTTTGATAAGTCAGATGAAAATGCCCACATTCCTCAAAAATCACACATTACAAAATCTGATTCCATAAAAATGAAATTTAAATGTCCCATAACTATTATATTTAATACACAATGTAAAACATTCCCATGAAGAAAACCCCAAGTCCAGGTGGATTCACCAGTGATTCGACTAACTATTTAAGAGAATAAATAATACAAATCCTACATAAATTCTTTCAGAAAATAGAAGAGAAGGAAACATTTCCCATCTTACTTTATGAAGTCAATAATACTCTGTAAACTAAACTAGATGAAGGCATTATGATAAAAGAAAACCAAATCAGTCCTGGCTGGTGTGGCTCAGTGGATGGAGTGCCAGCCTGACAACCAAAGGGTTCGGTTCCCAGTCAGGGCACATGTCCGAGTTGTGGGCCAGGTCTCTGATTGGGGGCTTATGAGAGATAACTGTTTTTCTCTCACACAACGATATTTCTTTCCCTCTCTGTCTCCTTTCCTTCCCGTCTTTCTAAAAATAAATAAAATATTTTTCTAAAAAAATTAAAGAAAGCTAGCTCAATATCCATCATAAATATAGAAGCAAGAGCACAATAAAAAATTAGCAAATTAAATCAGGCACTATAACACAGCTGACAACATAGAATTTATCTCAGGAACACAAGGTTAGTTTAATATTGCAAAGCGAATCATCAATGTAATGTATCATATTAATGGAATAAAAAAAGGAAGTCATATGATCATCTCAAAATGTATTTAACCAAAATAGGAGAAAATGCATTTGACCAAAATTTACATTCACTCATGACAAAAACTCTCAGCAAACTAAGAATAGACAGGACTTCCCTCAATCTGATTTTTAAAAAAAAAAGCATATGTGAAAAACCTACAACTACCATAATATTTAATGGTGAAAGCCTTAATACTTCCTCCCATCAGGATGGGGTAAAAAACAAAGATATCCACTCTCAGTACTTCTATTCAACACTGAACTGGAGATATGAACCAGCGCAATGAGAAAAAGAAACAGAGGAAGGAAAGGGGGAAGGAGGGAAAAAAGGGAAAAGGGGGTAAGAGGGAAGGAAGGAAGGGTGGGGCAGGGTAGAAGGCAGCCAGGCATTTGCATACAAGTTAGAAAGAAGGAAATGTTTTAATTATTTTTGTTTGCAAGAGGGTGTAATCATATACACAGAAAATTTTGAGAAATTTTCAAATAAGCTACAAAAACTAAGTAAATTTAGCAAGGTTGCAAGATAAAATCAATATTAAAAATCGACTATGTTTCTCTATAATGGCAATAAAGAAGTTCCCTATTACATTTTAAACATTACTTACAACAGCACCCAAAACTGTAAGATACTTACAATATATTTAACAAAATATCTACAAGACTTGTACAAGTGAAGCTAGTGAACACTGCTGAGAGAAATTAAAGTAGGCCCAAATAAATGACCAAATGTGCCATGATCGTGGATCGGAAGGCTCAATAGTAAGCTTTTTCTAAAGATACCAATTATCCCCCAAACTAAACTATGTATTCAATGTAATCCTAATCCAAATCCAAGCACATTGTTTTGTAGAAGCTAACTAGCTGATAGAAAAATTTGCATGAAAATGCAAAGGTCCTAAAATGGTCAGAATAATTTTTAAAAAGAACCAGTCCTGATAATTTATACTACATGATTTCAGCTTCACTATAAAGCTGCAGTATTCAAAACAGTGTGATACTGGTGTAAGAATAGACACTGGCATAAAATATAGGGTCTAGAAATAGACCCATGCATAGGAGATCAATTGGTTTTCAACAAAAGAGTCAAGGTAATTCAATGTGGAAAAAGTAATTTTTTCCACAGATTGAACTGGAACAATGGTCTTTCCTAATGGGAAAAAGTCAACCCTTACCTCTCACCATTATCAAAAATTAATTATAAATGCACCATATACTTAAATGTAAAAACTATAAAACTTTTAGAATAAAACATAAATTTCCTTACAACCTTAGGAGAGACAAAAGAAAAAATGGGTAACTTGAAATTTATCAAAAGGTGAAATTCCTGCTCTTTGAAATACTTTGAGAACACAAGCTCCTAACGATAGAACATATTCCCAATATGTGCATCTGACAAAAAGTCTCCTATTTTGTACACATAACAATAGACAAGCAACCCAATTTGAAAAATGAATACAAGATTTCATTGAGAACTTCCAAAAAAAGATAAACAAATGGCCAATAAGCACCTATAGAGTTGCTATCATTTGTTATCAGAGAAATGCAAATTAAACAACCTGATTCTACTACGTGGCGATCAGAATACCGAACATTAAAAAAACAACCGACACTCCAAAGTGTTGCTAAACATGCAGAACAACCGGAACCCTCACACATTGCTGAAGAGTGTATAACAGGACACAACCACTCTTGAAGAACTGTCTGGACATTTCTTTTAAATTAAGCATGCGCTTACCATAGGATCCAGCATTTTCACAATGAGGTATATATCAAGAGAAATAAATGTACATCACTATAAAAAAATTGTATGAATGTTTATAGCTTTCCTCATAAGGTAAATATGTTCATCAAGAAGTGAGTGAATAAACTAACTGTGATATATCCATACAACAAAAAACGATTCAACATTAGAAAGAAATGAATCACTTCTACATCAACACGCATAAATCTCAGAAACGTTATGCTGAGTGAAATAAGCAGACATAACAATGGTATGTACCATACAACTTCATTCATAAGAAATCCTAGGAGAGGCTGATAACGAATCTATCATGACAAGAAGCAGATCAGCGGTTACCCACAGAGGGAGGGGGGCGCTTGTATGGATGGACTGAAAGAGAAATCAGAAATCTTTGTGGGGTGATGAAAGTGCTCCACATGTCGATTACAGCATTGGTTACATTAGTGTCTAAATTTGTCAACAATGATCAAACTTTGCTAAAAATGGGTCATTTTATTGCATGAAAAGTATACCTCAATAAAACTGACTTTTAAAAGGAAAAAATTCCGGATGATCCAAATGGATACTTCAAAGAAAGGGAAACATCATAGTAAAGCCTGAGAAAAAAAAGTATGTCTGAAAATTACCTAGTCTATGAATCAAAAAATTGTAGGACAACGTGTGCTAGACTACTCTGGCTACGTGTGCAAGAACACACGGCCTCTGGAAAAGCAGGAGCAGAAATTCGTAAAAATTCAGGGAGAGACGGGAAGCCAACAGAATGAGATAAAAATGGATTTGGATAAGAAATGTGAGTGAGAGTACACTGTCACTAAAACAGCAAAACTAGATAGAAACCCTCACTCAAACAATAAATAGAGCTGATTTGGGGGGAAAGTTAAGTTATAGAATAAATTAACCTAAAAAGCTAAGACTGTAAAGGGAAAGATAAATGGAAAATGTATGTGGAATAAAACACAAGGTAATAAAATAAAATGTGGAAAATAGTGGTTATAATAGCTACACAGTACATAAAATTAAAAGCTGACCTATAAATTATAGGTATTCCTCAGGAAAAATATCAACACAATTTGAAGAAAGCAGTAACTTAAAATTTCATTAATAAGAAATTTCCTGAAAAAGAATGAAAAGGGACCTAAATTTTCAAATGAAAAGCACTCTTTACATCACAGGCAAAAATCAGTGAAAAGGTATTCATATATAGAAACATTGAAGAAAAACTCTTTTTTATAAATAAGTCTCTAAATTAAAAAACAAAAGGGATTCCTATCATGGACAGGCCCTTGGCTAGACTAACCAAGGGGAAAAGAGAAAGGGTCCAAATCAACAGATTTGTAAATGAAAACGGGACATTACAATGGGTACCACAGAAACAGAGAGGCTTATAAGAAGCTACTATGAACAATGATATGCCCATAAACTAGACAAACTGAAAGAAATGAAAAGATTCTCAGAAACATATTGAATACAACTTACCAAAACTGAACCAGGAATACATAGAAAATCTGAATAGACCAATTATAGCAAAGAGATTACATCAGTCCTCAGAAATCTCCCAATGAAGAAAAGCCCAGGACCAGAATATTGCACTGGTGAATTTTACCAAACATGTAAAGAATTAATAACAATCTTCTCAAACTGTTCCAAAAACCTTAACAGGAGTTAACACTCCCAAACTCGAGTTACTAGGCCAGCACTATCCAGTTATCAAAATCAGAATAGAGCCCCCCTGACTGGTGTAGCTCAGTGGATTGAGCACGGGCTGCAAACCAAAGTGTTGCAGGTTCGATTCCCAGTCAGGGCACATGCCTGGGTGGCAGGCCATGGCCCCCAGCAATCGCACACTGATGTTTCTCTCTCTCTCCTTCTCCCGCCCTTCCCTCTTTGAAAATAAATAAATAAAATCTTAAAAAAAAAAGAATAGGATACTACTAGTAAAGAAAACTACAGGTCAATATCACTAATGAACATAGATGCAAAAATCTCAGTCAAACACTAGCAAACCAAATTCAGCAGCACATAAATGGATCATTCACCACGATTGGCAGGAATCATCCCTGAGAGGCAAGGATGGTTCGACACGCACAAACCGATCCATGTGATATATCACATTAATACTATAGAATGGAAGAAAAGACTCAAGCGATCATCTCGATAGACCCAGAAAAAGTTCTTGACAAATATAACAGCCATTCATGATCAAAATGCTCAACAAATTAGTCAAAGAAGAAACATATCTCAATATAGTAAAGGCTTTATACGACAAGCCCACAGGTAACCTCGCGCTCACTGGTGAAAGGCTGAGAGCTCTCTCCTTGCGATCAGGAACAAGACAAGGATGCCCGCTCTCACCACTCCTAGTCCCCATAATACAAAGTCCTAACTAGAACAATCAAGCAAGAAAAAGAAACACATGTTATCAAAGTCAGAAAAAAGAAGTAAAATTGTCTCTATGTGCAGACGACATAGTTTTATACAGAGAACATCCTAAAGACTCAACCAAAACACTGTTAGGTCTAATCGATGAATTTAGTAAAGTTGCAAGATGCAAAAATCAACACAAAAATATCAGTAACATTTCTATACACTGACAATAAATTTTCTAAAAACAAAATATAGAAATGAATCCCACTTGCAATAGTTACAAAAACAATAAAATACTTAGGAATAAATTCAATGAAGGCGATGAAATATCTCCTCTCAAAACTACAAGACATTGATGGAAGAAATCAAAGAACACACAAGTAAGTCGAAAGACACCCATGTTCATGGCTTAGCAAAATTAATATAGTTAGAATGTCAGGACTACCGAAAGCCATGTACAGATTCAACACAATTCTTATCAAGAGTCCAACGACACTTTTACAGAAGTAGAAAAAGCACTCCTAAAACTTATATGGAATCACAAAAGACCCCATTTAGCCAAAGAAATCCTGAGAAAGAAGACCTAAGCAGAAGGCATCGCACTCCTGAACTCAAGTTATACTGTAAAGCTACTGGCATAACCAGAGACAAATAGGCCGATGAAATAGAATCAGGAGCCCAGAAATAAACCCAAATGTACAGAATCAATTAGTATTTGGCAATGGAGCAGACAATACTCAATGGAGAAAAGACAGTCTCGTCAATAAGTGGCGCCGCAGTAATGGGGTATTCACATATAAGAGAATGAAACTGGACCACTCTCTTACACCATTCACAAAAATCAACTCAAAATGGATTAAAGACTTAAGTGTTAGATCTTAAACCATGAAACTCCTAGAAGAAAACACAGGAACGGGTCCCTGTGACATAGGCCTTGGTAATGACTTTCTTGTATATGATACCTAAAGGACAAGCCACAAAATAAAAAAAATAAGTGGAACACATCAAACTAAGTAGCTTTTGTCTAGAAAAAGAAACTATCGGGCCCTGGCTGGTGTAGCTCAGTGGATTGAGCGTGGGCTGTGAACCAAAGTGTCGCAGGTTCGATTCCCAGTTAGGGTACATGCCTGGGTTGCAGGCCATGACCCCCAGCAACCGCACATTGATGTTTCTCTCTCTCTCTTTCTCCTGCCTTTCCCTCTCTCTAAAAAATAAATAAGTAAAATCTTTAAAATAAAAAGAAAAAGAAAAAGAAACTATCATCAAAGTGAAAAGAAAAACCTGTGGGATGGGAAAAATATTTGCACATATCTGAAAGGGGGTAATGTGCAAAATATATTTTAAAACTCCTATAACTCATATAAAAAATCAAATAACCAATTAAAAAATGGGCAAAAGGGCCTGAACATTTTTCCAAAGAAAATATACAAAAGGCCAACAGATACATGAAAAGATATTCAATATTACTAGTCATCAGGAAACTGAAAATTAAAACCACGATGAGATATCACCTCATGCCTGTTAGAATGGCCATCATAAAAAGATGAGAGATAACAAATGTTGCAATAAGTGTGAAGAAAAAACCCTTGTGCACTGTCGGTAGGATTGTAAATTGGTTACAGCCACTATGGCAAACAGCATGGAGGATACTCAAAAAAAATTGATAATAGAAATGCCATATTATTCAGCAATTTCTTTTCCAGGAATATACCCAAAGGAAATGGAAACAGTATCTCGGCACCTCCACATTCACAGCGATATTATGTGCAATAGCCAAGAGCTGGAAACGACCTGAGTGTCCATCCGTGGATAAAGAAGTTGTGATGTGATATATATAATGGAATATTATTCAGCCATAAACACATGGAAATGCAACAATCTGAGATAACATGGATGGATCTTCAAGGCAATATGCTAAGTGAAATAATTCAGACAGAAAAAGACAAGTACTGTATGAATCACTTTTACGTGGAATCTAAACGCAAAAAACAACTCATAGAAAAAGAAATAAGAAATGTGATTACCAGAGGTGGAGGGTGGGGGTATACAAATGTCCAGTTATAAGATTAGTAAGTGCAAGGGATGTAATATACAACAAGATGACTACAGTTAATACTGCCCAGTATGATACATAGGAAAGCTGATAAGAGAGTAAACTCTGAGTTCTCATCACGAGGGGAAAACTTTTTTCTTCGTTGTTTTTTTTATATCGTAGTATATAAGATCATGGATGTTAGCTGAACCTATCGCAATAATCATTTCACGATACATGTAAATCAAAACATCATGCTATATGCCTCGATACATACAGTGATGCACGTGAATTTTTTCAATAAAACTGGAACAAATATTTTAAAAAGAAAGTTTCAATCAAATAGAAAAAATTTCAAAATAAAAACAGACTAAAAGGCGGTTTATCTTTGAAAGAGTACAGCTGTCAAAAAATTGACAGCTGACTTGTCAATAGAAAAAACAAAAATGAAAACATCATGAGATACCTTCAAAGTATGGAAAGAAAATGACTCTCAAGCTAGAATCTGACACACTGAGAAATTATCTCTTGAAAAAAACGGCTAAGTCCTGACCCATGTGACTCACTTGGTTGGGGGTGGTCCTGCAAACATAAAGGTCACTGGTTCAATTCCCAATCAGGACACCTGCCTGGGTTGCAGGTTCGGTCCCCAGCACAGAGTGTGCAACAAGAACTGATCAATGTTTTTCTCTTATATCAATGTTTCTCTCCCTCCCCCTCTCTCTAATAAATAAATAAATAAAATCTTTTTAATGAATAAATAAAATGATGGCAAAACAAAGCCATTTTCAGATAAACGCTAACTGAGAAAATTTATCCCCAGTAAAGACAGCACTAAAGGAATAGAAAGGGATATTATTAAGAAAAAAAATTAAATCCCAGATAAGAGCTGGAGATATAAAAAGGAAAAAGAACAAGAAAAAAGAAAATCTAATGACTATTAACTGCAAAGAACAATAATAATTATGTTTTGTGAAGTTATTAAAATTAAGCATAACATGGAAGTCAGAAGAGGGTAAAAGAAGTGAAAATCTTCAGTCTTTTACCGGAGAAAGTAAAAGTACTGTTTTGCACTGGCCACCGACAAGGATGTATGGTGTGATCTCTAGGCTAGTAACTAAAAGAATACAGAAGACAGAACAGCTCACTAAGAAAAGATGGAACACTCAATCAGTGCAAAAGAGGCAAAAAAAGAGAGAAAAAGGCAGGAGAAATACAAAGCGAATAGAAAATGGATTTTTAATCAAATATACCAGTAATTACATTACCTACATGGATTAAGTACTTCAATTAACAGGCAAGTGTTATGAATATTGAGTTTAAAACACAGAATGACATGCTGCTTATAAGACACATGAAGTATATGAATATAAAGTTGAAAATAAAAGAGAGGAAAAGTTATGCTAGGCATTCATGAAATCTGATGTAGCTATTAGTATAAGACAAAGTGGATTTTAGCACCAAAAAAAAGCATTGCTAGAGATAAAGACATGCATTTCATCATGGTTAAAGTTTCAATTCACCAGGAAGATACTGCATTCTAAATTTGTACGCACTAATAATATAGCCTCCACATGTATGCAAGCAAATATTAATACAACTACAAAGCAGAATACACAAATCTACAACGGGAGGAGATTTTAACATTCTATTTCTGGTAACTGATAAAAGAAAGACAAAACCCCAATAAGGATGCAGAAGATTTGAACTACACAATTAACAAATTTTATTTAATTGACACATGTAAAACACAGTATCAAACAACTGCAAAATACGAGTTCTTTTAAAGTACACAGGAGTATTTACAAAAATGACCACAGGCTCAGCTCTGAAGAAGGTACAAAAAGCATCAAAGGAATGAAATAATACAAAGTATGTTGTCTGACCACAGAAGAATCGAGCTATAAATCAATACAAAACCCTGCTAGGAAAATCCCCATATGTTTCTAAATTAAGAATCATCCTTTTAAATGGCCCAATGAGTCAAAAATAAAAACACAGAGGAACTTCGAACTCAGCGTGGCACAGGAGGTATTAGCCAGTGCAACAAGGCAAGAGAAATAAAAAGCACAAGAATTGAAAAGGAGACATTAAGCTGTCATTCAACATAATATAACTGCATACATGAAAAGTATTTTTGAAACAAAACTACAGTAAATTATTAGAATTTAAAATTGATCTAGCAAGGTGGCTGGATATAAGATCAATATACCAGAGTTAACTGCATGTCTACGTATTGGCAACAAGGAGATAAGAAGTGTAACTTTAAAAAGATATATCATTGACAATAACACCGAAAAATAAAAACCCAGGGACATACTACATGTGAGACAGGCAAGGCATCGACACAGAAAAAGCTCTGAGGAAAACTGAAGTGAGTCTAAATAAGTGGAGATGTCCTATGTGCATGGTTGGAAGACTCAATATTATAGAAACATCAGTTCCCCAGATGGAGCTATAGATTCAACGCATTCTCAATACAAGTCTTAATAATTTCCAGGTATGTTTATGAGTGTTTAACTTGATAAACTCTTTAACTGAGCAAATAGCTGAGGATAACCAGGAAGAAGAAAAGAAAAAAAGATGAGAAAGAACAGAAAGAAGAGAAAGCAGGGGAGATGAGAAAGAGAAAAACAATTACAACAAGGTGGAAAGACTTGCCCTGGAGGATATAAAATTTTATTATTAAGATACATTAATTCAGACACTGTGGTATTGAGGAAAAAAATACATCAATTGAACTAAAGAAAGAATCCAGAGACAGAACCATCCTTTAAAAAGGTACTACAGACCAGTAAGGAAAGGACATTTTCAATAAACGATGTTGAGTCCATTGGCTATCCACAAGAGAAAATTTTGACATGCACCTCACACCGTGCAGAAAACTTAATTCTAGATACATTTAAATGTAAAAGTTAAAAAAAAAATATTCTGATGAAAACAAAGAATATTGTCATAATTTTGGAGTAGGGAATGATTTTGTTAGATAGGATACAAAAAGCCATTTAAAGAAAAAGTTTTGACTTCTAGGAATTTATCTGAAGAAACCCAAAACACTAATTCAAAAGAACATATGCACCCTATGTCCATTGCAGCATCATTCACCATCACCAAGATTTGGAAGCAGCCCAAATGCCCATCAATAGATGAGTGGATTAAAAAGTTGTGGTACATTCACACAATGGAAGACTACTCAGCCATACTAAAAGAAGGATGTCTTACCATTTGCAACAGCATAGATGGACCTAGAGAGCATTATGCTAAGTGAAATAAGCCAGCCAGAGAAAAACAAATGCCATATGATTTCACTCATATGTAGAATCCAATGAACGAAATGAACTAAGTAAAACAGAGACAGAGTCATAGGTAGAGAGCACGCTGACAGCTGTTGGGGAGGGGTTGAGGAGCTGGGCTGGGGAGGAATTGAGAATAAAAGAAAAAATTCATGGAAATGGACAACAGTGTGGCGATTGCCCGGAGGGGGCGGGTGATGGAGGGTATGGCTGGATAAATGGCGATGGAAGAAGACTTGGCTTGCAGGTGTAAACACAATACAGTACACAGATGATGCGTTGGAGAATTGTGCACCTGAAACCTGTATAATTTTGTTAACCAGTGTTATCCCAATAAATGCAATAAAAAATAGGTTGCTAATTTGATTGCATTAAAAAATAAAACCTTGAGTTAATCAAAATCATCATTTAGAGAATTAAAAAAGGAAATATTTGCCACATACATAACTGACAAGGGTAATATAGATATCCAACTAGCCAATAAATAGATCAAAAAGTGTAAATTAGCAGTAAGGGAAATGCAAATTATAACACGGTTAGATACTTCCACATACCCTCAAAAACTGTTAAAATTTTAAAAACAAGTAAAATAAAGGACTGCCCAAAATATGGAATATACACAAAAAGAACTCACATGCTTTTTTAATGTAGGTACAAATTAGTACAACCCTTTTGGAAAACCGTTTGCCATTATCCATTAAAATTGGATACACTCATATCCTCTAATCGAGCAACCCCACCCTGGTAATGCAGCTAACAGAAATGCATACACATGTGCACCAAAAGATCTGTGGGAGGATGCTCACAGCAGCATTATTTGTAATAGCCGAAAAGTGGGAACAACCCAAATATCCATTAATAGTAAAGCGGATACGTAAACTGTGGTATGTTCATTTGGTAGCTTATGTATAGCAATAAACACGAACAAAGCACACAGTTATGCTCAACCCACGGACAATTCGCACACAAACACAAATAAGTAATGTATGATTCCATTCACATAAAATTCAAACTTAGGCGGAACTAATCTCTGCTGGTGGAAGACAGGTCAGTGGGTTACCTTCCGGAGAGCGGAAGGCGGTAATCATGGCGGTGAACATGGCGGACTCAAAATTTGTGTGTTTTTCTACATGTGTACGATGCACAGCAAAAAGGTGTAAAACATTTTTTAATTTTGTGGAGATAAAAGATAAGAAGAAGATAAATAACTCAATGATGGGGAAATTATGACATGCAAAAACGGTAGAGCTTCTTGTACTTGCCTTGAATACAACTCAAGACTCTAACTCTACTAATTTGGTAGCTTAAACCGAAATTTAGTCTGATAGTGCTGTCTGCAGTTAGCTAAGCCCTCTCTATGTGTTCAACAGTCTCTGCCCGGGAAGTACGTATCTTCCCACATCTTTTGTCTCATAGCTTGAGTGGAAACTACAGCATAACTCGTGCTGACGTTTGCTAACGAAGGCTGAGTTATTTACTTGTTGGGACACCGTAACAAGAAAATTGCTAAATAATTTCTTTCTTCCCACAGAAACAGAGCTTTATAGAACCACATAATGGGTGGGGGGGCGGGGATCATTGCCAAGAAAGCTATAATTGTTTCATCTTTAAAACATATTTAATGCCCAAAATACTTGGAGTAGTTTTGGTGTTGATAAATACTAACAAACTCAAACAAAGTAAACACTGTAGATTATCTCAGTATTTGGTCTTATTCATATGAGTTGTAAATATTCCAATGTTACTATGCTTAAAAGCAATAAATAACTTATATACATATATAGTTAAAATTATGGTGAACTACTAACAAGTATTAAATCTGTGTGGCTATGTATGTCTTCATAGTGTTATTCCTTAAATTTCTGTGTTTGAAAACTGTCATCATAAAAGGTTGGGGGATAACCTTGTATAATTACATACTGTACAATGTGATCTCAACTTTATTTTAAATGTGCATCAAAAAAACCAGAAGGAAATATATCAAAATGTTAACAAATGTACCAAATGTTAGAGCAGAAAAATGTGGGTTTTCAATGAAAGTGATCTGGGTTCAAACTCGGGCAGTGTTCCCTTATCAAACGTGTGAATTTAGTGATGTGACTTAAACTAGGTCCCACTCCTCATCCTTACTCTCAAGACTTTTATGAAAAGTTAATTAAGAAAATGTCTACAAAACCTAATCTGGCACTGGGTCCATAAATTTGGGTCAATTAGGAGAATGCTCGAGTATTAAATGAGACAATAAGCAGTGAGAACAACGTCCAACAAGCAGACAGTGCTGGATAAACAGTAACACATGGACCAGAATGGTTAACTTTTCCCAGGATCTCCTGTTTTCTGCACAGACTGCCCTGACCCACTCGATGGGAGTGCCAAGAAAGCTGCCTCCCTAGGAACTTGGACAGTGCCTGGCAGGCAGCAGGCACATTACAATGCTGTCAAAAGAATGGACGAGTGTGGCGATGTGATTACAAGGATGGACTGAAGAACGAATGCCCGTAGGCGGAGAGGCCAAGCAAAGAAGAAAGAGCCGCTCTGCTCTTAGCTGGCACAGGCTGAGCTGTCCTGGGGAGACAGGTTCGTCTGGCCCTTCAAGACAGCGTGGTCACGGGGGAACTGGACGCAGCTCTCAATTTCCCCGGGGCTTGTGGGATGCTCTACCCAGACTAATCTCATCATGTGGCTTCTCCCTTTCCAACCTGTCTGTGCTTTCCCTCTGCCATTAGGATGAAATCCAATCCCCTTCACAGGCTTTCTGCTTATCCCTGGCTACTCTCCTGCTGCCCCTCCACCGTCCGGCTGCATCCGACTTTCCAGAGTAACTCAAGTGCGGTCGCGCTATCGTTAGGTTCCAAGTCCAAATCCATGCAGTTCCTTCTGTCTCAGCCTCACATTTTACCCACTAATGACTCACTCCCCCTGTGACGCCTAGTATGTGCATCTCACTCCGGTACCCGCTTACACGTCACTCACTGAAGAACGTTTCTTGACAACTCAGCCCTCCTCAACGTGCCCTCCATGACGGTGAGGTCGGAGGTCCTTCCTGTGTGTCTCCACAGCACTCCGGACGGTTGACCCTTGAGCAGCCTGGGTTTAAATTGCACGGGTCCACTTATGCATGGATTTTTTTCAATAATACTATCAATGGACTTTCTCTTCCTTATGATTTCCATAATAATATTTTCTTTTCTCAAGTTTGCTTCAAGAATACAGTATATCATACATATAACATACAAAATATGCGTTATGCACCTCTAATTTGTAAGGCTTCCCATCAACAGGAGGTGACCAGTAGTTAAATTCTGGGAAAGTCTAAAGTTATACGGAGATTTCCAACTGTGCAGGGGTGGGGCGCTGGCACCCCTCACTCCTGTGTTGTTCAAGGTCAACTGTACTTGTTCTGCCTTAGCACTTACCACACTGTCAGGCACTTTCCTGGTCTTTCCCCCACAAATGAAATGTACACACTGAGATATTGTGATTGTAATATAGTTTTTCATTGTGTTACCACCCGTGCCCAGAATAATGCCTAGCTAATAGTAGATATTTACCCCATAAATATTTATTTAATAACTGGATTATTTTTCACATCTAGATTGTATTAAGCTCCAGGAAGTCTGCTTGTATCAAAAACTACAGGGCCTGGAACATTAAATTACTCTTCAAATATTTACTAAATAAATAGATTTCATTGAATACTGTTTACCCATTCATACATCCCATAAGTGCTTATTTCAGGGATCTGCTGAGAGGGGTTGGTATCAAATATCTCAGTTATTTCACCTTTTATTTTATTAATGCTTCCAGCTATTTGCTGGATAATTGCTTTTACATTCAATTATCTACTCGGCAACACTTCAACATTCTCTGCTACCATGGATATAAAACACCAAAGACACCAGTTTTTTTCTGTTTTTTAAAAACGACTTCCTATCTGCCGTCACTGTCCTTATTAATAGTATTGCTACCACTATAGCCAATGTTGTTTGTTCTGAGTTTAGAATAAGCCCACCAAGGACCATCAAAGCCCCCCAAAAACAGGCGTTAATAACTCTCTAACACTTGGCTTTAATCAGGAACATAAGAAATAGAATTAAGTTAATTCCCCTCTGAACCACCTCAGATCACCCTAAGAAATATAAGCGATACGAAGAAAGAAGTAGGATCTAGAATATCAGCACACGATCCCACAATAACTTGAGTAAAAGCTAACTGTACCAAAACATCCACCTCTTCCATTTTCAGAGTACTATGTATACAATTAAGGTGGGGTGGGGGGAGGTAGTCAGGGCCATCCAAAACTCCATTAGCCATGGGCTGTTTCTTTGATTTTAGGATATATAAACATAACCACAACAGAGGACCTGGGGTTGGTCTGTTTTTGGTAAACATATGTGATTACATGTAAATTCAATGTTTACTTCTCAGTTATTAATGACACCAATAGTCACCAACTGTTACAGCCTGGCCAACGAGGCTATCACGGTCACTCAATGTTTACTTGGCGTATACACTGGTAACACTGAGCATGCTCCAAAGCTTCTCATCAGAACAGAACTGGCCGCCCGAAGTTGCGCTGCACCGTGAGCAAACGTGGAGCCTTACTCCGCACTCACACCTCTGCAGTGGTTCACGTCGGCGGTAGTTAAGACCACAGGGCAACGGGTAGCAGAGGAGACTGAGACATATACTGCGGTGTCATAAGTGCTTCTGAAATTAATTCTCATTCATTTATTTTATACCACCTAGTTTCAGCACGGATCTATGGCAATGTCTAGAGGCACACACATAACCCCAGCAAGAGAAAAATAGAGACAAGCAGGTAAGGCCAACGTGACACAGGAGAGGTGGACACGGGGTGCCAGGGGCCTGCTCTCGTCGTCTCACCTGTGTACTGCAAGCCCCTGTATTCGCTTATTGCCCCGGGAGGTTTTAAATTGGGCCAGTAATGGAACAGCATTTGCACGGCTGGCGGTTTCACTTGGGAGGGCCCGTAGGCTATGACATACAAAAGATCCTAAAGGAAAGAGAAAGAACATTTTGACTCAGCATGATCAAATAAAAATAAAGGTAACTCATTCAACAGTACCAAAGCAGTGAAAATTTCAATAGAGGGTTTGAGGTGGTTAATTCCCTGGAATCTCATCATCCCGATGCGCTTCTCAGAACTGATCATATTAAAACATTAGTTGTATTCCTTACTTAGGAATCGGTCCTGTAAATAAGCACAGGACCTATTCGTAAGTAAGTTCCTAAGTACATTTTCTTTTAACAAATTCTTCTTCTCTCCTCTGAATAATGTTAAATAATTGATCGTTGAACAGCATAAGCCAGTTTGCTAAACACTGCATTCTTAAATTTCCCAAAACACATTTCTTAACAGTTCACATTTCCTATTTAAAAAAAAGACAGATTCTCAACCAACCTTTTAAATTAAATAAAACTGTCATATCATATAGTATGCACTAACTCCCAGACTAAGAGATATTCAGTTACTTTTGCTGCCAAGCCCCTGTGATCAAGATCATCCCTGCTCTAAATGATAAATAATTAACCGGGAAGAAATTATAGGTTCTACACACCAAAATAATAAGACAGCAGTAAATTTGACCTAAAAATACTTTTAACAGGCCAACAACTTTTACTATTGCTATGTATTACATAAGTTAAGTTTGTGGCTATGAGTTAAATGAGGCCCAAAACTTACTTTCCAGACTTCTTGTTTATATTTCATGAGGCATTCCAATAATTGACAATGATACACTGCAAGGAAGAAAATGTCATTTGAACATGAAGTGTAAATACCAGATAAAAACATCCTTTGAGAGAGAATAAACTCTATTAGTATGACTTTCACTCTAATCATTAAATTGGAAATTACTTATTTCCATATAATCAAACTTTTCCAAACATCATATAAGCCCTTGACTTTATCAAGTTTTATTCCAAGATCCTTGAGAAGTGTATTTCATTCATCTTATCAACAAAGGAAATATTAAGAAAATTCCCTAGTTATCATACCTTTACCACAAAAACTTACATCAAGGTAGTCAAGATTTACATAGGAAAAAAAATAGCCTAACGGTCATAATAAAAGGCCACATTTACTGAGTATCCATTATGCTGGGTACTGTGCTAAGAGCTTCATGCGTATAATCTGATAGCTGCCATGCTGCAGGTAGGAAACCGAGACTTAGTTTCCTATCTGGCTCAAGTTTGGACAGAAGGAAAGATTCGAATGATGGATTAGAGTGGGAATCTTATCATTTGATTGCCAGTTGCATCTGCTGAGGAATCCTTAAAAGCTGTACAACAGCAAGCTTCTCTGATTTGCCTATGCTTACCTGGAGAACAAAGATACTTTCTCCCTAGCTAAGGTAGCTGTTTGGGGTTTTTTTGTTTGCTTGGTTTTGGGTTGTTTTTTTTTCTTTACCTTCCCTAACCCATCTGCCGACCCTATTGTGGCACTGAAGCACATCTCACTGCAGTCCCCGATGACCTCCTTGTGATTCAATTCCGCAGGCATTCTTCACTCTGCCTTCCACTTGACCTTCAGTGGAATGCAGCACTGGCCCTGGGAAACCCTGTCTGCCCTTGGCTTCATGACTGGCCCTGTCCCACTACCTGTTGCAGACACTACCATTGCTACTCAGCTGCTAACAACGCCTTCACCTTGTCCATCCCCCAGTACAGCCTGCCATGTGACTCAGTTCTAAGCCAGCAGGACCTAAGAGAGAATCTGTTGCAGAACTTGTGAAACACTTTTTTTCCCTTTGATTAAAGGAAATTGGCACACCAGGACACATTGCTCAGTTGCCCTGACTGCTCCTATTACCTGCTTGTGGATGTGCTTGTGTAAGAATACAATAACCTTCACGGTGGCAGCCATCTTGCAAACCCGAGAAGTTCAAGAAAAACACAGAGGTGCCTCTCAGCCCCTGACACAACGGAGCTATCTCCAACACTTCCCGCTAAGCAAACAACAAACCTTCTTGTCGTTTAAGGCCTCTGTGGGTCAGCCAAACGCGTCCTAACAGATACAACCTCTCCATCTCCTTGGCAAGCCTGTTCTTCCGATAGGCCGTTCTCTGCTGAGTTCCTGAAGGCTTGGTCATAAATCCACCCCGATTTTCACTCTCTTGTAGTCAATGTCACACTCACACACAATTCAGTGTATACCATCTACATGGAAATTCAATGAATGCCACTGGACACTGACATGCAGGTTCCAAGTTCATTACTTCTAACACAGAGCTCTATTTTGAATGCCAGGCTCCTAACACAACTTCCTGATTATCATTGTCTATTTTTTTTTTTTGAAGTAAGCTGATTGATTTGCATTTGTGTGGTTTGGACGTACAGAATTATTACTGAGGTCATGTGTAGAGCTCTCCCCTCCCCCAGTTTTATTGAGCTATAATTGACAGAATACATTAGTCCAAGTGTACCATCTCCTCTGAAATATCTCAAAGACACCTTGGCCACAGCATGTGCAAAACAGATGTCATGAGCCTCCCTCAGAAGCCTGGTCCTCCTCTCCCAGTGCCCCCTTCCTCAGTGAACAGACCAGCCATGCATTTATAGTTATGGGACCAAAAGCCCACCAGACCTGGGCAGCTCTCAGATGTACCCACTTTTCTCGGCCCCAATCACCTCTGCCTTTTACACGCCTCAGCAAATGCAATGGCCTCCTCGTGGGTCATTCTGTAGCCACTCCGGCTCCTTTGAATTTTCTCAACTGCAGCCTGGGGGATGCAAAGTCCTTCAGTGCCTTCCTATTATTAAACTTGGGATAAACACAGGATTCCCAAACAGAGTCCACAACATCCCACGTGTCCTGGCCCACGGAAGCCTCCAGTCTCATCTCCCATGAGGCAGCCCTACCACACTGATCTTCAGTCCCCCCGGCTCATCAGACTCCCTTCAGACACAGGGCTCTTCTGCCTGAAGCCCTGCCCCGTGGGCCTTGTTAACGCTGCCTACTCATCCCTCAGTTACTTCCCCCGGGAAGCCCTCCCTGACCTCTTCTTCAGTGAAAGGGAAATCTCCCTTTACAGGGTTTCATAGCACGATGTACATCTTCCAAAGCTCTTGTCACAGCTGAAACTTCACACTTGCTTTTATAATTGTTTGATTCGTGTCTTCAGTGTCTTCTCGCTCCCCACCACCATGCACCGTAGGATAAGCTTCATGAGGTGAGGGCAAGGGTCAGTTCTGTTCCTCTAACCATGACGTCCCCAGTTTGGACACATAGTACATAGTCATTGACTATTTGTTGAATATGTAGATGACCCTCTAGAATCGGGATTTTGTTCTTAAGCCATCAGTGGATTCTCAGGCGCAGGAGTTCCGGGTCACTTTCTCCTACGCACCGTCCGCTGTTCCCCACGTGTCTGCTGCACGGCCCTGCTGCAGACTGGTTCACTGACAGCCCCGTGAACACAGACCCTCTGTTTATATTGTTCTGTTCCCCTTCCCCAAAGGCCCTACTTACCACACTGGTCAACCTCTATCCACATTTTAACACCCATACTTTGCTCAAGTGGCATGAAACCTTCCCTAATCCTTTGAATCCAGAGTTCTCATTTCTGATGAATTAGCCCTATCTATAGTGTTTATTTTGTAAGTTTCCCACACTTCTTTTACTGTAAACTAATGATTCATTGTGAATACGCCTAATCTTCCCAATTGGACATGAGCTCCACGTGGCAAGCACCGTATCTGACATTTCTGATGGTTTTCCCGGTGCCCAGCACAGGCCTCGGACAGAGGATGTGGTCGGCAGACGCTTGTTTGTTGAACAATGTCTGTGCTCCGTCCCTGACACACAAAGACTGGCAAACGCCCAGCTGCCTCCTGCTGTCTCCCCCAGGAAAAAATCAGACAAAAGGTGATGACCTACCACTTGGACCTAGAGTGTCTCCTGGTGGATATCACCTCACTGCTTAAGAGTTTCCCACATCACAAGATGGGCTTGGGGTTCCAAATGTCATTCTTACTCTAGGATTAATTTCTGGCTATCAACATTCCCCCATGAACAGATGAAGACACAGACTTAGAAATAACAGAAGTAGCCCTGGCTGGCATAGCTCAGTGGATTGAGCACGGGCTGCGAACCAAAGTGTCGCAGGTTCAATTCCCAGTCAGGGTACATGCCTCGGTTGCAGGCCATGATGCAACCGCACATTGATGTTTCTCTCTCTCTCTCTCTCTCTCTCTCTCTATCTCCTTTCCTTCCCTCTCTAAAAATAAATAAATAAAATTTAAAAAAAAGAAATAACAAAAATAATTCTATCTGATCACAGTGGTCTCCCTGTGAAACATTCAACTCCAGGAAGAACACGGCATACTGTAGCGGCCCCACTGCTACTTACTGAGCACTTACAATGTGCCCGTCACTGAGTAAGCACTTTGCATACACCCGATTCATTGAATCCTCGCGACACTGTGAGGCACCACAGGAAGAATGATTCCCATTTCGTGGGAGTTTTATAAGGGAACTTGGTCTTAGGGCGGTTAAAACTTCCTCAAGGTCATGCTAACTGGCAATTTGCAGGTGAGCTCAGAGGTGAGCCCGCACACGTGACCTCAAAGCACATGATTTTACCTGTGTTGCTTTACTGCCTGGCAACTTAGAAGTTAAGACCATAGCCTCGTGATGGCACTTCAATTAACTAGATTCCAAATGAAGGACTTTTTCCCAGAACATACTATGTAATATAAATGACATTTGGAGGGTACTTTAAGCCAAAGAGAGTAAGATATGAGATATAACTTCCAACACATATACACATTTTAATTAAACACATATAATAATCATAAGGGATTTCATATTTAAAGGATGATACTCCACACTGGAAGCATTTCATTTTAAAATGAAAAATACTTTTTTCCCCAATCCTGAGTCAAAATACAACTATTATTGACCATGTAATCAAATAGAAAGTTGAAAACAGTGCCACCAAATTTGTTCACTTTCCAAATAAACATTAAAATAAAGGTAAAAATTGTCATATCTCAGCACGTGACCAGCAGGCAGCCCCTCTTTAGGTGGGTTTCCCAAAGTTCATGGCCAATTAAACTGATCAGTGAAAACCACACAAAGCAAATCGTGAGAAGCCTGTCCAGTATCACTGGTAATCAAAGAAGTGGAAATCAAAACGAGAGATTATTTTTCATCTGTCCAGTTCTATGCAAATTTTATGATAATACTCAGTGATGGGTTAAATGTACTTTCACACATAATTAGCGAGATGACTGAAATTTCTTCAAATTCTTTAATCAATTAATTCCTCTTTTATTAACTTATTCTAAGGAAATAATCAGAAATGTAAAATTTATGTTCAGAGATACTTGTGTGGCATTAGAGTAGCAAATTCACAGGTTATTAATACTGGTTTTCTTTAATTATTAGAATTGCAGGTGATTTTTATCTTTCGGATTCAACTCTTCCAGCATACTTATAGTCAATCCATTTCCAGGCACTATTCTAAAACTGTGTCCTTAAACATTCTGAAAACATCACTAGCTTGCAAGATGACTGCTAATAGCAACAGGCAAGGGAAATTTATTCCGACTCAAAACTCTGTTTTCTAACACCCAGTCACTTGTCTACCCACCGAGCAAGTTCTTCTCACATGAGAATTTCCAGCCTGCTCCTTTGATATCTGGTTTAATTCTTGGTTGTACAGTGAGCCAAGCCCCCGAAACCCCCCTACCTGGGTTCGACGTGTACTGCATCGCAATCATTAGCATGGAGGATGCGGAGAGATTCACATGGGCGGGAACTCCTTCTCTCCTGGAGGAACCCACTGAAACCAAAATAGTCTGGATTAGACTCAATTAATATATGTGGATATTAACTGTTACTTGCTACTTTGCCTAGAGTGTGAGAGCTAAGCAGAAATTTTTTTTGAAAGTCCCATCCAAATCCATGACCATTTTGCACACATAAAACTACAAAATCTGCCCTCGCATACAAATGCCACCATTCTCATCGGTAGCCAGCATGTAGTGAGACTCTGCAAGGAGCAGGGACAGTGCCCGAACGTGCTGCAATGGCTTTAGCAGAGCTGTAGTGAGATGAGATCTCTGCTCCTAAGAAGTTTGTATCTGGGGGAAAAAGAAAGAAAAACCAGAGTCCTCCATGTCCCAGGTGTAGAGGCATGTTGAAGGATATCCCCTTAAGAAAGTAAAAATAAAAAGTTTCTGAACCCAACTTGAACATATTATGTTTTAGAGATGCAAATAAAATAATAGTTTACTTATACTGGGTACCTTACTGACGTAGTGACATAAATTTTAAATCATATATTATAAAAAGTTGTATGTTAATTTAAAAACTATTTCAACTCCCAGTGTCAGTAAAACATTTTCTTCAAACCTTTACATGTAACTTAACCATTACCATCTTCATCACTGTGAGAACCATTTTTTTATAATAGTTTTCCAAAGCTTACCATCTCCAGATCCGTCGGAGTTGTCTTAAATAGAATGCTTTTCAACTCCGTGAATAACACTGCTGCTGAGCATTTAATCCTGTCCACAAGCATTAATCGCAAAGCAAGCTGGTTGCTTTAGAATTCTTCGTATAGCTGAATAATTGTGTTCTCCGGGTGATAACCACTTAAGACATCTTTAAGCGGCTTGTTTACAATGGCATCCAACTCTACATCAAATTTCCTTGTCTCTTGTAATAGAATGTAGCAGGTAACCCCAATAAACATTCAAAACCAGCACTGATTGAAGTCATTCAGGGTAATACATTGTCTCTGAAGAGCACTTAATTATTCTAGAACAGTAACTGACACAACAAAAGAAGCCTTAAAAAGACTCAACGATAAAATAAATTTCTTTTTTCAGGGGTAATTGTAGAAGTAGAAGAAACCAGTCCTTATATTTGGGCTCGTATGGCAACTTGTCAAGAAAGCATGACCAGAACAGTGTACAGGGAGTGTGACGTCACTCCTCAACTTCCTGCGAATCATGGACCAGACCGTGAACATGGACAACCAAAAAGGCAGAGAGCCCTAAAATCTGCTGTATTTCATTGTATGTTACTTTCTTCTATATTAAAGCATAATATGTGGGAATAACATCTCACACCCAAAAAAGAATGAGGCAACTTATAACAAAACATGTGTATAAAAGCACCATTAAAACACTAATAAAAGATTTGTCATAAAGTGGACAAAGAAAATTTACCAAGATTCTTTTTTCTCTTCCACACAGAAGACTTCAAGCACCACAACAGATGGAGATCATCACAATAGCTTACGGGAATAAACAAGCCAACAAAACAGGTCTATAATTAAGTTGCATTTACCTGACTTTGCTTTTATTCATCACTTGCAGCCGGGCTGCTGTGAACCCACAAAAGTAGGTGATATTCAGAGAGATCATTAGTTTGGCTATACAATATAAATAAGTTATAATAATCATACAAAGACATGGAGATCAGTTCCTTGCTCTTAGATGGTAAAGTTGATGAAGTGAATATGATTGATCAAGGATAAAGGACTTTGAGCCAAATCCTAAAGAGGAAGATGCAGTTGTTCTCAGGCCGGAGCCAGGGAGTTTGTTCAGGTCCAGCAGCCGGGGACCTGGAGGGCCTAACGCTGTGTGGAAGCAGGGACGTCCCACGCTCAATGAGCACACCGAGTGATTCTAATGCCGACGGGCCCCGGACCTCCCTTGGAGAAGCGTACTTGAGAGATGAGAAATGAGACAGAAAACATGGAGTGTAAGGTATCCGGGTGTGGGGGGAATAATTGCATGCTCCTTGTGCCCTTGGTTTAAGGAAGAAAAAGAAAGTCTCAAAAAAATAATTTCATATATATATAATGTATGTGTATATACATATATATGTTCCTATATGTGTGTGTGTATATTCCTATGTATATATGTACATACATATATATTTCTTTTGGATTTCACCTTTGTTTAAATTCATCGCAAACTTTTTAAAAATAAGCATTTCAGCCCTGGCTGGCGTAGCTCAGTGGATTGAGTGCGGGCTGCAAACCAAAGCATCGCAGGTTCGATTCCCAGTCAGGGCACATGCCTGGGTTGCAGGCCATGACCCCCAGCAACCGCACATTGATGTTTCTCTCTCTCTCTCTCTTTCTCCCTCCCTTCCTTCTCTAAAAATAAATAAATAAAATCTTTTAAAAATTTTTTTAAAATAAGCATTTCAGAAAAATGAAAACCACTATCACGGGAGACTGAGAAGCCCTGCTCCTGGAGGCCGTTGTGAACGGGAGAGATGCCCAAGTGCCTCAGATGATTTAGGTGAAGTCTATTTATAGAACAGCCCAAATGGTTCGGTGACCTTTGGATGTCCCTTCTACCCTACAAATCCATGTTCTCCCTCAAGTATGGTCCACCACCAAGCCAAAAGCACTCCCCTGGCTCAAGCCCTAGGAAGTTGGCTCCAGTGTTTATTACATAAACAGACAGTGCCTTGCAATTTCTTAGCCTTCTAACAGACCACATAAAATCATCGCGATTCTAACTTAATAAGCGCACACAGGCACACATCATTTATTGAATCTTGTTAAAAAGCACGATGTAAACAGATGCGCTGCTCGTCCCCATGAGGGTGCAAAAGGCCACAGCTTCATACGGTGGTAGGAAGAAAAGAATCAATCAAAATTTTTAAATTTTACACTTAATATTGTGCTCAGGAAACACAATCGAGTTTTCAGACCTAGCCCCTGACCCTCTCAGCACCACTGCAGTAACCTCTGCCACCACCCCTCCCCCTATGAGCACCAGCAATTCCTGCACCTGCTCCTGCGTGTCACCGCTCCCAGTAATACCATCATGTACAGCTCTTACATGAGTCTCACCACACACAATAAAAAGCGTGTGGGAAAAGCCATGTTACAAAAGAGAAATCAAATCATGTTCATGAGACCACCAACTTAATTATTAGGACTACAGCCCAAGTCACCTGACTTGGTGGCCTGTGCACAAGTCACTTATTCGAAAAGTGCTTGTTCAGTCCTTCCTGTGCCAGGCGTTGCTCGAGGCCCTGGAGACACGGCCACATAGCAGACAGGCAGGGCTGCGTCCTCATGGAGCTCAAATGCCATCTAATAGGGAAGCCGCAGCCACATATGGCTATTTAAATTTAAATTATATTATATTATATTATATTATATTAAAAACTCAGTTCGCCAGTCTCACTGGACACATTTCAAGTGCTCAGCTGCCACCAGCAGCTAGTGGCCACAGTATTGGACAACAGGACACTCCCATCATCACAGAAAGTTCCGTGAACAGCGCTGTTGTACACAAACACCGGGGAACAATAGAAAGCAGGGCGTGGAAACAGACAGAAAGTGAGGGAAGGGCCTATTTTAGCTAGAGGGCAAGGATGGGCGTCTTGAAGAGGTGCTGCTTGACCTGAGACCTAAAGACAGTGAGGAAGCAAACCATGCAGCCACTTGTGAGGAAGGCTTTTGAGACCCAGGGGAGAGCCTGGAGCAACAGCAAAAGCCTGGCGTCTTGAAGAAAGTGGGCAGAGGCCAATGCGTGCAGACTGGACACAGGACAGCTGGTGACGAAGCAGCAGGGTAGGCGGGGGCCAGATCACAGAGGGCCACCGAATCTGATTACAGGAGTAACCACAAGCTACTAGACAGTTTTGATGAGGGAAGTAACGTGATCTATTTACGTGTTTGGAGACTGGCTCTCACTTTGGGGAAGATCAGCCTCAGCAGGGCTAAGAACAGAAGCAGGGAGAGCAGGTCAGAAGCTGCTGGACTGACAGAGACGAGAGGTGGTGGTAAGAAGCGGTCTGCACTGGAATGCTAAACAAACCCCACTAGCCTTATACTTGTTTAAGGGTAAAGGTGAGGGAGTCGTCTGGGAAGAAGAAACACATTCTGGTGCCAGCTCTGCCATACAGCGGAGCCATGTCCTGTGCACGGCCAGGCTGCCCTGCACGGTGTAACGAGCGGTCTCCATGTCTCATGAGACAGGGAGTGAGCGTAAGATGCCGATGCCTTCAGAAGGGCGTATCAGCGCGACATAATGGGAGGACTAAGGCACCAGAACCCTGAAGTCTATGCAGCTTTCAAATATATTACAGACTGGTAGGTTAGTAAACATCATAGACACGGCACAGCCCATCAACACGGTGGAGGCTCTATGAGATCAAAACCCGTTATAATAACTGCTGTTATGATAGAACGAACTCTAGGGGGAAAAATCCCAAGCACCAGGGGATGGCCCCTTATCTCAAGCAATATTTACGATGACAGCATTTCAGGACAACATGTGAATTTCAGCAGATACTGGTATTAGTTACCATGGAGCTTGACACGTCTGTCCTTTGACTATGGATTTGGTCTGTTCATACACATGGGTAACATACAATACTCAAAAGCCATTCCTACACATCATCTCATGGTCTCCACAACAAACACGGAATGCAGACAGGGGAGGTTATGATTATTCACAATTTTACAGCTAAGGAAACTGAAGTTTGATGAGGCTAAGGGATTTATCAGGACTCAAAGGACAACAATTTGGCTCTTCAGGAATCTCATTTCAGAACAATTCCCCCCGATTCAACAAGAAACCCTGCGAGTACAGTAAGGCCTACCTTATAAAAAACAATCATTTGCCAATAAAACAGATTTTATATACAAAAAACAATTTAAATACCATCAGTATCTTGTGGGGGGTTAATTTATTAATTTTAGAGAACGAGGGAAAGGAAGGGGGAGACAGACAGAGAAACGTCAATTTTTTGTTCCACTTCTTTATACATTCATTGGTGGCTTCTTGTATGCACCCCAACCAAGAATCAAGCTGTAACCTTGGTGTATTGGGATGACACCCTGACCAAGTGAGCTACCCAGCCAGGGCTTTTGTGCTGGATTTTTACTGTCTTTTTCAGTATATATTTATTAGATTTTTGGAATATCACAGTAACACAATACATATCCTTTGTAGTAGTAATAAAACAAAAAAATGATCCAGGGCCAGTGGTCTGAAACCAAATAGTCAATTAACTCAGACAATTGCTTTTAAGTGAACGCAAAGATCTGAATGAACTTTTGGTTTTCCGGAGGTTAAGTGACTTGGGAGAAATTTAAGTTGGAAAAGAAACTGGCTGAGGCTGCACAGCCCTGGCTATAAGATACACCAGCAGCATCCTTCACTGATAAAATTGTGCAGCATTACTATTATCTTTGAAATAACACAGCCTTCACCAATTAATGTTCATTTGGGATCAGCTTTTCCTCTTCTCTGCCAAAGTACCATCTTTCCAACATCCATATTTCAACTCAGTCCGCAAATCACAGATTTTTTATAAGAAAAAGAGAGGTTTCCATGGTAAAATGCAAATGCCTTTTTCAATTCTTAGTAACTCCTTAATATATTTTTTTATAAACAAAGCCTATTGCACAAACTTGGGATAAAAAGAAGTATGTCTTATTGATGGTAGCATTCAAACAGAAAAGGTTATATCAAAGGAAAATTGTATAATAATTGACAGTTTGCTCTATGCCAGCCCCAGAGGACTTATTTAAAATAAAAGCACGGCACTTGGTTTATTGACAAAAATGACATCAAGGACACAACTGATAACATTCACGGCTCTTAAACTGAAAGAGCTGTGATAGCTCATTAGACCCACTCAGAGCTCAGAGCATCACCTTCTAGGCCCGTAATGATACCATCATTTAATACCTGGAAAACTGTCCATGCTTTACATTTGACCTTGTGGACACCATACTAAAGAGATAAAAGCTCTTTGGTTTTAAAGACTTTATCAAGTGCTCAGAAAATGCAACACCCTTCATCCTAACATCTCTGTTCTGAAATAAAAATAGTCTGGAAGGAGTTAGATGCTCCTCCCTCATTATAGTCAGAATTTCTAGACACTAAAACTACTTCCAAAAAATAAAAACAAGAAGGATGCAAGCAACAGACACACACTCTCGCATCAATTCATTTTAACACGGTGAAGCTAAGAGCCGATCCCTCTGTCTTGGGTTCTGTGTCTTTGTACCTGCCTGTGAAGGAGCAGGTACAAAAGAAACACCTGACTCGTTCAATAAAATCTGGCTTTAAAGCCAGTACTACAGTTTATTTTTATTGTGCCAAGATTTAAAGGCAACAAAGGCTGGCTCCTATGGAACCACAGGATCGGTGAAGAGGAACAGTCAGAACGAGGTGACTAGAACCAGAGCAACAAAACAAACGAAGCGGATTAACCACTGGGTTAGCGGGAGATACATGTCTCTCACATGAACTAATGTCAATGTGACTTAACACTAGATTATTAATGCCAGAAAATAACCTTAGGGATGGGAGGTGTCTTCCAAACCCTGCCTCTACAGTCCATGAAAGTGGAGTCTCGGAGACATTAGTGACTTGTTCATCCGTTACATGAACAACGAGTCACTCCCAAGTAAGCGCCAAAAGTCACACCTGTGTTGTAAACTCAGTTTACTGTTTTGTCCTCCTTAGTTGCCAGGGTTCACACATTCAAATAAGTTAGAATTTCAATGTGACTGCAAGGCATGTTTGGGGGTCCTCGTTTCTAATTAAGTAGAAATTAATCAAGAGTGAAGAAACAAACGGCCAACTGTCACAATGCATGATCAGGGTAACGTCAGAGACCTGATATATTCAATGCCTCTCCCAAAATTATTAACTTATTCCTAAAAATTAGACATACAGTGAATTGGGTTAATTATTACAAAGATGCAGACTCACCTGCTATTCTTTTTTTTAAGTCTAACAGTTAACACATTTATTTTTTAAATAGTTATCCAATTCCAAGGCTGTAGCCATAAGCAAGAACTTCTCAGTAAGGTTACATGGAACAAAAAAAGACAATGGCTAAATATTCTATTACTTGAATGGTATGATCAGTCTGCTCATTTTTTTCTGAATTGCTATATAATTTAGGCAGAAGTCAGACTCGCTGCTTAAAAGACATGAACACTACAGTTCCATAGCTAAAACTAAGCTTGATTGTTAAACACATAAATGTGGCTCAAAGATACATATCTTTATAGAGCAACAACCTTAATAAGATCATAAGTACATAACATTAAAATGGTGGAAAACAATCACTAGTAATGGGGTGTGACCAAAAAAAGTATTTTTATAGAACAAGAGTTGAGGGACGGAGAGAAGCGAACTCACACTCACTGAGCCCGAGGCACTGTGCTAGCACCTTACCAGTGTTCTGGGGCGATCAGCCTCTCAATTCCCACGGCAGTCCCGTGAGGCAACCATTGTTATTATTCTATCGATATTTTATAAGCAAGAAACGATAGGTTCGTCAACGTGCCTACGGTCACACGGCTAGTTGGTGGCAGAATTACGATTTGAATCAAGATCTATTTGAGCCCTCAACCCATAATCTTTTCAGATTATTCACTGAAACGTAGATTAATTCATAATCCATTTCTACAAAAAATGTGTTTGGAAGGTTTTGATCATAAAAGCCACAACCCAGTGATTATTCTCTTTGCCCTTGTGTCTAGAAAGTCTGAGAGTTAAGTCTAAAAAAGTGAAACGGAATTTAAAACAGTGCCATATTTCTAACAGTCCCTTGCCCCTGAGTCTCAAGCCTTAGCTTTCGTCAAAGTGTTTTGGTAAGTTTTGACTCACTTTATCACCATGACACCCCGGTGAGAGAAGCGGATGCTCCTGTCACTCTGCAGATGTTGTTTCTCCAGAGTGATCAGCTGAGCGACACCACACAGTGGATCACAGCTGGAGCTGAGCCTAGAATCTGCATATCCCGATCCCATCCATTGCCCTTCTCAGTACACCTCGCCGCCCCCAAATGCAAGCCGTAACAACTTCTATGTTTGAGGCAACACTCTCTCCACCATTTTTTTCTCAAGAGGAAAAAATACCATCATTCACACGCAGGAAATGTAGATCAAGCCTTGGCATGTTCATTCTTCCTACTACATAAGATCAAACTATGTGAATAAAGCAATTCTAAGGTATAATCATCTCCCATGTTCTGGGTTTTCACCATAATATTCACGCTGAAATGACTGGATTTAAATCATAGCATATATCCGCAGCAAGTGATTTCATTACAATCCTGGAAATCTACAGCCTCAAACAGCAAAAGCAATTTCCATTTGTGCAATATATAAAAATAATCTATTCGGTAAGACTGAACTTACATATAGCCATTGGTAGAAAAGATGTGCTAAGATATTCAATAATATCCTTGTGCAGAAACGGAGGGAAGGTAGCTAACGTTGATATCATCGTGTAGGGCAAAGTACTCAGAATATCGTCACTGAGAAAGGGCAGCAAACATGTGGTTGTATAAAATATCGACTGTCCAAGATCTACAAAAAAGAATTGAGGAATCAGTCACTGAATGTTTTGCCATGTAACAAAATACACTAAGTGTACAGTATTCTAAGTTTTTATGAACTGATTTAAGTTGTACGCAACTATTGCTTCCTTCCTATTAAGAATTCTGAAACCTACTACTCAGTGTCGGTACACTGAGGATACGACGTTTGCTCAATAAACGGCCAGTGAATGATTGCATTAGGAAACACAAACATCAATTGCGTGAGCTTTTCCTCAATACAGATCAACCTTTCACAACACTTAGTATTCATACTGCTCCTCGCTTTCATAAATTAGAAGCATTTCCATGGGATTAATGACTCCTGAAATCCCTCCAGCGTTCTTACCTCCGTTACATTTTACACAAGATAACTGTGGCACAGGGGTGTTAAATTATTTTCTCACTGGAAGTTTTAGAAAGTCACAGGCAGGACTGGAAATAAAACCAGGCTATTTCTGCTCCGTCCACCAAACCACAGTCTTCCTACATCTGGAGTCTCGGGCAACGCGGTCATTGGCATCTTCCAGCCCACTGGCAGATTCGGCACACGCCAAAGGAACGAAGCTGTGAACTGATGCTGCGTGACCTTGAGCACTGAGTTATCAATCATCACAGAAGAGCACGACACCTAATAATAATCTATCAACATTTTTAAATGGGGACGGAAACAGTACCTACCTCACACTTCATTAGAAGGATTGTTAGGAGGTTTAAATGAGATCAATGTAAAGTGTCTGACAGCACATAAGGGGTGCTCCACAAATATTAGCCATTTTACTACTACTAATATTGTTACTATTATTATTACCTGCACAATGAGTAAAAATAGAGAACATTGGAAAAAACGTAACTATTTAACTTCAGAATGCATATAGACCAAACCCATTGCAATGAACGTGCATTTCTGATATTTCTAGATCTCCCAATATATAGGTCATCAGCCGAAACTTGACAATGAGGACTTCGGTCATTTTCATATTCATTGTAAAACAAATGATCAGTCTTCCTCGTTTCGCAGTGGTACCTTCTTAGTGCTATTTTGTTGCCTAATGTTATTTCTGATTTTTATTAGAATTAATATGCCGTCTCACAAGCAATCAGCTGTCAACAGCAAGGATGTGGCCACACAGCACACTGGGGGGCAAGGGGCAGTCAATGTCTGGCTCCAATGGAAGAAACAAAACATCCACAGGTGGCTCACTAAGAATTAATGAGGCTGTGCACGCAAAGACAGCTCTGCCGCGTTCGAGCCTACTTACAAAACATTAGCGCAGAAACAGGCCTGAGAGCCCATCAGGAACATTCTTCATTTGGGAAGAATGGAAAAAGGCCTGAGGCCTGGAAAAAGGAACTGATTGTCCAGGATTTCCTAAGAGTTACTATCTGAACTGAGACAAAAATGTGGCTCTTCCAGGTACGATGCACTGCCCCTTGGGCAGACACAGCCTCCAGCCCCAGCGCAGTGGCTCCCAAACTTGGTGTACAAAAGTCACCCAGACAGCTAGTCCAAAATTCAGTGACTCTTATTTAGAAGTTCCGGCTTGGGGCCCAGAACTCCATAACCCAAGCTCCCCCAGGGCTTCCGTCAATCAGATCGCCTTAGGGAATCAACCCAGTATGATCTTTACCCTCTAGGTGTGGTTAGGGAGTTTCCCCCTATCTTCCAAGCTCTGTTATGCAGAACGAGAGCACAGTGTACACAGTGTACAGATCACAGTGAAAAATCACAAAATGGCTGTGAGTATAAAGGCAAAAATACAAATCATTCCCCCCACGCTGTCATGAATTCCACATTAATTGCAATTAAATGAGTTGTGAGTACCACACTGAATGCTTTTGTCTTAGTCAAGGAGATTTGAAGATAAAGAACAGCTGCCTTATCACAGCAACCCCACCCGGGACCAGGCAGGTCCGGGCCCCTCAGGGCAGGTAGTCACAAAGGAAAAGCTCTGACAGGTTCAGCACCCAGCAAGCTCACCACCCTGGCGGCTTTGTGTTCAGTCATCTCCTTTACCTTCTGAGCCGGGACAGGATCACAATAAAAGTGACTAGTCTTAAAGCAGCTACAAAATTACATGATAAGCAAATTTACAAATGTCTACATTTTTTTATATTCACTATACCACAGAATTCTAAATGTAAGCAAAAACAAATTCAATAACCACAATCTCATCGCTTTTATGAAAGTAGATTTAAAATATTTTTTTTCTATATTAAGAGCACATCTTACTAAATAAGCCATTAAGCATTCTCACTGGAGAGTTAAGCATAACTAAAAGGCAAAATAACCCCCGATCACCCACCCATTTCCCAAATTCCAATATTTCTGTACAGTGAAACTCGGGTTATCATCATCCTTCCAGAAACCGCATTCTCGGTGCTTTCACATCAAAACAACTGATGTTTTCAAAACTCATTTTCTCACTTGTTACTACTGTGGCAGTATAATTCCATACATTGCTCTCCTTTTTCTTCCTTAAAAAAGTTTATTAACTTTTTTTAAAGCTTGAAATTATAAAGCTCGGTTGTTGAACCAGTTTTGTCATTAAATTTGAAATATGCATTCACTGCCATAAGTGCATTTGATTCTTAAAAAAATAGTTTATTCTCTTTTCATACTGTATGGTTTTCTATTTGATCCACCCAAACGTAATATTGAATGGTTCAGCAATAGGTACTACTGTACTCCTTTTTATGGATTAGAAGAATTTGGTAAGCAAACAAGGTAATGAACTTGACCGAGGACACCCAGTAGAAAGGGGGAGAGGTAGGGAGCGTGCTCTCAGGCTTCCGTCCCGCAGCGCCACTGACACCGCGCGCTGCACGCCGTACACGTGGAGAGACGCTGTATCACTTGCCAACATTTTGTAATCAAATATTGTTACTTAAATTTGGGCCCGTTCTTAGAGATTTCTTTTTCATTTTCCTTTTTTTTTTGGGGGGGGGATTTCTTCTTATCTAATCTCCTGGGTTTCAAGATAGGAAAAAAAAGAATCCCAGAGAGATTTTGTGATTTGTCTGTCAAAAATCACAGACCTGTGATTTTGACCTGTTCTTCAAGCTCCGCCCCTAATACTGTCAGGGGGGAAATTTTTGAAGGCTTAGCTCCCAAATCATTTCAACAAGAGTCTGCATGAGAAGCAGTTCAGGGCAGAAGAGAGAAATTTCTGCTATAATCTTCCTCCTTTCCCCAGCCCATTCCCGCTTAATTCAGGCCCCACTTGGATAACATCCCTCTGGCCACAGAAGAGCGAAATGTTAGGACGGAAAACACCATAATTACGTGTCAGTGTAAGAAGGGCTTTACCCACACGAAGACCTTTCGAGCAATTTATTCCAATAACAATAGCCTCCGGCTTCCATAAACACATGTGTACATTTTCAAAGTTTTCAATCAAACGCTCACCGTGTTGGCCATGCTGTAGTAAAGGAACTAGATCCAGGAGAGTCACCAAAGTCACGTAGAGGCCTTGATAGTCCAAAGAAGGGTAGTCTGACAAGTGAGCATCACGACTTTGCAGGCCGCGTTCGGAGGGAGCATCTCGCAGGACGCTGTAAAGGAGGGAGCGAGTAACAGTAGGGTTGATGGAACTGACCTGCGGTCTTAGAGATGGGGTGAGTGGGAATGGCACAGGAAAAAGACACATGGTCATGGGCACTGTCAAATTGGAGGCATCTTGGTTTTCCTTCTTCCCTGTGCGGGACAAAATGCTGTTGGGGGGACAAAGAAAAAAAAGAGACAACAAAGACACAAAGAACAGCACATTACATTGAAATGACACTCTAAAACAAATAATAAAACACCAGATACATCCCACATAAGATGCAATGGCCATACCGGGAGCATCTACGAATCTAGTCCAAGTGCTCAGATACCAGTAACGCGAGGTTTCTTTGATGGAAGTTTGCATTGCATCTCATGTGTTATCTGGTTAGTAAGGAGCAAAATATATAAAAATGCATGTTTCAGTGCCAAACCCATGTTTCACAGTTTATCAGTCTGGTGAAGGAGACATTTCCCGGGAGGAAAAACAACAGGTTTGTCTGACATGTTTAGGGCTTTTCTTCTTAATTAAAAGGAGCTTTCAAAGCAGAGGACGTTTTCAGCAACAGAGTCTTAATCAGGTAAGCAAAAACTTGCAAAATATAGGTATGGCACTTGCAGAAACATGTTTTAGCAAAGAATAAACATGTGCGTTTATTAAGAAAGTCTTAAAAATCACATGTTTATTGCATCAAAATAATGTCTATATGTATATTATGATACTGTTTCATGACATTCTGTCAGTATCATTTGAGATAATGAAGTTTAAACAGGCATATGAATTTAGAAATAATACATATTTCTAAAATGTTAGCTAAACTACATTGGAAAAGCTGTAAAATAATATATATTAGATGGCCGTAGCGTATGTTTGTGAACTAATGATAATGGTTATTTATGTGTGTGTTTTTTTTTAATTTGGCATGTTGGGGAGGAAAGGTTTTATTGTATGAATACAAACAGTGGTTTACTAAATAGTTACCTTCAAAATTCTAAAGACTAAGCAAGCAGTATCTGTCATGTAGCTGCATATCATACAATAAGATCTCATATGTTACTGTTGCTACTTACATTATTACTCAACAAAACTCACTAAAAACTAGAGGAAAGATAATTTAGAAAGTTACAAAAAGTTTGATGGGAATAAAAATAAATTCTAAAAGAAACTGGCTTTCTTTTAGCCTTCATTTTTTAAACAAAAACCTTTTAGTAAAAGCAATAAAGCAGAAAAGCTATTATTTTAAAAACAGAAGAAAGGACTCCGTAGCCAAATGTTTAGGTTTTTTAAATGAGGTTATGCTATTTATCATTAAAAACAACAGCTATACATTATAATGATAATATCTGCTACGCTTATAACGTGCTTTTATATGTTAATCAGAATAGATAACAATTTATAAATGTTTCATTACATAAAAATAACCTGGTTTTACACTTAATCTATGTGTATCAAACATTACTAAAGTTCTTAGTTAATGATATTACATTTACAATTTTACAGTGGGGTGAAGAATTGGTTAGTGTCAAGCATGCTTGCTATTCCAAATTTACATTTACTTTTATATACTCGTAGTGCAAAATATATTACAATGTAAGAAAGGTGGCTACATGCTTTTTATTTTCTATGTGCCTAATTTACCTCGATTTCCTTTGTCTTCTGTTACCCAAAGTCCAGGGAAAAACAATTAATAATAATAAAAATAATTTCAGAATAGTTATGTAATACTTCTTAGCAATAAATAACTTAAGATTTAGTGTAAGTTTTTTTAACTTTTAAAGGGATTTAATTTACCTTTTTTGTGTGTGATGTATTTAACTTTGTCAGCTTATACTTCACAATGGGATAATATCAACATTCCAATTACCCCTGCCTGCCTACTTCTAACATAAATACCATCGGATTTTCCATCAGACTTTATACTTTGCTCATAGAATTCAATTACTCCTAAAAGTACCACCTCTGAATGTTATATTGTTGATGATAAGCCCAATCACAAAAAAAAACTATTTCAATCCCGTAGGATTCTATCCCACTGACAATGCCTTTAGATGGATATAAATCAGGAACACTATTTCCCAAATGTCAGCCCTAAATTAGCCGACCACCAGCATCTTTTCAGATTTACAAGATGTGGATCTTCGAGGAGTGATATGAAAAGACATTTTGCCATTGAGAATCAAATTTTCTGTTTATCATATATTAACGCTGTCCTTTGAGTACAGTGCTTTCGTGAGACTTTTCCTTGGTGGGGGAAATATAGCATATTACGTTTTCAAATATACATTAGTATTTCTCCAAAGTATGATGTAGTTTGACAAACACTAGCAAGCCAACTTTGGAGACTCCACTTTGATCCTCTCTCCCTTCCTGTACATGGGGGTTCCCCGATGGCAGCAACAACAGCTTCTCACATGCAGGGAGGGAAGCGTGTCGGCACTGAAATGACAGGACCCCTCTCTCACTGCCTTTAGGCTTAACGAGTGGTGAGGCTGAGAAAAAAAATGGCTGAAGATGAGTCACCCATGAAACCAGCTTTAAGTCACCATTCATGTTTGAATGTAAGGAAATGTTTTCATTTGTGGAAAAAACTTAAGAAGGGCTCATGAATCAATGTATAATGTATTGTGATTTTATGATGTTTTGTGAATTTTATTCAGAAAAAAAAAACTTATTTCCCCAACCAAACTGTCTAGCTTGGGAACCATAAAACCATCTTTCCCCGTTTGAAATTCATTCCCAGAAGTCTGTACATCCAACCAAACGGAAAATTAACAATGCCTTGCTCAGAAGAGTTTGACCCAGCGGGCAACCTTTCACCTTTCCTTCTCCCTCCTGAGATCCTCTTTATCAAGCATTTGCTTTCCCACGTCAGGGAGAAATCGAGAGAAGATCTCTGTGGGTGTTGGTGAAGATGAGAAGTTGCCCCAAGGTATTTATAGCACAGAAAATCAATACATAAAATAAACTTGCTGTAAAATTATAAATGTTGAGTTGAATGTATGCACTAAACAAAATGTCCTTGATCATGCTGTGTCTAAAGCTACTCTGTGGACCTCAAATCAATAATTTGAAGGCCTCAAATTATAATGCAATGAAGAGTACTGAATTGAGGCTAGAACCCCATATAAAAACATATTAAACTTTTCTAAGGAGTTAGCAGCAAGGAGCTTTCCCCAAACTTGTTGATTTTTAAAAAGATGTCACATGCTAGCAGCCCGAGCGGCAGAAGAGAGATGTGGGGGAAGGTTCTCAAAGAATGTTTGCCATAGAGAGACTGGGAACCTCTAAGTGTTCGGCCAGGTAAAAGGCAAGATCCTCAAGGAAGAATGCAGATGTTTAAAACAGGGCCCCAGAATGCTTCCAGCACAAATGGACAGACACTGAGGGGGGAACTGGACTAGATGAACTTCATAATTGCTTCTAATAGCGAAAGCAAAAACAAAAAACTAAACCCTGTGGTTGTATGCAAACTGTGCATCCATTCCTACACTGAGGTTCCTACTAAATTAAAATGAGTACAACTCGGCCTTCAGATGAAATTCTACCCGGACCCCCAGGTCACTGCTAGATGAAGTAAATGCTCTGAAAGGGTTCCCGCAATAGATGAAATCTGACCTAAAGTCAGTTCAATTCCACAAGGGCGAGCGAACCGAGTAACACACAGGACTCACCTTCCACCAACCCGGAGTTTTGTTAGGGAAGCTCCCTGAACTCTAACATGAGTCTGATTATGAGCTAAGTGGGTGCACGTGCACTACGCAACTTCTGATCTAGTCAATTATGCTAAATATCATCTCTCCTCTCCTGAGCATTAAATTAATTGGAGTTAAACAGCTAGGATAATCTCTTACTTTGGAAATACATACACAACTCTACCGAAATCGATGAGAGCTATGTGCATGCATGGATGCCAGGGGATTATTACCCTAAACCTGCAGTTCTTACTCAGATGAAGCTACTGGTACTTCAGGTTGCATATTTTAACCAAAATAATATAATTTTAACATCTTTGAGAATACCCAAAGAGAAAGACAGAGGGTTACTCTGTGAAAATTAACCTCTATTCTGTGTTCTCCTTTCCTTCCCAGAGTCTCAATTTTGAAAGCAAAAAGTGCTTCCGAATGTAAAAATTATGTAAAATGCTATGACTGTCTAACCACTATGCCGGACACCTGAAACTAATACAAAATAATATTGAAGGTAAACTGAATTAAAAATAAATTTTTATTATATAAAATGCAAAAAAGGAACCATCTGGTTTGTAAGTAAAACATCTTACTGTCAATAATCTTAGACATCAAATACCTACACCATCGTATTGTCTTGAACTTTCTAATAGCATAAATAAAATAAAGAAATACAAACACGATAGCTAGGGATGTATACACCAACAGTGAAAGTGATCATAACTTAGTCCAATATATAGGACAATAGTTGTCAGTTCTGTATTTCCAGTAAACAAGAAATGAAAGCATTTGTTTGTTTGTTTGTTTAAGTAGAGGTAGGGAAAAAGAAGAAAGAAAACGCATTGGGTTCAGCCCAAAAGTTGAAGCTGGAAGTACTAAAGTCCAACCCCTGGCCGATGACATACCCCACACCTGTGTCCCTTCCTTTCTCGAATGTCACGTGTGTGGGTGTGCACGCATGTGTGCAGCAGGCTGTCAACCCTGCTCTGACTTGCTATCCGCAATGAAATGCTTGAGACGGAGATAGACCTAAAACATCTGGAAGTTGAAATACCGTCCACATCACCTCCGGCACAGCTCAGTCTAACATCCAAAAACATGGTAAGTCTCTGCACTAAACACTCCCTTTCTTACCTCAGTCTCAGAGACAACCCAGACTACTCTACAGACTCATAATGGATGCCAGCACCCCCAAAAGCCAAACCGAGTTGTCACTAACAGAAGTGTCCCCATGTTACGATAAGTAGCAGTACTAAGGAGAAGCAGGATAGCACAATTGTTGAGAGCGTGCACGGTGGATTAGGAGCACCAGTGTCAAATCCTGGCTCTGGCACTCACTAGATATCACCTCTGAGTACTTTAACCACCCTATACTTTAGTTTCATGATTTGTAAAATGGGTACAATAGTTGAGATGACACACATAACTACTATTATTATACAATAATAGTATGACCACCAGTAGCAGCCATGGATGTCTCCCTTTAAAATGGACTCGGCTCAACTACACCTAATCTTCTCCAACAGCCACTTGAACAAAACGACCTTAACACCAGTTTCACCATTAAAACACTATCCCTGTGGTCATATTCTGATGACCCGTTGCTCAAGGAAATGGAAGCTTCGTCGTGTCTTGTAAACGTGACGCCAGCACCCTAAATCTCTGAACTTTCTGGCGCAATGACTCCAACCTCAGCAGTAAGCTTCCAAGTGCCAACGAGGACGTCAGTTTCTGTACAGACAGAACTCAAGATGCGCTCCCTACGGAAAGGTGCCTCCAATTGGACAACTCTTGGAACTTGCCATAAAGGAAAGTGTTTGCCTTTGAGGAAACTGACCTCAAAGACAAAAGGAGAATTCAAGAGAGCAGAATCAGATGCCTTGGAGTATGAACTTATCTGATTATTACTACGAAAGCTGAGCTAATTATTCCACTGTAATATGAAGAGTAGGGCAATACCCTCTAACCAGGTCCTAAACTTACTCTGCAAGTATGGAATCTGTGAACCTGACAAACAGAATCGCTTTCATACAGAACAGGGACACTGAGGGCTCTATGAAGAGCAGACATTCTACAGAGTAAGAAGGAAGAGCGAGCAGGACTGCGGAAGACGAGTGCGGGACGGGACTGCAGGGAGCTCCCTCCCGCGGAGTGTTCGGGCCGCACACGCGGAGCCTGCGACCGACCGACCGCAGCAAGCCCCAGGGCAAACACGCCCGTCCGAACTGGTGTTCTTTCCCCTCCTAATTCCTATCCTACAGGACTTTCGTTGTTACATAACTAAAAAGAAAAAAAAACAGTAGCAAGTCAAGTTTATGTGTTTCCTGAATCAGATCTGGAGTGAGAAAATCATGGTGATGGGAGAGGCTAAGCCTTAGAACTTAATGGAAAGTGTGCCTCTCACTCTTGGATGTTACTCCCCAAACAACTAACTAAGCTCGCCTTTGCTCGTTTTCCCTGATGAGAGCTGTAGGGCAGACGGGCCCTACGCCCTCTGGTGCAGGCGGACAACACTTGTTTCTGTTGTCTGGCCCTCCAGAGAGTGTCCGTATTAATTGTGCAGCACGTTGAACACTTGAAGTGTTGCACAGATTAAACATAATTCTTATTACCATATATTATACTTCAAGGAATACAAAATACTACTGATAAACCTAAATTGCTACGTAATTCTGATTTTAAGACTGGAAGTGCTTCCTATCCTTAATTTTAGCGACATAGGTTCTCCTTTTAATCCCCCTCTATGTTTCTGCCAGACATACAACTTTTCTCGCTGTATGAAGCGCTTGATGAGACAGCCACCTGAGGACAGCAGGCAGTAGCCAGGCGGCCCGTGATCTGATCTGCTATATACACCCCGAGAACCTGAGTCCACACTCTTCTGGCAGGGCACTCGAGAACGGGAGGCCCTCCAAAACGTTCAGTGCAGTCAAAATTTAGATCCCAATCCACTCAACAGTCCTACCTAATAGTTCTTTCAAAGTAGAGGACAGTTTAAAGCTTACCTTAACAAGGTCTGAGAAAAGTATTTCAGGGTGTTTGCAATATCTGTTCCTGAAGGTACAGGGTAAATGTTGTGGAGAACCCGGTTATGATATTCCTGTAAGTACCGGATCTTGGAAGCAACTAGATAGAAGCAAAAAAAAAAAAAAAAAAAAAGAACGAGAAGAAAAAGGAGAATCATCTTGTACTATGTAGTAAGTATACAGTATTTTTTTTAATGATCTGATACAGGAATTGAATCGATATTTAAGGAAAATATGTAAATTTTTACTGGAATTCCGTGACAGAAACAGTTACAAAAGAGCTTTAATTTTTTATCATTGTATGCAGCACACAAGACTATTTTAGTTATCTGGTTTAATATCCTTTTCACAAATTACCAATTGCTTTTTTTAATCACTAAGAAAGGCAGTACACTGAATCATTTTATAATCACCCACAAGTTAGCTTATTTTTAGCAAAACAATAATAGATATAAATCTCTGCCATGAGAGAATTATATTTAATATTACTTAACTAAAACTGAAGGAGAAAACTCGAAGGTCTTTCCATAACACTCTCGAAACCCTAAGATAAAGGCAGTCACTGCACAATGGCATCCGCTGAAACCAGGCTTTTAACTTAGTAAATGATCACAAAAGCGTGCTTAGCAAATGTGTCAACTGAGAGAATATTAAGAATAGATTGACTTAGTATTAAAAGAGAACGCAGTGATTGGGCGGTAATAAAAAGATTTAAAAAATGAATGCAACATTTTTCTTCCAAGACATTTCAGGAATTAGGAGACTTCCTAAGCTTTCTGATCTGGGCTGCCCAGATCTTTTCCAAGTTCAGGAGGGACGAAGTGGGCTTATTCACCCTCCTAGACCTACCTGGAGTCGCCAGTATCGTCCATATTCCTGACCTGACCCTTGACCTGGCTGCAGTGAATGGCCCAGTTCTAGTCACTCCTCTTTGCACATCCCAAGGGGCCGTGACGGTCAACGCGTCTCAGGTCTCCTCTTGCACGGAGCTCTCAACACTGTCCACTTGTCCTTTCAATCTCTGAGGCTACCGAAGGAGCCTTTCCGGGGGAATGGCTCCCTGCTAGCAGTTAACAGAAGACATGTCAAGTCCTGGAGAAACGAGGCTGTGCTGCCCCCAACGGCCCCTGGAAACAGGCTCCTGGACACACTCTAACTGAAACTCTGGCTTCAGCACCTTAAAAAATGTCCAAGATGCTTTCGACAGGCAGGGACATAGACTCACAGAACGATGGACTACCAGAACTGGGAGGGCCTTAAAGACCTTTTCCATTTCACTTTAAAGATGGGGAAAGGAGGCACATTGGGCCAGTGGAAGGGCGAGGCTAGCGCTCACAAGCCCTGACGCCCATCCGGTCCTCTTCGCGCTGCGACACACTCCACAATAAGACTCTGCCGCGTGGTCCAAATGCGGGAGTGGGTGTCCGTGGCATGACCCCAAAGCAACTTTCCACTGTTACTAAGTTGTTCACTGATTCTGAATCCCACATATACCATTTATCAGATGTCCTTTCTCTCTCTCTCTGACTACCTACGCGTTTCCACAGTATGATTAGTATTTTCCACAGAAATACATCTAGATTGCAGATAATAATATCTTGAGCGTGTATGGCACATCACCTCTGAAGAAGACAAGTTTATATCCACCGTCTCAATTAGTCTCATAAGGCTCTGGTTGTAAATCATTTTTTTTTCCTGAGATAAGGTCAAAATAAGGGATACTTGAAAATGTTTCCATGACATACTCTACAAAAATCCATTTTCTTCTGGGCATTTTTGATCTGCTGTTCGTCCCCTTTTGTAAAACCACATTATAGGGAACCCCCCCCCCCGTGAACGCACAGTTTCGGCCCCAAATGTTTGAGATAACGTGCGAGGCCAGCATATGCCTTCTGCTCACCCGGCATCGCAGTAATGTTCTGTTACTGTGACTTTTCTCAGCCTTTCCCATCCAGCGGGTTTCTCGTGAGTATTCCAGGAAAACCGTTCATCATGCCACCACCCGAGAAAGGGTGTTGATAGGTTGTGGACAATAAGCTCAGAGGAAGAGAAGAGCCGTAGATCTTCCAACTTGACGCTTGCTCATAATTCAAGCGCTGCAGAACTGTCCCTACACCCTGAGAGCAGGCAGTCAGGAGTGTCTGTGACATAAATGAATGTTCCTCTCCTAGTTCTGTGTGTTAAAATGCAGCGATGTCTATGCTCAGCGGGTGCCCAAACACGCAGGGCAGAGCCGAACAAGAGTCATTTCCTTCTTTGAGATCTTTTAATATTGTACAAACGTCACATTGTATGGTTTTTGTTTACTTACCTGTTTATTTCCCCATACCGGGTTATGAATGTATTGAAGGCAGAAACTACGTCTTACTTGTACCTCTATCCCGTGCCTGGCACTTAGTAGGCACTCGATACATTTGTGGGATAGTAGGCACTCGACACATTTGTGGGATAGTAGGCACTCGATACATTTGTGGGGTAAGGGAACGCATGAATTATTGCTGTAATGACAATACTTATCACTGGGAGGTTTTTTGCACAATGTACACCTCTGTCTCCCACACTAGACCGTCCACTCTTTCTATTCCCAGTGCCAGACATCCAGCAGGTGCTCAGTAAATCACGGATGCGTGAAGATGGGAAAAAAGAAGAAAGAAGGGGGGTGAGAAAGAAGAACAAAGAGAGTGGTGAGAATCATGAAAGACAGTTCGTAGAACCAGTTGGAAAAATGTTCGAGCTCATCTCTGCACTGGCGAATGCAACGAAGTCATAGATTTATGTCCCTTTCATGCAGCTGCTTGAGAACAGCCAGAAAGGTCCCTGACGTATAGTGATATTACAACCGTGCTGAGGCTGCGACGAAACCTCAGTTCCATTTCAGCGTCGCACAGAAGAGAGCGTCACTTGGTCACTAAGCCCGTGTGAGCGCCGGCAGCCTCGTCACAGGGCAGAGCTTATTTGGACTCCAACCCTATACCTGAATATTGCTGCGGAAACTCAGATAACTGGGCTGCATGGATATAAACAAGATATCTCCAGCCTCAACTGACCTTGAGGCAGTCACTGTCTCATCCCTCTGCACACTCTTGGAAACTCCTTTTCCTTATACTTGAAGAAAACAGAAGCCATCTGGTATGCACGGAATGCCCCCCACCCAAAACCCATGTATTGAAGTTCCAGTCTCAAAACGTGACTACATTGGAGATGAGTTCTCTAAAGGGGGAATAAGTTAAAACGAGGCCCTTAGAGAGGCTCTAACACAGTCTGACTGCTGTCCTTGTTTTTTTTTAAAGAAAGATATCTGGACACAGAGGAGACGCCAGGGAAGCACATGAAGAGAGAAAAGGCCGTGCACAAGCCCAGGAGACAGGCCTCAGGAGGAGCCAGACCTGCCAACACCTTGATCTTGGACTTCGGGCCTCCAGGATGGTGAGAAAATTAATTTCTGCTATTTATGCCACCCGGTCAGGGGTGCTTTGTCATGGCAGCTCTAGCAAAGTGACAAGTACACCGCCACAGGAGAAATCCTAGTAAGACAGCAAGGAGCAGCTGAGAGTCTGAGCTCCAAGATCAAACAGTTCTGGATGAAGACTTTGGCCCTATCTCCCCTTCGCCCCAGTTTCCTCATCTGTAAAATGAGGATAATCATACCAACTTCATGGGGCTGTCGTGAAGAAGAAATCCCTTGCTGTACCAATCACTCAGCACACTACCCAGTACATGCTCAACATCTATGAAAAATCAAAAGCCGACCTGCACTGCCTCCTGCCTTTTCCTAACGAACATCCATCAGGGGTCCCCCTACACATTTCCACAAGCATGCAAATCATGCGTGTGAAAGGGAAACCAAAACCACCTCCCGTCTAACCTGAAGCGCCCCTCCAGCCACTGGTCTCTCCGTCCAGTCCAGTCCGGCTTCCTTCTGCCTCCGCGCTGAAGCCGCTCTTTCTGTCAACGTCTAGAGCCGGGCTGTCAAACTCCTTCTCACCAGGGGGCCACGTCAGCCTTGAGGTTGCCTTCAAAGGGCCGAAATCATTTTAGGACTGTATACATGTCACTACTCCTTAACTGTTAAGGAACTGAAATTACATTCAGCCCCTTGAAGGCAACTGCGAGGCTCCTGCGGCCCCCCCACCCCACCCCGGTGAAAAGGAGTTTGACAGCCCTGCTCTAGAGTCCCTTGTTGCTGAACCCAACGGACCCTTCCCAGTCATCCTGGAAACTCGCCCGTTGGCGTCCCTAACACCGAGTTCTCCTCATCTTCCCCCCACCTCCCTAGACGATGCCTCTCTAGTGCTTTGCCATTTCCCCCATTACTTGATACTTAAATGTTGGAATTCCTCAGGGTTCTGCCCTAGACCCCGCATTTGTCTCCATATCCTCCCCACAGTGGATCCCACCCACCCACAGGGTTCTCGCACCAGCTTCGCCAACTGCTCTTAAATGTGCATCTCCAGCCCTGGCTGGCATAGCTCAGTGGATTGAGCGGGGGCTGCGAACCAAAGCATCACAGGTTTGATTCCCAGTCAGGGCACATGCCTGGGTTGCAGGCCACGGCCCCCAGCAACCGCACATTGATGTTTCTCTCTCTCTCTCTCTCTTTCTCCCTCCCTTCCCTCTCTAAAAATAAATAAATAAAATCTTTTAAAAAATTAGGCATTCCAAATTCTTTCATAGATATTACTCTTGAGATTATCTATTAAAAAAAATGTGCATCTCCACCCCAGGTGTGCAGCTCCTCTGAGTAACAGGCCTCATCCATTCGGTTTCTCCACTGGAAATCTCAGAGATATCACAAGGAAACATGTTTGACACCTCACTCCCCGACCTACACAATTCCACAAGTCACTCCGACAAGTGTTCTAAAAGTCATCCTCGACAGCACCTAGTCCTTCTCCCTCACCCCCTTCATCCAATCTGTCACTAAGTCCCATCAGTGCTCCCAACAAAGCCTACCCCCAAACCGTCTTCCAGGCTTTATCTCCACAGACGTCACTGGGCGTCGCCGTCTCCTGATGGACTGTCAGAGCCTCTGCCATCCAAGTACTAACCAGGCCCAGCCCTGTAATTGTCAAAGCCTCTGAGCCGTCTTCCTGGCTCCCTCTTGCCTCCCTCCAGTCCTTTCCACTCAAAAGAACCAAATGGCTCTTTTAAAAATATAAACACTTTCTTTCACCCTGACTGGTGGAGCTCAGTGGGTTGAGCATTGTCCCCCAAAGCAAAAGGTCACCAGTTCAATTCACGGTCAAAGCACATGCCTGGGTTGTGGGCCAGGTCCCTGGTCAGGGCACATGAGAAAGGCAACCAATCAATGTTTCTGTTACACATTGATGTTTCCCTCCTTCTCTTTCTCTCTCCCTTCCCCTCTCTCTAAAAAGAAATAAATACCCCTGGTGTAGCTCAGTGGATTGAGCGCGGGCTGCAAACCAAAGTGTCGCAGGTTCAATTCCCAGTCAGGGAGGGTACATGCCTGGGTTGCAAGCCACGGCCCCCAACAACCGCACATTGATATCTCTCTCTCTCTCTCTCTCTCTCTCTCTCTCTCTTTCTCCCTCCATTCCCTCTCTAAAAATAAATAAATAAAATCTTTAAAAAAAGAAAGAAAATCATATATATAGAGATATACACACACACAAAAAAATATATTTTCATGTAAATCCATCAGTGGTTGCCCATTGCCCTCAATAAAATCCAAAATCCGTTAACAGAGTTCCTCCCTGCCTTCCAACCTCATGTTCTACCACTAGAGCCAGACTCACTGGCTCTTGCCCCAGTTTTTTAAACACACAAAAAGACTGTTGTTGTTGTTGTTGATGTTGTTGTTTTGCCTGAAAACCTCTCTATGTACTTGCCCCTTTCCTGGAATGCTCCTCCCGTCGCACTGTACCTGGGTAACTCCCACTCACCCTTCAAGGCTGACTGCAAATGTCACCTCCCCCCAGAGGCCTTTGCCGACTTCCCTGTCTAACTCGGTGCCCTGACCTCCACCCACACTTTTCTGTTTTTAAATATCCTGTTTTGTTTTGTTCACAGGAGCTGGCACCGTTGTTAAGCACATACTTCTTCGGGTGACTGTGGACTCTCTCCCGCAAACGGACAGCAGTCCCCAGAAGCTACGTCTTGCTCATCCTTCCATCGGCCCCACGACCCGTGGGCGCGGGGTTTCCTGGGTCCTAGCAAGGATGAAGGAGGAGAGATGGGAAGAGTGGGTTCAGGCCGTGGCTAAACTTTGTTTCTTTATGAAAATAGCCAAGAAAACCAGCTGTTAAAGCCGTGATGAAAATGAGGGAAACACGAAGGGGGGAGTGAGAGAAAGGGCAGGTTTTTACCCAGGCACACACGAGTGTGACCTCCACACGCTGCTACTTCGCTACGCATCCTGTCTCCTCCGTGTCCTCAAAGCTTTGCTCCGTTTTGAGAGAAAAAGCTAGAAAATTCAGTCATTCATTTGAGCCACATATAAAAAAGTACTTTAACAAAGTTGGAATCATAGAATGCAGAAATTTTACATGGTTTTTTCTTTCCATCTTGAGCATTTCCCTATGCCACTCAATATTTTTAAGAGCAACATCATTCCTAATTTTTATTTTTTAATATTTATTCATTCCTAATTTTTAATATTTAATTATTTATGTTCGTTACCACAAAAGTAAAAAATTCACGTAAGCACAAAGAACTCACTCTTCAGAGACAACCACACTGGCGTGTTAGCCTTCTAGAAAACTCCCCCTGCATAAATATATATATTTATAAAAGTGGGATTTCACTGTATGTAGTATTAGAATCTGCTTTCCTCACTTTCTGTATCAGAAATACGCTTGCGCATCATCATTGTAATGGTTTTATAATTTTCCTTTATGTGCATGAATCGTAATTTATTTCATCAATCACCTATCTGTGAAATCTGGGGTTACTTTTGACGATTCGACTCAATATGGCAAAAAATATCCTTTTAAATATGTGCATGTATCTTTAGTGACCTCCTTAGGGTAAGATTTGAATTGTGGAATTGCTGAGTCAAATGGGAAATACTCATTTTAAAGCTTTTGGTAAGAACTGAGACACTTCCCTTCAGAAACACAGCATCCCTTTCCACACTACTGATAATACTCTGGTTTCTCTTCGGAGCATATAAATCTTTCGTCTTTTACATACTCCTAATATGTAGGAATCATAATGTTTATTGAATGTCCACTATTTATCAGGTGCTCTATAGACATTATTTTTAATCCCCATAATAATTTTTCAAAGTAGGTATTCTAATTTCCACTTAAAGGCAAATAAACCCAAACTCAAAAAGCGTGCGTGACTCACCCAAGGACACAAGCTAGTAAGTGGCAGCACTGACAGTCTGGCTCTGGGACAGGGTTCCCCTGCCAGGCTGGGTTGCTCTTGCATCGTCTTAATCAGCTTGAAAGTATTTAATTGTATGATAGAACATGCAATATTAATTCTCCCCTTATTCTGTTATTTGACATTTAGGTTGTTTCCAATACCTCGTTAAGTAACCCTGTGGTAAACAGATGAAATATTAGACCGAATCTGTTTCTTTAGAAAGCACAAAATAAAACTTGTTTGCCTCACTGGTCCCACACTTTTTCTCTTGAAAAGTCAGCTCCCTTCAATCCCCGAAGGCCCATCTTAAGAATCACGCCACCCGTGAAGCCCCTAATTGATCCCAGTCACCACCACCGTCACCCTCCTTCTGACTACTTGTCATCTGCCTCAAAACGGTCACCACGTCATTACATAAACTCATCACCAACAATCAGCCGTTCTGTACGGCTCCAAGTAGGTCTCGTGTCCGCAAATCTAGTGTCCCTAACGACTCTGCAAAACCTCTGAGCACGGAACTGTCTTGTGTAACGCTCCCTTAGAACTCGTCACAATGCTAGGTGCAACCCAGATGCCCACCTTTATACAATGATCGAAATGAACTGAAAATGTAAATGTCAGCTATCCTGTATCCCTATCATTGTTCTCCAAATAAAGTATTTAAAATTCTAATATAATTTACCCAAATAAGTAATTTCCAAATAAAACTCGTTTCACACGTAAACAATGCAGAACTCTTTCGTGACTTGCTTTTTTCCCCTCTCCCGTCCCAACAGAGCTCCACATCATCATTTCACTTGTATGTATTCCAAAGGTTTGTGCAGCTTCTTCATTATCATTCGTAGTATTTACTCAGCTTCTTTCCTTCAGATAGACCACTCGTTTTACTTTTCATGTCCTGGGCCCTCACCACGCTGGGAAAATGCCCTGGAGTTATCACAGTGCCCCGCAGAGCACCTGGGGTGCAGCCTGAGCTCCCACCTACAGCCATGTGTGACCTCAAGCAAGTCTTTTAATATCTCTGCACTTCAGGGGTCGATGTTTGTTTGCCTTGTTCTCGTTTTTGGCCAAATGAGAAATTAAAATGACACTTCCCCCACACTCTTTTTGCTAACGTTGGTTACTAGAGGCATACGCTCTAATTTCATCTTATTTTTTAGGTGCCATAAAGCCCACGGCTTTATGGATTTGCTGTCATTGCCCCTTTTTAAACCATCCATCTCTCTTCAGTCTAACCTTCCACTGAGAAGGGACAGACATAAGTAAAGAGTAAGTCATACATTTGGATGGCTGTAAATATTCACCACAATGGTTAAAGTAAAAATTACGCATGGCACCTTTTTCCTTTCTTCTTTTTTTTTCATAAATCTATACCTTCTTTTTTAAAAGATTTTATTTTATTTATTTTTAGAGAGGGAAGGGAGGGAGATAGAGAGAGAGAGAGAAATATCAATGTGTGGTTGCTGGGGGTCATGGCCTGCAACCCAGGAATGTACCCTGACTGGGAATCGAACCTGCGACACTTTGGTTCGCAGCCCGCACTCAATCCACTGAGCTACGCCAGCCAGGGCTCCTTTCTTCTTTTAATTAGAGGATCCATAAGGAATTAGACATCCTTCTTAATAGCCAGGCATTTTGGTCTTAATTCACTATTTTTGTGTCTCTCAAAGTGTCTCTTACGTCCAGTAGATTGGTCCGGTTGGTTCTGTCTAGAAATCATATCTCAAATCTACTCTCTCCTTCATGTAGACCTTAAGTCAAGCCTGCACAGTCTTTTTCCTAGATTATTGCTGTCATATCGGGACTGATTCCCTTCTGACCCTTTTGTAACATGACATCCAAAGTGGTCTTTCTAAAATACAAATCTTCCTCACGTCCTGCTGGTTGGGTGAAATCCGAACAATGAACTCAGCACACCCAGTCCAGCAGGAATGGATCCCTGCTCATCTGCCAGTCTTCATTGTCTGTCTTACCCATATGTGCCACACATCAACCGGACTGACCTGCAGAACCCTCAGCTTACGACGCTCATACCGTGGCTGTGCACACGACATTATTCTCCCTACGAGAACTCGATCTGTACTCCTTTGCTTGGCCACCTCGTAAGAATCCTTCAAAGCCCAGCTGTAACCACTTCTGCTACAGACAACTAACGCTTCCTACCACAAGCTGCATTAGATGCATCTCCTTGGCACTTCCATAGCCCACAGGGCTTCCCTCTACCGTGGCACTTATCACTGTATGTTATAATTATTAATTCAGTCACTGTCTCTTCAACTGGGCTATCAGACCCTTGAGGCCACAAACTGTCTCTTTTATTTTTGTGTATCCAGCATTTAATGAGTGCCTTATCATAAATAAATGTTTGATGAATGAATGAATGAATGAATGAATGAATGCATATGTCATATGATTCATGGTACAACAAAGCAGTTTAGGATTTACATTCCTTTCATGGATAAGTTTTGGATCTTGGATTTAACACTAAAGTCCCCTGTACCTCCTTTTTCTATCACGTATAGAAAAAACAATTTGTATCGCAAGAACTAATGTATCTCTTTCTTCCAAAGTCCCCAGTTCCACTACTCGCCATTTTGGGATGTGGGGTCGGTCTGGCTGAAAGCCAAATGAGGGGCTGAGGGCGGGCTGTGTCCACAAGGATGCAGAGAGAACAAGGGAGACCTATTCCAAGAGTCAGAGGGGCAGCCAGAAAGCCCCCCTCTGAGTGACTGACGGCACGAGGAACCGAGCATGGCCTTGTAGTCGGAGGCTGCCATGCACCCCAGTCATCCCCGACCAGCTTGGAGAACAGTCAGAGCAAAGGAATATGAGCAGCCCTCAGTCTCTGAGTCAGTCTCAGCTGCGGATTAGAGCTATGTCCCTCTAGGTGAAGAAGGAAAGTGAAACACCATTCAGAAAGGCACGTCCCTAGGAAGGACATTTTGGGAAACAATTTTAGGAGAAGCCAAAAATATACAGGTCATAGCACAGTTAAAACTGGCCCTGTTCTACTCAGAACAAGTTAGGCTGTGCCTTCCTCTGGTGGATGAGAACCACAGAAAAGAACCCCCGTGGGCAGAAGGCGCCCAGACTAACTTGAGGACAAGTTTGAGGGGGCATCTCGAACCCCTAGCACAGTTACAGAGCTCAAGCTGACGGAACTGTGGTTGGAGGGTGTTATAGGAAGAGACCAGAGTCCTGTCTAATACCCACTAAACCTAATACTGTCCTTCCAGCCCAATGCTTTTTTTTTAAAGATTTTATTTATTTTATTTATTTTTAGAGAGGGAAGGGAGGGAGAAAGAGAGAGAGAGAGAAACATCAATGTGCAGTTGCTGGGGGTTGTGGCCTGCATGCAACCCAGGCACGTGCCCTGACTGGGAATCAAACCTGCGACACTTTGGTTCGCAGCCCACGCTCAATCCACTGAGCTACGCCAGCCAGGCTACCTAATGCTTTTTTAAAAGTACTCATTAGTAGAACTGTGTCTTCTCTGTTTATCCTTTATTTTCACATGGAGATTTTTCTGGGAAAAGGAGTTTGCCTTTTTTTATTTATTAACTTCTCACTATAATAATTTTAAACACATACAAGTAGAAAAGCAAAATGAAGCCCATGTACCCGACACTCAACTTTACTGATCTCCGTCGATTCCTGTCCACAATATTTTTTTTTGCTTGAGTATTCACAGCAAATGCTGTTAATCAGATCATTCCACTTATAAATATTTTAGTTGAATCTCTGACTAATAAAGACATTTATAACCTAATTGCAACAGGGCCACACACCCAATAACATTAACAAATAAATCCCTTTATATCTGGAGCCAAACAAGATTTGCGAGGGGCATTTCCGTGTGCACCCCCTCCCTTCCCTTCCTCATTCCCTTCCGATGTCCCAGCCACAACTTGCACTTCCGCAAGGACACAGGCAACATGGGCCTGCAGCGTCTTCTGTTTCACGTGCACCCCCACGTTCCAGATTCTCCTAAACTCTCCTCATGTATCTCATCATACATCTGTCATTTCCTGTGGTTACCACAAGAGTCTTCTCACTCTCTTCCTCCCCAGCCCCAACAACTGGAGCTTTGCACACACATATACACAAATAAATTCCAGTTTACAGGTGGCAAGGTGGAGGAACCAAGAGTTCAAAGCATATGGAAGAAGAGACTGGCATTGTTTGAATTCAGGCTCTTCTACATACGAGCTATGAGACCTTGAGTAATAAACTTCTCTGAGCCTCGGCTTCCTAACCTATAAAATGGGGGCTTTAAAACGTTACATGTATAAGCGACTCAGCACGATGACTGGCACATGGGAGATAATCATTGCTCCTGTAATTAGCAGTTACATGTGAGATCCTCCCCTTTTCCCTTTCCCAGCCCAGCACTCTGTCCCTGAACGTGCAATAACCTGTGGAGTAAGAAAAACACAGCAAGGATCTGGCATCAACCAAACCAATAGTAATCCCTTACACACGCACAATCTACTGGTGCATTCGGTACTGAAATCCTGTTCTATTTTAAAGAATACAAAAGTAAGTATAGCTACTAATAACGATACTCAGAACTGGAGATGAAGGGAGAACAGTGAATGCCACCACGCATCGTTTGGGAGCTCTGGCGAGGAACCAGCGTTCTTAGGGAATCCTTGACCAAAGAACAGTCCCCTTCTTTGAGGATGATCATCCTCTCACCGAAAGCAAAACCTCATAAAGATCCAAGTGAAGGGTGAGGGAAAAGGATGCACACCTTTGGGGAGCCAAACCAGTTGAATCTCCCCTCGAAAGCGAAAAAAGTCAGATATCACAAATTTCATTGTTAATTCTTCTAAATACTCAGATACTTACGTGTATATTCTTTAGTTGGTTTTAGTTCCAGATGGCAAGCTTTACCTGGCACTTTCAGCAGATAGGAGAGGCCAGCAAAAAAATTCCCCTTCTTCAACAAGTGACTCCATCGCTGCCATCATCATCATCATCATCATCACCATCATCACCATCATCATCATCATCAATTACATTTGTCTACCCTTTACATTTTTCAAAGCACTTCCATATACATTATTCAGTTACATTCTTTTACGTTTTATTTATTTATTTTTAGAGAGGGGAAGGGGAGGAGAAAGGTAGAGAAACATCGATTTGTGAGAGAAACCTTGATCAGTTGCCCCTCACACGACTCCAGCTTGGGACCTGGCCTGCAACCCAGGCATGTGCCCTGATGGGGAATTGAACCAGTGACCTTTTGTTTGGCAGGCCAGGCACTCAATCCACTGAGCCACACCAGCCAGGGCTCAATTACATTTTTGAGTAGTGAACTTATAAAAAACATGTCAGAAGTTAAAGAAATTTTATACGTAAAGCAAAAGTTAAGCAACAAAGGTGAAGGGAAATATATCAGTGATCTCATTTGTTTATCAGACATTGATTGACACTCACTAATGCACTAGGCACTTTGAGATAGGAATAAAATCAGTAACAAAAATACATAATTCTTATTCTCTGGGTCCCAATAACAGTAATAATTCTAAATTCTGAGAGTTTATGCTGTGCCAGTAAACATAAAAATAATAGTTGTATTATTAGTACTAATCCTATGTTACCAATGAGAAAACCAAGGCTTAAGGTCACACAAGGGGTAAATAATAGAGCCACTTTCTGACATGTCACCTATAAAGAGAAACGATTGAACTAGCTGTAACCCACCGCACATTTTTATCACATTGAAAAACACAAAGGTACCTAAAATCATCCATTGTTTTCATGCATGAATAGTGATACCTAATCACTCGCCAAATGGAGAAAGCTTTAACATGGAAACACTTCATTTGCCAGAGATGGAGCACTTGCAATAATGAAAGGGGAAAACAATGTATTTAAGTCAAAAGAGAAGATTGCTGTTCCTGTTTCTATGGCATTACTGGTCAGGGGAGCTTGTCCTGGGAACTGTGAAAGTCGGGTTCGTTTCACGGCGTGATGCAGAAAGTGATAAAGCGGTGAATTTCCTTCATGAGAGCTTGTTGGATATTACTAATAATTTGAAATGGAATATGGAGCTGTATTTTACTTTCATGCAATCAGGTTACATTATATAAGTTTGTTTTTAAAATTATACTGGACAGCTTCCTCACATCAAGATTTTGAAACTGAAGAGTTTAAGGGGCCAAATTCTCAGTACCACCCATCCCATCCAAACAGTGACTCGCAAGGTTGTGCCTTCTTCCTGATGCAACAAGAAGAAAGTACCTCAAACTGCAAGAACGGGGTGGGGGTTGGGGGGAGTAAGGAAACAAGAGTACTACTGATTTGTTCAAGGACTTACAAATCAAGACACATGGACTTAACAGATGAAAACGAGAGAATATTTTAATCTCTCATTGCTGAACTGTACTAAGCTCTCCAGAATCATAGATTTTTGAGGAACTAAAGAGCTAGTTGGTAGAAATTAAATAATTTCAGAGATACGCAGAAGTTGATGGCTCTGAATCATTCTTGAAGTTTCCATATCTAACTGCAAAACACAAGATATACGGGAATTATCAACCATCTGCCCAATCAGTGTGGCTCCATTTCAAAAGAAAATGATTGCACAGAAAATAAACTCTGCTCCCCAAGAAGATGCAGATGTCCCAGGGCTGCCTAAATAAGAAGATGAATTATAAAGAGCATGGTCCTGACATTTAAATGTCCGGCTACAGGGACACACTCTGGGAAACACGTGGGATCCTACTTTCCTGTTGAAGTACATTCTATTCCATGACAGTGTACAAGTCCAACTAGAGACTTCATGGTCGACCTGGAGTTCAAGTCCAGAGGTGCTGTGGCCCAGGACGTACTGCACAATCCCCAAGAATAATTCAGTCCATCACACAACATTTTCTCTAACCTGATCAAACTGCACAATGCTGAAAGATAAAATGATAACCCTTACAGACTTTTTAAAATTGTAACATTTCTTTTGCATTGACTATGTACCAGGCACTATTCTCAGCACTTAGCCTAGTAACTCTTACGAGCCTCACAACAATCTTATGAGTAGGTGCTATTTTATGCCCTTACCCTTCTTTTTCTAGGCACGAAAAAGCTGAGGAAACTATTATCCATTTCAAAAATCCATGCAGTCTGCATATCAATTGTTCCCTCACTCATTCAACAAATATTCACGGAGGGCCAACTCTGTGCCCGGTACTGGGGATACAACTGCCCAAGAGACAGCGGCAGCCCCTGATCGTGATGCTTATGGCAAAGTGTCAAAGATGAACACGAGGACCAAAAAGGTGTTTTAAAGGTCTATAAAGAACACCCTGGCTGGTGTGGCTCAGTGGATTAAGCGCCATCCTGCAAACCAAAGGGTCACTGGTTCAATTCCCAGTCAGGGTACATGTCTGGGTTGTAGACCAGATTCCCAGTTGGGGGTCCTCCAGAGGCAACCACACAGTGATGTTTCTCTCTCTTTCTCCCTCCCTTCCCCTCTCTAAAAATAAAATAAAGAAAATAATTTTTTAAAAAGGGCCCTGGCTGGCGTAGCTCAGTGGATTGAGCTCAGGTTGCGAACCAAAGTATCGCAGGTTTGATTCCCAGTCAGGGTACACGCCTGGGTTGCAGGCCATGACCCCCAGCAACCGCACATTGATGTTTCTCTCTCTCTTTCTCCCTCCCTTCCCTCTCTAAAAATAAATAAAATAAAATCTAAAAAAAAAAAGAACCATGCAGGGAGCTAAAATAGAGAATTAGAAAAAGGAGATAGGGAATACCCTCTGCACATAGGGTGGTTTGGGAAGGCCCCTCAGAAAAGACCATATTTAAGTTAAGACATAAAGAACACGACGATGCCAGACATGAAAAAATGGGAGAAAGCTTCTGGGTTAAGACCACAAAGTGAACAGCATCATCTAAATCATACACACCTGAAATGCCACCTAGTAACACTAAAAGGATCACTTAAAGACAAGAAAGGAACAGTAGGCAAGAAGACACACAGCAACATGATTCTGGAAGCCTGAAAGCCAACAGAAAAGGAGCAGACCAGAGAGAGTCAAATCCCAGGCCAGCAGCAAGGGAAGCGGAGAGAAAACAGTGTGTGTGTCAGAATTCTCAAGAGGCGTGGACTGGGCAGCACCCCCAGATAGCTCTGAGCTAGATGTGTGAAGCAGGAAAGAAAGCAAAAAAAAAAAAAAAAAAAGGCGACAACACGGACTGAAAGCTGTTTAACCAGCAAATGGATCCCTAAATTCTCCCCACTACTTCACATGCCCGAGAGAGCACCTCTCCCTACCTCAGCGGGCCCGGAGTTGTCGAAAGAGGACACACGCTGGAGGGTCTCTGAACTGGAAGAGCCAGACCCAGCTGCAGACCGGGCAACCTACCCGAACCCACGGGACTGAGTGGGCACGTGAAGCCTGAACACCGAAACGGAGCTGCACCAACCTGCGCCCGGCCCACCCCGTGCCTAGCAGACGGACCCCTGCCCTTCGGCCTGGAGACGGGCAGCCTCTTCCCTTCTCCTTCCTCCTGTGAACCTGGCCGGTCAAAGGCGAAAACCCTGAAGACAGACAGTGACGCCGGGGGCTTCCCCATAAATGGCCACCAGTGTGCACAGTCCGGCTCCTTAGGCCCAACCCTTCGCCACAAAGATAGCAAAGAACGGCCAGCCATCTGGAGAAAGCCTCCGACACGGAAGACAGACCAGAAGGAACAGAAAATCAACTTGGAGAAAAATAATCTACACGGGAAAAGAAAACTTTAAAAAAAAACATTATTAAGAACAGAAAGATGAGGGACTCTACCCAAGAAAGGATGCTGAGGTCCTATTTAAAACAACAACAACAACAACAACAACAAAAACAAAAAACAGCACCACTGTTGCCACCACTGCTAGAGGCATCTGTGACCGGATGAAGCTCATCACCCTGGACCACCGTTCCCGGGCCAGCACGCGGGTGCCGAAGGCATCGGGAACCGCGTGATCCAGTTTAACCCCAGACCAGACAAGTACTTCCCTCCGGGGCTCCCCACCAGGAGCACCCCACTCGGCTGCCGCAAGAAGCTAACCGAATACTGTAAGAATGGAGACCTGTCCTTCAAATACATGAAAACCTTTAACATGGATGAGTGCATGGGTCTTCCCAGGGCCCACCCAGAGAGTTACCACTCCTTTATGTGAAACGAGTTCTCCCAGCACACTGCCGTCCGCCCCCAAAACACCCACATTCTGGATGGGAATGCACAGCCGGCCTACAGGCCGAGTGCGATGCCTTTGAGGAGAAAATCAAGGCTGCAGACGGGATCGAGGCATTGGCTGGAGGCATCGGCCCCAGCGGACACACTGCCTTCAATGAGCCGGCGTCCAGCCTGGCATGCAGGATCTGTGTGAAGGAAGACACTAGTCATGGTCTCCATCCTGGCCAGTGCCAGGTGCTCTGATGGAGACCTCGCCCAGGTGCCCACCATGGCCCGAGGCAGGAGCGGGGAGGGCGTGGGCACCATCACGGATGCTAGAGAGGAGGTGATTGTCATCACAGGCGCTTGTAAGGCAGTTGCTCTGTACAAAGCCATCGAGAAGGGAGTGAACCACGTGTGGACCGTGTCTGCCTCCCAGCAGCATCCCCACCTGCCATGTGTGTGCGCAATGAGGATGCCACCCTGCAGCTGAGAGTGAAGACCCTCAAGTATTTCAAAGGTTTAATGCTTGCTCATAACAAGTTGGCGGACCCCTGGTACAGTACCAAAGAGAAGGAAACAGAGCAAAGCCAGCCTTCTAAGAAAGCGTACCGTGGTTTACCTGGGCCAATCCTAGTCTCAGGTACCTCATGGGGACAGGCAGGTCTTTCTGGAAATTGTCTTCAGGAGGACAGAATTGTATGTCTTTAAGCCAGATGATGACTCCAGGTAAAGGGGTGAATTGACTGTTCTTGGCTATGCAGCATGGGGCCTAGTCACTGAGTTTAGCTGCAGGAGAAATAACTTGTTTGTAACTTATTCTTAATCAGAAATAAAAATCACTCCATAATTTTGATGTCTGTTCCACGCAGACTAGGGGTTTTCAGCTTTTTGTGCTGCTTCTGACACTGTTCACACGCACAACACACTCCCATCAGGGATTTACACCATTATGTGCAGATTCTCAATTTGGGGGAACAGGGGCGTGTCGCACTGAACAAAACCTCGTTGGGGGTCTGGGAGGCCCCTCCTGAGCAGGCCCACCCGTTATCTGAGCGTCACTGATCCGGGTTAAGGAACAAACTCTCCGAGTCTACAAGCACGTGAGGGGCATTCCCTCCACCCCCCCCCCCCCAGTAACAAGTGCCATGGAGAGAAGACGGCCCCTGACGTTCTCTCCTCAGTTTCTTTCCTTTTTCTTTCTCTCCATTGGCCTTTTGCTGAACTCAGAGGACTCCTTAGGGGAGGGTTTGGGAGGGTGGGGCTCAAAAGAAGGCTTTTCTGATAAACCGAGAGCCTCAAGCGGCCCACAACCCAAACCCTTCTCCCTCAGGAGCCCTGCAGCACTGGGAGGAAGGAGGAAGCCCCTTCCCCACCAGAGTCCTGTGTTTTTGCCCCCAGGTCTCAGGGTGGCTCCCCCATCACAGACTCATCAGTGAGGAGAAGGCCCGCCGGGGCAGTGGACACTGGCACAATTTCGGGGTGGTGTTCAGCCAAGGAGACTGGAGCAAGAGGCTCAACGATGAGTTTAGTCACAACGCATGAGTGACATGGTCTCCTGCGTCCCTAGGAGCTAAGCGCCAAGACAACGTATAAATGCTTCTAAAGTTGCCTTTCCCACCTAAAATACCTTGACCTTCTAACCTTCTCAGTTTCGTGTAGCATGCTCTGATGTTTCCAGAACATCAGGAAATACAGCGCTTTGTCCCTTTGTCCCTTTACCCTTCGCAAAATGAATCTATTGCTCTGTCTTCCTTTTGCTCTTTTAAGCCTCCTCCTCCCTATCTTTGTGCCGGTTTCAAGCTGCTGCTGCTGCCTCCAGTTCCAGTGAAGGGCTTTCAGAGCCCGGCTCAGGCCTCGTAAATGCTGTGTTTGCCACCAGCGTTTTGCCTTTACTTTCCTACACGGGGCTGTGCTGTCGTTCTGCTTTAAGCTAACAGATCAGTGGGCTTGTTTACAATGTGATATTTTCTATTCAATCTGATTTTTTTTGAAATGCAGAGAACAAACAAAGGATCCTTGCAAATTAAAAATATGACCCTAGATATGAATAATCAATAGAAGGGCTACAAGATACAGTTGATAAAATTCTTCCCAACATATAGCAAAAAAAAACCCAAAGAACAAAATAATAGAGAAATGATCAATCTAGGAGGTCCAGGATCAGAATAAAAGGAGTTCCAGAAAAAGGCAACAGCAGCACCAAAGGGTTTAAAATCATTAACAAAGTCGTTAAGAACATTTTAGAATATGGCAGATTTTTCATGTCTCCCACAAGGAATAAAAATTGACACACAACAGGGCACATCATCATGAAATGTCAGAAACTGATGACAGACAAAAGATTCTGTATGTTTCTAGAGGTTTTTTTTAATCCTCACCTGAGATATATTTCTTGACTTCAGAGAGAAAGGAAGGGAGAGAGAGAAACATCAGTTGGTTGCCTCCCATATATGTCCCCCAACTGAGGATCAAACCTTCAACCTAGGTATGTGCCCTGACTGGGAATCGAACCTGCAACCTTTTGCTGTATGGGACGATGCTCTAACCAACTGATGCACCCAGCCAGGGCACTACAGATTCTTAACAATTTATATCACTTAGGAAAGACCAGGAATCAGAACAGCTTTGGACTTCTCAAAAGCTACAGAGGAAGCAAGACAATAATGAAGCAATGCCTTTAAAACCCTGGAAAAAAATTATTTTCAAAGTAGAAATCTATAATCAGGCAAACTCCAAATAAATATAAGGACATGTTTAGACATTCATGGTTTCAAAAAAGTTATTTCCCATGCATCCTTTCTCCTAGGAAAGACCCTGTTGTGCGTCCGGTACAGAAGGCAGTCAGTCAAGATCAGAGTGCTGTGGTCCACGCACCAGACTGTCAGAAGCTGTCATTACCAAGAGCCCACACCCGATATACTGGGATTTTCACTGGAGGCAGAGTGCCTGGGTGAGTGTACCCCCATTCTTCTTCATTCCTAAGCCAATGAAGTTCCTACTCACGTTCACAGTTTCTTGAAATAGCTAAGGATTGAGCACGGGCTGCGAACCAAAGTGCTGCAGGTTCGATTCCCAGTCAGGCCACATACCTGGGTTGGAGGCCACGGCCCCCAGCAACCGCACATTGATGTTTCTCTCTCTCTTTCTTTCTCCCTCCCTTCCATCTCTAAAAATAAATAAATAAATAAAATCTTTTTTTAAAAAAAGAAACAGCTGAGGACACTCCTTTTATTTCCAAAGAATTCTACTCTGACCTCCTTCAAAGAACTAGGGGTAGGCCATGTTGAGCTTAAGCAGAAAACACAGAGTAACCCCCTCCCCAGAGGTCCGGCACGTGGCCCGCACCTCCGCATCCACCGGAAGCCCTGACCGCGGTGAACCCTGCTCTTCTTAGACTTGCTCCTGACTTCGCTCAGTGACGTCCCGGAAGGAGCCCTCCAGGAGACGGAATGCAACTTGTGTCCCAGGGAATCTGTTTGTCTTCACGAAATGAAAGAGGACATCAATTACGGATTCCGTTTCAAAAATAATATTAAGTATATACTCATACAACCAAGATAAAAAGAATATTTCCTGTATCTTATCTGTATCTATCTCTCCTTTCACCTCCCTTGCTCACCAGAAAGGTAGATACTTTTTCCAGCTTTTCTGTTAAGCATTCTCTTGTTTTTCCTTAGAGTTTCATCCAATGAGCATGTGTAAATAGTGAATGGAAACGCTGTAGGATTTAAGTTCAAAAAGCTGAAGAGCAGGCCCAAACGCAGCAGTGTGAGAAGACAAACACAGCGCTGCCATCGGTGTGGGTGTCCCCTACACTGACAGATGCCGCCCATCCCCTCTTAGGGGCCACGGAAAAAGGGGAAGGACTGAAGGGGCCGCCATGACTTCATCCTGACACCGACACACAGTGGGCGAGCAGCCACGAGGCCGGTTATACAGGCAGCAGCCATTTGACTCAAGGAATGAATCTTAGCTACCAGAGAATAGAGTTTTAAAAAGAATCAGGTTAAAGACACTGAAAGGGGAGGGATCTTGGAAGAGGGTGGTGGCAGCAGCTTGGTTTTTGAATCAACCCAAGCCCTTGGACTAAAAACAGATAAATCGATGAAGATGACAACCCAAAGACTGGTCGATAATAGCGACAACAGAACTAGGTGACACAGTAGCCCTATGAGCCAATTATCAGAGGATGGGACAAAGGTCTGACAGCTACACACCCACGTGATATCAGCATCCCAGCCGGAAGGAACAAAAAGAAGGCCTTTGGGCCTGATGGCCCTCCAGAGAGGGGGTTCTCATACGGTCCACAGGGACTCCCAGGAAACTGCGGTGGCCGGACCCGAAAACAAGTGAGAGCAGGGCACATTTTCCATGGGATAAGGCCTAGAGCAAGGGAGTGGATGCTCAACTCTGAACACCAACAAACCAAGGCTTCCTCCGAGATAAAGCCCTGTGTTCAGAAGCAACTGCCGAGAACAGAATTCCCACTGAACAGTGTAAGGATATTAGATGCAAAGGAGAAGGAAAGTCCAAATAAAAGCGGGGGAAGTCTTACAAAGTACGAGAGCAGGGATTAGTCGAAGAGCCCCAATGAATGGCCCGTGGACCAGACAACGGTGTGGGCAATGACTGTGGGAGGGGAGCGAGCTGGGTGGAGGAGGGAAAAGGGGGAAGAATTGGGACAACTGTAACAGAATAAACAAGAATAAAAAAAGTACAAGAACGTATAAGAGAAGATAAGAAGCAGAGACATGCACTACACAGATAAAAACTGTAACCTCGTGTTTTAAAACAAGCTAAAAGAAATTAAGAAAACGACTGAAACTAGGTTATTAAGCACACTGAAATTAGGTGACCAGAGAGGAGAGATTCTGAAAAGGAAGGTGAAAGAACTCTGGAGAGAATTAGAAATAAAGAAAATATTTTTAAAATGAAGACTCAACCACTAGAAAGAGGAATAAATACACACAATGGGCAATGCTTAAGAACAATAAAACATGGCAAGAAGGAGTTCTGCCCTGGTATGGCTCAGTGGATTGTGCATCCTCCTGCAAACCAAGGGGTTGCAGGTTCGATTCTCGGTCGGGGCACATGCCTGGGTTGCAAGAGCTAGATCCCCATTGAGGGGCATGCGAGAGGGGGCTGATGGATGTTTCTCTCGCTCACTGGTGTTTCTCTCGCTCACTGGTGTTTCTCTCGCTCTCCTTCTCCCTCCCTCTCTTTCGAGAAAGAGAGGAAGGAAGGAAGGAAGGAGGAAGGGAGGAAGGAAGGATTCTTAAACATTAAGAAGAAATAAAGAGGTTTCTGGTTATGATAAACTAAACCTGTACCAACAGCTTCTCTTCCTTTCATGGAAAATAACTACAAAGCTTGGATATGATGAAAAACAGCGGCCTGAGAGCACAGGAGAATGGACACAAGCAACAGACTCTGGGAGGGAATTCCAGCTGCCATGGGGGAGGGGCGTTTAGCCCCGGGCAGTCCGTGCAGCGTACTCAGTGGTGATGGCAGACGGAACAACCCAGTCTTTCTGGCCTGGGAACCAGGAAAGGAAAACTGGCAAACAGTGAATGTTGAAGCAAGTGGGGGAACCCCACAAGGGGGAAGGGACCTGCAGCCTCTGAGTGCCCAGCTCCCCAACCGGTCCCTGAACCCACACAGATGCAAACCAGACTCCAAGCAGCCCAGCTAAAGGCAAAAGATCGGAACAGAGTACGGAGTTACCGCATAAGGAACAGAGTTTACACTTCAAGTCAAGCCAAGAAAATGACCTAGAAAAAAAAAAAAAAAGGAAACACTATTCATCAGTGGGAAATAATAGAATCCAAAATCTCCACAACTGAATATTTATAACATACAGGATACAATCCAAAATTATCCAACAAAGGACCAAGAAAATGAAACACATTCTCGGAAGAAAAGAACATCAGTCTAGTTCGACCGTGAAGTGAAACAGATGTCGGAACTAACGGAAAGGTATATACGACTGGTGCAACCATCCTCAATGAAGTAACACAAAGCACGCTTTCGACGCATGAAACTCTCATCAGAGAAAGAGGAAGTCCCAGCGGAAAAATAAAAATGGTTTAAAAACAGAATGAAAACTCTAGAACTGAAAAATAGAAACTTCTGAATTAAAAAAGAAATCCACTGGATGGACTTAGCCAAATGAATATGACCGAGGCCAGAGTACATAAACTTGGAAATGGATCAATAGAAAGTATTCAAGGTTGAAAAATACACAGGGTGAAAAAGGACTGGGGAAAAAAACGAGCAGAGGCTCAGAGACCTGTTACATAACGTCGCACAGTACAATTAAGGATGTGTAAATGTAATACCAGAAGGAGAGGGAATAAAGGGAATGGGGCAGAAAAAGGTATGTGAAGAAAAATAGCCACAGATTTCCCAAATGGGATTTTTATAAAACCAGAAATTTTCACGCACAAAATAAGCAAACACCAAACAGAATAAACATCTAGCAACCTATGCCGAGAGAAGCCCACGTGAAACTCAAACTGATAAAAGCCAAAGATAAACAGTGTATCTTAAAAGCATCAAGAGAAAAAAATATATATTACCTACATATTATAAACCTGGTACAGTGTGATGGCTGAATTCCCCTCTGAAACCATGAAGGCCAGCTAGAATAATAGCTGTAATGTACTAAAAGGAAAAAAAAAAAACTGGCAAAGCAGAAGTCTGTATTTACCAAAAATATCTTTCAATACTAAAAGCAAAGTAAAGGCATTTTCAGACAAAGAAACCCAAGATCCAAAGAATCCAAAGGAATCCAGGAATCCAAAGAGAGCAGGGCTGCACTACAATAAAAGCTGAAGGAAGTTTTCAGGCTAAAGACAGAGACATAGGTCCTCAGGAAAGAATGAAGAGCATCAAAATGGCAAATCTCTTTGTAAATACAAAAGACTATGTTTTCGTTTTTTCTCTTAATTTCTTTATTAGCCATATAACTTTAAAATTAAAATCATAACATTGTCCCATGGACTGCACTCTCATATAGCATATACATTATATGTATTACATGTAGCAACTATAAAAGGGACACAGGCCTCTAAGGCTACAAGATCTGTATTTTAAATAAAGGAGGACATAATTAATTATATGTTAACTATGAAAAATTAGGAGTGTACATTGTAATTGCTAGGATAACCTTTACTTAAAAATGCAAAAGACAATGCCTAAGTAGCCAATAGGATATTTTTCAAGTTTGAAAAAGAAATGAACCCTGGCTGGCGTAGCTCAGTGGATTGAGCTCGGGCTGCAAACCAAAGTGTCGCAGGTTCGATTCCCAGTCAGGGCACATGCCTGGGTTGTACTCCATGACCCCCAGCAACCGCACATTGATGTTTCTCTCTCTCTCTCTATCTCCCTCCCTTCCCTCTCTAAAAATAAATAAATAAAATCTTTTAAAATTTTTTTTAAAAAAGAAAAAAGTGAATGTAAAATACAGGATGGGGCAAAAGTAGGTTTGTAAATGTTCATATGGGAAATAATACAATAATTAATAAATAATAACAAAGAATAAACTCTTTGTTTCATATACTCACAACTGTAAACCTACACTTCCCCCGCCCCTATAAATGCCACTCGAACAGTAAGCAAAAGTCGGCTGGAGCAGCACTTTTAGTATCAGATAAGCAGATTTCAAAACAAAACAAAGTAACAAGGATAAAGAAGATACCCCAAAGTGATAAAATAAATGTTGCAACTGGAAAACAATCATAAGAGTATGGCTCCAATTAGGGAACTTCAAAATATGTAAAGCAAAAATTGACAGACTTGAAGACAAAAAAGACAATTCCATAATCATAGTAGAGACTGCAAGATGCTTTTATCAGCAGTTGGTAGGAAAACTAGACAAAAAGCAGCAAGGACCCAGCAGATCTGAATATATCACTAATTGCAGAATACACCTTCTTTTCAAGTGCACATGGAACGTTTACTGGTATAGGCCATGTTTTCCTTTTTTTAAAGATTTTATTTATTTATTTTTAGAGAGGGAAGGGAGAGAGAAAGAGACAGAGAGAGAAACATCAATGTGCGGTTGCTGGGGGCCATGGCCTGCAACCCAGGCATGTACCCTGGCTGGGAATCAAACCTGCGACACTTTGGTTTGCAGCCCGCGCTCAATCCACTGAGCTATGCCAGCCAGGGTATAAGCCATATTTTGATCCACAAAACAAGTCTCAATTCATGCCATAAGATTGAAATCTTATAAATTACTTTTTCTGACAAAAATGGTATTGTTAGAAATCAAAAACAGTAAATAAGAGTCAGGAAAAATCCCAATATCTGTAAATTAAACAACACATTTCTAAAGAAACTTTGCACCAAAGGGAAAATCATAGTATAAATTGCAAAATGTTTTGGACTAAGCAATAATGAAAATACAACCTGTCAAAATTTGTAGAGTGCAGCTAAAGTAGGGCTTACAAAGACATTTATAGTTTTATGTCCCCATATTAGCAAAGCAGAGAGGTCTCAAATCAATAAAATAAGCTTTCACTCTAAGAACCTAAAAAAAAAAGAGAGACAGAGCAAATTAAATCCAAGCAAACTAAAAGAAAGGAACAGTACAGCAGGTAAGTGCAGAAATCGATACAATAGAAAGCAGGGAGGCGAGGAGGATAATAGAAAAAATAATCAAAACCAAATGCTGGTTCTTTGAGAAGATCAATAAAATTGATAAGCCTCTACACAGACAGGTCAAGAAAAAAGAGAGACGTAACCTGCCGATACCAGAAATAAAAGGACAGTGCAAGTGTCTGCATATGTGTAGAGAGAAGAATAAGGGATTGTTGCAAACAACTTTCCATCCATAAATGGACAACTGGACCAGTGTGTCAAATGGACAAAATGGACAAATTCCTTGAAAGATACAAATAACAAAGTTGACCAAGAGATTTTCAAACAACAAAAAATTACTTCAATAGTTCTGTAGCAACTAAGTTTAATTTAAAATTTACAACCTTCCCCCATTACACACACCACACAAAAACAACCCCCTTCAGACCCCAGCAGCTTCAGTGTTGAATTTTATCAAAAATTTAAAAAATATATATCCTACCTATATAAACTCTTTCAGCAAATATAACACTTCCAAACTCATATTATGGGACCAATTCCACTGATTCCAAAACCAGACAAAGATACACCAAGAAAAAAAAGAAAAAACTATAGACCTTTATTGATCATGAACATAGATTCAAAAATGCTTAATAAAATATGAGCAAAAATGGAATGCCATATTTTAAAAGGATCTCTATGATGCCCAAATGTGGTTTATTTCAGGAATGCAAGGTTGATTTAATATTACGGCAGGCTCAACGCTTCCTACCCAAGACCAGGAATGAGGAGGCAAGGCTGTGAGCTCACACTGCTTGCATTTGCATTGTGCTGCAGGTGCCAGCCAGAGCAATGGCAGTAAACAGAAATAAAAAGATTGGAAAGGTAGATGTAAAACTATGTTCACAGATGACATGATGATATGTGTTGAAAACCTTAAGTAATTCCCCCCGAAACTACTAGACTACGTAGGTAAACGCTGCAGGGGTGCAGAGTATTAGATCAACACCCAAAAATCAATCATAGTTCTCTGTACACCATATAATTAAAAAAATGAAACTTAAAAAATGGCTCCACTCAAAAAAATACTTAGGAGTAAACTTAATGAACAATGTGACACAGTATTACAATGGAAATTAAACAAGACCTAAATAAGTGTACACATATATCATTCCAATGATTGGAAAACTCCATGTTGTTAAAATAATAATCTTCTTCAACTAACCTATAGGCCAAAACCCAAATAAGCTTCTTTAAAAGAGAGAGAGAGATTGGTTTTTAACTTTACATAGAAAGCACTAGATCTACAACAGCTAAAAACAATTTTTAAAAGTTGGAGGATTTATACTACCTGATTTCAAGGCTTACTATAAACTTACAGTAATAAAGACTGGCAAAAGGATAGATACGTAAATGAATAAACAAAATAACGTCTGGAAATAGACCAAAAAATATGTGGTTGGTTGAGTTTTAACAAAGCACCAACATAATTCAATGAAGGTAAGATCATTTTTACAAGGATGCTGGAACAACTGCATATTGCATCTGGGAATAATGAACTTCAAACCTTACCTCACAGCACATAAAGACTGGCTCAAAAATGTTAAAAGCCCTAAATGTTAGATATTAAACGCTGGAGAAAAATCTTTGTATCATTACGTTAGGCAAAGACTGCTTAAACAGAACACCAAAAGTACAAATGATAAAAGAAAAAAATTGATAAAATTAATTTCAAAACTTAAAAGTTTTACTTCTCAAAAGTCATAGCTAAGAAAACACAAAAAGGTAAGGCACAGAATAAAAGCAAAATTTTTCAATACAAAGAACTTGTATTCAGAAGATATAAAGAACTCTTACGTAAAACTCAATAAAAAGACCAAAAATCTAATAAAAATGAACAAAATATTGTAACAGACATTTCCCATAAGAAAATATACAAATGGCCAATAGGCACATGAAATGATGCTCAGCATCACCAGCCCTCAGAGAAATGCTAATTAAAACCACAGTGAAACACCATCACACACACCCATGAGAATGACTCAAGTTAAAAAACACTGTCAATGCCAATCGTGATAAGGATTTGAGGCAACAAGAACTCTCTCCTACATTGCTGCTCAGAATAAAAAAAAAATACGGCCCCTTTGAAAAACAATATGGCAATATCTTATAACATTAAATGTTCATTTGACATACTGTCAAGCAATTCTACTCCTAGGTATCCTCCCTAGAGAAATAAAAACACGTATGCAAATACTTTTAGCAGTATTATTCATATGGCCAAAAACTGGAAACAATCCAAATAATATATGCATACCATGAAATACTAAAGAGCCATAAAAAGGAACAAAATATTACAGTCAACATCAATGAATCTCAAAAACTTTAGGCTAAATAAAATAAGTCACACTGGGAAGATTATGCACTGAATGGCTCCATGGATACAAAATACTAGGACCAGGGGTAGAAGAAGGGGGTCAAGAGCAAGGGGGCACAGGAGTCTTTTTAGGGCACATGGGCTATTCTTTATACTGACTGGGGGGTCATCACACAACTGTACAGGGAGTTGTGAGTACATGAAACAGAGTGTATTCTTGCAGTATTTACTAATGATTATATTATCTATTTGTATTACAACTATAAGTCTCCTTTTGCTCTCCCCTGTATACACTTAGCAAAATCCATTCAACTGGGCCTTCAAAATGGGTGAATATTTTTATGTATAACCATTTCCACAATAAACACAAAGAGGACAAAATAACGAGTATTTCAATACATAGGTTCTTGGGTATATCTACACTAAAAGACATAGTGACATAGTCAGATGCTTGTACTTGCTTATAATAAATAACTTTGGATTTATGAGAGAGAATATGCAACTGAAAGAACAAAGGAATGAAGAAAGGAATTTTAAAAACATTCCGTAGAAACTGATCTAACATACATGATTAGCAAAAAAAAAGAAAAGAAAACATCACATACAGGATAGGGATTGCACAGAATGCCAAACAATTGAACAAAATAAATATTAAAATTGTCATTTTAAGACACTCTTTTAAAATTAAAAAAAAATCTTGAAATTACATATTGAAAGGATACACCATGATCATTTCATCCTGGCCAACACTGAGTCATATTATAGTTAAAAATACTTCGAAAGAAAATAAAAAATCATTTGGGCAACCAGGCAAAAAGGCTGTCACTAATAAGGAAAAGAAAACAAGATTGTCACTAGACTTTTCAACAATTCTTAATACCCCCCAGAAAAAGGGTGTAACAAATTTAAGACACCCAAGTAAGGGGACTACGAGTTCAGCAACTGATATCTACCCCAACTGACCTCCAAATACAAAGCTGCAAACAGCCCTGGCTGGCGTAGCTCAGTGGACTGAGTGTGGACTGTGAACCAAAGTGTTGCAGGTTCGATTCCCAGTCAGGGCACATGCCTGGGTTGCAGGCCATGACCCCCAGCAACCGCACATTGATGTTTCTCTCTCTCTCTCTTTCTCCCTCCCTTCCCTCTCTAGAGATGAATGAATAAAATCTAAAAAAAATAAAATAAATAAATAAAAAATAGCACAATATTTAAAAATTTTAAAAAGCTGCAAACTATTATATAAACTTGCCAAACTCGGGGCACAATGATCGTGTACGCCCTTCCTAAAGGATGTACTTGAAAAGGACATTCGGACACCCAAAGAAACTGAGAAACAGTAATACAGGAATTAGTGGTGAGCATTACATGTAAATATGCCTGTAGAACAAAGCCAAACCATAGTTATAAAGAAGAGACTATATATAGGGTAATAAACAGAAACTGGGGTGGGGAAATAAGGAGTGCATATGGATATGACTGCCTGATAAATATTAATTGGAAATAAAAGGATATTATTTTAGATCAGATACTGAGATAGAAGGAGCACAGGAGAAAAAGTTACAAGCTAATTTCAATGTTGTTCAACGTCAGAAACCAATTAAGTCCAAAAATAGAGACTATAAAGTTAACCAATGGAACAAACAAGCAAATAAAACCCACTGCATTATGAAAAAAAGTGTAGATACAAAAGACACAAAAATAAAACAATATGATAAGATTGAGGCCAAACATATTAATCATATCAATAGATGTAAATGTGCTTAACTCACCTATTGAAAGAAAAGGATTTTCAGATTGGCTAATAAAGCAAAATCCAACACTATGCAGAATACAAGACACACCTAAAACAAAGAGATTCAAATGAGTTAAAAATAAAAAGATGGAGAAAGATCTATAAGGCAAACACGAAAAGAAAACAGGGGGTCATAAACTTGAAATCTGACAAGGCGGAATTGAAACCAAAAAGCATTAAAATACATAAAGAACACTTTATAATGCTTAAGGCTACAATTCACAATGAAGACATTACAGCTACTAGTATTTATAAACCCAATAATAGCAATAATTTTCATTAAGCAGCAACCTACAAAAATGCAAGGAGAAACAGACAGAAACACAATAATAAGAGGAAAACTTTAACATACCTCACAATCCAAAATCAATCAAACTAAAAGTTAATGAAGGTGCAGAAGACCTAGACAACGTAATTATAGATCTCATAGATCTATATCAAACTCCAAATCCCAAAATTAAGATTACAACTTCTTTTCAAGTGCACATGACACATCCACAAAAACTGACCAAATGTCAGTCCACAAAGATAACTTCACTAAGTTCCAAAGAATAGGAATAATGCAAATATCATCCTCAGACTATCATTCAATAAAAATAGAAATCAATAGCAAAATTCGAAAAGAACAAAAATTTTTTCCACATGAATTTTACGAACACACTTGTAAATAAGTCTTGGGTCAAAGGCAAAATACAAAATTAAATTGCAGAATTCCTTGAAAATAATAATAAAAACCTAATATTATGGGTAATCTGTAGGCTACAGCTAAATATATTGCATGAAATGTCTATATCAAAAACATTAAAATAAATTAATTAACACCAAACTCAAAGAGCTAGAAAATAACCACCAAAATAAAACAAAGAAATCAGGAGAAAGGAGAATCAATAATAAATGCATAAATTAATTTCAAAGCAAAAAAAAAAGTACAATTAACAAATAAATCCAAAAACTAGTTCCTTAGAAAAGAAATCAACAACAGACAAACCACTAGCTAACTCAATCAAGAAAAAAGGGGCGAGGGCACAAATTGTCCTAAATACACATTAGATATGATGAGTTACATCAAATTAAAGGAAAATGTTTAATTTCTAAAGGACACTTTTGCATAATTCTGTGCAAATTTGAAACCTCAGATGAACTGAATAATTTTTCAGAGAAATAAAACTCACCAAAATTGACCCCAGTAGAAACACAAAGTCCAAATAGAACAAGGGTCATGGAGGAATTAGAGAAAGAAGTTCAAGAATTCCACTACAAAAGAGCACCAGGCCAGGTGGTTTTCCAGGGGGACTCTAACAGACTTTTAAAACTCAGATAACCTCCATGTTACTTTAGTCACTCCAGAGCACAGAAAAAGTAGGAAAACTTCCAGATTCATCTTATGTAGTAAATGTAGCACTGGTCCCAGATCCTGGCTAGAATTACTCCCCACACCACCCCTGCAAAGAAGAAAACAAATCTAACATATAATACCAATGCAAATGTTATTAAATAAAATATGACATAATTCAATCAATCCAGCATACTAATAAAGTTAAGAAAAGTCACATGTTCTCCATAGATACAGAAAATGAACTTGACAAAGTTCAACACCATTCAGGGTTTTTTTTTTAAGTCAATAAAATAGGAATTGATGGTTATTTCCTTAGTACACACCTCAGCCCCAAAGAATATCTTACTTAATAGTGATATACTAGAACCTTCCCAACCAAAATTAAAAACAAGAATACTCACTATCTATGCTATATTTAACATTGTGTTGGAGATATTTGCCAATCCAATTAGAAAAGAGAAAGCAATTACAGATATAAAAATTAGCTAGAAAAGAAAGGATAAAACGTTGTACAGAATGCAGAACTTCACGTTGATGAAAATGTGTACTCTTCAAATTAATGATATCCAAACACTTGATTATGCAATCTTTCTTTACAAAAGACTTTGCCCTCACCCAGTTACATACGTACTTATTCACGAAACAGTTCTTGTGCAAACACTGTACACTGGTCCATAGTGTTTGCACACTGGAGGCACAGAGATGAACATAATACAGTCTACACGCAAAGTACACATGGGCACCTCGCCAAAAAGCTAATCACTGCAACAGAGCATGAGCACACAAGTGGGGCTCACAGGGTAAGACGGGCAATCAGACAGAGCTTGCAAGCTAAATATTGAACAATAAAAAGGCAAAGAAGCAGGCTATCAAGAGAAAGAGAGCATTTCAGGAAAAAAAGAACATAATGCATTGAACTTTTAAAAAAAAAGTCCAACGATATAACGAGATCGAGAGATTAAATCAGCTAGAATCAACAGGGTTTGATGATTTGTTCAATACTAATGACAGAGAGCAGAAGTTGAGAAGACGGCCCGTTTTTTTTACTAGGATTAATGGGCAGATGGTGGTGCCATTCGCTGAAATGAGTAATGCAAAAAGAAGTACACATTTGGGGCAGAACACAAGCAGTTTGGGTTTGAGATGCCTAGAGGATGCCTGGATAGAGACAGTGGCTTATAGTGCAAACAGACACGCTCAGCGTAGAAAACTGTGTTTGGACGTCATCCACGTGGAGGTGATAACTGATATGAGAGCGCATGAGAACAAAACTCTGTGGGACTTTAAAAAGAGAGAGAGAAAGAAAGGCCCAATGACAGAATCATGTTTCGAAAGGGCAAGAAGAAAGTAGCCCTATGAAAAATCCAAGTAGAAACAGCCAAAAGAGAAAGAAAAGGGAGTTTCAATGAGGAATAAAGCAAGTCGTGCCCAATGATGCAGAGAAATCATGTAAGACAAGAGCTAAAAATCATGCGCTCTTTTTGCTACCACAAACACAGTTAATAACCCATACTCAAATTTTTGCATATTTGAAAAAAACTATAGAGTTTCATCTATAAGAAATCAGCAATGTGGTGCAAAGATTTCTAAACAAGTACAGGTTGCAGTGCTATTCAAAGGAGAAGTACTTTTCTATTTTGGTAATATTACCACAAAATGTACAAAGCATTTTAAAAAATTTTAAGCATTCTATGGATTTCTCCAAGCATGGCCCTTAAATACATATAGGAGAAGGGCCGGCTCAACTTCAAATCATATTGCTAATTAGCTGTACTCTTTAAAATGTTTGTTTTTGGTGTAATCAAAAAGGTTTTTAGTTACTGAGAGAAAGATGTTGAGTGGGATAAATACATTAAAAATAACATACATTCACATTTCTATCATTAGATATTCTGAGCTTATGCCCAAATTATCAGCAGGCGAATACCCACATTTGACATTTTGATGGATATTTACATAACTGATTTATGTTTACTAACTGTTCCACCATCATTATAATACAAAAGGTGATGGATAGGCAGTTCCTGCCTTAAAAATGTTTTGTTCAGATAAAACAAATCACAGATTTGCCATGCAAAGAGATTCCCTCCCACTCAAAATGGGTTGGGCTAATTGCTGTAGAGGAGAGATGAAAAATAGTCCAAAAGTCCATGTCCCATTTAAATAATACTTTTGGGAAGGTGGCTAGATGCATACTTATAATGTATAATGTAGCAGCAAGTACGAGATTTGTGATGATAATAATAAGAGCTAACATTTATGAACTCCTCATTATGTGCCAGGCTGCTGTGCTAAGCACTTTCATAGATCACCTCATTTAATCCTCACAACTCTAACTATCCCCATTTTATAGATTAATGCAGTTGAGGCTTAGAGAGGTTGAGTAAACTTGTCCAAGTTCACGCAGATTGTAAGAAAGCAGAACCAGGATTCATAGCCAGGCAGCAGTCTGATTCTGGAACTTCAGCTCTTAACTTCTGCTGTTATCAAAAGCAAGCTTCTTTTGAAAGTGTGCACCCAAAGTACTCCAGATTGGTCCACTTTAACTCTTAGAAAAGAGAGAAAGCTGGGGGTAGGGGGTGCAGGGGCCTTGGACTCCTCTTTAGAATTCCAAATAAAAGAACTATACATTTTTATTTTTATCATTCCAGATTCTATCTCAGGTACACAAACACGTTCACTACAGTGAACTTGGTAAGAAAAAGAAGCACTTGGAGGGGAAAAATGTAACTCTCGTACAATCACCTGAGAAACTGCTAGGAAGCGTTCACCTTCTGTTATCACGGTTCTGCACGTAGCATGAGAAACAGACCAAGTGTGTAAACACAGTCTCCAAACTATATCCTAGTGAAAGCCAGCCTCTCTTTCATTATTATTAAAGAAAATACCACTACATAGAAATAGAATCCTTTTTCACGTATCTGTGATATATTATATTTCAAAAATAAGTCACAGGTCACAGGTTGAAATGCAAGTACTTCCTCTTGCTGGTTCAACCAAACTATGTCCACTTCCTGGACCAGCGAAACCTTAACCTACCTCAAGAGACCTCGGGGAAAAAGAGTAATAGAAATTATATGTTGACATTATATTAAATCTAATTCTCCCCTTTTGGTCCGTAGGCAAGTGGGGCTATGCACACTCCTGAATGCACATGAGAAATGAACTCTCTCCCTCTCTCCCATCCTGAGGGTCTTCACACCCAGTAGAAAAGAAAAATCTCATGGCCTCCCCTTCTCTTTCTCTTCCCCCTTAGCCATACTCCTACCAAGACCAAGGCTAGAGTAAGACAGATCTGCAACTTTTCTTTATTAAAAAGTGTTTCCCCTTCATGAATATCAAGTATATAGCCTTTTACGTGTTTTCTCTATTTTCAGGTTTATAATGTGCTCTGGAGTCTCGACACATTCATGTTCATGCATGTAAGAGAAAAAGAAAGGAAATTCTTAACTTTCCTCCTGTCTAAATAAAAGTACCTAAAAATACCCAAAGCATCCTTATCCTTTTTACAGCCTACTCCCGTTTACCATCTTTGCCCTCCAAACCCTTAGGACTAAACAAAGATAGCTGCTTCTACTATTCCTTACTCCATAGATGAAAACTCTGAGACACAAAACTGTTAAATTAATCACCCAATGTCTCACAGTTAATCAGAAGGGCATGCAAAACTCAAAGCTACATGCCTAGCTTCTTACATTATCCTTCCTATCACCTACAGATAAAAACCTGTTTCACAAACAATTCTAAAATAGCTACTTAACTGCAAACTCTTTGCACCACACAATCAAGTCCACAGATAGATTTTACTTATCTTGGCATTAACTGTCCAGGAAAGAGACAAGAAAAAGCATCCAGTGCATCTCAAAACTTAACAAGGAAGAGAAAACACACAAAGAGGACAGTAATACTCTCTGGCTTTAACCTGAAATTACTTACATAATGTGTAACTATAAAAGCAAATGACAGGTGATAGCTTTTTTTTTAACAACTGCACTATAATAAAACCTTCAAGGATGTGATATCCTCAAGTGGGAAGATCCACACTGATTCTGAGTATGTTGTTATTACTCAAAACATAACACAACCAATTTTTTTCAAAAGCCTCTGCAGAAGCAAATTTTATCTTTGAGGTTTAGATTTAACTTTTGGAGACAGGCAAAAAAAAAAGTTACCAAAGAACTTTCTAACTACTTAGAAGAGATGGACTATGAAGTGAGAAATAATTGTCAAGATCATAACCATCATTCATTGAGGTCTTTCTATGTAGTAGGCTCACTACTCAGCTTTTCGTGTGTATTCTCTCATTTGTAATCACAAGCACCCCGTCAGCAGTATTACTCTGGTTTTACAGATGAGGAAATAAAGCATTGCAAAGAGATACAAACACTGGAGGGTAGGTGTGCATAGTCGATCTCTATCAAACTGTCAGTCTGGGAACTCCACGAGTCTTCGGTTCATTTTAACCTAGCTGGTGGGTAAGTGGCAGACGACATTTTATCACATACATGCTACTGCCCCCAAATCATGAGACTACTGTTTTGGGTGTCTCACAGAATGCCTATAATAGCCATTCCAAAGAAGAATTAGAAGGACCTCGAAGTAGTGACAACATTATCAACATATAACTGTGTACTACTTTGAAAGAAACAAGAATCGATGAGATGGCATATTTGTTAAAAATCCAAACGCACTGCTTAGTAAAAACATCCTTTATTTACAATCAGAAGTTTAAGTTTCTGAGTCCCTCGAGTGCACTCAGGGAAAGGTCTCACACTAATCAGCCTACCAAGAGCACAGCCAAGGCCTACTAATGCGCACTGCAATCAGAGGCTACAGGGACCGCATTAGAAACTTGCTCTGTACACAAGGAGTAGCCAAACATACAGTCAGTCATCATCGGGACAACTAAAACCCTCCTGCTATTTGTTACAGTTTGTGGGAGCTGCCCTACAAAGGGTTAGATCATTTTCCCAGAGTCCCTTTCACTTTCTTGCAAGCACCGACTCCTGCTTTGACCTATGGCTGTGCTCAGTTTTAGCATTAGTGCTGAGATTCCTCAACTCATTATCCTCACGCTGGATCCTGCATTCTGCCTGGATCCCGGCTCCCCGCCCCCCTCCGCCCCCTGCTCTCCTTTTCTGCTTCTCCAACCCGAAGTGGAAACCGCAGACAAACTCCCCTATGGCTCCAGCACCGAGGACTGGGCATGCTCAGAAGGCCAGGCCGGCTTTGGTTGCTCTGACAGCTCCCCGCCCCTGATTTGCCGCTGCCCCCCTTCCCCCACTCCAACAAGAGACACCGAAATGTTTATCAGAAAGATACGAGGCCTCTTTTTTTCTTCCCTACAGTGACCCTATTTTCATTGCATCTCGCAGGGTCTTTAAGTCTTGCGAAACCCCACCACAAGCGCGAGGAAGACCGCATTCTTTTTCAGCACCAGGGACAGCGCCGCGCTGCCATTAACGTTCACCCTCCCCCCACCTCGCCTTCCACCCCTCACCCCCGACCCGCCCCAACCTCAGCCCCCACCCCCGCACCAGCACGATGCCAAGGTCTCCCGGCAGCCGCAAACGCCGCAACAGCAATAGCTCCCAGCCGGAGGCCGGGCCGGAACGCCGGGCCGGCTGCTACTTACACTGCTCCGCTTTGGTGGACATGGTGCTGTCCAGATGGAAAGGCTTTGCCCCAAAATCTGTGTCGTGTGAGCTCCCTCGCTCCGCCAGCGATGTTGCGAGGAAAAGAGCGCATACCCCCCACCCCCCACCCCCTTGCTTTCCCCCTCCCTTAGGCCCGTGTCGCTACCATTCGGACAAAACGCACATCAAATTGCAGAATTCGGTCCCGGAAGGTTAGGAAATCGCCCCCGGAGAAATGGGTGGGATTTAATAGGCGGCCAAAGGCTTCCTGTCCGTCCCCTCCTGGAGCTGCCCGCGTTGCTGTGGGCGGGGAGACCGAAAGGAGAGAGCAAGCTGCGGCTCCTGGTGAAATGGGAAAATGGGCTCGACCGGGGGAGGAGTATTTCCATTCATAAGGCGCACGGAGGGGACGGGTGTTTCCCAGAGAAAAGCCTCTTAAAGTGCCGGAGTCCCCGACCATTTGGATCTCCCATTGGCGTTCTCCGGGCCTGTAAATCCCGCTCCGCGCGCAGCCCCCGATGCCTCAGCGAGGTGACCGGAGACGGGCACAGGTGCGTCCCACGCTTCGTCTCAGCCTCCGGGAGGAGGAAGGAGGGGGAGGCGGATCCGGGGCGGGCAGGAGGGAACCGGGGCCGGAGGGCGGCGAGGATGCTCCCGAGGAGGACCGCGAGGAAGGAAATGCAGAAGTAACCCTCAGCATGGCTTCCCGGCGCGCTGCGCTCCCCGCCCTCGGCCTCCCCTCGCCTATGGGATGGGCTCTCCTGCCGGGGATAGGATGGGAGGTCCCACTGCCAGGGGGCTGTGCGAAGACTTCAGAAGTTGGGGCTCAGAAAGGAGATTTCCTCGGATGGCAACGCTGGAAGGGCCACGGGAAAGGAAAATACAAGATTGGGAGCCCCAGATGGGCTCCCCAGCAACCACCCAGGATGGAGACTGGCGTGTCGGGAGGACCCTCGGCTGGGAAAGCAAACAAAGCCGATAGAAAGGAGGGCGTTGGAGAAGGGGCGTCCTGCATGTTAATGGGAAGAATCACCTGCAGGGCCAGGCAGCCTGAGCCCGGACTTGGAGTCAGAACCAGATTCAAGACTCGGTTCTACCGCATGAATAAATACTCATTCTAGGGCCACTCTTGTGATCTCCCTTGGCCTCAAGTTCTTCGTCTGTCAAATGGGAACGGTAAAACCTGCCCTGTCGCCCAAAGAGTTAGAGAGCAGATGAAATGGTACAAGGGGTGCGAAGGTCCTTTTAAAATCAAAACACCGCACAATTGCCGGTCGTTATGACCCTTCTCGTTCAAACAACGGAAATAGTTTGTGAAAGCTGAGGGACCATGATCAAAGCAAGTTGATTTAGCAAAAAGCCATAGAAATGGTAAGTTAGCCAGTTATTTTTAATGCTGACAACTGGTGACTAGATCCATGTTTTTTTCATCTCAACAAAAAGAATAATCCTTATTTTAGGGGAGAGAATGTCAAATTGTATATGATGTGCACAAAATCGTCCAAATAAATCTTTGCCAATTAAGAGAAACCTATGTGAACAAATAACAAGACATGTTTCTGCATAGCGCAAAAAGTATATGGATAGCTTTGCCCCTTTCAATACACACAGTTGCTAAGCATCATGGTGTTGGCGAAATGTTCATAAAATATCAGGTCATAAAATCTGTTCACAAGATTTGACTGGACAATGTCCCTTCACTTCCTGACAGATCGATCTGGCTGACCACTGATCATCCTGTACCATTGTTCATTCCCACAGAGAAGCTCCATCTTTCAAAGATAAATGGTGTAAAAAATGATGATGAAGAGTTAATTTTGGGCCCTGGCTGGCGTAGCTCAGTGGATTGAGCACGGGCTGGGAACCAAAGTGTCGCAGGTTCAATTCCCAGCCAGGGTACATGCCTGGGTTGCAGGTCATAACCCCCAGCAACCGCACATTGATGTTTCCCTCTCTCTCCCTCTCTCTCTCTTTCTCTCTCTCCCTTCCCTCTCTAAAAATGAATAAATAAAATCTTTATAAAAAAGTTAATTTTGGGTAAGATAAGTTAGAATCATTGTGAGAGAGAATATGAATATGATATAAATTTCTGAGATGACAAATATTTGTGTGATTAAAAGAACACACCCCGGCCAGGAGGCTCCATTGGCTGGAGTGTTTCTCTCTTGCTCCCTTCCTCTCTCTCTAAAATAAACATATCCTCCATGAGGATTTAAAAAAAGAAAGAAAACGAAACTCAATGACTGATGCAGAAATTTCTGGGAGGATTAAGGCTTGGATAAAGAAAACCATAATTAAGCCCTGGCTGGCGTAGCTCAGCGAACTGAGCTCGGACTGGGAACCAAAGTGTCGCAGGTTTGATTCCCAGTCAGGACACATTCCTGGGTTGCAGGCCATGACCCCCAGCAACCGCACAGTGATGTTTCTCTCTCTCTCTCTTTCTCCCTTCCTTCCCTCTCTAAAAATAAATAAATAAAATCTTAAAAAAAAAAAAAACCTTAACAAAATTGGTGGATTAAAGAAAGAAAGAAAGAAAACAATAATTAAACTTTCTTTTTTCCAAAAGTGGTGTCTTAGATAACCTAGCGACAAAGTAACAAAGTATGTGTTGGGAAAACTACTGTCCCTTGTCCTGCTTACTAACCCTGCTGTTTGTCATCCATTAAACCTCCTCCAGTGCCACACCGAGAGAGCGTATGTTGTCAAGGGGCACAGACTCAGGAGTCACGAGGCCTAGGTTTGGATTCCACCTCTGCCTCCGTGTGACCTTGAGCAAGTTACTCTCTGTTGTCTCCGTTTCCTCACCTGCAACACGCTCGTAGTAGCACAGCTATCTCAAAGTCGTGTCAGGATTAAGTGAGTATACATAAGTGATCTACAACAATCCTTGGTACACTTCAAATGACACATGAAAATCTAGAATGGTCTCTGGCACATATGAGTGTTTGGTGCTGTTAGTATTACCGTTCAGCCACTCAAATGCACCCATTCCACTAGTCAGTTCTGACTGTTTCAAAGCCCGAAATCATCCATGTACGCGATAGCCTAATTAGCAATTTAGGCTCTTACAACTTCAATCTTCTAACATGTCCATTGGGCTAATTCATTGACCCGGACTGTTTTCTGCATTCCAATATGTGACCTAATTTTTACTTCAAAGAAACAAATGTGAACTCCGTCACCTTTCTTTTCTTTGTCTCCACCTATCCATGTGAACCTTTCTTTGTCTTCTTCTATTGCAGAAATAGTGCCCATCCTCACTGTCAGGTGAAATGCCCTTTTCTTCTTAATGTATGTCTTTCACTATAGATGCTCCCATTAGCCATCTTCTCTCTCTCCAGCACTTTAAATATCCATCCTTTCACGCATTGTTCCATTCTGCTCACAACCATGCATAAACTTTCCAACCTGGAAAAGCTTGTCCCTGTCTTCATACCGAATCAGTGATCTCCATGACCCCACCTCCTGCCTCCCTTTCCTCAGCACCCCTGCTGCAGCGGGTTCTTTCTGCAGTCACTAGTGATTTCCTAACAGTCAGTTGCCATCATCTTATCCCTCGGTGACGAATTCCAGCATTTCCAATGCCTCCCTCTTCATTTTTGAAACTCCCTCTTCTCTTAAGTTCTGTGCTATGATGTTCTGGAAAATCTTCTCCAGTTTTTACCCCCTCCAGGTCCCACTTCCAGTATGGCCAAATAAATGGCAGCTGGACAGACCCATGCAAAGATAAAAACTACAAATGTTGGATAAAATAATTTTTTTAAAAACCCTGAAGGAATTGGAGACTGAGCAAAAGCAGGAAGATTCTGGAAACACTTGGAAGAAGTGAATGTCACAAGAATACGACTTTCCATTCTTTATGGCTCTCAGGCTGAGGGGTGGGTTTAGTCAGCGCGACACAGGGTGGCTAAAACTCCACTAAAATGTTTGCAGCCTTTGTGGTCTGAAGTAGCAAAGCACGTCATTGAGAATGACCATACTGCCGGGAAGAGAAAGAAAATCAGCAGATAGGACCAAAGAGAAGGAAATGTGAGGTTGTGGTCCCAACCTCCAGCTGACCACAGAACTTGCGTGTGCAGGGCCATGTGCAAATAGCGCAGCAAGGGGTGACAGAACCAAAGCAGATTTCCGCTGCCACCCAATAGCTAGCTTATAGTTTAAGATGAATTAGATTAGTCATCTGCTGAAATGAAAATATCTACACCTTTCAGAGGAAGATAAAATTTGCAGTCTTCACAGCATTACATTCACAATGTCCAAATTCACTCGGCAATTTTGAAAAGTTGTGATCTATTCTTAAGAAAAAAGACAAACAGAAAAACAAAACAAAACAAAACCCTTGAGATGATCCAGAAGATGAAATGGGCAAACAAGGATTTTAAAGCCTAATTCTGCTCATTGAGGTAAAATAAAATACGCTCATAATGAGTGAGAAGATAAGAATGCCAGCAGAAAAAAATAGAAAGTATTTTTAAAGGAGCCAAATGGAAGTCTTAGAATATAAAAATACAGTATTTTAAAATAAAAATTCATTGCATGGGCCTAATGGCAGAAAGTAGATCAAACAGTCAACTTAACTTTAAATCCATGGAAATTATCCAGTATGAAAAACAGAAAAGGAAAACTGGAACAAAACGAAAAGAGCCTTGATAACTGTGGGTCAAGAGCAAAACGTCTAACATATGTTCGCCATTAGTCACAGAAGAAAAAGATAGGATGTGTAGGAAAAAATGTCTAATCATTATGTTGTACACCTGAAGCTAATATACTATTGTATGTCAGCTCTAATTGAAATATTAAAAATTATTCAAAAAAGAAATAATGGCTGAAAAATTCCAAATTTGTCAAAATAAAATGTACAGATTCAAGAGGCCCTAAAATCCTCTAAGCAGAAGAAATCCTGCTTACAATGAAAATCATGTCCAGGCACATCAGATTCCAACTGCCAAAAACCAAAGACTAAAAGGAAACCTTGGGAGCCCTGGCTGGCGTAGCTCAGTGGATTGAGCGCGGGCTGGGAACCAAAGTGTTCCAGGTTCGATTCCCAGCCAGGGTACATTCCTGGGTTGCAGGCCATAACCCCCAGCAACCGCACATTGATGTTTCTCTCCCTCCCTCTCCCTCTCCCTCTCTCCCTCCCTTCCCTCCCTAAAAATAAATAAATAAAATCTTTAAAAAAAAAAAAAAAAAAGGAAACCTTGGAAACAACCAGAGAAAAATGACACATTACGTACAAAGAAATATCGGTCCTGTTTTCCACTGATTTCTAGTCAGAAATGATGGAGATGAGAAGATAATGAAGCAGCATCTTTAAAGTGCTGAAATGAAACAGCTCTCAGTGCAGGATCTATATCCAGCAAAAATGTCCTTCAGAATGAAGACAAAATAAAAAAGTTTCAGGCAGAAAAAAACTAAGAGATTTGGACACTTGCAGATTTGCACTCTGAGAAATGTTCAATGAAATTCTTCAGGCTGAAGAAAAATTATCCCAGATGAAAACTGGTATCTGATTCCAGGATGTCGTTTTTTTCTCTACATTTGTAGTCTTTACTAAACAGAAGTTTTACGATGTAAATGTAGCCAAATTTTTAAATGTCTTTCTTTATAATTTATGCTTTTTATAGTTCAATGAATTCTTCCTATCCCCAAGGTTGTAAAGATTATCTTCTATTTCATTCTAAAAGTTTTGAAGTTTTACATTTCACATTTAAGTGTTTACTACAAATTAATTTGTGTGTATAGTGTGAGTTAGGGTGTACTTTTTCCTATGTGGATACATATCATAGTAAGCCAGTTATTAAATTCTTCCCCAACAATTTCTAGTCCCACGCCAACTTTGTCATGAATCAATTTCTTATATATACATGAGGCTGTTTGCCAACACTGTTCTCCTTTTCTCCCATCTTAACTTTAATAAAAAAATTTCTGTAATCCTTTTTCCCACTGCTCATTTGAAAGCTATAGATTGTGTTTCTAGTGTTTTGCTGATTACTTTTACAGACTTTAAAATAAATTGCTTAACTATAAGTTTTTCTAACAATCTCAAACGACTCAGTATTTCTATCCTCCTTGCAATTGAACAGAATTCCCCGTTTTGTTATTGCCTTAAGCTTTGCTTTGCCTTTAAAAATAAAACTGAAGTCATTTGATCAACAGGTAAGTAAATTTCCCAGCATGTTTTATCAGTTTATGCGCTCACAATCATTTCTTGTGTACCGTCTCTTTCTCCTGGTTTCACTTTCCTTTCTTACTGAAGCACAGCATTTGTTATTTCTTTTACTTTCATGTGCTGGAATGTTGCTTTGCCCCACACTCTCATGCAATATTTAGCTGGATAGAAGATTCTAGTTCAAAATCATTTCCTCTCAACATTTGAAGATGTTATTTCATTGTTTCCTGGAATCCTTTATTGACAAAGCGAATTTGCTATCACTCTAATTGCCTCTTATTAAATAATCTGTTTTTCCCGGTCTGGTGACACTGAAGACATTATTTTTTTCTAAGATTTTATTTATTTATGTTTAGAGAGGGAAGGGAGGGAGAAAGAGAGAGAGAGAGAAACATCAATGTGTGGTTGCTGGGGGTCATGGCCTGCAACCCAGGCATGTGCCCTGACTGGGAATCGAACCTGCGACACTTTGGTTAGCAGCCGGCACTCAATCCACTGAGCTATGCCAGCCAGGGCTTGAAGACATTATTTTGATCATTGGTGCTCTGAAGACCCACCGTGACGTGTCTGCATGTGGATTTATTTTATCTTGTCTGGGATTAAGTAGTCCTGACACTTTAACTCTGGACAACTGCCTTCCATTTTCTCTTAAATATTTCTTCGCTGCCATCTCTTCCCTTTTCCTGTCCTGGAACTTCCACCAGATGGTTCACAACCTCTCATTGTCTCCATCTCTCTTAGCTGCCTATTCACGGTCCTCTCACGGTGCATTCTGAGTGAATTCCTCAGAACTATCTTTTCATCCACTAATTAATTATCTTTGTGCCTAACCAGGGGTGTGTCCCCACTATTAAATCTTTTATTTCAATGATGTAAATATTTCATTCTTCATATAGCTAAATTACATTATTCATATCCACCTGGTCTCATTTCATACATGCTTGATTTTAGTTGATAATTTTTCACTATGAATTTTATTCCTTCATTCAATCCTAAACATATTTTTAAGGTCTTTGACATCTTATCCCATGAAAAATAATTTTATTTATATTGAATTTACATCATTATAACTTTTGTCTTGGTCATGTTTCTTGCCATTAATTAGATTTGCTTGTGTAATCTTTGTTTAGATGTATCTTTTGTCCTTATTTTCCTTTCTTCTTTCCCCTTGTGTTCAACTCTCCCTATTTAACAATTTGTGGTTTGTTGGTTTGTTTCTACCTAATTCCTCGGACAGCCAATCCTGAACTACTACTGGGTATACTAGCAGGTAAGATTGTTGTTGTTTTTTTAAATATAATGTAACTTTTAAATATGTTTGTAATGTAAGTTTTTAAAAATATCCTTACCCAATAATACGGTTATTGATTTTAGAGAGAGAGGAAAGTGAGGAGGAGAGAGAGAGAGAGAGACATCGATGGGTTGCCTCCCTTATGCACCCTGCCTGGGGGTCAAACCCACAACCTTTTGGTGTACAGCACAATGTCCCAACCAACTGAGCCATCTGGCCAGGGCAAGATTATTAAATAGCGGTATCACAAATCCAGTCACAAGTCACTGGACAACTTGATTCACTCCAAGTCTCAAGACTGTATCCGCTCGCTATCTTCCTTCATCTCCAGGCTTAGTGTGCTGAGTATGTATCCCAAGCAGGAGCCAACAATTTTCTCCAGACACTTGTCCGGAGATGGTGTGCGGCTGAGGAGAGCAGCAGACTTCTAACAGAAAGTGTGGTTCTGGTTCCTGTCTTACACGGAACACTTTAACCACCATTATCCTGTAGGAGCTATAAATCCGAGACACCACTGCCTGCTTTCAGCCCGGAGCCTAGCAGGCTGACATCAACCCTACTCATAAACTTGCATTTCTGTGCAGTTTCTCTTGCAGATGAATATTTATCTTGTTTTGAACTCAACCATGTCATTGCTGTGAGTTGAGGCCCAAGGCGTGAACATACGCCGTCTCGGGCAGGTAGTGTCTGACAAGTCCCCCGTCTGACCCCCCCTTCACCCTCTGCATTCTGCCCCACAAATGTGAGTCGTTTCTCAAAGATGCGGCCTTGGCCATTTTCTCTTTTTTCTAAATCTCTCTCTTTCAGATATGGGGTTCATTCCCATGCTTCAACTACAACTGACATGTTGGAGGTTCTGAACTCTTTCATTTTTTCTCCGAGTTTGCCAAGATTCCAGCTCATATTTTTAACTGTCTGATAGATGTTTACATCTGGATGTCCCATTATTACCTTAAACTCAATAGTCAGAAACGATGCATTGTTTTCCTACCCTAACCAACACTTTTTCCTCATTATTTTTCTCCTAATGAGGCCATCATTCTCACTGTTGCCCAGAAATCTCATTGGTGTCTTTTTCTCCACTAGGTGTCCTCCATTAAACCTACTCCAGCTGTGCTATGGACAGAACTGAGTCCCCCCAAAGGCCTTGTGTCGAAGCCCTCACCCCTAGTGTGATGGTGTCGGCAGGTGGGGCCTTTGGGTGGTAACTAGTTTCAGATGAGGCGATGAAGGTGGGGGTCTCATGAGATTAGTGTCCCCACAAGAACAGGAGGAGAAACCAGAGCTCTCTTCCTTTGAGTCCTGCCCTGCTCCTGTGTGAGAACACCGTGAGGAGGGGGTCATCTTCACCCCACAAAGACAGCCATCACCAGAGAATTGGGCTGCTCCATACCTTGATCTTGGGCTTCCCATGCTCCAGGACTATGAGAAATAAATTTCTGTTGTTTAAGCCATCCAGTCTATGGTATTCTATAGTATCCGCAGACTAATACAGGCTTAAAGTCCTGTCATTTCTCTTTCCGAATTGTCCTTGAGTTCGGTTCTTTCTTTCTGTATTTTTTGCCATTAACACTAATTCATGTCTCCTTGATCTCACATCTGAGTCATTAAAACTCTTTCCTTATTAGTCTCCCCATTGTTAATCTCACTCCATTCTAATCTATTCTTCAGGTTCTTCCAGATTAACCACCCTAAAGCAGTCCTAGTGGATCCCTTTATGCAAGTGTATAGATTGTCTCAGCTTGGTGGCAGCAAGCATTCTAATCATATAAGTATGTCCCTTGCTTTTATTTTCACAGTTATCTTTTTATAACTTGCCTATAGAGAATGACGTGGCCAAAGGATGCCGATACTCATTGCTTTGACAGCTGTATTTAACATAAATTAATTGATTGGCTCTTTGGTTTTTAAATAAATACAAAAAAGTGGACTCTGTCTAAAGGTAGAACTTCCTCCCCACCAATCACCCCTCATCTCACACAGATATCCCCAAAGACCTCCCTGCTTTCTCCTCTTCAACTTCCTAAAATTCCTCATAGACTTTCTAAAATTCAGACTCCTCCCATGTGACGAAGGAAGCCAGAGCTGGGAAAGGCAGGAGGGGAATCTGTAGGGAAGCAAATGCACAAAGTGGGCCAGTTTCCCTACAGGAAAAAAAGACAATTCGGAGCTGGGAGACAAGAACCCTGAAGTTCTGCTCTTTTTATATTGCATCAAAAATTAATTATATTAGCCCTGGATGGCGTAGCTCAGTGGATTGAGCACGGGCTGCAAACCAAAGCATCGCAGGTTCGATTCCCAGCCAGGGTACATGCCTGGGTTGCAGGCCATGGCCCCCAGCAACCGCACATTGATGTTTCTCTCTCTCTCTCTCTTTCTCCCTCCCTTCCTTCTCTAAAAATAAATAAATAAAATCTAAAAAAAAAGAATCAAACACAAATATAACTAAATGTAATGTGGTATCCTGAACCAGATCCTAGACCAGAAAAGAATCTAGTAAAACACACTGATGAAGCTCAAATCAGTCTGGAGTCCAGTTAATAATAATGGACCAATTTTCATTTGTTAGTTTTGACGAGTGTCCCATGGTTACATAAGGTGCTAACATTAGGAAAAACTGGTTGAGGCCTTCCTCGCACATCTAAAAATCTGTATTTTTCCCTCCCATTTAAATGTTTCATTAGCTAGGTATAGTATTCTAGTCTGCTAAAAAAAAATCATTCCCCCTCCTATCTTCTAATGTGTTGTTTTCTTGCCTTCAAAGATTGTGTTTCATTAAGAAATATGATTACGGTATTTCTTATAGCCTTTTTTGTCTGTCTGAAAGCCTTTTAGAAATTTCTCTTTATCGTTTGTCCTCTCAGATTTCACCATAATGTATTTAGGTGCAGGCTTTTATAATTTATTCTACTTGCACTTACTGGATTATTCCAATGTTAAGACTTTTGTCTTTTTAAGCTCTGGGAAATTTTTCTGCATTTCTTCATTTCCTCCCTTCCATTTTCTCTTTCCTGTCTGGGGCCCCTATTAGACAAACAGTGAACTCCTGAATCTTTAACCAGGTGCCCTTGTTCTCACTATTTCTAATCCCTCGACCTTTCCTCTATATTCTCAAAGGATTTCAGTTTGTTCTTGCATCTAATTTGTGCTTTGGTATCATTGTCATGTAGCCCAGATATGAAGTTCATTTTAATAATATTCGTAACGGCCAAGATCTGTTTCATAGTAAAGTGTGCAACATTCTCAAATCTATGATAATATATTTGTTTTAAAACCATATTGCTACATGAACTGATTTATCAGTATTAATTATTCTGTTTCTTGAATTTAGTACTTTTTCTCATGATACTGATTTCCCCATGTATTTGGTGAAACTTGGTAGTCCGATCACTTTCGTGCTTGAGCATCTCTAAGCTTTTTATTTCCACTGTGACCCGACTCTGGTACAGGAAGGAGAGAGACAGGACGTGTCCCGTGCAGGGCTGCACAGTGACTGTAGAAGCCCTCCGTCCCTTTCAGAAGTCGAGTAGCTGCCTGGAGGAAATGAGTATTTGTTTGGATGTTACTCAATGACTAATCATTGAGTAAACAATGACTCTTTAATCCCAGTCTCTTTAATCCCAGTGACCATATTTAGAACTCTAGTCAAAAACCAATGCCAGTGCATTGTATGATACGAGAACTATATCTCAATAAAGCTATGTATTTTTGTCAGTGCCAGAAAGGGATGGGCGAAGGGGTTGACATGCTAAGCAGCTTGGTTCCCCCCAAAAGTCAACTGAAGATTATCCCACATCCTTATCCCACTCCTTGTATACATTGAAAGTGATCCTGGAATTCCCTACATCCCAAACACCCATCTATCGTGTCCACTGAGCTGTGGAACAATAGATGTTTCTCCAAATTTATCTGGAGATGGAACATATGTGCCAAGTCCTCCTTCTTTATTTAATCTCCCCCAACCTACAGTAAATCTACTAAAATAAAACCTAAATTATAATATGGGTTTCATCTACATAGCATTGAGCTAAGGAAGACCAAGGTGATAGCATGTTCTGCACTATTCCATTAACAAAAAGTTCAAACAGGCAAAACTAACCTGTGCTGTTAGAAGCTGGGTTTATCTTTGGATAAGGAGAGGGTTTATCTTTCAGGGGGCTCGTGACTGGAAGGCGACATAAGAAGGGCTTCTTGGAGCTCAGTGTGCTCTGTGTCTTGGTCTGAGTGCTGTCACATACCTGTATTAACTTTGTGAAATTCACTGAGCCATATACTTATGACTTGTACATTTTTATGTATGTTACAATTCACCTAAGTTTTTTTAAAAACCTGAATTTAGCCCTGGCTGGCATATCTCAGTGGATTGAGTGCGGGCTGCGAACCAAAGCATCCCAGGTTCAATTCCCAGCCAGGGCACATGCCTGGGTTACAGGCCACGGCCCCCAGCAACCGCACACTGATGTTTCTCTCTCTCTCTCTCTCTCTTTCTCCCTCCCTTCCCTCTCTAAAAAAATAAATAAGTAAAATCTTTAAAAAAAAGTTTCTGGAAACAAATGAAAATGAACACACAACAACCCAAAACTTATGGGACACAGCAAAGGCAGTCCTGAGAGGGAAGTTCATACCAATACAGACCTATCTAAATAAAAAAACTTTTTTTAAATACCTGAATTTAGATTCTTCAGAATTCTCCATTGTGTTTATATAGAGAGAACATCTCATTTTAACCATAGTTTTAAAAAACAGATTAATAAATATGTCAAAATCTGGAAAATTAGATCACACAGTTGCAGAGTGCAAAGTACATTCCCGGAACTCTCCCTTCTGGAAATAGCAGAACAGGTGGGTCAGACACATGTGTGTGCTGAACGACCAGACGAGTGGAACAAATTATAAAGAACACCTGCTTAAAGGTACTGACGAACTCACGATACACTGAAGACCTCCTTGCCATGTCTGAAACTGGCGAAACACAGCGGTGAGGAGAAGTAAGCCCTGCATCAGCCCGTTCTGAAAGCAGTGACTGGGGAGTGCTCTTGACAGCCTCGCAGGGCTCGGGGGAGAGATATTGGGGTCCAGAGTCAAAGGGGTGCGTGCGGCATCAGGAAAATGGGTGGACTTCCCTTGGTTTGGGTTGGGACTTCAAAGAACTGCAACCTAGAAAAGTAAACCAGAAACATACAGGTTCTCGAAGGGACGACATTGATTTTCACAGTAAGCCGAGGATGTCCTAGGAACGTGGAAACTGGGCAAGTTTCCCAAAGGACACATTGAAGCCGAGACTTGAGAGGGGAACAGAAGTGAGTAAAAATTTCCCAAGCCAAAGTGAAAACTGGAGAGGTGAAGGGTAAAGAGGTAGTGGTTATCTATGTAAAGGATGGAAACAATCAGAAAATGCACATGTTGGCGGGAGACATGCAAATATAATAACTATAGGCCAGGAGGACAGTTAAGAGGTGAAGCTGGAGTAGAATGAAAAAAGGTGTTCGGTGTACGACAAGTTAAAACTGTAAAATCAATACGACGTTGTATGACTGAGGCAAAACTAAAGAAAAAGACAATTGAGGAGGGTTCTTACATCTATTTCTGGTGTAGGTAGCTGAAATAGAGACCGTGGTATCTTACTTTTGAGATCCAAGGCAAACATGATTCACTTCTCATTGCATTGATTTTCATAAGCTTAAATTACTGATCTCCCTAAAATCTGATCCTACCATTGTCCTGTTCAAAACCCTTTAATGGCTTTCCTGTATGCACCAGAAACTTTTAACATCTCTAACACGGGCCCTGGCTGAGTAGTTCAGTTGAGTCGAGTGCCGTCCCTATACGCCAAGGTTGTGGGTTCAAAGCACCCACAACCAAGAATCAACCACTGAATGCATAAATGGGTAGGGCAGCAGATCGATGTCTCTCTCCCTCTGTCTCTCTGTCTTTCTGTCTCTCTCTCTCTCATCAATAAACAAAAAATAAACTTTAAAACTGTCTAACATAGTTTACAAGGCCATCTATGATATGCCTCTCATCTATCCCATCGTCATGGTCTCATGACACTTTTCCCTCTCACCCACAACCCTGGAGGTTATACAGCTTTCTCCACTTCTATACAATGTGCAGTTCTTGGCCACCTCTGGGGTTCCTACATGCTCCTTCTGTCTAAAATGTTCATTTCTTCCCCAATTTTTCACCTATTTATCTTTCAGGTCTCAACTTAAATATCATTCTAGCAGACATGTCCTCAGTGACTTCTCCTCCCCTAACTTAAGTCCCCTGATTCTTCTTCATATCCTATTTGTCATTATGTATTTGAGTTGTCACGTCTGTCACACTCTCCCTCTAGACCTAAGACAATGGTTTTATCTGACTCCTCAGTGTGTGTGTCTATCTAGTAATCGAGCACAGAACAGCAGCACACAGGAAAGCACTCAAATATTGAATAAGTGAATGTGTACAAGACAGAGAAGAGATTCTAGGGGGAAAAGATTTTAGGTTGGAATACTCAATCTGAGCTATCTACGCAGTATCAAAAGGAATGATAGGCAAACACACATAACTATCTGGATGTCAGGAGAAAGGTCTAGGCCACAAAGACTGATTTGGGAGCAATCAAGCAGATGGTAACAGAATTCATCCAAATGAATAAACATAGAGGGAGAGTTTTAAACAAAAAGGGTAGAGATAAGACTAAGAAAGAACAATCAAACTGACCAGAGGTGAACAAGACGTGTGTGATACCCCTGAATAGATTTTTTTTAAGAGAGGATGGGGGAGGCGGGTAGAGAACGAGAGAGAGAAACCAATCTATGCATTCACTAGTCAATTATTGCATGTGCCCTAACCAGGGATCAAACCTGCAACCTTGGCATATCAGGACTGTTGGGAAATGCCCTGCCTGGTTTCAGAAGCTGTAACTCCCCATGGTTAAGACTGAGTAAAGGATCTTGGGACCATAAGCCACTAAAGAGACAAAGCTTATCTTCCCAGCTGGGGTGCCACCTCTGCTCCCTTTACTTCACCCTGCTTGGCCCCAGGCAGATAGATGACTGGTTAGCCAATGATGAATAAGGTTCCTCAAGGGAGGGACGGCCTAAGATAGCCATGGTCACAATGGGGCCATCAGGGAAGGACTTGGGGTGCTATAGAAAAAGGGTGATGGATCCTTACCCCTCAGCTTTGACATAGCCTGAGTCCTCATTCTATCTGCAAGGAGTTTCCTAATCTCTTGGCTGCCTTACTTCCCCCACCTGACTTAAGCCTGAAACAGTGTCAGTACAGCCCTGGGCAGGAACAGGCGGTTCCCCAGGGCCATCAGGCCTAGGAAAGAATGCATAAAATCCTGTGAAACCTGCTTTGCTAACAATGCCCTCAATTTTCTGATAAGGGTCCAAGCATAAAACAAGTTTGTTTCCCCAAGTTTTATGGCCCTTTAGCTAACTGACCCTGACTCAAAATAAGCCCTTATAGCTCTTTGAATGTTATGTATTATTTGATCCTCACTGCCTGACAATGATGAGCTTTAGTTGTATTCCTGTGCAAACTGAACCCAATAAAAAAAAAGCCCATTGAGGAACAGGCTCAAGGCCCTTCTGCTTTGAGAGATCGGCCACCTTTCTTCCCCAAGCAGATCATGACTTGGTAGACTGATTCTCATCCGTGGTGGACGGAGGGGTTCTGTGGGCGGAGCCCCCCAACACAGGACAATGTTCTAACCAACTGAGCTATTTAGCCAGGGCTGAGCAGATTATTTTAAAAAGAGAGTACAGCAGCCGCTGCTTCTCCCCAGAGAACATGTTCAAGGACTCCCAGGAGATGCTTGAAACCAGCAATAGTACAAAACCCTCCATGTACTGTTTTCTCATATACACATACACCTATGATCAAGTTTCATTTATGAATTAGGCACAGCAAGAGATTAACAATAACCAATATACTAGAACCATTATAATATACTGTAATAAAAGTTACGTGAATGTGGTCTCTCAGAATATCTTACTGCTCTGTATTCATCCTACCTTTTGTGATAATGCAAGATGATAAAAATGCCTATGTGAGCAAGGGTTACCTGAGTACAAGTGCTGCGATACAACAGTTGATCTAGTAACAGAGATGGCTGCTAATGACTAAGAGCAGGCAGCATAGACAGTGAGGATTTACTGGACAAAGGGATGATTCACATCCTGGGAAGGACAGAGCAGAGAGATTTCATCACTCTACTCACAACAGCATGCAATTTAAAACTTATGAATAGTTTATTCCCAGAATTATCCATTTAATATTTTCAGACAACAGTTGACTGCAGTCATTGAAACCAGAGAAAGAAAAAACATGGATGAGGGGTCTACTGTAAACAGTGCCAAATATGTGCAAAACGGTAAGGACTAAAAACTACTAGATTTAGTGACAAACCCACTGATGACCTTGGGTGGCAGTGTCAGTAGAACGATAAACGTGGAAATAAATTTTCAGTTAGTTGAAACTAAATAGGAGAGAATGTTGAGAAGGCTACAGGATGATGAAAGGGGCTTCTTCTTTTCTTTTTTTTTTTCATTTTTAAAGAATGGAGACTGAGCATATTTAAATTATGAGATAGAATCAATAAAGAGAAATCAAAGTTAGACAATTGCTGCAGCTTTGTGTCCCAAAGGATAGGAAGGATGTAGGACCCAGAACACAGGCAAAGGGATTAGCCTTAGAATGGTAATTCTCTTCCCACTGCAATCGGAAGAAAGCTGTGTAGGATTCAGTTACAGTTGGAGAAATAATTAAGGTACAGTTTCGACTTTCTCTGTGAAAGAGGAGGAGAGGTAGTCTGCTAAGACTGAGTAGAGGGCTAACAGAATAAGTTAGGATGAGATTTAAAATAGCCACCACCATGAAAGGCAAAGGAGAAAGAGAAAGGAGTTTCCAGAAGCACTGCAGGCTTAAGAACTGGGAGATGAACTTCTAACAGCACTAATAGTGTGATTCCGTGACTCCCTCTGCAACACTTGGTCTGCGCCAACATCAAGGGACTGAGGCTGCTCCAGGGTTTGTATCTTGTAGGGCACATGAACAGAAAGACAAATAGGAGGGCAGAGAAGTTAAGGATATTGGCAATAGAACACAATGAAAATGAATAAGGTGAAAAGACTAGATAATGGGGGAAATGGAGGGGAAACCAGGTTCTGATGGAGGAGAATGGAGTGGACGTCTAAGTGATTCCAAGCAAAGGTGCAGTGAGAACAATGGAGCAATAAGGTTAAGAGGAGTGAAGACTGACATCATGAATATGATGAGGTCCGTCCAGAAAGTATCAAGCCATGTAATGTGAAAAACAGGTATCTCTTGAAGAACATACAAGGAACATTGTGCACAGGACAATGACGACTCAGTCCCCTTCAAAGCAGGCACCTTGGGACCTCACACAGTTCTCCTAGCACCTCTTCCACTGTTCAAAACACTCGGCAAAACCCTTTGTTGGAATCGCCATCAGCTGCCCCATCGTATTTTCCTGAATCTCACTGATTCTGAAAAATCTCTTCCCTTTTGAAGGTGATTTTAATTTTGGCAAAAGCCAGAAGTCACAAGATGCCAAATCTGGGCATAAGGGGGGATGAGTCACCTGGGTGATTTGATATTTCCCCCAAAAAAACTCTGCATGAGATGTAATTTACAAGCGGGCGCAATGTCATGAAATTGCTAATTACCAGTTGCCCATAGCTGTGTCCGTTTTTGTCATATGACATCTCTCAACCAATGAAGAGCACTGAGGTAGCACTCCTTACTCATTGTTTGGCCTGGAGAGGCATACTCGTTGTTGGGATGGACAACACCTTCCAATAAAAAGACACAGTTAACATGGTCTTGATCGTGCTGTGACCTTGCCGTGCCTCCTTCAGGCGTGGAGAACCAGCCAACTTCCATTGGGACGAGTGGGCCTTCATTTCCAGATCACAGCCGTAAACCCACGATTCATCTCTGGTTAGGACCTTCTTGAGGAAATCAGGTTCGTTGGTAGCAGTTTGAATCAAGTCATTAGCAACTGCAGCTCAATGTTCCTTCTGCTCTGGTAGCAGAAGCTGCGAAACAAATTTTGTCACAACACGTTTCACACCAAGATCCTGCGTCAACATTGCAGATACAGCCCTGGCTGGAGTGGTTCAGTGGATTGAGCATCAGCCTACAAACCAAAGGGTTGCTGGTTCAATTCCCAGTCAGGGCATAGGCCTCGGTCACAGGCCAGGTCCCCGGTGGGGGGTGCGTGAGAGGCAACCACATATTGATGTTTCTCTCCCTCTTTCTCTCTCTCTTACCCTCTCTCTAAAAATAAGTAAATAAAGTCTTCGAAAAAAAAATCTCAGACACAGTTTTTGGAATCCCCAGGTCAGCTTCTGGTTCGTACACTGCCAGTCACTGATCTTTGTTGACTGCAGCCCGTACACGTTCACCATTCTCAGGTGTTCTGCTTGTTGCAGGCCTTCCAGAACATGGGTCACTTTCAACAGGTTCTCAACCGTCTTTGAAGCGTTTGTGCCACACTTTTATTTGTGCTGCACTCACTGCGTCATCCCCAAAAGCCTCCTGAATCATCTGAATAGTTTCCACAGAGGAATATTCAACCTTAACATAAAATATGATGCAGACCTGTTGCTCTACTTGCTCAGTCTTCTGAATGTACACATGTACATGTGTATTCACACAGAACAGATATTCACTCAATAGCGTCTACCGCCCCCGCTGACTAGTCCAGTGAAGTCATCATTGTTCACGCATGCGCATGCCAGTCCACTCTCCTCGGCTGCCAGGTTACATTGATGTCACACAAACCATTCTTGTTATATTAATAATGGCGGGACTTTTTCTGGACGGACCTCATGTGACATTTGAGAAGTGATTTTCCCATGGATGGGCCTACCTTCGTATCATATTGTGTGTATGTGTTTATGCATCAGTTTAAATAGTACTTGATTTACAGTTTAATTCTTTTTGTTTTGTTTTGTTTTTAAGATTTTACTTATTTATTTTTTAAAGAGGAAAGGGAGAGAGAAAGAGAGAGAGAGAGAGAGAAACATCAATGTGTGGTTGCTGGGGGCCATGGCCTGCAACCCAGGCATGTGCCCTGACTGGGAATTGAACCTGCAACACTTTGGTTCACAGCCCGTGCTCAATCCACTGAGCTACGCCAGCCAGGGCTACAGTCTAATTCTTACTACCCTCAGATTACTGTTAAAATTTCAACATGTCCTACTTTCATGGTAAGCCACAAAATCTTTCAACAATGACATATTAACTTGAATAAAGCAAAAAGTTAAAAATCACTGGTCTAGGTCAGCCTGTTCGTTTTACAGAAAAGGAAACAGACTTCCAAAAATTGTGATTTACCCAAATTCAGCAACATGCCGTAGCAACAGAACTGTAAAAATAAATGGAACTTTACCAAAAAATGCATTTCCTGTACTGAAAAAATAACTCACTCCTTATCCTTCTGAAGTGGAATATTTCATAATTATAAATGTTTCTTATAAAAAATGCAAGAATATTTGCCACAAATATTGCTTTATCATGCTTACAAGTTAACTACTGCATTCATCATGCTTGTACATATATTACATATGATTTATAGCTCCTTGACTAAAGACTTGAATTTATAATTTCTATAAATTTCCTTGCCGAAGTCATGAAGGAAAAATTGACATGCTGAGTATAAATTCTATATTTACACTGCTGATTAAAATTATTCCATTTCTTCTGTAATCTTCCCCAACACAGCACTTAATCCACTACCAGAAAAGATGGGGAGTGGCACATGAGATCAACCCCCTATTTGTCGTAACATCAGTTTAACCACTCAATGAATATATTTCCACCGGAGAGCTCAGAATATGTGCACTGAGAAAGGAAGGATAATACAGCAGTAGCAAACAGACGTTCATATGGAAAACAGTAATATTGATACAAGAATAAGCTGTTTCCCATACTCACAACTATAAACCTACGTTTGCCTACCCCTGTAGATAAGGAACCAATGAGAAAGGAACCATCTGGATTCCCACCTACAGAATATATAATAGATGTTCGCTAAACACTTACTTACATGAAGAAGCAATTTCAGTCTTCTGATCAATAAGTATTTTTAATCTTTTTCAATTTTATTGATTTTTTTTCTAAAACATTTATTTTTAAAGAGAAGTGAAGGGAGGGAGAAAGAGAGGGAGGAAAACATCAATATGAGAGAAATGTCGATTAATTTCTGCCTGTAGGTACCTTGACCGGGACCAAATGGGCAACCGAGGCACGTGTCCTGACCAGTAACAAAACAGTTGACTCTTCAATTTGCAGTGCAATGCCCAACCAACCGAGCCATGGCAGTCAGGGCAATTTTACTGATTTTTGAGAGAGAGAAACTGATTTGTTGTCCCACTTATTCATGCATTCATTGGTCAATTCTTGCATGTGCCCTGACCAGGGGTCAAACCTGCGACCTTGGTGTATTGGGACAACACTGTAATCAATTTAGCTACCCAGCCAGGGCAAAAAGTAAATATTTTTATTTATCTGATATGCTATACTTACGGATTAAAAAAATTATACCTCATCTTTCCTCAAGGAATTTTAAGTTTGGCTGTGTAGATAAGGCAAACAGTATGTCTATATGCCAGTGAGTTAACTGTTTATCAGATCCCAGAATTCCGTACTGAACCCGGAGGCAGCCAATAATCATCTGGGAAATGGGTAGTGAAAGCTCTAATGTACCAATGACACCACTGTCAAAATACCTTTTCAGTGTCTCCTCTTTCGGTTTCCCTCACCAGTTTTACCAAGAAAATCATTCGTTTATCATCAATATCATTTTATTTTTTATTGGTTTTAGGGAGCAATAAAAACGTCAATTTGTTATTCCACTTATTTATGCATTCATTGGTTCCGGCTTGTAGGAGCCCTGACTGAGGTCAAGGCCACAAACGTTGACGTAATTGTGATGATACTCTAACCAACTGAGCTACCCAGCCAGGACCTCATCAGCCTCATTTATTATTTTATCTTATTTTTTAATTATTGATTTTAGAGAAGGAGGGATGGAAGGACATCGATTTGTTGCTCCACTCATTTATCGTTGATCCAATGTGCCCTGACCAGGGATCAAACCCGCAGCCTTGGTATATGGGGAGGATGCGCTAACCAACTGAGCTACCTGGCCAGGGCCTATCAATCTTTCTTTTTTTTTTTATCCTCTTTAATTCTCACCTGAGGATATACTTATTGATTCCATAGAGAGAATAAGGGGGACAGGGAGGGGGTGGTGGGGAGAAACAGACGGACATCTATGTGAGAGAAACACCAATTGGTTGCCTCTTTTAGGTGTGCCAACTCGGGACCAAACCTGCAACCTAGGTAATGTGCTCTGGCCAGGAGTCGAACCTAAGACCTTTCAGTGTATGGGACAATGCCCCAACTGAGCCACACCGGCCAGAGCTATCAACCTCATTTCTAAACCATGAGGTATACTACTTCATTTACTCCCCAAAGGAAAACTCTATTCCACCAAAATTCAACCTCAAGGGATAATGGTTTCCCCACATTTAGCTCTTCCCAAAAGAATACCCTGCATATTCTTCAATTTTCACACTAATAATTCCAAAAATCTTTCACAAATGAGAGCAAACCTCCTCTAAGAATACTACTTGATCCTCAATATTTGCAGATCCCGTATTTGCAAAATCTCCTGCTCACTAAAATTGATTTGCAATCCCAAAATCGACACAACGCTTTCCCATCATTTAAAGACATACACACTGTGGGGCAAAACCTGAATCCCCCAATGGTGAGGTCAAAAAGGTGATGCTCTGCCTTCTGGTTTCAGCCCTCGTTCTGTAAACACCTGGCCTACTCTTCCATGGCCTATTTAGCGTCACATATATTTTTGTACTTTTTCTTGGTCATGTGACTACCATGCATAGTGCTGAAGTGCTGTCCAGAGTTCCTAAGCACAAGGAGACTATGTCTTACATGGGAAATGTGAGTATTAGCTAAGCTTCGTTTAAGCACAAGACACTGTGCTCTTGACCGTGAGGTACAATGCTTACGAATCATGACTTAACAGCAAATATTAAATTAGGCGTCTTTAAACAGAAACACACACAAAACAAGATTATGTATTGCTAACTTGACAAAAACTTTGTGACCAGCAGCTCACGGGACCCTAACCCTGTATTTCCCCTAGGGACAATGGTCCCGTATTCACTGGTTCCGTGGTCACAGTGACTTTACAGAACAGAACTACCCCACGTAACAAGAACCAACTTTACTTTGAATACGACACTTTTATGCGCGTAAAATTAAGTAACAAAATAGGGCAACAGGGCTCACTCACCACACTGTGTGAGGTACCACACTGAGATACCACTTCCCGACACATAGCATTTTTCCAGGAGAATACTCAATAAAGAGTGCCAAATAAATGATGCAGAAAATTAAGTGCTCAAGTTGTAGGGAAGAGACTCTCATAATTCAACACGCTTCCCCAGCCAGGACAACGGCAAACCAGTATTCTGTCATTAGTGGAGGCAGGCAGAGGCAGGCACCAGAAGCTTAAGCACCAAGTCCTCCAAGTCAGAGAAGAAAAAAGTTCCAAGTCAGCAACAGAAACACGGTCTGGATGAAACCAGGTGAGAGTCTGTGTCCCGAGGGGACCGAGTTCTTTACGGGTCACCCGAGCGGGTCTGCCACCAGCGAACAGAGAAGGTGGATCTTCACAAACCAGTAAGATTTCAATCAGCCATTGTGCTCATACCTTCAAGTTTCAGGAGGACCACAAACCCTTTTCATTGTTTCCTTCTGAAGAATTCTTTTACCCAATTTTAATCCTTCATTTTGTGGCCTTCTTGTCTAGGCCTCAGTAGTCAGATATTTGGCCAAATGCTATTCTACTTTTAGATCTGTCCGTGAAACTATTTTTTGGATAGGATTAACATTTAAATCAATCAACTCTGAGTAATGCAGGTTACTCTCTATAATGTGGGTGTGCCACACCCAATCAGTTGAAGGCCTGAAGAAAAATCCTGACTTCCCCTGCAAGTTGATTCTGCCAGCAGACTGACTTCTGACTCAAACTGCAGTTCCTTCCTGAGTCTCCAGCCTGTTCGCCTACCCTGCAGATTCAGGGCTTGCCAGCCTCCACAATTTCGAGCCAATTCCTTAAAACCAATTAATCTATCTTATCCTCCCTCTCTCTATACACAAACACATGCACACATACATGAGGGCACCACACTGGTTACACTGGTTCGGTTTCTCTGGAGAGCCCTACTACACCAGTAGAAATTTTGAAATGGAATACAAGAATATTAAAGTAATTAGAATGCCAGTCCTGCAAGCCCTACAGAAGTGACAATCTATTTTTGGTTTGCTGACCTCGAACAATACCCGACACATCACAGGAATGTAATGCCTGTTGAATGAATATTAGTAAACGTGTATTCTCTGAACAATAACTTCTACTTATTGGTTATTCTGGTTCAGGCACTATGCTGGGAAGTGTTTTACCTTTGTTCACTGTTTCACTCCCCCAGAACATCCCTTCAAGACTAATTTTAGGTTCCCAGCACAAAGTTAAGGGCACCACGGCTTAGAGCTGAACTGTGCTGTCCCCAGTCACACCACAGTTGGAACAGTAAGCTAAAATTCAAACGAAGATGTATATGATTCTTCGAACCTCAAATACGACTTAGGTACAAATAAAGTATACTGGCACTTACTAAATCTTAAAATGTAAGAATGTACAGAGGCAAATATAATGAAAAATTGCTACTTCTCACGGTGCAAGGGGAAATCTGGATCTCATTCCTCTAAGCGGCAGTAGCAACGGAATGCACAAATAGTAGGAAGAATCACTGCACTAAACTTGTATTACCTTACTGCTACGTATCTAATCTTTTCAAGTTGATGTCACCGGACACATGCATCCCCTCCCAGAATACAATACTCGATGGCACCATCCACAATAAGTCTGACCTTTCATAGTTCTCACTATTATATTTTTCATCAGTACATTTTCATCATCAGCTTTTACAATGTTTAGAAAACTATGATCACACATAATACCAAGCATGAATGGGTGTTTCATTTTTATTGAACATTTTTAAATGACTGTACAGCTCAACTTTATATTATAGCGCACAGTATAAAAAAGTGCGAAGCATTTACCATAAATATATGGTCAATACCCACGATGGTTGCATCAACCCAACCTAACACTTTTACTAATGTAAAGAAGCCGCAGCTTTTCTGAAGTCTTGTTGGGCCTTAACAGCTGCTCTTCATCGTCTTCCATCTACTCTCTTCTGAGCTGGTTCAGGTTGCCCAGCACAGACCCATATGGAGTTAAGAAAGTCATAAAGATGACCACGAGTCCAACAGCCACGTCCTGGAAGAGAAAATGAAAAGTGCTGCGAACTGGGTATGGCTTCCTCGACCATCACTCACTGCCTATCGAAAACTGCTTTAGTTTTGAGGAATCTGGCTGTTGCCCTAGAAACTGGGGCCTGATGAAAACTAATAAAGCGGCATTCCCCTTCCTTAATGACCTACGTTAAAAGTTTTGGAAAATATTTATTTTTCTTCTAACGGCTCCCCACTTCCAGCCTTTGAACTCGGGAACCTAGAAGGTGACCAGGATTTTTTAACGCCTTAGGTGAAAAAATGTCTTGACTACGGACAATGCGTTCAAAGGTGGTAGATAGTCTGCGGTGCAGTAACGACTCCGTCCTCGATCTTGGCGCCAACCTGGAAGACCCACGAGGTCGGGCCGGCCCCAAACTCCTCCGAGGTCCACACACTCAGGGTCCTCGCTTCCCGCCCCCCAGTCTCAACCAAGGCGCGCTGACTGTGACCCTGACCATCCCCCCCGCCCCCCGACTCCCAGCCGCCTCCAACTGTTGCAACTGCGGCCCAGAGGGGGTAGCTGCCCACGTGAGCCAGGACCCGGGTGCGCCCAACCCATCCGAGTGCCCCCAAACTCGGCCACGCGCTCTTGCCCGCAGTGTCCCCCGCGTCCCGCCACCTGCGCCCTGGGAGACTGGGCTCCAACTCACCAGGGGCGAAGCGGGCTGCTGGCGACGACTGGGATTCGAGTGGACCAGGAGGCGACCGGGTGGGGACCCGCTGCTGCGGCGGCGACGCAGGCAGAGAACAAGCAGGCGGGGCATGACCAGCCAGGTGGGGCAAAGCGACGCAAAGTTACGCGAGGTCAACTGGACGGCACGCACGAGGCAGGTGGGACGACGGCACGAGCTCCAGAGCCGGGCAGGGCGGGTTTGCGCAGGCGCCTTGGAACACAGGGGCCCCTCCCCTTCCGCTCTGCGATGCCCCGCCCCTTTGGCTAGGGTCTCCTGCTCAGTCCAACACTCACACGTTCCGGCGTTTCCTCGCAACCCTGAGACGCAACTTGGATGCACCTCACTTCCCATCTGACTCCCCTAACCCTCAAACCTGAGCCCCTAGGTTAGGCTTCCCACCTGTCCCAAACTGTCCAGCCCCCAATCCCACACAGAGCATCTCTTAATTTTCGGCTTGGTAAGATGAAACACTCATGACCCCTACGCTTCTCTTTATCTTTCTCCTCCACATATAACTCTCAACATGCCATGAATTCTTACTGGCAGAGTTTATTACATTTATACTGTTTTCTAATGTTAATTGAATCCCCCACACATTGGCTATAAATTAATCACCAACATTGAAAATCAAGAGCAAACATCTGTTGTTGTTGTTTTTTTAAGATTTTATTTATTTATTTTTAGAGAGGGAAGGGAGGGAGGGAGGAAGGAAGAGAGAGAGAGAGAGAGAGAGAGAGAGAGAGGGAGAGAGAGAGAGGGAGAGAGAGAGAGAGAGAGAGAGAAACATCAATGTGTGGTTGCTGGGGGTTATGGCCTGCAACCCAGGAATGTACCCTGGCTGGGAATCGAACCTGGGACACTTTGGTTCCCAGCCCGCGCTCAATCCACTGAGCTACGCCAGCCAAGGCAACATCTGTTTTTTTAATTATCCAAAACTTTCTTTTTTCTTTTTTTTAATCATTGTTCAAGTACAGTTTTCTCCCTTTTACTCCCAATCCAGCCCACCCACCCAACCCAAAACTTTCTTTTTTAAAAAAATATTTTTAAAATTTATTGGGGTGACATTGGTTAATCAAATTATATAGATTTCCGGTATACAATTCTACAGCACATCATCTGTATATTGGGTTGTGTGTTTACCACCCCAAGTCAAAGGTATCTGTTGATGATGTAAAAAAAATATTCATGGCAGGATGAAATAGTGTTTGGACCTGGTAGAGAAGGTGATGTCGCAGACTCGTAGCTCTTGGAGGAAAACTGGAACATATAGTGATTTTAAAAGGTAATACTATAACCCTGTCTCGTGTGGATCAGTGGACTGAGCGCCAGCCTGCTAAACCAAAAGGTCCCTGGTTTGATTCCCAGTCAGGGCACATGCCTGGGATACAGACCAGGTCCCAATGGGAGGCATGCAACAGACAACCCCACATTGGTGTTTCTTTCCCTCTCTCCCTTCCCATCTGTCAAGAAAGAAAGGAAGGAAGGAAGGAAGGAAGGAAGGAAGGAAGGGAAAGAAAGTAAAGAAAAGAATCTGTAAAAAAATAAAAGGTAATACTATAATAAACCTTTATCTAGTCTGTAAGACAATAGCTTCTTAATAGTATTTTCTTTTTAGGACTATTGCACAACCAACATTCTAGGATTTCCTTTGATTGCCCTGTTTTTGCAACCTGATATCTTCTTTCTTAGGTTTCTATTTCATTTTGATGTAGTACAGCATTAAGCAGATTTTTCAGAAATGGTCTGTAGGTGATAAATTTCCTCAGTCCTTCCAAGTCAAGAAAACCTTGTTTTGCTTCCCACTTAAATGCTGAATTTTCTGGCTTATAATCATTGTCTCTCAGGGAGTTGACAAACAGCATTCCCTTGTGTTCTGGTGTCGTGTAACTGGTAAGTGTGATGCCAATATGATTCTCAACCTTTGATGTAGTCTCTATTTTTTTTTCTTTTTGGAATCCTTTAGGAATTTCTGTTTATCTTTGGACTTGTGAAGTTTCTTCAAGATATGGTAGGATATGGGTCTTCATTCATATGGACTGACAGTGGGCAAGACCTTTCAACTTGAAGACTTGGATTTTTCTTTAGCTCTGGGAGATCTTCTGTTATTCATTTCCTTCTCTCTAGTTTCTCTATTCCCAATCTGAAACTCCTAGTAGGTAGGTGTTGGCCCTTTTTCCTGGGTCATCTGTGTGTTTTGGCTTTTCTTTTCATGTCCCCTTATTCTACATTCTAAAAGACTCCATTGACTTTCTCCTCTAGCCCTTCTGTTGAGTTCTTCACTTAGAATTCTATTTCTAACACATTTATTATTTGGGGTTTTTCATAGGGCCATCTATTCATATTTTACAGATGCACTGTCACCTCAAATTTTTCCAAGAATATTAGTTTCAAGTTTTTTTAGAAAATTCTCTTCTGTTCCCTGAACAATTTCTGTTTCTTCTAGGGTGAATTCTGTTTATTCATTTTGGCCCTGTTGGTTTTGCTCAACTATTTTATGACCCGTAGTTATCTTTTTATGTATATGAACATGAGGAGCCAGGTGAATAACTTGATTTTTTTTTTCTATCACTGATCTGTCTTCAACATGAAAATCCTAATTACATATCTGTATGTGGGGGCTGAATATGTCAATTGGCAGGCAAAAAAATGTCCTTCCTCACCCCCATGCCAAAGTGAGTAAGGTTTTACTTAGGCTTCCCAACTACTGCCATCCCAGGGGGAAAATGTATGTATGTGTGTGTGTGTTATATATGTGCACACACATAATATACCGTCTCTTTTTAGTTTTTTATCATAGCAACAAGAAAGTTCTTTAAAATTATACGTATGGTTTACATTCTATTTCTCTTGGACAGCTGTGCTCCAGAATCCTACCATGACCCCTCAGGTCCTACATGCCCTCACCCTACTTTTGATTGCTCTCTTTCCTTCTCCTCTGCTTTATTTTCTTCGTGGCCTACAAGCACCATCTGAACTTTTACCTTTTGTTTGCTGATTGTGTGTCTCCTTTACTAGGAGGTGAGCACTACAAGGGCAGGAGTCTTGCCTGACTTGGTCACCCCTAAGCACCCCAAGGAGCATCTCACACGTGATAGGTACCCAACAAATATTTGTTGAATAAACGAGTGAATGCTCACACCTCTGGGCTCTCTTTTCCTTTCCTTCCTAAAGACACAGTCTGGAGAGAGCAGAGAATTAAATGCTGAGAGGAATTCACATACAGATATGTAATTAGGATTTTCCCACACAGTGGAAGCCTGCAAAATAAGCAAGGGAGGTACTGGATTGAGAACAGAGGGAATGAATGCATGGTGGCACATTTAAATAGTGGTCATCTCTTTGCGACCATGAGATCCAACATGGGAGACTGGGCAAAGATATTAATGTAGAATTGTTTCCAGACATTTCTCTCTTTCTGTGGACCAAAGAGGACTCTAGTGTTGCCTACTCAGTTTCTTTCTCCCTGCTTGCTCTCCAAGATGGGGGAAAGGGGTGGGGGGTCAGAAATGCCCTGTTGAACCCTTGCAATGCAGAATCAGGAGGAAACAGGGACAGGAAGGGCAGGAGGTGCAGTTGAAAGGGAGTGCCAGGAGTTGCACTGTGTAAGGAAAGTAGGAGGAAAAAGGAAAGGGAAGTTTACAAAGGTTGCTAGAGTCTGTGAATCCCCTGTGGAATATCTGAAAAACTGAAATTAAAAAATTGTCATCTTGAAATGGCTTTTAGGTGATAAATGATCTATCTCTATTGACATATCTGAGCCTGGACCACATGGCTGATGACTGTATATTTGTATCGTTTACATTAAATGTAAGTGATAAAAGGCAGAGGTTATCATAGTAGAGTTTTTAAAAAATATCCAACAATATACTGTCTAAAAGAAACCCATTTGAAAGATGAAATATAGATAGACTAAAACTAAAAAAGAAGGAAAAAGATACACCACACAAATACCGATTACAGAAAGCAGGAGTGGCTATACCATCACACAAAGCAAACATCACAGCAAGGACTATCAGCACAGATAAAAAGAAACATTTCTCTTTTTTTTCCTCTTTACTATTTTTAGCTACTTTCCCTTAATTTTATTATTTTTAAAATATATTTTATTCATTATGCTATTACAGTTGTCCCTTTTCCCCCTTCACTCCCCTCCCCCTGCCCACCCCCTCCCACCCACATTCCCCCCCTTTAGTTCATGTCCATGTGTCATAAGTTCTTTAGCTTCTACATTTCCCACACCATTCCTGCCCTCCCCCCGTCTATTTTCTACCTATTGTCCATTCTAGTTATTCTCTATACCTTTTCCCCCTCTCTCCTCTTCCCACTCCCCTGTTGCTAACCCTCCATGTGATCTCCATTTCTGTGGTTCTGCTCCTGTTCTCTTTGTTTGCTTAGTTTGCTTTTGTTTTAGGTGGGGTTGTTACTAACTGTGAGTTTGATGTCTTTTTTTACTGTTCATATTTTTATCTTCTTTTCTTAGATAAGTCCCTTTAACATTTCATAAAATAAGGACTTGGTGATGATGAACTCCTTTAACTTGTCCTTATCTGAGAAGCACTTTATCTCCCCTTCCATTCTAAATGATGGCTTTGCTGCATAAAGTATTCTTGGATATATAGGTCCTTACCTTTCATGACTTGGAATATTTCTTTCCAGCCCCTTCTTGCCTGCAAGGTGTCTTTTGAGAAATCAGCTGACATTCTGATGGGAACTCCTTTGTAGGTTACTGTCCCTTTATCTCTTGCTGCTTCTAGAATTCTCTCCTTCATTTTTATCTTGGGTAATGTAATTATGATGTGCCTTGGCATGTTCCTCCTTGGGCCCAACCTCTTTGGGACTCTCTGAGCTTCCTGGACTTCCTGGAAGTCTATTTCCCTTGCCAGATTGGGGAAGTTCTCCTTTATTATTTGTTCAAATAACTTTTCCACTTGTGTTTCCTCTTCCCCTTCTGGTACCCTTATAATTCGGATATTGGAACGTTTAAAGGTGTCCTGGAGGTCCCTAAGCCTCTCCTTATTTTTTTTTGAATTCTTATTTCTTCATTCTTTTCTGTTTGGTTGTTCCTTTCCTCCTTCTGGTCCCTTCTATTGATTTGAGTCCCAATTTCCTTCCCATCACTATTGGTTCCCTGTGCATTTTCCTTCATTTCTCTTGTTGTAGTCTGCATTTGTTCATCTAATTTATGACTAAAGTCCACCAATTCTGTGAGCATCCTGATCACCAGTGCTTTGAACTGTACATCTGATAGGCTGGCTTTTTCTCAGTCACTTAAAAAAACTGGCTCTGGGGCTTTTAACTCTGTTTGAGCCATCTTTTTTATTTTATTTTATTTTTTTCCTTTGGTCCTGTCGCGCCTGTTACATATGAGGGGCGGGGCCTTAAGTGTTCACCATGAGGGGCGGAGCCTTAGGTGTTCATCAGGATGGGGCACCTCAGTCGCTGGGTTGTGACTTTGTATGTGGGGGTGGGGTCCAAGAGGGAACAAGGCGCCCGCTCCACTCTCACCAGGACTCCAGCCCCCCTTGCTGCTTCCCACAAGCAAATTGGGCCCTTCTGGTGCTGCCTCCCGGGCAGGTGGGCTTGTGCACTCTCTCGGACTCTGTGGGTTTCTCCAAGGAGCCTCCTGTGGGGCTGAATCTCCCAGCCTCAGCTTCCACAGGTGTTTTCAGTAGGTGCCTTCAGGCTTTGTTTCCCGGCGCTGGGTCCCTGGTTTCCACGGTCTGTGTCGCTGCCCATTTTTGCTTAGTTTGCGCTTGAATGTGCAGCTGTGGACAGCCAGCTGCCTTGTGCACCTCATTGGGTCTGCTCTTTGCCTCCCACACCCAGGGTCTGCCACGGGGTCCGTCAGCCGCCTCTGCGCTCCTGGGGTCCGCCAACTGCCGTCTGTGCCCTGCACGCCCGCATCTGCCAGCCACCGATTTTTCCTGCCAAGACTCCTTGACCCCTCTCCGTTGGCCTCCGATTCTGCCCCTCCTTACCCGACTGGATGTATGGTATTCAGACTTCCGATCGGTTCATTTCTCTCTGTTCTCGTTGTTTTTTGTTTGTAAATTCTTGTTGTCCTTACTTTTGGTTGCGCAAGGAGGTACAGTGCGACCACCTACGCCTCCATCTTGGAGGAACAGTCAAGAGAAACATTTCATGACGAAGGGATCGATCTATAAGAAGACAAACAATTCCTAAATGTCCCTGGACTTAATAACAAAGCTCCAAGTTAGTTGAAGGAAAAAAAATGATAAAAGTAAGAAGGAAAATAGACAAATCTAAAATTATAGTTAGAGAAATCAAAACACCTCCTTCAATAACTGATAAACAAGTAAACAGAAAATCAGTAAGGACACAGAACACTTGAACACCACCATCATATTGAAGTAATTTATAGAACACTCTGTTAACAATTTCTAGAACACTTTTTTAAACACATTTTTAAAGATTTTATTTATTTATTTTTTTAGAGAGGGAAGGGAGGGAGAAAGAGAGAGAAACATCAATGTGCGGTTTGCTGGGGGTCATGGCCTGCAACCCAGGCATGTGCCCTGACTGGGAGTTGAACCTGCGACACTTTGGTTCGCAGCCCACGCTCAATCCACTGAGCTACGCCAGCCAGGGCTAGAATACTTTTGACACTACTCAATACACATGCTTTTTTAAAAAAAAGTACACATTTTTTCAAGTGCAAATACAATATTTACCAAGATAGAATCTATCCTGTGTCACCAAACAAGTCACAAGAATTGGAAAGGATAGCATTCAATGTGTATTAAATTAGAAATCAAAACCAGAAAGGTGTTGTGGCCAAAAAAAAAATGAATACTTTTCCTCCACCTTCTAAATTCTTCTTGCTGGGCTAATAATCAAATTAACAGACACAGGTTAACAGGAAGAAATCCACATGTGCATGGGGAATTTAACGCATATGCATAAAAATTCCAAAAGTAGGCAACATTGGGAATAAAAGAGAAGGGTGGATTGGGATATTAGATTTCAGAAGTGAAAATGGGTGATTTACAGGTGGTTGAGGAAGAGTGAAAATACGGAAATACACAAGGCAGGAAAATTATTGCTAAGCAACGCAGAAACAATGGGACAGTATCTAGCTACCAGGCCCCTTCCTGAAAGCCCTCCTATTTACCATACTTTATTAAAATTAGGCTGAAACCAGCATCCTAAGATTGTCTTCCTGAAGGAGGTTTTTAAAATCTGAATCCCTTAGGCAGGTAATTGGGGGGGGGGGGGGGGGGGCGCAAAGGTTCTTTCTAAATCTCGTCTCTCAATAAACTGCTTGAAATCAATATTCCCCCAAAGGCAGCCTCAGGTGGTCCCCTTCAAACTAAAGAACACTTTGCCATCAATGTTATGCGTGGCACCAGCAGGCTGGAACTCGGACTCTTACTCGATGGATAGTGTAACTTGTGAAGCATGGTGTCTTTTTTTCCTGCCATAGAGAAAGCCCTTCCACGGTGAGTCAGTACTGAAGCCAAGCTCCTGGAAGAAGCAGAGATAAACAGCAAAGGTAACATCCTGACTGAGTTCAGATTCCGGCTCTCTCTGTTCCCGAAACTCTGCTCTTCAGCTTCGGGCCACTCTCTTTCCTTTATGATATAAATCCCACTTTTGGCTTAAACTAATGGAACTGGATTTCTGTCACCTACAACTAAAAGAATCTGAACAAAGACTGTATTAGTGATCTTTTCTCCCCCTCAGGTTTCCACCCACTTTTTGTTTATTTGTTTATTCATTTATTTATTTTTAACTTATTGATTTTGAAGAGAGAGAGAAACCGATTTATTGTTCCACTTATTTATGCCTTCGTGGGTTGATCCTTGTGTGTGCCCTCGCCAGAGACTGAACCCGCAACCTTAGTGTATCAGGACAATGCTCCAGCCCAGTTACCTGACCAGGGTCTCCACTTTTTAAATTAAAAAAAAAAATGCTGACGTAGACGAACGAAGAGCTCAGTAAGAGACAAACCCGGCTAGACTAATCCTTATTCGGAAAAGTTTCTACTGGAGGGCACTGATGTGAGTCAAGTATTTTAGGTCTTTCTCTGCGACAAAACCTTTAAATTACTTTTGACAGTGTCAGTAAATCTGACTCCAAATTCAGCCACAACACAATTAAGCTCCCAGCTGCCCACACCCACCCCCACCCCAGGAGGTGGCACTTTTACTGCTCAAATTACAGGTACAACCTTCCTCTCCAAGTCACAAAAGACCAGCACTGTTAACTCACACCTCTGCAGTTTTCAATAAAGGGCTTAGTGGGCCTGCATTGAATGTATTCTCAGTGACCTACAATGCGGAACCTTCCTGCTGCAGTTATGTAAAAGGACATAATTAGAGCTACAGCCCAGAGATCAAGTTTTTTGAGCTCTGTGTATACAATGAAAAAGAAAGGCACACTCGCCTACTTAGTATTTTTAATCTGGTTCTTACAAGTGCTCGTGTTCTAAACGAACTGGTGTTAGAGCTCTAAACAATTATATAATGTGTTAAGACTGCACGACCCCAGGCTCAAACTCTTTGAATTCTCTCCTCTGTTAAAACATACTCTAATTGCTGTTCAAGGACCAAAGCTCTTGGATAAAAGCAGTGTTTTTCTCTGGGCCTGTTTGTGGCTGTCTTTACAACTGCAGGACCTCAAAGACAGAACTTCAGATAAGCAAGGAGCAAGAGCAGAAGGGATGCCCGGGTGGGGAAAACATTCAGAGTTATGCAACTGGTCACATCAGCAACACACTTCTTCATTGAATGCACAGTGGTGATATAAGTAGGCTCCAACAAAAGCGGCTGTCCATTTTCACAATGAATCCTGCGAAAGAATTGTCTTTAGGCAGTGTAAAACATAATCTTGGTGTTCTAAGTTCACTCTTGTGCAAAACTTTCTTTGATTCTTCTATCAAAAAATGATGTCATTTGAAACAAAAAACACTATAGTAGGGGTTAAGAAATAATACTTTTCCTCCCACCTTTTCAATTCTTCTGGCTGGGCCAATAACTAAACTAACAGAGACAGGCGAACAGCGGAAAACCAACGTTTTTAACACAGGCACATGGGAATTCACATAGATATGATAAATCCGCAAATATTCCTGGGACACTGAGACAATGCTGGGCACATAAGACATTTTGGACAAAAGAGAAAAGGAGGAGGGGGTAACCTGATGCGGTCTTAGATTTCAGAAGTGAGAATGGGCAATTTACAGGTAGTTGAGGAAAAGGGAAACATACCTGGCAGGGATGTCCTTGCCAGGTGACTCAGAAACAATGGGACATAGTGGGTGTCTGGCTGACAGGCACCCACCCACCTGAAGTCCTCTTGTTTACCACACTTCATACAAATGAGGCTAAGGCGGTATCCCTAAGATCTCCTTCCAGAAGCTGGTTTCTCTGTCTGAATCTGTTGGGCAGGAAAGGGGGTCAGAGTTTCTTTTCTGAATCTTTTGTTTCTTAGTAAACAGCTTGAAATCAATGTCCCAAAAAGCAGCTTCAGGGTAGCAGAATTTTGGTCCCTTCGATATTAAAACTGAGAACAGTTTTCGTTTCTTTACACCACTCTTTCATTTTTAAAGTTGACGTTTCTCTTCCTCTCTTGAACACCCAGACATTCTTCAGTGGATTTCTCTGATGCTTGAGTGAAAAGGGATGGGCCGTCGGAGCAAAAGGCCAAAGGTCAGCACTGTCATTTACTGGTTGTAGAGGCTCAGATAAATAAAGTATAATAACATTTCTCTTCCAATTCTGAAATGAAGACTAAATGAGGTAGTGCATGTGTCAATTAAGATTAGATGGATGAATGTTAAGGAAAACCTAATGATAAATGAAATTCATTAGCTTACGTCATTGGAAAGACCAGAGGTAGGACCAATTTCAAGTGAAGCTTAATTAAGTGGTGATTTTAAAAATTCGGAAATGTTCTATAGCAAATTACAGTGGCCAGAGAAGGAGAAAAGAGACAGAACTGTTAGTCTGTTAACAGATGCTGACCAACTAACAAAAGACTTGCCACGTTGCTGTTTTGCGTGTTGGAATTTCGGATTAATTTCCAAGTGGCTCTTTGTGCAGATTGTCTTAGCCAGGCACACTCTAACTCCAGTAGCCTCTGCTCATTTACCTGTGGGATTTCCAGGCTGCTGCCCCATCCAATCCACAGGAGTGGACATTTCTCGAGATGGGTTCTGTTCTCCCAGAGCTGCCCCTGCTTCACCTTCCCCATCCGCATTGCCTATAGCTCATGCAAATTCTTTCGAGACTATCTCTTTCTTCCCGCTTCCCCCTACTTGATGTATAAAAGTGCTTATGAAACTCTGGGAGGACAGACATGCTGTCTTTTCTACCTAGCCATGTTGCTGGTGATGTAACTCCATGTCCCAAGACCATTCTCCTTTTTGGCCCAATAAAACCTGACTTACAAAAAGACTTTCAACTTTGGAAGTTAAAAATGTTGTGCCTAACAGAGTTTCTAATGATGTCATCAGGGACATGGTTTTTCTTCGGGCAGAAGCCACCTATACCTAAGGTAGGCTCCCCTTGGGTAGCAACATGGTGGCTAAGAGCTCCTGAGGCTGCTTTCTTTTTCAGTCATGTTCAGCGGAGGAGGAGACCCTTCCAGCATCTTCTGTACAGGGATAGATGTCCTTTTTCCAGAAGTCCTGGCAAACATTTCATCACATCCTGGTTCCTGATGGGGTTACATTTCCTCCCCTGAATCCATCTTTAAAGCCAAGTGAGTAGCATTTGATGAAAACCTTAATCAAATCAGAAAACCAGCTACAGCATGAAACATAGGAGCAATCCCACCCAAACCACTTGATTGGAGAGGTGAGGAATTATGACAAAGGAGGAAGGTGGAAATGGATGAGGGACCAAGACAACATGTGAGAATGTGCCTTGAAGTAGGATGCTGAGTAAATTGAGGTATATTCATTCCATCTCTAGTTTTCAAAGGATTAAGCATTGGCTGGTGTGTTTGCAAATTAGATTTTTTTGACTCATATAATCAATGCTGCTATAAACATTCTTATTCATGTCACCTGGTACACACGGACATAGGTTTGTGTGTGTGTGTATGTATGTATATATGTATATGTATAAACCCAATAGTTAGTGGATTTGCTGGGCCATAGGACAAGCCAATTTCCATCTTTCCTAGGTCATGCCAAACTACTTCTCCAAGTGGTTCTTCCTCTTTTTAACTCACGTCGGCAGTGTAGAGTTCCCATTAATCCATATCCTTATTGACGGAGTTCTTTTTTTCCCCAATCTGATTAATCAGTGATGTTATCTTATTGCAGCTCTAATTTATATTTCTTTCATACTAACATGGTTGAGCACCTTTGAATTTGTCTCATTTGGATATCCTCATTTGTTCAAGTGTATCGACCATTTTCTATCTGGTTTTCTTTTTCTTCTTGAATTATAGGAATTCTGTTCATATTTGGGATCTAAGCCTTTTCTTGGTCTTATGTATTGCAAATATGTTTGTCTATTGTGTGGCTTGTCTTTTCACACTCCTTGTTGTGCATCTCAATGAGCTGAAGTACACGTTTTAAATGTAGTTGAATCCATGTGTAGGGGAGGCAGAACTTTACCTTCTTAGGTTTTCTGGCTGGGACTGAGAATTAAATCAGCATAAACAGATTAACAAGAGAAAGACATACAGACTTTTACACGGGCACCGGAGCCCACCCGCGGCCCGCCCCAGGAAAGTGAAGACCCAAAGAAGCAGTTAGAGCCAAATCCATATGTACTAAGTTGGACAAAGAGTAATAAATTGTGAAAATGTATCAAGACAAAGGGGCTCGAGCCAGAGAAGTGAATAGGAAAATAAGGGTCAGTTTAACAAGATTTCATTGTATAGATAGATTTCCTTTGTCCTTGATTCCTGACTCTGGTGATGAGAATGTTTCTTTGTTTCCTCCTGGTAAGCAGAGGAAGTCTTTCATGTTTTTCAAGTACCAATCACTGCCTTAGGGACTTTGACCATGAGTTGTTGTTTTTAAAAGATTTTATTTATTTATTTATTTTTAGTTTTATAGGGAAGGGAAGGGAAGAAAAGAGGGAGAGAAACATCAATGTGTGGCTGTGTCTCCCACATCCCCTACTGGGGATCTGGCCCACAACTCCGGCATGTGCCCTGACTGGGAATTGAACCAGCAACCTTTTGGTTTGCAGGCCCACTCTCAATCCACTGAGCTACACCAGCCAGGGCAGATTTTATTTATTTTTAGAGAGGGGAAGGGAGGGAAAAAGAGAGGGAGAGAAACATGAATGTGTGGTTGCCTCTCACATACCCCCTACTGGGGGCCAAAAACCAGGCATGTGCCCTGACTGGGAATTGAACCGGTGACCCTTTGATTCACAGGCTGGCACTCAATCCACTGAGCTACACCAGCCAGGGTACAATACAGGTTTGAATGCAAGGGTCCACTTATATGAGGATTTTTTTTCCCTACAAATGCCTGTACTATTTTCAACCTACAGTTGGAAGTTTGCAGATCTATGCCATTTTATATATGGAGCTTGAGCATCCTCAGATATGCTGGGGTCCCAGAACCAACCTTCCCTGGATACAAGGGTATTTAAGGTTGGGGAGAGTGAAGTTACATGTGCAGTTTTGGACTGTGGGGGGAGGGGGGTTGGTGCTCCTAACTTCCACATTGTTTAAGGGTGAAGTATACTACCTCAGCACTAGCATTTAGAAATTATTATTATTATTATTATTGTAAGATTTTATTTATTTATTTTTAGGCAGAGCAGAAGGGTGGGAGAAAGGGAGAGAAACATCAATGTCTGGTTGTATCTTGTGCATCCCCTTCTGAGGAGCTGGCCTGCAACGCAGGCATGTGTCCTGACTGGGAATCGAACCAGCAACCCTTTTGTTCGCAGGCTCATGCTCAGTCTACTGAGCCACACCAGCCAGGGCGCATTTAAAAATTATTACTACTTAAAATTATTTTTCAGTCTATCTTCCTGTTTGTTTTTTTACCCTGAACTTCCAGCATTGTACTTCACAAACGGCACTGGATGCTTTAAAAAATATGTGTTGAACTGAACTGAATTGATAAATCTTAACTCTGATGGACTTGTAAATTGAGTTTATTCAATATCTCAAAGGTGCAGCTAAGTGGTATAATATGAAAAAACAAGGTGGATGAATTAACTGGTAGAAAAAGTCACAGAACACTTACAGTTTCTGTGAAGGCAAATCATACCCAACTGGTGTACTAGAGTTCTCCTGTGCAGACAGACGAAAGGACAAGGTGTAACCAGCAGACCTCATTCAGTTTTTCAAAAAGCCTTTGGTAGATTTCCACATCAAAGACTTTTAGAAAAATGATGTTACCCTGGAATTACTTAGAACGCTATCATTGTTGGTGTTGTTTTAATTTTGTTCTTAAAGTTGTTTCTAGGTAACAGAACCGAAGTCAAGCAATGAAGGTTAGGGATAAGTGAGATTGTGTAACTAGTGGAGACTGATCCTATTTAACTTTTAATAAATGATCAAGAGGTGGTATGGAGAATGGGATTTTTAGTTTCCAAATAACAGCTCTTTCAGCTAATGCAATATTTAGCTGATGAGGACAAAGACAAAGTAATGGAAAATAATGGTATGTGGCTTTAATTTAGATAAGATTCAATTATGCATTTAAGGGCAGTATAATAACATAGAGGAATTAGGAGGTGGGCATCTAGAGCCAATTCTTTGCTCCAAATAGATGGGCCAATTTCCCTTGTGCTTTCTCACTTTGAAACTGAAAAATTCAGTGTTTGTGCTGCCTGTCTCTACCGTAACCAATAAACAGAGACAGGGATTGAATATTTATGGATGCTTTATTCAGATGGCCAGCAATCTGAGAAGATGGTGGGTTTGTACTCTAACATACCGTCTTACATTTCTTTTCAAGCCAGATTTTTTAAAATTTATTTATTTTTAGACAGAAGGGTAGGAAGAGAGGGGGAAACATCAATGTGTGGTTGCCTCCTGCGTACACCCCCCTCCACTAAGGACCTGGCCTGCAACCCAGGCATGTACCCTGACTGGGCATCAAACCAGTGACCCTTTGGTTTGCAGGCCAGAGCTCAATCCACTGAGCCACACCAGCCAGGGCATCAAACTAGCCTCTTTTATATGGAGGGAAAGTGTAGTAAGAGATGTGGAAGTCAGGAAAGAGGTTAATCAGATAAAAGCTGCAGTCTAGCAGTTTCCCTAACATCCTTTTATCTGTTTGGGCCCTGTGTCCTGGAGCACAACGACTCAGATACCATCTGGATTGCTTATGGTCTCTTCGGAAGCACAAAGGTCGGATTGCTTACGGTCTCCTGCAGTTAGGGTGGGCTGTACCTGCAATTCCTGAAATAATAGCTTTTTATGTGCACTAACTACTAGGCTTATTAACTATTCCTTAAAATTAAAATTTTCTAACTCTTGAGTTCTCCTATCAACTTTCCCATGCATTCTTGTCTGTTGTCCACATCTGTGGACTCAGTTGGAGAGAACCTTATCAGCTAGAGGGGATTTTTTTTTTTCAGGCAAGGGAATACTACAGTCTCTGCTCATAGTCTCCAAATTTTCAAGGATTGTTGTAGGGGGAAATGCATGGGTAAAAGGGAAAAAAATGAATACAAATTGGAAAGACGTATCTTCCCTAGGAAGTAAAGAGATGATGAATGAGCACGAGAAAGATATAACAAATCTGAAAAAGGTATAGAGAAAAGCAACGATCATATTCAAAGAGATAAAGTCCTTCCACTGAAGGATGTCAAAATAGTTAAATCCTCCAAATAGATAAGAAATGTATTAAAAATGCGGGACCCAGAGATGGTTAAAAACACAGCACAAAATTTCAAATTGCTCTTATCCTTTGAAGTTTAGAGGTGGTCTGAGAACAACAAAAATAACTGGGTGTGACTTAAAAAACTTGTTTCTCAAAGGGAGAGTCAAGTTGAAACCGTAAACACTTTTAAAAAAGGGTTTTCAATAAATTCCCAGAGGCCAAATACATCTTGTATTGCTAACGCCCATTGAAGAACTGTGAGCAGTAACGGCCTCGTGACCAAGGTCAGAACGTCTGCATTCTAGTCTTGGCTTGCCTGCTTGTTAATGCTACGCGTACGCCCCTGGGCAAAAGACTGGGTATTTCGAAGCCTGTCCCGACTACGGCTAAGGGTCGTTTTGATGTTCAAACGAAGCCTTGTATTTACCGGCGTTTTGAGAACTATAAGAAGCTCAGCTCTGTAAATATGTTTTTGTTATTGCATCGCTGAAGTTTTCGCAAACTTCCAAGCAAGAGGTATCTAGGTTAGAGCAGTTTGGCTCTTCCACTGGCCACTGTGGGCTCTCATCAACTCTTGTCCTCCCCGCTTTACGAGGTTGTCTTGTTAAGAAAAATTTTTCAGTGTCTTCAAGATTTTGTTTAACTAGCAAGGCGGTGCCTGTCAAAGTGCTTAAGATAAACTGCCCAACACCAAGTTTGTCCGAAAGGACTTAGCGGAAGCACAGTCCCGTCTTCAAGGTTGAGGCACTGTGTGCGATCCAGCAGGATGCCGGCAGCCCAATGCTAACGCGAACTGGTTGAACCGGTGGTCCGGGAACGTAGTTACTGTAATTCCATTCTGATGTGATTTGTCACCATTTCAGGGAACACGCAGGATGGGACAATGCACTTGAAACTCAGAGCGCCCGGAGCCCCAGTCCCAGGCGCGGAGGGGGAATAATGCGCGCGCGCTCGGCTATTACGGTACGGCTCCCGGCGCCGCGAGCGCGCCTCCCCGGCGCTGCCGCCGGCCCACGTGACCCCGGGCGCGTCGACGGCGGCGGGAGAGGGCGGGTGGTCGGGCCAGCTCCGCAGCGCTGCGCAGGCGCCCAGGGGCCGCGCCGACCTGAGCCCCGCCCGCTCCCTCTAGGAGTTAAAATGGCGGCGAGGGGAACCTGGAGTAGTCCCGGAGCCTGAGCCACTGACAGGAGCGGAGAGGGCGGCGGCGGCCACGGCGGCCGCGGGAGGAGGAGGATGGCGGGGGGTGCCGGCGCCCTTGCGGACGGCGGTGCTGGCGGTGGCAGCGGCGGGGGCGACAGCCGGGGTCCCAGCAGCAGCGGCAGCGGCAGCGGCGGCGGCAGGAGGAGCCTCCAGGGTGAGTGTCCCTCGGTGTCTCCGAGACTGGGAGCCGAGGCTGTGCCCGGCGCGGGGCGTCCCGGAGAGGAAGGGGCTGTGCTCGGACGGAGAGGCGCCCGTTCTGGGGCCGGGCCCCCGCAGAAGGCGCCGGGCGGCCGGCGGGGCAGGGACAGTCGTCCGTCCGGGTGTGGGGCGACGGCGGCGGCGGCGGCGGCGGCGGACTGGCCGGTCCCCGTGTACTCTTGAGGGCGGGCTTGGCTGGTCGCCGCTGTCCCGGGGGCAGAGGCTCGAGGCGTGGCGCTCGGGGCCAGGAGAGCAGCCCTAGGTGGCCGCGGCGGCTGCCCGGCGGGCTCCCAGCTCCAGGCTCTGGGCTCCGAGGGGCGGGACCCGCCGCTCCCGGGACGCCGGGACTCCGCTGCCGAGAGTCGGGCGCCGTTTCCCCGGCTGCGGGGCCGCGAGGCTGCGACCGCCCCGGGGTGGACGTGGGAGCGACGGGCCGGAATTGCAGAGGGAGCAGGCCGGGGACGCCGCTCCGGGGGAGAAGTTGGATGGCGCGGGTAAGTTTCTGTCTCGGGATCGGAGTGGCACTGCGCTTTGACAGGTTGCAAGGGAAACAATGCCGAGTGTTTGATGAAGGACTCTGTGCTTGGAGTACTTGAATGGCCAAAAGCGTGCTTTTTTTTCTGGGTGATCATTTGCACAACTGTTTACTGCCCTTACCCGGGGCATGAGAACTTTCTCACCGTTGTTGTTGGTGGTGGTGGTGTGTGTGTGTGTTTCTTTTTGAGAACCTGTGAGTGTTGCTTCTCTGCTTTGAACTACAGCAACGCATCCGCACACCCCAGCACAGATGAGAAGTGCTCTCTGGGTTAGGCCTAATTTACAGCAGCGGTCTTGGGTGTCTTCACTGGGGCACTGTTCCCTCTGCGAATACGTCTTGCTGCAGTGAGGACAGAGGCATTTTCACAGGATTGCTTAGTGTTTTCAGCTCACAAAGTCTTTTGTCGTTGACTAGCATTCAGGAGATGTGGAAGAAAGATTCGAAGTTGTAAGAATCATGCATGTGAATGGCAGCTGTGGTTGAACTTGTCTTGGATTTTGGAGTCAGAAAAACCTTTAGGGATGTGGTGGGACTTGCCTTAGAGCTGGGAAACTAGGCGCAGGGAGGTAAGTGACTTAACTGCGGGCCCTGCAGCTGGTCAGGGATGGGACCCAAACGGGGCCTCGGTTTCGGGAGCTCTTCCCCGCTCTCCTGATTCTTATTCATGGGTCGCATCCTGAGCGGTGATACCCTCCCCGGGGCTTTGTGTAGTCAAGTTGAAGAACCTTGCTCGGATTCTGACAGCTGCCATCGGTTACCATAAGTAACTGATGATTTTTTTTTCCCTAACCTGAATTTCATAAAAACTGACACTTAAAGTTTTCACAGGCCTGGGACTACATTTTTGCCGGATTACAGCATGCGTGGCTCATTCTTCCATGCATTCAGTAAAACTCAGAAGGTCAACATCCTGCCCCACAACCTAACTACTGTGTATTATGCTGTGTCCCAACACCAGCTTTTAAACAAGTTTTTTTTTTTGCGCATCAGATTCTAATTTTAGGGTTCAGAACACCTGTTTTGTGTTTGCCGAGTTATCACACCTAGTTTCCATGTGTCTTGTTGAGTCATAGCAATTTTCTTTCTTGTGTCACAGGTTAACCTTTAGAAATACAATAACGCTGAATGATTCCGATTTCATAATCTAGTCAGTGCAACGCACGCGTCCCAGTCGTACCTTGCGTTCAGTTAAACAGGTGGTCTGCGTTGTGTTCCGCGTCACACTGCAGGAAAAAGAACAGAGCGGACCCAGGACTTTCCCCGCAGGAAATAAGATGTACCCGCTGGAGTCTAGAAGACAGCCCAGTAAGCTCTACCAGTGCAAAGAATGCTGTGGGTGTTCTGGTTACAGGGAGATAAATGAGGCCTCAGGAGTCTAAAGAACTTCCTGGAATGCTAGGGACTGGAGCTAGCCTTTGAGGGTTTAGATTTACAGCGAGATTGGAGCAGTCCCTTGGTGAGGTACAAGCCGGAGTAGAAGGTGGAGATTCGCGCTGGGGGAGGGGTATGGAGGGGGAAGTAGGATGAGCTGGCTACTCAATTCGGGGGATACTAAAAGGAAAACGTTAGATATTTGGAAGATACGTGTTTGCATAAGAGATTGAGGACTGGATTGAGGAGATTTAGATTTTCTAAATTGAATGTATTGGGGTGATATTGGTTAATAAAATGATATAGGCTTAAGGTGTGCAGTCCTATAGTGCGTCATCTGTATATTGTGTGTTCACCACCCCAAGTCAGGTCTCCTTCCATCACCATTTATCCCCCTTTACCCTCTTCTGCCCCCCCACCCCCTTCCCTCTGGTCATCACCACGCTGTTGTCTGTCTGCGGTGGTTTTTTGTTCGTTTCCCTTAACCCCTACCTTTTTCACCCAGCCCTCCTACCCCCCTCCCCTGTGACACCTTCAAGTCTGTTTCCCTTTCGTTAGTTTATTTTGTTCATTAGATTCCACATATAAGTGAAGTCCCATGGCATTTGTCTTTGACTGGCTTATTTCATTAGATTTAGATTTTGGTCCTCTTTATGAGATACGGGGAGCCTTTGAAAGTTTGGAGGCCAGACATTAATTAGTGTGGTAAACTAGCAGGATGGACCTGTCAGTTATCTGCAGACTGAGTCAGAAGGAGAAGAGGCTGAGATGAAAGAACCGGGGCGGGCAGTAGCTGTAACCGCCGCCTGGTATGAAGAGATGAGATCTTGGGCTAGGGTAGAGTCAATAGGAAGGAGACGGAGCAGGTGCTGTTTTTACTTTTATTGTAATACATACAACACAAAATTCCATTTTAGCCTGTTTTAAGGCTGTAGTTCTGCAGCACTAAGACTGTTGTGCAACATCACCACCGCCCAGCTCCAGAACTCTCATCATCTTCTCCAGCAGAAACTCCGTAGCCATAAAACGCTAACTCGCCACTTCCCTTTACCCCCAGCCCCTGACAACCACCATTCTACTCTCTGCCTCTGAATTAAACTACTCTGGGAACCCCATATAAGGGGAATCATGCAATGTTTATCCTTAGGTGACTGGCTTATGTCACTTAGCATAATATCTTCAAGGTCCATCTGTCTTGTAGCATTTGTCAGAATCACCTTCATTTTTAAGGCTGAATAGTATTCCACACTATGTATATACTGCATTTTGTTCATGTGTTGATCTGCCAATGGATGCTTGGTTTGCTTCCGTTTTGGGCTGTTGGGAATAGTGTTGCTTTGAGCTAGGGTGTACAGATATTTGAGTATGTGCTTTCATTTCTTTTAGGCACACACCCATAAAATTCTACATTCCTACCAGCACTGTATAAGGATTCCAATTTTTACACATCCTCAGCACTTAATTTATGTTTATAATAGTCATCCTAATGGGTATGAGGTGGCATCTCAGTATGTGTGTGTTTAATTGACTTTAGAGAATGAGAGAGGAAAAAAAACATTGTTTTGTTCTTCCACTTATTTATGCACTCATTGGTTGATTCTTGTATGTGCCCTGACCTAGGATTGAACCTGCAACCCTGACATATCGGAAGGATGCTCTTAACCGGCTGAGCTACTGCCCAGAACCCACTGTGGTTGTGACGTGCATTTCACTGATGATTAGTGATGTTCACATCTCTTATGCTTATCAGCTGTTTGTATATCTTCTTTGAAGAAATATCTATGTAAATTATTTAAGTCAAGTTGTTTATTTTGTTGTTGGTAGTCCTGGATATCAGTCCCTTATCAGATACTCGATTTTCAGATAGTTTCTGCCATTCTGTGCACTGCCTTTTCACTCTGTTGAGTGTCCTTTGATGAACACAAGTTTTTAATTTTAATGAAGTCTAACTTTTCAAACATCTCCACTGTAAAAAGAAATAGGCAAGTGAGTTTTTTAAAAAGAGATATCTTTTTAAGAAATGAGGTAACATTGTTCTTTTTAAGTTGATGCCAGCAAAAAGTTATCAGAATCCAAAATTTCGGAGAGGCATAATTTACTTTAGATTTATATAATGTAATTCAGACATCCAGTACCTATTAATATTTGCAAAACAAGTTAAAAATATTTAATAAGATCTGTGGTTTTTAATTTTTTTGACAGTCTGTAAAATTGACATTAAAAACCACTTTTCATAACATCCTTACTACCTTAAATACTACAGAAACTTAAAAAAACATACCAGGTAAAGTTTTATAATTGGCATTAAGTTCATTTAGTGAGCCTTACATTAAGGTTGGGATAAACTGGAATCACCTTAATCCAGTACACACAACATCCTTTAAATCACAGTCTTCAAAAAACATCCCCTTTCATGAGCATTATTGGGAGTATTTATAGTTGTAATGTAATAGAACACTAGACTGGGATTCGAACCTCCATTCATACTCTGACTACTGTTTCTGTGAATTTAAGGAGGCCATTTAATCTGTGTGAGGCTTAATTTTCCTGATCTGTAGAACTAACTAAATAAATAAAACATGTATGTATTATGTATGTGTAAGCTGTGTCTTACATCGCAGCTTTGCCACCTTGTAAGTGTTCTATTCCTTTCCTCTCTGTTACCACTTCCTTACTAGTCTGGACTGTTTATTGACCAGCCTTCCAACCGAGTCGCTGCTAATTGTTCTACTCTCCCTCTTTTTCTCTGGCTATTCTCTATGTTGCTACCATACGTGACATTTCTAAAAAAACGAATTGGAGTATGTTGCTTCCTTACTTAAACCTGTGTTAACTTTCTATTGTCTGTAGGACAAAGAACAAACTCATGAGTTTGCGATGGTGTCCAACCTTAGATTTCCCGGCACTCCAGCTATAGCAAGCTGCTGGCTGCTTTCTGTGCTTGTTTTTCATGTTTATCCCAGTGTTTATCATCCAAGAGACTGAGATGATTCATCACCCACCCCAGGGCTAGATTTCGATTACTCCAAGCCAGTCAGCTTAAGGCATTTCCCTGCAAACTGGTACTTGTCCCAGTGAGATTGAAAGGAAGGAGACATTATGTTTCTGGGGAGAGGATTTTTCCCATGTGACCCCAACTGTTACCGGCATGATGAAGCATGCCCTAAGGATGGCAGATCAGCAAGGTAGAAGGAACTTGGGTCCATGACAACATTATTTTAGACATGTATTGAGCTGGGCCTGGGGCTTTTCCTACCATGGGACATCTCATGACAGATAATTTTCTTATTGTTTAAGTCAATTCTTTGGAGTTACTTGCCATCAAAAAAATTCCTAATTAATACAGTCCTCTTTATTCTTCTAGACCCAATTCAAACACTACTTTTACCAGTAGTTATACACTCACTCCCTTGGTACTTTGGACCAGTCTTCCATCCCCATTGCACTGTATACTGTAATCATTTGCTTATATGTCTGACTTCTCCACATAGCTTCGTGTACTTTGAGCCAAAGCCTACAGTATATAGCAGTGTCTGGTACATTATAGATGCTCAGTGAATGAGTCATTGGGCTGAAATAATAACATGAAAAAGTGCTTTGTATGCAATTTTTTAATAAACATGAGGTATGGTGTTGTCTTTACACTAAAGTCAGTTAGACCAGACATGTAAGGTGGTTTTGCTTGTCCTTAATTATTTTCTAAATGTGTTCCCTTTGATCAAAAGTTTGACAGTCCCTTAAATGTTGTGAAAAAAATCTTACCTACTAAAGAGGAATCCTGGAAGGAGCAGTACGTGAACTGTGTTGTTAACTGTGTAATTCCCACCCTCTCTTCCTTCCTTCCTTCTTTAGAAGGAGACTTGAATGAATGCCAGGACTAACTTCAAGTATAATGTGTGCTTTTCTCCCCTATATTTTGAAATTATATTAAGCCTGTTTTATCTGGGATTTATTTGTGAATTGTTTTTTAGAGGAAAATTCTTTCATTTGCTTCATAAGACTTAGTTATTCTTGTCTTCAGACTTTCCCAAAATATTTTTTGCTTGCTTGAGACTAGACATGAGAATTTTCTGGTAAGCAAAAAAACTTTGTGGCAAAACAAGATGGATGAGTTTGTAGCAAATGTTAGTAATAGTTTATGACAAAGATATCTCTTTTAAATCTTATTTACTAAGTCAGAGCTCCAACACATGCTTCAGCAATAAAGCCTGACAAAGGAAAGTTAAAATCCCCAATTCGAGAGATTGAAACCCATTAACTGGTAAAATTATGAATACCTAAAATTGTTTTTAAAAAGTTTGATCGCTCTGGCCTGTGTGGCTCAGGTGGTTGGTGTGTCTTCCTGTAGACAGAAAGGTCCTGGATTTGATTCCCAACAGGGCAAATTCCTAGGTTGCGGGTTCAATCCCCGGTCAGGGCATGTAAGGGAAGCAACCAATCAGTATTTCTCTCTCTCTCCCCCTCTTCCCCTCTCTCTAAAAGCGATGAAAAAGTGTCCTCGGGTGAGGAAATACACACATACATACGTACTTACTTGCTGACCATCTTTAGAGGATGCTGGGAAGTTATTTGTTTTGAAGATCAGTAAATAAAAGTAAAGAATCATTCATTTATTCTGCCTTTTCTGTACAAACTGTACAACAAACAATTGAATAGTTGAGTTTCTCTTACAGAAGTGTTCCAGCTAATGAATAAAGAAGAAATAATAGACTATCTCCATGTTACAACCCTTAATGAATTAATGACTCTAGTTGGTGATTGTTGATAATTGCTAATGTCACAGACCGAGAAGTAGACATTTTGCACCTGTTGGGAGTGCACACCCCCCTACCTGTGAAGCAGTCTTGGCAAAATAAACTTTAAAAATACAATAATGATCCTGAATCGAATAAAGTCACTGGGTCTAATTATCAATTAGAGGAAATAACAGGAGTCAGAGGAACACACTAAACGACATCATGGTTATGCATTTGCCAAAATCCAGACTATGAAAAAACTACAGATAACCTGACTTCTTCAACAAAATTACAAGCGGGAAAAGGGGGGACATGAGAGGAACCTGTTAAAGAAGCTTTAAGAGACATAGTCACCCAGCTGCAATGTATGAACCTTATTTGGGTTCTGATTAAAAAAAAAAAAAAAACCCTAAGAAAAAAATGAAACAATTGGGGAAGTGTGTGTGAACCCTGTCTGGGAACTTCTTGAGATAGTACTGGCCCTGACTGGTATGGCTCAGTGGATTGAGCGCTGACCTGTGAACCAAAGGATCGCTGGTTTGATTCCCAGTCTAGGACACATGCCTGGGTTGCAGGCCAGGTCCCCAGTAGGGTGTGTGTGAGAGGCAACCACACATGGATTTTTCTCTTCCTCTCTCCCTCCCTTCCCCTCTGTCTAAAAATAAATACATAAAATCTTTAAAAAAAGAATTTAAAAAGGATAGTATTGTTTATTATTTTAGATGTGATAATGGTATTGTAGTTGTTTTTTTTTACATACTTTTTTTAAAGATTTTATTTATTTATTTTTAGAGAGGAAAGGGAGGGAGATAGAGAGAGAAATATCAATGTGCGGTTGCTGGGGGTTATGGCCTGCAACCCAGGCATGTGCCCTGGCCGGGAATCGAACCTGCAACATTTTGGTTTGCAGCCCGCACTCAATCCACTAAGCTACGCCAGCCAGGGCTTTTTACATACTTTTTTGCAGAGATGCATAAGTAGCTATTGACAGATGGAATAATATGTTATCTAGGACTTGCTTCAGAATCATTTAAACGGGCCCTGGTTGTTGTGACTCAATTGGTTGGATGTCCTCCTGCAAAATAAAAAGTGCCAGTTTGAATCCCGGGGAGGGCACGTGCCTAGGCTGTGGGTTCAGTCCCCAGTTGGGGTGTGTGCAAGAGATGATGGATCAGTGTTTCTTTCTCACATTGATGTTTCTCTTCTTTTTCACTCTCCCTTCCCCTCTCTCTAAAAAAAGATAAAAACAAAATAATCCAGAGGAATCAGATAGAGAGTAGACTGGGCTATAGTGATACAAAACTGCCACAAATTGGTAATTGTTGAAATTTGGTGATGGGTAGGGGTTGGTTTTACCATTCTCTTTACATTTGTATGTATTTTTTCTTTATTACAGAAATTACAAATGTGTCTTCCGCGAAGGGCGGAAAACAAGTAATAGGAAGGAGTGAACATAGAGAAGCATAGTCATAATCGTCTTTGCCGTTTAGATGCTGGGAGGCTGAATATCATTCGCAACCGTTCACTGGTGATGCGGAGCACTAGGGATTGCTTTGAGATCCGTCCTTTAATGTTCGATGGGGAGGACACAGTGGAAGTTGCAGCTGAAGACCTGAGTAACAAAATCGGCAGTGCTGTGGGCATACAGCGTAGGCGAAGGAAGGCATGGCCATTCTCTTTAGAAAGTTGGTATAAGACTGGATACTCTTGAGATGCTTTCTTGTTTAGGACAGAAAACACTAAATTAGGGAATCAAAATACCTGGGATCTAGTTTTGAAGTTTTGTCACTTTACCATATATATTTTACTTTGGATAAGTCACTTCACCTTCTACCTTACCTGCCTCACTCAGAGAGATGAGAATGAAGCCTGTCCTGCTTACATTGAAGATTTAACGTGAGAATAAAATGACAGCGTGTGAGAAAGCACTTGTAAACTATGTATCCCTTTGTAAGATACGTACCCAACAATCGTTAAGAGACCATAAAAAAGGGAAGACATGTCATTGCTTTTCTGCCTGCTTTAGTGAGGTTTTAAAGTTACAGTTCAAAACATATAAATTTTAACCAGTTTTAAGTGTATAGTCCTATGGCTTTAATTTCATTGTGCAACCATCACCACCATCTATCCCCAGAACTTTCTTTCCCATCTGAAGCTTCGTGTCCATTAAGTACTAACCGCCTACCACCTAGCAACTGTCACACTACTTTCTGTGTCTGATTCTGACTACGCTGGGTGCCTCATATAAATAAATGCATATGATATTTGTCTTTCTGTGATTTGCTTTTTTCACTTAATACAATGTCCTTAAGACTTATCCATGTTTAGCATGTATCAGAATTTCCTTCCTTTTTTAAGGCCTGAAAATACGCCTTTGTATATTTCACATTTTGTTTGTTAGTCTTCCTGTTGAAGGACCCGAGTTTGTTTCCGCCTTTAGGCTGTCGTGAATGACGTTGCCATGACCATGTGTGTTCAGATCTCTGAGTGTTGTTTTTATTTTTGGAGGGTAAATAGCCAGAGTTAGAATTTCTGGATTGTGTGTTGTGTTTAATTTTTTGAAGAATTCATATTTTTTTATTTTTATTTATTGTTTAAAATTAGCTTATATGTATATTTTAAAGATTTTATTTATTTATTTTTAGAGAGGGAAGGGAGAGAGAGAGAGAGAGAGAGAGAGGCATCCATGTGCGGTTGCTGGGGGTCATGGCCTGCAACCCAGGCATGTACCCTGACTGGGAATCGAACCTGCAACACTTTGGTTTACAGCCCGCGCTCAATCCACTGAGCTATGCCAGCCAGGGCTTATTTTTTTTTTTTTAAATAATCGCTTTATTGCAACCCAGACGTGTGCCCTGACCAGGGATGGAACCAATGACCTTCTGCTTTGTGGACTGGCTCCCAGCCAACTGAGCCACACCTGTCAGGGCTGCCCTTGTATATTTTTTAACATTTGCTAAGTATGTTCGTGTCAGAAAATGTGATTTTTTTTTGTTTTGAATGAATTTATGAGAAATTTCGGTTTTTTTCTTTTAAGATCAATTTCTGTTCGTGTATTCTCTGGTTTTAGCTTTCTCTCTTCCGATCCTCTGTAAATGCAGCTCTAGACTCAGGTTTCTCGTGGCCTTCTCTAAAACACCCAGAGTCACTCTCCTGTGCACCACTAAGCCAACAGTAGAAACAGTTGTCCCAGTTAGAACAATGATTTCATTTATTCACTCAAATACCGTGTGCCTGGCTTGGAAGTCGTCGTCTTCATGAACCACATGGCACCATTCCCTTGTAAGACAGTTGATCTTGGAGGGCCTCAGAATCATTTCCGCCCTCTTATTGTAGGCCCTTCTTCTTAGCTGTTGGAGAAAATTGTTTTGATCCTCTCAGCGCTGTCTTGGTTTTGGGGGATCTGGCTGCTGCTAGGAGAAGACAGCAGCCGCTTTAGGGCTGGGAAAGGCAGGGCCAGGCAGCTCCTGGTCTGACTGCAGTGTTCATCCCGGGGCTGGCCCAGGCTTTCCCAGCAGTCTCAGCACGGCCAGAGGCCCAGACTTGGGGGTGGGGGGTTGGTTAGCAAGGCCCAGGGGTTGTGAGAGTCAGGCTTTGAACCTTTCCAGCTCTCTGGTCCCATTTTTTCTTACCTCTCACTTGGGGACGATCTTATTCTGAGGTTTTAAGTCTGGTGAAGCATTTGTAGTGAGCTGTGTGGTAAAAGTGTCAGAGTAAGAGGTCTGTGCGTGTCTTTATAATGTAGCTGCATAGGTCCTTTACCTGCTACTTTCCAGTAATTGGTTCTCAGCTTTAAGTGTTTAGAAACTGAGTTTTTCAGAATATTTGTACATCTCTAATATATTTCACCCAGGCCAGGTCAGACCTGGCACAAGACTGGGTTCCTCATGACATCCCTTCTCTTGTGATGAACCACTTCTGCTTTCCAGTGTTGGTCTATATTTATCATCTTATTTAACTCTTAAAACAACCTCGTAAATAGGTGATATGAGTATCACCCTCTCATTTTAGAGATAAGGAGAATCTGGTCCTTATTAACTCGTTCGTGGACTGTGGTAAAAATCCTCGAATAGGTCTTCTTGCATCAAGTATTCTCTGCCTTGAAGCCATTTAATAATCTTTCTCAAGCACAAATATAATGGTGGTTTTTTCCTGTTCTATGCTTTGATCCAGTAGTTCTTCCACGTGTCCTTTTTTTTTAAGTTTTTATTGAATTTATTGGGGTGACATTGGTCAATAAAATTATATAGGTTTCAAGTGTCCAGTTCTGTAATACATCATCCATATATTGTATTGTGTGTGCACTCCATTGTGTTCTGAATAGAGGCCCAATGCCTTAGTATGGGATTTGAGGTTTTTTGATCCACCTCCTACCCACACATTCCAACGTATGTACTCTTTAGGCCTTAGACACATTATTGATCAATATTCATGTTCCTCAAATAATTGTGTATCTACTTTGTGTTCTGTGGTGGATGGTAAGGATTCTAAGATAAAGAGACTGAGTACCTACCCTCAGGAAACTTAACAGTACAGTGTATACACAATTGTACTGCGACATTAGTAGGCAATAGAGGTATAGGGTTATGAGAACTGGGAGTGGGGCATTGACTGGAATGGGAGTTGTTCCTATTTATTTATTCACTGTGTATCTAATACCTTAAATGACCTTTTCATTTCTACTCAGTGCGCTCTTATTCTTGAAGATCTGGATCTAAACTAGGAAGCTAAAACAGCAGTCTTTAAAAAAAAATTTCCTAAGAGATCTCATTCAGGACGCAGTCACTGACTGCTGTATTCCCAGGGCCTCACTGCCTAGCACATGGTAGATGCTCAGAATTGGATGGATGAGTGAGTGTGTGACTGGGTGGATGGTGAAGCATAAAAAAGTGTCATCCTGCCATCAAGGAACATGTAGTCTAGCTATAAATATTCAGAAAGCACTTTTGCTCTGATTTCATGAGCTATCCTTTCAGTTAAGTCATTTTGTACTTAACATGAAAGATCCTTTTAAGTAACAAAAGTCACACTGTTAGGTGTGTACTCACTTCCCAATTCTGGAATGGAACTATATTTGTCTGCTCCGGAAATTTTTTCCTCAAACATTTAGGAGGAAAAAAATTGCAAAGATAACATTGTTTATAAGAGCCTGCATGCCAAGAGTGGTTTTGCAATTTACCAGCTCTGTGACCTTGGTTAAGTAAAGTAAGCCTTCCATGCCTCATTTTCCTAACTTCCCAGTCTCTTGTGTAAAATGCGGAAAAACCCTGGCCAGGTAGCCCAGTTGGTTAGAGTGTTATCCCGAAATGCCAAGGTTGCAGGTTCAGTGCCCAGTCAGGGCACATACAAGAAGCAACCAGTGAATGCATAACTAAGTGGAACAGCAAATTTATGTTTCTCTCTCTGTGTCTGTCTGTCTCGTAAAAGTAAAATTGCTTAAAAAATGACTTTCTTTAAAAAAAATTAGGTGGGAAAGAGGGGATACTAATAGACTGACTTATATTATGGAGAAAATTAAAGGAGTTAATCCATGTAAATGGCTGAAGAATGGCTGGCTCATAGTACTCAACTGATGGGTGTTATGATAATTACAGTATTGTAATCACAGCATATATGTCTCTCTAGATTTTTATTCCTATGAGAAGGTGATAACAAACATTTAAATGCTAGCTGTAAGTTTTACACATCAAATTTAAGCATTTAAATATAAGCCAAAACAGTTTGATAATTCTGGAATCTGGGTAATGGAAGTTTGGTAGCTCAGTATACTGTTATTCTCTTTTGTGTATTTTTGAACATTTTTATGATACATTTTAAAATCAGAAATGTGATGATTTGAAAAAGATGATGCTAAGCAGTCCTGAAGTAAAGAAACCTGTTAGGCTGTATTTAATCCTACATTTTTCAAAATTTTGGGAAGATTCTGGAAATGCTGGCCCAGGGTTTTCTGAGGGGAGAGTTTGTTTTTGTTTTTTAAAAAATTGTCATAGGGTTGTTAATCCTCTGTGTTTCATTCAACATGACCCCCACCCCAACCCCAGTGAGGCCTGCTGCAGTCATTTATGTTAAGCCAGTTACAGTATGTCATCGGGTTGAGAATGGTGAAACTAGAAAAAGAACTTACCAGCCTTCTAGGGCCATTGCACCCTGTGGGCCTTTTCTAGTCCCATAGGCCCCTTTCCCCTTCCTTCCTTGTCACCCAAAAATTGGATTTCTTACTGTTTCACTTAGGAGACAGGCAAAGCTTGCCTGTAATGAAAACATCCCTGGAGAGATTAGACCATGATTAACTCTCATTTCCAGCATGTAAAGGCAGCAGATTAGGTTAATAAATAAATAACATAATACAGGGTTTTGTTTGCCTAAGAAATAAATGAACTCATTCCCTGAAGTTTTTGAGAAATACAGCTTTAGTGCTAGAACTACACAGTCAAGGTTACCCCCAGGATTTGGAATTAGGGACACAGGGTACACTTAATGGTCATATCTGATTCAGAAAAATCCCTCCCGCCAACTCTTTCCAAGGCCTTCGTTTCTTTTGGTGGTAGAGCCCCAGTAGGAGATGTGAATGTCACCCAGATCAGGCCATCTTGAAGGGGATTCCCAGGGACTAGAAGCTACCAGGAAGAGACACTATCCCTAAGTCCCAAAGACACTTTTATTTCAAGCCACCCCTCCATGACGAGACGCTGGCTGTCCCTGTGTTACTCATTATGGTGGCAAATGGCCAAAGCATCCTTACCTCAGCCTGTGACTTTCCTAGTGCTTGCTAGCTCTTCTGTGTCTCCAGTAGGACTAAGGATGTCTTGTAACCCTTGTGACTGCTTTAAATTATCTAATTGTGCCCCTCATAAAATTGAGCTTTCTTTTTTTTTTTTTTCTTTTAAGGTATTTTTGATGAGATTTAAATCTCTAATGGACCAATGTAAGTGCTTTGTGTTCCTACAAGTCTTACAAAATTCTCAGGTGAAAATGATTCTCGTGTGTGTGTGTGCACGTGCCCACATAATGTGGTGAAGGGAAGTAAGAGTGAGGACTCAGTTCACTGCCGTGGACACTCTGGTTTTCCCTCATCGGGAAGCAGGGCTCCATTCTTCCTCCTTTTGTTTCAACAGCACACTTTGTGCTGTGTTAGTGAGTTTTTTCTGCACTCAGTAGAAATAACAAAGGAAACAAGGAAGTAGTATGGAACTTCAAGAATGAGGAAAGAAGAAAAGGAGAAGAGGACGGCCATAGGAGTGACCCAGGAAACACTTGACCAGCACTCTGCATGTCCACCGTTACTTCCAGACTCAGAGCTCATCTTTTAAATATTTTCTTCTCATTCTTGGTATAGAGTTTTGTTTTGTGTAATGTTTTTATTCTGGATCATTTTTAAGATATTTCAAATCTGAGAAGGGATCGTCTCTGCCATTTTTATGGTTTAAATGCCAATCTTTAGTGACTGAAAATAGGATTTGACTTGTAAAGGAGGCCAGAGACTGGGCTTCCCAGGACCGTAATTTCTGTAAAAGAATCATGGAAAAATGCCTGAAAGAACCTTGAAACTTTTAAGGAGCTCAATTTGAAAATAAAGATTTATTAGACTAACTTTTTTAACAAGTTTGAACTGAAATTAACCCATGCAGATTTAGTTTCTGTGTTATAAGACTTGGTAATAAAAATGAATTAAAAAGAAGGCAGCCTTTTATATATTTCTAATATTTAAGATTAGAAGACTGAATTTATTTACACTAAGTGCCACACTTTAAGAAAACTGATTTTGCTGGAAGAAGTAATTTTCTTAGACCATTTAACATTTACAAATGTTAACATTTACCAAATAGTCAGTATGTTAAACTCCCAGATTAATAAACTTGCTGGGTAGTTCTTACAGCACGCACTGTCACGTCTCTGGCGGCCGTAGCCTTTCCGACTTCAGTAGCGTGCGCTAAAGTAAAAAGTCTGATGTGCTCTGTTTTCCTAGGTGGGCAGGTACATTTCAACTAGGAAATTTGCTTGTATGAGTATGCAATTTGATTGAAGTTACTTTGCATAATATCTAATTAGTGGAAAGTTTGCCAGCCTTTTCTTGGACACTATAGGTAGATAAGTCTATGCTTAAATAAATAAATTTTCATATACACAGTGGAAAAGGATGGAAGGAAAGCACATTGTTAATATTGATTTTCTTAAACTTGAATTCCGAAGGTTATGCTTTGTCAGTCAGTAACAGTGGAAACCAAGTTCCAAGATCTTGGCACAGTTCTGTTTCCAGCAGGATTTTTTGTGATCATGTGTTTGTGTTTTCCTCTATTTGTTAAAGCACTTCATCCTGCCCTATGAAGCTAGATTCACTGCCTCCCTGTGGGTTTCCCAACAGTTTTAATGATAGATTTTAAATTGTGTTTTCTCTGAAACTATTACCATTTTTAAATTTTAAAGTCAGATAAATTTTATATATCCAGATGCTGTAAAGAGTTAGAAGTATTTCTGTTAACGCTGTTCTCTCTTAGAGTCTCTGTTCCTACTCTGCGTATGTGGACCTCTAGCTAGCAGTTCTGACAGTCAGGGTTTCAGAGTTCGGGATTTATTCTGTAATTGTTAAATTATCTCTTACTGGCGCTCCTCTGCCCATGTTAAGTCAAAAGATCAGGTAATAGAAAGCAGTGTTTAACTTCCTTAAAGGCCATGGAACAAGTAACCTAAAGATATAGCGGTGCCTACGTCATTCCAGAATTCGTGACGAGTGCCAGAACCAAGGAGAACCAAACGTTGAGGCGTTTTCTCCTGCGGGGCGGTGTTGCGGCTCACGCATGTTCTAGCAAGTGCAACGAGTCCTGAGGCCCGAGCAAGTGCCGAGTGCTGAAACATTTTTTCTTGTCAAAATGGGACCAGTACAGGGTCTTATGAGTTCTAAAGCTGATGAGTACCGAGGTATGACTACTAGTTTCAGCTGTTCGTCATTCCTCCCCCCTCTTTCAGCAAAATGCCCAATTTTACAGATTAAAAATCAACTTAAGCGTTTTATCTAAGATAGAAAAACAATAAACCTATCATTTAATTAAATCTGCTTTTGTATAATGTACCAATATCAGCCTCCTAAGTGTTTGAAAATTGTTTTGAATATTAGATTATAATAACTGGCAGCTGCTTCTAAGGATTAAAAAAAAATAAAAAATTTTTTCTTGTCTGCCTGGCTGGCATAGCTCAGTGGATTGAGCATGGGCTGCGAACCAAAGTATCACAGGTTCAATTCCCAGTCAGGGCACATGCCTGGGTTGTAGGCCATGACCCCCAGCAACCACACATTGATGTTTCTCTCTCTCTCTCTTTCTCCCTCCCTTCCCTCTCTAAAAATGAATAAATAAAATCTTTAAAAAAATTTCTAGTCTAAATACTTTTCCTTGTGATTCTTTCCCCTGTAATTTGAATTACTTTCTGTAACTATATTTACATTAGTCTGATATGTTGCTTTTTACTGTCAGAAAGTATATAATTGGTATATTTTATGGCTCAAAATTGCACCTAACACTGATTCATAATTGATGTTTAACTACTTGTTTACATTTTCTAAAATTTTTACATGTGAATTTGACAGCATGTCATTATTTGCAAATAAAAGCAGTTTTCAGTAGCTTACTTTTTTTTTACTGTGCAATTTGAGATACATTTGAAAATATAAACTGGGGGGTGGAAATGGGAGGGAGCTGGGGAGCCCTGAGGGGGTGGGGCTGGGATGGAAGTAAAAGAAAACTACTTGAACAACAATTAAATGAAAATATGAATAAAATTATTTTTGTTTCATGTCAAGAAATGGATGAAAAGAGGCTGCTGGATCCAGGGTTGAAAGTTCGCAAAGGCCTCTGGGATTACACTCTGAAGAATCAGCAGATGGAATGCCTGAGTGACTGAAGAAAATGGGTGCTAATGCATCTAACTATCCTCATTCATGTTCCCCAAGGGTCGGGGGGAATTCTCAAGCCCAACAGACTTTTATAGGTAACTGTTTTGGGTTTTTCTAACTTTATTTCTTTAGTGGATATAAATAGAATTGTGTTTTCAGTGGTCTTTTTGAATGTAAAGAAGATTAAGCTGTGAAAAAGTTATTACAGATAATAATTCTATAGCATCCAGGATTTTTTTCCAACAAATGTAAATTTGTTCTGTTTGTCCTGTTCCTTATATAATATAAAAATGAGTTATTTGAACTTGTGTTTTTATAAAAACAAAATCAGGGTTTTTAAAAAATGGTTCAGAAATGACTATAAAAATTTTTAGCATGTTAAGATGAATGTTGAAAATGAATGTTAAAAAAAGAAACATTTTCATTTGTTTATAATTTCCTTCTTAGGGACATCATCCTATTCTCAGCAAGGCTATGGTTGTGAATCCAAATTATATAGCCTTGACCATGGCCATGAGAAACCACAAGACAAAAAAAAGAGAACCTCTGGCCTTGCCACCCTCAAAAAGAAGTTTATTAAGCGTCGAAAATCTAATAGGTCTGCTGATCACGCCAAGCAGATGCGAGAACTCCTGTCTGGGTGGGACGTGAGAGATGTCAATGCATTAGTGGAAGAATATGAGGGAACTTCAGCCTTAAAGGAGCTTTCTCTACAAGCCAGTTTGGCTAGACCAGAAGCTCGGACATTGCAGAAAGATATGGCCGATCTTTATGAGTATAAGTATTGTACTGATGTAGACTTAATATTTCAAGAAACTTGTTTTCCTGTTCATCGTGCCATTCTGGCAGCAAGGTGTCCGTTTTTTAAAACACTGCTTTCTTCCTCACCCGAGTATGGGGCAGAGATCGTAATGGACATCAACACAGCCGGTATAGACATGCCCATGTTTTCTGCTTTGTTACACTACCTTTATACTGGAGAGTTTGGGATGGAGGACTCGAGGTTTCAAAATGTCGATATCCTGGTTCAGCTTAGTGAAGAATTTGGAACACCAAATTCCCTTGATGTAGATATGCGTGGACTTTTTGATTACATGTGTTATTATGATGTTGTCCTTAGTTTTTCTTCAGACTCTGAACTGGTTGAAGCTTTTGGTGGAAATCAGAACTGTTTGGATGAAGAGCTCAAAGCTCACAAGGCTGTTATTTCAGCACGGTCCCCATTTTTTCGAAATTTATTACAAAGGAGGATACGGACTGGTGAAGAAATCACAGACCGAACTTTGAGGACTCCCACGAGAATTATATTAGATGAGTCCATTATACCAAAAAAATATGCAAAAGTTATATTACACTGTATGTATACCGACGTGGTGGACCTCTCCGTTTTGCACTGCAGCCCTTCCGTGGGGAGTCTCAGTGAAGTTCAGGCTCTCGTCGCGGGCAAACCGAACATGACCAGGGCGGAAGAAGCCATGGAGCTTTACCACATAGCACTGTTCCTGGAATTTAACATGCTGGCACAAGGTAGGAAGTCCTGATTTTTAGTTTTGCTTTCAAAAGGTGCCCATTTGTCTTCCAGAATGAAAACATAGCCAGTACGTTCCCTGATTTCAGTGTTTGGGGTGTGAAAGGGCCAGTTTATTTCAAATGTATAGTTATGACATCTAAGACAGAATTAAGGGCTAGTATTAATGTGTCGCTTCATTTCGTATTAAAAACAAGCATTCAGAACTAGTGACTAAGAGCAGTACATGAGACTTAAGGCTCTTTCTTTCCTAATGTAAGACGATAGGTGTGGGGATATATAATCACCCAGCTACCACCCACCTACACCCTGTCTGCACCCAAGTTTTGAACAAGCCGTGTTTCTGGATTTCAAGGTTATACTTGATCTAGGACTTGGATAACTTACATTGCCTTATTTACATTTGGTGTCTTATGGATGCTGAAGTGTTTAGAATAAGAACGAAAGTTCTTAACAACAATGAATATAGTCACAATTGGGTATATTCAAATTTATTGACTCAAAGAATTAGTCAGGGTTTCTGATTTCAATTTTAAAATATTCTGTATCTTTTCAAGCTCAGCTTGTACATAAAGCAGCAACCTACAGCCTGTATGACATGGAAGGTACAGTTAGTGCTAGACTCGTGCCTTCATTTAATTTAAGCTAAAATTTCTAAGTTAGGGCAGCACATTTTTTAGTGTAGCCAAATTCATATATGGGCATTACATTAAAATAAATGAATCTGTTGGTAAACATTAGAATCTTAACATTTCAGAGCTGAAAGGAGACCTTCCATGGGAGAGCAGAGGGTAATTGCTGTCTTGACAGAGAGCATTCTTAGCTTTCTGTGGCCATATATTAAAAGAAAACAGGTTATATGGCATGAAATTACTTGAGAAGTTTAGCTAATGAGTATTGCTAAAAGAACATTAGAAGTTGCCAATTAGAAGAGAATGTTAATGGTTTCAGTAAAAGACATAAATTTAATAAGGAAAGCTAAGCACATGTTTCTAACTGGAAAATAATGTGTATTGTATGGCAAAATTAACAAATTAATAGGACTTTGAGAAAGAAAAAAATAAAATGAAGCCCCAGTTAAAGCACATGTCACAAATAAAATGAGAAGAATTATGTAGAAGACATTGATAAACATGAGTGAAAACATTGAGATTTCTACTACATGAAGAATTTTTAAAAATCTTATTTCACCATTGTCTTTTTAGTAATGGTACTAATCTTGTTTGTATAGTACAGTAAAAAATGTCATTAAAAGATTTTCCTATTAATCATTATATTAATAATAGTAGACCATTTAGATGTCAGACTATAGGAAAATGTGTTACCAAAAATAACCTATCAGCAGCTGTGGCTGGGTAGCTCAGTTGGTTGGAGAATCTTCCCAATATGCCCAGGTTGTGGGTTTGATCCCTGGTGAGGGCACATACAACAATCAACCAATGAAGGCATTAATAAGTAGAAAAACATATTGATGTTTTTCTCTCTCTCCCTTCCTTTCTCTCTAAAAGAATCAATAAATTAAAAAAATTAAACATTAGAAGCAGAGTTTTTAAAAAATAACCTAGGAGCTTGACCTTTTATTTTTTATTCTGTAAAACCAAAAATTGCTTTTACAGAAAAATTTGATGGTTGCAACATTACCAAAAAGGTATAAATAATATGGTTTTATTTTTGAGATGCTTAAAAAATAAGAAACTAAATGGTATTTTGTATATTTTACTATTTTAAAAGTGAGAAAGCATTTTTTCATATAGATGTTTTTGTTGTTAAGTTTTGAATGAAAAATAAAATTGTGAGCCAGCTCCCGGATTTTAGGTAATGGTTGATCTAGAGTTCTTTTATAATAAGTGAGATAATTTTCATAATCACTCAGCTAGAAATGTTATTATTATTATTATTTTGGGGGCATACACTGAGTAAACAGCTCTGATAATGTGAGAATATACCATGGTTTTATAATTTTTTGAGTAAAAATCCACTCTTTAAGAGAACTATAGTTTTCTCATGAACTTTAACAGCCTGATGGGCCTGCTGTAAGAATTTGTTTTCTTGTCACAAAATACTATTGACCTCAAAACAAAATAGCCCAGAAATAGCACCAACATCTACATGCGTATCCCATTATAGGACACTTTACAGTAGTACTCTTTAAACTGCAGACTTTATTTTTTCGTGTTAATCAAAAGTAGTTTTCTTGCAGGAAGTCAGGGGGTGAAGGTGGAAGAGGTTATAAGGGGGATAAATGGTGATGGAAAAACTAATTTTTTTTTAAATTTTATTTTAATCATTGGAAAAACTAATTTTAAAAAGGAAAGCAAAAGTATAGTTTTCAATCTTTGGAATATGAAATTTATAATTTTAGTTCCAAAATGAACTCTGTAATGCATTGCCCATATTTTTAGTCATAATACATATGATTATATTGTATTGAGTTAAAACTCTAACAAACAACTGAAAGCAGTGACCTGATTTTTTTCCCTAGCAATTTGGCTAGATTCCAAGAATGAGTGACTTGAAACAAAGAGCAAAGACTAGCTGTCCTCACTCACTGCTCAGCTCCTCCGGCTTAACCCTCCACTCCATTGTTCCCGTGGTGACACTCTTCCTTCTGTCTTAGTCCATTTGTGCTGGCAGTCTGTTTTACTTCTGCCTGTGATGGTTTCCTCTTCAGCAAATTGTCCCGACTGCACTTCCTAGAGAATAATGGGGCTAAGTTAGAGACCATTATCAACAGAGCAGAGTAGTAAGTGTAAGTTTCAGTTAAACACGCACTTTATTTAGATGGAGAATTAATGTTTCAGGAATGGCAGTTCAGATGACTCTTCAAGTTATCCATCTCAGATCATGAAACTTAGCACTTAATGTTTTTTACACAAAATTATGACTTGGGTTGTAAAGTGTAATGTTTAATTACATGTTTTATTTTAGAACCTGAACCATTTTTCATATGGATGGCAAATGCTCCACCTCTGACCCTCTCTGCTCATACTTTTCTTCGTCTTGAAATATTTTTGCCTTTGATCTCTAAGTGTCCAAATTCTACCCCACCCTTTAAAACCAAACTTACGACTTTCCTTGTATTGTTTTAGGCATTCCAAATTAAAGTATTTTTCACTTCCTGCAAATTTCTGAGACTTATTTTTAGACTTTCACATCTTCTAACCTGTGTTACCTGTCTTATTTCCTCTCTCAATTAGTGTATTACATACTCTAAAGACAAGATCAGAGTTTTTGTCATATTCGAATCACCCTGAGAACCTAATACAAGTGTTCTGCTTTTTAAGTTACATATTTTGAATTATCTTTAAAACCTGTGAAAAACATGTAACTTTTCTTCTTTGAAAAAATGGAGGAATGTAATCATTGTTTATATGAGGTTTACAAACACTAAACCTCAATCTAGGGGATAAAATACGAAGTATTACTTATGAAAGTAAGTTTAAATGTGGTCTAAATGGCATACAACTCTCTACCATTAAACTTGGTTTTAAGTTAAATTTCAAGTAAAATTATGTCATCGAGTCTTTACTTTTTTGGTCCATTGATATGAAATAGAATATCAGTTGGATTTAAAATATTCATTGATGATAGCCAAGGATTAATCGAGCAAAAAATAATAAAGAGAAAGAATTCACAGGTACGGACAACAGTGTTGTGATTGTGGGGGTGCGGGGTTGTGGAGGTTGGAAGAGGGTACAGGGGAAATAAATGGTAATGGAAAACATGTAATACAATCAAAATAAGTAAGAGTTAGCTAACAAAAAAGTTTAATCCCAGGTCAATCCTTTTGTAATTTATAATTTAGATTTAAAAACTAATTATGTATCTAAAATTTCAGTAATAAAAATGTGTTTACAGTAATAAAATAAATATAATTTAGAATGTTAAAGTAACTTGGAAATTATTATTCTAAATTAGGCATTTTTTTTACTTTTTTGCCATGTTTAATTTATTAAGGAAATATAGAATTGTAAAGGGTTGTCATTGGTTCTTGTCTGTTGAAAGTAGAGTATGTATTCACCCTTATTTGAAAATTTAAAAGACGGTGAGTGTAAATTAATATTACGGCTTGTTATATGACTTTGTAAATGTCAGTGTTTATTAGGCACTTTGTAGCCATAACCAAGAAGTGTTATTTCTAGGTACAGTTCATCTACAGTAAAATCTATGAAATTTTTTCTATTTGTTTTTATTTAACTAGAAACCTTTTCTCAGCAATAAGCAAAACTTTTTCTCTGTGATACTAAAATTCTGAGGATGCCACAGTAGAGGGAAACGATGAAACAGGAGGAGGTTTGTTCTGTTTTATTCTGTTCCCACCCATCCCAAATTGTGTATTTATTGTGGTCAAGGTCTGAGAAACTGGATTTCATTTGAACGTGACAGACATTAGTATAACCAGTAAAAGATGAAGTGCTATACCGAGGTGGTATGGATATGAACACAAAACTTTGAGCAGCAGAGTCCCGCTATTCAGAGCACAGGAAACCCGAGTCACCGCGAAGAGAGCAGATGACATCTCCCATGGTGCTGCCCGGTGCCACGTGTTCTGAAGTAGAGACAGGCTCGTGCACGTAGGGCATCACACTTCGTCTTGAGTTACTGAGATACCTGTTTTTGCTATACTTTGCATGTATCGATATTTATATATGACTTTCACAGTAAAACAGAATAGTTAATTATATGAATTGATCAAAACTTGTAATGGCGATAAGCTTAAAAAAGGGCACATGGTTCTTTTAAGACCTTAAAAGCTAATTTTTTAAATTTCAGATTAGCTGTGGCTGGAGTGTCTTAGTTGGAGCCCTCTGGTGAGGATTAAATAATAAAATTTGGGGCTAGCCTATGTTTCTATGCAAGATGAGAATTAAAGTTTTTTTAATTTCGCTGTGTGCCCAGACTTGATGACAGGCGCTTGACGCATGTTGTTGCACTTCATCCCCATCGCCCTGTGAAGCTTGGAGAATGGGTTTCTGATCTGTACGGAGAAGCTCAGGGCTAAATAACAGTGCGCAGATTTTACGGTGTTTTGTAAACCTGGACTTTGAGGTCACGTCTGTGTTCTAGTCCTGGTTCTGCCACGTACTGACTGTGTGAATTCTGCCTGGGTTCCTCTGCCTGAGCCCGCTTCTTCTTCGTGGAAATGCAGGCAGCACCGACGCCTGGCCCATAGTTGTCGGTGCCTTAGTAAATGTTTCAAAACTGAATGCAATAACTCCTTAGAAAATGTATCTATAGCAATAAGTTATTTCCCTTACGCATCATTTGAAAGCATGGTTTCCAAGTTTCCAAAGTCAAAAAACCCCAGATTCAGATTTTAAAAAAACAATACATGTGATTATAATTTCAGAGAACTTTCAACCTTAGATGGAAAACAGGGCCGTAAGAAATGGTCCATAGAGCTTTCCTGTGGCGGTGGGCTCTTTGCTCTGAAGTGCCACTTTGATTCAGTTACAGTTGTCCTGTCCTCCTAGAAACACTGACAGGTGGCTTAATTGCTGCCTTTGCCTAAAGCCCCAACTTATTTTTATTTTTCTGACTCTACCATAGTGAAACTTTGAATATTCGTATACCTTTCATTGCCAAGAAGTATAAAAACTATGCAATCCAAGAAGCAGGTTGTTTGGTATAAGGAAAATAGGATCGGGGGAGGTCATGAGTGACTGAGGAGGGAAATACCTGGGCTCTTCAAACTCAGTATTGAGATACATAGAGTTAAGTTTCTGCCTTAAAAACAGATACTGTACTTAGCTCCTAAAATTTCAAAATAGAAGGATTCTGAGCAGACAGAAGTATTCTGTCTACTTTTGGCTTTGGATGAGGCTAGAATAAAGTATTCTAAGAATTTAGATAGATTAGTAATGCTATTATTTAGCTATTGCTGTGTGCAAGACACCGGGCTAAGCTCTTTCTGTGGAACACCTCACTTAATCTTTACAATAACCTACTTGGTAGCTACTATCATTTTTCCCATTTTGGAGATGAGGAAACAAAATCCTTAAGTTGTTACTTCCCCAAGGTGTCTTCTAGTGATCAAAAGATGGACTTCAAAACAAGAACTTACACTCAGTAGCTAAGTTTCCTATATACTTTGTATTCATAAATAAGCCATCTCCCATAGCAACTTTAAATTTGTATGATTTATTTCAAAAGCAGTTCATGTGTATCACTGAAGAAAGGGTGTGATACAGAAACACGGCCTAAGGTACATTTTCACCCACTACCACTTCTTTCCCCAAACTCTTAACTTTGAACAGTTAGGAGTTTTCTTACAAACCTTTATATGTGCAGGAATGGTGTGTGTGTATTTCACATGCATATCTTATTCTGTTGTATTGGGTTGGCCAAAACATCTGTATGTTTTTTTTTCCATAAAAAGACACATATTTTTCATTTTCACTAGCAACATTATTGATTTGGATATTTTAAGTGTGTCTCCCACTATCTCCCTCATGGTATAGCGCTGATTGTTCTCAATTAATGGCTTGATTTGATCACTATCACTTCAGCTGGTCTGCCCAGCCATGGAGCCTCACTCACCCAGAGAGAAGTCTCCAGCACAAAACTTCGCAAACCACTTTTGACACATTCAATCAGTCACAGCACCTTCTCCGTACATGGCACAAATCATTTTTTGTGTTTCAGTTGCATTTTTACCTTTCTTGAAAAATAAAGTTTAATATGCTAAAACTGTTGCGTATTTTCTTCCATCTTCAGAAGAAAATTTCTCCCATTAAAATGGGTACACAAAAATTTACCAGTTTTGTTAATTTTTTTCTTAACGCACATTGGTGTGACAGCTGTCACAATACAATCTAACAAAATTGTTTCGAATAAGGTTAAAGACAACTAAGCACTGAATACTAGAGCCATCCTCTGGAAAAAAAACCAAACTTTTTGGCCAACCCAGTACAAAGAGCATCACACTGTATGCTGTATTATTTGTTGCTTTTGCCTTTATAAATACCTCCTAAAGACTGGATCATAATTTGGAGTGTGTTTATATGGAATCACTGAAACAGTGAATACAAGCTGTTCTGAAAGTTCCTTGCTTCCAGCTATTTTTTTCATGTATTTTGATGGAAAGGAATATCAGTTTCTGTTATAAATTAACATGGGCTAACCTCACTATGTCTCCGTGAAGGGGGTGACTGATGCACTAAATGATTTTGAGCTCTGTTTTGGCATTTCCGCTAGAACATTTTTGTATACCTCATATTAGCATTGACATGTCTATAAAACTTCTGATAAATGCTTTGTATGCCATGTCACTTGAAGGCAGAATATCCACGCATGTGAAAATAGTGCCAGAAAATGGAAAACAGTTTGTGTGCTTAAATGTCTGTTTCTAACCATATTCCTCTGCAACCACAATAGAGTCGGCCTGTTTCAAAGTGGATTGGTTTTAAATTTACATTTCCACTGTCAGTGTTCTTCCTAATTGAAATTTTCATTCAAGGACATTGTGGAATTTTGACACTGATTCATGAAAATATTTCCAGAAAATACATGGTTTTTCTAAACCCGCTGATATCGGAGCTTGTAGCTAAGGTTCAGAAAATGTTCTAAGCTAAATTTTGTACTTAATAGTTTCTTTGTTATCCTTACAGCTCATCTTCAATTCCAGATTGATAGTTATTAAAGTGAAACAATAAAAAGACTGTGTTTAAAGTCTTCCGCGGTATGAGCTGCTCTCCTAAACTACATTTTGATGTGAGATGCGTTGTTCTAAGGGAGCACACGATCATCTGTAAGAGATAACTGACCAGTATATAGCAAAAAAATCACTGATTTTATTTTCTGAAAATAGTAACATGTTTCTACACACAAAAGCTTTAGATTGCTCTTTTATTATAATGGAATTAAGGATGCTAGCTTATATTTTGTCACTAGTGAGACAGTGGTTTTAGGGTAGTAAACAGGTAGAGGTGTAAATGGGTATTTTTTGGTCTTAGATAAAGAGCTGTGAACCTCTGAGTTTTTCACATGCTGAGTGCTAGGATTGTTTTCATTTAACAATGTAATAAATGATCTTTGAGAGGAAATTGCATGGTACATTTAGGTTGTCATAGCTTTATGATCTTTGACTTGCTCTACCCTCTTTAGACTATATTCCCTCCTTAACTACCCCCATCCCTCACAAACCCCGGGGCTGGCTTTGGGGTCTGGATGCTTCGGTGCTGCAGTGGGGCCTCCCTGAGGAAATAGTTATAGTGGTAGCTGGTACTGTAAGTTGAAACAGTGTACTATGTTATATTATTTTATTTGACCCTAAAAATAATCTGATGAAGTAAATTTTGAGGATCGGGAAACATTTTTCAGATGAGGAAACGGGGAAAATTTTACACATCACACAGCTCCAGGGAGCAGGGACCGGGCCTGCGCAGTCCGACTGCAGGTGTGTGTTCTGCACCCCTCTTCTGGCAGGGCACCTGCACGCGAGAGCCTGTGCTCGTGTTCCGGGCGTTCAGGCACCCCGCAGGTCTGGGCAGAGCCCCTGCACTGCGCTGTAGCAGAGGCTTATTCGCGATGCCTTTGCCAGAGGAATGACGTCCCATGAATACCTTTCCTTTTCCTTATGCCGTTCTCACTTACCTCCCCAGACACTTAAATAGAAATGTTAAAAGTGTCGCATTAGGGCTCTGGCTGCTGTGGCTCAGTGGATTGAGCGCTGGCTGGCAAACCAAAAGGTCACCAGTTTGATTCCCAATCAGGGCACAAGCCTCAGTTGTGAGCCAGGTCCCCATTAGGGGGCGCAGAAGAGGAAACTACACAGTGATGTTTCCCTCTCCTTCTCCCGTCTCCTCTAAAAATCAATAAATCAAATCCTTTTTTTAAAATGTCGTGTTAGGGAACATTATAAAGTAAACATTAAAAATACATAAATCTATTCAATTAAGAATCTTAAGGGTTCTTAAACTTAGTCTTTTTGTTTGTTTCTTTTTATGGCTTAAAGAGAAATCTTCAATCTTTATCAATGGCTGTCTGTGTGGTTTGGCCTCTGCCTCTATTTACTAAGTTAAAGGTGATTCCCTAGAAGTTTTCAGCTTCTTTCCCATCTTTGTCTGCATTTCCCTCTCGCACAGCCTGGCCAAAGCTCTGAGAGTGAAGAGTACAAGCACTTGGCGCACATTTGCACACACAAGCAGCACAAATCTCACTGCCGCTTTCCCTTCAGTAGGGAGTGATGTTCTCAAAGAAGAGAAGGTTCTCGTTTCCTTTACGCTGTTTGCTGGATTTTGTGGTCGGTGGTTAATATCATACTGAGCCCTGAGGAGAGGAATATCCGACAACTTTCATAGTCTGGTGGGGCTTTGTTTTTTGTTTTGTGTTTTAGTAATTTGACCTTTTTTTAAGATTTTATTTATTTTTAGAGGGGGAAGGGATGGGAATAGAGAGAGAGAGAAACATCAATGTGTGGTTGCTGGGGGTCATGGCCTGCAACCCAGGCATGTACCCTGACTGGGAATCGAACCTGCGACACTTTGGTTCGCAGCCCGAGCTCAATCCACTGAGCTACGCCAGCCGGGGCAGTAATTTGACTTTTTGAACAGGTACATTCACATGAAACAGTATTCAAAAGGTAAGAAAAGGCAACTCATTGAAGAGTCTCCTGTCCTTCCAACTTTTTGTCTCCCAAGCACTCAGCTTCCCTTCACAGAGGTAAACAGTGATGCCAGTTTCTTGTGTTTTCTTCCATCCAGAGAATGTCTCAGAACATAGCTTTTACAATATATTGAGAGGGGCATAGAAAGATATTTAGAATAGATCTGTAATGTTGGTAATGCTTTCTGGCACCTAGCTGCTGCAAGGGAATATTGTGACTATTAAAAGGGGCAGAAACTTTAGAAAGATATACTTCCATGTGGGTAACGGTGCTACACTCTGACTCTGCTTCTGTGTTACACCTCTCTACCCACCAGGGACAACCACATTGTGAGCGTTAGCCGAAAGGGTGTGAGAAATGAAACCCAGAGAAACTCAGCCTACTGTTCTTTTGTAGTGAAAATAGATTTAATTTAGATTTCTTTTTTCCAGCTCTATTGAGATATAATTAATATAATATTGTGTAAGTTTATAGTGTACAGTGTATTGATTTGATACATGTATGGATTACAGAATGTTTCCCATAAGTTAACACAACCTTTACCTCACATAATTAACGTTTTGTTGTCACGGTGAGAACATTAAAGCTGTCTGCTCCTAGCAGCTCTCAAATATACAACGCAGTGTTGTTACCTGTAATCACCATGCCGTACATTAGATCCCTGGACTTCATCCAACCCGTAACTGAAAGTTTGCAGCCTTTGAACAGTGTCTCCCTTTCTTCCACTCCTCAGCTCCAGTAAACTACCCTTCTGCTCTGTTCTGAGTTTGTTGCTTTGGATTTCACATATTCATGAGATCCTGCAGTATTTGTCTTGGTCTGACTTAAAATAATGCAGCCAGGGTTCATCCACATTGTCACAAATGTCAGGAATTTCTTTTTGTGGCTAAGTAATACTCCATTTTGTATATGCAGGGTGAGGCCAAAGTAGGTTTACAGTTGTTTGTATGGAAAATAATAAAATAATAATAATATAGAAATAAACTGTGTTTTGTGTACTCACAACTGTAAGCCTACATTTGCTCCTTCCTGTGTAACACATTTTTCTTTATCCAGTCATCTGTTGGTGGCACTTGCATCATTTCCACGAATCGGCTGCTGTGAACATGGGGGTGCGGGGGTCCCTTTGAGACAGTGATTTCCTCGTCTTCAGACATGTGTACCTGGTAAAGGGGCCGCCACATCACATGGTAGTTTCATTTTTAATTTTTTGAGGCACCTTCGCAGTTTTCTGCAGTGGCTGTGTCAATTTATATTTTCACCAACAGTGCACCGGGGTCCCCTTTCCTCCACATCCTCGCCAACACTGCCTTTCACCTGTTTGGTAATAGCCATTCTAACAGGTGAGATTGTATCTCGTCGTAGTTTTGATTTACATTCCCCTAATGATTAGTGGTGTTGAGCGCCTTTTCACGTATTTGTTGGTCATTTGTATGCCTTTGGAAAAATGTCTTTTCAAGTCTTTTGTCCATGTTTTAATCACATTGTTTGCTATTGAGTTGTATCAGTTCCTTTTTTTTTTACAATAACCCTTTATCAGATACATGATTTGCAAATATTTTCTCCCAATTCTATAAGTTGCCTTTCATCTTGCTGATTGTTTCTTTTTGTATACAGAAGCTTTTTTAGTTTGATGTGGTCCCACTGGTTGATTTTTGCTTTTTAGTCTCATATCCAAAAAGTCATCACCAAGACCAATGTCAAAAAGCTTTTTTCTGAAGCTTTCTTCTAAGAGTTTTATAGTTTCGGGCGCATTTAAGTTCTTACTCCATTTTGAGTTAATTTTTATGAGTGGTTTAAGATAGCGGCCCAATTTCAGTGTAGGGGACAGATTTAAAATAAAAACAGAATGATCAGCTATTAATGGTATCTTGGATTTGGGCTTTGGGAAAAGGAATCAATAATAGTACTCAGGTTTCTGGCTTTGGTGACTGAGGAGATGAGATATTCTTCTTTAAAGCAGAGATTAAAATGGGGTAATAGGTTTCTCAGAGGAAATGAGTGACCGTTGAGGTTAAGATGTCTGCAGATACCCGTGTAGGCACCCGTGTGGAACCTCCAGTGGGAGGCTGACCAAGTGAGCCTGGGGGTCGGCTGCAGCTGCGGGCTGCAGGTGTAGGCCTGGAAGCCATGAGGGCGCAGTGCAAGAGCACGGGGGCGATGACGTCACCCAGGAAAGGGTGCAGGAGCTGGAGCCGGGTATTCACAGCACCTGGCCAGCAGCAGGGTGCTGGAACGGATGAAGGGTTTCAAGAGTACATGCAGTCTCATTTAACCTCCCAACAGCCCTGAGGTAGGAGTCTAATCCCACTTTTACAAATGAGAGCATTCGAGCTCAGAGTAGTTCAGTGATTTTACTGAGAGTGACTCTGCGCTAAGTGGTCGGAGTGGGATTTCAAGTCCCATCTGTGTGATTTCAAAGCCCATCGTTTTCTTACGTGTCTTACTTCTTTGTACACCTCAAGTTTAAATAAAATGGTGTTACCATTATTTTTTTCTTTACCTCTGCCAGTATTCTGGTTTAGTAAGATTGTGGTACATCCTTTTAAATAACCTTTTTTTTCTCTGAATCCCCCTGCTCCATCCCTGAACACATTTGTCAGATTACCTTTTCCGTGAGGCTGACTCCTGGTACTCACCCTCTAGTCCAGTGTCTGCTTTAAAACCACAGACTCGACAGCAGCCCTCCACTGGCTCCCAAGAGAGGCCTGTCCGCCTGGCATGCAAGGCTCACCGTAAAATCACAAGAGCCGTTCAGAACGTTTCCACATTTCCCGCATCTCATCGGTGCTTATTCACGTATCTGGATGTCGTCTACATGTAGATTTCATTGCGATGATCTCAGTGTTCTTTATAAGGATTTCATTTTAATGTTTAAATTAAATTTTAACCTTTATATTGCTCTTACGTTTACTCTGTTATCGTTTTTCTTGAAATGACTCTTTGTGGTGGAAGCAGCTTAAATGTCATGTGACATGAGTTCCATGTCATTGCAGGGGCTTTTTGTCCGCTCATTTCTAATGTGATAAGCCAGTCTTTGCATCTACATTTTTCTAGAAGGATCCTTTTTTTTTTCTTTTTTTGAGAGGAGGAGAGGAGAGCAATTCTAATCATTAGAAGCTTAAAATTAGAAATATGCTCAATATGGAGTCAATACCCTCCTTTAACACGTTTGTTTCCAGGACCTGCCCCAGGAGCGGCCCTGAAGTTGGTCCTTTCTCCTTTGCCTCCCGCAGTGTCCTCAGCCATCTCAGGATAGTTCTCCTTCTCTCCTTAGAGACGTAAGCCAAATACTCGTGTTTGCTTGGACCTTTTCTCCTATGACAGGTCTTAAATTTCCTCCTGAGGACTCTGGAGTTTTGTCGGTGCCCCATCTTAAAACGCGGGTCCCGGACACTGCGCCCCACGGGAGAGCAGGACAGTGTTCTTCCTTTGATCAGGGCCCTTGCTTGCGTCTTAACAGCCTGAGATTTCTGCAGCTTTATAGCAGCCACGGTACACTGTACATTCACTCACCTAAACTACCCGGATAGGGTTTTTACATAGGCGGTGGTTACGCCAGTTCCCCCCTCATCTACTGCTGTGCAGCTGATTTTCTTTCATCTTGAGAACTTGCCCACCTTCCTAGTTATACATTTCATCTTCATTTTGTCCCATCGTTTCAGCCAAGTGTGGTCATGTTACCCAGTGTGTTGTTAACCATGTTTCCCAGTTTTAGGGCATCTGGAGATTTCAAAGCATGCTTTTCACGTCTTCTTTCAAGTTCTTAATAAATATCGCAAAAACCGAGACTCTCTGGCTCATCTGCCAAGTTGATCAGTGCTACTTAGAAGGGTCCTGTTAACCACTTTGCTGTCATCCACCTTCACCTCTTCGTCATCTCTGCGAAGGCCTCACTTGTAAATTCAACCGAGCTTCATTTGGTGCCCACCATGTGACAGAGGTGCTAGAGACAGAGTGAAGCCGGCAGCCCTGTCTCGTGGAGCTAGCGATCTAGAGAGAGCAGGAAGTATTTTGTTAAATGTTCTGCAGAATCTGGTCTACACAGTTCCCTAAAGTATTCTCTTTATTTGGTACCATATCAGAAAAGGAAATAGGAATCATTACTTTTTGTAGACTTTATGTTGTTAACTACTGAGGATCTGTCACTTGAAACTGGGATTCATTTCCTTTCTCTTTTCACCTTCCATGGTTTCACAGCAGTTTTGAGCTCTGGAAGTCTTTGGAGTTTGGCTGGATCTTTGCAAGCCCTGGGCTCAGTAGAGAGCAGCCTGTTTAGCCACATTTCTGTTGTTGGTTATATGAGCATTTCATTTTTTTCGCCCCGTATTATCAGGGTCCATTTTAATTTTTAGTAAACTCAGTTATGAATTTCTGTTCAACTTGAGTCATTTTTTCTTCCACAGTCTTTGTCACTTAGATTTTATATTTTTCTTTAGATTTCGAAATGATTTTTCCTAAGGAGATTAACTGAGTAGCCTCAAATTTTCTTTTTTTTTTTCTTTGAGCCATAGAAAGTGCCATAGCCACTTTCTCCAGGATCCTGATCCTTTTCACTTAACCTTCTTATTTCTTTTTAATGCACCAGAATTAATCCCAAATGGGCTTAAAACTGCAAAGTTTTATCTGTATTCCAAGGGATTAAACTACCAAAGTGCAAGTTTTTTTTATTAGAATGATACAGAGAGCAGATGTCCTCCTAGTTTGTAGAAGGCAGCCCACCCGTTCTCTTCGCAAGCACGGATTTTCACCATCGTTCAAGCGCAGTCCGTGTCCTCCTTCCGGCCAGTGCCCACCTCGTGTCATTTACCCACTCTTTCCCCTTCGGTCTGCTCTCTTCCACTATGGTAGGAGATACTCGGATTGTGGGATTTTCACAGACAGATATTTTCTTAAATGATTGTAAGGATCTTCTGCCTTGTTCTGTGCATCTGTCTCTGTGGAACAGCAGAGCTCCTGCAGCGGTTAGTCCATTGTTACTGCCCGTCCCACCAAGCCTTGGTGATTCCCATGAGATTTTATTTATCTCCTCGTTCCTTTGTACTATTGCTGCTTTTAAGTGTCGTGTCTGACACGCTGATGTTCAATAAGTAATATTTATGATTGACCTCACGAAGTGTTTGCCCTCTCTTCCAGGCTGTGAGGACATCATTGCTGAGAGCATCTCGCTAGATACCCTAATTGCCATCCTCAAGTGGAGCTCTCATCCGTACGGCTCTAAATGGGTGCACCGGCAAGCTTTGCATTTCCTTTGTGAGGAGTTCTCCCAGATCATGACTTCGGATGTTTTTTATGAACTCAGCAAAGACCATCTGCTTACTGCTATCCAGTCTGACTACCTGCAGGTAATCATTTGTGCACCTGTCAGATTCATTGTCATTCGTACGTGCACCAAGAAACCCATCTGCATATTCTCACCTCGAGGGAGATCGGCGCCCCCTAGGATGGCCTCTTTACATTTGTACAGCAAAGCCATCTAGCTCTGGTCTTCGTGTACCCTGCTGCTGTGACTCGACATTGTGAACCGCCCGGGTCCTGACTGACCACACCAGAGGGGTTGAGACGGTAGGCAGGGTCAGGAGCACATCCCAACAGTGATTTCCTGGCTTCCACTGACAGTAAATTCACTATACCAGTGTCTTTCTTTTGGTGGAGTGTTAGATACTGAGGCTGTAGGCAGTAGCTTAAGCAGCACACATAAGAATAATAATTTCTGGTCTACTCAAATGCTCATTAAAACTCTGTGTATGTGTCCTGCCAATATAATGTTTATACTACTTAATGGTTTCAACTACTTATTTTTAATCAGAAGCGGTCTTTAGCAAATTCTGTGTTCTTGATTTATATATCCGTCTAATTTGGTAATTAAAACTAACAGTAGATTTAAAATATTGCAAAAATTTTCAGGTAAGGTATGTTCGAGCTTAATTTTCTTTTGCATCAGTTTTATGAATTTTAGGCTGAAAATTGTACAATAGTTTTAGTGTTAGGAAGACACAAAAACCCAGTGATCCATTTCTTATTTTTTTAGTTGTACTAGAGAAGTTACAAAATGCTTCCATCTCTGTCAGAAATGCAGTAAAGAGTCAAATACCCCACTTCGTGTCCGTGCTTTGATTGCAGTACAAACGTTGTTGTCTTGGGTTTGGTTTATTGGGATCTGTGTCTGTTAGCCTCGTTTGTCCTGATCCAGACCCTGAGCATTATGGGAGTTAGGGTTTGTCAGTTTTCTCAGATTATTGTCTTTAGGAGCTTTGTGTTTCTTCTTAGAAAGTAAAAACCTTGGAAAGCAGCCTAGATTTGCTTTACAATTTTAGATGAAATACGAAGAAATGAGGGGCACGTGCCATTTCACAGATGGTGCCCAACGGGTCTTCCGCCCATCAGTAGAGTACCTTGTGGGGTTGCTCTTGCAGGAGAGAGTGGCCACCGTGTATCCTTGTGCTTTGAATTTTATTTATTTACCTCATCTTGTCCCAAAAAGAATTCAAGGCAGCTGTATGAAGACCATATAGTAAGATAAAATAAAATAGGTGAAGAGAACAAGATAAAGGAAAAAATAAAGATGGAAATAAGAATAAAAAATTTAATTAAAGCCAAGAGTGAAGTAACTGGACAAAACCCATGTAGTACAGGCTTGTGTGTTTGCTGTTCATGGATGGACCACAAGTTTTCACTTAAACATGTCAGACGGCCCGTGGGAAGAGTGAAATGTGGTAGGGAAGTTGCACGCTGTGTTTACTTGACAACTTAGTAGAAGTCATTAATGAAATTAACCATTTACCTAATTTCAACAAAATAAATATAAATCATTTTTTTATTATAGGCAAGTGAACAAGATATCCTTAAATATCTGATTAAATGGGGTGAGCACCAGCTGATGAAAAGAATAGCAGACAGAGGTAAGCTCAGAAAGTTAGCTTGCACTGTTTTTCCCAAAAGCCCCCTGACATGAACATGTCAGTCTTAACAGTATCCACTGTTGCCTGGTGAAAATAAAAATTTTTATAAGTGGAAAGGGAATGCCTTGTTGGAAATAAATATACCAAAAAATTATATTTTGCAGTTTTAAAAGGATACTTTTAATGTTACTTGTCTATGTACTTAATATTAAATGTTGACTGATTTACAGAAGTAGTAGAAGGAAATTTTTCATTTAATGATTAAAGTATTACAGTGCATTTTGTTGATGAAAATGTCCTGGAATTAGATAGCGGTGATGGTTGCACAACGTAGTAAATGTACTAAAAGCCACCGGCTTCTTCTGCACTTTCAGACGGTGAGTTTTATGTTACGTGGATTTTACCTGAATAAAAAAAATGCATCTTTCCCTTTCTTTCTCCTTCTCTTCCCCTTCTCTAAAAATGAATAAATAAAATCTTTAAAAAAATATGCAACTATCCCCAAAAAGCATATTGCTGTTTATTTTTAAATTTTGTGAAGGTCAAAGAGAAATGATTTTGAGTGGTCTCCAACTGGGGGTGCTCTGGAAAGGATGGAAGCATCATCCGTAGGAGGTGGGCTTTCAACTTTGGAAGCTCGTGATTCTTTTATGTATAAATAACTAGAGTTGGTCTGCTTGCCTATACTCATGGGAGATTTCCTCATGGAATATTTTACGCCTGTATAATGAACCGAAAACAAAAAACTTTAATTAGAAAATTTAAATAACAGATTTTCCTTCCTGTTATTTTTCAACAGCTTTATTTATTTTTAATTTTTTAGAGTTTAAAGTGAGAGTTTTATTAGCGAAGCAGTGACACAGAGAGGGACCGGTCACAGGCAGAGCAGCTCAACCGCTCTGGGTGCAATTCACAGATCACAGAGTTCGACTCCTGCGGGGTCCAAGTCACTCGTTGTTAGTAGTGAGTGTATAGAGTTGTTCTGCCACGTTTTTAAATACATAAAAATGCCAAGCTAAACTGCCTTTAACCCTTTTAATACATCCCATTAATATGCTACTATGCAAGTACTGGGGAACAAAAGCAGTTTTCCTATTTGATTTCTCCCAGTTTATTTCTCTGTGGCCTCAGAAGCCTTTAGCAATTCTTAGATTTGAATTTTTAAATATAATAGCCACCATTAATTTGGGACATTTTTGAAATGGCAGTCAGTACACAGCCTGTCCTCCTTACCCCCAGACTGTGTATTTGCACATTCGCCTACTTGCTCAAGTTTATTTTCAGTCCCCAAAGCAGTCCTCTTGGCACTTCCGTGGGCATTTGCCGACACGCGCAGAGACAAAAGATTTGATTCCCTTGATGCACATGTTCCAGCTTAGGGTGATGCTCTGCCTTCCTGTTTCCGCTCTCACACTGTAAATGTGTCCTCTCCCAGTGTGTCCAGTGCTAAGTTTTCACTCTCTTGTGGGGCTTGGGGAGGTGATCTCCTCGTTTAATGTGGCCTCCGGGTGTGATGCCCAGTGCCGTTCCGCAGTCCTAAGCACAGGAAGACTGGGATGTGTCCCACGGAGAAAAGGTGTGTTAGGTGAGCTTTGTTCAGGTATGAGTTACAGAGCTAGTAAATCAATGTGTGTATTTAAAAGGTGCCTCTAAACAGCAGCACGCCTAAAACAGAATTATATCTTGACCAGTTGTCAAAATGTTGTGACCAGAGGCTCAAGCAATCTACCCCTTGTTTCCTTTGGGAGCAGTGGTTCAATATTTGCTAACTAGCTGTTCTTGGGTGGCTCTGCAGTACAGAACTACCCCACACAGCAAGAATTGGGTGTGTGTAATGTTACATAATCATCATAGGCCATAGGTTTTTTTCATTGACATAAGGTTGGTAATGTATTTATTTTGGGCAGATGATGAGCATCCTTGATAACATTTCCCTGGGTTAGAATGTCAGGCTCGTTCACAGGGATGAGAAGGAAGCCAGGCGAACTAGGCTGCACACTTGTTTCAGTCACCTTCGTAGATGAGGGCTCTGCCCTTACTTGTTACGTATTTGGGAGTTTAATATAAGACGGCATTTGAAAACAGGGGCCACTAATAAAATTTTTTTTGAGAAACAATGCATTGTATACGTATGAAGCCAAATCATAGCAAGTTGAGGACAAAAACTTTGTTTTTCATATACTTGTGGCCATTTCATTTTTTACCACTCCAGTAAAAGCTTAGCTTCTCAAAAACAGTCTTTTTACCTTTCCATCACTTAATCCATTTAAGGGAAATACCAGTTTGCCTACAGACTTTGCAAAACATTTAGGATTTATATACAGGAATAGTATATATTTTTTAAATACAGCCCTGTAGATTAAAGACATGATAAAGATTCCCAAAATTTATGTAAATTTTTCCTACTTCAATATAATAAGCATATAAATACTTCAAATCTTCCCCTTTCACTAATACCAATAAGGAAAACCTTTGTTCTCTGCTCTGGACAGTGGAAATACATTACATGTCAGAGATCAGAGGCTTCACTTTTAAAGGTCTGTCCAGAAAGTCTCCAGCCATGTAATAAGAAAAAGACATTTATCGAAGAAGATACAAGAAACATTGGCACCTTGGGTCCTCACACAGTTCTCCTAGTTGCCATCAGCTGCCCCGTCATAGTTTCCTGAATCTCATCAACAGTCTGAAATCACTTCCCTTTCAAAGGTGGTTTTAGTTTTGAAGTTTTAGGGCACCAAATCTGGGCTCTAGGAGGGCAGAGTCGCCTGGGTGAGATGATATTTCACCAAAAAACTCTGCACAAGACGTAATGCATGAGCGGGCACATTATCGCGATGAAGCTGCCACTCACCAGTTGCCCATAGCTGTGGCCTTCTGAATTGTCCCAATGGTTTCCATGGAGGAATGTTCAAACTTAACATTTCATGCAGATCTGTTGGTCTACTTGCTCAGTCATCTCGAACGTGACGTCCGCACAGTGCACATGCTCACTCAGTGGCGTCTACCGCCCCCACTGACGAGCACAGTGAAGTCGTTGTTGTTCCCACATGTGCGTTCCAGTCCTCTCTCCTTGGCTTCTGGGTTATACTGATGTCACGCAGCCATTCTCGCTATTTTAACGATGACTGGACTTTTTCAGGACAGACCTTTATGCACTAACGTTCCCACATTGTGGAAATTTAGGAGACTATCATACAAACCTTAGAATGCCCTTTATTTTGCTGCTTTAGATAGCAGGAGGTCAGTATCTTGTTAAGTTGCTGTTAAACAAGTGGTAGCCTAATGAGCATACCTTTAAACTACAGTGACCAGAAATAGCACTTCCCTGCCATGTCCTAAAAACTGGTCACAAAAGCACAAAAGCGTAAGAAAAAGCCCTGGGTCAAACTAGATTTTAATAGATTGTCACCTTCTTTCCTTTGAGTTAGTATATGGAAAAGAAGTCTTTATCCTTTAGTGCAGGGCAATCATAAAGAAATATTGCTGCATTTATGACTCCATGGTTTTTCTCTGTCCAAGAACATCTCTGTAACTAGCCTGCATAAAACACAGACATAATTCATAACCCTTTTTAAAGCAGATGTACTCAGGTACAAAGGAGGGTACTGAAAGTGCACTAGAGAAGAAGGAAAGCCTTTCTCTGGGAGTCTGGGATCGGCTGGAGACTCTCTCGTTTTCTGTCTCACAGAGCCAAACTTGCTGAGCGGCACTGCTCACAGCATGAACAAACGAGGCGTGAAAAGACGAGACCTGGACATTGAAGAGCTTCGAGAGATCCTTTCTCCTCTCCTGCCTTTTGTGCGAACTGAACACATTTTACCTATAAACAGTGAAGTCCTAGGTGATGCAGTAAGTCTGTCCTCATTGACCCCTTTCATGAAAAGAAAATGCACTAGAAATGTACGGACTTATCTTTGTTTATCATTGTAAATAATTTCTGCTACTAATGAAGTGTTGTGAAAGTCTAAATTCCGTGAGGTCAGAGACAGATGTCTGTTTTGTGCTGTGTTGTATGCCCTGTGTCTGGCACTGAAAAAGGGTAGAAATTACCTTTGGAGACCCTTCAAGAGCAGCAATAAATTAGCAGACAAGAAGAAAAGGGAATGAATGGTTCAGTGTAAAAAGGATGAATAAATCTTTTAGTGGTATTTCAGTTAAAAATTAATGGAACTGATCATGCTAATTTTATAAGTTTTAAGTGAATTTTTAAACTAATAGAAGTGTTCAAATTAATGAATGGGAAAATAAATATAAATAGTAGTTCCTCATGCATTGGCTTATAACTTTAATGTAATGCTGTAAACATAATAGTTTTTAAAAGTTCTCTAAAAAGAACATAGGGATAACTCGTCCCCAATGTAAAATACATGTTTAAACTCTCGTTTAATATTTAATCTGTGATGCTAGCATAGCAGGCAAGACAAAATAGTCTGGAAAAAGATCCTAATTAATAAAAGAATTAAGCATAAACGAGCTATCACAAATCAGTAGGGTATTAGACTAACTGATGAATGGGGGAGAGGAAGGAAATGTGTCTAAAATTAAATCCTCATTTCCTTTGCACACAAAATTGATCCCTCTTAGACTGAAAAATTAAATATTAAATTAAAACATAGAACACTAGAAAAAAATTACGTATTTCTGGAATCTGATTAGATAAAATATTCAGTCTCACTAGTAATCACATACCCCAAAGAAAGCAAAATAAAGCAATGTTATCATTTTTTTCACCTGTTAGGTCAGTAATTTTTGAAATAATATTACTACCCTATAGGAGAAGTATAGCTAGAAATAGCCTAAAAATCTGAGAACAGGAAAAATAAATAAATTATACTGTAACTACTCAACAGAATATTTTGCTACCCTAAACAGTGCTTATAATTACTAATATAGCAACATGGAAATTGCTGATAATAGAATATAATTTTAGAAAGAAGGGTATAGAATTTTATGTATTCTAGAGTACAGTTATGTTAAAATTCATTTGAAAATAGGAAGGAAATATAGTGACATTGTTACGGTTTTAATTGAGTTGAGTTTTCTTTCTTTTTTAAATACCAATTCTACATATTATTAAAAATCACTTTAATGCAGCAATTACACACTTATTATGTTTAACAAGAATATTGGAGAAGCAGTGTTTGGTTTTGTTTAAAATCTAGGATTCAAACCAAGTTGAACCTTGAATTTTAGACTGTTTTTGTTTTAGAACTTTGATTTAGTAGACTTAGAAAAAAATATATCGCTGCTCTTAACTCCATGGATACCGCATAATAAGTCCCCAGTAAAAGTTCGCTAATCATGGCTGTTAATTGGAAGTGCGAAGCACTGTGCCAGGCCTCATTTAACCCTCACAGCCACCCTGTGATCCTCGGGTGCTTGGTTTGTATTCTCCTAGCACAATGGGGGGGCAACGGGGCCGCGCACACAGCAGTGCGGCGCCCCGTCTGCAGGGCAGTTAGGAGCCCTTCCGGTGAGGCCCTGGTAAAAGGAGGTGGCCGTGGTCACCAGGCTGTTTAACAGGGTTAAGGTCTGAGCCAAGCCTGCCTGCGCCTAGAGCCCCTGCCTGTGAGCACCGTGCCCCGTGCCCACCGCCTGCACCCTTGTGCTGTGGATGCAGGGCCCTCTAGTTCCTGCTTTGTCTTGGGCGGGAGGAGGTCGGGTTGGGGGTGGAAGCAGTTCCTAGCTGAGTAAGGAAAAAAATAAAAATTGGTTTTCATTAAGAATTCTGAAAGTAAGTCTAATTTGTTACATTTTTGATTAAGATAGCTCATTTTTAAAACACCATTCCTCTGTGTAGAGAAACATGGGAAATTGTATGACCTTTTATTGCCAAGTTCTTTAAATATTGTTAAACATTTGAGTATTTTTAAATCTCACATAGATTCCTAAATTTTTTTACTTAAAATTAAGTTTGAACATTTTGATTTATAGGTATAATTATTTTTATCTTATAGTGATACTCAAACTTTATGTTAAAAATAATTTTTTTTTGTTCAAGACAAAAAGAGGCTTGATCAGTACCCCTCCATCAGATATGCTTCCTGCGTCAGAAGGTGGAAAGTCGAACGCCTGGTTGCGGCAAAAAAACGCTGGAATATATGTCCGCCCTCGCCTGTTTTCTCCCTATGTTGAGGAAGCAAAGGTAACGAAAAACATTTCAGATACTAGAACACCTCATTACAAAATATAAGCACAAAGGTATTTACTGTGGCATTATATAAATATCTGGAAATGGCCTAAGGGTTCAGTAGTCAAGACAGTGAACATAAAGTCTAGTGTGACTCCTCTGCAGAATACTCTTCTGAAATGCTTCAGTATCAAGCATGTCTTTTTAGAACTTAGGCCATGTTAAATTGCATTTTACATGTTTTTCATCTTAGTTGTCTTGAAAAATGTTAACTTGAAAAGGAAGCTTTATTTTCTTGAAATGGTTGTCAGTATTTTGTGATCTTCAGGATGGGAAAAGTGTCCTGAAAGCAGATTGCACACATTTTGTCTTCCTCCATAAACTAAAGAAATTCCATGACTTTTTGTAATGGCTATTTCTGTGATGGCTAACTGTTGGAAATTGTGTTTAGTCTTCGAATAAGTATACATACAAAGAAAGAATTTCAGGGGTATTAAGTAAGTAGTTGGCATTATGTATATTGTAACAATTCTAGAAACTATGGTAATGTAAAAATGAAATGCAATCATTTTTTTCAGATGTATTTCGGCCATAAGAACTGTGGGGTGGCTTATTGAGGAATGGGCAGTCTTTGAAAGTCAGAAATCACCGTTAAGCCTTATGAAATAAATTAACAAGCAAAATAATGTGTGTTTTGGTATAGAATAGATTTATCTTAAAAATTTTCTTGCTTTTATTATAGGGGTTTCTAGTTTAAGATACATGAAAGGATTTCTGAGAAGTTTATTTTGTTGACTAGGTTGACAGTCTACCTCTTTTCGACTCGCTGGCATTTTAAATAGTTCTAAAATGGGCCAAAGCAGAGTGGTTGTGCCTCGTCTGAACGGAATTCAATACTTCAGCTCACTAAGGTAGCTGAGGCCCATACGAAAGGTTGAGTGTAGCTGCAAAAGGTCTGTAGTGACCCGGGCCTGCACCCCCCCCCTCTGCACTGTCCCAGGCGCTGGGCTCCGCCGCAGCCCCCCCTGCTTCGCAGAGGGCCGCGCCCGCACGGAGCGGGGTCGCCCCAGGGAATGCGGGAAATGTCCGCGAGCACGTCGTTCTGACCGCTCTGCGGCGCAGTGAAACGGTCATCTGAAGCTAATATTAGTGGTTGGGTTTGTCTGTGGGCCTGCTGGGTTTCTCACCAGTCTGTATTGTTTTGTCTTTTCAGCATTTCTTTTCGGATCTGATATTTAGCCCATGTATACATGTTTTCTTTATAGTAACTTTATGTGTAATTTACTTCTGATTAATTTTATATCTTCCCTTCAAATTTCAAATACTTCAGTTAAAGGGAAACTTTTCAGATGATTTTTTTTCCAAAGACACTCCAAAAGATCCTTTAAAATTAAAGAGGTAGGGGCACTTCCTCCTTTCGCCACTAATTGTAAACTTCGTACACTGAAAACTAGGTAATTCCGTTTTTATATGATGAAGGTAATCATTTTTTTTCCAAATGCGATTTAACAGAAATGAAAGATTGACTTAGCCTGTTAATGCTGAATTGTTATTTCAGTCAGTGCTAGACGAGATGATGGTGGAACAAACAGATCTCGTGCGCTTGAGGATGGTTAGGATGTCCAACGTGCCAGACACACTTTACATGGTCAGTAATGCCGTGCCACAGTGCTGCCACATGATCAGCCACCAGCAGATCAGCAGTAACCAGTCGAGCCCCCCTTCGGTGGTAGCCAATGAAATTCCAGGTAAGGCAGTAGCAGCCTTGCGTGAGGCATTTGTATTTAAGTAAGTAGTCTGATCTTTTTGTAATTCCTTTATATATGCTGATTATCTCCATGTTTCAGTACCCAGTATGCCTTGTTCTCCTCAAAGAACAAATACTTATAAACTAGGTTTTTTGTTTCAAATTTTATTTTATAGCAACAGGGATATACAGGGTTTGGTTTTGCCCAAGGTTTTTGAACCTTGACCCTCTTGACGGTTAGGGCTGGGTGCTTCTTTGTTGTGGGGACTGCCCTGTGCATTGTAGGATGTTCAGCAGCATGCTGGCCTGACTCACGGGATGCAGGAGTGTGCATGCACACACTCCCGTTTATCACCTTTTGGAAACATTTTCACGTTTCCAGACGTTGCCGAGTGCACGTGGCAGGGTCAGATTGCCTCCTTTTGAGAACCGCTGGGTTAGAGGAGTTCGGATGTTTTGTCATTGGGGTATTTCTCATAAGACCTGTTGGGAAGAGTATTATAGATTTATCACGTTGAGTCTACGTACACCCCCCAAAAACGTGATCACCATTGGTTTTCTGGGGATCCAGTTTCTGAAGATCTGGGCCATGAACTTGATCGTAGCGCAGCCTTAGTCTTTCGATTCAGGAGAGTGGCCACAGCTTTAGCTGTCAGTGTCCAAAAACTGAACAGCCTTTAATGTTTACTTTAACCGGGGGGCGCCAATGTCATTTTCTAAGGTAGGGAAATCAGCAGTGCAGATGGGGTCACAAACTTTTTTAAATTTAGCAAACTATAGCATTATTGGAAATGGCACCATTCATTTTCTGCTTATAAATGTCTGTTTCAGGTAAGGCTAAAAAAGACATAATGACAACCTTTAATTGAACATATACATTATGTTCTGGGACTGATATATGATCAGTTGTCGCCTTATCAGATTTGTCTGCCACATGTTATTTAAAGTAACATTGGATAACCGTATGAAGAAAAATATTTCTGTAGCTGATTTGTGCAGATCTTGAAGCTTTCATAATTAGCACTGTTTTTTATCATTTTGAGTTAATACTTGAATAGCAACATAATTTAAGTTTAGAACTGACTGTCAAAAGCCCAAATGTTTACAATTAAGTATGTTTAGTTAGAAAAGTAAGACTTGTCTTTTTGTCGTTTAACCCTATTCCGGTGTCACCCTAATTCTGACTTGCTCACCATACTCCAATGAAAGGCTCCCTAGCTTGTTGGAGGAGACTTGGGGGCTCATGTCCTGGCTCTGCCACTTCACGTGCGCGGCTTTGGAAGAGCTGTCTACTTCCCTGCACATTGATTTCCTTGTCTGCAGAATGGGGATATCGCATCTCGACATTGTTGTGAAGACTTAAGGAAGCACCACGAGTAATAATAACCTTAGGAGTTTGCCTGGCACAGGGCAAGAGCTCAGTAATAGCTCCCTTTTCGCACCAAAAAATAGTTTGGCTCATAACGTTTAGAGACCCCGTCCCTTCTTGCCCAGCCCTCTGCCACATCCTTCCCCAGGTTCCTAACCCATGTTCCTGCTCTGACCTCACTCACTCCCCTTAAGGATTTTACACTAAGACTCGGCACAGTTTTTCTGGAACGTGCTAGGTAGTAAACATTTTAGGCTCATGGGTTATGTAGTTTCTGTTACAGCTACTCAACTTTGTTCAACTCTGTTGTAGGCCAAAAGCAGCCAGAGACAGGACCTAAACGGATGGGTGTGGCTGTGTGCCAGGAAAAACTTATGTACAAAAACAAGCAACTGGCCTGACGTAGCCTACAGGCCATAGTTTGCCAGCCCTTGCTTGACACTGCCCTCAGAGCGCACCCGACTGCATCCCAGCTCTGATCCTGCCGTTCCACTGGACAGGTGGCCGCCTGTTGCACTCAAGATACAGTTCGGTTCCCTTACTCTGACCCACAGGGCCATTCGTGATCTGTCCCACCCGTCCTTCCGGCCTTCTCTCTCCTTGCTGTACTTTTGGACCCTTCGTTCCAGCCGTGCCAGGTCCTTGTGCCACACTCTCTCCTGCATGTTTTTTACACACGCCTGCTCCTTCTGCTCACATTCTTTGCCTGCCTGGGGTTCTCCCATTCTTCAAGATTGCTCTCAGGGTTCACCTTGTCCGGGAGGCCTTTCCTGCCTGCCTCCAGTCCCGGTTGGGGGCCCCTTCCTCCACATCCCCCCATAACTTTTGCGTGTTTCTCTCCCTGACTGTTTGTGGCCCTGTCCTCTACCAGTTTATTTGGTTTACTTCACTAAAACCAGAGCTACTTGAAGACAGGGAATGTGTCTTTATTCTGCACATCCTAATTAATACTTGAGTCCAATCCCTGGTGTATAGAATGAATACATTTTAAAAACTTAGGAAATATCCTGAGATTCAGAAGAGAACGTATGAAAGTAAAATTTTATTTAGTCGGGGAACTAATAATACAGCCCAGGAGCTGTGTGCTATTATCAAGAGCCTTTTGGGCACAGTGAAATTTTAAAACCCTGAAAAATAATTGGAAGTATATTCAGTACTAAGTTGCCAGGAAATTAAAATATTATCAAAAATCTATTAGAAGGTTCTGATATAAAACACGTGCCTTTTTTTCTTGTGCGTAGTGAGTGTCTTTTGTGTAGCTCAGGTATTTGCCCACAAACAGTTTTCCCTCTTCCAGTTCCTGGTCTCCTCACTCTGAAAGACATGGTCCGACGCCTGCAGGAGCTCCGGCACACTGAGCAGGTGCAGAGAGCCTACGCACTGAACTGCGGAGAAGGCGCCACGGTCAGCTACGAAATCCAGATTCGAGTGCTGAGGGAGTTCGGTCTCGCCGATGCTGCTGCAGAGCTCCTGCAGGTGGGGCCCTGGGTTGCACTGTTGAAGACGGGGGGCCCGGGCCACCACTCAGGGAGGAGTGTGCACATCGCAGGAGCTCTCACCGCACGGGTGTTCCCCTAGTCCATGCCGTCTCGCTGCCTCCGGTGTCTTGGCTAACCGCGAGAGGCAGCGTGGGGGAGGGGATGCGGCACAGGCTCTGGAGTGAGAACTGGCTCATATCCCGGCTCTGCTGCTCACCAGCCGGGTCAGTGGAGGAGTTCCTTAGCCACTCTGAGCGTCGGTTTCCTCATGTGTCATGGGCTGTTGTGAAGGTAGGAGGTGTGGGGCGGGGAGGCAGCTGTGTCTCCTGTGTGAACGAGCCTAGAGATGTGACTGCTGACGGTTCGTGGTGTCGGTGCCCAGCGGAACGGAAAGACGAAGTGGACAAGCCTGGCCCTCCCCTACTCCCGCTCCCCGGTGTGATCACTGGAGTTCAGGTTGCCGCCACTGTCACACTCACACTTCTTCCAGACGCCCCTTTTTTCCTGTCCTCCCCCGATTGCAGGAAATCTTTTCCATGATGGTTTAACCCTAAAAGCTCTGGAGTCAATAAATGAGTTTTTTTTAACTAGCAGGAAAAAACTCATTTCTAGTTACTATTAGGGTCCAAAGCAATGGCATTGGTTTTGCAGTGAAGCTCGAGTTTGTACAGTGCAGTAGTTCGCTTCCCTTCCACAGGGGGCGCAGTCCGAGACCCTCGGTGGGTTCGTGAAACTGCAGGCGGTGCCGAAGGAGTCCTTTACACTCTGTGTTTTCTCCTGTGCGTACAGCGCTACGATAAAGTTTTAATTTATACATTAGGCACAGTAAGAGGTTAGAACAATAACGATAAATAGAACAAGCACAGCAGTACACAGGACTGCGATCCGAGTTATGGGACAGTGATCTCCCAGAGTGTCTCACTGGGCAGTGGTCGCCGCGTGGAGCGGCTGGAGAGAGGGGTGATTCAGGTCCCAGGTGGGACCGGGCGGGGTGCCGTGAGGTTTCTGCTCAGCATGGCTCACGATTTACAACTTACAATCCGTTTATTTCTGGAATTTCCCGTGTAGTATTTTTGGGCCTTGGTTGACCATGGGTAATTGAAATCACAGAAAATGAAACCTCTGTCAAGGGGATGCTACTGTAGTTTACCCACGGCCACTAAATCAGAACCTAAAATAAAATCTAATTTCATCTGATCAAGTGATTGGATTGACTTCTTGCCACAGGCTCCAAACCCCGTCAGTGGCCCGAGCCTCCCGGGGAGCCCCGCAGTGTGGCGGTCGGGCTTGGGCAGGACAGTGGGCCGCCCGCGGCTCCGGACTTTTGTTTGCGGGGTTTCTGTCCCTGCAGGAGTCTCGTTTTAGTCCATTTCCCTTCCTTTGCCATTCCAGATTGTATGTTAATTTTATGTCCTAAATTATATAAAAGTTTTATTAAGCATTCCCTTGTAATGTTTAAACAGCTCTTTTTGACAGCTGTATGTAGGCCCCAGAGGCTACCCTCTCTCTGTACTATTCAGGTAATTTTTTCTTGGAAGCTTCTGGCCTAGAAAATATTTACTCCTTTTATTCTTGCTGAATGTGATTCACTTAACTCTCAGCCTGTGAGTTTTCATCTATGAAATCTAAACCCTATTTTTCTTTTTAATCTTTCTTAGAATCCTCACAAGTTCTTTCCCGATGAACGTTTTGGGGATGAAAGTCCGCTCTTGACAATGAGACAGTCTGGGAGATGTCGCGTTAACAGTACCCCCGCTGCAGAAACCATGTTTACAGATCTGGACTCTTTCGTGGCCTTCCACCCACCCCTGCCCCCTCCGCCGCCCCCATACCAGCCCCCAGCCACCCCCATCCATAACCAACTCAGAGCGGGCTGGAAGCCAAGACCTCCCACTCAGCATCCTTCACGCTCACTTTCCTATCCCTGCAATCATTCCCTGTTTCACTCGAGGACGGCTTCCAAAGCTGGCCCCCCTCCAGTCTATCTGCCAGGTGTTAAAGCTGCTGCCCCCGACTGTACCAGCGCCGCCGGACTGGGGAGACCGACGGTGGCCGCTGCCGCCACCGCCTCAGCCTCCGCAGCGACAGCATCTGAGAAACAAGCGGTAAGTCAGCACTTCAGGAACTCACCTAATTAAAAAGTTGGTGGAATATTAGAAGCAATTCCCCTGGCCCTACTGGAGCTCAGCAGTGCCTGGAACTAGCACTGGCGAGCTGAAAGCACAGACTTGAGTGGTGGGGGAGCGCGAGAGGGAGAGTGTGGGTGGGTGGGAATGGGCAGGACGGAGCCAGAGGCGGGGGGGGGGCGCACGTGGTGGGCGCAGTCAAGTGCCCGCCTTGCCTTTATTTTCCTGTGGGAGCGTGTGTGGTCAGGGGCAGCACAGATGGCTGTTACCTGTTGCGAGTGCTCTCTGCAAGCTGCGTCTGTCAGCCTCTGTCACTGGCTTTCCTGTTCTGTAGAATCGAGCATTCTGCCACGCGCTTTGATGGGTCTGGGAGTGTCCCGTCAGTGCCCGTGTGGCAGGCGACCCCCACTGGGAAGCGCAGCCTCGCGCCTGTCTGCCTCCGGCAGGCTGTTCGGCAGAGCACGCATTTGGGAACCGCGGTAGCTAGGAAATTAAGCCAGAGTTCTTTGCTCGATTTTACACTGCTTTAGAGGTTGAATTTGTTTTACATAATACGTTTAGAAAAAAACAGTAATGCTTTAAAGTCTTCCTGCTCACATACCTTGGCGGTAGCATTCAGTGCAGAGAGAAACAAAAGCTGCATGTTTTAGTTCAGAAAATCTTCGTGAAAACGGGATTTTTCCAAATCTAAGGACTAGCGTGCACCTTGGGTTTGTTGTGACCCTCACCTCGTAGCCCTTCGGCCCACCCCGGCCGCGCCTCCGAACCCCTCCCAGAAACAGAGGAAACGACACAGGGCGGTGGTGTTCGTAAGCCAAACCCCATCCTGTTGGCCTGGCCGGGCGCTCACTTCTTCAATGGCGAAACTTCTGCTGCTTTATATTTTACTGTTATTTCTTTTTCTTTTTCATTGTTGTTCAGTATAGCTACTACTTTATATTTTAAATAGAACTCCCTTTAAAGGTAATTTATTGTATGTTCATTGTAGTTTTAATGATCATAATTAAGAATTGGCCCTGGCGGGGTTTCTCGGGTGGCTCACTTGGCTGGAGCATTGTCCCGTACACCGAAAGGTGGCGGGATCGATTCCCGGTCAGGGCACATTCCTGGGTTGCAGGTTTGATGCCCAGTCAGCGCGCGTGTGGGAGGCAGCCAGTTGATTGACGTTGCTCTCTCACATCAATGTCTCTCTCTCCCTCTCTCTCCCCGCTTTCTCTCTTTCTGTCTTTCCCTTCCTCCCTCCTCACCTCCCCCCCGCCAAATCAATAAAGCATATCCTCAAGCAAGGATTTAAAAAAATATATCTGGAAAGAAAAAAAGAATTGGAAACAATCTTAATGTTCTACAGTGGGGGAATGGTTAAGTCAGTCATTGACACAATGCACTATTACACAGTAATTTAAATAGTAATCTCAAAATTCGGTGACAGAATTTATATATACACTAAGTTTCATGATAATTAATGCATGTGCAAAGAGAAAAAGGTGAGAGAAACACCTCAGAATGCTAACAAGTGGTTACCATATTTTACTGTGTATAATGTGCTCCTGTGCGTGCATAATGCACACCCACATCTGTGTGTGCATCATATACGGGATTGTTACCCTGTGGTGTGTAATCGTTATACCCACATGTAATGCACACCCTTACCGTTCTGTCAAATTTGGGCAAGAACTGTGCATTTATATGCATTATACATGGCAAAATACAGTATTTCAGGGAAGGTTAAGATTATTATTATTTTTTGCCTTTAGTTTTCTGTATTTTTCTCTTTCTTAAAAATAAGCACGTATTTTATGACAGGAAAACAAAATCCACGAACATCAGTTGTGCAAAGGCGTCCTGGGCTGTTCTCTTTTAACCCTTCCCCCCTTCTCGCTTCTGTTCGCAGTGTGCACAGCCTGTACTAAATGACCTAATGCCAGACATTGCCATGGGTGTGTCCACACTGTCACTCAAGGACAGGAGGCTTCCAGAACTTGCCGTAGACACAGAACTAAGCCAGTCAGTCTCTGAAGCAGGACCAGGGCCTCCCCAGCATCTGTCATGTATCCCACAGAGGCACACACACACGTCTCGGAAGAAACACACACTAGAGCAAAAACCAGATGCTCGAGAAAATCCGCAGGAATACCCCGATTTCTATGACTTCTCCAGTGCCGCTTGCAGACCTTCTCCTCCCGCTCCCGGCAGACGCACCCCCTCCCCCTCGCACGGTGGATATTTTGGTCCTGATTTGTATAGCCACAATAAGGCATCACCGAGTGGCTTGAAGTCAGCCTACCTACCTGGCCAGACCTCTCCTAAGAAGCAGGAAGAAGCTAGGAGAGAATATCCACTTTCTCCCGATGGGCATCCACACAAGCAAAAGAACGAGCCAATACACCTCGACATTGTTGAGCAACCTCCCCAGCGGCCAGACTTGCCTCTGGCGGCCCCAGAAAACGCTGGCAGCGGCCCAGCGCATGTCAGGGGGCGAACAGCAGTAGAAACTGACTTGACTTTTGGGCTCACTCCTAACAGACCTTCACATTCTGCAGGTAACTCTGAAGCTCCAGAAGAGAGATCCGGTAGAAGACTAGCAGACAGCGAGCCCCTGGGCCTTGGAGCCCAGCGAAACCCAGATTTGGAAAGGGAAGATTCAGTAAACAGAGGAAGGAGGTCACCGAGCAAACCAGACTTCCTCTACAAAAAGTCTGCCCTCTGAGCGCAACCTCCACGTCGTCTGTGCCTGAGATGTGAAACATCCCCCTTTCTGGTGTAACCCAGTAACTTAAGAGACCGGTTTATTGATGCCAGCTGATAACTCAGTTTCACATTATTTTATTCTGGGTTTTGTACATACATGTTTATTAGACACGGCATGCCGAGAGGGTTGTTTTGAATGCTGCATTTGTCCGTTTTGTGTTTGAGTAATTGTGTGGGGAAGCATTTTTAAGAGCAAGCAAGCTGGCACTTTCTTTTCTTCTTTACAGACAATGGAGTTTTTTTGCACTTGTACATTTATTTTATCTGTATTGATTTTGTATCAGTATGTTAAACTTTATTGCCACATTTAAAGGACTGTATTTTCATACTTTTTGCATTTTACTGCTCATCTACCAATTTCCACGTGCACTGGAGTGCACACTAAGATGTATTTTCTTACGAAATAGTTCTGTTTATTTTTTAATTATAGAAATTCCAAAGAACAGCACATCAAAATGCTCCTCTCTTCTCAGTAATTGTTTCGGTTCAGAACCTTCCCGCTCTGTCTCTGTGTAATGTTGCCATCCTTTCTGAGGAAGCCTCGGGAGCCGGTCTTCCTTCCTCCGGCGGGAGCCCGCCAGCGTCCTGGAGTCCCCGGTTCCGCGGACAACAGGAAGGAGACGAGCCTTCGGTTCCCGGGCCAGGGAGCTGTCGCTGAGTTCACGGCGTGGACGCTGTCAGACCCGCTGCAGGTTCCGGCCGTGTGGGCTGGGGCGTCAGCCGACGGGAGTCTAACGGGCTCGGATTTCTTTGTGGCCAGAATCACGGAGCTGGAGGTGGCGGAGTGACTCGCGGTCCCCACCACCGTGGGGTTTCCGGTTCTGAGCGTCGCCGGCGTCCAGCTGCCGTCCAGCTGCCGTGGGGAGGGACCCTCACCGCCTTCAGCCGCCTGCTCTCGGGGCGGGGGAAACAAAACACAAACTAAAGGGCTTCAGTCTTACGGATGTCGTTCGGTGTTTGTAAGCGCACGTTTTCTTACGAATGTTTTCTAAAGTGTGTCTGAATTTTGGCGTCCTATAAAAAGTCGTGTAATGCATAACGCTTTGTCACCAAAAGAGAAAACCCATTGTTTTCCAGTGGAACACTACACGTCCTACTTGAACTCCACTCGGGACGCTGGTTTGGGGTTTTTCTGAACCACTGAGCACATGGGATCTTTTAAGGTCCTCTCCCTTGGAAGGGCAATGTGTGAGCTAAGGACTTCTTTTCTTACTCTCCGGTGTAAATATATTAGCATTTGAGTTTTTGAATCACTTCAGCATTGTGTGAGCTCTCACTTTGTATTTGTACAGACACATGACACACAGCCGTAGCACTTAGAGGGAAAGAGACTCTCTGCACGCTCCCTCGCGGGAGGGGTGCTTGGGAGCCTCCTCCCTGTGTGTGTGTGTGTGTGTATATAGATACATAGATAAACTATGAATCACTGACACTCTTAAAACTATGCAGGGCTAGGGAGCCTTTACAAGCTACCATATAAATTAATTACATGCACTTTTAAGTCGGTAGGTGTCTCTTGGGTATCAACAACTCTGATTTCTCCTGAAACTGTAGATCCTCTTACAGTCTTTTCGTACTTTACCCTGTGGATATACACTCAGGAATACTCTGACATTTTAAAAATTCCTAACGGTAGATCGTCTCAGAGATGGGAAACACATCAGTGTATCCGTGCGTGGGCACGCTGCTGCCTGGCGGCCTGCTGCCCGGTGCGTGAGCCCCGGCGAGCGCGCCCATCCCCGGCCCGGCGGTGGTGCCGTGGACCCGCAGGAAGGCTGGCCGCTCGGCGCCTTCGAGGCTCCCTTTTTAAAGATAGAAAACGTAGGACTCTGTTCTCCTTTCCATGAGGTTTGACCCTTGCACGATGGTGTCTTTTGAAACCAGTCTCCGTCTGTCCCTCAGAAACAAATTTGTTAAGTCCATTATATTCCTCCATGTGTGTTTCATTGTTTTGGTGGAGTTTTAAATGTCTGTTCTGATTCGGTGCCGTGCCGGTACTGCAAGTTAGGGTGGGGAAAAAACTCTCGTTCGGGACCTTTTACAACATATATTAGACAAGAGCTATTTATGCCATACATTCGTTTTTCTGAAAATGTATTAAATACCCTTTCATATCTCCAAAGTGTAATTATAAAAATAGCCACTGTTCATAATTGTGTTTAATTTATGAAATTTGCCTTTACTACTTTAGTAGCTTACCTAGCGGAACTCTGTGTATAAAGAGAAGCTTGCTTTAACCTGAGGGGCTGTGGACCGCTGCGGCTTGCAGAAGGTCGGCAGGTGGCGGCCGTGTGTGTTCGGGTCGGTGTCCGTGGGCGTTCGGTGTCTTGTGACGTGTGGTGCCTCGGGTAGGTTGGATAGCTCTGTGCCTCTGGTTTTTGAGCCCATCTGTTCACTCCTTTTGAATGCGTACTTAAGCGTTAAAACCTTTGAATGCTGTACTAAGATAAATGTGAAGTCCGAGTCGGATTGCTCTCAGAAAAAAAAAAAAAAGTGTGTATAATCAAGTTTGGCCACAGGACCTGGCATGGTGCTCGGTGTAGAGGTTCCGTAGAACCGCATCTCAGAATGCCGGCTCTTGGCTCGAGGCCCTGGACAATCAGGCCGCAGACAATCGCCACCCCGGGGGCCCGCCTTGTTGAGGTTAGAGGACTGCCACTTAGATCCTGGGTCACGGCGAGATCGACGTTTCTTCAAGATGCTGTCGGTCTGTTATACTTCTTTCAGTTTTGAGGTTTGGGTGACTAATTTCAGTTCAAAGTCAGCTGTGACTCCTAAGGGAAAAAAGCAGCATGAAAGGCAAAAATTACTCCTGCAGAATGGCTGTGCGCGTTTTCCGCAGCGCACTGCACCCTTTCTCACGCGCCCTGGCAGCTGTTTCCAGGCGCGCGTCCCTAGGCCTCGCGCGTGAGCGCTCCCGACAGTCCGCAGAGCAGTTCGCTTTTAAGGGTTTTTAACGAGGTCCTTTTATTCTAGTCTCTTTGTGGAACTCTCTGGCACGTGACCTAATTCTTGTTTTTTGCTTCCTCAAAATCTCTTTTTATTACAGTTGCAATCCTTTACTAGGTTTTCTCTTGTTCAAGTCCTAGCGGCAGGCAGTGCGCGTCCCTTCGAACCGCGCGGTGACCCGCAGTGGGCGGGGTCCGGCGTGTGCGGCGCCACCCACGTGCCGGTCTCCGGGGAGGAGCTAACGTTCCTCAGCGACTCAGCAAAAGACGTGTTCTCGTAAGGTTTAATCCACCTTTAGGGGAAAATGCTTTTCACCAAACACTTGTAAGATACTGGTTTAGCAATTTTAAGGCACTCTCGTTTTTGTCTTCAGACCGAACTCAAAGGGATGGTTAGTAGACTTTTTAAAAACTAGTTGATTTTCAACTTGCTGTTGCAAGTTACTATTAAAGCAGCAGTGATGGGTGCTATTCCCGGCTCTGCAACGGTTTACTTTGCCTGCTAAGTAATTTACTTGCAAACCTCATTACAGATCCGTACTGAAGAGTTACCATCACACACTAAAAGGTATTTTAGTTTACTATTTCCTGTTAACACTCTTGTATCAACATAGTATGAATATTCAGTTGTCTTTTTGTCTGATGAATTGCAATAGCTGTTATGTAATTGTATTGGCAAGTCTTTTTTTTTCTTTAGAAAACTCTCAGACCGTGTATCAATCTTCCATATTCTGAATACTGTCGTGCTGTGGCCGTTTCTATAGAAAGATTACTTACAAGTGTGTCTTGAACATAACCTCTGGTGTCTGTGTGTTTACGTGGATTCCAAGAGACGAGGTGAGCTCTGGAAGCGTCGCCGTGTACCCGCCCGCGACTGTGCTGCAGGGGCAGGCGGTCCGGAATCCTGCCCTCGGGGGCTGGGTGGCCAGAGGGGAGGGAGAGATTCCCCGACTCCACTCGCTGATCGTGCGCCACACCTAGACTTCGCAGAGGCGGCATTCCCCAACCCTGCGTTTCTCGTGGTTGTGCTGTTACCAGTATGAAGTCAAGTGCCTTCAATGCTCAAGGCTCAGAAATTTTTCTTAAACTGATTTCATGTCCTATGCAAGTGTTTTCTACAACCTGCATAACCAGTACTTTGTAAAACTTGTTTACGCTTCGACTGTACATAGTGTTTTTTAAGGAAATATATAGTATTTTTATTTAGGTACCTTCAAACTTGAATTTGTCTGTGTGAAGCATTGTAAAACGATACATTTCTCTTTTGAGCATCATTACAGTTGTACAAAGGTTTTCACTGGTTCTATTTTTCTACTGTTACTGATACGCATGTAACACTGACTTTATCCTACATATAGTTGGCATTTCAAATAAATGGCTTGTATAGAACCTGCTGAGTCGGATACAGTCTGTTATAGCGGGGTAGCCTGCAGTCCTCAATTCCGGAAGCCATTGTGCCCCTCTAGGGTAGAATCGTGAGGTCTTCTACATCAACTTCCTGTGTCTAGGATTTCCATTTTCCAGAGACTTTTTTAACCTATTGTGGTTTTCTTGGAAATACATTTTCATCTAAATCAAGGTCATTTTATTTTCTACTTTTTCATTGGGGCATTTGTGAGTGGTTTTATTTCATAAATTTGAGCAAAAAGTCACTTGCACGGGGATCTCCAGAGGAAGCTCAACATTCCATGCTGTGGACCCCACACCTGCAACGTGCCAGGTGCTGTGGCCAGAGACCCAGGCGAACCCCGAGAGTCACAGGCCTCCAGGTGCCAGAGGCCTGGCTTAAATGCTGAGCTGTTTTTTTTTCACACTCAGGTTTACTAGTATTTCCCAACTTGAAAGGGAAGTCAAGTCTTGATCTAGAGTCCACATTTCTGAAAGAAACATGCAAAAACAAAGTTCTCTAATTTCCATTTTTAATTGCTATAAAATAGGTGTTTAAATTTAACCATTTTACTAAGTAGTTCCATCTTGCATGCCTCGCTAAGGCAATTCTTTCTATTTAGTAACCATCTTAGGTTTAACTGGAGTATCAAGCTAAAATACAAGGTTTTTGTGAGCGAGCGCACTGAAAATCTGGAAGGGAAGTCCAGTCCACTGTCCTGGCTTTCCTTGAGGGACACCCTGGAAAAGGGCGCTCCGCTGGTTTCCCTCGCCACCTGCAGCCTGGTTTCCCCTCAGGGCACTGGGGAATATTGGAGCCCATTTTTCCCGGGGAATGGGAATACGGAGCAGCTGACCAAAAACATACTTCTCAGAAACTTTCCAGTGTAGCTGGAAGTGACTTTTGTCCTAGGAACAGTCATGCAGCAGCAGGAGGCTCATGGCTGCGCAGAAGGCCGGTTTGACGTGGCCCAGGAAGGAATGCGAGGAGAAATGTGCTGGTTTGAGTACCGTGTTCTTGAATCCCTCGTTAATGACATAGTACTTTCAGTGCCATTTTCCAAATGAGGAAACTGCAGCATGGAGATGCGGAGTCACTTGTCCAAGGCCATGCGGCGGGTAAGCGGGCCGAGCATGGGCTGCAGCCCTGAAGTGTGGCGGCCCAGGCGGAGGGAACACATCGTGCGGGGGTGGGGGAGGTGCAACCGTGGCCTGCATTCATTCAGCCAACGTTCATTCATCAGGTAAGCAGCCTCTACCTGCCAGACACTGCCAGGGCCTCAGGTGACAGTAACCAACAAGACAGTCACAGTCCCACCCGTAACAATTTTAGGGTCTCCGGGAGGAAAAGCAACCGGATAATTAATTACAGAGGTAACGCCCAGAGCTGCAGGGGGACAAATGCAGAACCGGTCCAGCTTTGGCCCAGTGCCAAAGGCTGGGTGCCCACTCAGGCCAAGGCTTGTGTCTGGCAGCTGCTTGGGGGTGACCTAGCTGGGAGGCGGCCCCACTGGCTCCTGGGAGCTGTGCTGGTTGGTTTCCTGCCCTTCCCACGCTCCCCAGAACACTCTCTCCTTCCACAGGGAGCCGAACCAGGCCACTGCCAAGGTCCAACAGTCACTTGGGTTGCTTTCAATTTCCTTACGTTGCACAAGGGACCTCTGGGGGCAGCTGGGGGAACTGCAGCTTTCCTGGCGCTGATGATTGCAGGAGCCTGCGTTTTCACACAGGTGAGCAAGCACTTCGCTCACCGGAGCGAACTCACAGGGGCATGCGCACGAGTCTGAGCAGTGTCCAAGGGAGCGAGGGCTGGGGAGGGCCAAGGACGGGCCTCTGCCTTGGCTCTCCCGTTTGCTTTCCATTTCCTTTTGAGACGTGGACACGTCTTTTCCTTAGAGGTGGGCTCCTGGCTAGCCCCGCAACCACCTGAACAGATGGAGATGCTCACAACCAAGCCCATGTCTTTGTTCTGCTCATCTACACCCCGAAAGGACTGCGGGGCTCCCTCCCAGGTGCTGTGAACCCAGGGACCCGCTCAGGCCCTGACTTAGGAAGCAGCAGGAGGGACGGAGCAGCCCCCTACCCGGACAGGACGCATACTCCTTTTCAGACAGACGGCAACGGGAGGCTTGCGTACGTTTGAATGACTACAAGCAATCAAAAGCCACTATTTTGAATTGGCTTTATTTAATTTTACAGAAACCTGATTGAAGTTTAGTATGCAATTATAAGTCCAGTAACAATCCTACAAAAATGGACATACAATGCCAGAATTCCTTAAAAGCAACTAATACCATATTCTTCTGTGCATAAAACATGCATCAACTGCCACATGTTGGCCAGAATCAGTCTCTACAAGAAGAGACGGTCCCATACAGTCAGTAAGAAAACTAGTTGTGAAGAAAAGGTAAAAAAAGAGGTTTTCTGGTTAATGTAAAAGGAGGAGCAGTACCCTTCATAAAACAAGCCCTTCGGCACCAGGCGACTGGAACTGTGGTACGGCAGCGCGTCACCTCTGAGACCTGGTCCTGGCCTGTCCGAAGGAGGACCTTCTGGTAGTCAGACGATTGAGAAGATACACACACTTTCAGGCCACAGCGATCCACCTGGGAAACCTTGCAGAGGGGGGTGCAGAAATCCTGACTTGGTTAGAGTCCCCCCAGCTGGAGACTCCACGGCAAAGACGCCCTGACCTCTCCCCCCCAGCCTGTTGACCCTTTCTCTGCAAGGCCGGCCCAGGGCGCGCAGGCATCTCCCGTGGCTGCAGGACCTTACAGCTCCGCACGCGGCTCTTCCCGAGGACCTGGGAGTAGGGGGTGTGACGCAGAAAGGGGTGGGAGGCCTTGCGGTTCTCGCTCAGCTCCTTCAGGGATCGGCGGGCCCTCGTCTAAGTGACTGCTGAGCCGAGGAGTATTGTAAACACTCGTGGCCCCAGAGGCTCGGATACTTGCAGTCACACACCTCCAAGCATCATCTACTGCCAGGAAAGGCCTCCTCCCTCCAGAGGGAGAGCACAACTGTATCAAAAGGTGTTTTCCACACTGACTGAGGGACTAAGGAAATTTCAAACCAGCTGAAAGGACTTCCCTTCAAATAGGGGGTTTTAAACATTCCATGAGGCTCTTCGAAAGATCTCATAGTCGTTAGGGAACCAGCTATGGGCATGAACACTTATGTACATAAAGCTCTCCATCCGCGCAGCCCGGGGTCTTGTCTGGCATCTCCCACACACCCTGCCTCTCTCCCAGAACGGGGCGTGCACTGCCCTGCCCCCCACAGGTGAGCTAAGCCAGTATCTTTCTCTTCAGCACAATTTAAAGGGAGAAATAATTTATCGGGGTTCTAATAACATTTTCATAACAGAATATCAAAATAGGTTTGTTTTTAATATATGCTTAGAGTATCCCTGATAATATAAAGAAATCCAGAGGCCTCCGGAAACCACCATGGCTCCCCAGGGGAGTGCCGGTCTAGTTTCTAGGCAGAGCAGGGGGACGCCGTGCTGGCAGTGTTCTCGGGAAGCCCCGTGAGCTCGACAGTACTGAGTTCGAATACGCCAGTGCCGGCAGAACTGCGAATGAGACGGTCACTTTAAAGTTATTAGTAAAATTCGTATCAAAGGTTAGCTTCCTCAATCCTGCCGTCAGTCAATCTCCTGGCCTGTGACAGACATCCAGGCCACAAAACCAGCAGTCCTGGCTACTCGAGAGGATGGGCCCAGAGGAGACGAGTTTCGAGATCCTTCTAAGCAGTGACCAAGCCTCAGAGAGGAGGCACGTGAGAAAAGGAGCAGACCAGGCTTGAGGAAGCTGTGACCCAAGGCACCACGATCCCAGGGGTGAGGGGACCCAGACAGGTCCTCGCCGGCAGGAAGAGGCCCCCAGAGCAGGTCCTGGAAGACGACAGCTCTGCGGCAGAGTAGATACATTCGGGAGTTAAACACCAAAAATGTAGAAAAGAAACTAGTTTACTTTCTCAAAACCAAATGGAACTCCTTAAAAGTTAAAAGCAAATAACCCTGGGTAGACACGGGGAGTGGCGGGGGCTGAAGTCCGTGGAAGGAGCTGCTATTGGCCGAGTGGGAAGAGGCTGGTTGTGAACTCAGCACAGATGCTGTGGCCACTGCAGCCGGGGGGTGAGGGGAGCTCAGGGTCGGGGCAGGAGGCCTCTCCAAAGAGGACGGGAAGAGGAGCGAATGTGAAATAGGCCTCTTTTATTCCTGCGACAGCAAGTGGCATTGTCACCGGCCTGGATGAGAGGGCGCCACACCCCACTCTAGCTGCAATAGTACTGCATCCCGTCCACTCTTCTTCTCTTTTTTGACTGAAATTCTTCAAAGAACTGCTGGATGTCCTCTCTCTTTACAACCTGTTGATGAAAGGCAAAGATTAGGAAAGGGAACTGTATCACAATAGCAATAACCGGTCATAACATTCACGAACGACCCAAACAATACTGCTGGTAATTATTTTAATGGGTAATTAATTAGGCTATCTCCATTTTACAGCGTTCACCCAGGCTCGGGGAGAGCAACCTGTTCGGAGCCCCACCCCCGCACTTGGTTTCACCATGCACAGTACGCACAGTACGATAGAGGCGGCACCTCTGCGCCATGGTCATTTGAAGAGACGAGAAACAATGCCTGCAGAACACTCTCGGCACATAGTAAGTTCTCAATAAATAGTAACTCGAAGAGATCCCCGGCCGGTGTGGCTCAGCAGGCTGGGCGTTGTCCTGCGACCAGAAAGGTGTCCCGGTCAGGGCACGCGGCTGGGTTGCAGGCCAGGTCCCCGGTTGGGGGGTGTGAGAGGCAACTGATCGATGTTTCTCTGCCTCTCCTTCTCCCTCCCTTCCCCTCTCTAAAAATAAATAAATAAAATCTTTAAAAAAAAAAAAGTGTCAGAGCCGGCACAAAAACTTGAGAACTCAAAGGTCTCCTAGACAATGGCTGTCTCATCCCACAGCTGTGTTCTGGGAATGTGCCTCGGCTCCACGTGAGCACTCACAACAAACAAACAATAGAAGTGTTTTGTTTTGATAGTTGTGCTTTCTTCTTTCCTGAATAAAAGGAACCTAAAAACTTTTCTCTCTCCAAAAGTCCAAAATTAAAGATGCTTGTATATAAACAACAACAATAATAATAGGCAAAAACTATAGAAGCACTACTCTTAGTAAATGGATATCCATTTTATGCAATAAAAATGAGAAATTTATCTTCCACTGTATTGGAAAAAGGAGTGGAGCATGATACAAAGGTGTTCACGATATAATCAAAACAAAATATTAAAAAAAGAAAGACAACGGGAAAACATGCATGAAAATTAAACGAGGACAGCCCAGGAGTCCCCGCTCACCCCGAGAGCCAGTCTTGCCAGTGATCCGATCTAAAGCTCTCCAACGGCCATCACGAGACAGGTTTAATCACTTTTTAACTATGCAGGTCATACGTGCTTACCGTTATGAAGAAGTTAAGGCGGGGCAGGAAAGGGAGAGGAAGTAGTAAATCTCGTGAGCAAGAGGGAGAGAGGCAGGAGGACAATTACGTGGGAACAAAGTGAAAGCTCCGGCTCCCACTCCCCAGGGGTCGGCGCCGCTGACCTACGCAAACAGCACGCCCACTTGGAGGCCTTTCTGGGGTTAGGACAGGACACTCACTAACCCTCTCATGGGAGAGCCTAACATTCTGCCAGCACTCCACCGCAGAGCAGCGGGCGATACGCCAGTCTCACAAGCTCTAAGCGTAACACTGCTGGTCAGCCACTGAGGAATTAGAACCCTGACAGACTCCAGATCCGGATGGCTAACATTCTGAAAGAACCAAGGCCAAAGCTCTGAAGTACTTGGCTAAATGGCTTGGAAGTTTACACTTATAAAATGCTAGTAAACAGGATCCCTGGGAGTTCCAACAGGAAGGACTTATCCTTACCCTGGATCACAAACATTCTACACTGAAGGGCAATAAAAGGAAAACAGTTCTCCTGCAAGGATATTGCGGGAGACCTAAAAGCACACAAATTAAGTGTCCAATTTTTACCTGGCCGGTGTGGCTCAGTGGACTGAGTGCCAGCCTGTGAACCAAAGGGTCACTGGTTTGATTCCCAGTCAGGCAATGCCTGGGTTGTGGGCCAGGTCCCCAGTTGGGGGAGTGCAAGATGCAACCACACATCAATGTTTCTCTCCATCTCTTTTTCCTTTCCTTACCCTCTCTCTACTAACAAATAAAATCTTTTTTTTAATTTTTTTTTTAAAAGAACATGCAATTTTTAGTTTCTAGACATCCTCAAATGGTCACAGCTAACATGCAAAGTAGAAACATTAAAGAAAAATTCTTGGGTTAAACAATAAATGACTGATTTGTCTCAGAAAATCTGTGGGTTCTAAGTGGTTTTTATAATAGCCACAAACATTAAATAGAGGCAGTCTAGAAGTCCTCTAGCATTATCTTCTGTGGACAAATGAAACCAACAAGATAACCCTTACATCAACTTAAGGATTCTGTTTGGTAAAGATCCAGTTAGTAATGTCATGGAACAAATAACAAAAATAGTATTTCCTGTCCTGTCAAATCATCAGTCAGACTAAAAATTCTCTCTTACCTTCGTAAGAGACTCATAGAGTGACTCTAGTGATAACAAAGATCTCTATGTTAAGGACGCATGTGAAAACTGTGAATAAAACTGTTACAAATGTGAATGGGAAAAGACATGTCTTTTTCATGTGATTTGAAGTGTGCACGTGTAAAGTAGAATGAACAAAGAGTACTGCCACCACAAACTGCACAAGCGCCCACGGCTGGACACACCCGAACCACTGGCCGCCAGTGTCCACGGACGGTGCAGACCTTAAACCCGTCGGACATGCTTGGCCTTAGTTCCCGCGAGAGTAGCGTGAGCCTACACTAACCAGAGGAGAGCCTCTGCAACAGAATAACTCTGTAAAACTGTTACGACACAGACACCATTTTTAATGCTACATGCAAAGTTGGTTCTCCAATTCTTCCCAATTTCACTTACTGTAAGATCAGCATGAATGGTTGTTACTGAAACTCAGTATGTGAAAAAGGAATAAATGAAACTAAACAAGCAAAAAAAAAAGAACGACTCTAGTTTAAGAACTGTTGGGAAGCAGGAAGGTGCTTTCAGTGGCGGTGAAGAACACACTCTGAAAAGTGAGAAAACTGTTTAAGAGAAGGCTCTTCTAACTCCCGAGTTTACTACTCGTTTTGCAGGAAGGCAGCACTGCGACCCTGTCCAGGAATGCAGGCAGCTGCAAGTCCTTCCCATGTTTGTGAAAAAGAGCAGAAGGACCTCACGTGGCCCGGCGGAGACTTCCCCCAGGAGACCCTCGTCTGACCGGGCTTGCTCGCCTGGCGGGAACAGAGGAGACACGCACTGTCCCTGAGGATAAACCTTCGGCCGTGAAAAGAAAAGGTAACTTGTGTTATAGCAGCCTTAGGAAGACAGAAAAGCAGTTAAGGGAAAACTCATCACAGACACACGCACAGCAAAGGGCCAGGACGCACTTGTACATTCCCTGGATCACTGTTTAAAGCATTTCACCCGGCAGAGTCAGCGACCCCCTCACGCGTGCGCAGATTTTCTTGCTGGAGAGAGAAATGTTTCGGCCTCTGATCATAACGCTCTTTTACTTTATAGAACCTGGAACCCCCAAAATGGGGCCTGGCTTTAAATTGGTCAGTTTTCTTTCCTCTTCCAAGGGTCCTTCCTCGAACGAAGGTCAGGTCAGCAGAATCCACGTGGCCGACCCAGCGGCCTCCTCCTAAGCTGCAGCTCAGATCGTGGGAGACCGCTCCGCCCCGCATCCCTCCTGGCCCGGGCTGGGAAGGACGGGGACTGCGGCAGGTCTGCGGGAGTTCACCGCCTCTCACTGATGTCCGCTAGCTCTGCCTGCATTAAACTCTCAAGCATCCGGTTTAAGGGGCACTTTTCTTCTGTGTTTTTTAAAGCTTTTATTTATATTTAGAGAGAGAGAAAAAGGAAGGGAGATATATCAACTGGCTGCCTCTCTCGAGCCCCCTCACTGGGAACCTGGCCCACAACCCAGGCGTGTGCCCTGGCGGGGAATCGAACCGGCAGCCCTTTGGTTCGCGGGCCGGCGTTCAGTCCACTGAGCCACACCAGCCAGCGCTAAGATGCACATTTTTTTTCAACAAAGAAAATAAAGTTTATTCAAAATAGGCAAGGCTACAATTAAAATTCTTTTAACTCAACTTACTGTTCCTTCATCGGCAAATCTCTTGAGATAGTCTTTCAGTTCAGTCTTCAAGTCGTTATATTCTAAATCGAGACAATGAAATAGATAAGCCATTTGCTTTTAGGAACAAAATATTTCTTTACCACCGACACTTAAGTATACAGTTTAAATTGTAGTTAATTTAAATTTCTTAGTTAATAGTTCCAATTTTTCTTTAAGTGAAACCTGCAAAGGAACCTTTTTCCCAGTTTCTCCCAAATTCCTTCATTTTGGTATCAAAAATGATACTTTCACTTTTCTTATTGAAAAATTCAAAAACCAGAGAAAACCTCACTTCAAAAGAGATTAGCTAAGGATTTCCTATCCCTCTGGAATCCCAATATTTGAAGTCACCTCAGATCTGGCAAACAATAAGCTTCAAAACTTGTTCAGTCCCGAGACAACCTGTATTATGTCTGCAGCGCCTCCAGGGCCACGAAAACCATTTATATGGAACCCCCATCCTCGCAAAGCTTTTAGTCTCATAAAAGCCACAGGAAACTCACCAAATGGTCACAAATGAAAGACAGAAAAGATCGATGCCACAGAAGGGGCACAAAGGCGGCGGCAGCCCCGCACATGCCAGCAGGGAGAGGAGCCCCTGAGATGAGAGGCGGGCGCAGGGGTGCAAAACCTCGCAGTGCGAGTGCGGGGCACCTTCCCCCAGGGGCCTGCCGCGCGCCACTGCGGCCACCCCCAGAACCGTCGGAAAGGTGGCACGTAACACTCAAATGAAAACTAGTTTTCATCGGATGAAAAAAGAAATTCCTTCTCTAATACTCTTGACTCACACGTCTACCCTTAATCAAAAAGCAGCACATGCTGTGGTTTCTCCGGCACGTCATTATTCCAGCAGGCAACTGACTCGATGGTAACAGCAACCGAACACCCAGCGACACGTCCCTTACGCGAGGACAGCTGAAATCTGCTATAAAACTCCAAATGTAAACTTTCTTTGTATTAAGTTAATAGGTATTATAGATGTCCTCCTTATACATATACTTTTCACTAGTCAAGGACACTTTGGAACTTCATGAATTTTCACACTCAAACAGAATTTACCACAAATGAGCTCCACTTGTTGGACTCGGTTCATGCTGTTGAGGGTGTCCATTAAAGGGTCTGTCCTGTCGGCCGCCTGGTCAACCTTGCCCTTGTTTTCATAAGCCAGAACTGTGTCACATTCATCTGTCAGGAACAGGACATCGAGATCGCCATACATTTTCTTTAAAAAAATAAAACCACGGTTTCCCCATTAGAGAGCATGTTATTCTCAGAAAGTCAACCTCATGACAATCACTAAAAATTTAGACTTTTTTAGATTAACTGCAGAAAAACCTCAGCCTTTTACCAGAATTGCTTGAGTGATTTACTCTTTTTGCCCAAATCTTTTAGAAATCTAACTTCCTAGCAGATACTGTATAGTCTAAGAGATCTTTACTTAAAAACTAATGACTTACTATAACTCTCAAACAATTTGTTTTCAAGCAATTCTACAATATAAAAAAAGCTAAAAATTGCTCTTTTTCCACTGAAATGAAGATAAATAAAAATAATGCATAGTTCTTCATTTCTTCCACAAGCATTTACACTGCAAATACTATTTCATAAATTTGCTTAATACAAAATTGTTATTCTTTATACTTCTAACATCAATTTCACAAACACACTTTTCAGGAGCTCTTATTTTAGACACTCGTCCTCGAAACACGCCAACACCGCGCTGGATCAGGGCCCACTCACCATGCAGGCTGCGCAGGCGCACAGCTTCCTGCGCCAGTTCAGGGGCCAGTAGGTGGCAGAGTCCTTCCTCACGCAGTGCTTGGCTGCGAGCGCCTGCAGTCTGCAGCCAGGCTGTGGCTCGGGGGTGAGACACTGGTTCTTCAACACTGTCTGAAATAAAATTCAGTTCTGAGGTATGTTTTTAAACCTATCCTAGTTTATATTTGGAAGGAGACTTCTTTAGGCAAAGTATATCATTGAAATCCAAAGCTATACAGCTTCCAGAACTAATTTTGGTTAAGTTTAATTTTTTTTGTGGCTCCTACTTCATTACCTGGAGGTCAGGTTCAGCACTAGAGCTGGTACATGGTTCATTTGTCTGCTCTGCTTTAACTTCCTTGGCAGCGTCCTTTGCACGTCCTGGAGCATCCTCTTCAAGGACGCTGTCTTGATGACCTCCGTTTTCAGGCTTGATCGCGTCCTGATCACCTACTCCATCGACATTCAGAGCCAGCCCATCATCCTCAGCAGACAGTTTGGTTACTGCCGGGTCAATAAAAAAACACCACACACACATATCCACAGACCTATTAGTCAACGAAACCACTTCACCTGATTAAAAGACATCTCAGCCCTGGCTGGTGTGGCTCAGGGGACTGAGCGCCAGCTGTAAACCGAAGGGTCGCTGGTTTGATTCCCAGTCAGGGCACATGCCTGGGTTGCGGGCCAGTCCCCAGTTGGGGGGCGTGTGTGAGGCAACTGATTGATATCTCTCTCACACATCAATGTTTCTCTCCCTCTCTCCCTCCCTTCCCTAAAATAAATAAAATCTTTAAACACAATTCTGGAGTGAACATATTAATCTGACAAGAACAAGTCTGGGGCACACCGACCCCACGGAGACACCCACCTGCCAGCTGAGCGGCATAGGCCCACAGGAAAGAGCAGCGCTGCATGCAGGCCTGGCACACCATCTCCTGGAAGTCCCCGCTCTCCGGGGGGAGGGCGCCAAGATGCTACGGATACAGGAAACTGAGTTATTTTCCTTGTGACCTCCCTCCAAGCTGTCCAAAATGCTCACTGTTTTACAAACAAGTATTGCAAAAGGACACTGATCATATCTTTATTGTATATTTTTGGAAGAGTAACTATAATGTATCACATACTGTTGGTGGTAACAATTCAAAAAGAGAAGAGCTTTTCTGCTTTTGTGAAGACAATGGCCTTAAAAGGCAAGCACTCTCCTTACCCTTCCGTGGAACCAGTCTTCACAGACCACGCACTGGATCATTTCGTCTGGAACCTGACGTGAAAAGCAGTTTGAATGTTAGCGATCCCACTGAATTCCGGGCCACGGAAGTCAATCTGGCACACAAAATTCGATACTAACTACTTCTCCACTCAATCTGTGAGACCGCTACCCGGGGGGCACCCGAGGAGACAGGAAAGGCAGCAGACCAAGGGATGGAGAGAGGCCATTCTAGATGAACTGGGGCTATGGAAGGTTCCAGTGTGGTAGGCAGTTTGCAAACAGATGTCGAAGCTCTTTCACGAGTTGCTTAATACCTGATTCTCACAAAACTTTGTAAGTAAGTAACGCATCCTCACTTTATGGAAACCCAGGCCCGGGGAGACAATATGAATTAACCAATATGGACTATGACAACTGGGACTTTTTACCACATCATGCTGCCAAATACTGAAAAATAAATGTTACAATCTCTTGATAATATAGACAGCAACAACTTCCCTAACTTAATTAAATAAATAAATTCTGGCCTAAAAATTATATACCATGGGGCAAATATTTTTAGAATGATTTTCCTTTTATCCCCAGGCTTTCATAGCTATTGATTAACATTCCAATGTTATTCGGTCTGTTCTCTATTACTGGTATCTTACAGGAAAAAAACTCCACATATATATATATATGTGTGTATATATACGTATATATAAAAAAAACAGCTTTATTCTTTCTTCTGCCTTGATCAATTTATTTATCTGGTTTTTAAATTCTCAACTGAGGATATGTTTATTGATGAGAGACAGACAGACGCTGACGTGAGAGAGAAACATCAACAGGCTGCCTCCTGCACGCGCCCCACCTGGAGAGTGAACCTGAAGCCTAAATTTGTGCCCTGACTGGGAATCAAACCTGCAGCCTTTTGGTGTATGAGACAATGCTCCAACCGACTGAGCCAGGTGGCCAGGGCTGCCTGAATTTTTACTGTTTGCACTATCACAGATGCCCCATTCCACCCTCCCTTCCCCTCTCCTCCTCCCAGCCCTGCCCTCTCCTCCTCCCAACCCAACACCAGGCTCCTGTCCATGTCCATGGGTCATGCATATGTTCTTCGGCCAATCCCTTCACCTTCTTTCATCCAGGCCCCTCCTCCCGCCTCCTGTCTGACAGATGTCAGTCTGTTCCACGTGTCCAGGCCTCTGTTCTTGTTTTGTTCATCAGTTATTTAGCTCGTTAGATTCCACATATAAGTGAGATCATGTGGTATTTGTCTTTCACTGACCTGATCAATTTATTGACTCAAAAAAAGTATTATAAAACTTTATGCCATACCCTAAAATATTCAATTTTAAGGTTTTATCTTTGCTAACTTACAGATCTTTAAGTTTTTCCTCTAAATAATTTAAATTAAAATTCTAAGACAAAAGGAAGATGGCAAAAAACTAATTTATCTAAACAAAAAGACTCTTTTCAAATCAGTAAATACATAAACAAAATCCAACCCAATGACACAATGGGCCAGATGTAAAAGAACAGTTCAGATAGAAGGTTACTACAAACTTCCAATAAACTCATGAAAAGATGCATGATCTCACTCATGATCAAGGAAAGAAAATTTTTTAAAGATGATGTTCATCTATGAGAATGGCAAAATTCTAAAAAACTGGTAATATGTAAGGATGACAAGACTTTTGGTGAAAAAACTAGCACACTCTATTGGTGTTTAAACCCTTTTCACGGACATGATCACAATTATATATATATATATATATATTTTCAAGATTTTATGTATTTATTTTTAGAGAAAGGGAGGGAGAAAGAGAGGGAAACACCAATGTGTAGTTGCCTCTCACACACCCCCAACTAGGGACCTAGGCTGCAACCTAGGCATGTGCCCTGACTGGGAATCGAACCAGTGGCCCTTTGGTTCTCAGGCTGACACTTGATCCACTGGCCACACCAGCCAGGGCTGATCACAATTTTAAACACAGATATCCTTTGACCCATCAATTCTACCTCTAGGTATCCATTCTACATAAATCCTGCTGGAGTTCACCCATTTATATTATTGTATAAGTAAGTGTATTCACCACAGTAGCCTTCTTTATAATACTGAAAAAATAGAAAATGCTGTTCTGCTATAGGATACTTAGATAAGTGCCCTGGCTGGCATAGCTCAGTGGATTGAGCACGGGCTGCGAACCAAAGCATCGCAGGTTTGATTCCCAGTCAGGGCACAGGCCTGGGTTGCAGGCCGCATTGATGTTTCTCTCTCTCCCTCCCTCCCTTCCCTCTCGAAATATAAATAAATAAAATCTTAAAAAAAAAAAAAAGAAACGATTTCCTTAAAAAAAAAAAAAAAAAAAAAAAAGAATACTTAGGTAACTAACTTATGGCTTGTTAAAGATACACTGATAAGTGAGAAAAGTTGCAGAAGTGAATGTATAAAATTTCACTTTTGTTAAGAGAAAAGAAACAATAAACTGAAACACACATTCACTCACTTATATGTGCACAGAAAGAGGTCTAAAATATATGCTCCCAGTGGTTGTATCTGGGAGAAAGAAGGTATAGGCATGAGGAAGAACATTTTAAATTTTGTGTGTGTATATATATATTTATTATGGAGAGAGACAGGCAGGGAGGGAGAGAAATATCGATTTGTTACTCCACTTATTTACACATTCACTGCTTGCTTTTTGCACGTGCCCTGAATGATGATCGAACCCGCAACCCTGGCGTATTGGAACGCTGCTCTAACCAACTGAGCTACCCAGCCAGGGGAAATTCTGTGTATATTGCAAACTGAAAAATTTTAAAGGATCATTTAAATACACTCTTCCCTTCCAGGGAGGCAAGAAGTTGAAGGTCCTTTTTTGGGAAGTGTTCCGGGGAGCAGAGCAAGCAGGCAGGCAGAGGAAGGAGTCAGGTCCCAGCTTTGGGAAAGTCCTGCTCAGCACTGCATTCCCGTGATACAAGAGTGAGAACAGCTGAGGTCTGTACCAGTCATAAATCCAGCCCGGACTCATCAAAAGGGACAAATCCAGAATCCTTCACCATCGCCCAATTCCCCCTGAACAGCTACAGAGGCCCAGACACGCCAGGAGGCTGAGGAGTGAAGGTGGAGACGATACAGCCCCAACGTTAACCCCCGTTCTCCTACCTCGTCTTCAGGGTCAGGATAGGGTCTCTTGCAAGTGCAATACAATCCAAAGAAGTTGTCATTGTACTTATTGCCAGAATTTATCTTTGCTTTGTCCTGAAAAATATTAATTTCGATAAATAGGTTCTAATATAACTGTAATTTCATACATCATGACATTCTTGCATTCAACAAATTTCTGCATTAAATATACAAAGTAAAACCATTCACTTCTATTAAAGGGACACTTTTTCCAGGACACAGGAAACAAAGAATATTCATTTTTGTACCTTCTTTGTAGTAACTGGGGGAAAAGTAATATACTTTTTAATAAAATCATTTAATAAAATCGTAATAAAAGTTAATCATAAATATTAATTATCAATCTATGTAAACTGACATTGGCCTAGAATTTCTAAGTACTTCTTAACAGCTGGCTATAATAGCTAAAGTCCCCAGGTCACTAGGAGGTAAAAATAAAAACAGACAAGAAAATTGTCTAAAAGTAACCTTTAAAGGAGAGGAAAGCATTATAGTTTTAACAATTATGACTGAATAATATAAAATCCCTTTCTTTCATTTGTCATTTCACTAAGTTGTTGTATGAGCATAGTTTTTATTAGCCAAAGAGCAGTGAATACCTCCCGTGCGCATCTAGCCCACGCTCATTATCACCAAGGTCTGTCCTTGTTTCTAGAGTCATAGCTTTTGCTGTGACAGCATTAGCGCATGAGCACAAGCAACATAGTTAAACCTGAATCACTGCACAGAACGTTCCCCCAAACATTTCATCTTAATTACAACCTATACTGTAGGCTCTGAACAGCTTACCTCGTTCTCCAATAGAATAAAAAATGGAGCCTAATATTGATTTGCCCGTTTGCAAAGAATAAGCACAAGAACTTCCTTTTTGGAAAATGTTTGGTTTTTATCCCCTCTGTCAAATGTCAATTTCAGCTATTTTCAGTGCATTTACAGTTATAGTGCTCTTACTTACAGGAAATAATTTGCATTCCAAATTTTTAAACTTGCTGTTTCCACAATCACAACGAAAATTTCTGAAACAAAGGAAGAAGAGCCCATTTTAATCTTCCTTTTAAAGCTAATGACTTTTTAAAGTTCATATCATAGCCTCATCCCTTTCCAATCGATTCTAGGATCTAAAAAGTGGCTTTGGTTGCTACTCATGTGTCCCAATTCAGAATTTCTCCAACACGGAATTTCTTCAGATTTAACAATTCTAGAAGCTAACATGCAGAGATAATGATCGATACAACATCCAGAGACACAAGTAAATTAACGGCAGAGAATGATGAGTAGTTTGAGTTAGTACCAAAATTATATTTTAAAAGGCCCTCTAGAAAAGCTATTTCTCGAATAGTATTATATAAAACAACTATAATAAATTTCACCAGTGCACAGCCAGTTTGACCGGAAAAGCAAGATTAAGAAAAGAACATAGCTGGGAAGGAATCTACACATTTCAAAGGCATTCAGCACCAACCTGACTGTCTTTACCTTTTAGTGTACAGCTCGAAGAGTTTGTGACTTCCGTGACATTCGTAACTGCAAGCGAGGCAAATGCCTGCTGGTTCTTCTCCCTCGGGGGTACAGGTGCTACAAGCATACAGCGCTTGTCTCTTCACAAAGCCCTGGAAGACAGCCCCGAGATTGGAAAAGAGAATTAATGAGATACGGCACAGCTCCCTAATGCCCTACTGAGACCTGAGAAATAACTGAAATCAGATCATCTGTGCTCAGGGTCTTCCTGCAAAACCACAAACACTAATAAAAAAGCATATACAAGAGTACTCAAACACTGTTGGATGTTTTTTTTATCACCAATGTGTTTTCTTTCTCTCTCTTTTTTATTTATTGACTTTACAGAGAGAGGAAGGCGGGGAGGGAGGGAGGAAAGAGAAACATTGATCTGTGGTTCCACTCACTGGTTGATTCTGGTGTGCGCCCTGACTGGGGTCCCAACGCAACAGTGTATGGGGACAGCGCTCTAACCAACTGAGCTGCCCGGCCAGGACCTTCCTAGTGCTTGTTTTCACACAATTTTTCTTAAAACGATGGGAAGTTCTGCCCTGCCTGTGTGGCTCAGTAGATTGAACACGGGCCTGTGAACCAAAAACTCACTGGTTTGATTCTGAGTCAGAGCGCATGCCTGGGTTGCAGGTCAGGTCCCTCTGATGCTTCTCCTCCTCTCTTTCTCCCTCTCTCTAAAAATAAATAACTTTTACAAGTAAATAAATAAATAAATAAATAAATACAATAATAGAAAGTTTAATATCTTCAATTAGCTATGAATAAGCTGGTCTGCTTCATCATTTTAACACGTGGAAATGGAGGAGAATGCGTGTAGGCTTATGTAGTATCACCCTTCAACTGTGCAAAATGCTTGGGATTCCACCAAAGAGAAAACCAACACGTTAAAAAAAACTCCCCCTTTTTTAAAAAGGAGATGCATGGTGAAACACTTAGAGGTGCAGTGTGGTGACATCTGCAGCTTATTTTCAAATGGTTCATCACAAAACAAAAAAGAAAGTTTGTTATAAAGAAAAAGAGAAAGGTAAATGTAAAATGTTAAAAGATGAATATATGTTAGAGAAACCCAAGTATTCCTAGTATTCTTTCAACTTATTTGTAGATTAAAGATGTTTTAAAATAAACAGCTGAAGAGAACAACAGGCAAAACCCTCACAGATCTTGCTGACCCCCTCCTGCAGGAAGGAGGGCACACAGGGAGCCTTCCACTTCCCGCTCTGGGGGGGCAGGCTCCCACCTCCGCGGGTTTGTTTTCAAGCCCTACACATGATGTGTACAATCTCCCACATATTTTACTACAATAGAAAGTTTAAGTTCCTTTTTATAAAGCTCACTACATTCCAAAAATAGCTTATGTACAGACTTTTTTTTTTTAAAGACAAGCAGAGGAAAAGGTGTGTTAGTGTCAGGTGACCAAAGGCTCTCAACACCAGCCAACACCCGGGGCAGTCTCTGGATGCCTGGCGTATTTCACAGTCTAACCTCTTTGCAGTGTCAACTCAACTGGTCAGTGACAACAAGGGGTATTGTGACCTCGGCCCACACCGCGGAAAGACCCCACGACTGTCCTCACTCCCCAGGGTTCCCTCCCACTGCCGTGGAAGACCACTTCTTCATCCTCCCAACGCTCACCCTTCGTTAGTTTCCTTCTACCCACCTCAATCCGTTTTTGCACCTAGAAACACACAGGCTGAGTCACACCACGCCACATCACACCCCCTCAAATCCCTGTTCGCGTCTTCCCAACGCCGAATTTCCTCTTCAAGCAGATCTTTCTCTCCCTCCCACCCCCTTGTCAGTGCCATCTGCGCTTCTGATTCCTGTCCCCAAGGGGGTAGACTGCAGAACGACACAATACTTGTTTCGTCTCCCCCAAAGACGACTAGCTAAACTAAATTGCAAAGGAACCGACTGTCAAGGAGCCCAGCCCATCCGGGAGATTTTCAAAGCCAGGGCTCTCTCCTTTAATCCTGCTTTGACTCCCCCATTCGGTTCACAATAAATACTCAAGAGAGGGAAAAGTAGGGACGAAGCTCTGAGAGTCACGGGAATGGCTGCGTGAAAACCAGCCGGGCACCGAAGAGACACAGAGAGGAAGACAAGAGCAGCTGCCCCGGGGCCAAAGCCTGGAGAATCCTGAGCGGCCGGAGGAGGGCCGAAGGCGGAGGGGGTCCATCTTGGACTCGGGCTGAAGGTAAAAGGGCAGCTGGGCCTGGGATGGGGAAGCCTACGACGAACGGCGGCTCCAGTCCACCGCGGGGGAGACAGCCGCGGCTGGCGGGAACCGGACAAGTCCTGCGGGGAAGAGAAGGTTCCGCGGGAGCCCGAGGGAGGCAAGGCCCCCGCCGCGCGCCCACCTGCGAATAGGAGCACTTCTCGGAGTCGCTGCCGCCCAGCACGGCGCACGCCTCGTTCTCCAACTCCTCGTCCTCCTCAAGGACGTCGACCAGCGATACCACGGGCTCCAGTTCCGACTGCCGCCCACCGGGACCGTCAGCTCCCGCCATCCTCAACTGTCACAGGACCACAGCTTTGCACCGGCGGAGGCGGGAAAAAGCGACCACGAGAGGCGTGGCCGGAGGAGGCGGGTCCTGAGCCCCAGGAACCAATCCTAAAGAAAGGAAGCCAAGGAAGGGGAGGAGCGACTTCCAACAAACGGAAGTCGCTCCTCTCCTTGCTCCCGCCTGATTCCGCGGCGAGCTGGTTTCCGCTTCCGGGTGGTACTCTCCTGGCGCGTTCTGGAAGCACAGTGGTTGCCATGGAGGTACTGGGCGAGTACGTAGGCTTGGACGGGCAGCGGCGGCAGCTACGGGTGCCTTGTGAGGCGCCGGGCGACGACGCCGACCCTTTCCGGGGCCTATTGTCCGGCGTGGCCCAGATGAGAGAGCTGGTGGCCGAGCTCTTGGGCCCCCTGGAACAGCGGGAAGCGCGGAGCAGGGTGGCGGTGGCTCCAGACGAGGCCTTGGACGGTGAGTTCTGAGAGGGTGGAGGGCGGGGAAGGGGAGCTCGGGAAAATCTGTTTGGGGATCCCGTGTAAAGTATCGTACTTGAAGAAAGTGAGCCCCGAGAGGGTAAAAATGCCACCTAAAAATTGTTGACACCTTCCGCCGCATCTGGGCGGAATCTGGGCTGATTTATCTGGGCTGCTTCTACCTAAACGTTTTCACGACTCTATTTCTCTTCATTTATAAAACACACACACACACGCACGCACGCGGGCGCGCGCGCTGAACTGCCTACTTTGTGCCAGGCACTGGGCTGAGTTTTGGAGAAAGAATGCGACTGAGTTACTCTCCCTGTGGACCCGAGTGGTGCGGGGTTAGGTAATAAACAGTGGAAGTACGACCCCAGGACCATCTATATCTTATATCTGCAAATCGGGAGAACCCGGGAAGGTTTCAGAGGGGGCATGACTTGAGCTGGGCGTTGAAGGAAGAAAGGGAGTTTTACAAGGTGTGAAATCACAAACGCGTGGAAGATAGCAATCTGTCAAAGAATAGGAACAGGTTTTGAAGGTTGAGATAGATTTCAGTTTAATTAACAAGTTTTAAGGCTCCCAGGCACTGCTCTCCCATATCCCAGTTTTGTAGGTGCAGTCTGGAAGTAGAAACGTGAAATTTAACTGCTTTAATATTTTTTAAAAATCTTGTCTTGAATGCAGAAATAAGTAGGTACATTTTGACTACCCTGAAGAACCCAAGAACTAAATATTAGGGTCAGGGCTTAACTCCTCTGTAGAATAGTGAAAACTTTGTGCTTTCCTTTTCCATCTTGATTACTTCTTAATAGTTCCAAATAATGTGAAGGAGACGGTTTGGAACATTACACTGAGTTCAGATAATAGATTGTTTCCGAGTCACATATATCTAGAATGAAGTCCTGTCTGGTGGCTCCAGGAGTACCTCTCTGTTGAAAATGTCGTTGACATAAGGACAAGAGCATAGCTAGAGTCGTTTTTCAAAATTTGTCATTACTATTGGAAAAAAATTGGAAAAATAACTGCCACCCATTCTGTTAATGGTTCTATATTCTCCTATTGGAAAAATAACTGCCCCCTGCTCTATTTCTGTTGAAAATGTTGTTGGCATAAGGACAAGAGTGTAGCTGGAGTCATTTTTTAAAATCTGTTATTACTATTGGAAAAATAACTGCTACTGTTCTACTAATGGTGAGTCAGTAATATGTGAACATGTTTTTCTATGATTTGCTTAATGAAACCCCCATAAAGCTTAGGTTTGAATTGCCTCCGTTAAATAAAGTGATAGAGATGAAATGGGGAATTTTATATTACATGAATTATATCTCATCAAGTAACATACAAAATAAAAAACTGTAAGTATTAAGGAAGAGTGATAGAACTTAACACTAAAAGTACAAATAATCCAATTACCAAATATACAAAGGATTTGAGTAGACAGTCCTTCCAATATGTGAGGCCAGTAAGCACATGGAAAGATGTTCAGCATCATTGGCCATCAGGGTAATGCAAATCAAAACCACAGTGAGATGCCACGATGTACCCACTAGAATGGCTATAATCAAAAGAGAACAATAGCAAGTGTTGTCTAGGATATGAAGAAATTGGAGCCCTCATACGTTGCTGGTGAAAATGTAAAATGGCCTACTTCTTTGGAAGAGAGCTTGGCAGTTCCTCAAAAAGGTAAATACAAAGTTACCGTCTGACCCAGCAGTTCCACTCCTAGTTCAACCAAGAGAACAGGAAACGTCCACACAAAAAGGTATACAGCAATGTCCATAACAGCAATGTCCATAATAGCTGAACAGTGGAAACGGCACAAATGCTCATCGACTGATGAGTGGATAAACAAACTGTGGTGTATCCATGTAGTGGAATATGGTTCAGCAATAAAAGGGAATGAAGTGCAGGTGCATGCTACAACATGAATGAACCTTGCAAACGTGCTGAGTGAAAGAAGCCAGATTCAGAAGGCCACCTATTGAGTGATTCCATCTCTGTGACATGTCCAGGATGGGGAAATCTGTAGAGACAGCAAGTAGACAAGGGGTTGTCAAGGACTGAAGGGAATAGGCAGTGACTGCTTGTGGTATGGGAGTTCTTTCTGGAGTGACGCGAGTGTTCTAGCATTAAATAGTGGTGGCAACTGCACAACCTTGTGAACACACTAAAAATCAGTGAGCTGTGTACTTTAAAAGAGTGAATTTTATGATTACGTGAAGCTTTTAACAAAGTGATAGAAAGAAAAGGTTTTAAACACCAAAATGACTGAAATCTCTTTATTGATACCACATTTCAAATCTGGCATATGCCTGGTTTTATTAATCCTAAAGTAAAATGGTCTCGTTTTCAACCATTTTAATTATATTTCTTTCAACCACTGAACATATTATCATACAACAAATGTTTATTTTAAAAGGTGATGATGAAGATGATGCAGAAGATGAAAATAACATTGATAACAGAACTAACTCAGAAGGACCATCTGCAAAACGGCCAAAACCACCATCTTAACAATAGCTTTTTATGAGTTTTAACAGACTGCTCCCACGCTCGCTTCGGCAGCACATACACTGAATTGGAACAGTATGAAGAGGATTAGCATGGCCCCTGTGCACACAAATGCACGGAGCATTCCAAAAAAAAAAGACTGCAACTCTATCTTAGTTATCACTGACATTTAAGGAAGACTTCTGTTTTAATTTGTTTTGTTTCCCTGGGACACTTTTGTTAAAGAAAAGCAAACTTTATTCTGTTTCCAGCCAAGAAAGATACAATAAATGTTTAGAAATCAATCTGTTTTCTTGAATAAATTTCAGACCATGGAAATAATAGAGAACACTTTCTAATGTATAAAATCCTCTAAGTTGGCAACTGACTTTGTGTTATTTTCTACTTTTAAAATAACCATTGAATTAATTTGTGTGATGTCTACATCTTTTAAGTTCAGTTTCTGTTATAAAAAGTAATGTGATTCGTGGTCAAAAATATTTCAAAGAACTGACATGAGCAAGGGATGACACTGGGTAGTGAGTATAAGAATGGCAGTCTGTATCATAGGATTGTATTCTTGAAACCTATATAAGTAACCAGTGTCACCTCAGTGAATTTAATTTTTTTAAAAATGGCAGTTTAAGTAGAAGGAAACCAGGAATAGAGAGAAGAACTGAAGGAAGACAAAGAGCTGGTGAAAGAAACCCAAGGATACCTCGAGTTCATGCTCACACCCAATATACAGACATCCAGAGATGACGCGACTGTGAACACACAGGTGAGCTGGCAGTCTGTGCACAGTTCCAAGTACACAAAGCAGAGTTTATTCTTGTATTACTATTTGTCCATTGTATTTTCCACATGTACCACATTAAACCTACTTCTGCCCCACCCTGTATGTTTAACTTCTGCCTTAAGAACGCCAAATGGGTTTTCTTTTATGCCGTGGTATGTCACACACACACACACACACAACCTTTAAGTCAGTCTGTGTGCACTGTAACTTAGATACTTCCTGTCAGCCTGTGGCCATATTGATTTTGCTTAACCAAGGGCTGCCGTAAAGCCTCGAGGTGTTGTCCGTTCTTGTTGGTGGGACTGAGGCATTTTTTATTTACTGTGCATGTTTCCTGATTCATTTAGATAACTAAAATGCAGAGAAATCAAGTAACTGTACCTAATGAGATACAAATAGTCATTGATTTTTAGAGTGGAAGTAATCTTATATACATGTTTATATGATTGAACTTATATGATTATTTCAGAGATAAATGGAGTCTTAGAATCTGTGTTTGCCCTGAGTTACAGAACTGTTGGCAGAACTGAGTCGTACACACAGCCTTAAAAAGATGACCATGGTACTATCCTAGTTACAGATTCTGAAATCTATAGCTTACAAAGTACATGCTATAAAGGAAACGGATTTACATAGCTTTCCATGTCTTTAAGGTATTGTTTTACTTGGGACATCAACCTTCCCCTAAGTACTCTTATGTAATCAAAACATTACCAACTAGAAAGTTGTATACAGATGCTCTTTGACTTATGATGGGGTTTATATCCCAGTAAACTCACTATAATTTGAAAATACAAGTTGGAAATGTACTTAACACCCTTACCAAACAGCTTAGCCTGGTCTGCCTTGAACACGCTCAGAGCACTCACATCAGCCTGTGGTGGGGCGAAACCGTCCCCCTCCCACTGCCCAGCACGAAGGAGGAGCGCGCCACACACTGCTGGCCTGGGGAAAGCTCAGAGTTGAAGATCAAGTGAGGTTTCCACTGAGCGCGTTTTGCTTTCACACAATCATAAAGTCAAAAAAAACCGTAAGTTCCACCATTGTAAATCAGAGACTGTAAGTGATCAGAAATTATCTTATTTGGTTAGTTATATCTAATATTGGTACCTCACCTTAATGACTTAAAATGACCTTTTGTCTTTCATAGATATAACCTGTAAAAATAGCATACTTGTGTAATTAAAATGGTTCGTATTTTTTAATTAATAGCTAAACTTCACTCTTGAATATTTTGTTTCCTTCTTTGTTTAGTAAATATGTTTATAAAGAAGAAATTTCAAGATATGCACACTTGGAATTCAGTGTTTTATGGCCTGGGTTATAGGCTTTATTGAGCTTTTCCTTTAGTACTGATTTTAATTCTAATACTTCATAAGTGAGCCATATATGTGGCAAAAAAAGTCAGTTGGAAGGACCAGTCTAGAAGACATGCCTTGCCTGGTTTTCCAGTCTGCCTTGTAAGGGTACAAATGTTAGCCGCAAGCAAGCAGAACATGGCCTAGTTGCCTTTCAAACCCTGGGCCAAGTGACTTCTTCTGCCTGTCTACTCTTCCCATCCTCTAGGTTTCGACATAAATATTTCCTCCAGTAGACATTTCCTGGCTCCCTGGACGACGTTAGGTCCTCGTGCCGCGCGGGTCTGTGCGCCTAGCACCCTGTATTTCCCCCGATGATACGGAATGTACTGTAAAAGCGTTATTGCTTCAGCTACTCAGAGGCCTGGACTTTTAAAGGAAATAAAGTTTATGGATTCTTCCAAATGAAAAAATCAGTTAGACATCCGTGGCCCTCAGTTTATGATGCTCCTTTTACCTAGTTCCTATTAAGCTTGTTAAAGATACACCTGTCAGTGGAATTGTTCCATCTGTATAAGTATAGACTATTCCTTGTTCTTTGTTTTTTGTTTTAATTTTTATTGATTTAAGAGAGAGAAAACATCAATTTGTTGTTCCACTTATTTATACATTCATTGGTTGATTCTTGCAGGTGTCCTAACCAGGGATTGAACCTGCAACCTTGGTGTATGGAGATGACACTCTAACCAACTGAGCACCCAGTCGGTGCTAAACTTTTATGAGAGTTTATTTGAGCCAAACTGATGACATGCCAGGAAACACGGTCTTAAATGCTCCAGAATGTCATTTCTGATATAACAGTGAGAGTCATACCTAAGACATCCTAAAAACCTAGGTTTTTTAACTCAGTTGTCAGCCACCATGTGGTAATAAAATGTTTACAAGAAATTCCTGTTTGCCCTGGCTGGAATGGCTCAGTGGAGTGAGTGCTGACCTGTGAGCCAAAGGGCCGCTGGTTCGATTCCCGGTCAGCATACGCCTGGGGTTCAGGCCGAGTTTCTGGGTTGGAGGCATGGGAGAGGCAACCAGTCAATGTATCTCTCACATACATCATTGTTTCTCTCCCTTTCCTTCTCCCACCCTTCCCATCTCTCTAAAAATAGTCTTTTAAAAAAAGAAAAATTCCTGTTTGAGTTGTGGTTGAGCACTGCAAAGCTATATTACCATGAATGCAGCTAGTGATAGTTTCAAATAAAACCAACATTAATTAAATTATACTACAATCATTCTTGTGATCATTTTTTTCCTGGATATCTAAGTATATAGTAGGCAGAGTATAAAATTCTTAATCAAAATTGAAGAATATGGGGATAGGCAAAAGTAGGTTTACAGTTGAGCCCTGACTGGTGTAGCTCAGGGAGTTGGGTATCACCTGGCAGACCAATAGGTCACCAGTTTGATTCCTGGTCAGGTCACTCCTGGGTTGCAGGCCAGGTTCCTGGTTGGGGGCATGCGGGTATACAAGAGGCAACCTATCTTCCCTCTCTCTTCCCCCTCCCTAAAAATAAAATCTTTTTTTTTAAGTAGGTTTACAGTTGCATATGCGAAATAATTTATTTTTGTATTATTTATTACTGTATTATTTATATAACTGGAAACCTACTTTTGCCCACCCCTGTATTTGTAAAATAGCACTCAGTTTTATTTTAACAAATGAGAAACAAATTGTTTTTGTGATGAAGCTGGGTCTTTTCTCACTACTTAGAATGTAATATTGGGCTGGCCAAAATGTCCATTACATTTTTTCATTTCCACCAATAACTTCATTGATTTGGACATTTTGAGTCCGTTGGCTCTCTCCCACTATTGGCTTCCAGTAGGGAGAGCCCAGGGGTGCTGCTATACATCTTCCAGTGCATAAGACAGCCCCACAGCAAAGAGTTGTTTGGCCAAAATGTCAGTAGTGCCAAGAAACTGCAAACCACTCTTGACATGTTCAATCAGTCAGAGCACCTTCTCCATACACTGCACAAATCTTTTTTGGCATTTCAGTTGCATTTGTACCTTTCTTGAAATAATAAAGCACAACACACCAAAAATGTTGCATATCTTCTTCCATCTTCAATATTAAAATGGCTGCACAAGAATTCACCAATTTTGGTAAGTTTTTTTAAGTGCATGCTGATATGACAGCTGTCACAATACAATATACCAAATTGTTTTGAATGAAGTTAAAGACAACTGAGGGCTACTAGAGCCATCCTGTGGAAAAAACAGTGACTTTTTGGCCAAGCCAATAAACATCAGGTAGATTGAAGAATTTTAGTGTAAAGAACAAAGCCATAAAAGTACTAAAAGAAAATGGAATAATAGTTTTTATAATTCCAGAGTGAGAAAGTTTTCCTAACCAGGGTTTTTGAAAATCTAAAAGCCACAATTAAAAATATTAGTAAATATGATTATATAATGTTTCTGAACATTCTGTAAGGTTAAAAAACAAAGGGAAAAGTATTTCATATTTTCAGCACAGATGACTAAGAATTAATTCCTTTTATGAATCTCACATGTACCAGTCAGAAAGTATAGAAATGGGCAAAGGAAAGGAACAGCAAGGTCACAAGAAGAAGGTCACAAGAAGTATACATGGCTTTTAAATGAAAAAAATGTGCCACTTCCAGGAAATGAAAATTAAAATACAATGCAGTACCATTTTTCACCTTTCGGACTGAAAGATCAAAAGTTTTGACGCAGTATTGAGCTGGAAGGGATGTGAAGGTCTGTAATATATTGATGTTGAGTGTAAATTGGTATAAGCTCTTTGAAAGTTAAGTTGATAATTCTGTTCAAATGTTAAATATATGCGCTCTTAGATTCAGCAGTTTCACTTATAGAAATCCTATAGATGATAGCAACATGTGCACAAGTCTGTTACAAAACTATTTACTGCAGCCTTATTCTTAGTAACAAAAGGCAGTAACACAACCTGAATATCCATCAGAGGACCCTGTTAAATAAGAATAGTGTGTTTGTTACATTAGAACATTTGTGCGGGCATTAAAATGACCAAAGTATAGCTCTATGTGTTGTTAAAGATCAATCTCTAGGGTATGGTGTTAAATGAAAACTAGCAAACTATAGAAGCAGTGTGTAGAATGCTACTGTTAAAGACTATTGGCTGGATATACTTATAATTTCTCTGAAAGGATAATCAGACTGCTTGTAGAGAGAATAGGGGTCATGAGTGAAAGGGAGATTTTTCATCATATAGTCTTTTAGTTCTCTTTTCATTTAAAAAAAAATCACGTTGCATGTTTTTATACACAAATACAGAAGAAGTTATTGTGGAATCCGCCGCTGCCACCACAGCTGCCGTGACCTGCCAGGACAGCGCTGCGGCCGAGCACCCCTAGGCATCACATCGAAAGCCGCTGACCCCTCCCCAGCCCTCGCCGAGCACGTCTCATTCTCCACACCGCCAGCGCGGGGTCCCTGCAGGCACACGGTGGGCGCCATGGCTGAGAACTTGAACTGCCACCACTGCAGTGACCCCCTGCAGGGGAAGAACTACGTGGAGAAGGACGGCCACCGCTGCTGCTTGACCTGCTTTGACAAGTTCTGTGCCAACACCTGTGTGGAATGCCACAAGCGCATCGGCGCGAACGCCAAGGAGGTGTGCTATAAGAACCACTACTGGCACAGCTCCTGCTTCTACTGTGCCAAGTGCCTGCACCCCTTGGTCAACGAGACCTTTGTGGCCAAAGACGACGAGATCCTGTGCAGCAAGTGCAGCATGATGGAGGAGTCTCCTACGTGCAAGGGCTGCTCTAAGCCCATCGTGGCCGGCGATCAGAACGTGGAGTACAAGGGGACTGTCTGGCACCAAGACTGCTTCACCTGCAGCAGCTGCAACCAAGTCATCGGGACCGGAAGCTTCTTCCCTAAAGGCGAGGACTTCTACTGCGTGACTTGCCACGAGACCAAATTTGCCAAGCAGTGCGTGAAGTGCAACAAGGCCATCACGTCGGGGGGAGTCATGTACCAGGATAAGCCCTGGCATTCCGAGTGCTTTGTGTGTGCCAACTGCTCTAAGAAGCTGGCCGGGCAGCGTTTCACCACTGTGGAGGACCAGTATTACTGTGTGGACTGCTACAAGAACTTTGTGGCCAAGAAATGCGCTGGGTGCAAGAACCCCATCACTGGGTTTGGCAAAGGCTCCAGCGTGGTGGCCTATGAAGGACAATCCTGGCACGACTACTGCTTCCACTGCAAGAATTGCTCCGAGAATCTGGCCAACAAGCGCTTTGTTTTCTACCAGGAGCAAGTGTATTGCCCCGACTGTGCCAGAAAAGTTGTAAAGTGACAGGATCTCCTGTCCTGTGGAATGGAATCGAGTCTCGTTCCTTGTGTCCTCACCCTCTGCCCTGCACCACCCATAGGAAAAGAGCAGCCTTTGACCTCTTCAAAGGTGTCCCTTCTGTCTCTTCTCCCATTGTATAGTATTAAATAAGGGCACATGGTGATCAGTCATTAGAATTTAGCAAAAAGCAACTCTGCAGCAAAGTTAATTTCATGATGGCTGCAATCAAAACATGAACTCTTAGATCGACTCCTCTGCACGTTTAACATAGAGCAGAAGAGTGCTAACCACTTAGCTGTTTAGCGATGTAAGCGAAAGCCTTAGAGACCGAGTTCCCAGAGATGCCCTTCCTGGCCCAGCGGGGCCACCGCATCTTCATGCAGCACCGAACGGCCGCAGCGGCCGCTCCAGCTCACCGCTAAGCGTGTGCTGGGAGTAGACAGAAAACCTACCCACATGCACAGGTTAACTCCCGCATCAAAACCTCTTTTCTGTTCTTTCGTGCTTTTGATTCCCTAGTACGAATTTCCAGAAAAGTAACATTTGAACTTAGCTGTAATTCTGATATTTTATTTTTTATTTTATTTTTTTGGGAGGGAGGGAGAAAAAGAGGGAGACAAACACTGATGTGAGAGAGATCCATCGATCGGCTGCCTCTCATACGCACACCAACTAGGGACCAAACCTGCAACCCAGGCACGTGCACTGAGTGACCTTCACATTGCCGGGATGACAGCCAGCCGATGGAGCCACACTGGCCAGGGCCTTCGCCGAGACTTGAAGCCAAGATTTTCCCTGTGCTAACGTTTGAGTTCCCCACGTGCCCTCTTTTCTGAACGTTCCTAACTTTCGAGCACGGAATGTGCAGGCCATTTGGGACGTGTAAACAGATCTGAGAGGACAAGGCTGTTTGAGAACATGGTCCCAGCGAATACTTCTGGAAACCGAACAAAACTAACCCAGCTGTCCCCCCCCCCCTTTTTTTAACTAATATTTTTGTTTTAATTAACAGCAGCATAGTTAGGTTTGGAGACTTGCGTGGAGGTATATTAGGACCCCCACATGCTCTACAGTGTTGAAGTCATCCCACAGCAGGAGCCATACAACTCCAGAGGGGCAACCGAGCAGGTGCCAGGACTGTCCCGGCAGGGATGCGGCGAGTTGACTCCCGTGTAACACCGGTGTCGTCAGCCCTCTGTCCCTGTGTTAAAGAGGCCGTCCAGCATCCCTTCTCTCGTGATTGCAGTTCCTCAGGAGCGGAGCTGCACCTCCCGGGGAGTGGGAGGTTGCCGTCCTCACAGGCACACTTCCACGCAGTGCTTGCCCGAGAGTGGCGCACCTGCCCGCCGTGTTCCGGCGGCACTGTTACATTGCACAGGAGAACGGGACGATCTCACGGTGAACGTGTAATGACGATGCATGTTACTGACACTCTCAGCAGCGGTCACAGAAGCCAGTGCCCGCCTCCTGCATTTTGTCGTTAGCTGTGATCATTTAATGTTTCCGTGCATCCTCACACAAACGAAGCGGCATATAAAGAAAAAATTCTGTGAAACTTTAAATTTTTACGTTTTAAAAGTTGTGCTTTATTTATTATTTACTTATCCTTATCCAAGAATATTTTCATTGATTTTAAGAGAGCAAGGGACATCGGTGTGCGAGAGAAACATGGATCAGTTGCCTCCCATACACTCCCCAGTCAGGGATCAAATGCAACAACTTAAGTATGTGCCCTGACCAGGAATGGAACCCACAACCTTTTGGTATATGGGGTGATGACACTCCAGTCAACTGAGCCACCCAAAAGCCATATTAACAGTTTAAAGTGTCACTAAGTAATTCAGGGCAAAAATAAACCAATTCAGACTTAAAAAAACAACAACCCACATTTCCCAGCTGACGACTACTTTGCCAGAATAGAATAGAGAGTAGAGTGTGACTTGTAAAGAGGCGAGGAAGATGGGACTAAATGTGAGGTAGGGTACCAGAAAGAAAGAGATGTTTCTAAAACTGACCTGCCTAGTGTTAACCTTGGAAAAATTGCCTTCCAGCCAGTGCAGTATTCTCAAACTGTTAAACAGATTTCAGTGTCGCTGCAAGTATTCCATTCTCAGGTGAACTTTGGGGTCAGAATTGCTCAGTTTAACGACGTGGCTGAGGAAACAGTGAGTGCCAGCCAGTAAGCGTCTGTGGAAATCTTTTAGAAGTAGCAGTTGACATTGGAGCCACTGGGGTCCAGTTTTAAATGGAAATTTACTCTGGTGCCAAAATTCTGCTGGAGATAGAAGCCACTTCTAGAAAAACATTGCTAGTTGAAATGTGTTACGAGGCCGAGGAATGGCCTAGAACCCCAGCGCTCTGTCCGGCATCCTGGCGCTCTGGGCGGTGTCGTGACGCTTGGTGCGCGTGCTGGGCAGTCAGGGAGCCGTCGTCACTGTTGTAACGAGAACCTCTCCAGGCTCTGACCGCCACCTAACACACACCGCTTGTTTGGGAATGGGTCGTTTTTCTCTGTATCAGCAAAGAACATCCCAAGACAGCCAACATGACAAGAATTGTTGGCAATAATACACTGGGAGACTCATTTTAAATCTTGGCCTTGAAATGAATCTATCGGTACATGCTGAAACCTCAAAGAGTTTAATAACCAAACCTACCCAGTATGTGTGACAGTGTATGCTCTGCACTGGGTAAATGTCAACCTGGACCTTCCACGTTGCAGGCACTGTTCCAGGCATGGGGCATATAGCAGTGCACAAATACACAAAATCCCTCCCCTGCCAGAGTTCAGATCCTGACAAAAACCTGTGTCTCGTGGTGCCGTGTGATGAGCGCTGTGGAGAAAAGTGGGGAGGGGGATGCTGCATTCAGTGGGGAGGTCGGAGGCAGCCTCACTCGGCCGACAGTGGGGCGGGGGTCTGGAGAGAGTGCTGGAGCGGGCCAGGCCCAAGCACCCAGGCAAAAAGGACCTGAGTGCAAAGGCCCTGAAACAGGTTTTTCTGGTGTGTGCTAGAATCAACAAAACCAGTGTGGCTGAAATGGAGTCGGGTCATGAGAGCATTAGGAAGTGAACCAAATTGGGTCAAGGGCCACTCACTCGACTATGCCATGTTAAGGACTTCGGCTTTTATGCTGAGCAGGATTTTCGAGAGGGGTAGCATTTTGAAAGGATCCCTCACCAGTTGTTGTGTGGAGGGAGTCGTGCAGTAGACTTAGGGAGCAGGTTCTGGTGGGTGGAGAGAGCTGCAGCTTGGTTGGACGTCATAGTATCAAGTCGGCAGCTGGATATTCAAGTCTGGAGCTCAGGAGATACAAGGTGGTGGTATGTGAGCATGTAAAGCCATGAGCCTGGAAGAGATGACCGAAGGAGTAAGTGGGGAAGAGGGAACTGGGGCAGACCCCCAGGGGAGAACCAGCGAGGGAGACAGGAGAAGCTGGTGGGGAAGGGGGAAAGCCAGGAAAGTATCTAAAACTGGGCTAACACCCAGCAGCTACCAGTCACTCGTGGCTATTTCAGTTATAATTGAAATTTTAAATCCAGTTCCTCAGTCACAGCCATATCTCAAGGCTCATTTCATGTGGCTAGTGGCTACCGATTTGGGCCGCACGGACAAAGGACATTTCCACCTTCACTAAGGTTCTCTTCAGTGGTACTGCTCCAGAGGCCAACAGAAGACATATCTCAAGGGGAGGGAATATGTCAAAAACTGCTGACAAGTAATGTGAGGACTGAGGCCTGACTAGTAGGTTTAGTTATGTGTAACTTACTGGCCACCACTTGACATGAAAGCAGTTTTGGGGGGCGGGCAGCAAACACCTGATCAAATTGTATTCAGGGTAAACTGGAGAAGAGGAATTGGAATCAGAAAATATAGACACCTCGGTTTAATAGAGCTAGGAGATAAATCGCACCTTTCCCTCTTTACCAAAAGAGTGCTTTTAACTATTAAGTAGTCATAGACAAAATAATAATCAAACTTGGATAATTAATTTCTAAATAATAAAAAAACCCCATTAACTTAGCAATCATTACATTTGGAAATAGTGTATTACTCCTACTGTAATTACTTTGATATTTATACTACCAAGGCAATAGTATCTTGAAAGACAGGGATGAACTAAGCATTTATTTACCAAACCTCTAAATACTAGAATCTGGCCCTGGCTGGCATGGCTCAGTGAATTGAGCGCTGTACTGCAAAGCAAAGAGTCACTGGTTCAATTCCCAGTCAGGGCACATGCCAGAGTTGTGGGCCAGATCCCCAGTAGGGGGCGCATGAGAAGCAACCACACATTGATGTTTCTCTCCCTCTCCCTCCCTTCCCCTCTCTCTAAAAATAAATAAATAAAATCTTAAAAAATACTAGAATCTGAAGCATAAGAGATAGTCTACTTCAACAAAAAGGAATTATTACTTCACGAGACAAGTGACAAATTCAGAAACCCTGCATTATATCAGACATTTGTAAAACAAAAAGTAACATAATTTGCCCTGATTGGTGTAGCTCAGTGAATTGAGTGTGAGCTGTAAACCAAAGGGTCACCAGTTCGATTCCCAGTCAGGGCACATGCCTGGGTTGTGGGCCAGGTCCCCGGTAGGGGCCATGTGAGTGGCACCCACACATTGACGTTTCTTTCCCTCTCTTTCTCCCTTCCTTTCCCTCTCTCTAAAACTAAATAAATAAACCTTTAAAAAAGTAACATAATTTTCTTAAATCATTTCCAAACTCTCACTGTTTCAAGACTAACCAAATAAAACAAGAAACTGCTCAGTAATTTTCCTCAAATTATCCTTTTTTTGGGAAGCAGTGTAGTAGAATGATAGAACTAGAGATCTGAAGCCAGACATCCTGGGTTCAAATCTTGGTTCTTCCACTTACTTGCTGTGTGACCACCAGCAAGTTTTTAATTCCTACGTGCTCGTTTTCTCATTTTCCTCTTCTGCAAAATGGCACTAGTACCAGTACATACCTGCCTCGTAGGGCTATTGTGGAGAATGAATGTAAATCACTCAAAGCAGTGCCTGCAGCATGCACACTACCGTGCTCCTCTGACTTACAATGGTTACAGCTCAAACCCATCTTGGAAATGTAAGTCGACCCCTGGCCAGTGTGGCTCAGTGGATTCCATGCCCCCCTGCAAACTGAAAGGTTGACATTTAGCTCCCAGTCAGGGCACATGCCTGGGTTGCAGACCAGGTCCCCCAGAGTTGGGGTGTGCAGGAGGCAACCATGCTTCTCTCCTTCCCTCCCCCTCTCTAAACATAAATAAAAATCTTTTTAAAGAAAATAAGTCAAAATGCATTTAACACACCTAACCTACTGAACCTCAGAGTTTAGCCTAAAAACACACCTAACCTACTGAACCTCCTACAGAGTTTAGCCTAGCCTACCTTAAACGTGCTCAGCACACAGCAGCCTACAGCTGGGCAAAACCACCTTGCTGCCCGCTGCCCAGCATCACAAGAATTGTACTGCAGAATGCTAGGCCAGAAAAGGGTGAAAACTCAAAGTACAGTTTCTACTGATCACACTGCTTTCACACAAGCACGATGTGGAAAAATCTTGTCGAACCATGGTAAGTCAGGGAATGTCTGTAATTAGCTAACGCTCAAAAGATGTGAGTGATTGGGCTATCTGACCCTCACAGAAACAGGTATTTCAAACCACAGCTTACTTGGAAGATTCCAAGTACTGTAGCAGAAGGTAAGTCATTTCAGGAACCAGACCTATGGAGGTAGTAAAGGACAGAAATGAGACTAATTAAAGAATCTGATCTTGCTGCTTTTGAGTTGCAAACGTACCTGCTTTATCTTTCCAGTAAAAGATTGCTGTGCAGTGTGCAGCCTTCCATTGTGATCCAATCAGTCTTGTTGAAGTTTGAGGTTGCTAGAAACTTGTAGATTTCCAGTAGCTCATACAAACTGAGAAAAACCTTTCTCAGCCTGAGCAGTGTGGCTCAGTTGGTTGAGTGCTGGCCTCCAAACAGCAGGGTCAGTGGTTCAATTCCCAGTCAGGGCACATGCCTGGGTTGCAGGCAGTTGGGGGCCTGCTAGTGGTAACCACACATCCGATGCTCCTCTCTATCCCTCTTTCTCCCTCCCTTCCCCTCTCTCTAAAAATAAAAAAATAAAATCCTTTAAAAAAAAAAAGGCATCACATGCCTGGTTATACCTCTGGCTGTGCCACCTACCAGCTGTGACCTTTGGCAACTAACTTTCCCACCTCGGTGTTCTCATTGGTAAAACCTAGATAATTGTTAGCTCATAGGGTTGTTGCATTAAGTGGCTTCATTCATGTGAAGTTCTTAGAACAGGGCCCAACAGAGTCAAGCACCAAAAAATGTTGATTATTAAGATCTGTCAGTGTGAAACATTTCCCTGGTATTAATGACATGACTGTATAAAAATATATCTTGATCTCACCCAGAAGAAAAGAAAAACTCCTAAAATCTAGTATTTCCATTTTTAGTTATTTGTATTGGTACCAGACATGAGGTAGTAAGTACAGATGCACAGGAGGAAGTACAAGGATCACATCTTCATGCAACTAACCTATCGCCTGAGGGCCAGCCCTTAGGCTATAAAAGAATATCTGGATGATGACTTGATAGCATCCTTTAGAGAGCCATCCATCACACAGCTGACAGGCACTGGACCAAATATTTTCATTGCACACCTTGTTTCCATATTCTATGTGTAAGTTAGATTTCTCAACATTCAAATATTTAGACTCTTCCCAAGATTTTTTAAAAAATCAGTACCATTAATAATGGTAGTTAATTAATAATGCCAGTAGCATTACCAGAAGGAGGAACAAATCCTGCATATCAGGAGAGCGATCACCTCAATAATTTATACCACTTTCTCACAAGCATAAATAGCTGGCCTTCAGAAAGATGAACTGGTATTTTCGTTTGAAGAATTTTAAAGCAAGCGAAGTAACTGTGAAATTTAAATTTTATGACCATATTTGGACCTTCTTACGTGTTAAACACAATAAAAAATGTCCATACTCATTTTTCCCCCAAAAGAAAAAATTTCTGACCCATCACTATGTTTCACAGTAGAATAAAAATAACAGACACGATTTTACTTCCAAAATCTGAAGACATCAACATGATTTTGTAGTATTGTATCTCAGGCTTTACCTAAAATTTCCTTATTATTCAGTTAAAGATAGCCCCCGTAGTCACATTTTTTTAAAAAGCCTCTGCCCCACCACAACTTCCTGAGATCTGTGGAAAAACTGCAGTCTTGTGATCGGGTTCCTTTCAGTGCTGGCAGTTGGGTAATCAAGAGGAAAAAACGGTGACTGATTTTACGTGTCGATCAGTTGTAGTCTGCTGATCTGATTAGAAGCCTTGACAAATGCCTGGTGGCGATTGCAAATAACTGCCAAGCATATGGGGATAATACAGTAGCCCACCGTTTTGGGGTCAGCTCTTGTACAAGAATAGAGGAACAAAAACATCTGTAAGTAAGGGATCAGGAAAATGACTGTCCAAAACCAAAACGGTAGGGAGAGTAACCGAGCTTTCAAGGAGTGCGTCCACGTGGTCCCTTCAAGGGGCTCATCTGGGTGCTGTTGAATGTGTTCCAAGGCCAGTCTGTTGTAAGTCTCATTGATTTCAAACACGTAGTAAAATGCCGCTGCACTTGCTAACAGGTACAATCCCACTCCAATCCATCCCATCCGCTGACGGAAATTCATCATTCTCCATGCTCTGTGCCTTCGAAGTTAAAAAGATTAGAAGATACAGTTAGGGTCTAGTCATGCTGCGACAGGCAACCATTCCAAATGTACTTCCTTTATTTCTAATGAGTTCTAAATACTGTACTGCCGCTTTTACAGTTTAAGACAAAAATCTCATTAACACATGTAAACAAAGTACAGGTTGTTGTTTTATGTAATAGTTATGAGGAATTATAAAAAGTTTCAGTATATACTGACTCTGCCTTTACGTGAATCCCACAGAATAAATCACTACAATCTGGCTTACAAAGGTCCAGTACGCCTTCCATTAAGAGACGGGACCTAAAGTGGTTTCCTACGGAACATTTCACTTTTACAGTTCAAATGCTTTCTGACTTAATAGTATTGCTTCAGACGTGAACACTCGGTTCTACAAGTCAAAGCAATGTCGGGGCCCCCAAGTCAAGACAGTAACTCTTAAACACTTACAATGGTCCCGAGAATCTTCCTGTTCCCACGGCAAGCGTTAAAGAGTCACTCAGTTCAGAATACTCGGGTAGCTTTGGCATGTCAGAGAAAGCCACCATAAAAGAAATCCCCGGGGTCACCGGCTGGGAGAACGGTGCACGCGACCAGCCTGGAGCACAAGCTAATTGTGATTAAGCACGGCGCGACTGCGGCGGGTCTCGCGGCGGATCGGCCCCTGTCGCTGCTCCCGGAGCCCCCAGCCTCTGTCACCCGGCCCAGCCGGGAGATTCCCAAGCCGACCCCGCCCCCTGTCACGCTGCAGCACCCGAGGGCCGCGACCAGGGCTGCGCAGGCGGCGTCAGGCCCCGGCCTCTCGCCTTGCAGCACCGGGATCCCAGTGCCGGGCAGCGGCCACTGGCCGAGCCTGCAAAACTGGGCAGGCCCGGGATCTCACCTTCCTGTCCGGGTTGGCCAGCCCGCTCGCCGTGCCGGATGCTGCCACAGTCGGGGCTTCCGGCTCGGCCCGGAAGCACGCTCGCCCCGCCCCGAGGAGCCCGCCCCCCGTGACGTCAGGGCGTGTCAGCCCCCGCGGCACCGCCCTCCCGAGAACTCCACCCACAGCGCCAGGTGGGGCGCTAGCTGCGGCGTGGTTTGGGGTGGGGCGCCCGTTCAGGTGGGCTGCCGTCGGCGCCGGGCCGCCGGTGGGCTCCTCGGCCTTGCCGCGGGTCCCTGGCTCGGGACTCCGATGACCCCATCGCCCCTCGCCGCGGAGAGAGCCGCGCCGAAGAGGCGGTCCGCCAGCCCCTCCTCGCGCCCCTGCACAGCCCCCAGGAGCCCCCTCCTGTCCCCGTCCGAGTCGGGGAGTGGCCGCCCTCCCGCTCCTCAGGCCCGGCGTCCTGGGGAGGCGTCGGGAGCTGGCCCTGGCTGGCGCCTCAGCCGCTGGCGGTGGACGCAGCCCTGGGCAGCTAGATAACGGAGGGGCGCCCGAGGCCGAGGAGGGGGTTAGGACGGCTGCTTGCCGCCGTGGGGACGCCCTGGGGTCGCCAGCCACTTAGGGTGTGCGGGGCTTCCCAAGCCCTGGCTGGGCCCTTGGCACCTTCAAGTGACCCGACAGCGTTGTCCTCACAGGACCTGGAACTCGGGACGTCGGCGGGACTTATCAGGGATACTTCGAAGGAATACTGTGGATTGCGGCGGATGCCCCCAACAAATTAGAATTTAAATATGTCGTTTTGGGCACCATGACGCTGAGGCCCTTGGAAGACTGTGTAGGGAGATGGATATGAACCCTCGGAAAGCGCTGTAGATTGCTGGTGTCCCCCAGACCTGTAAGGAGGCCGTGCGGGCCAGTTTAGCTCCCTTAGGTGAGGGCAGATTGGCCGGGAGGTTCCTGAGGGACGGGAATGGGAATGTGGCCTTAATAGGGCTGCTGAAGAAACCAGCTTTGCTCTGGTGCCGAAGGAGGTAACCTGGAAAAGGGGGTGTCAGGACAGTGATCTCGAAGCCCCTGACCCAGATAATGAGTTTTTAAGCAGATGAACTGAATTTTTAGAAGAGGGCGTACGATTGGTTGAGTTGACCTGAGCTTTGGGGTATGGAAACGACCCTTTTGACCCAGACCAGGACATGACACCAGAAATGAGGGCCCACGTGTTGGCACAGGCATTAGATGAGGCTCTTCAGCTTGCCCTGCGATACCTGAAGTACGAGAAACTGAGGGGATTCTCTGGCAGTGATCCTCCAGAACCTGAAGAAGAAGAATTTAAATCCTGGCTGTTTCATACTACTCTAGTGATGAAGACGCGGCAGGTGTCGGATGCAGAGAAAAGAAGGCAGTTGCCAGAGAGCCTTAGAGGCCCAGCATATGATGTCATCTGTGTCCTCATGTTAATCAATCCTTTATTTTCAGTCCCTGAATGCCTGCAGGCTCTTGAGCAGCTTTGGGGGGTTACTGATAATCCTAGGGATGTGCAGGTCAAATATCTGACCACTTACCAGAAGGATGAAGAAAAACTGTGTCCACACGGAGGCTGGTAGAGAGAGGAGCAGTTGAGAGAAGCTGTGAGTCAGGCCGCCTGGACCGAATCATTGCTGGAGCAGCCAGAGGGTGGGCTGGCCCCTGGCTTGTCGGAGTTGCTGGCGCTGATAAGGGATGAAGATGACACGGCTGAGAATGAGGCCCTTCTCCAGGCAGGACTGGAGTGGCACCTCACCTGAACGTTAGGAATGCAGAAGGGGACGGTGACAATAAGCAGAGCGTGGAGGCAGAGCAACCCATATACTTTGGGGCCAGACATCCCAAGCCCTAGCAGGTGATGCTAAGCAGGCAGCTCATTTCTGTACAGTTCTCAGTAAAAATCCATTGTCGCTTCTGTGTGGGTCATGCACTAGGAAGGCCGCAGTTCCGCACTGGTGTGTGTATAGTTAAACGCACTCCTGTGGACCTTTCATCATCCAGAGTTGTGCGGGTGCTCTGTCGCCACCTGTGTAGTGCTCTGAGAAGGGTGCGGGCTCCGGCGCCCCTGCCGATCTGACCGTACGGAGATGTCAGCCTGTGTGGTGACAGGTGCAGGTGCAGCCTGTCAGATGTGTGTATTGTGGTTTTTAGGGGTGTGTTGCCCTCGATTTATCGGGAAGATTGGGAGCAGTGGTTAAGATAGTTTCTGTGTGAACCAGAATTTTATTGATGTTGTGCAGTCGTACAGGAGGCAGAGCCACATGCCGAGGTTAACTTTGCTGCTGCCACCTCTAACCCCAGATTCCTGGTGTGTGTCATCAAAACATTTAGTTCTGAGCATCATTGTACTGGGTGGTATAAAATTACAGGTATGGACTTAGGAGTAAAGGAATGCTGATAAAATGAACTCTTTTATCCTTTTGGTTTATATCAGATTTCCAAAGAGATTTTATTGGAACAAAGGGTTCCAAACACTTGAGTCTGATAAGCACTGAATTTACGCAATCTTAGTCCCTGAGCGAGATTGCTGGAGGGAGCTACTGAAGCACGCAGAATGAAACAAGGCCAAGGCCGTACACGGATTCATGCCACAGTCGGTGAGGACACTGACGCATCAGCATACTGATGAGAGGGGTTTCCCAGCTAGTAAGTGCAGGGGCTGGACTTGCACTCAGGCGGCCTGTTTCCAAAGTCCTCGCCCTTAATCCCTCCTGTGATGCCTGGAGAACTTCTCGCAGAAACCTGTGAGAAACGCCATCGCAGCTCCTGTTTCACAGATGAAGACTTGAGGCTCAGGGAGCCTGAGCCAAGTGCAAGGGCACACGGTCTGACTCACAGGAGCTTTTCTCAAGGTGTTCTGACGTGTGTCTGATAACCACGGCATCATTGTCAAAACGGCGGTCGTGTTTACAAAGTCCTGTGAAGTAATAATTTATGTTGTTTAAAAGCTATGTTTCAGCACCACCAACAAAACCCAAAAATACTATAACTAAGTTGTGTTGGAGTGATGGGATTACAAGGATGCTTTAGGGTTTCTTTTTGTTTTTGTTTTTATTTTTTAGAGAGAGGGGACGGAAAGGAGAAAGAGAGGGGGAGAATCATCAGTGTGTGGTTGCCCCCCACGTTCCCCCAACTGGAGACCCAGCCCACAACCCAGGCATGTGCCCTGACTGGGAATCGAACCAGTGACCCCCTGGTTTGCAGATCAGCACTCAATCCACTGAGCCATACCATCCAGGGCCCTAAATGTGTTTTAAAAAATAAATATGCAAGGGAAGTGCTCAAAAAGCAAAAAGAAGTTGGCATTTCAAAAGCACACAGGAACCAGCCTGAAAGCTCCCACTGGTGAAAACTACAATTAGCAACAAAATTGGATTATAATCTAAAATATAAATGTCTACAAGTTCATGCAGATAAAAATAAACAAATAAATAAATATGGGAGAAGAGTCAAATTTTACTCACAGGAGAGTTTCAAATCATGTATGTGGATACTGCCCCCTTTGGAAGGTGGAGTTTATTCCCTTTCACCCTTCAGTGTGGGCTGAATTTAAGAATGATGCATGGGTTTGGCACTGGCGGCTGGGAACTGGAAGTCATGGAGGAAGAGCTGCTGGGCACCCAGTGCACTCACTTGACCCTTTGAGGACCTTCTGGCAGTTGGGCCTCGGCAGGGCGTACAGGAGGGCCCGGCCAAGACCTTCTGCACAGCCTGGGGAGTGGAGGGGCTCCTGGCCCGAGTTCCCTGTCCTGGGAGCTGCGGGGGAGGCAAGTAGGCCGAACCAGTGGTTAGTCTGTGACTGGAGTGAAGTGGGTGTTATCATACCGGCCCGAGTCAAGAAAAAAAATAAAAAGAATGGGTGTGAATGGAATAGCATGTGGGAAGGAAAAGTAGCCACTTTTCCATGGAGAAGCCCAGCCAGGGCTAGCGTGGCTAGGTGGCCAGGGTTGGTTTAACATCAGTGATCAGCCGTGTGGACGGCATCTCTCCCTCGTACTGTAGGATGGCAAGGGCGCTTCACCTTTGGAGTTCTTCCTCAAAACCCATAGCCCAGTCTCATCCTGGGAAAAACACCAGGCAAACCCAGCCTGAGGAACGTCCCACAGGACCTCTGACCGGCACTCCTGAAGACCCTGAAAAACGAGAGAAGCTGGGAGCCCAGTGCAGACCGGAGCAGACGGAGGACAGAAGGTGACTCAATGTGACGTGGCGTTCTGGAAGTGCCCCAAAAGCAAAAGGAAGTTGGCATTTCAAAAGCACACAGGAACCAGCCCGAAAGGTTTGGAGCAGATAAAGGATATCAATGAAAAAGTGGGATCTGAATATAGTCTGGACTTCAGTTGTTGGTTTCTTGGAGGTGACAAAGGTACCATGGTAATCTAAGATGCTATGGGGCAATTAGGTGAGTATACAACAACTCTACCATCTCTGTAACTTTCCTGTACATCTAAAACTATCCTAAAATGAAATATCCACTGAGAATCATACGTAGATACTCACGTACTACCTGCGGGATGCCGGCCAGTGAAGTGAGTAAGGGAGTGAGTAACTGGAGGGCCGGCTTTCCTAAACGTGGTTCTTCGTCTGCACACCACTAGGTGGCGGTAAGCACTCAAGGCAGGCCTTGGCCAGGCCAAAGCAGGGAAAAGGATTATTTCTTACGTAAGTGGTATCATACCTGCCCCCCCTCAAAGGCTGGAAAATTTTCCTAAGCCTTTATGTGGAAAAACCTTTAAGTACTCGCTCAGTGAAGGGCAGTGACTTCCTCTCTCGGTCGGCGACACTCCTGAAATCGTGTAATTAGCTTGTCAGAGAGGCCTGGCCTTGGCAAGTGGACTGATCTGTCTACACAAGCGAGAAGGCTCTTAGCACTGCTGCTTCACGCCCCGCCAGAGCATTTCCTAACACTGCAGACTAGATGGTTTTAGAGATTAACTTCTGAAAGCCTGTTGTTTCAGGGAGAAGGACATTTAGGTCGAAAGTCCTGCTCAGCCATCTTGAGCTTCCCACACGCCCTCCCGCCTCTGCTACCAGCAAGCCTAACTCTGCTTTTAGAGGCGTTTGTTTACTTTTCTTTCTTTTTTAAGAAAAGATTTTATGTATTTATTTTTAGAGAGAGGGGGAGGGAGGGAGAAAGAGAGGGAGAGAAACATTGATATTCAAGAGAAATAGTGAACGATCGGTTTGCCATTTGCATATCCCCAACCCTGGACCTGACCCGAAACCCAGGCACGTGCCCTCACTGGACTCGAACCAGCACCTTTCGGTTTGCGGGACGGCGCCCCGCCCGCTGAGCCACACCGGCCAGGGCTGAGGTGTTCATTTTCGTATGCACTTGTGGATTACCATGTAAACTGCACCTGTTTGTTAAGTCATTTAATTCAATGTAAAGTAGGGTTTCTCTGTCAGGACCCTGAGAGGTGAGCTGGGCGTCAGAAGGGTGGTCTAAGTTAGTAGGGGAGCCGAGTGAGGCCCAGAGGAAGCGAGTGGCTTGCTCAGGACACACCACCAGTGAGTGGCAGAGCCAAACTTGAACCCAGAGCGGAGCCTGCCTGCTGCTTGCTCTGTGACATGAAGTAAAGGCACTTACTCCTCTTGGACTTCAGTGTACTTATCTACAAAATCTGTGGTCCCCTTTAGCTTTAAAACTGTGTGACTCAAAAATCTGTCTTTACTTGAATATCCTTAATTTGAAAATGGACTCTAAGTTCTTAATATGCCTAATATTTGTCACTTAACACGTGTTCCCAAATATTATCAGGATCTCTTCGGATGAGTGTGCCTTCTAACTAGATCCTGTTCCCTGTGATAACGAGGTATATTATATCCCCCTACAAGCCCATCCTGGTGTTCTACACTTGAAAGGTAATAGATATTTCTTAATGAATTAGTAGTACTCTGGTGTGCCTTATTATATGTAATAATCATCATGGCTATCATTTGTGAAGCTCTTCCTACGTGTCAAGCATGTTGCTAAATGCTTTACCTATATTACTTCATTTAATTTGAACTGCGAGCCTTGTGGGTGTATCACTATTCCTAATTTCAAGTAAGGAAGCAGACCTTCGGGCAGGAGAGTGGCTTGCCCAGAGTGTCGCAGCTAGAGGCGACGAAGGGCTGTGTGGTCCCAGAGCCGGCACCGCAGCCGGTGCCGACAGCCTCCGAACGGACTGCTCCGAGGGCGGGTCTGAGGACGCGAGTGCAGTCAGGGCTGAGCCAGCGTCTGACCGCACCACCTGAAGCCCTGTCTGTCACCACTCCCTGCTGCCTCCCTCCAAGAACAAATAACGCAACCCGGACTGCGCTGCCCACGCTGTCGGCCCCCGCCCAACAACAGCGGCCCTCTTCCTCCTCGGTGTCAAAGCCAGATTTGTTCACCCGCCTTACAGAACGGTGGATTTCACGGGAAACCCAGCCCCCGCTGGAAGCGAGGGTTGTAAATCTCCATTAGCTTAAGGTGATCTGTACCCTGCCCAAATCACTTGTTTGAAGCATGGGCAAGTTATGCAGTTCTAGCCAGTGAAATATAAGCAGCTATTTTTTTTTAATCTCTGTTTATGCGAGCAGGTTCTGCTGCTAGAATGCCTCAGTTCAGATTCCAGCCTCACCGTTTTCTACCTCCGTCTTCCCCCAAGTTTATTAACCCTTCCTGGGCTTCAGTTTCTTCAACTGGAAATGGGGATACTAATGGCACTTCCTAGTAGGGGCATTGTGAGAATCAAATGAATGAGTAATGTCAAGTTCAGAGAACTGTACCTGCTACCTACTAAGTACTCAACAAACAGCTGATGTATTTGATCTCTATTGCTGCACAGCAAATTACCGCGACACTTGGTGGCTGAAAACAAATAGTCATTATCCCTCAGTCCCTTTGAATCAAAAACCGGAGATCAGCTGAACTGGGAGGCTCTGGTTTTCTGATGGACTGCAGCAGAGGTGTCAGCCAGGGCCGTGGCTGCTCTTGGAATTGTTCCAAGCTCACCCACGAGGCGTCGGCACCGGCACCAGCTGCCTCGTGACAGGGAGCTGATTTCCATCGGAAACAAGCAATCCAGGAGAAAGTGAGAGAACACCCAAGCCGGAAGCCACACGGTCTTTTTATAATCTTATCTCAAAGGTGACGTCCCATTACTTCTGTCCCATTCTACTCATTAGAAGCAAGTCAATAAATGGGGCCCAAGAAAAGGAGATTGCACCAGGGTGTGAATTCCAGGTGAGAATCTCTGGAAGCATGAGAGTCTTTGCAGGCCATCTGGGAGGCTGCCACGCCAGCCAGCTGTTTGATACACAGCTAAAACGAGTCTGTAGTTTTGTTACTTCTACTTGACATTTAAGTAATAAATTTCCTTTATTAGCCCTGGCGGGTGTGGCTCAGTGGATTGAGCACTGGCCTAGGAACAAAAGGGTCACAGTTTCAATTCCCAGTCAGGGCACATGCCTGGGTTGCGGGCCAGGTCCCCAGTAGCGGGTGTTCAAAAGGCAACCGCACACTGATGTTTCTCCCCCTCTCTTTCTCCCTGCCTTCCCTTCTGTCTTAAAATAAATAAAACCTTTTTTTAAAAAAAAGTAAATATTTTTTTAGTTCCTCTATTAGGTCCAGGTTAAAAGAAAAAAACCTCTCCATGTTATCACAGGGCTGTTTTGTCCACCCCACAGGCTGCCGTGGGCCCTTGTAGATTCTACCACCAGCTTACGTCCAGCTTTTTAGGCTGCAGGCATAGTTATCTCCCAGCCCCTCTACTCCAAGCAGTAAATGCTCATCTGCTTCTCCGTTTCCAGTTCCCTTCTGATCTCGCCTCCCTCCCCTCTGAGTGCCCTTTAAGGAGAAGCAATAACCCACAGCCCCTGACACACCCATCCTCCTGGGGGAGGGGGGGGAGGGGAGAAGACTTACCTCCTTCCAACCAGCTCTGGCTTCTCAGAAACTATACCTTCGATGTGCAACACAAGCTTTTAAAATGTGCCTTTCTTTTATCTCATGTATGCCATTTATAGAAATGTATTCTAAGAACTAAGTAAGGATGTTCACAAAGAATGGGTTAAAAGAGGTTGCCTTGCAATACTTTTCATCATTGTGGAAAAAAATGGTAACTTTATAAATGACTACCAATAAGTGATGGATTGGTAAACTGTGCCATGCCCGAAGGGCTATATCATCTTTGTAGTCATTAAAGCAAAACTGTATTGGGTGAACCAATACGCGCTTGCCATTTTGGTCGGTCAAACTCAATGGTGCGTTTGGGTGATTGCATATGGTTCAACCCAGCAGAAGGATGTCTTTTGGCATAGAAACAGGTTTACAACCGACTACTGAGAGAAAAAAGCAGAGCATGACGGTGTTTATGGAACGACCTCATTTATGTGTTTACTAATGCCCATAAATGTATTTGTAAAGAAAAAGTCTGGAAAAACATACACCAAATGTTAACAGCAGCTATCTTTGGGTGGGAGAATTATGAGCGATTTTATCCTTTTTTCTTTTTAAAGAAGTTTCTCTTCTCCAGTGAATACATCCTAGTGGTATAATGTTTACAGATTCTTAAATAAAAATAAAACAAACCGTAAGAGATAAATTCCAACAGGCAAACCCTAGTCTCTTATTTTTTTTATTAGTAATTTATAACTCGCTAAGCAAAGCAGGGGCTAAGCAGCCTGTCCAAAGAGAGTACGTGTCCCCAGTGGAGCTTGTGGGAGGGGATCCATCCTGGGCCAGGAGACCGGCCCTGCCTGGGACGCTCAAAGGACAGACTTTCTCTCTGAGTGACCAATCCCCACCGGAGACGGGCTGAGACCAGAGCAAGTGAAGACCCGTGCATGCTCCCCAGGATGTCTGAGTAGACACCCGCTTTTCTCTCCTGTGCTCATTCTGCCTGCTTCTCGCAGTACCCGGCCCTCATCTGGGGCTTCTCTCCCCTCTAGCTTAGCCATTTTGGGCTGCATCAATGACCCAGGCCTAGAGAAACCAGTGAGTCACCAGGTGGGCATGACACAGGACCGAAGCTGCAGAAGCAGGAGCCCCATCCCTAGGCTCCCTCTTCCAGGCTTTCTGTTGGATTTTATTTCTTTCTTTATTGATTTTTTTAGAGAGAGAGAGAAAGAGGAAAAAACATCCATTTTTTTTCCACTTATGCATTCATTGGTTGATTCTTGTATGTGCCCTGACTGGGGATCGAACCCACAACCCTGGCATATCAGGAGGACACTCTATCCAACTGAGTTACCTGACCAGATCCCCTGTTGAATTTTAAATTGTTACATGAGTTCCGAACACTCGTTCGTGTTGTGTGATTGTTCTGTTTTTATTAGTTCTCACTCTTGGCTGTATGACTGTTACCACCCATTAACTGTTACTGCCTAACTGATGACCCCACAACGTCGTGGTTTAAAACAACAGTAATCGTTGGTTACCTCCCACGATGTCTGTGGGTCAGGAATGCAGGCGGGGCTTAGCGGGGACAGCTTGCCTGCGACATGCCGCCCGGGGCCTCCGCCAGGAGACTCGAGGGCAGCGGGGCTGGAACCGCCGGAAGCCTGGCCGCGCACTCGTTTGCCATCGGTGCTGGGGTCAGCTCAGGGCCCAGCTGGGGGCGTGCTGTCTGCCAGGCCTCTCGTGTGGCCCGGACTTCCTCGCGACACAGCGGCGGGGCTCCAAGGGCAATCGTGCCGAGAGTCAGGCAGACGCTGGGTCGTCTTTTATGACCTCGCTCCAGCGTGGCTCACCAGGCAACGGCCAGGCAGGCACCGCCCCGCCCCCACCCCACTTAAGGAAAGAGCGCAGGCACCAGGGCAGGCAGCCCGCTGTGAGAAGAGCGCGTGGACTGGGACACACGTGTAATTGGAAAAGGCAGCCTGTCTCAGTGGCTCCTTTTCCTTTATGACCAACCGCTCTCAGGATCGATTCCAGCTTTTCCGTCTGCTTGATTTCACTTCGCTGTTTCAGTTTTCTGTTGTTTCCTCCCTGCCTGTTGCTCTTCCCTCCAGCCCCACCCATCCCTTGGGTGAGGCGCCCGCGTGGCTGCCCGAGCCCCTCACCTGCGGGGAAGCCATGGGGTCTGTCTCTCAGGATGCTCCTGTCCCATCGACATGTAGCCCCATGTCCAAGTTTCCTTTTCTCTGTTTGTTTTGTTCTCTCTTTTTTTTTCTTTACCTTTTCATTTGTCCTCTCTTTCCTGTTGGGAACTTTTTTCAAGTGAGTCTGAAAAAATGTGTTGTGGATTCTCAGAAGTGTGAGGCTCCTTAGCTGTCAGTTATCATCTTTCTCTCTCTCTCTCTCTTTTTTTTTTTTAACTAGAGAGGGAAAGGGAAGGGGAGAAAGAAGAAGAGAAACATCGATGTGAACATCAGTCTGTTGCCTCTTGCACATGTGACCAGGGGCCGATCCCGCAGCCCAGTCACGTGCCCTGACCAGGAATCGAACTGGCCGTGGTTGGTGAGACAATGCCCAACTCACGGAGCCGCGCCGGTCAGGGCCCAGTTCTCATGTTAACGCAGGGCGTGAAATAGCTGACGGAACTCGGGTTGTCGCGGGTGGGGCTGGAGGCCTCCCCACAGGACAACAGAACAGCGGGTCAGCTTTTCGGATGGGAGACCCCTGTTGTCAGTAGCTAAGGTCTTTCTCACATGGTTCGTTTTCCCTGGGGAATGACCCTGTCGTCCCCTGCCCCGGGGCTGAGCCCGACTACAGCCATCTTAGGAGCCAGATGGGAGACAGGCCCTGGGTGGCCCTTGGAATGCAGGCTCTCCTTACTGGTCAGGAGCCTCGCCTGCACCCCACACTGTGTCTCACCTCCCTGCGTCAGGAGCACCTCTGGTTCAAGTTCAACTCGCCCAGAGCCTAAACCTGCTATCTCCTGCCAAGGTGGTCAGCTGGGGCTGGGGTGGGGCCCCGGGCATCCGTCCTACAGCTCCTTACATTTGACTTCCAGTCTAACTCCCCACATGTCCCCTGGGGCCACCATAACAAAGGATCGCAGACATGGCGGCTTAAAACAATAAAAATTTATTTTCTCACAAGTCTCAGGACCCAAAGCCCAAAACCACTTCCGCTGGCCCTGCCCACACCCCCTCTGGGGGCTCGGAGGGAAAATCCGTCCCTCGCCTCCGCAGCTGTGGTGGCTGCCGGCATTCCTCGGCTTGCGGTCTCATCAGTCCAGTCACCGTCTGCAGATCTCCCGCTGCCCCAAGTTTCACACGCCTTTTCCTCTGCACCTGAGTCCAGTGCCCCTCCGCCTTCCTTTCTAAGGGCACGTGATTGCATTTCAGACCCATCCGGGTAATCCGGGACAATCTCTCCTCCTCAAGATGCGTGGTCACATCTGCAAAGTCCCTTTTTGCAAGTGAGGTTGCATTCAAACTTTCTAGGGATTAGCACCTGGTATCCTTGGGCTATCCTTGTGCATCCTATCACACCTCCCCTCTTCAATCCCGGTCCTGGCCGTGCCTGCCCGGTCTCCGGTGCCCGGCACACCGTTTGGAAGCTCTGTGAAGGGTGCCGACTTGCTTTCAGTTGCCGCCCCCCCCCCCCCAGGTCTTCAGGGATTTTCAGTGTTGCTTCCTCTGCTCTCCTAGGGTCAGTACCAGTCCCTCAAAGTTTCTCCATGTTCCAAAAATGTGTTGGTCTAAATATTTATCTCCCCCAACCAAAAATTTATATATGAATGTCCTAGCCCCCAAAGGTGGTGGCATTAGGAGGCGGGGCCGTTGGGAGACAGTGAAAAGGCCCCCATGAATGGGATGAGTGCCCTCGTGAAAGGGACCCCAGAGAGACCCCCAGCCCTCTCCACCACGTGGGGACATAGGAAGTCTTTGCCCCAGAAGAGGTTCCTCGCCCAATCCCACGGACACCCTGATCCTGGGCTTCCGGCCTCCGGAACAATGAGAACGAGCTTCCTGTTGCTCACCCCCCAGCGGTGGCGTTTTGCCGGGCTGCCCGAGCACACCGAGGCACGTCTCTCTTCGCCAGTCGGGGCAGCCCCTGCTCCTCCCAGCTCGCTCCCATCTGCTTCCGTCCTTGACTGTCGTTTTGGATGAGTTTCAGGTGGAAACAGAGATAAACATGTGTGTTTAGCAGACAGTGTTTAACCAACTATCTCTCCATGGGTTTTAAATATTTTTACAAATAGTTTTATTGCTTCTTTCACTTATTACAATATTATATGCATGTTTTAAAAATAGTTCTGTACTAAAAGCAAGCAGACAGGCCGCTAGAAATCACACTGCTTACCTAAAGGCAATGGTCAAAATTTGAGTCTACCATTATAATATATTCTTTAAATGTGTGCACATATTTTTGTTTCCTTTTAATGATTCTAGACTGAGGAGAAAGGAGGGAGAAGGAGAGGGAGTGAAACATTAATCGGTTGCCTCTTGCACACATCCCAGCCAAGAACCAGACCCACAGCCCAGGCATGTGTCCTGATGGGGAATCGAACTGGTAACCTTCTGGTTTGCAGGAGGACACCCAACCAACTGAGCCGCATGGGCCAGGGCACCCTTATAGTATCTTTAAAGCATATCCCAAACATTATGGCATTTGTGTCTACACACTTCAGTACCTACCTCTTAAAAATAGCCCCCCGTTCTACACTAGCCAGGCAGCTCATTTGGGGGTGGGGGGATGGTGGACTGCCCCCCTACCTGCGCTGGAACTGGGACTCTGAAAACCGCACCCCAGATTCCTGGGCCAGCCCGCCTGGAGAAGGACAGGGAGGGAGCGGGAAGGGACGCCTTCCCTGCTGCTGGGCGCTCCTGTCCGCGTGTCTCAGCAACGGCGGTCAGCGCCAGCCTCCAGATTCCTTCAGCGCCTGCAACGCGCTCCGTTGTGCCCTCTCACACGGACCACTGCACAGTGGTGTCTCCGCAACAGGGTGACCGGTGACTGGGCTGTCTCCAGTGACTGTGCAGGTTGGGGGCCTCCAGCTGAGAGACCTGCTCCCACCCTGGCTGCTGGGTGGCCAGGCGTGCCCTTCGGCCCTCAGGGGTCCCGGAGCAGTTCAGAGAGGCATCCTCACACTGAACAGTCACAGCAGGACAGAACAGCCTGTAGCATCGCTGAGTGCTGTCCCCGCTGGGCAGTCCCTGGTGAGTCCCCGACTCCATCCTGGGTGCAGAGGACAGAGGTATCTGTACTTAGAGTTTCTGGGCAGAAGCTGGGGAGGTTCCAGCACAGCCAGGGCCCCTCTGTCTCCCAGCAGTCCCCCCACCCCAACCCCTCTGCACAGAAGCCCTGCTCTGTTTTCTTCCTGGTGGACCCTGTGGGCCCATCCAACCGGACACGAAATCACTGCCCACCCAACAACCGGTTTCTCTGGCTCCGAGGGCCGGAGGGACTCGCTGCCCCATCTGCTACGGGAAAGAGGACAAAAACATTTGGGAATATTTGCACAGGGGTATGTGTTCCCTTGCTGGTTGGGGCTGAATCCTTCCAAGGCAGAGAAAAAAGGGAGAAAAACAAAGCTGTTAAATTTCCGTATTTAAAAAGCTCGCATGCTGCCTCTGCTTTTAAACTAAAAATAAACTGAAAACCGCAAACAGAAAGTGATGAACTTCAAACTCTCACCTTCAGTCAACCTCATGGACGATACTTGACTGACACGGAACCACTGGGAATCACTGGTGTGTGGTTTCATAAGAGAAGGATGTCGTCTCAACATTTTTGTTTGTGGGGGGGGCGATAATGGGCCATTATTTGAGCCACAGATATTATCATTGTTAATTTTTATTTTGAATAATAAACTCCTCTTTAAGTACCTGTCCATTTTCTAACAAGCCAAATAGTTTAATCATGCACCCCCCCAAAGATAATACACAAAACATTTAAGTCATATTTAGTGAAACTTCTTTGCTGTTTATTTATACCGCACTTCCTGCCAATGCCTGTTGTATCGAGTTGGATGGGAAGGAGGCGGGAGATGTGACATCCATCGTCTCGCAGAACCGCACAGTTCCCTCGCCTTCCTCCTCCGTCTGAAGTCTGGGAGAGCCCTTGCCTTGCCTGATACTGGGCACTGATTTGTCTGCCATGAGCGTGACCTTAATCCAAATGCGAAAGCAGGTTTTAAAATGGTGAAACAGCCCTGGCTGGCGTAGCTCAGTGGATTGAGCGCGGGCTGGGAACCAAAGTGTCCCAGGTTCGATTCCCAGCCAGGGTACATTCCTGGGTTGCAGGCCATAACCCCCAGCAACTGCACATTGATGTTTCTCTCTATCTCTCTGCCTCTATCTCTATCTCCCTCCCTTCCCTCTCTAAAAATAAATAAATAAAATCTTTAAAAAAAAAATGGTGAAACAGCACTGGGTTCTGGGATGATCACCCAGATGATCCAAAAATGAAAACACAACATTTAAAACTTATGATAGAACTCATAGACCCTCAGAAATCTGCCTACATACCTGACCCAAAACAAATCACCCCTCCTGAGTTACGTGGGGAAAGGATTAGAAAGCAAAAAAAGATTGCTCAGTGGCCACATGTGCGGGGCCTGGAAGTATCCAAGCTGACCTGCAGAAATAGTGCGGGAGGACTCCAATAGATGGAAGGAAGGAGGAGTGAATTTCCAAGCCCAAGTGTAGACACCTCCTCCAAGAAGCCTGATACAATCCTGGCCGGAGTGGGACTCCTGGAAATAAACAACATAAGATTGCTTCTCCACAAGGTTCCCTTGAAACTTGAGGTGCAAACTTCTCAAAAAAGGTTAAAAATGAGTGCAATGTGAAAAACAAAACAAAACAATGAACAATGCTTTCCTTGGGAAAGTCTTGGGAGCCACCCTGCCTGGTTTCAGAAGCTGTAACTCCCCCGTGGCTAAGGCTGAGTGAGTGACCTTCGGACCACAAGCCACTAAGGAGACAAAACTTATCTCCCTGTCAGGAGCACCGTTTCTGCTCCTTTTACTTCACCCTGCCTGGTCCCCAATACTTGATCGGTTAGCCAATGATGGATAAGATTCCCTAAGCGGAAAATGACTTAAGACAGGCACAATCACAGGGAGGCCCCAGGGAAGGACTTGAGGGGCTGTTGCAAAAGGGGGTGATGGACCCTCACCCCTCATCTTTGACATAGCCTGAGTCCTCATTCTGTCTGTGAGAAGTCTTCTAATCTCTTGGCTGCCTTACTTCCCCCACCTGACTTAAGCCTGAAACAATGACAGAGGGCGGTGCAGCCCTGTGCTGGAAAGGGCGGGTTCCCCAGGCGATCATGCCTAAGAAAGAATGTGTAAAATCCTGTAAAACCTGCTCTTCTGAGAACGCTCTCAATTAAATGATAAAGGTCCAAGCAGGAAATGAGTTTGTTTCCCAAAGTTTTGTAGCCGTTTAGCTAACAGACTCTGACTCAGAATAAGCCCTCAGAGTTCTTTGTATGTTATCTATTGTTTGATCCTTACTGCCTGACAATGATGAGCTTTATCTGTGTTCCTGCGCAAAATGAACCTAAGAAAAGCCCATTGAGGAAAAGGCTCTTGGTCCTTCTCCTTTGAGAGATCGGCCACCTTTCCTCCTCAAGCAGAGCATGTCTTGGTAGACTTATTCTCATCCACAGTGGATGGTGGGGGCGGGGGGAGGGCTCTGCGGCCCAAGCTCCCCGACAGGAAAGTAGAAAGGAAGCAGTCAGGGGACTTCCTTTGCACTCTGCAGAACGGACGGCAGCTACACATCGTGGATTTTCTGGCTCGGCATCGAAGTCTGTTCCTTTGGTGAAGTGTCGTCTCCCCTGATGATGCGTCAGATTTGTCACAGAAAATTCAGAAAACACAGTTGAGTGGGTAGGAACCAAAGAAATTCCCACCACTCAGACGTAATCACCATTAGCCTTTTTAAAAGAACTATTTCAATTCTAATTTTTAGAACTAGTTGATTCGCTGTCACAATAAATGACACGGAATAAAATAGAATAGCCCTGACCAGTGTGGCTCAGTGGGTTGGGCATCGTTCTGCAAAGTGAAAGGTTTGATTCCCGGTCAGGGCACATGTCCGGGTTGCAGATCAGACCCCAGGAGGGACACATACGAGAGGCAACCACTCAATGTTTCTCTCTCACATTGATGTTTCTCTCCCTCTCTTTCTCCCTCCCTTCCCCTCTCTCTAGAAATAAAAACCTAAAATCTTTAAGACAGAATAACATTAGCACTTAAAGTGTTTTTCGCAGGAATGATGCAAAATTCTTAATTTTTGTGGGTCTTTCACTGCTTAATATCTTTTTATTTGTTTAGTTGTTTCAATTGCAGCTTATATTCAATATTACCCTGTATTAGTTTCAGAGGCACAGCATAGCGGTTAGAGAATCATGTCCTTTGACCGTTAACTTTGGGATTTCTCCGCACTTCTCTGACACGTGAATTTCCCCCGTGGAAGACTGTCATAAGCACACTTTGAGTGAGATTCAGTGGTTCTCTTTTTTCTTCAAGTGACATTAGGACATAAGCATTTCCCTGTCATCCAGGAGAGACCAGATGAGTGCTAACATTGGAAAATATATTTTGAGGGGAAGTAAAAGAGGGTAAAGGGGGTCAATTATATTGTGAAAGGAGGAGACTTTGGGTGACTTTAGGTGGTGAGCACCCGCTGCAATATACAGATGATGTGTTATAGAGTTGTACACTTGAAACCTGTATACGCTTCACAACCAATGTCGTCCAGGTAAATTTAATAAAATTTAAGAATAAATTGCAAAAAAATAATGTAACCTTTATGCCATTAGCTTTTTTAACATAATATTTGAAAATTCTATTTTATTGATTATGCTTTTAAAGCTATCCTTATTTTTCCCCTTTGCTCCCCTCCACCTAGAGTCCCCCACTCTCTCAGCTACACCCCCCCACCATTGTTCATGTCCATGGTTCATGTGTGTAAGTTCTTTGGCTGCTCCATTTCCTATCTGTACTTTACATCCCCATGGCTATTCTGTAACTGCCTATTTGTACTTCTTAGTCCCCTCCCCTCTTCACCCATTTCCTCCCACACCCCGCTGCTACCTGAAAACCATCAAAACACTCTCCGTATCCATGATTCTGTCTCCATTCTTCTTGTTTGTTTAGTTCATTTTTTAGGTTCAACTGTTGATAGATATGTATTTATTGCCACTTTTATTGTTCATAGTTTTGATCTTTTTCTTAAATAAGTCCCTCTAACTTTTCATATAATGGTTATAGTCCCTAAAACATTGCATAGTTTGGTGATGATGAATTCCTTTATTTTTTTCTTGTCTGCAAAGCTCTTTATCTGCCCTTTCATTCTAAATGAGAGCTTTGCTGGGTAGAGCAATCTTGTTTGTAGGTCCCTGCTTTTCATGACTTTGAATATTTCTTGCCAATCCCTTCTGGCCTGCAGAGTTTCTTTTGAGAAATCATCTGACAGTCTTATGGGAACTTCCCTGTAGGTAACTAACTGCTTTTCTCTTGTTGCTTTTAAGATTCTCTCTTTATCTTCAACCTTTGGCATTTTAATTACGGTGTGTCCTGGAGTGGTCTTCTTTGCATCCATCTTCTTTAGGACTCTCAGTGCTCCCTGGGCCTGCATGTCTATTTCCTTCACCAAATCAGGAAAAGTTTTTTTCATTATTTTTTCAGATAGATTTCAAATTTCTTGCTCTTTGTCTTCTCCTTCTAGCACCCCTATGATGTGACTGTTGGACTTCTTGAAGTTGTCCCAGAGGCTGCTTATACTGTCCTCTTTTTTTTTTTTTTTTTGATTCTTCCTTCTTCTTATTGTTCTGTGTGGCTGTTTTTTGCTTCCTTATGCTCCAAATCATTGATTTAATTCTTGACTTCATCTGCTCTACTGTTGTTTCCCTATAAATTGTTCTTTATTTTAATTAGTGAATCCTTCATTTCTCACTGGATCTTTTTTATGCTCTTGAGGTCCTCACTAAGTTCCTTGAGCAAACTTATAACCAGTGTTTTCAACTCTGCATCTGATGGATTGCTTATCTCCATTTTGTTTAGCTCTTTTTCTGGAGTTTTTGAGGAGTTTTGATCTGTTTTTTCATTCAGGCCATGTTTCTTTGCCTCCTCATTTTGGCAGCCTCCCCGTGTTTGTTTCTGTATATTAGGTAGGTCTGCTATGACTCCCTGTCTTGGTAACATGGCCTAAAATAGTAGGTGTCTTGTGGGCTCCAGTGGCACAGCCTCCCCTATCACCCAAGCTGGGTACTCGAGGTGCGCCCTTTGTGTGGGCTGAGTACACCCTCCTCTTGTAGTTAAGATTTGGTTGCTGTTAGCAGGTCAATGGGAGGATTTACCCAGGCCAGTCAGCTGCAAGGACTGGTTGTGACCACTGAGCACCACCCTCCACCCTCCATGGAGGATCAGCTGTGCAGGGGCGGGGTGGTGGTGCTCTGACGTGATCTATAGCCGTCCACTGGGTGTGCAGGCCCTGAAGTTTCCTGAATGGTGCAGGCCAAGGTCAGCTCCCACCTGTGTTCTGCCCAGGGCCACCCTGCCTGAGCTATAAGGCAATCTGAGGTGGCTGCTACTTCTCCTGGGCTAGGAGATTCTCTGTGGAAGCCAAACTGTGAATCTTGGCTGGCTGCTGCTAGTGCCAGGCCTGGGGCTCACTGAGGCCAGCTGTTGCTTGTTTGAGAGGATTTAGGAAGTTGTGAATCATGAACTAAGACCAGCCATTCATATGGAAAAGAAGCGTGGGTGGGCCCATAAGTTGGGTGGGGCAGAGTCTCTGGGAATCTCCAAGATGGGTCAAAAAGTACAAGCCTGATTGATGGAGTCTCATATATGGCACCAGCTTGACGGCTCTGTGGGAGGAGGGTTTAGCAAAGGGACAACGGCCTCTGCTCACCTTGATGCCAGACACTTCAGTTCCTCCCTGTGTACCACAGGTGCCTTTCTAGCTGCTACCCTGGTGCTGGAGCTCAGAGGGAGGGTGTCTGAGTAGGTTGGTGCATGTGTGGGCTCTTTTTTAAAAAAATGTTTTAAATTATATTTTATTGATTGTGGTATTAAAGTTGTCCTTATTTTCCCCCCTTTGTCTCTCTCCACCCAGGGTCCTCTACTCCTCAGGCAACGCCCCCCCCCACCATTGTTCACGTCCATGGGTCATGCGTAGAAGTTCTTTGGCTACTCCATTTCCCATACTGTACTTTACATCCTCATGGCTACTCTGTAACTACTTATTTGTACTTCTTAATCCCCTCACCTCTTCACCCATTCTCTCCCTACCCCCTTGCATCTGGCAACCTTCCAGTAACTAACTTCTTTTCTCTTGCTTTTCTTTTTATCTTTATCCTTTGGCCTTTTAATAATGATGTGTCTTGGAGTGGGCCTCTTTACACCCCTCATAATTGGGATTCTCTGTGCTTCTTGGACTTGCACGTCTATTTCCTTCCATGTGTGGGTTCTTTAAGGGGAACTGCTTGGGACTCAAGCAGCTTCTTCCACTGACTCAACCCCCACTGGTTTTTGCAGCCAGAAGTTGTGGGGACTTATCTTCCTGGCACCGGCACCCTGGGCTGGGGGGCCTGCTGTGGGGCTTGGACTCCTGGCTCCTGAGATATCCCTCCCGAATTTTTATCCACCGCATGTGAATATGCGACCAGCCTGTTCCGAGTCTGCACCCCTCCTACCAGTCTGGATGGAGGGGCGCATTCCATTCTTTAAGGGGCCCTACCATTCTTTAATTCCATAGTTGTCCGACTTCCATTCAACTCATTTTCTAATGGTGCTAAGTGATGGTTGTTTTATATTTTGGTTGTAATTTTGATATGGTTGTGCAGAGAGGCGAGCCTTGTTTACCTACCACCATTAACTTTTCAGAAGGAAGAGACACTGAATTTGCAGTAAATGTAAACACATTTTAATGACCTAGTTATCTCTGGGAGGGTGTTCCGTGAATAAGCACCTCATTTAATTAGGAGAATAGATCTTTTTCAAATAAAGGAAATCTATTTTGGAGATTGTCTTTATCAATACATCACCTGAATTTTGAAAAGTCTTTTTGTTTGAAAATCTTCAGTCTCACAGGAAGTTGCAAACACAGCACAGAGAGTCCCATGTACTCTTACCCAGCGTCCCCTAATGGTGACGTCTGACCTCACGAAGGACAATATCGCAGCCAGGAAACCGACTTGGGGACAGTCTACCGACCTTATTCGGATTTCACCAGTTTTTTCCTGCACTGGTGTGTGTGACAACCTCAATTTTATCGGTAAAGGTAGAGAAACGTAAGGTTCCGGTTGGTTCCGAGTTGACCCAAGCTGCACGCCTGGCGAAGCTGGTTAAAAGCCCAGGCCTGTCTGTCCAGAAGCCCGCACTTTTCTCTGTCTCCGAGGGGTGGACGGAGCAGCGGGACACAGAAAGTAAGAAAAGGCGACCAAAACATGGAACATTTAAACTGCAACATTGCCGGAGGATTGGTTTTGGTAACCAGGAGGGCCACACCTAGTCCTGACGCTGACGGTGGGAGGTTGGGCAAACCGTTAAGTTTCTACCGGCTTCAGAGTCCTATTCATAAAAGTGGGGTGACCCACACAGCCCCCCACGACCCTAGCCAAGGCTATTTGTAATACAGACACAGTGCCCACAGCAAGAAGAGTTCATTTTACACACACGCACACATGCACGCACACACACGCATTATTTTAACCCCAACCTTTAGTAGCTCTCCAAAAAATGTTCTGGTTGGGAAAAGGAATAGAAACCTCTGGATCTGGAGTTCGAAGACTGAAGTTAATCAAGAATAGTGCAATTACATTCTGTGTCCATTTGAGCTGTGGGAATCTGAAATTTCCTGAATAAGGCCTCATGGGATGCCCCATGGTTGAAATAGAGAACCCCACCCAATTAAAACACTAGTCAAGAATCCCTCAATGTCACGACGGGTGGGACTGAGGATTGTACACCGTTCCTAGCATTGCCACAGGGTGGCGCCAGGGTCTCGGGTAAACGAAGACATACCCTGAGCAGGCCCCGCGGGACCACTGGTCGTTCAGTGGGTGCGTGGGGACGTCTGAGTTCCCGCGGCCTCGGAAGCGCAGGGGCTGGAAAACGCTGCGATGCGGTCTTGTCACGACGGGGGGGAGGGCAGCTGAGAGGAAGCGCTGGAAGGAAGCGGGTCGCTGGGATGGCGGGGATGTGAGTTCCCGTGTGAGCCTTCCACGGGGTGACGGAGTGACAGCTGCGTGGTAGCGCCGCGCCACAGTGGCTGGGTGCTGTGCTCTGAGAAGCGCCCCTCCAGCTTTAGAGCTTTTCTTCTGGGTAAATCATTCTTGAGTTATCACATTTTAAACGATGCCAGTCTCTGGAAACCCATCATCCTCACTGAGTGTGAGCGGTGGGACTCAGACGCCCCCTCCGTCCATCAGCTCTGCAGGAAAGCAAGCCCGGCCCTCCCCGCCTGTCCCAGAAAACCGGTTCGCTCCGGGATACAAGAGAAGAAACGAACGGTTGCTTTTAAAGTTATATTTTATTAATTATGCTATTACAGTGGTCCTGATTTTTACCCCCTAGTCCCCCTCCACCCTGCACCCCCTATTCCCACAGGCAATCCTCCCCCCATTGTTCATGTCCACGGGTCAGGTGTGGAAGGAAACAAACAGTTTAGCTCCCCTTCCTGCTAGGTTGTGCTTACCAGCTTTCTCTCATTTAACCCCCATAGCTCCACTGGGTTCTGTTTTTTGGCCATCCACTCCCACAGCTGGTCTTTTATCAGTGTCTTTTACTTCCTTCGGCAGATGAGGAAACGGAGCCTCAGAGAGCTTAAGTAATTTGCCCAAGACCCCTCAGCTGGCCGTCTGTAGAGCTGGGATTTGAACCTGGGTCAGCTTGACACCAAAAGCTGCTCAGTTCCCGTGCCCCAGGGTGCCCCGAAGCTATCTATGCTCCTGCTGTCATTGCTGCCATCAGGAGTTCGGCAGGAGTAAGCAGATGTCTGTCTGCGATGAGGGTGGAGGGAAGGTATTTCTCAACGAGGTGCCGTTGCTCTTTCATAAACTGCTTCCATTTTTGGACTGGGTGAGTTTGAAGGCTGTTTAGGTGGATGCAGTCACACCTTCTGTCCAGACATAATGTCACCGCCCGTGGTTCTCGCAGCCGAGGCATGCCCGGCAGTGAACACCTCCACCGGTGATTCACTCGTGAGATGGCATTTTAGCTGAGTCTGCAGCCTCTCCATTTCGTGGAGTCCAGGAGAGGCTGATGCAGCCGGGACGGCAAGGGCAGGTGCCTCCCCGTTGTCTGGGAGATGGGAATGCCATTTCTTCACCCGATCTCCAAACACAGACGAGGAGCCAAGAGCGTGAGATGCCGGATAATTTACCCATTGCCACCTGACAGGCCAGCACCTGCCTTGTAAAAACAGTGTCATCCTGCAAGTAGAGCGGCTGTGTTCTTGACTAAAATGAAAATAGAAATGCAATTCAATTTCCTCTGCATGATTTTGGAGGACATGCATACCATGTTTTTCTTTTCAAAATGTTTTTACATCTGTTACAGTAATTTCTCTGTGCACAACAACTCCCTGTCTTGAACAAATGTTTATCATAGCACTTACGCCCTGTGGTTAATGTTTAGTGTGTGTGTCTGCCTCTCCCGCTGGTTTATGACTTTCTTCGGGGAAGAGACCCTGCCACATTTTAAGCATCTATAATACCCTAGCACTTAACAAGGTATTGCCCAGGGCTTGTTTCCTTGAGAAAGATAGAAACCCACTAGATGCTCTTTAAGCAAAAAGGGGGCTTTATTTCGTGGAGCCCCAGGGCAGGGGTGCAGCTCCGTCTTGGAGGAACAGAAATCAAGTTCTCTCATGGCTCCGCATCTCTTGCATCTGTCCCATCAACACCTCCTGTCTGCAGTGTCTTCCATTGCTCCCTGGTCCTCTAGCCTAAAACCCTGGCTGTCAGCATCTTCTAATGGATGTGCAAGTTGTCCGGCCCTGTGCTGAAAGCTTTATCATGCTCTTGGTCCCCATCTGCCCAGTCTCCAGGGATCAGGACTCTGATTGGTCCAGCCTTGCTGAGGTGTTCACCTCTAGTCCAATCAACTGTGGCCAGAGAGTTGTTCTCCAACGGTAGATGGAGGTTGTTCCTATGGTAACTGCAAGGTGCTGGCTGGAAGGAAGAAGGCTCAGTTCCCGGAGAAAGGGGGCAAGGGGCGGGGCAACCAATGCAGTTGGGGCTGTGTCCTTGTATATACTTGGCGCTCCATAAATGCTTACTGATCTGCCTTTCTCTAAACGCTGCGGAATGCCGGTCTTCTTGTAGTTCCCCAAACACACTCCCACCTACTGTCTTCTCTTCCCGGGGGCTCTTCCCCACCTGCACCCCCTTGGCCTGGCAAACTCCTGCTCCTTCAGGTCTACGTTTGCATTCACCCCCTTTTCAGATGGCCTTTCCTGACCGCCTTCCACAACATCTCGCTCTGCTTCTTCAAAAGAGTCACCGCCGGGTAGTTATTTGTTTCATTCTGGCCGTCTTCCCCGAATACTGTAAGTTCTAGTCTTCCCAAGGTCTCCATAAGCAACGTGGACAACTTGGGGAGTTTATCCCCGTTAGGCAAAACTTTAAGCTCTGGGAGATGTGGCAAGTGATCACTTCTCACCCTTCTTCCCCCCTCAGACTGTCCCGAGATGAACTCAGGGTGGCTTTTGTGAGGAGGGCCCTGCCAGGTGGAGCGTCCTCGTGTTGATAGTGGCTCCTCCCCCTCCTCTCCCCTGTCTCTCGTTTCTGTCCTTGGGGATCGCACTCCCTTATAAAGTCGTAGCAAACAGGCCTTCGCCCCAGGCCCCCCCTTTCCAGCAGACCCCAGCTAAGGGAGCAACTAGCTGGCAAACATCAACATGAAGTGTGTGGGCTTTCGTGGAATCGCAGCATGTGAACAAGGTCAGAAATCCCTCCCACCTCCGACGCCGGGCTCCGCTTCCCTCCACTCCGCCTTCGTCCTCACGCAGGCTTTCCCTGAGCGGAGGCAAGGTGCCCCCAGCGGCTCCAGAACACCCCTCTCTGGGCGGTCTCAGCCGAAGTCCAGCTGTCGTGTGTGGGTCCTTGACTTCGTGCAGGACATGCTTCACAACACAAGTCCAGGGGACCATGAGGACCCATTTACTAAAGCTGGGGACAGTGACACAAGGAAGGGCTCCGCACAGAAGCAGCAGCAGGAGAGCCTGGGCCGGGCCGCCTGAGCTCCCTGGGAAGTCGGAGGAAAGGGGTGCCTTGGGGACGGGTTCAGGGGGTCCGCCCGGGACACACTGCCAGCTGCGCATCGCCTCAGAGTCTAGGAGACACGCGCCTGTGAAGAAAGAAGTGGGGTGGGGTGCGGGGAGAAGAACAGAAAGGGAATGTTCTGGCTACTCCCCAGAGGGAGAGCACCTGCCCTGGGTCCTTGTCTGGAGGCTTTTCTCTCTCTCTTGCTGAAGGGACTCTCAGGGGAGGTGGCAGGGAGAGGGGGCGGATCTCAGGAGAAGACTCATCAGCTCCCCAGGTGAGCCCTTCCAGGGTCATGGCCTGCTCTGATTGGTCGGCGCCAGGGCAGGGGGTCACTGCAGTCACTGCAGTGGGTCCCCGCCTCACCCACCTGGATTTGCTGCTTTTCTGGGCCTGGAGCCGAAATGCAACTGAGGCCTAGAGTCATCTCCAGGGAGGAAAGGCCAGGGGAGAAGCGGGTGCCCTGGGGGTGAGGTCCTTGTTTCCCCCCCTTGTTTGCCCCCTTGCCGGGCGCTCAGGCCTGCCAGCCACCCCGGTCACCCTCTGCCCCTGCTGGGAATCACTCTGCCACTGTGTTCAGCTATTTGTCTCGGCTTCCCTATCCCACTTGCCAAGGAGTTTTCCCGGCTTCCCTCTGTCCTGCCTCAACAAAACTAACCGTGTCCTCAGCCCTTCTCCCACCTGGCCTGTCTGTACGGCCCTATGCTGCCCCCTCCCAGCCAGCTCAAGTCCTGGCCACATGGGGCTCCCGGTCCCCACTCGCGTCCCGCCCTTTCTGGTCTGCGGCTCTGCGTGTGACCCTGCTAGAAGGACCTGCTTTGTTCGCCTTTCCTCGTCTCCGCTTGGTGAACTCATCTCCCGAGATGCGCCTTGAACATCACCTGTGCTCGTCATCTCTGGCTGTGAAACCAGTCACCCCCAAACGTTGTGGCTTAAATCAGCATATATTTATCACCGCCCACGTGTGTGAGGGTCCGCGCCCTGCGTGGAGCCTCGATGGCTGGCTCCCACTCAGGGTCTCCCAGGAGGCTGCCCTCGAGCGACTGCAGGCCTGCGGTCTGGCTCACCGGAAGGCTGGACCGGGGCCGGAGGGTCCATTTCCAAGCTCACGCACGTGGCTGTCGGCAGAAGCCTTCGGTTCTCTGCCCTGTGGGCCTTTTCATGGGGCCGCTCGTGATGTGGCAGCTGGCTTCCTCCAGAGTGTGTGGTTCACGAGATCGAACCCCACCCCTCATTACCACCGCCATGAAAAAAAAGAAGAAAAAAAGAGAGAGAATGAGTCTCCTCAAGATGGAAGCTTCAGTCTTTTACATCCTAATCTCAGAACTTTCAGACCATCACTTCTTTGTTACGCACACAGAGCAACCCCGGTGCATTGTGGGAGGGATGGCATGGGGGTGTGAGTGCCGGCAGGTAAGGGGCACTGGGGCCACCTGGGAGGCTGTGACATGTCCCCAAGGTGGTCCTGGGGGATCGGTGTTCTGTACACACTCCTTGCAAGGCTTTTTCCATTTGCATTACGGATGCCTTGTCTCAATCCTGGATTACAAACACTCTGAGGGCACTAACTGAATCTTATTCACCTTTCCCTTCGTGTTTAGCCCTGCGTGGTGTCTAATACAGACACTGTACTCCATAAATGTCAGATTAAAACTTGGGGTAGTAGGCACACAATACAACACACAGATGATGTATTGTAGAATCGTACCCCTGAAACCTGTATAATTTTATTAACCAGCATCACCCCAATCAATTCAATAAAAAAAAAATACTGAGTGCATGATTGAATGAATAAATACTTCAATGAATTAGCGACTGATTCAGCGGGTCAGTGGATAGTTCAAAAGGCAAGACAAGATAACGTGGACTATTCTATGATTAATTCCCCCGATTTCCTGCTGGCTAAGATACCTAAGGAGTTGGTCACTCAGACCTTGCTTCCTTTTTCTCTGGCTATTTCTCCTTCCCCTTCCCCACTACCCTGCGGTCACAGCATCAGGGAACTTGGTTGCTATCTCAGTGTAACGAAATCCTATTCCCTTGTCACAGCTGATTGGGCCAGGGCTAGGCACCTGACCCGAGCTGGGCCAATGGACTTCTTCTCCAAGGGAGTCAGAAATTGGAACTAAGAGAGGCCAAGCTGCAGTCTGGCTGCTTTCTTGTCAAGAGAGAGACGAGTGACCGGGAGCTGTTGGCAATAGCAATTCTTAGCCTGGGGAGCAGAGGAAGTCCATCTGCCACAACGGAGAAAAGAATGCAGAGGAATGAATGAGGAGGGAGAGGAAGGGCAGGTTGCAAAAGCATGATCCCAGAGCCCGCTGCACCTCCAGCTGGGTCCCTGTGAAGCACCTTTATGCGCTTATGACAGCTGGGGTTTACACCACTGTGTATGGGAGCTGGCCTACCCTGGCTCACGAAAACCAATTATATATATTTCGTCAACGACATCACATTAGCAGCTTGAAATAAGCCATGGTGGCCGTACTTACACCACAGAAACTGGCCGAAGCGACAAACCAGGGACCCCCACCGAGAGCCGGTGATTAAAGGTCTGCAAGACCGAAACATCTGCTGGGCCAGCGCCCACTCGTGCTCCACGGCCCAGGGCCTCCCTTGTGAGGAGCCTCCGCTGGTGTTTGCGGGAAGCTGGTTTTCTGTGTGCTCAAGGTGCCCAGGAGACCCCATGTGACAGTCCAGAACTCTGGGGGTCTACGGGACATAAGTGAAGGGTGAACCAGACACCCCAACTAGACAAAATAACTGCAGATGGCCCTGGGGTGAAGTCCGGGCTGACTGGTATGGCAGGCGGACCCCCTCGCCTCTCTGGGCCCCCTTCCTGTCAGCTCCTGCCCTCAGCTCTCCTCCCACCCCACCCCCACCCCTGACCTCCTCAACCTCCAGCCCAGAGGCTCTGTCTGCCTTACAGGCTGTCAGTCGGCTGGGGAATCCGTACAGACTGCCCGAGAGGAGCCGCACCCAGACACGGAAACACCGGTGTGGGGTTCATGGACCAAATAGCTTCTCTGAAGACTTTCTGATCCCCACATCCCGTGCACCCCTGCTTGCCCCCAGACATCCTCTATCTCAGTACCTTCAGCACTTTCAAACTGAGTCTTTTTTTTTTTCAAGCCGACAGCACCCAGTATTCCCAGGCTGCCTTCCATCCAAGTACCCGCCAGGCCCGACCCCACTTAGCTTCCGAGATCAGACGGGATTGGACGCGTTTGGGGTGGTAGGGCCGTGGACTATTTTTGAGTCTTTTGCTCCACTGGGGGGTCCTCTAGGGAAGCACCTGGCGTGGTCCTATCCCTGAGCGCATGGGTGACAGAGAACTGGCAGGGTGTGTCTGACACCCAGGCTCTAACTGTGAGATCAGGGTGTAGCTGCAGACGCCGCCTGTCTAAGCACAGGAGCGTCCCTGGGGATGACATCAGCCCTGCTGCGGGGAGCAGATGCCACCCGAGGCTGGGCCACCACACACAGGAAATGCAGCGCAGGGATCACTGTCTGTTCCCAGCACCCAGAGGTGAGCCGTGGCTAGCAGAGGGGGAAGGCGCCTCGGGTGTGGCCCCACAGACAGATGTGGCACTTTGGGGCCCCAGGAGCCTAGGTTCAGAGTGTAGCTCTGTCCCTGATGGCCTGTGACCAGAGACAGGTTGCTTTGCCTTTCTGAGCTCGGTTTTCACACCTGCTGAAACTGATTTACTGAGTCACTGTTAAGGTTGAGAGAGAGAGAGAGAAAGGAAGGAAGGAAGGAAGGAAGGAAGGGAAAGATGAGAGAGAAAGAAAGAAGAAACAAGAAAGAAAGAAAGAAAGAGGAGAAAGAGAGAGAGAAAGCGAGCAAAGAAAGGAGAGAAAGCAGAAGAGAGAAAGAAACGAGAGAAAGAGAAAGAGAGGAGGAGGGAAGGAAGAAAGAAAGAGTAACAGAGACAGTGCCGGGACAAAAGAGACGGTTGATAAAACTTCATTTCCCCCCTTCCTGCTGGTCACACACAACAGAACTCGACTCCCTGTTCTACCAAAGCAAAACGAGCAATTTATTCCTAAGAGTGGCCGAGACAGCCCCCCAGTTTCCATTAGTCACTTTCTGACACGGTAAAGTAACGTGTAGCTGGGTGCATAGTTGCTCAGCTAATACTACGTTTTTCTCCCCCGCCTCCCTCGCAGATGGGCACAGCCCGGTGACTACGTTCTAGAGGCCGAGGGCGTGACCAGAGGTGATACGCACACCTTCTAGGCCATGTCCTAAGGGGAAGGCACATACTCACCACTTCCTTCTTTTCTCCTGTGCCAGCTGGGACAGCGATGTGCAGGCAGGAGGCAGAGCAGCCGTATTGGTCTATGAGGTAAAGAATGTTGATGCTGTAGAGAAACGAGATAGAGAAAGTCCGGCTCTGGCTGGTGTGGTTCAGTGGACAGAGTGCCAGCCTATGAGCCAAAGGGTTCGATTCCCTGTCAGGGCACAGGCCTGAGTTGCAGGCCAGGTCCCCAGGTGGGGGCATGTGAGAGGCAACCGACTGATGTTTCTCTTTCTCCCTCCCCTCCCCTCTCTGAAAATAAATAAATAAAATCTTAAAAAGAGAGAGAGAAAGTTTGGGTCGCTAATGACTTAGCAGAGCAGAGGTACCACACCAGCCTTTTAAAAGCTCAGACTTTGAAGCGCAAGAGAATTAGACTTATATTTGTTTAGTCGCTGTCAGTATTTGGGTTTTCTTTTTTAAAAAGATTTTATTTATTCATTTTTAGAGAGGGAAGGGAGGGAGAAAGAGAGAGAGAGAAACATCAATGTGTGGCTGCTGGGGGCCATGGCCTGCAACCCAGGCATGTGCCCTGACTAGGGATCGAACCTGCAACACTTTGATTCACAGCCCGCGCTCAATCCACTGAGCTACGCCAGCCAGGGCTAGTATTTGGGGTTTTTTTTGTGGCAGCCACACCTGTCCTCTGATGCTCCAGGCCACAGACGGAATGTGTGTGTCCCCCTAAAATTCCTGCGTTCACTCCTAACTCCAACAGGTGGCAATAGGGGTGGGGCCTTTGGGAGGTGATTAGGTCATGAGTGTTCACAGATGGGATTGGTGCTCTGACAACTGAGACCCAGGAGAGCCCCCTTGCCCCTTCCACCATGTGAGGGCCCCGTGGGGCATGGCAAGGGGGCACTGGCCAGGAACGGAATCGGCTGGCACCTTCCCCTTATGCTTCCCGACCTCCGGAACTCCAGAAATGTGAGAATATGTTTCTTTTTTAAATATATTTTATTGATTATGCTATTACAGTTGTCCCATTTCCCCCCTTCTCTCCCCTCCACCCTGTACACCCTCTCCCACCCACATCCCCCCCTTTAGTTCATGTCCATGTGTCATAAGTTCTTTAGCTTCTACATTTCTCATACTATTCTTAACCTCCCCCTGTCTATTTTCAACCTACCATCTATGCTACTTATTCTCTGTACCTTCCCCCCGCTCCTCCCACTCCCCTGTTGCTAACCCTCCATGTGATCTCCATTTCTGTGGTTCTGTTCCTGTTCTAGTTGTTTGCTTAGTTTCTTTTGGTTTTGCTTTAGGTGTGGTTGTTAATAATTGTGGGTTTGCTGTCCTTTTACTATACATCTTTTTTATATTTCTGTTGCTCATGAGACACCCATTCCGTGGTGTTTTCGTTATCACGCCAAACAGACTAAGACACTTAGTAAACCATGAAGGAGCTCACAGCATCCAAAAAAGAGCCAAACGAATGTTTAGATTGTTTTGGCCTTGACAATCCAGAGATCGTTGAGTCGCCTCTTGTGTTGCTTTGATATCCACGCATCCTTTTGCTTTGTTTTTTATCTTTTTTACATTGATTTTAGAGAGAGAGAAAGAGGATGGGGGAGAGAGAGGGAAGAGAAAGAGAGGAGAGAGAGAGAAAGAAACATCGATTCGGTGTCCCATTTCATGCATTCATTGGCTGATTCATGGATGCCCCTGACCGGGGATCAACCCTCCAACCCTGGTGTATCAGGATGACGCTCTAACTAACCGAGCTACCTGGCCAGGGCCATCATTTTGTTTTTTGATTATTTCCTTACATTTGGCACAAATGTCCCAGGCTCCTCTGGTCATTTCCATGGCCCAGCCTTGGAATCAGCCGTTTCAAGAATAAGTTCTAGTTTTTTTAGTGGAGCAGGGTAGTTAGAAACCACGATCTGTGTGCTGGGTGCGCTCACTGGGCTGCCACGGCATGTAGGCTTCCCAGCTGACAGAACCAGGACATACATGTGTATGTACATGCACATGTGAGTTTGTGTGTATAGCTAAGCTCTACATGTAGTATCAGCTTCTGACCCTCTATGTGTATAAAACCAGCAGTTCATACTGACATCTCTAATTCTAATTCAACACACAGGCTTTCCTCCAGGCGTTCCCCGTTTGCATAGGAAGTTCCTCCCTCCTCTGCTGCTGAGAAGCCACACCCCCTTGTCCTGCTGTCTTCACGCTTGTTCAGCCCCAGGTTCCCCCTCGGGGCTGGCCCTGCCATGTCCTCAGCCTGACCAAGGGAAGTGGGAGACCAGAGGCACATTTTAAGACGATATCCACTCCTTTACTTTGCTCTTCTCACCATGCAGCCCCTCCTTACAATTTGGCTTTGCATTTATCTTGCTGACAGACGCCAGACGCACTGACCTCCTAGAGAAGATATTTCCTCGTCATCCCTGGGCCACAGGGAGGCCGGGGTGGGCTTGCCTTCTGCTTGAGGAGAGAAGGTGCTGGTTAAAGGGGTTGGACTGCAGGACGCTGTCGAAGGAGGACGCTGGAGGCACGGTCCTGGGGCTCGTTCAGCACCAGCTCTGGGGGAGGGGTCCTGCCTCTGCTGCGGAGCCCGACCTGGGGTAGCTGCTCTTCAGGAGCGCTAACTAACCCCCTTCCCAAACTCTGGTCCATCCTCAAGCACAACCGAGCTGCCGCAGCGAAAGCCGCCTCTGTGCAGGGCGCTGAGCCGGAGGCCCTGCGTGTATTGTCTCTCCGTCGTCTTCACGGCCGTGTGAGCCAGGCAGCGTCGTGGTCCCCGTTTTACAGATGAGGAAACGAAGCTCAGGGAAGTGACCGAGGCTGCCTGAGGTCACATGACAAGCACCGAGGCCAGACCTTTGACCTTGGTCCACCAGCCACACTGTCCTGCCCCGAGCCCTTGACCACCCGCATTAGTGTTCTCTTGACCTTCGCCTGTCAGCCTGAGGCTGCCACGTGCATCCTGGCTGGTTCTGGCTGTGTCCAGGAAATAGAGTGCTGGGCTCCCAAGAGACGTCACTGACAAGCTCTTTAAAAATTGCTATTACGTGATATTTAACACATACAGAGGAAAATATGTAGCATACACATGCAAGTTACAAAGTATTGGGTTGGCCAAAAAGTCCGTTCTATCTGTCTTTTTTTTTTTTCCTGTAAAATAAAAGGTACATTTTTCATCTTCACCAATAGCTTGATTGATTTGGATATTTTGAGTATGTTGCTATCTCCCGCTATTGGCTTCTAGTGGGCAGAGCCCAGGGGTGCTGCTAAACATCTTCCAGTGCATCCGACGGTCCCACAGCAAAGAACTATTTGGCCAAAATGTCAATAGTATCAAGAAACTTTGCAAACCACTTTTGACATGTTCAATAGGTCACAGCACCTTCTCCATACACTACACAAATCTCTTTTTGCATTTCAGTTGCATTTTTACCTTTCTTGAAATAGTAAGGTATACTATGCCAAAAATGATGCATATCTTTTTTTAATATATATTTTAAAGATTTTATTTATTTATTTTTAGAGAGGGAAGGGAGGGAGAAAGAGAGAGAGAGAGAAACATCAATGTGTGGTTGCTGGGGGCCGTGGCCTGCAACCCAGGCATGTGCCCTGGCTGGGAATCAAACCTGCGACACTTTGGTTCACAGCCCGCGCTCAATCCACTGAGCTACGCCAGCCAGGGCTCAAAAATGATGCATATCTTCTTCCATCTTTAATATTAAAATGGCTGTACAAGAATTCATCAATTTTGATAAGTTTTTTTTAATGCGTGCTGATATGACAACTGTCACAATGCAATATACCAAAAGTGTTTCGAATGAAGTTAAAGACGACTCAGGGCTACTAGAGCCATCTCATGGAAAAACTAAACAAACTTTTTGGCCAATGCAATATAATAAATAATAAAACAACGTCCATACCTTCCAACTTTAAAATACACTAACACATTTTAAAAATTAGGCTTAGTCTTTTATAGTTGTGGAGATTTGTTGTGTTTTCAAAATGCAAACCTTTCCCAGTCTCACCTTCTCACCAGAAACCCGAATACCCCCGCGGGTTAGCCAGCTGTCTCCCTCTGTCACCCTTCCTCTGAAGGTCGAGGCCTTGGCCACTCTGTGCGGTTTTATTTTTTTTAATCACACTTACGTCAGCCATCCTGTGGGTTTCACCCTCAAAATGCATCTCACATCTGGTCTCCTACCTGCCCCCTCGGTTCGTTTGAGCCACCGCCACGGCGGGGCTACTGCAGTAACTTCCCTGTTCCTCTCCAGGAGGAAACCACGGTGAGCTTTAAAAGCGGGGGCGAGGGGTCGGACTAGCAGATTATGTTCCCGCCCTGCGTGGTCTGGGCCCCAGGGACCGTTTGTCCTTCCGCCTCCGCCCTGAATCCTCAGCTCTGACCGAGGGCCAGGGCCCCCAGGGCCCACACCGTGGGCCTCTTTCCCTGAGTCTCCCTCCGCACTCCGACGTCTGCACGCTCCGGCTCCTTCTGCCTGGAACACGCTCCCCACGTGCTCTGGCTCCCTCCCCCCTCCTCCCTCCGGCGGGGTCTCTGTGCATTAGCATGTTGCCCAAGTGACCCTAGGACAACATTTTACAAGCACGAAATGAATTCACAGATAATAAAACCTACCTAAGTTCCCATTTCAAAAAACCAATAGGATGTTCTAAATTTAAAAAAGAAATACGAAGGACATGAATGGTAAGTAATTTAGTACGTATTTTCACACGTAAATGCTCCGGCAGCCGCCTGCACTTACACCTAGAGTTAGACAGTAACAAAGACGCGATGTGTCGACTCAGGCTCCACTCCTGTGTGATTTCCCCAAACAGTAAACAGCTCTTGGTGGAACCCCACACCGAGCCAAGTATAACTCTCTGTGTACATAGCTCTTGAATTCCTGAAAATGTGGTGACTGATGAGAGATAAATCTGTGTACCAAATACCTCGTGTTTGATTAACAAACAAAGTTAGAAATAGAAGCGGATTTTTCACCTACATGGATGTCTTCTGGGACATTTCAGAGTCGCACGAAGGGTGCCAGTCTTCAGCCCGTCATCCCTTCATCCGTCTTGTGAGTGGCAGGATATCTGGTGTCCCTGACACCGGCCAACTGGACGCTTGACGTGCCCCCCAATCAATGTGACAGCCAGAAAACAAAAAACAAAAAACAAAAAAACACCAAAATTTTAAAGATGTCCTCTAGGTGGCGCTACCGTCCAGGGCGAGAACTTGAGCAGGGCCCTCGGTTTCGTTTCCTGCTTAGGGCCCAGCACTCCCAGACACCGTGGTACATACGTTTTTTTGTTGTGTGTGGCTAGTGTTCGGGGGAATGTGAGCCGCAGGAGGGCAGGGCTTCGTTCCTTCCACGATGTACCCTCTATGCCCAGAACGCGCGGGCCGCAGAGGGCGAGCGGAGGAATGAGGGGTGCGCGGGACGGCTTACTTTACAGCCCTGGAACCCGACATTACGGCGCCTGCAGAATCCTCGCGGAGAGGATGCAAGGTTGGGAGCTGACTCACATCCAGCTCCCAGCTTTATACAGCTGTGATATTTTTGACCAGGGTGACCAACACGATCCGTTTTGCTTTGTTTTGTTTTTTCCTTCTGCTCAAATCACATTTTAAGCGACCTTTACAATAACAGCAGGCAGTGGCATTCACTAAATGCCACGTGTGCAGCACTGGGACAAGGAGTGTTTTAGGATCTTTTGATCCTCCGGCAAACCCCTCGAGTGAAGTGCTATCATAAACCCCATTTTACAGATGTGGAAACTGAGGCTCGGGAGAGAGGCTAAGACACATTCTCAGTGTCACACGCACAGCAAGTACAAGGTCGGGGTTTTGAATCCCAGGCACTCACGGTCCACGTGCAGAGCCACGGCCTATGCAGCCCTCTTGATAACCCTCTGGAGCCCTGGACCTGGGTTCACGGTATCACTCGGCCACCACCTTGCAGCGTGACATCGGGCGGGCCACTTAGCTTCTGCCTCCTTATCTATGACATGAAGGATTCGAACTAGCCAAAACAAGCTAATTTGACCAGAGGCCCCGTAAAGATACATACTGCTGTCTGCTTCAAGAGAAGAGATTCGACTCTGCCTTGAAGCAGCCAGGTGGGCCCCGGGGGGCCTGGAGCGGGCTCAGAGAGGAGGGCCCCCCACTGGAAGACGGGGGGCCACTCTGGCCTGGAGACAGAACACCAGCAGGCGGGTGAGGGCGGGGCGGCTACTTTCTCCTCTCGAGGGCCATCGGAGGAGAGAAGGATTTTGCTGGGTTTCCACGTGCCGGAGACTCCTGGTGCTCCTGCCCCGTGGCGAGGGTCCAGGAGGGAGGTCAGAGGGGAGGGCTCCTCGGGATGACCCCAGTCTTCAGTTAGATTCCACCCTGAGGGATTGAGAGACTGGGTGCACAAGAGACAGAACTTTCTGGAAGTCAGGGTGTGGATGCAAGATGGGCTGCCCTGGATAAGCAGGGGCCAGTCAGTAAAAGTGGTCCATTGAGCTCCCAGCCGGTCCTGAGTCAGCCCTTCCCCACCAAGATGCTGGGCAGATGGTCCCTGAGGTCACTTTCAGCTTGGCCCGCCCCCACCCATGGCCCCCAACTGTCCACTCCTTTTCTTTCTAGTTGATTGGAGAGAGGAAGGGAGAGAGAAAGAGAGAGAAACACTAGTTGTTTTACTTACTGATGCATTCATTGGCTGCTTCACATAAGTGCCCTGACCCGGGATACAACCCGAAACCTCGGCGTATTAGGACGACGCTGTAACCAACTGACCTACCCAGCCAGGGCAACTGCTTCTTCAGGCTACGATGCTCTTTTCTCTTCCCACTGAGAACCCTTGAAGGTCTTTCATCAGCGATGACGTGGAGGAAGCTGCTCTGACCTATTCTACCAGCCCTTCTGGGCCCAGGGCTGCCCGGATATTTCTGGCTCTCCTAAAAGAAAACAAACCTTTTCCCACTAATGTAAGCAGGCAAGATCTTTTACCCAACAAAACAAACCAACCTAGCTCCTCCAGGACAAACCCAGCTTTCCTAATACGGCATCATGGATTATTCCCTTGGCATCCAACCAACACACCAGTCCCACTCCCAGGAGTGGGGTGGGGGGACCGATCCCGGGTGGCAGATGAAGGTCACATTCACAGTGAGGTGACTTCACATGCTGGACAGGGGGTGCGCTCTTCCTCTCGGGAGCACACCTGCACCTTTCCCCTCCCCTCTTCCTCCCCCAGGCGCCTTACCTTTGCCTTACTCTCTCCAGGGCTCCAGGGCCTCCTTCTGCCTCTGCAGCTTGCCTCCCCGGCCCCCGCAGCCCGGCTGGCTCGCCTCCATCACCTCCGTGACTTTGTAAATAACCTTTCTCTTATAATTTGGAAACAAAAACCAAAACCAGTGTTGGATGGGGCTCTTCAGGGGTAGGGTTGCCAGAGGAAATGCAGGGGGCCCAGTTCATTTGGAGTCTCCCACAGACCACGAGCACTTTTTTAAAAGCTTAAGTGTACCCCACGGCCCATTAGGGATACACTTATACTAAAAAAATTATTCATTGTTTGTTGGAGAGTCACATTGAACTGGCCCCCTGTATTTTTATTTGCTCAGCCTGGCAACATTGAGGGCTGCCTATAAAGGCGGTAAAAAAACAGCTGTTGGGTGGGGTGCTGCTCCCCTGTGTCCTTAAAGGCAGTGAGCACCTGTCAGGGGAGGGCAGTGCTGGCCACTCAGGGCTTCAGCACGATGCCATTTGCATGCGAAAACTCAGCCCCATTTGTACTAACACCCAGAGAAACTGGAGTGGCTGCAGCCAAGTAGGCATCACCATTTAAAAAGCTTCCTAGCCCTGGCTGGTGTAGCTCAGTGGATTGAGCTCAGGCTGTGAACCAAAGGGTCCCAGGTTCGATTCCCAGTCAGGGCACATGCCTGGGTTGCAGGCCATGACCCCCAGCAACCACACATTAATGTTTCTCTCTCTCCCTCCCTCCCTTCCCTCTCTAAAAATAAATAAATAAAATATTAAAAATTAAAAAAAAAGCTTCCTATCTGGAGGGTGACGTGAGTTTCAGCCTTTGGGAAGCACCTCTGACGTTTTGTCCTGGAGGGAGCTGGGGCCCGGGATTCCCCTCCGAGGGGTCCTTTGCAAGGACAAACCTGCAGGGAAACTTGAGGGATGAAGACGTTGGTTCGGCAAGTCCTATAGTAGCTGCTATCTCCCCAGATAGAGATGGAGGGAGCTGTATCTGCAGTAACTGCTAGCACCCACATGCAGCGCTGTGAGCAAATCGCCGAGTCCTCACGAGAAGACCGAAAGCCAGAGAATAACTCTGTCCGGTAGCAGGGGACTAGTTAAGTGAGTTGACGGCCTATCACCAGGCAAGACATTAGGCTGTCATTAAAGCCAATGGCTGCTAAGGCTCTTAGAGCAGAGAGGTACTTATGGTATGACGATGAGATGGGGAGAAGCAGGATGTAACATTAAACTAAAATATCTTACCTATTTATAGAAAACACACTGAATGAATGTTGTGATTGTTAGGTAATTTTTTTCATTGCAAAGTTGCTTTTTTCTAAAAATATTTTTTAAAGTTTTTATTTATTTTGAGAGAGGGAATGGAGGGAGAAAGAGAGAGATAGAGAGAGGGAGAGAAACATCAATGTGCGGTTGCTAGGGGTTGTGGCCTGCAACCCAGGCATGTGCCCTGACTGGGAATCGAACCTGCAATGTTTTGGTTCGCAGCCCGAGCTCAATCCACTGAGCTACGCCAGCCAGAGCTTTTCTAAAAAAATTTAATGAGTATATATTAGTTTTATCATTAAAAAAAATTGACAAGTTACCTAGAATCTTCCCTTTCTTCCCAGGGATAAAAATAATATTTAATAAATGTCTCTTGAGTGCTAGGCACAGGCCTACAACAGAGCAGCTGGGATATGGAGTTGAGAAACACACACAAGCTTGCTGTCCTCCAGGGTCTAGAGCCACAACGCTTTTAGGTAGCACCAGCTAATCAGCCCTTCTAGGCTCACCTCCTCCAGGACGCCTTCCAGGATAACTTCTCTTTAGGGTCCTATACAGCGCTATACCCACTTACCTCATTTTCCCACTAGACCATGTGCTCTTTAAGGACAAAAATTGTGCTCTTTCCTCTGACTCCCCAGAGTGTATAATTGGCCTCAAGAGATATTTTCCAGCCTGACTGGTGTGGCTCTGCTGGTTGGGCATTTTTCCGCAAAGCTAAAGGTCAACAGTTACATTCCTGACAAGGGCGCGTACCTAGGCTGCGGGTTCAGTCCCCGGTCAAGGCGGGTACCAGAGGCAACTGACTGATGTTTCTCGTGGATGTTCCTCTCCCTCTCTTCCCACCCACATGCCCCCTCTCTAAAAATAAATACATAAAATCTTTTTTTAAAGAGATATTTGCTACATGAATGCTTTCTACAAACGAGTGGGGATAACTTGGTGGGGGGGGTGTCCCTCATTTTCTTTAGTTTGTCATTTTGATTTTCTTTCCTTTCTTTCTTGTCTTTTCCCGGTCTGGCCAGCCTCTGGAGACTGGCAGTTGCCCCCCCTTACCCCTCCCCACACACACGTGAAAGACGCTGACCTCTCAGCATGTTTGCATCCGGGGACTTGAGCTGACCCACTGGAAGTCTGGGACAAGCAACCGCTGGTTCAGTTAAATGGCCCAATAAAGGCAACTTTATACATGCTGGACTTTAGCAGTCTGGGGGCAAACACAGGACTCCTCTAAGTGTTTAAAAAAGGAAAGTGGAGAATTTATAAACAGCGTAACTGTTTCAAGCAGGGGTCAGCAGACCGTTTCTGGAGAGGGCCAGATGCAGACGTTGGGGGCTTTGCCGGCCCTACGAGTCTGCCCCAGAGCAGGGGGCAGCCCCAGACAAGATGGGAGCAGGCGGGTGTGGCCGTGTGCCAATGACACTTGGTTTGTGGATGCCCGAATCTGAATTTCATGTAACGTTCACATGACATGAATTATGGTTCTTTGGATTTCCTCCCCAATCATTTAAAAATGGAAGAACCATTCTTAGCTCACTGGCTGCTTGAAAACCAGTGGCATGCAGCGTTTGGGTTTGGACTGGCTGTAGTGTGCTGACTCCCCATTTCCAGCATGGCCTGGGGGTGGGGGTCCCCTGCCTGGGTTCAGCTCCAGCCTCACCAGCCACTCACTGGGACCTGGGGGGAGCACCCCAACCGGTCAGCCCTCCGGTTTCCTCAGGTGTAAAACGGGAGGAAAGGGCTGTGGCCCCAGCATAGGGTGTCGGAGAATTGAATATGCTGCTGTGTGCACATGGTAGGAGCTTTACAAATGCATGCATGATCATGATTATTCAGGGGATTGAGTGTCGGCTTGTGCACCAAAAGGTCACAGGTTCAATTCCCAGTCGGGGTACATGCCTGGGTTGCAAGCCAGGTCCCCAGCTGGGGGTGTGTGAGAGGCAACTGATGGATGGATCTCTCGGACATCAATGTTTCTCTCCCTCTCTCCTTCCCTCCCCCTCTCTAAAAAAGAAACAAAATATTTTAAAAAAGAATATTGAATACCTGATTATAAATGATGATGATAACTTTGTGATTTATTTCTCCCCATGTATTGTATAGTGCAATAGCTCTCAATTCCCACATGCACCCAATATCTTGGGGAAGACTGTTTGTATTTCTTGTATTTTTTAATGGATTTTTTTTTTTTAATTTGAGAGAGAGAGAAGAAGGGAGGGAGAGAGAAACATCAATTTGTTATTCCACATTTTATGCATTCATTGTTTGCTTCTTGTCTGTGCCCCGATTGGGGATTGACCCTGCAACCTTGGCGTATGGAGACGACGCCCTGACCAACTGAGCTACTGGCTGGGGCCTATGTCTTGCATTTCTTTATGTTGATCTTAGAGGCAGAGGAATTTAAAAATTGTCCTCCCTCTCACTGCACATTTCCATCACTGGTGCATGCAAGGTGCCACCCTTGTTTATTTTTGGAGTCCCCCCAGGAACTCTGACCCATTGGTCTGCGCTGGGGGCACCGACAGAGGTATTTATTTTCAAAAGCTCTTCGGCGATTCTAATGTGCAGCCCGGGAACCACTGAACTAGCGTCTTATTAGAGTTCTAGGATCTTTTGGCTCAGCGTGGCCCATGGGCTAGCAGCATGGCACTGCCTGCTAGGAATGCAGGGTCTCAGGCCCCACCCCAGGACCCTCAAGTCAGAACATACAGTTTCGCAGAGTCCCAGCGACCCGTGCGCTCGTGTGAGCTGCAGAGGCGCACAGCTCTGGCGCTGGCAGGCGTGCAGGAAGTGACGCTCGAGACCCGCTGCTGTTGATGGAATCTTGTTTTAGACCCAAGGAGGTGGGGGTGGGGGTTGATAAAGAATCAACTGCTGAGACCTTGACTGCTGTGGCTCAGTTGCTTAGGTATCATTCCACAGAGCCAAAGGTCGCCAGTTCGATTCCCAGTCAGGGCACACGCCTGGGTTGTGGGTTCACTTCCCAGGCAGGGCGGTGTTTCTCACATCAGTGTTTCTCTCCCTCTTTTTCTCCCTCCGTTCCCCTCTCTCTAAAAATAAACAGAATCTTTTAAAAAATCAACCGCTGAGGCACATGTACTGTGAGTTTGCTTTTCCCTTTCTTTTTAAATCTGGAGTTCTCATAAAGCGAGGTCGCCCTGCAGCTCTCTGTCTGGCACAGTCCAGAGCCAGGAAAAGCAATTTAGGAGCTAAGAGGCCACCCGGGCCTCTTTCCCCATGACCCCCGAGGGGTGGACGTCACTGGGCCTCCAGGGGCTGCCAGGGGCAGGCTGTGGATGGCATTTCTTAATATAGTTAGTCAACAGCTTTGTTTTCCAAGTGCCACAGAGGACTGAAGGAATGTCACCACATGTTTGGAATGGAGGGCACTGATGGCTTTGAGAAGGACGTTTCCCAGGCCTGGGAAGGAGAACAGATATCACAGAAGGGGGCTAACGTGGAGACATGTCCCCGTGCACAGGCCCGGTCGAGGCTTTTGCACCGCTTTGGCCTTGGGCATGAGTGTAACGGTGTGAGCAGAGAGCTGGCGTTGCCCAAGGAGAGAGGCTCTGGTCTTGCTGTCTGAGGAACCTGGGCTCGCTCTCCTGGCCGCAGGCGGAGCTCGCTGCTGCTGGCTTGTGCCTGCCGCCTCGGTTTGCTGGCCTCTACAAAGGGCACGTCGCTGCAAGCAGCTGCATTTCGAAACTCGATTGCGCTGCCTCGTTTCTCTGCGCATTTCCTTCCTTCTTTCCCCTGGAGGTCGTGAAAAGAACATTCCTGTCCCTGCCTGTCTTTGTTTCTTCCCGCAGCAACAGAGCATGGTGGGAGAGCCCAGCACGAGGGGCCAGGCCCCGCCCGGCCATCCGCATGTGATCCTCAGCTGGGCATGTCCCCCACCGGGGTCCTCAGCTGGCAAAAGGAGGGGAGCGCACACCCTTCTTTGCAGGGTGGCTGCAGAAATCCTTACAGCAGAGTATTAAGGGGTTCTTTGAAAACCATGTTCAGGGGCTCAGTCACTGTGTGAGAGATTCGTTCATTCATTGAATTGAATCCTCTTTCTCCCAGTAAATCTGCAATGTCCATTTAAATCTCTTCTGTCCCACCTTCTCTGGGGATGACAGCTGACTTTAGAGTCTGATCAGTTTCACACCCTCCAGAGGAATCATGAATTCAGGCCAGATTGTCAACTGGCGTTAAAACCAAAGGAGGTAGGTCTATTAGCGTAGTCATCTAATGAAATAAGACAATAATGGGGGGAAACCTTGATACATACAACAGTACGTTTGCATCACTGGTAGTACTGAGTGCAAGAGTTCTTTTAAAATTCCAGCTAGCCCTGGCTGGGTAGCTCAGTTGGTTAGAGTGTTGTCCAGATACTCCAAGGTTGCAGGTTCGATCCCCGGTCTGGGCACAGACAACAATCAACCAATGAACGCGTAAATAAGTAAAGCAACAAATCAATGTCTCCTTCTTTCTCTTCTTCTTTCTCTAAAAAAATCAATAAATATATCCTAAAGTGAGTATTAAAAAAACTTCTCACCCTGACTGGCGTAGCTCAGTGGATTGAGCTCAGGCTGCGAACCAGGCATTGCAGGTTCAATTCTCAGTCAGGGCACACGCCTAGGATGCAGGCCACAGCCCCCAGCAACCGCACATTGATGTTTCTCTCTCTTTCTCCTTCCCTTCCCTCTCTAAAAATAAATAAATAAAATCGTAAAAAAAAAAGAAATGTAAACACTCTGTGAAAATCATCTAAAAAAAACCTTCTCTATAGGTTTGGATATTCTTATGTTGACATAGCCTGCCATTCATACTGTATTTTTTTGTAAGTTATTTATTTAATCTTTACTGTATTTTTTCCGTTTAGCCCCTCACACCCCCTTCCCCCCATTCATACTGTACTGCACTTGAGTGTTTTGACTTGCTATACCTGACTCTTCCACATTTGCGCTGATGAAGGCCACCTATGACCTTCCTGGTTGTCAGATCCAAGGCCACCTGTCAGCCCTCTCCTTACTCAATCGGCTGATTGCTCCTCCCCCTGGAGCCTTCCCCGGTGTGGCTTCTCGGGCTAGGACTCACCCGGTTCTCCCCAACCTCTGCAGCTCTCTTGGTGGGTCCTCCGCCCCTCGCTCACCTCGGAACCTTGCCGTGCCCCTGGGACCCATCCTTGAGCTTTTCTGTCTACACTGCAGCCTCGCCAGTATCATCTGGTCTTGTAGTGTTAGGTTCTATCTCTGTGGTGAGAACTCCTGACTTTTTAAAAAGATTTTATTTATTTATTTTTAGAGAGGGAAGGGAAGGAGAAAGAGAGAGAGAGAGAGAGAGAGAGAGGGAGAAACATCAATGTTTCACCCCCTGCTGCCTCCCCGTTTTTCCAGTCCCTCAGCCAGCCACGACCGCTCTCTGGCTCTCAAACCCCACATCCCACCCAACGGCAAATCCCATGGACTCTTCCCCTTCGGGCTGCCCCCGGAATCTGCCCACTTTGTGCCGCCTCCACTGCTGTGGCTCCGGGCTCGCCTCCTCTCCTGCCCTTGCTTCCCTCTCAGCTCCTCCTGCTCCAGCCAGTCCGTTTCCTTGTCAGCTCGAGGCCAGAACCCACCTTCGTGCCTTTACTGTTCCTCTGCCCCAGAGCTCTTAAACCAGGTACCTATCCATTTGCAGGACTTGCTTGCTCCTCTTTGTCACCTTTTTGCTCAAATGCCACCTTCCAGTAGGATCTCCTCTGAGCACTGGATTAAGATCACAGCCCTCGGGTAAAATCTATGGAGATGGAGGTGCCTTGACTTTGGGTGGTGAAAACACGATGCACTATACCAATGATGTATTATGGAGTTGTACACTTGACACATATCTCATTAGCCAGTGTCACCCCAATACATTTAATAACGTGGTTAAGAAGTTACACTAAAAGAAAAAAAGATGGCGACCCACTGCATGTCTCCTTTAGCACGCTTGATTTTTTTTTTGAGCATGTATCACTAAATATGCTATATAATTCATTTACTTCTTTTGTATGTTTTTGTCTACCTTGCCAATGGAAGAAACACCCAAACCCAGAGAGAATTTTTGAGTCTATTTGCATCAAACGGAGGATACTTCTGGGAGCAAGGCCTCAACAGACTGGGGAAGATGCTTTCGAGAAATGAGTCCGCCGCTCCCTTCACGCACTGGAGATTAAGAGGGGAGGCAAGGAAGGTGGGAGACAGGGAGGAGGCAGGAGGCAGGAGGCTGGGCGGGGTCGGATCACAGGGCAGTTAACGAGATTACGGCTCCCTGGCAGGGGTCCGGCTCTGGGAGGAGGGGTCTGAGGAGACTGGTTTCCAGGGTGTGGTCACCTGGATGCACAGACACAATGGACGCACAGACACAATGGACGGGGCTTACTCAAGGCAAAGGTTAACCTTTCACTAAAGAAGTCACAGGCCCGGGGTAGGACTACCCACTGTGACCTGCCCAGTGAGGGATTTATGATCAGATCAGCCTGTGAGGTTACTTTCCACAGAGCTTTTTTCCCTCTGTGGCCCCGTGGGAATGTGAATTCCAAGAGGACAGGAATTATGCAGTTTTCTTCACTGAGGTACACCTCGTTCCCAGAGTATTGCCTGGCACATAGCAGCACTTAGTAAATATGCAGTGAATGAATGAGTGGACAGATATCATCTCATTGATTATTTTAAAGGCGGGCAGGGGTCTGTTGTATGGATGATGTGAGAACAGCGGTGGTTAACACCCCTAAGGCGTGTCTGGTACAGCCCTTTGTGAATTCAGTTCCTTCACAAATGCCCAGTCCTTTACAAATGTAAAGTCCCACATGAATTTGCACTTGTTTAAACTGCTCAGCAATTGTATGAGCCGGGTTTGGGAGCCACTCCCATTGAATAGATTATAAAGCCAAGGTTCCGATGGGTTGTTAACTCTCCTGCAGTCACACCGATGATGACGATGATGATGGGGTTATGCCTGTCTGGCTGCATCTTGAACGAGCACACTTAACTACTTGTGCTAAACTGGTGCCGGATGGGCACATCACGATTTACTTCATCGGTCTGCTACTAATAGACATCATCTTGTGGTCCTCAGACAAGGCAAGTAAGGCTCAGAGAGGTTAAGACACTCGTTCAAAGCCACACAGCTAGGATTCAAGCCGAATCTGAGGTCTGCATTCTCGATCACTGCATCGGCTCACCTGCCAAAGCCTCCTTCTCTCCCAGGAGGACTAGGGTTAGGTGGGCTTTCTGGGTGGGCCTTCCGGGTGGCCCACTTCTGCCCCTGGGCAACATCCTTGCTCCCCAAGGCCCTCCCTCTGCCAGAGTTCCTCTCCCAAGTGCCCCCAGCCACGCCCTCCTTATCTCCACTAATGGCTCACCTGCCTCCCGGAGCGGATGTAGATGTCTTCAGGTTCCTGTCCTGGAGTTGCCCACCTTTGCACCTCTTGTGTCAGGGAGGTCAAGGTCCCCTGGGGGACTTACCTGACATTCATTTATTCAGTCACTTTTATGGGGCACGTCCACCGGCTGGCACTATGAGAGGGCATTTGGCTGCATCTGAATCCAGACAGAACCCAGACTGGCCCCCAGTATATCTACTCCGGTCCTGGCGGACACAATGGTGGGCGGAGAAAAACGCAGCCCCTGGCCCTGAAGGGCTGACAGTCTGGTGGCAGGGCAAACACTGCCAAGTACTCAGCCTACGCGAGAGTCCACGTGTGGCTGCCCCGGTGGTTGAAGGTGCAGAGCGCTAGATGGCTGAGATGCCAGGAAGGGGCCTCCGGGCCGAGCGTGGGTGGATGTGCGAAGAAGCAAAGAGAGAAAAGAGCTTTTTAGGAGAAGGGACTGCATAGCTAAAGACCCTAGGGACAGCAGGGACCATAAGAAGAAGCCGAGAGGGCTGGGGCAGAGCGAGGGCGACCCAGTGGGAGATGAGGCTGGGAGGTCTTGGCCTTGCCAAGGAGTGCTGGCTGTATCTCAAGTACAGTGGGGCTCTGTGTAAACTGGGGCGGGGTGGGGGATGGTAATGGCGCCTGATGGGCCTGATGGAGTCCGATTTGCATTCTGAAGGCGGTTCTGGCTGAACAGCAGGGGATAGGCTAGCAGGGACTCACGGGGACACACAAGCAGGGAAGGGTCTATGGGCTTGCTGGCACCGAAGACACGGAGGAAGTAGTAAATCTGAGAAATACTGGGCCCGAGGTGATGCCCTCTCTATGGTCAGTCCACGTTCAAAGATTGGTTGATGGGAAAGGGCGGGGTAGGCAAGAAGGCTCGCTCCGCTGGTCAAGGTGGATTGCTCCAAAGGGTGCTTCTAGCCCTGGAGCTTTCTGTGGGATGACCACGATCTTAAAAGACATACAAATTCACAAATTCCCGTTCTCAGTGGAGAGGAAGCTTGAGGGCAGGACTTGCCCAGGGCTCCCAAGAAGTGTAGGTGGGTCCCCTGGCCCCAACGGTGCCTGGGGAGGACCCCGCTCTACCCTGGGCAGGGGGTCCCAGTGCTCAGAACCTGCTCCTCTCCTCCCATCCCTCCCTCAACTCCATAGGAGGAGGGGGAGTGGCTGGGAGTGGGGGGAACCTCTTGGCCTCGGGATGCTGTCCCTAGCTTTCCTGCATGCTTGCTCTGGGACTTGGGGCAAATCTTTCCTCTCCGGGCCCACTTCTTCCTGGTAAGACAGGAAGTCGGAGTAATGAGTGACTCTTAACTTTTGGAGCAGATCACAGAGCTTTTGTGGAGAGCTGTGACCCTTATGCACGTACTTCCTGGAAGCGGCAGAGGTTCTGAAGCCCTGGGGCGGGGCGGGGCGAGGTGGTGAGTTACCTGGGCCACAAGGTGAGGATACTGGGATGAGGCAGAACACCTCCATTTCTGAAGGCCTGCATGAGGGCCAGTGTACTGCCCTGTTCTAACCCGCAGCACGGTCCTCCAAGGCAATCATTCCTTTCCCCACCGGGAGACAGAGCTTAAGCTGGGAGAAGCTGAACTGGGGCCCCTCAGGCCAGGTCTTTCTGAAGCCAAAGACTATTCTTCCCATTACAATGAGAGACATCTCTACTCTCCTATCCCCATCCCCCGCCACAGCCCCGTAACACCCTACAGTTTAGACCCACGGCCAGAGCTCCAGGGCAGCTGGAAAGGCTGTCACGAGGCAGGGCTTACTTGGAGGTGAGGTGCAGGACCTGAGGCTTGGAGGGTGTGCAGTCTAGCTGAGAGGTGGAGAGGGAAGACAGGCATGACTACTCCTTAAGTCCCAGAGTGGAAAAGCCTCACCTAATTGCAACTTGGAAAACTAGGGGAAAGGACTGGTGGGGTGGGGTGGGGGTAATTAGGGGAAGAAGGCAGGCCCCTAGGGCTTAGGCAGGGTAGGCTGGGGCTGTGTGAATGGAGGGCGCTGAGGCTGCCCTTGACCTCGTACCCCAACAGGAAGGGGCCTCCTGAAAGGGTACTACCTTTATCCTTGATGTTTCTAGTCCCACCCCTTTCCCCCTCGGCGGAAGGGAACCCCGAGTGTGAGTCAACGTCCTAAGCCTGAGAAGGCCCCTGGGTGTTCCAGTTCCCGCCCCGGGGATCAGTATCCTGGGCCTGGGTCTGTCTGTCCTCGCGGGAAGAGATGATCTCACTGGTTGTCTGGATCCCCCACAGCCCGCTGCAGCCCCAGATGAATTACCTTGGGGGAGGGGCTAAGTACTGCTGAGGATTCAGAAATGCCTCTGATGAATGAAAACTCAGTGGCTTGATCACTCCCAAAGGGCAGGCGGAAAAATGCCCACACCGCCGCTTTTAAAAGTAAAGCCACTTGGAAAGAGGGACACCCTAAATCTAGTCCTCCGTCCTCTTGCCCCAAGCTCAACAGCCTGAGCCCCGACACAAATAAGCACCACATTACTAGGCGGGGGGGGGGGGGGGGAAGGCGCGGCGCCTTTAAGAGGCGGCGGGCTGCACTGCCCCCTGGCGGTGGACGCGGCCCCGCTTCCTCTGCCCCGGCGGGTCCAGCGGGCCTGCCGGCCGGGTCAGCACGGTGGCGGTGGGGCCGGAGCCGGCGAGTGTGCGCGAAGACGAGGACAAGGACGAGGAGGAAGTGGCCGCGGCGGGTGAGGACCGCGGGCGGGGCGGGGGCCGCGTGCGCCCCGCCGGGGTCCGAGCGTGCCGGGAAGGGCACGCGCTCGGCTCGGAACGGCCGTCTGCGCCGCCTGGGGCTGGGAGGGTGGGCCAGCTGGAGGGGCTGCGAGGGAGGAGGGACTTGGGGCGGCGAGCAGCCAGAGCCCCGGGCCGATCCTCCGCCGCCGCTGCCGGAGGGCAGGTTGCTCGGCTCCTGGCGGCCGGAGGGAGACGGGCTGAGCGACTCTGGTGAGCCAGGGCCTCCCTTCTCTGCTCCCGGCCCGGCCCCGGTGCGGCGCTCGCGAACTTGCTCGCCGGCGAGCCCCGCGGGCGGGAGGCAGGGGCGGCCCCGGAGCGGCGGCAGCCAGTAGCAAGCCGCGCTGAGCACCGCTCCCCCGCCCGGGCGTCCGCCCCGCCCCGGCCCGCCCCGGCCCGCCCCTCCCGGCAGGACTGCGCCCGGAGCCCCGTTCCGCGTCCCCGCCGCCGGGAGGAGGTTCCCGCACACTCGCGGCGCGCGCCGGGCCGCCAGAGTCGGCCTGTGGGCGATTTCCTCCGGACCCGAGCTCCCCGCCCGAGGAGGAAGATGCAGACCTTTCTGAAAGGGAAGAGAGTTGGCTACTGGCTGAGCGAGAAGAAAATCAAGAAGCTCAATTTCCAGGCCTTCGCCGAGCTGTGCAGGTAAGGAGGGACAGGGCTCCGGCACTCGGGGACCCTAGCCTGATCCCCGCTCAGCCCCAGTGGCTCTTTTGGGAGGTTGGAACAAAACGGGAAGGAGCAGTGAGCGAGGACACGAGTCCGAGGAGCCAGGTGGCTGCGCTGGCCGCCGGCTGTGTTCGAGGGAAGCGGTGGACAGTAAGGGCGGTGTGGCACAGAGCAGGGCTCTCAGGTGCACTGTGACCCGGGTGGGGAATCCTCCAGCTGCCCTGGGCGCGGTGGGAGCGCTGCTGAAGGTGGCGGAGGGACCTGGGAAATCCGGGGATCCAAGCTCTCTGCCTGTGGCTGGAGATTACTTTTGGGCTGGAGTATTTTTCTTCCGTTGTTCCGTTCCCTTCTCTCAGAAGGGCACCAGTGTTCCATTTTTGCAGACCACCTACTACGTGCTCAGCGAGTGCAGCTCTTGAGGCTGTCACTGCATGTGACTGGTTTACACCCGTATGAAGCGAGTAGCAGCCCTTGGCGTGTATGTGGTGATTTGCTGTCTCATTAGAGCCTCGCGCCAGCCTTGAGAATTGGCCCAGGGTGATGATTTCGGGACACGTGTCTGAGAAGGGGCATCGATCTGCAAAGAGGTGGGGTACCACCCAGGGGTGGGGAGTGGCAGGTGCGGAGGAGGTGCTGGGTGAATGCATGTGGCATGGGATAGCCTTCCTCTACTTGTCTTCTCCCCCCCCCCCCAGTGCTGGTGCTCAATGGTGGAGACTTAAGCGTTTTAATAAGATCACATTCTTAATCCATTAGAGAAGCATCCAGTGTTGGGTCGGGGGTGCCCCACCTTGCCCCACAACTGTGACTTTGCCTTTGAGAAGCTGTGAGCTCAAATCCGATTCTCAGGGAAAGCCTAGGAGAATTCAGGGCTCCACGAGCCTTTTGCAAACTCTAGGTGGAAACCTTTTGTTAGGCAGTGTCTCCACTTTGGTAGATCTGATTCTTGAACATGGGCCCCCCTTGCATTTTCACCCCCGCTGGGTCCCCAGCCATCACAAAGAATCAGACGATGGTGTTTCCTTATCTCCTGGTGTGGGGAGCAGTAGCCTCTGTGCTCACAGCACCTCTGGGCCCCTCCTGCCTGTCCCAAGGGCCTGATGCTCCTTTGCCCTGTGCCAGCCCTGCAAGGCTTTCTTCTCCCAGCAGCCAGGGGGGCGCACTTTGCACAGAACCGGTCCTGGGTCTGCATCCTTGCTCAGGGGCTGGAGCTGGCTGCCTCCTCTCAGGCCCTCTGCCCCAGGAGAAAGCAAGCTTTCCACAGTCAGTGGGGCAAGATGAATACATGAAGGAAATCAGGAGGAACTCGTAGCCAGAGCTTGGAAAATGGGTTTGAGGACTTTTGGAACCTTAATAAAAGGCACTTGAACATTACACTGCATGTACACTCAGGGAAAATGTGCCCTCGCCACTGGAGAAATGTGGAGAAGCCCCTTGGATCCGTTCTTGAAGTCTAGTTCTGGTGCAAGGTGCGGGAGCTCCCCCTGCAGTCATCTGAGACTTGGGAAATTCCATTTAAGACCTTGCACCCTTTTGCCTGAGGTCTGGCTGTATTTGTGTCATCCCGTGCCTGCAGCTAAACCAGGAGGCTTGTCATCTGGTTGGTATGTTTTGCTCGTAATTTGGAGGAGGCTCTTGTGAAAACAGCCCTAGCCGAGGCAGCTAGGTCCTCCTTCTAGACTTGCACAGGGGCTTTCCCTCCTCGTGGACCCTCTGCTCTTAACGGGGTTCGTGGGAAGCTATGCTATCAACCCTTCTGGGGGAAATCCAGCCTGGAGTGTTAATTTCTCTGAAAGGGTTGTTGCCCTCAAAGTTGAGTTGCCTTCTGGCCAAAATAATGGCCTTGAGGAGAAGAAAGAAAGTGTCCAAGTCATTCTAGGATCTCAGGAAGCCCATTTTGTGTTTTCATTAGGGACGCTTTAGATATTTTGTTACTGAAGCTTAAGAAGGAAAACACCAAAAAAATTTTTTTTGTTTCTTCTCTCCTTTATTATTTTTGGAGCCGCGCCCCCTGGTGGCCACATTTCTCTACTGGGTGCAAAATGCGGGCACCCTGAAGAGGGTGGCCAGAGCCCTTTGCTGCTGTTGTGTTGTGTTGGGAATGCTGGTGGGATTTCAGTGGCCCCAAGAGGTGATGTGGCCGGACAGTGTTAGGTTTTCGACAATTGCGATCTGGGGGTACAGTGCTCCTGTTTTGACGGATGGTGAGTTGTCTGTGAATTTCCCAATGAGAAAGTCCAGAGATGTTTGGAATCGACTCCAGGCCCCGCTCTGAATGTTTGGGGCCGTGTCAGCGCCAGAGAGGCTGACCCGAACGGACCGGGAGGAGTTGTTTAGTTGAATGTCAGGCTTTGTAAAATCTCCGAGACGGAAGGGATGTTGAAGATCATCTCATCCAGCCCTTTGTTTTACAGATGGGGAAGCAGGCTGGGGAGAGGGCAGCCCCACACGTTTCTTCCTTTCCTTGAACTTCTGCAATGGATCCAGTCGGGTGACCTTGAGACCCACACAGAAAGCCAGCCCTTTCCCTTTGAATACCTCTGACCAGAAGGCGGGCCCCCTCCTTATTTTCACAGGAGTCCAGCGGCTGGCCCTGGGGGACACTTGTCCTTGCAAAGCTGAGGCGTTAGGAGCCTGGTCCTGCCAGGATGCCTTCCGTAGACAGATGGGCCACCCCTCCGACATTTGGTGCCCCTCGATGTTGCCCCTCTGACTAGTCAACAGACAGACTCTTGACTCCGCTTGTTTTTTACCGATGCTGTGTGTTCCTGCGACTCTCCTGTTCTTCCCTCTGCCCGGGGGCCTGGCTTGGTCTCTTCTAGCCCCGTTTCCCCTTCCCCTTCCCCTTCCCCTGGAGCGGCCTTGCTGCTTCCTCATACTCATCTTGTGGCTTTTTCAGCATGCCCAGAGGGAATTCGGAAGGGCAGCAAAGACATACAGCTGTGGGTCAGAAATGCAGGGTGACCTCTGGGGAGCGCTGGCCGACACCGGTTCCCAGGCGTCCTCCGGGTCTCCCCTCCGACTCCTTTTCTCCTCCCCACTTTGCTCTTTTGGTGGCGGGAACTGTGTTGCCAGGGGTAGTGAAACGGCACAGGACTTTATGAAGCATTCTTTTTTTAAGAGTGTTTATTTTGTTTTTCAAGAGTTTATTTATTTGTTTTTAGAGGGGATGCAGGGGAGAAAGAGAGGGAGAGAAACACTGATGTGCTGGAGAAACATCACTTGTCTTCCGCATGTGCCCCCATCGGGGACCCCCCCCCCCGGGGACCAGGCCCGCAGCCACCCAGGCGTGTGCCCTGGCCTGGGAACCGAACTGGCGACCCCTTGACTTGCAGGACGTTGCCCAACCAGCTGAACCACAACGGCCAGGGCAACTTTGCGGAGCATTCTTGGTATAAGATGTGGCTGAACCTCTGCCCATCTTTGCCGTAATATTCACTGACTTTTTAATGTGGTCCTTCCAGCTACCTTGTCTTAGTTGGTCTCCCCAGCCCCCCAGGAGAGGGGTAGGGAAACTGAGGCTTGGGGAGCGTAAGGGACTTGCACAGCCGGTCGGGCTTCTCCGAGCCTGGTCCTGAGGCCTCTGCATCTGAGACCGAGGTGTCCTTGCACAAACGACTCTTCTTTGCCCCGGTTAGCCTGGGGCTGCCCGGAGGCTCCAAAAGCAGAAGCATGTCTGTGAGGTCCTTGTCCTTGAGAAACTTGGAGGCCAGCTGGGCCGACTGGTTTGCAGGAAATAATGTGTTTATGGTGCAGTCTCAGTCCACGTTACTGATGCTGGCTTTCCCACAGGGGACCCTTTGTACGGTCCCCCCCGAAGGAGCGAGGCTGGGAGCCCGCCGTGGCCCTAGTTCACCGAGTGCCTTCTGGAGTCCAGGCCTGGCGTGGGGCAGCGGGTGGGGGACGGCGTGGCGGAGCCCCTGCCCTCCCGGAGCCGTGAGTGTGGTGTTCAAGTGCCCTGGCCTTGAAGCCGTGTCAGGGAGTGGGGGGGGGGGTGCCCCTGTCCCTTCCCCTCAGGGCCTACATTTCTTCAAAAGGGGCTGTGGAGAGGTCGCTTTCTGCTGGGGTGGCTGATATTCTAAGCCGGACTTCTTTCAGGGAATTGTTAGGGAGGAGGAAGGAGGATCTTTTCCCGGATTCAGTGATGCGGGTCTGTTTGTTTTACTGTCTGACCTGGCACCATTGTGGGGGCGTGGGGGGTGGGGGGGGGTGGGAGAGGGAGGAGGGCTTAGGTTTCCTTTGCAGCAGTGCCCAGGGGCAATTTTAATGCAGCCTTGAAAATAAACACTTTCCACCAGCCCGGGGTAAACTGGACTCACCGCGGGGCATTGGCCGCCGGGACACTGCTGTCTGTTGACGAGGACCCAGGCCTGGCTCCACCTGTGACCCTGGTGCCTTAACCTCTCTGCACGTCATCCGCATGTGAGGAACCCCATGTGAGGAACCCGGTGCCCAGTGTGGGGATGGGGGTCCCGTGCACGGGAAAGGAGTCAGTGAGGGCCTGGGAAGTGCCTGGAACTCTGAATGGTGGTTGCTGCTATTTTTTTTTTTCCTGTCGTTGCTGCCCTGCGGAGTGGGGGAGGGGTCTTCTGCCCATGGACAGACGGCTCTCTTCCGGAATCACTGGCATTTGTAGATGCGGTGTTTTGGCTTGGGCGCTTTGTGAGAGCCCCTGAAGCCCATTGTGGGTGCTCACCGATCACCCTGCTGGATGTGGGGGGGCTGGCAGGTGCAGGGCTAAGGAGGGGCAGCTCCTGTGTCTTCTCCTTTCACGCGAGGTCTGAATCTTCCAGCCCCCAGGGCCAAGGGGGGGTGTTCTCACCTATTTAATCAATAGGGAACCAGAGAAAATTAGATGTCAATGCAAGAGGCTACTTTCATTTTTAAGCATGATGATTCAAGAAGAGTTTGCATTGGGTTTCCTGTAAATGCCACGAGTCTCCATGAGTGATCATGTTCCTGTTATTAGCTAACAGTAATTTTTTTTTTCTATCTTTTAAAATACTTAATACATGTACACGTTTAAGAGAAATCAGAGGACTCAAAGTACGCAATGAAGAGTCAGTTTCCTTGTTCTCAGTTCCGGTCACTCCGGGACAGCGGCTCTTGGCAGGCTCTCTCCGTAGGTGTTTTGTACAAAGGCAGGGGCACGCGCGAGTGCAGGTCTGTGGGTACACGCTGTTGTCTGTTTCACGGGGCACCACCGCTTGCAGAAGTTGCACGTTGCTGCTTCACTTGGAGACCGTTTTGTATCATTTCTTTCTTTCACGGCCGTGGGGTCCAGCTCATGGAATGATGGACCCTCCTCTTGCCCCGTGATGGCCCCAGCCAGGGTAGACGGTGGGGCGGGGTGTGCCGCGTCCCATTGCCGGGGTGCTCCGGCTGCTCTCTGCCAGAGGTGGGAGGGAGCGCCGAGGGGACGGGCGAAGGCAGCTTACTTCTCCCTGGTGGTTCCAGAACTTCTCACCATGACACAGCGCTGCTCACGAGTGACAGTGCAATGAACGGGGGCGGGTCTGTTCCCACGCCCTCCCCAGCGCGGTGGGCAAACAGTTTTGAGCTTGGTCACATGCACAGGTGAGAAAGGATACTTTCGGTTTGCATTTCTCTTAACAACGACGGTGAGCTTGAGGTCACACTGTCGGGGCTGAACGCATTAGGCAGGCCCAGCTGGGCTCCTCTGCAGGCAGGCTGGGGCCCAGTCCTAACCACTGCACCGTCCTGGCCCCACTGGTTCCTTCTCCCACATGATTTAGCAGGTTTGGGGCATTCAGTAAGTGCTCAGTGAGGTGCCTCACGAGTGCAGTTCCTGAGCAGTTGGGTGTCAATAGGGTTTTTGTTCCTGCCCGTGTTTTGAATTCAGCTGGTACACTAGTTGTTTTTTTTTTTAAGGGATGTTCTGGTACCTCCTTTTAAAAGTTAAGATTCACTTTAGAAAGCAAATCATTCTGGAGCCGTGTACCTACGCCTGCCCCGGCCTCTCCCCTTCCGCGGGTCCTCGGAAAGCCTGTCCGGGTGTGTGTGGCCTTGCTCTGGATACAGCGTTGGGTTGGATTCCCCAGAGGGAAACCCGGACTCAGCAGGGGTGGGTGGCTTGTCCAGGGTCGCCACAGGGTCGCACAGTGGGGTGTGGCCGGAGGTTTGCCAGCTCCAAGACCACAAGACCTGCATCTGTCCCCTCCCCTCCCCTCCCCTCCCCTCCCGCCGCCCGCTGAGCCTCCTTTCCAGCAGCGCTCCCTCGGGGCTTGTGAGCCTTGAGCCTGTGGAGCAGCCAGGCTGGGCCGCTCCCTCGGGGCTGTTCGGATTCCGCCCGCTGCTTTGCCTTGCCTGCGCCAGGCTGCCCTCAGAAAGCAGCTGCCCTGAGGCCTGCACCTCTGGAGCTGGGCCTCGTGGGCTGGGTGGGTTCTGCAGGCCCTTGGTGCTGTCCGCCTGAGGATTATGTCAGCTCCTGGGGGTGCCCCCGCCCCCACTCTTAGGGCCCAGGGGGTGTGGAGATTTGAGAAACACTCCCATGAGGGACGCCCCCTCCCAGGCTCCTGTCTCCCCCCCTCCCCGCCGTCCCCGGGTGCTGGGTGCCCACCCTCGGTGCAGAAACGGTCCCAGTCCGTTCCCGGGAAGCCCTGCTGCCAGAGCCCAACCAGCTAGATTCTTCTAGGGCACCAGCTGCCCTAGAGGGAGAATCAGGACGCACGGGGCGAATCCCTCCCAAAGATGGCCTCCAGGAGACGCCTCCCCCCCCCTCCACTCGGAATCTCCCGCCGGGGTGACCCCAGTGGCTGGCTGGTTTTTCCTCTGTGGACTTGCTCGTGGCGTGTGCCTTGTCTGCCTCTCCTTTGACAAGTTGGTCCCATGGAAGCAGAGACTCTGGCAGTTTTATTTGCTGCTGAAACACTAGCGTGTGGACCAGTGCACATAGTAGGACTCACGAGAGTACCCATTAGTGGGTGAAGGCACTGACGAGGGGTTTGGAAGCCTTTTCCATGTCCCTGTGGCTCAGCAAAAAGCCACTTGCAACTCTGGGGTGCTCGGGGCCAGGGAGGAAACCCCAGGGGAGAGGGGCGGTGGATGGGTCAGGTAGAGGGTCCCAGGTTGGGGAGTCGCTCGGTGGCTTCATTCCTTTTTTTAAAAAATAAAATATTTTATTTATTTATGTTTAGAGAGGGAAGGGAGGGAGAAAGAGAGAGAGAAACATCAATGTGCGGCTGCTGGGGGTCATGGCCTGCAACCCAGGCATGTGCCCTGACTGGGAATCGAACCTGCGACCCTTTGGTTCGAGGGCTGGTACTCAATCCACTGAGCCACACCAGGCAGGGCTCATGCCTTTAGTCGTTTGTTTATTCATTCAGCAATCCCTAAGCATCCAGCCCGCCGGCCTGTGCTGGTCCCTGCCTCGGTGCACTGGGTGCGTGGTAAGGCGATGAAGGCAAACCCGCACACAGACACATTTAATGTGCTGCGAGGTGTGATTAATTAGAGCTGGAAAGCCTGCGAACCGGAGAGAGAGCTGTGGCAGGGGCGGCTGCAGCCGCTCTAGCGCTGTGGTCAGAGAAGGCCTCTCTGAGGTGGGGGGACGTGTAGCGAGACGGTCCGAGAGCCCTTTCCTCCAGAGGCTAAAGAGCAACAGGGCGGGAGGTCTCAGCCGCCCGGAGGCCACACGCGCCGGCCCGCCTCTGCCGCAGCCCCGGGTTCTGTGGGTCCAGGGCTGCCGTGCAGGGAAGGGTAGGGCAGTTTCCACGTTAGACAGGTGGTCACCTTGTTCCCTGACAGTGGGAGGGGGCCAGGAGGGTGGTCCGGGACCGGCTGCTGCCTGAGGCTGCAGCTGTGCTCTGGGGCCCGGCAGGGGCCAGGCCCTCCGGGGTGGCTCTGCCCAGCCTCTGTGTTCCGGGATGAGCAGTCCTGGGCCTCAAGGGCCTGGGGAATGGATGGGGATTTTATGGCCATGAGTCAGAGGCCCTGGGCCATGAACTTTCTCAAAGCTCAGGTTGGGCCTCAGGTGCCCGAGGGCCCTGGGGAGTAGCCACCCCGGATGCTTTTCCCTTTCGTAGGTTCCCTTTCGTAGTCATTCACGGCACCTTTTCTAGGCCAGCATTTGCCACACTTGCTCAAGGAAAGAAACCCCTGGGGGTGCCCGTGGAAAACGCACCCCCGAGTCTACTCCTCCCCCGTAAATCTCTCCAGGGCCGGGTCTGGGGGTCTCTTTTTGGTGAGTGCCTCGTGGTTCCTCTGGGGAACTGGAACCATCATCGCTAGGCCTCACCCCAGGCTGTCAGGCCTGCGTGACACCGTGGGGAACAGGCTGAAGTGGGCTCTTCACCGGGGGGCCTCTGGGGGACAGGGGCTCTCCGGTAGGGCGTCTGGCGGGTAAGCAGCCCCAGGCCGGGTGGTCCCAGGCTGGCCTGTTCCAGGACCCCTTGGGCGGCCTTGATTCCTGGAGTTTCCGGGAGCACTGGCCAGCTGCTGCCTCCTCTGAGGCTTGTCCCAGGAGGGAGGCAGGGCGGGAGCCCCAGGGGGTCTGCTCAGCTCCACCCAGCCCCTCCCTACCCCCTCCCTACTCCCTCCCGGGCTTGCTACCTTGTGCTCAGTCCCCTTTGCCCTTTAGAAAACGGACTGCCTTTGGCTGCTGGTTTGCACTGGAATGTGTGTAAAGGTGGGTCCCGAGTCGGGACAGGAGCTGGGTCTTGCGCAGGAGACCTTCCTGGGGACTGGCTGGGCGCGTGCAGAGGGTCCGGCCCGGCTGGGAGCAGGGAGCTAGCACAGCCCGAGGCGCTATCCTCTGCAGTGTGCTCTGCAAACTCGGCGGCTCCTGTCAGCCCCCATGTGCTCGGGTCTTGGAGCCCAAACCAGGAAAGCAGGACTCGGGCACGTCCAGGCGGCCTCTGCACCCCCGAAGGGCTCTGCTGAGGTCCCCCTCTGCGTTCTCCTCCATCAGCGGCTCGCACCAGGTCTCAGAGCATAGTGGGGGCCAGCCAGGCCCTGCTGCAGACGGAAATCAGCCCTCCGAGCCGGGTGGTTCGTCTCCATTTGCTGGGTGAGATCACTGAGGCTCGGGGAGGGGCGAGATGACTTGCAGGTCACACAGCGTGAGTGGCAGAGCTGGGACTCCCCCTCCCCACCCTGCCAAGCTGCCACGGTCTTGAACTTAACACCCGGGCACTGTTGTCTTGATAACCGGTTTCAGAAGCAAATCAAGGCGTTTTTTTTTTTTTCTGAGCCGCCTCTGCAGGCAGTTGTTGGGCCCTGAGGGGAGGTGGGTGGTGACTTGGCAGTGAACTTGGAGCACAGGCCTCGCCCAGCTGTCTATGGATGACTGGGCGAACCATGCCGTCTCCCCGAGCCTCTGCTCCTCCATCTGTGTAGTGGCTGAGGGCGGCAGGTGCTTAATAAATGATCAGATTTCCTCCTCGCCCCAGGCGGCCGCCTCTGACCCACCACGCTGGGGCCTGGGACCTTGGACGTGATTTTGGTGGGAGCCCCCAGGCCACCACACCGTCTGGTAGCCTCCCCACCTCCTTTCCCTGTCGTCTCCTGGGAGGGGCTTCTCCAGCAGCGTGGGTGCCCGGTCACGGCCCAGCATCCCCGCTCACTGCGTCCTGGGGTGGCCTGGGGGAGGCAGGTGCCGACGGGGAGGATGCCTTGTGGGAGTTTCGCTTTCATTTCTGCTTCACCCTGTTTCCATCCCGTGGTTGAGGGCCGGGGTGCGGAGGCGAGGAAACATCCGGTCCCCACCCTGGGGAGCTCGTCCTAGTGCAGGTTCCTGGGCCCCCCCACCCTGCAATGTCCGGGGGTGGGGGCGGGGCCCAGCCATCCCTGTAAGGAGCACCCTCGTGTTCCTTCCTGCAGGCTGATGATGTGCCAGTCCCCCTTGGGTTCTGGGGCTCCAGTGAGCACTGCGGAGTCCGCACTGGCCCAGGAGCAGCCCGAGGCCACGAAGGTTCAGCCTGCAGTGCACGAGGGTACAGGTTGTGTGGCGTGCTCTTCTGTCCTCCGGGGTGGGGGGTGGGGGGACTCTGGGAGAGGAGGGAGGGGGGCACAATGGCACACATGGGGGTGCTGGTGAGTTCCTGGACGCTGGCTCTGGAAAGGCGGTCCCTGCCCCTTAGGACCCTGGGCTCATGGGCATCTCTCCGAGGGCTGGGCAGTGCTGCGGGACTGTTGGTTTCTCTCGGGACGGACTTTCTTCCTTTTCACACACCCAGCCGGTGTCACAGGTGGGAAAACGAAGGCCCAGAAAAAAGATGCAGAGTTAGCCCCGTGTTGTAGGTAGAGCTAGTAGGTGGGGCAGCTTGGATTTGAACCTGGTTTGCCTGACGCTACAGCTTCTTTTCTTTAAGATTCAATTCTTCAAGGCCTCACGTTCACCGTGGGCTTCATCGTGGGATCCTGGGAAGGAAAAGGAACTCTGGCCATTCGTCAGATGTTTCCAGCCCCCTGGGGGCGTGTCTGGGTAGGAGCTTCAGGGTCCTGTTGGGATTGGCCCCCAAGCCCCCCGGCCCTCCCCTTGGCCTGGGCTCAGCCGTGCTGGGGCCTGTGCTGAAGGGGGTCTGGGCGCTGGGTTCCTCGCTGCTGGGGGAGGGAGGTCCAGGCTGGACCCTCTGGGCCTCACGGAGGCTCCTCTGCTGGTGAGGGATGCGCTTCGTTTCCTTGGAGGGCATGCTGATGTGGCTGCCGTGGTGTGGCCGGGATCGGCAGGGTCCGCCTCCCACAGCGCACACCAGCCTTTGCTCGGGGATGGCAAAGGCGTCCCTGCGTGGTGGCATGTTCAGTGGTACGAGAACTGTTCAGCCCCACACGGGGCAGTAGCTGCCAGTTCTGGAGCCCCAGCCACAGGCCGTGCTGGACGGTCCCCAGGCGGTGTGTGGAGACTGAGGCTCAGCGAGCGGAGGTGACCTTACCGAGGTTTTGGGGCTGGTCACCGGGGGGTGGGGGAGTGGGATCTGAACAGCCGCTGGGGCAGATCCTGAGCCCAGACCCTCGACTGCTGCACAGTGTCTTTTCCTTTGTGAACGAAGCTCCTTTCTTCTGAGCGCTTCTCCGACAACCCGTGCTCAGTGTTAGCTACTGATTTTTCTCCTTTTCCTTTTCCATCCGATGCCTCGCTTGCCTGGAGTCAGGAAGTGTCAGCGCTGACTCAGCGGACACCCACTCAGGCCACGGCGGCTGGCCACGTCTCTGCCTGGCCCTTAGCTCCCCGGCGCTGGCGGCAGCGGTGGCGGTGCCCGTCCTGTGGGTGCCGAGTTGGGGCCGCCCAGTTTGCGAAGCACCGTGTCCCAGACGCCTGCCGGATTCCCAGGATCCTGCTGTTCTCACCTCGCCCTGCTCCTCCCTGGGGATGTTTTGGGCTGGTGTGGACCAGGCTGTGTGGCCCACTCTTCTGCCTAAACTGCCACTTGTGTCCCTTCCCGGGGGTCACCTTGGGGACCTTGGAGCTTCATTTACTGAAGCTAGAGGCCTAGGGGTCTTGGAAGCTCTTGGAAAGACCCCAAAAAGCCCAGGGGTGGGTCCTTAGTTTCAGAAGTTGGGGGTGCTTGTGTGACTTTGGGCCAGGTGAGGTCACCTGTCCGAGCCTCTAGTTTGTGTCCCCGCAGTGGGAGTTCTCAGGCCGGCCGGCAGCGGTGGGGGGGGGGGGGGGGTTTGGCTGGCCGGTGGCGCTGTGGCAGCCTGAGTCCGTAGCCCCGAGCTGCCCTGTGGTGAGTGCCCAGTAAGTGGGGACTCAGTGATTCGTGTCTGGAATTGGCCATGAATGGCTCATGGAGCTGTTGACCAGGAGCGTGTGTGTGTGAGCGTCCCTCCCATCTGGGAAGAAGATGGGCCAGCGAGGAGGCGTGTCGTCCCAGAAGCCACTCCGGTAGGGCAGCAGCACCGGGCTCTGTGGGACGTCTGATGGGGCAGCATGTGACTTGGCTGGAGGTGGGATTTGAGCCCCGACCCAGTCTCTTACTGGATGGGCGGCTTCGGGTGTGTTCTGGCTCCTTGCTCTGAGCCTTGATTTCCTCCTTGGGAAGAGTCAGGCCCGCGCCTGGGCATCGGAGGGGCTCCGCACGCATGAGCCTCCCTCCTTGTGGGGGCCAGATGCCCTCTCGGCCCTGGGGGCCCCTGCCCTGCAGTCGCGCTGCCCTGTCCACAGGTGATGGTGGCAGAGTGACCCTCTCTGCTGGTGAGGGGCACAGGCCCACCACCTTGGAGCTGGAAGGGGTCTTTGCAGATGAGGATTCGCCGATTGGAGCGGTCGGCCTTGCGGGGGTCACGCACCCAGTGGCTGTGCCCGACGGGCTGGGCCTTGGCCCCCGTGCCCACAGGCACTCCTCCTCCGGCCTCCAGGGAACCTCAGATTAAGTATGGAACCAGGGTCTGACCTGTTCTGGGACCCTGTCGGCAGACCCTGCACCTGGCTGGCCAGCATGCATGATTTGGGCCCCTGGGCTCGGGGGGCCAAGGAACCCCAAACCCCATCCCAGTGGTCTCTCCTGTTGTCTCTCCCGCGTGGCTGGGAGCACTGAAGGACGGGCTCTTTGGATTTGAGGTGCTCCCCTGGGGAGTGTGGGCAGTGCCTGGGACGTGGGCAGTTCCGTGGGTGCCTCTGCACCGGCGGCGAACTGGGGCTCCCCTGGGAGGGAGGCCTGTGGCCCGGGCCCTGGGCCTGCCAACCTGCCCCATTGCCAGAGGCCGCCGCGGGGCCGCCACGTCCTCTGGTTCTCTCTGGCATGCAGCCGGCAGACGCGGGGAGCTGCCAGGGTGAGGTTCGAGATCGGAGCAGGGAAGCAGTTTGCGGCTGCTTCCTGCCGGTCTCGGGGGTGCGTCGGCTCCAATAGAAGGTCAGGGCCAGCCGGCTGCAGCCACGAAGGGGCTCTTGCCGATGGGGAGTCCAGGCGTCAGGTGTGGATAGATTCAGGGGCTCAGCTGACGCCCTCGGGACCTGGGCACCCTGCCCTCCTGGCTGCTGGGAGTTGGCTTCACTTTCGGGCGCACGTGGTGCTGCAAGGTGAGTCCTCACAAGCGACCTTTCTTCTGAGCCAGTCGCGCTGATGAGTCCCCTGTGGTCGTCTCACTGGAGTTTCGTTACACCCGTCAGGACAGGGCGTTCAGTGCCCGTTTTCTAACCGATGGAGGCGCAGAGGGTTGAGTCACTTGCCTGGGGTCACTCAGGTAGTGGGCGGCCGAGCTGGGGGTCAGAGCCGGGCAGGGCGGCTCCTCCTCAGGCTCAGGCCTCGGGGACCTGGATTCATTCTAGTTGCCTGATTGGTCAGCCTGAGCCCCACACCTGTCCCTGAGCCAGTGGCTGGGGCCGGACGTGCCCCATTCCCTACCACGTGGTCTGGGCGTGGACACGGGGGACCCTGTGCAGGAATCTGGGGCCGTTCCCTGCAGACAGTGATGGTTGTTGGGCGGCCGGGGGGAGGTGGGGTGTCTTCTGCCAGCCTGAGGGTTTGTCCACAGTCCCCAGAAACAGGGCGCCATTTCCAGAAGGGAGTGAATGGTGCTCCCCCCACCCCCACCTGTCCCGGCAAGGTAGAGCCCAGGGCCGGGCCCCTGGAACCTCTTTCCCCTCATTCCCTCGGCCGCAGGCAGATTTGAGGGCCTGGGCCCCGGTGTCCTGGAGAAAGGGGCTCCGGTAATGCTGCCCGAGGGGTGGGGTGGGGTGAGTGTGGGGAAAGCTGCCTGGAGTCCCAGGGGCAGGCTGTGGCTCCCCATCCGGGGTGCTGTGTGGAACCTCCGTGTTTTGAAACTGGGCACTGTGGGCAAAAGGACCCTGCGTTATCATCGCCCCCTGCTGTCTGTCCCCGTGCCACGTGGGGAGCCTTTGGAAGGTGTCTTCCCAGGGAGCCTGGAGGGGTTCGCTGCTGGGAACGATGTTGTTGATTTTTAGAGAGAGGAGAAGGGGGGACGGAAGAGGAGAGAAGACCATCCACGTGCAAGAGCAACAGAGAGAAACATCGATGGGTTGCTCCTTGCACACTCCTAACTGGGGGCCTGGCCCTCCACCCAGGCATGTGCCCTGACCAGGAATTAAACTGGTCGCCTTTCGGTTTGCAGGGCAATGTCCGACCCTCTGAGTCAGACCCGTCAGGGGCAGCTGTGGGCTGCTTGCTTGGGGTCATCGAGCTGGAGGGGAGCGTTTGTGATGACGCTCAGCGCGCTTGTCCTGGGCACCCCCCTCCGAGCCGGCCTGGTCAGGACACGCTGGAGGACGCGGTGGGGAGTAGTCCCACCTGGAGCGGGGGAAGTGACTGGTGAGGGGCCGGTGCCCCCACACCCAGGCCCCGCACACACGCCTGAGGGCTGCGGGCGAAGGGGTGGGCTGGAGGCTGGGAGGGGGCTCAGGGGCTGGGGCCCAGTCAGTCAGCAGCCCCTCTGTGGAGCCAGCGGGGAAGCGAGGACCCCTCGCCCTGCCCGGAGCCCCAGCCCGAGCTGCCCGGTGCCTCCGAGTGTGTGTCCCAGAATTCTCATGGGTCGGTGGCGCTTTTTAGTGGCATGGTCTGGGGTGGCAGGCAGAGGCAGTGCTGGTGGGAAAGCAGAGGAAGGGAGGGCTGTCCTGGGCCCCTCCCCTGTGCTGTGGCCGCCACGGACAGCCAGCAGGGCCCGCCTGACCCCCATTGCCCCAAAATGTAATAGCTTCCTGGGGCCTCTGGAGGCCGCACGTTGGAGGTGGTGAGAGCCGGGGTCGGGGAGCTCAGGCCTCCCTCTGCGGTTTAGCTGTGTGGTCTTCGTCGGAGCCCGCCGCTCCGAGGCCCTGGGGAGTGGGTTTGTGACCCGGTGCTTGGGGTGGAGCTGGCGGGACGGCTGGTAGCCCTGGGGGGGTGTGTGGCGGGGTCTGCTCCTCGGGGCTGCAGGGTGGGTCGTTTCAGTCCATGCACCGAGGAGCACCGAGTGCCTGGACACACGGCTGAGTGCACGCAGGCCAGCGACTCGCCTGCACGCGGCCCTGCCGTCTCTCTCGGGCAGGCTCGCAGCTGCCTGTGGAAATTCTGCTGAAGACTTTTGTGAAGAAACAATGATGTCCACGGTCAAACATCACGCCGTGCCGAAGAGCGTGCAAGGAAAAGGTCGTCTCCCCCACGGTCTCCCCCTGCCCCTGGTCCCCCGAGACAGCCGTGCTGCCATGGCTGTGGCATGTGCCGCGTCTGTAGAAGGCCGAGTGTGCGACACACACGGGCACACGCGGCCCATCACGCGTGCTCTCCTGCTCTTCCCCTTTTGTCGCTCCGTGGAGCTGACGGGTGACTCTGTGTCTGCACTGACGTCGAGCCGTCACCGTCTGGGAGGTAATCTATAACCACAGCTCAGCCGCAGGCTGGGAAAAGACCCCTGGTGGGTCCCTGTGGGGATTCTAGGCTTGCCCCGGGGCCCATGGTTCATCTGCTCCCCCTGTCTGCCTGGGCTGCCATGACAGGAATCGCCACACTCCCTGGCCTTGGCCTTGTGTCTTTTGGGACATCTGAATCACAGTTCTAATCGGAGTTGTCAGGAGGCCGCTGGAGAAGGCCGACCTTGGGTCGGCCCGCCCTGGAGGCGTGCGTTCACCGTGGGGGCTGGGCGGCCGAGGGAGCCGGTGCGCCCCGGGGACTGCCATGTTGTGATTCTGGAGAGAGTGTGATGTGGTGACGTGGACAGCACAGCCGCGAGCTTCAACGCAAAAGACAGGACAGAACGTACAGGGCAGGGTCCCTGGGAAGCGGTCCCCTGAAGTCTGTTCCCGCTGCGTGTGCACAGCCGTGTCTGCATAAACACGCATGTGCACCCGCACGTGCCTGTCTATATGAATGTGTTTTTTCCGCTTTGTAACTTTATTCGACAATCGGCCGTTCTCATTACATGAACCGTTTGTAGATTCTGAAAGTGGTGACAGACACGCCGGTGAGCAATGCACAGAGCTTGTTGGGTGAACCTTCACCCCCATTCGGTCTCTGGACCAGGGCACCTGGGTCCTGTAGGGACTTTCCTTATGCCTTTGGCCCGGACAGCCTTTGAGCCTGGCGTCCACACGCACCCCTGGATTCCCATGTCCTTTGTGGCAGAGATCCAAGTCTCTGGGGGTGCCAAGGGGCCCACTCCCCGAGACCCACCCCGCGGATGCGCTTGTGAGGGCTGCCGGTGTGTTCCCTGGGCGCCGCCTCGTCGATGGCAGAGCGGCCCTTCCTCGGGCCCTCACGTCCCTCTCGGTCTGGGCCTTGGCTCTGCTGCGTATAAAGTGTGGGGGCCCTGGGAGGTGAGGGCCCCAGAACCAGAAGGCACCTGCTGGGTGTGGAGTGAAGCGGTGGAGCCCAGCCACCCAGCTCGAGCTTGCGACGTTGCAACCCCAGAGAGCTGAAGAGGGGCGTGTGCCGAGGCTGGGAGGGCCGGGTTGCCAGCCGCGGTCAGGGCGCACACGGCTCTACCAGGAGAGCCGCACCGAGGCGCTTGGAGCAGCACCTTTTCCACCACCCCGAGCCCAGCCAGGACCCACTGTGGCAGGAGCGTGGGGTTTGGACTCGGGCAGAGCTGGGCTTGCACCCTGTTCTTCCCCCTCTAGCTGAATGGCTGTGTCGCTCTCTGAGCTTCAGGCTCCACACCTGTACAGCGGGGCCTGGGCTGTCCCGAGGACTGTGCTGACTGACATTGGCTGGAGGCTCACCGTGTGCCAGGCATCATCCTGTCCCCCAGTGTGTCACGAGTCACATGGCTTTGCCATGCCCATTTCACAGATGGGAAAGCTGAGGCACGGCTACGGCGCCTGGCCACGGGAGGCATGCAGTAGGTGAAGCTGTCCTGGTGTCCTTGTTGTTATGAACCGGCTGCCCTTGGGATTTGAGTTTGAACATCAAAAACCCGAAAGATAAAGAGAAGCGAGAAGAAAGACGTGCCTCCTGGCCTCCTGGCCTCCTTGGGAAGGATCCGGAGCTGGATGTGTGTGTGTCGGGGGAGCGAGGCCAGTTCTGAGCCGGGTTTCCTGGGCAGGTGCCTTCCCTGGGGGGCTGGAAGCCTTTGTTCCCGGCCCCACCCCCCACAGCGATCTGAGTGACAAAACACCGTGGGGCGGACGCGGTAATCACGCTGCAAGGGACACTTGAAATTATATCGGTGTTTGGGAAGCTAATTTTAAAGAATGTTTCCCTCTTCGTAATTACATGCAATCAGCCAGCCCTTGTGAAGGGGGGTTCTCTCTCTCCCTCAGCTGCGTGGCCATCTGCTTCTCTCTTCCTGTGTCTCTGTGCGGCGTGCCGTGGGCCACCTCCCTGGCGGAGGGGCCACCAGCCCTTGGTTGCCCGGAGGCCCAGACGAAACCTTTACGTTGGTGACTGATGGGACAGGGCCGAGGGAGAACAGTGGGGGGTGACGCCGGGCTGGGCGCCTGGGTGGGTGGTGGCAGCTGCTCTCAAGACTGAGGCGCAGGTTGGTGGAGAAGGTGGTGGGTGGAGCGCGAGGTTTTGGTTTGGATGTCGCAGTAGCCAGGGTTCTTGTGGATGCAGGTAAGAGAAGATCCAAATCAGAAGGGCTTAAGCAAGAAGAGAATTTCTTGGCCCGGATTACAGACGGCCCCTTGGGTCCCGGAGACAGGACCCCTGCCCCTGGCACCGCCCCGGGGCTCCGCCACCACCATCGCTTCTCAGCTCTGCGACGGCTCCCCCTTCCTACCCCAGGACCTTTGCAGGTGCCGCTGCTGCTGCCTAGCAGGCTTTCCCCCTCTAACTTTATTTTATTTTTAAAGTTTTTTTTATTTTTATTTTTATTTTTATATTAGAGAAAGGGAAAGAGAGGGAGAGAGGGAGAGAAACGTCAACGGGCTGCCTTCTGTACGCAGAACCCGCAGCGCGGACATGTGCCCCGACTGGGAATGGAACCGGCGACCTTGCGCTTTGCAGGACTGTGCCCAACCCCCAGAGCCACACCGGCCGGGGCCCCTCATAACTTTGGGTCTCAGCAGTGCCCCACCTCCTCCTCTGCCCCAGCCTCTCGAGTATTCCTTTCAGTGCACGCCACGCACTTACTGAGGTTGTTGGCTCGTTCACCCCGCTGTGCACGCGGTCGGCGCCTCGTGGGCAGGCACCCTTTCTGTCGTCCTCACTGTCGTGTCACCGGCAGGGAGACTGTGCCGAGCATGTTGTAGGTGCTCAGAAAGGACGCACGTGATAGAGGAGTGAACAGAACACCGTGGATGGGAAGGTGGTTCCCGGGAAAGTAAGTCATCGGGACGAGTTTATTTCAAGCAAACCTGGCGAGACGAAACAGAACGGAGGGCTTCCCGCCCACGCCCACCTCATGGCAGTTACGAGCATCCCCGGAGAGGCGTCCGGTCGATGAATACCCTGAGTTGGGGAGGTGGGCACGGATGTTCAGAGACCCCCTCCCCCAGCACACGGGCTGGCCCAGAGCGGAGAGGAGTCAATTCGGGAGAAGGCATCGTCCGCCAGCCCTTCCCGCCTTCGCTCTGGCCCAGGGGCTCCCCAGTGGCCTTACCCTAGGGCTGCCCTCTGGCAGGGTCCTGCGAGGAAGAGGCCGGTGTCGTGGGTGGTGGGCGAGGCGTGGGGTGGTCCGGAGGAGGTGGGCAGGTGTTTGGGAGTGTGAAGGGACCGGCCCGTGGGCAGCCGGACGGGCTGAAGCCGCTCGCTGCACCAGGAGGTGGGCGCGCTGTCGCAGTGGCCTGGACGGCCGGGTGGACGGGGGAACGGCAGGGAGGCGGTGGGGTTGTGAGTGAATCATGTCTCGGATGCAGAATGTCACAGGCTGGAGGGGGTATGCAGGGACAGCGGGACGGTGGCCTGCTGGCCTTCAGGACACAGGTTCGAGTCTCGTGGGGGCAGGGGGGCTGCCCTTTGCTGCACTCAAGCGTTCTCTTCTGGCTGGAATCGGGGCTTCCTCCTCTCTCTGGTCTTCCTCTCCTCTGCCCAGGGCCTGGCTCCTGGCTGTGGGTCGGCTGCGGCTGCGACGCCCTGCTTGGGGCTCTCCGAGAGGTTTCTGGAGCCGCGTGGGGCCTGTCGCCATGGCTCCCAGCTGCAGCGGCTGGGCCGGAAGGAGGTGGAGGCGTGTGCCCGCCTGCCGAGGCCCGGGGCCCTCTGAGGCCTGGGGCTCCTTCTTTCCTCCTTGGGGAGTCAGCTGGCCGGCACTTCGCAGGCCTGGCTGCTTGCTCTCTCACTGGTGGGCTCAGGGAGCTTTGGAGATGGGGAGGGAGGGGCTCCTCGGATGGGAGCCCAGCTACCTCCCTGAGGGTGGGCACCCTGCCCCAGCCTGAAGCCGTCCCTCCACGGGGTGGTCACTACCTGCTGGCATTCTCTTCCTGCGGTTGAGCCGAAATCAGCGTCCTTGCCCTTCTGCTTTGTGGGACGGGTGCTTTCTGCTTGGAGAGTGGGCGTTGGAGGTGACACTGTCCTCAGAAGGACCGTGTGGGGAGGAGAAGCAGGCACACCAGCAACCCTGCCTCTGGGCCTTAAGTGCCCCAGGGTGTGCACAGTCCCTCCCGAAATCTGAGGCCAGTCACAGATCCTCAGGAAGTGTCCTCAGGGCCCTTCTTCCCAGGCCTCCGGGGGCCGTGGCTCCCCTCCCCCAGCCTCCTGGGGTCAAGGTCTGGGGTGAGAGTTCAGCCCGCACTGGGGCTGTGGGTGGGCGGGGAGTTGCAGCCCTGCCCAGAACAGTGTCTCCCCAGAAGCCTCCTCCCCACCCCACCCCCGCCGCAGACATGGCCGAACCCCCCATTCTCACAGGTGGGGTGGTGCCCTGGGGTCATGCGATGAGGGTGGTGTCTCCTGATGGCAGACCTGACTTTAGATTGTGGCGTTGCTGGGACTTACTTGCTGTGAGTCTTTGACTTTTTTTTCTTTTACTTATGTGTGTGTGTGTGTGTGTGTGTGTGTATACGTATTTCCAGCTTTATGGAGGTGTAACTGACAAATAGAACTGTAAAGTATGGAAGTGTACAGTGTGATGATCGGATACACGAGGTCCGTCCAGAAAAAGTGCAGCCATTGTTCATATAATGAGAACGGTTTGCGCAGCATCGATGTCACCTGGCAGCCAGGGAGAGTGGACTGGAGTGCGCATGTGAGAACAAGGATGACTTCACTGTACTAGTCAGTGGGGGCGGTAGTTGCCATTGAGTGAGCGAGCATGTGTAGAGGGTGGCCATCTCATTCAAGATGACTGAGTGAGTAGAGCAACGAATCTGCATCAGATTTGTGTTAAGCTTGAAATTCCTCCATGGAAACTATTTGGATGATTCAGAAGGCTGCAGCTATGGGCAACTTGTTGGTGATTGGCAACCTCATCATGACAACACACGCACTCATGCATCACATCTCGTACAGAGTTTTCTGGCAGAACATCAAATCACCAGGTGACTCAGCCCCGCTATAGCCCAGATTTGACTCCCTGTGACTTCTGGCTTTCCCCAAAACTACAACCACCTTTGAAAGGGAAGATATTTCAGACCGTTGTTGAGATTCAGGAAAATGGGATGGGGCAGCAGATGGCGACTGGGAGAACTGGGTGAGGAGGTCCCAGGGCGCCTACTTCGAAGGGGACTGAGGCGTCATCGTCCCGTGTACAGGTGTTTCTGGTACCCTGTGTCTCCTTCAGGGAATCGCTCCCTTTTCCACAGTGCCTGGCTGGACACCTTCTGGACAGACCTCGAGTGTACACGTCGCGAACGGACTCTCCCCGTCGCGTCAAATCTCCTGTCCCCTCACATAGTTACCTGCCTTATTTTTGTTTTTTTGGTGAAACACTCCCCTGTCAGCCAGTTTCAGGGACAGAATTCGGTGTCATCCACTGGGGTCACCACGTTCTTTGTTGGGCCCTGAGGCCCTGCGAGGCTCACCGCTGGAGGTCTGTACCGCCACCAGCCTTTCCCAGCTGCCCGCCCCCAGCCCCTAGCCACCCCCCCCTTGCAGCCACCATTCTGCTCTGTTTCTCGGAGCTCAACTCTTTTGTTTTTTAAGATTTTATTTGTTTATTTATTTATTTAGAGAGGGAAGGGAGGGAGAGAGAGAGAGAGAGAGAGAGAGAGAGAAACATCAATGTGCGGTTGCTGGGGCCCGTGGTCTGCAACCCAGGCATGTGCCCTGACTGGGAATTGAAACTGCGACGCTTTGGTTCGCAGCCCGCTCTCAATCCACTGAGCTACGCCAGCCAGGGCTCAACTCTTTTTTTTTTTTTCAAGATTCCACATACATAAGCGTTACCATGCAGTATTTGTGTGTCTGTGTCTGGCTTATTTCACTTAGCATAAGGTTTGGTCGAGTTTCTTAATTTCTCTGAATTTCCTCGCTAGAAAAAAAATAGGACAGCCCCTCTCTGTCACGTGGCTGTTGAAATTAATGCTGAGCTGACCTCTGGAGTGCAGCCCACGGACCCTCTGACCCCCTCCCCCTCTGCCCCTCTCCCCCTTGCTTGGGGAGGACAGGCCCGTGTGGGCAGAGTGTGGGCCCAGGAATTTCTGGTGTCGCCTCTCGCTTGTTTGGGTTGTGCCTGGGCCTTCGGATGCCTCCCTGAAATCCGGGGGTCTCGGGCACCAGGTGGAGCCGCTGCCTGTCTCTGGAGTCTGGAGCCCAGGGAGCTCTGTGCTTGTGTGATGGGAGACCCCCACCTCCTAAACTGTGGGGCTCACAGAACCCTCAGGCCAGGAGGGGTCTCTCAATCATGGGGGGAGGTTAGCGGCGCGCAGCCTCCCGAGAGGCAGGCCGGGACACTCACCTGTGCGGTTGTTTTAAGAGCTCGTGGCACCTTGAGGGTCGGTGCTGGAAAATGACTCAGACCTTCCCGGGCAGGCTTCTCCCTCCCCCACGGGTCCCGAGGAGAGAAACGCCGGCGCAGGGATTCCTGCCGGCCCCCTTCCCGCGCCAGCTCACCTGGCCTTTCAGGCTGATGGCACACAACTGCCTTCCTGGGAACGAGAAGCGGCTTGGAGGCAAACAGACTGAATCACGAACAGGCTGAATCACGAGCCGTAAGGCGGGAGGCGGACAGCCGGAGGTGGTGGGAGGCTGGAGTCAGCCCTTCCTGCAGCCCCTGTGCCTCTGCTGCTCCTGCAACACCCCCCCCTCCCGCAATTCAGGGCTCATCCCTCGGTAGGAGGAGGAAGAATGACAGTGCCTGCAGGGGGTAGCTGTCTTAAAAAGACGTCCAAGTAGAGAATTTTTATACTAAAAGGGGGTGTGTGTGCCCAGTGCCCTTCAGGGAATGTTGACGTCAGCCGAAGGTCCAGGTGGTTTCCAGTCTGAAGGGGCGACACCCCACGGTGGACGCAGCAGAACACGCCCGTGGGGGACCTGCAGCCCACCCGTGCCCCCGACTCCCCATCCTGCACGTTGAGGGGCGTTTAAAGGCGCCTCAGCAGCCGCGAAGGCCTCTCAGCGCCGGAGGTTCTGCTTTCCTCCAGGGGGTGCTGGGGAGGTGAGTCACTTTGCCCACACCCTGGGAGCCTCGGAGCAGCCGCTTCCCGACCCCGTGGGCTTGGTGCGGGTCCGAAGGAGCACCCTGACTCACTCACGCCGCGTCTGCACCGTGGGCGCCGCCGGTGGCCCGCCCTCCTCCTGCCCGCTCCAGGGTGGGGCACCTAGTGTGGGGGAACGGCTTCAGTCACAGGATTGGGTGAGCCTGTAATCAGGGAGAGGGTGTCACCCCCCCTCCCCGCCCCGCCACCAAACAGGGAAAACACACGCAGTGTCCAGTGTAGCTGGTTCTTTCCCAGAGCTGCCCAGATCATTCAGATGTTTGTGCTGGCTTCAAAATTCTGCGCACACGTTGCCTTCATACCGGGCCAGTTCAGTTTCTGGCACTGCTACTAGGAGGGAAATCCCAATTCTGAAGCTCATCATCAGCAAGGGAACCAGGCCGCCCTGGAAGCAGACCCGCAGGGACGGCTCGGGACGGGCGCCCCGGCCCAGCCCTGGGAGGCTGGGGCACCTGGCGGGTGCAGAGCTCCGGTGTCCCCAGGTGTGGGGTCTGTGGTGGGTGTGGGGTGCTTTGTAAGGATCAGTCTCCGGCCTCGGGGGCCCCAGGGTCGGCAGCGGACCACGGAGCAGCCTGAAGTGTCAGAGGGTGGATGGCCGAAGGGCCGTTGTTGCTGCCCTGGGCGGGGGCAGGCAGCAGCCTCTCTGTGAGAACGGCGTGTGAGCTGCACTTGAGGGAGAGCAGGGGTCTGCCAGGGAGGGAGGGCAGCTCGCAGAGGGAGCGGCGTGTGCAAAGGCACAGAGCTGTGTCCGCCTGGGGTGTTTAGAGAGTGGGGCTCCCCATGGGAGGGTTTCATGGAAGGGATTGGTACTACCCCCTGCCACCCCTGATGCCTTATACTGGACCTCCAAACGCCACGTGTCAGGTATTACAAGAATTCGGGGTGTAGCCCTGGCCTTTGTGGCTCAGCTGATTGGAGCAGCATCCCATAAACCGAACGGTTGAGGGTTCAACATGCCTAGGTTGCAGGTTCGGTCCCCGGTCTGGGCGTGTATGAGAGGCTACTGATCGATGTCTCTCTCTCCCATCGATGTTTCGTCCCCCCCTCTCTCTTTCCTTCTCCTCTCCCTAAAATCAGTAAGCGTGCCCTTGGGTGAGGATCAACACAAAGAACTTGGGGTGTAGACGGGGCACGAGGCCTGTTTCCTGAAGGAGCATCTGTCAGCCAGGATAGGCCAGGCCGGGCTGCAAGAAGAGCAGCCCCGGGAGGTTTGCCACGAAGGCTGGTTTGTCGCTCGCTCGGCGCTCACTGCAGCCGGGCGGCTCTCCAGGCAGGCGTCCCCCCTGCGGCGGCGCAGCGGTGCCCTCTGTGTCCTGCCTCTCGCAACCTCGGCCCCGTGGACAGCTCAGGCCAGACGGTTCTTCGTGTAGGGGCCGTCCCCTGCACCGTAGGGCCTCCGCCTTCTGGAAACCAGTAGAACTTTTCCTGGTTCTGGCGATCAAAAATGTCTTCGGTTGTTACTGATTGTCCTCTTTTTTTATTTCTTTTTTAAAGATTTTGTTTGTTTTTAAAGGGAGGGAGAAAGAGAGGGAGAGAAGCAGATATGTGAGGGAGGTACACCTATTGGTTGCATCTCATATGTGCCCTGGCTGGGGACTGAACCTGCAACCCAGGCATGTGGCCTGACCGGGGCTCGAACTGGCAACCTTTCACCTTGGGGACAGCGCCTAACCAACTGAACCACTCCCGTCAAGGCTGAAGGTCCTTTGAGTAGCTCCTGTCTGCCTCCCAGCCTGGCTGCATGGCCGCCCGGCCAGGTTTCTTTCCAGGAATGGGTCTGGGCTGGCTCTGGGAGCCATCCCTGTGGCCTGGCTGCGAGTCGGACGCTGGCAGTCGAGTGCTGCTACTTGGAAGTGACACGGGCCAGAGCAAGGCGCACGGGTCTGCCCAGCCGCAGGGTGCGGGAGTCCCGGGGAGTGCACCGGAGGGGGACAGCTGCCGGCACCGTGGCCAGCACTGATGTCCACCTCGGAGCCTTCAGCTGGGCAGCCTGCGTGTCTGGGCTCAGAGCTGGGGTGCTGTGGCGTGGGGGAGCCGAGGAAGGCCCCCAGGGAGCTGCCCTCGGGTGTGGGCTAGGCGGTGATGCTGGGGTGGCGTCTGAGGCAGTGGGAACAGTCTGTCCTCCTGCACACACAGGTCCCAGAGGAGGCATAGCCGCCTATCCGGGGAACCCCGAGTCCTTTGCAGGGCAGGGAGAGGCAGTGGGTGGGTGGAGACTGCCCACAGGCCTTGTGGGTGCTAAAGGGGCTTTGTACAGGGGTTCTGAAACCCGGGGGTTACCAGTGTGCGCTTCAAATGGCTTGGGCAGGAATGTGCCCGCCTCACCGCTGGCATGATCACACCCTCCCGCCTCCAGTGGGCTTTGCTCCGGGGGCAGGTGCGGCTCCTTTCTCCCTGCCCGGGGTGGGAGGGGGCCTGCGTTTCCAGGCCCGTTCCCTCCGTTGTGACATTGCCCCTGGAGGCCTGGCCTGGCCTCCTCCACAGCGGGGTGACCCTGTGAGCCCCCTCTGCAGTGGGGGCTGTGCCTGGGTGGGAGGCAAGCGGCGGCAGCCTTGCATACAGAAGATAAGCGGTTCTTGATGCGGTTTTTACAAACTTCCCAGTTCTTTCGTCGCTGTTCTGCCTTCTCTGAGCTCCTGGAATTCTCCCAGTTGTCACTGGACTCACTGTTCTCCTTGGTCAGAGGGGACCTCTGTTCGATCCACCATTTCACACGCTTCACTTGCCTGTAGCCCTCAGGTCTCGTACCTGCCTGGGAAGGTCCCGCTGGGCTGGGAAATTCATACCCATTTAACAGAAGTGAAGGCTGAGACCCAGGCTGGCTCAGCAACATGCCCTGTGCCTGCCGCTGGTTTTCAGGGGGCCCTTGTAGGCCTGCTGCTTGGTGGGGGTCGTAGTCCCAGCGTGTCCAGCGATAACCTTCCTGACGTCATACCCAGTGGCCTGCGTAGCCTCACGTAGCCTCATGGTGTGGGCTTGTGGGCACGTCTCCCTCTTGGCGGCCCTGCCCACCCGGCCTCTGAGGAGCTCTCTTCTCCCCGACCTTGTGTGCTCTTCGCCGGGCTCCTTCATCATTCCCGCTCCCTCTGCGCCAGGTCGTCCCAGGTAATTTCTGTCATTTTCAGAAAGTGGCAGCTACTGTCACTTACTGAGGACCTGCTGTAGTGAACAAGACAGTGGCTAGTGACAGAAACTCAGTGTCAGCTGGCTTCAGCAAAACGTCGCAGCTGGAAGTCCAGAGCAGACAGGCTCCAGGCCGGCGCTGGGTCAGGGCCTTGGTCTCTGGCGGGAGAACGCCGGCCTTTCCTCCCGGCACGGCCCCGGGGGTCTGGGCACACGGAGGCGGCGGCGGCCGAGCTCTCCGCTGCTGACGGGCCCCAGGACCTGCCCTGGGAAGGATCGGGGCCCGCCTGGCTTGGGTCCCAGCCCCATCCTACGACTGTGACGCTATAGGCCAGGGGTGTCAAACTCATTTTCACCGGGTACCCATCAGCCTCGCGATTGCCTTCAAACGGCCGAATGTAACTTTAGGACTATATACATGAAACTGCTCCTTAACAGTTAAGCTAGAGCTCAGTGCTGCTGCCGGGTAGAAACAAGATACTGGGCTGGATAAAACAAGGTGGAGGGCCGGATTTGGCCCACGGGCCTTGTGTTTGCCGCCTGTGCTCTAGGCCACGTACCCACCCCTGGAGAATCACGTGGGACAGAGGAAGGCGGTTCCAGAAGGCAGGCAGGCAGGGCAGAGCCCGCAGTCCCAGTGTGAGCCCGGCACTCTGTGGGCTGGGCTCCAGGGTTCTCCTAACTTGACAGATGAAGAAACTGAGGCACAAGGTGCAGTGGGGTCTGGTTCCATGTTCTCTGTTGTCTCCCATTTCTGCCTGTTGCTTGGACGGTTCCTGAATTGTCTGCTCAGCTCCGTCCTGGGCTTCTAACCACCTCCTGGCCCCGTTATGGTTGAAAAGACGGAAAAGTAACCGGCTTCCTGCGTCCTCTCCTGGTGCTGGCACGCGGCCTCCGCCTGCGCCCAGAGTGTGAGCGTCACGGTGCATCCTGGTTCTCCGGGGCCCTTTACTCCCGTCCCCAGGACCTGGCAGGGCTGCCCCTGCGTGAAGCCCGTCCCCTCCCCCTTCCCTTGGGCGAGTCTGGCCCTGTTACCAGCTGTACGAGGAGCGGCCCTTGGTGGGCTCAGCCGCTGATCCCACCCCTGGCTGCTCCTGAGCAGCACCTGGGTGCCTGACAAACCCCAAAGTACTTACTGCCCCCGCCTCCACCCTGCTTCCGGACCTCCCGAGTCGGAGTCTTCAGGACTGGACCTCTAGTGAGCATTCTGACAAGCTCCAGCGGTGACTCTTAGTCCCCTGCCCTAGCCTTTGGGGCCACCGGCCCACGGTTAAAGGCCAGGCTGTGCTGGCCTCCGCGCATGCCCAGCCTGCATCTTCTACCCCACTTCTCATCACCCCGCCTGCCCTGTGAGGGCAGTTCTGCCCCCACACCTCCAGACAGATGTCTTCTGGGAAGCGGGCACTCCTCGTGTTATTCATCTTTAACGTCTCCTCCCCAGCGTCTGCCTGTAGTTTCCCTTCAGTTTTTGTTCAAATGGCAAATGCTGCCTCCTCTGTGAAGCCTTCTCTGATTGCTGTCTTGAAAGAATAGTTTGTTTCGTAAATGAGTATCTTGTATTTCCTCTGGCTGTGCTCTCCTTGGACTTGGGATGGGGGGGGCAGTGGTCCTTCTGCAAAATAAATCCTCTCTTCAGTGGTTATCTAGTTTTCGGAAAAACAGGTTTATGTTTATGAGTCACAGGGGTTGGCCTCTGTCCTCATCAGGCCCCTCCTTCTCGCCAGGCACTGGGAGTGCTGGCCGCTAGAGTTATCTGTCATTGGAACCATAATTCAGAAAAGTCATTTCTCTAGTTTTTGAGATTGTAGTAGAGACCCAGGGTGCAAAAGTCAAGAGATGCGAGAGAGTGTGCTGTGAAAAGGAAGTCTCCCTCCACCCACCCCACCAGGCCCTGGAGCGGGGACAGCAGGCCTGACCTTTTGGGGCCGGGGTCAGCTTGCTCGGGCTGCATGCTGTGGAGGCGGTCAGTGCTCAGGGCCCCTTAGGTCCTGCACCATCGAGGGGTCTAGTGCGCGTGCTGTGGCCCGATGTGGACAGAAAGGGGAGCCAAGCCCGCCCTTTGCTCCCCGAGTTGGAGCTTCTCCTGTTCTGAGTGCTCTGAGCTGCAGAGAGACTCGGCTTTGTCCCGGGAGCTCCACTGTCTGTTCCCATGTTCGTCTCTCCCGTGTGACGGGCTCCACGTGTTTTCAGAGGCCGAGACCTGTTTGTTCCAGGGCCGGTGGAGGGAGCGCTGTGGGGTGGGGGGTGTTGCACATGGACAGGGTGGAAATGACCGCTGTCATTGGCTTCATGAACAGAATGGCGGGCACGCGGGGATAATCTGGGTGCCGCCAGGATTAACTCTGGCTGGGGGGGGGGGGCGGAGACGCAGGCTCTGGCCCGCGGGAGCCCTCTGCACCTGGTGTGGGTCACGTACACAGGCCCTCTGTCTCCTCCTGTGCGTGTGCTTGTCTTTCCCACTGTGTGATCCCAGTCTCGTCACCGGCGCTTTCCTGGGGACTTGATTTCTGTCCAGAAGCAGGGACAGGGGCAGGGCGAGGAGGAGCACCGAGCCCAACCTGGCTAGTTACAGCCACACGCCTCGAGACTGTGGCCGCGCTGTCGCAGGTGTGCCTGGGGGGCCAGGACAGCCGAGGGACGAGGCAGGGCTCAGAGACGGTGTGCCAGCCCAGCTGGCGGCTGGCTGTGGCACAGGCTCCGGGTGCTGCTGCCTGTCCCCCGCTGTGGGCTCTGGTGCCCCCGGGCTGTGCACAGTTGAGCCTGGTTCGTCCCCTCATGGAATCACGGAGGCGGGTGGACACTGGCCACCACTCCTTCCAGAACAGCAAGGAAACGGTGTGACTGTGGGCCCCTGGACCGGCCAACTGATTCTCCTAGCGGGTGCCTCCGGGTTGGGGTTCCGTGGAGGTGCTGGGGGCCGAGGGGCAGATGGCGGGGCGCATCCGGCGGTGTGACCTGGTGAGCCATCTTTGCTCGTTCTCGCCGTCCCACTTGCGGCTTCCTCGGGAGGTTCCCCTCCTTGCCGGGCTCTTGGAAGGCGCCCCGAGACACTCGTTGCATGAGCTACCCAGCAAACGTAAGACCGGCAGGTTTCCCCTCCGCGGTGCTGTGTGAGGGGAGGCCGGGAGGGTTCCCCGGGAGCGTGGGGCCGGCTCTCCCTTCGACTGTGAACCCCGTAAGGGCCCCCGGAGTGCGCAGGCACTGAGCCGCGGTTTACGTCCTTACGTTTCCCACGGTTTACGTCCTTACGTTTCCCACGTTTTACGTCTGTACGTTTCCTGCGGTTTACGTCCGTATGTTTCCCAAGGTTTACATCCTCACGTTTCCCACGGTTTACGTCCTTACGCTTCCAGAGCGTCAGTTTACCAGGTGCGCACCCTCTGCCGCAGTCCCTGCTCCGAAGACGGGATGGGCGCAGGTCCGCTCAGTGTCTCGCCTTTCCTGGTCACAGCGCCCCAGCGTCTGCCGGAGGCCCCGCCCTCTTCCCAGGGAAACGCACGTGGGCGCGGTGGCTGGCACGCTGTCTGCCGTCCGTACAGACCCCCGGGCCTTCTCCAGCCCTCACCCCTCGTGACGGCCCGTTCGTGCTCCGGAACCCGTGGCTGGGAGAGTGGCACCCGCGTTCTTAGGAGTGTTTGGGCTCTGCAGAGGGGGTGAAGGCGGCGTGGGTCAGGGCTGGCTTCTCAGGGCATTTCTCTCTGTGCTGGATTTGAAAGGCTGGGGCAGAAGGTGGGGACCAAGGTCGGGCGATGAGACCTGGGCCTGAAGTCCCGTGTGCTGGGCCTCACTCGCAGGAGGAGTGTGGGGTGGGGAGGTCGAGGTGGGTGAGCTGCCAGGGAGCCTTGGTGTGCCCTGGGGAGACCCCCATCCCGGAGGGTCTGTACTGGGGTTGGGCGAGTCAGGGCACTGGTGTTGGAGACCAGAGGTCATGGGATCCTGGGGGAGGGGGGAGATGAGGCCCAGGCTTGGGGGATATCGGTGAATGCCGAGACAGTTGAACCAGGGTCAGAGGGTGGGCAGGACATCTGTGGGGGCCAGAGGCGGCCAGGAGTGGACGAGCAGCCGGGGAAGGACTGAGGGCTTTGGAGGCCTCCTCCATGAGGGATAGGGTGGGCTGGAGCGTCCTGGGCTGGGGCAGGCCAGGGGGGCCAGGCTGAGGTGGTGATGGCGGATCGTGGGTAGTCCCGGCTGGAGCTTCACTGCCAAAGGCCGGGCCCCAGGACTGTGGGCGGGGGTGGTGGGGGCTGTGGGGAAGCCAAGTTGGTGTCTCTGCAGGACCGGCCAGGTCCTTCTGGGGAACCAACCCTCTCTTGCTGCCAGAAGGTGGTTTTGAGGGCCGGCTAGTAGTTCACAGACCTTTTGCTTGAAAATGAGGCCATTCTGGGGAGCATGGCCTGAGAGGTGCAGCCGCTGGCTCTCCCCACCCTCCTGCCTTCAGCTGGCTGTCGAGAACATTCTGGAAGGATGCTCCCTGCCTGCCAAGTAACCTTTGTTTTCTCTGTTTTCACCCACAGGAAGCGAGGGATAGAAGTCGTGCAGGTGAGTACAGACCTGGCTGTCCCCGTCTTTCAGGCCCGGGACCTCTTGGTGCTCACGTTCCCCTCTCCCTGGGGCCCGGGCGCCCGGCCTCCCTCCGTGTACTTCTCGTCTTCAGTGCCTCCCCTGCGGAACCTGTGAGGTTTCCTGCTGGGCAGAGCGCAGGCGGGCCGGTGGTCTCTCGGGCTGTGGAGTTGCTATGGCTTTGTCCATGGAAGGAGCTGGCTGGGCGAGAGATGGAGCTCTTCTAGGTGGAGGGAGGGTGGGCGGGGGGAGGGCTGCATGGCCACCCAGCCAGATGCCCGTGGTCCTGATGCCCCACGGTTTGTCGAGTCCCTGCCTTGTTTGTTTGTTCAGCCCTCTGGGGACGAGCCCTTGTCTCCATGTCCGGCCTTCCTGTGAGTGGTGTCAGCTCCAGGACCACTCCTGTTCCCTTTGCCCCAAGTCAGGGTGTGCACCTTCCCCCGGACACCCCCTCTTGATGTCAGGCCGCATCTGATCTTTCCTGTGGGCCCCTGGCTCCCTGGTGGACTGTGTCAGTGGGGTCTCCTGCCCCCTGTGTTGCGTCACCCAGGGGTGGGCTTGGGTCAGGTGCTCACTGGCTAGAGAAGGAAGGAAGGAAGGAAGGAAGGAGGGAGGAAAGGAAAGAGGAAAGGAAGGAAGGAGGGAGGAAAGGAAGGAGGGAGGAATGGAAGGAGGGAGGAATGGAAGGAGGAAAGGAAGGAAGGAGGGAGGAAAGGAAGGAAGGAGGGAGGAAAGGAAGGAGGGAGGAAAGGAAGGAAGGAGGGAGGAAAGGAAGGAGGGAAGGAAGGAAGGAGGGAGGAAGGAAGGAGGGAGGGAGAAAAGATCTCCCAGGGCCTGGAGCTGGTCCCCTGGCCCTGAAAGAAGTGTGCAGACCTGACAGCACCTGTGTGGGCGGTTGGCGAAGTGGGGTGCGCTAACCCTCCAGCAGCCCTGGTGTCGGACTTCTGGATTCTTCCGTCTGGTCTTCCCCTTCTGCAGCTTGTGGGTTGAACTTGTCACCCAGCGGCTGAGGTTTGTTTTGGGGGAGGAGGCAGTTCCTGGAAGCTGTGCCGTCAGCTCGAGCCTTTCCATCCAGGCTGCTCTTGTCTCTGCAAAGGTACACGGTCTGCCCTGAGTGCGTCCGTTGACTTCTCTGGACGTCTAAAGGAGGAAGCCAGAGTGCCGGCTTGGCTGAGAAGTTTGCCTTCAGGGGCACTTCTGACTGATGGGTAGCGGTTGCCATGGAGGATTCTGGATCTGTGGACGGCCGAGGGCAGGGATCGATTGATGATGCCTGCAGTGGGCAGAGGGGATGGGCTGCGTGTTGGTCACTCGGGCTGGGCGTCTCAGGTCGCTCCTGCCCCAGGGTCCTTTGGCTTGGTTTTGTCTCTCAGTCCTTTCCAGCGGTTTCCTTGGAGTCCCCGGACCCTTTGCGGGTGCGCTGCGCCCACCCCCACGGCCTGGGCCCGTAGTTGGAGCTTAGTCTGCCGAGGGCACAGGGCTTCCCTGAGGTCGGCTCCAGCTTCGTGTCAGGGTCCACACGGGAATTTCTGCTGGGAGCCGTGTTCAGGGGAAGTGACTTCATTTATTTTTAGGGAGAGGGGGAAGGCAGGGAGAGAGAGAGGGAGAGAAACATCGACCAGTTGCCTCCGGCACATGCCCCAAACGGGGACTAGGCCCCCAACCCAGGCGCGTACCCTGATCTGGAACCTCACTGGCGGCCCTTGGCTTTGCGGAACGAGGTCTGGCCAAGACACACCGGTCAGGGCTAGAGGAAGTGACTTTACTTGCTCACCAGCACACACAGCTTAAAAGGGGAAGAAATGTGCCCCTTCCCCAGTACCTGATTCCTGTTCCTGGAAGATCCCACCATGGGAGGGGAGGGGAGGGGGCCTCGGTGTGCTTCAGGGCGTGAGGGAGGACTCCAGGGGTCAGCGTGTTTGATTTATGCAGCTTCCCCAGGGAGATTTAGACTAAAGCCTTTAATCCACTTAGTCAGCGGGGGCGGGGGCGCTGGAGACTGGAGCCTTTGTTTCAGAATGCACCCGCCAGAGAGTTACGAAACCTCTCCTGATGTATCTGCTGTTCATTTTGGTGACGCCTTGGGGGAGGAAGTGGTGGCTGGGGACCACAGTGAAGCCAAATGGATGCTTTCCACACTGGCATCTAAAAATAAAACCCACCACGGTGCCCCTCTGTTCACTCTTGCTGGCATCCCCGAGTGTTTGGAGAACTTGAAATTTCAAGACAGAGAGAAAGCCTCTTTGCAAAAATCGGAAGCGAATCCACTTAGTTGGTTTTTCAAAATCAGCCAGGCTCCTGTGCGCCCGATCCCTGGGCCGGGGGGCCGCCGGGTGCTGGAGCCAGAGGAGCGCTGGGCCGGTCACTAGGTGTCAGTGATGGAAGAGGGGGAAGCACGCAGCCACCCGCAGCCACCCGCCCCCACCCGTTGTTCCCTGTGCCGGGTGCCCTGACGGGATTCTCCCGTTCTGTGCAGCCGCCGAGCCACGTGGTGGCGTTTCCCCGTCTGCTCGAGAGACGAGGGAACAGGTTCAGATGTTGCGGCTTCTCTTGGGGAGCTCAGCCGGGAAGTGGTCAGCGTTGGGGTTTGCCTGCGGGTCTGTGGGTCTCCAAAGCCTGCGGGGTAGCAGACGCGCCGTTCACCGCGTGCCGACCGCTCACTGTGTGCCGGCCGGAGGGAAGCGAGCACCGGTTAGACCTGCAGGGGGTTAAACCCTCGGGGTCGGCCCTGTCATGGGCATTGCTCCTCCTCCCGAGAGTTGTGCAATGGCAGCTATGACAGTGTGAGGGCTTCACATTTATTAGGTACCTTGGGGAACCAGGCATGGATGGCGGTGACCTCAAAGAAGCGCGAGTGTAACCTGTCCTCGGTGGTGGTGGGAGCACATTTAATGAGTCCGCTGTGCGTCTCCTCGGCCGCCTCGTGCTCCCTCTCACAGCCGACCCGCCGAGGAGGGAGCCGGTGCACAGTCCTGCCCAGCCGCCCCCTCCCACGTCCACGGAGCACTGTGCACCGTGTGGCGAGGCGCCAGACGCCTGGGTTCACAGTTCTGGCTCTGCGACCTTGGCCCGTTGTCTAACCCCTCGGTGCCTCAGTCTCCCCGCCTGTAAAACGGGAATGAGAACGGTACCTGTGCCCTGGGCTTGTTGTTGGGACAAATGCAGTTAATCCGGGTAAAACAGTGGGTACCGTGCCGGGCGCCGTCGTTACCAGGTGTGAATCTGGGGGTGACGTGGGGCACACGGCCCCGGGCGTCATGCAGCTGGTGGCCGTGACCTGGGGCAGTGAGGGACTTGCAGGCCTTTGCCTGAGATGAAACCAGAAGAGGACACGGCTGAATTGTCAGCTGATAGGACATCACAGTAGGACTTTTGGCAGTAAATTACTGTGATTCTTGGCATATAATCCTGAGGGCATTTGGAGAGTGTGCTGTGGTGTGCCTCTGTTTCGTCACGTCCTCCTCTCTATTCATGCGCACGGTCGTGGCACTTGGCACCCGTAGAAATGGAAAAGTAGAGATAGAATTGATGATACACTAGGCCTTATTCTAACAACAGGTCATAACATCCTTCTGTGGAGGCATGAAGCAGCTGGGAAACTTTCCACTCATCTCTTCCGAGATGTACTTCTAATGATGCCTAATTTTCCGTGCTTATTACTTATACACACTTATACTTCTGTCCTATTGATCAGCTATGTACTACTAGTAATTGTGATAATAAATCTGTCCAGAAGAAAACTTTCGACAGTTTTACGCATGAAATTAAAAAAACTAAAACATTGATGTCCTTTATTATTATTATTATTATTATTGCCCAGTAGCGTAGTAGATTACTCAATAGAAGGCCCTCGGACGTGAACCCCGCGATGTGGACGTGGGCTGGAGGCTGGGGCGGCAGGAGGGGCGCCCTGACGCGCCAGGTGTCTCTAAGGAGCGTCTGACCCTCTAATTGTGAGATGGATGACAGGGGACCTCAGATTGCTATGATATTTAGATTCCACTGGATCCATTTAAAAGAGAAACGGTAACAGTTTTTTTTGAAATGTTAATATTTACAATACGTTGGAAATTACATCCTCTCCAAGTATTTAAACTGGCGATGAGACATTTTGGATGTCAGCTTGAAAATGTGCAAATAGAAACGCAGCCTTAAACGTTTATGTTGGGGGTTTAGCTTGAAGGCCATCACCCCCATGTACCTCTCAAAGCCGGGCCCCGAGGCAGGTGCCGCCTCCGAGGGGGACAGCGCTGGCCCCAGCCCATCGGGCAGAGGCCCCGTGGGGTGGGGGTGCTCAGACTCGGGGGCCTGGGTGTCTGCGGGCAGCGCGCTGGTCTGGCTGGCGTCTGGCCGGCCTCCCCGACCCGGGTCTGTTAGGCCGGGCGATGCTTGGCTGTTACCGCCTGCTTGGCATGCCGCCTGCTGTTCTGCTCTGACCTTGTGACCTGTGGGGAAGGCTCGCAAGGGAAGCCTGTGACGTGTCCTCATCTCTGGTCTCTGTCGCGCCTTTCTGGAGCAGCCCAGCGCTGGGTGGACGGAGACCCTGAAAGAAAAAGGGTGCCCTGCCCTGCCTGCCCCATCCCCCGTTCGTACGGCCTTTCCCAGGTGCTTTCACAGAGCAGGGGAGGGGAGGTGACTCTCAGCCTGTGAAGGGTTGACCTTTTATTTTAAAATGCAGATGAGCAAGCTGTAGTGTGAGAAGCAGTCGCTGGTTAGAGACTGATTAGACATTCGGTGTCCTCCTTCCACATTCCTTGAGGACTGAGACACGAGGAGACCCGGTCCTGGAGCAGCCGCTGCTTCCCAGGCTGGCGAGGGAGCCCATGTCCCCAGCCTGCCGGAGCACCCCCGTCAGGGTGGGCCTTGCTCGGGGTCCTTGCAGAGCACACTGCTCAGGGAAGGGAGTTGGGTTGGGGACAGTTACGCGGGAGAGGAAACACCGAGAAAGAGACCGAGGTGCTGAGAGCAGGACTGGGTGCCGGGCGGCTGGGGTCGCAGAGGCAGGGTGGCTGGGTGCCCGGCGCACGGGCATGCCCAGAGGGCTGGGGGCCTGCGAGGATGAGGACGTGGGGGCCAGCACTTAAAGGGGGGAGTGGGCTGAGGGTAGGGAGGCCGCAGAGGGAGATTAGTGCCTCTTGCTAGGGAATAAACTGGGTGCAGTTGCGGGTGGGGAAGTGAGGTACAGGGTTCGGCACAAAGAGCACCCCTTTTTTATTACAAACTCACAAGCACGTAATTCTGTAACATGACGACATCACATTCAAGCACACCGTATGGCATTTTAGGTGAAACGTTCAAATTAAAGTTACAAATTATTTCACCAGTGTTATTACCCTCCCAACCACACTCAAGTAGGCATCGCTCCCGCCGGACCCAGCATGTGAACACCATTTCCGGCAGGGAGTGCCTTGCACACAGGGACCCCGAGGCTGGGGTGGGGGCGTCTGTTGACTCTGAGTGGCTTGGCGGCTCAGTGGCCTTGGCCACGGGGGAGTTAGCAAGCAACCAGGCCAGAGCGGGCATCAGGGCCGACCACAGGAGTGTCCGGGGCAAGTGGCTCCCGGGGCCCTGGGTTGGGGGCATTGAGGGGCCCTTGTGCGGGAGAGGTGCCTGCCCTGGTTAGAGGCCGTGGGGCAAGGCCCCGCTGGGAGGTGACGGAGGGGTGAGTGGACGCGGCTGGAGTGGGGGCCGGGGAGCTGGGTTTTCCTGCAGGAGGCTGGGGCCACAGCCCAGTGGGGTGGTGGGGCCCGGCCCGGCAGGAACTCACGCCGCAGTGGGCAGCCGAGGAGACGGGCGGCGGGCGCGGTGCCTGGTTGGATGTGGGGGTGAGAGGGCGAGGGGTCAGCTCCCAGACTCGGGGTGCGGGAGGAGGAGGAGCGGGGTGGGGGAGAGGGCTGGTTCAGGCCAGGCAGCTTCGGCAGCTGCCTCCATCCTTGGGGCCAGAGGGCGAGTCACGGGGCCAACACGTGCGCGTCTTTCCAGGGATTGATGGTAGAGGCTGTTTTCTCTGTTAGGCTTCGAGAAAGGAATTTGTTACTTAGGTAATATTTCACATGGTTCAAAAGTTGTTTTCTAAGTTATGCAGCTAAAGGCGAGAAGTGATTATCTCCAGCTGGCTGCCCTCTGTCCCCCCCACGCCCTTCAGGGCGTCCAGCTGACCGGCCTCAGCGTCCTCACTGGATGTGACTACTTCCAGGTCATGAGGTCCAGGTGGAGCTGGGCGCCGGTGAGCACGTCTCACCTCCACCTGCTGCCTCTGTCGGCTGCTCCAGAGCCAGGTGGAGGGGCTTTGGGAATATTAGTTGCTTTGGTGTTCATCGGGGCCGGGGGGGGGGGGGTGGTCTGGCATCCTTGCCGCTGAGAGAGCCAGTGGCCCCTTCTCTTGGGCACCCAAGTGTGACTGTGACCCTGACCCCTGACAGCAGACCCAGCCCGTCCGGCAGGGCAACCTCAGGGCGGAGAAGTTGACTGTGCACACCACTTCCCCACGGGGTTATTTGGGGCCATGGGCGAGGTCCGGGCCACTGGCTGTGGGAGACCTCACTTTCCTCGCCTTTAAAATGGGGTGACGCTCACCACGCAGGACCCGAGACACCTGCTGGAAGCTGAAGGAACGCGTTTGTTTTTCTGCATCTCTCGTTACGAACGGCCTGGCTCACGAGCGGGGGCGGGGAGCGGGGCGGGGAGCGGGGCAGATGCAGCTGCAGGTGAACCTGTGCCGTGGGGAGAATCACCACCGGTGTGCAGACCGTGGTCCCCCCTCCCAGCACCACGGTGGGCTTCTGCTGTGGGTTTTAGCTCATTCCTTTTTTTAGGGAGGGTTTATTTTGTTTAAAATTTGAAGCACAGATTTTTTTTTTTAAAAATTGGAAGCTATTTTTATCCTCACTTCCTTAGGATATGTGCACGTTTGGCAAACAGAAATTTGTGTGTGCGTGTGGCAGTGTTTACAGTGCCGCGTGGAGTGGCAGGAGGAGCCGCGTGCACTGGGGTCTGCTCACTGACGCGTTTGTGGCAGCTGTGGACACGGATGGTGTTTCGGGGGACGCACGTGGGGATACACACGGGGACGTGCCCGTGAGAGGGTGAGCGCTGTCGACGTCATGGAGCGGTTCCCGCTCCGTCAGTTTTATTTTTGTCCCCGAGCCCTGCGGGCTGGCTGCTGCAGACACACGCTGTCCCTGGTGTCAGCGCCAGCCCCCCCAGTGCCCTGGGGGCCCTCGGTGCCCCGTTCTGGGAGTTCTTTCCCTGGCTCTGACGGGCTGAGTCACCTTGAGCAAATCCTTACAAAGGAAAGAGCGCTCCTGCCCCAGGACTCCGGGCGCCCGACCCCAGCCTGTTCAGACCCAGCCTGTTCAGACCGTGCTGGGAGTTGGGGCCGTGACTCCCTGATGTCAGCGGCCTCTCTGGAGCAAAGCCAGTGAGCGCTCACGTCAGTGCCGAGGAACGGGAGGAGGAACGTGGGCCTGCAGGATTGCGCGGAGCTGCTCAGAGTGGCCCGCAGGCGTCGGCAGGGCCAGAGCCCTCAGCCGCGTGCCCGGTGAAGGGCCGGCCCCCAGCCACTGCATCCAGACCCCCAGTTAAGCTGGGTGCACGTTATGGGTGCACGTTACAGTAGCAGAGGCTCTGGTGCAGAGCGGGTGCTCATTTGAGTTGGAGGCCACACAGTGGGGGGGGGCCTGCTCAGGCCCAGGGACGGAGGCTCTGGAGCGAGATGGCAAATGGATGGGAAGGCTGAGGGCCATATTCCCAGCCCTGCTGGGCGCACGGGTGGCACTGCGGGACGCAGGTGGGGACAGGCGCTGCCTCCAGCTCAGTGTCGCGGACCGGGAAGCCTCCTTGCATCGTTCCGTTGGTGGAGAAGCTGGCAGCCCTCTCCCCAGCCCCTCTTCGTTGTCATGTTCCCGTGTGGGCTGCTGGACCTGCTCAGGCGTCCCTGCTCCCCCAGCAGCCCCCGCCCCCTAAGCTTCTCTTCTGTCGGAGGGGGCAGGGCCCGGCTCTGGTGCGTGCTCCGGGTCTGCCGGGTGAGCGCACCCAGCGCTGAGCTGTTCCACGCAGGGCAGGGCAGGGCAGGGCGGGGCGGGCGCGGAGGGCCTGCTTGCGTTGAAACCGTGATTACCCTTTCCTCGCTGAATGAGATGTGCTCCTGGCTGGAATCTTGGGGATAGAGACAGGACTGAAAATGAAAACCCGGAGGTAATCATTAAGAACAATTACCGTGGTATATTTTTCTCAGTTTTTCTCTCACAAGTTGACCAAAAGCAGGCTACTGTTTGTCACGTACTGTGCGGAACCCAGGGCGGGCTGCTCTGTGTCCACAGCTCTGCGGCCTGCATTTAGGGCGGCCCTTTGCTCGCGCTGTGCCGTCGCCTCTGAAACGGCTGCGTTCCCGCCGTCCACGCGTCTCAGGGTCCGGACCGTGTCTGCTCCGGCACCTCGAGCTCTGGGAGGTTTCTGGTCTCCCGTTCCGCACGGCGCTGCCCCGGGTGACTCCGGGCGTCAGGGTCGGGTCGCGCCTCGGCTCCCTCTCTGGGGTGACCTGCGGAAGTGACGTCACCGAGCCCGAGGCACCAGGGTCTCGCAGCGCGGTGGTGGTGCCCCCGGCTGGAAGGCTGTCTCTCTCCCACCTGCCACCTGCTGTAAGTGCACAGACCTGTCCCGGGCCGGGTTCTCGGTGGCTGCTTACTGCGGTGTCCCCGGACCTGGTCCTGTGCTAGATGTGGGGGCTAGGATGTCCAAGCAGCGGTGGCTCCGCTGACACCTGTCACCCGTAGAGGTGATGGGGCGGCCACCACTCTGCCATTTGGCTCATAGTCACTAGGTTGGCCAAAAAGCTCGTTTAGTTTTTTCCGTGAAATAAAAGACATTTTTCATTTTCACCAATAACTTGACTGATTTGGACATGGATCGACACTCGCTTTGTGCCAGCCAAGGTCACAGGACGTATGTGGATCAAGTCGCTTGCCCCCAACGGCAGCCTGTGACGGGGGCAGTGTGGGTGCCCCCGTACTGGGAACAAGGACCCCGAAACAGAGAAAGCTCGGTGGTTTGCCCAGAGGCACGCAGTTCCCGAGAGGAGGGGCTGGGGGTGGATGGAGGCGGCTCGGCTCCAGAAGGCTTATTTATTATTTATGGCGGCTATTTTTACTTTCTGGTGCGGAAGAAATCTCAGGGCACACCGAACTAGAGGACGCAGCGTGATGCGTCCCCGTGCGCCCCTCCCTCAGCACGATACGATGCCCAGTAGCTCGCGGTCATTCCCGTGTCCCGGAGGCCCTGTCCCTGTCCTGGAGGGCTTCCGGGCAGGCCCCCGACCTCCCATGTCGTCCGTGCACACCCCAGCATGCGCCTCTGCAAAGTGAGCGCTGGCCCCCGTTCCTGACCTCCAGGGGGGCCGTTTGTGGGGCGGACGGGGCACTGCTGGAGGGGGGGGCGTCTGTCATCCTGTCAGCCTCAGGGTCTCGGGGTGGCTGGTCAGAAGCCGAGGCGTGCGTGCATTGGCTGGGGCTGAGGTTCGTGTTGGAGCCCCCGCAGGAGTGGCCAGCGTCACGGTGTCGGGGTGGGAGGTGGTCAGAGGGGTTCGAGTTCAGCCTTTCTGTGTTGGGGGATATTTCTAAGCACCTCCCATGTGTTAACTAATTTATTCCTCAGCACAATCCAGGGAAGTACTATTATCAGCACTCTCAATAGCTCTAGTTAATAGACAAACTTTTATTCTCCCCACTTTACAGATGAGGACACTGAGTCAGAAGGGGCTCACTGTGGTTTGGCAGTTGGCAGTGGGGGGCAGAGCTGGTGTGCGAGCCCAGTGTGCTGGCTCCTCCGGGGTCCCTCTCTCGACCCCTCACCCACTCCTGATGCTGCGTCGTTTCTGAAGCCAGTGCGTCCCGTGCTGGGGGTCTCGGCGCGTGTCCTCGACCGGGCCCGTGGGTGGCCCAGCTGCTGAGTGCTCTTTCTCAAGTGAGCCTCCTCTTGTCTCAGTTTGGCCGCAGTGTCGGGGTGCAGGGCAAAGCCCCTGTGAAACGGGGCTCCTGCTGTGGAGACCCCAGCCCGGCCACACCCTCAGAGCCCCCTGCAAAGAGAGAGCCCCGGCCTGCCCCGCTGCACAGCCTGCCCCACTTCCTGTCCGTCTGGATGCCCAGCGGCCTGTCTAACCAGGCTCGTGACCCCTCAAGGCCTGGACCTCCTGCCCCAGAGGGCCCCTCCCTTGTCTGGGCCCCCACCTTGTGGGCACAGGGGTTGCCAGTTCCTGCTGCAGTTACATGTCCTGTGGTGCCCCCCCCCCCACCCCCCCCCCCCCCCGTTCCCCCGCTCCCGCCCAAGCTCCTTAGGGCCACGTTTCGCTCTTCTGGGGGCTGTGCCCACCACGGGTGCATTCTGCCCCACAGGTGTGTCTGGCCGAGAGATCCCTGGAAATAGTGGGAAATAAGGAAACGTTACAGACACGTGTGAATTGGAAAAGTTCCCAGTCATCTCCTTCTTCAGAAGTGACTGCGGTTAATTTCTCCATTGTTCCCCCCCCCCATCACCTGTAGTTCCCCTCCCCTCCCCCTCCCCTCCCCTCCCCTCCCCTCCCCTCCCCTTTCCTCCCCTCCCCTCCCCTCTGGCCTGTGCTCTAACACCTTTTTAAAAACCTTTTAATCCTTTTGAGATTGAAATGTGAACACTTAATGTGATAGTTCTGACGGGTGGTGCCTTTGAACTTAGGGAATAGAGTAACACATTTGAATATTGGGGAAGGTTCCTAACCCGCCCTTGATGGTGGCTGCAGGTGGGGGCTGGGCGAGGGGGGGTCTCGGCGGTGTTTTCGGCACCACTTGGAAAGATCAGAGAGAACACACGAACCGGAGAGTTTTCCTTGTTCTTATCAAGTGCGAAGTTGTTAGATAATTTGCCATTGTGACTATTCTCCAAAGAGATAAACGACTTGCTTTCATTAACTTTATAGTCTAGACATGTTCCTGGCTTTTAGATTTGTCCGTGCTTTTTTATACTCTCCTTCCCCAAAGGAAAGGTTCGTAAAATAGAACCAAAAAGTAAAAATACGCCCAGGCCGAGCCGCAGAGGAGGATGTAAAACTGACCGACAGGCCTGCCACTGCGACGGAACCCCGGGTGCTTCTGAGCTTCCCGGTAGCCAGTGCCTAAGGGGAAATGAGACTGGCTGCCACAGAGGAGAACTCTCAAGCTCTCAGGAAGGGGAGTAAAAATGTGAAGGGGATTGAACCTTTTTTCCGAAAATGTTGAAGAACCTTGTCGGTGTCACAGACAGGAGATCTTTGTCTTGACCTGAACGAGGAGGGCGAATGATAAGAAGCAGAGCCATGGCGGCCACGAGTCTCTTATGCGAGGACATTGTACTTTGCAGGGGCCGCTCCTGGACCCCCACCCCAGCCCCCTCTGCCTGGCCAGCTCCTAGACTGCAGCACCCCGTGGGACACCCGTAGCCTTTGCTCTGGGGCCATCAGGACCTGCGTTCAGCTGCCAGCAGCCTGAATGAGACAGTACGCGTGTGTCTGACTGTGTTCGAGAAGCCAGCGCAGGCAGCCTGGGGCCGGTGCGGGGGCTCTGGGACATGGTGCCGCACCTCTTCTCCATGCTTGTGCCGCTCTGTCCTCCACGCGGCGGCTGGGCTCAAGGCCACCTCCGTGCCGAGGTGGCTGCTGAGGCGTCAGCCATCGTGTTTACATTCTAGGTGGGAGGGAGGCGGCGAGGGAGGAGGGCACCCCCACGCCCCCTCTCATTGGGCGGCCTCCCGGGATGTCCCAGCTTGCACTGCTGCCTGCTTCGCCTCAGTCGGAACCGAGCGTTCTGACATCTGGTGGCCAGCAAGCTGGCACATGTGGTCTCTTTGCTGGACACACTGTCACCTCACACGAACCTGGGGTTCTGTACGGAAGGAGAGGATGGGGAGTGGGTTCTGGGCCTTGGCCAGCCGTGTCCAGCACACTTGGGCCCTGGACTTGGATTTGGACCAATTGCATGAGTCTAAATGGGGTGCCGTGCAGCCAAGTGATTGGGCAGGGAGCTGAGCCAGAAGGAAGGGTCTGTCTTGTTTGACTGGTTGTCACGAGTAGAGAGAGAGTCCAGGAGCCAGGCCACCCCCGGGCAGACTCCACCCGCCCGGTTTGCTGAGGGCAGGGCCGCCTTTCCCACTGGCGCAGTGAGGTCCCAGCTCCGGTGTCCCCGGGTGTCCCCTCCTGAACTTGGCGCCCCAAGGCCGTGCCCGCTGGGACTGGAACAGAGTTGGCCCTGGCTGGGTGCATTTGAGGCCACAGGCTGGTCGACATCCTCCCCTCTTTCTGGGTCTCCCTGGGTCCGGGCAGGATTGGGTCAGGGCATCACCTCTGAGGGGTGCCGACTCCCGACCCCAGGCGCAGAAGGCTCTGCTGGCTCACCATTGGCTGGGGGTTGGGGGGCCCCCGGGAGGCCTGTGCGCAGCTGCGGTGTCTTGGCTTTTCCAGAAGTTTGTGAAACCAGAACTGTAACTTGGCTCCGTCTTTCTCCCCGTTTAGCAACCCTGACCTTGAGAAGCCACCGTGGCCCCACCTTTCTCCAAGCTCTCTGATGGCCTGTACGCGTGGCAGGCGGGGGCAGCCTCTCAGGGGCCCCGAGGCTCCGCACCCACGCAGGCCCGTCTCCCAGCACAACTGTCCGCCTGAGTGTTCCCTTTCCCAACTGTCTCCGGCAGCCTCAGAGCACGCCCTATAAGGAGATCCCGGCTCGCCCCACGTCCGGGAACTTGGCCGTGGAGCAGGGCTTAGCCATTGCTTGTACAAAAGCCACTTGAGAGGTGCTCGGTGGTGGACGGGAGCGGGGGTGGGGGGGGGCTTTGGTTAGGTGTCCCGGGGGATCCTTAGGGCTCCCGGGTTCTCAAGAATACTGTCTGGGCTCTGATCACCTAGTGAGACTGCGGCAGAGCCCCGAAATGCCCAGGTGACCGTCCGGCACGCTGTGGTGTCTGGGCTGGGCCTCTGTGAACCGGCCCGGGTGACTCTGTGTGGGCCTCACCTGCACCGCTCTGTCGGCCGGGGTCACCGAGGTTCATGCAGGTGGGCGTCTTTGCCCCGCGCCGCCCAGCCAGCAGCTGCAGAGCCAGGGCTGGCTCCAGGGTGTGCAGTGGCGAAGCCAGGGCCTTCCCCGCTCCGGAGGCTGCCTTCCTGGACTGAGTCTGGTGACCCGGCCCCTTTGTCGCTGTGCAACCCTGGGCACACAGCAAAACCTCCCCCGGGCTCCTGCACCCGAAAGGGGTGGGACTGGGGAGTGAGGTGGGGTGAGATGAGGTGCTGTGTGAGTAGGAGAGGAGGCTGCCCTGGAGGCCGAGTATGGATGGGAAGGCCCTCCCAGCAGCTCCTGAGATCTCCTGAGGGGTCTCGGGAAGCCCACCCCTTTGACTAATTTGGCAGAAATCTGGCCCCCGAGCCCCTCCCATCCCTGGTGGGCAGGGCCCCTGGCCCCTGGGCAGGAGGTGGGTTTCCTGGCATGGAGCAGCCCTCGCTTGGCTCACTCCCTTCTCCTGCCTGGCTCACTCCCTTCTCCTGCCTGGGCAGTATTTTCGCTGCAGGCCCTGCCAAGTGGATGTAAGTTATCCGCAGTGTTTTGACAGGATCTTCAAAAGCCTAGATGGGAAAGGATGTCTTCGGGTCTCAGCTGATGGCCTAGGCCGGGGGCAGGGGAGCCTGGCACGGGAGAGAGGGGGGACCTAACAGGCGGGGGCTGGGGCGCGTTTACTGAGCTTCACAGAGGGAGGCCCGGCCCTCCCCTAAGCGCAGGGCCTGACGAGAGTCCATGCTGACGGAATGTTCCAGGGCCACTGTTTCTGGCTCTCACCGCGTTAGGAGCATGGCCGTCCCTAGGCCAGCCTGGGCCTCTCCTGTCTCCCTACCCTGTTGTCCCCGGTCTCAGTGCCCCCACTTGTCTGATGGGGACAGTGGCCCCCGGGGAGGGGATGAAGATCCCTGAGGTGTGACGGCAGTGTGGCCTCGGCCTTGACCGTGAGCCAGTCCGTTCCCAACATGGCCCAGGGACCCTCCAGCGGGGCCAGCAGGGGCCGCGCACTGCGGCAGACAGCATGGAGCTGCCCAGCAGCCAGCAGCCAGACCTCGGGCCGTGCGACTCTCTGGCCCTCCCGGGGGGTGTTAAAGACGTCTTCCCAGACGGTGCCGCTGGTGGGGGCCGGGCCTATTGCCCGCAGCCCAGGGGAACCGGCAGGCACGCCTCGCCGTGTCCCTTGGGTTTCCCTCTGTTTGTAGAAATACAACACGGGTTATGGGTTTTTAAACAGAATTGTTATCCCTTTGTAGCCCATTCCGCACAAACACCCTTTGGGGAGACACCCTGTTGGGCTGGTGTTCTGTGTGGCTGTGGAGTGGGCAGCCCCCCGGCAGCCGGAGTCGGTGCGTCCCCTCGGAGGACGCTGGCGGCAGCTCTGGTGTGTCACGGCTGGAGGCGGTGTTGTGATGACCGTCGGCTCCGCTGCCCCTGGGGCAAGCCCGCCATCACGTCGTTGAGTTGTGTAAATGATGAGGCCTATTTATCGTTTTTGCAGTTTACAAAAGGAGTATGTGCTTTTGTGGGGGAGAACCCCACATGTTACAGGGAACTGTGGGACGGGGCCGTCGCTGTGGAGTTTTGCCTTCTGGTCTTGACCGTGTCCCCGGACACGAGCGGCATCGTTTCTCCCTCCCGTGCCCCGTCGCCCCTCTGTTCCGTCCGACTCTTGCCCCGGGGCCCCTCTCTCTGCTCTTTGTGGCCAGGCGCCGGGGCCTGCCTGCCACCCCGCCCACCCGTGGGCGCTGGCCCTGGGTGTGTGCCTGACCCTGGGGAAGGGTTGGGAGTGTGGACGGGCTGGCCCCCGGGGCTCCCCAGTCCGGCTGCTTCCCGGCACCGCTGGGCGGGCGTGGGTGGCCACCTGGGCCTAGCCGTCTGCGCAGCGGCCCTGCGTCCGCTCTGTGCGGGTCCCCGCTGTGCTCGGCGAGCCGAGGGGAAACTCAGGCTTCATGAGCCGCCGGAGGGGCTGGGGAGGTGCCACCCGACCGTGTCTCCCTCCGAGGCGGCAGCCATCACGTGGTGGCCATGGGGCCAGCCTCATCTGCCCGAGAGTGTCGGTGGCCTGTTCACAAGCCGGGCCAGGGACTTGCCCCCCGGGCTGCAGCCCCCTCCCCTGGAGGGAGCTTGTCAGGGCCCCGACCTCGGAGGCCGGGACGACCGCCGGGATAGGGCATCAGGGCACTCCTGCTGAGCCCGTCCCAGAACCGGGGCTCAGTGGTGTGGGAGGGTCACCGCTGCCCTCTGGTCGCCGGTTTGTACTCAGGGAGCCGGGGGCTGGAGAGTTCGGTTCTGGCACCAGACACCGGCTGTGGGTAGGGGTGCTGGGCACCGCCCGGCCGTGGGGGAGAGTCTCCCGGGTGGACATGCGTCCCTGTCCCAGTGAACTCTGACCACATGGCCAACTCGTGTCATTGCTGAACCTGTGTCCCCATCCTTCTTGGCCGTTTTTACGTTTATCTTGCTAGTTCTGTGTGAGAACTCTTTCTTGTTTTTCCCATTTTGCAGATGGGGAAGCTGAGGCTCCCCTATATCACTTGGCTAAGCAACATCCATAAGGGCACAGAGCTAGCCAGCGGCAGCCGCTGTGGTCTTCGAACCCAGACGGTGGGGGTGGTGGGAGGGCCCTCTCTACTGGCGCTGACCGGGCCTCGCTGGCCTCCCCTGAAAGCCCGCTGTCCCCTCCTGAGTTCTCTGAGGTCCCCACAGCAGCTCGCCCCGCTGTTCTGTGTGGGCCTTTGCAGCACAGCAGGGCCACCCCCTGCTCCCAAGCTCAGTCCGCTGCTCCCCCCCGAGCTGCTGCTCCCCCACTTCAGCCCAGTGACCCTCCCCGCGGGTGAGGAGGCCCGCCCCCGGCCCGTGCCGCGCAGCGCTCTGCCCCTGCCGCCCCGCTCAGGCTCCTTCCAGGTGCTCTGCCCGTCACGGGGCAGGGCTGGACCCGCCCCGGCCCCCTCAGCCAGGGGCCTGGCGGCAGGCAGGACCCCCCCCCCCCAGGTGGCGCGGGTGAAGTGACTTGAATGTGGCGCTGCTCCCGCAGGTGTGGGCAGGCGGGAAAGGACCGGGTGGGGCCGGAGAGCCGAGCTGTGAGCGGCTGTTCCCGCCCCGGGGGGTGAGTGGGGCAGGGGCCGGCCCGGGCTGCTCCCAGCCCCTGCCAGAGGTGTCTTACTGAAGCGGGGGAGGGGGAATAAATATACCAGCCCCCCCCCCATCCTACTGCCGTCTGATCTCATCCAGGGGGGCCCCGTTGGCTGAATGGAGCTGGAAGTGTCGGATCCCGAGTGACCCAGTCCCCAGAGGTCAGCCTCACAGACACAGGGCACAGTGGGGCAGGGGTGGAGGTCAGCAGACAGTGACCGGCACCCCTCTCCCCTCTGCTTTGTGACTCTGGACCTCAGGGCAGAGCAGCCTTGGGTCCTGTGCGCCCCGAGGTGCCATCCTTGGGCAGCTGGGAGGGAGACCCACGGTTCTCTGTCCCCACGCAGACTCCAGCCCACCGCAGCCCGCTCCGCCTCTCCCGAGTGGCCCTCCCAGGTGCCCTGCCCCCTTGGGCATCATTGCCCGGGCCCGCTTTCCGGGTGTCACTGATTCTTGGAGGGGCTGCAATGCTCGCAGGACCGGGGCCCGCTGGAGGCTGGCTCCTCCATTCCTTCCATCACTGGTGTTCGTCCAGGACCCCGGCAGCAGGCCCTCCCCTGCCCTCTGGGGACACTGAGGCGACCGGGCTGCCAACCACCTTGGTGCCCTGTCCAGGCCAACAGACCACCCTAGGTCCGCCTCGGAAGAGCTGGGGGCAGGGGGCTGCCCACCGGGAAACTGGGTGGGGCCCCGGCTGGCACAATGTGCCCAGAGCTGGGGCCGCTCTCCCGCCTGCTCGTCGCCGTGTGAGAGACTGTCTGCTTGCTGCTCAGCGGGACATTCTGGTCGGGGAGCCTGTGGGCACTGGCGGCGTTCCCTAGTGGGGGGCTCCCCCGGGAGGGGGTGGCCTCCGTCAAGGCCGCTGGCCCTGGGGGCCTCTGGGCCCGGTCCTGGCTCCCTCTCTGTGAGGTGGGCTGACGGCCCTGCTGGGGTCTCTGGGGTCCCGTCCCACCTCCCTTCCTGCGAATCACGGACTCGTCAGCAAGCGGAGGGGGATCCCCCAGCCTTCTCGCCGTCACTGTCTCCTGGCGGCTTCGCTTTGCATCAAGGCTGGCCGTCACAGCGGGCTAACCACGCTCTCTCCCCAGCGGCATTTGGGGGGACCGGGTGGGTGAACGCAGGTGCGGGTGCTTCGTAAACCGGGTGCACGCTGTGAGGCGGGCAGACGTGCAGGGGTGCGTGCCCCAGCGGCCCCGGCCTCAGAGCCTCAGCCCAAGTCCCCACGAGCCCCGGGTTGCAGCCTTGCGGCATCACGCTGGAAAAATGCTCGCATATGGTTTATTTAACTTTAAGTGGGGCAGATCCTGAAATGTGTTTGTTTACCGTCCAAGTTGAAATTTTAATTTCTCATAAATTCCCCACAAATTGCTGTCGTACATTTGTATTTGTTGAACCTGTCAGGGCTGTTTATGGCACGGAGGCCTGGCCCCCGTGTTTGTGGGCTGTTGCCGCAGCGACGCAGGCGGCTGGGGCTCTGGAGGAGAGGCCCTTGTCCGAGGCGCTGTGGAAGGTTCTGGAACGGCTGCTGGTGTGAGGCAGAGCTGCGGTGGCTGCACTGAGGTCGGGCCTCGGGGAGCCCTTGAAGACGCGGTGGCTCAGGAGGCCAGTGGCTTGTCCCCGGGGAGCGGGTGCCGGGCAGGCCTGCTGCCGCCTGCGGGGTCCTGGGGGGTCCTGGGGGGTCCTGCGGGGTGCGCTCTCAGTCTTGCTCTCGGGTGTCAGTTTGTGCACATTCACCGAGCTGCTCGCTCAGGACTTGTGCTTTTTCTCTTGTTGTGCATTCTGCTCCAGGCAAAGGCTTGTAAAACAAAAACAAAAGGCAAAAAAAAAAAAAGCCGTGGGAGGCGGAGGGGGTGCTGTTTCCTGTGGTGTGTGTGTGTTTGGGTTCTCGCCAGAACGCTGGTGCTCGAGCAGCAGCCCCTGCCGGGACACAGTGTCCCCTCCTGCACTCCCACGTGCGGCTCCCCTGGGGTGAGGCCCCCCTCGCTGTGGGCGACTCAGGCTGCTTGGAGGGGCCACCCCGGCAGGAAGCCCGCGCCCACGGACGTCCTCCTTACCCCTCATGGGGCTGCGGCCTCCCGTAACCCACTGTGTGCGAGCTCTGCACCCCCGGGCCCTGGCCTGGGACAGCACTCGGTCGACATTCGTGGGACGAAGGGGGCTTCCGTGTGGCGGCCCCAGCCTGCCTGTGGGAATGGGGGGCACGGAGGGTCCCCTCTGGTGCTCTGTTCTCCAGCTCTGACCTCCCAGCTGCAGACGCGGGGCCCGCAGGATGCGTGAGCGCCCCCTGTCTGGGGGCCGCCCTCCACGCAGCAGACAGGCGTGGGCTCCAGGCTGCGCTGGCCAGCTCACAGCGGCCCGCGTTTGCCACGGGCTCACCCCACGCCAGGGCCTGTGTCCCAGCCAAGACGCTCAGTGCCCTCCGGTCACAGGTGGGGGAACGGAGGTCGAAACAGGTCCACGCAGTGACTTGCTCAGGCTCACCTGCTGGAAGGTGGGGACTAGGACCCTGTGTAGAGCCCAGAATCCTGGGGCCCTGGTGGGAGGAGCAGTGGCCCTGCAAGTCCTGGCACCTGTAATAAAGGACCTTCGGTGGACACTAAGCGTGCTGTGTTTGGCCTTCTAGAAACCCAGTAATACAATCAGTGTACACACAGCCAACACTTGGGAGTGGTTTACCAAGCCGTGAAAAGATCCCTCGGATAAACCCCCAGACAATGCTGTGGGCTGTGGGGGTGACTGATTTTTCTGCCTCTCAGCTGCAGGAATGTTAGCAGCACGGGGCCACTCATGAGCAAGGCTGGGATTCGAACCCAGGCGCTTCTGCTCAGTCAACCCCTAGGCAGAGACGGTGGCTCCTCCCAGGCAAGCTCCAGCCGGTGCCCTCCGGGGTGGAATGTGCTGGAATTTCTCCTAACAGAGCCGTTCCTGAAACAGGTGGTAGTTTCTGCCACTCCTCAGCCAGAGGTGGGGAGTGAGCGCAGCATGTCCGTGGCAGCGATGGGGACTGGCGGGTCGCTCTGCTTTCAGAGCAAAAGACTCCCCATCTGGGGTTTCCCCTCCCCCACGCTAAGGCTCAGGCTGCCCTCCAGGCTCACTGGATGGGCGCTGGCCAGAAGCTCTAGCACGGTGTGCAGACGGGGCTCTGTGAGGGAGCTAGGGGTCTTTGTTTGTGGGGGGGGGGTTCTGGTGTTTCGGGGGTGGCTGCTGAGCCCTCCACACAATGGGCTATAGCAGCAGCTTTATCTGTTGTTGATTTTGGGCGTCTCCCTGTAAGATTTCCTTCTAAGCGCGACATCAGAGGCCAGAGCGTGTTTGAAAACCACTGGTGTGGGGGGCAGAGCCGGGGCCCGGAGCCTGGGCCGCCCCCACCCCTGGGCCTCTGGCCTTGAGGTGCTGTGTGTGCAGAGTGCTGGGGAGCTCCGGGTGAGCTGGGTAGCCCCGGGGAGCGGCATCCGGCCACCATGGGCTCGCTAGATTCACAGGCTGTTTGCTCATCAGGCACTGGGCTGTGTGCTGGGCCAGCCGGGTCCTGTGCCGAGGGCAAAACTGCCCCAGTCCCCAGTGGGCCCCATTGTCAGTGAGCCCACCCAGCACACCCGTCTGCACAGGCGCTTCCCCAGGTCTTATTTCTGCTGACCCGTCAGCGTCTTTCAATCCCTCCCAAGACCTGGAGAGTGTGCCCCCTGCTGGACAGTGCCAGTCATGGCAGGCTCTGCAGCAGGGCCCTGTGGCTCCCCGGGTCTCTGACCTGTCCCCATCTGACTCCATCTTTCAAGAATTATGCTTGCCGAACCTCTCGCCCTCCGGGTCTTTAATTGACCACCTCTCTGAGTGGGCGAGGGGAATGAAGGTCGAAGTGTCACTCATGCGAGGAGAGGCGCAGGAGCCAGGTGGGACCCCCCAGCGTGGCTGGGGCGCTCTCAAGGCCAGGTGCAGGGCACTGCCCCCTTGCATGCACCCCCGACCTCCGGCGTCCGCCTTTGTTCCTCTCCCATTGGGCTCACAGGGCCGAAGTTGCCGCTGACCGTCTGGAGTGCTCGGAGCTCCAAAGCCAAGGCGTCCACGTGCAGGACAGGGAGTCCTGATGGCTCACGGGGCGCAGGCGTGCCCCGCCTCCCACCCCCTGCGCGGAGGTGGTTGAGCTCAGAGGGGCCGTGTCCTGCCCACCTGAGGCTCCGGGAAGACGAGAGTGGGACGAGTAGGAGGGAGTTCTGGTTTTGCAGGCTGCCAGCACGGGTGGGAGCATGAGCATGACCGCTGGGCCTCCGGTAGCCGGCCGGGCGGTGCGTCCCCCCTGTGTAAACTCCTGCAGACCACCGGAGTGGTGCACTTCTGTTTAAGGCGACGAGTGACACGGTCTCCCCCAGCCCCCTGCCCTGAACCCTGGGTTTGCCCCAGCAAGACCGTTCCGCACGTGGCCTTCTGCAGCCCGGCGGCACAGAACTGGAGGTGCACTCCCCAGTGGGAGGGTTTGCTTGCACCCCCCACCCGCCACAGGCCTACGATGGCTCCCTGTGTTCTGTAACTTGCCTCACCACCCTCCCTTGCAGACCGCTTCTGTTCCTGGTTTCCTGGGTCAGAATGAAGGTCCTGCCCCCATCTCTACCCCGGCAACCAGCTCGGTGCCCCTGTCCCTCCACACCCATTTGTCATCGGTGTCTGGGTCCTGCTGGCTGTCCCTGTGGATGTGGCCCTGACAGTTCCCACCTGCATCCTTTGTCTTAGGTCCCCTGTCCTGCCTTCCCTAGTGTTGCCAGTCCTTGGGCTGGCACCCCTGCCCCGTGAGTCCCTCCCTTGCTTTCCGTTGTCTGTGGGTGAAAGTCTTAGCCCTTCTGAGCGGTTTGCCATGCTCTTCCCAGTTTGGTCCTGCCAACCTGCCTATCTGGTCGCTGCCCCGCCCCAAGCCAAGCACCAGCAGACTCCCAGCTGCCCCATCCCTGTGCTTTTGCACACGCCCTTTGTGACCCGCCCTGGCACAGCTGCCTTCGTCCTGCAGACACCAGCTTCCCCCGGGGAGCATTCCCTGCTCCCCTCCTGCCCCGTCCTCTTTGAGGAAAGGCTCCGGCCTCGCCGCTGCCTCCAGGCTGTGCGCGGGCCCCTGGCTCTCCCTTATGGTCCTTGGCTGTCTTGGGCGGACCCTTCTCCCTCACCGTTACCTCTGGGGTCCTCCAGGGCCCCCATATCAGTGCCGAGCAAAGAACTTGGCACAAGAGAGGCCCTTGGTAAATGGTTCTTCTGTATTTGCTGACTTTACCCTGCAGGTCAGCAGTGTAAGCCACAGGAGTGGTTTTTTAGGGCTTGTGGGGGCGGGGGGCTCCCTAATTCTTTAACACCTGGAGAGCCGCCTCTCAGCAGACAGTCTGCATTTTGCTCTGAGTGGCGTTGCTGGTGGCCCCAGGCCCGCCCTGAAAGCCGTGCCCTGGGCCGAGGCTGGCGTCCCCAGGCTCCCTCGTGGCTGTGGCGCCTGCGTCGTGCAGCGCCGATCAGTAACCTGCACGGAGCCAGCATTTCCTCTCCTGCGAAGGGGCAGCCGTCCGCCTCTGCCCTCTGAGGGCGTGGCACCTGGGCCCGTGGCAGCCGCGTCGTGACCAGGACGAGGACAGACACCTGTCGCAATACGCACAGAAGAAGGACAACCTGAGAGCCCCTGGGCTCTTGCGGACTCGGGGCTGCTGGAACTCCCCAGGGGCCCACCTCCTCCCCACCTGATCGATTGGAGCCGTTGTAGTCAGGGTTTCTTATAATCAGACACATCTCCGCTGCTACTGTGAGCTTGGCCGACCTGTTTGTGTTATTCAAGATCAAGTGCGCCTTTGGGACACGGCCGCCCGGCCACCATGGAGCCCTCACTCTGGAGGCTGCAGGCGTGTGCCCGGGAGGCGAGTGCCCGTGCTCTGGGGTCGTTGTCGTCGGTGCTGAAAGGTTAGATGATGGCGGGGCGGGGGTGCTGCTGGGGATCGTGCTCATTTGGACGTGTGTTAGGTTAAAATACCAAATTGTGCCTGTGTACGATAAAGCCTAAAGGCTCTTCAGGTTGTAAGCAACAGATTTTCCACGTGGGGAAAGAAGACTTAAGGAGGTAAGAATAAACCGAATTCACGAGTCTGCATGTCTCAAAGAGTCCAAGGTGGGACAGCGTCAGGCCGTCAAGGCCTCCACTTCCTGTCGTCGGAACCACTTCGCTTTCCAGGCACCCAGGTGCAGGTCACGTCGGCGCGGCTCATGTCGGCACGGGTCGGCACGCCGCCAGCACCCCCCTCCCGCCAGCCTGAGTGTCTCACAGGAAGCCCCCGTGGCTCTCCGTTTGCCCCGAGCTCCACCAGGCAGCAGAAGTCCCGGCTGGTGCTCGCTGGCTCCGGTCGGCCTGGCTTGGGCCGTGGGCCCGGTGCAGGGGTTTTCGAGGCTGCCCCACAACGTGGGCCAGCAGACACGCGTGCTCAGCCCTGGAGGTGGAGTCGGAAAGCAGGGTGTCGGCAGGGCCACGCTCTCCCCGATCCTTCTTCCGGCGTCCGGCGGCCCCGGTGTTCCCTGTCGGTGGCAGCGGGTGCCAGTCTCTGCCTGCATCTCCCCGGGGCCGTGCTCTGCGCCTGCCGGTTTGTAGGGCGTGCCCCTCCTCCCGGGAGAGCACCGGTCCTATCGGACCAGGGCCGCCCCGACGACCTCACCTCACAGCTCCCCGACAGATGAGGCTGCGTCCACAGGGAGGGGCGTTGGGACTCCAGCCTGTCGTGTTGGAGGTCGCAGTTCAACCCGTAACAACTGTTCTCGCACCGGTCCCTAGGGTCTGGAGGACGAGACGGTGTAGCTGGCCAGGCCTGAGTCACTTGCCCGCCCCAGAAGTCAGCAGGGGGTCAGTCCTCTGGACCGATGTGCCTTAGAAGTGCAGGCCCTGGCTGCAGAGCTGGGACGGGCAGGCAGTGGTGGCCGCCAGCAGCCCAAAGTTGCTGTGAGGCCCCGGCTTTTTGAGGGGTCCGTCTGCCTGACTCTTCCCTCCCAGCTTAGCCCCCCTTCCCCACTTCCCCCCTTCCATTCTTCAGCGTCGGGGAGGCGCTGTTAGTCCAGCTGGGGGGTGGGTGGGGAGCAGGCTGAGCATGGAGGCCTTTGTGATTCACCTGCCCACCCCTCACCTGGGCCGAGGCTGACAGTGGCCTTGACACCAGGTTGCGTGTACCGCCCTGGCCTGGTCATCCTGCAGGTGGTTCCACTGACAAGAGGTTATTCAGTAGCCGAGCTTGGCTGTCTCGTTCCTTGGAGGGTGTCCCCGCTGCTCTGGGAAGCCGTGGTCATCGTCAGGGTGGCGGGAGCTTGTTGTGGAGTTTTCAGTCCTTAGAGAAGTGGAAAAATACCAGTTCCCTGGTGCCTCCCCTTGCCTTCCAGGTGACCACTCATTTGGAGACTTTTGTCTGTGCTGTCTCCCCCGCCGGGCCCTTCCCCGGGCCGTCCCCGAGTGTCCCCGTGTGTCCTGAAGCCCCGAGCACTCGGGGGGCCCCCGGGCGCTGAGTTGGCACAGCTGCTGCTCCACCATTTCCTGTGTGTCCGTCTTATCTCTGCTACGGCGGGGACACGGTTCACGGCTTCCGTTTATCTGGAGCTCGTGGGGGACACGCGGGAGAGGAGATTTGGCCAGACAGACGCCGCACGGGTCCCCGGGGCCCCGGGGCAGCACTGGTTCCTGGGGCTGTGGTTCCCTCCTTTGTGAGATAGAAAGTGGAACCAGCCTGGGACCCGGCGTGGCTTTCCTGTCCATGAGTTCCTATGAGCGACTTCGTGTGTGTGTCTGAGGCCCTGAGCACAGCCCACAGAGCTGTCTTCAGCTGAGCTTACAGTCGGCTGCGGGGGGCGGGGGGTGGGGTGGCGAGATGAAGATGCTCTGAGAGTTAAGATAGAGGAGAGTGGCAGCTTCAGGCCACACACGGGGCGTCTGCAGCACGCAGGGGCCCAGTGGGGGTGGGGCCAAGGGCCAGGCCCCCTTCCCCCGACCAGGAGGGGGCCGTTCAGCCAGAGCAGGGGGCTGCTGTGGGAGGCAGTGAACAGCGAGTGTCCTTGTCGAGGGGCAGTGGGGAGCCCCCCGAGGCTTTTGAGTGGGTGAGAGCGCGTTTTGAGGACAGTCCTCTGGCAGTTCCGGCTCGGGATGGCTGGGGACGGGACTCGGAAGTTAGTGCTGGAGCGGTGAGGAGTCTGAATGAGAAGTTTGAAGCAGCGACAATACAGATTAACTTCCATTACTGGTCCTTGCAGTCGGCTCTCTGATTCGCATGCAGACCGAGGTCTCTAGCTGGCTTCTGGGTGCCGTCATGTCTCCCCGGCAGGCGCACCGTCTCTTCCCTCTGCCCTCCCCCCCTTTGGGAGCCGTGGCTGTGGGGGAGGCAGGCGCCCTCCAGGCCTCCTGGTCCTCAGCCGTGCCCTTTGGGGCCATTACGGGGGTTGAATGGAAAGGTCGCACTGACCCGCTCCCCTGTAGTTTCCTGCTGGCCGAGGGCACAGCCCGGACCGGCACGGCAGCCTGGTTATTTGCCCCAAGGGTGCTGGCCTCTGCTCGTTTCTGAGAGGTGAGGCTCGGAGGCTTCATTTGATCTTGAAACGCCGTACATCATGTACCGGCGAGGACAGTGGTGGCTGGTGAATGATCATCAGACCTGGAGCCTGAGACACAGGCTTTCATTTCAGGCTGGAAGGGCTGAAGTCGGGGTTCTGGTTCTGGTTCCTTAGTTTACATCTTATGGGGTGGAGGGCCTTACCTGCTCCTCTTCCCCGCCAGTGCCCTGGCTCCAGAGCCAGACTGGTCCTGGTCCTGGAGCCCACCCCGACCATGGTCCCTGGTCGGTCACAACGTCATTGCATTTTCTTGCTTCTTCCTCCATAACCAATGTGGGTGCTTGAGGCGGCCCCTCCCACTGGGCGTGTACCTAGAGACCACTCCCCTACCAGTGTTGTGGACCCCCGCCTCCAGGGTCTGAGAATGTGTCCCCGCCCCAGGAGTTGGGGGGGCAGTGGGCTTGGTTCAGTTACTGCCCCTGAACCAGGCCCCGGCTCGTGCGTGGACAGCTCTCAGCCCTTCATTTGGAGGGCCCAGTGGGTCATCCATGTCCCGAGTTCACGTCCAAGTGTCCATCTGCTGGTAGCCTCATGCCGTGGCACTCGCCAGGGCCTCAGCTCGGTAGGTGCTGGAAAGGGATTAATTAGCACGGGCTGAATTGTGTCCTGGACTCCCTCAGTAGTTCCCAGTGAGACCTGCGTCACGTTCCTCTTCCTCCTGGCTGGGCCTCTGCTGCCCCCCTGTGCGGAGGGGCGTGGACCCCATCACAGACTGGTGACTTGGACCAGAGCTGGCCTGCAAGTGCCTCGCTTGGCCCACACAGGGCTTCTGCATTCTTCCCTTTGAGTTGTTGCTGATCTTTAAACCAGTTGCCACAGTCCCCACCATGCCCTATTGCCCCACACTGGCCTCCTCAATGTTACATTTCCTCCGTGGGCATTGCTTCTGTGCTTTCCAGTTGTCCCTAGCCCCTCCCCACAGGAGCTCCCCAGCAGCCACTGTCTCTGGCCCCCCTGGGTGACTGGTGGAAGAGGAGCGAGGCCAGGGGCTGGTCATTGCACGGGCTGGATTCTAGAATGACAGGAATTGAGGGTTTGGGGCAGGGAGAAGCTTTTCCTTGTGCTCAGAAGTCAGGGTGGGGATGGTGCTCAACTAGTGGACTTTGAGGCTATAAATGTCTTGGGGACCAAGTTGAAACCAGAGCTGCAGAAAGGTGTGGGTGGCCGTCAGGTGTTGGGGCGCATGGGGTGGGGCGGGCTGGAGCCTGCTGACAGATCAAGAAGAGAGTGTGGTTGGAGTGTGGCTTCTAGAACCCTGATGTGCTCCGGGGACAGGTGTCCGGTCACCACGGGCCCAGCCTTGGTAATCGAGCCTGGCTCTAATCAGGCCCCAGATAAGCACTCGACCCCCCCCCCCCCCCCCCCCCAGCAAGGCTGGGCCGGCTGAGGCCCAGGCACACATTCCTGACGGGCGCACTTTGTTCTCGGGAGCCGGCGGGGCTGGGTGGGGCGGGGTGCCCTGCTCGTCTCGACCCAGCCTGGCATTTCCCTGCACGGAATTTCCTGTTGGTAACAGCCCCGAAGGAAGTAATGGTTAGTGGGTTGGCCCGTGCCCGCACTACTGCAGTGACCCTGGAGGGCACGTGGGTTTTTGTGGTTCCATCCGCATTTCTCTTCACTCTCTTCCTGCTGCAGGAAGCCCCCCCAACTCGCCGGTTCACCTGCCCCCCCCGGGGAACTCTTGCCTCTCTCTCCCACACACACAGGGTGGACGCGAGTCCACCTGGCGTCCCTCAGCTGTGCGATCCCCAGCAGGTTGCTTTACCTGTCCAAGCCGCCAGCGTCACATCTCTGTGTGTGCGGTGAACCCACCTGGGGCCCAGGGACCGACCCCGGTCGGTGTTTTGTGCCACCGCTCAGACGTTTCTAAGACCCCCCTGAGAGGTGGCCCCCAGGAACTCTGGGCTTCCTTTGCTAGAATGGGGGGGCCGGGGTCGAGCTCCGCTATGGCGGTGCCCCACGGTCGCTGGGCACAGCGGGCGCCTGCAGAGCAGTGGCGGTAGCACAGGGAACGTACCCCTGACCTTGGGGGCATCATCTTTGGGGGCTCAGCTCAGAGAGGAATTGAGCAAGAAACAGGTCACAGGTTTGGGAATAGTTACTGAGCATCTTCTTTCCTGGCAGGACCAGAAAAGTTCTCCGCTAAATGCATGTCTGGGGAGTTGTTCGGACCTTCTTTGTGTTCAGAATAACCATATATCTCCTCTTCTTTCCCTTTTCTCTTTTATTTTTTAAAAAACTTCATTGAATTCATTGGGGTTACATCGGTCACTAAAATGACATGGGTTTCAAGAGTACACTCTGCAACACGTCACCTGTATGTTACATTGCGTGTTCACGACCAAAGTCAAGTCTCCTTCCGTCACCGTTTATCCCCCCCTTCCTTCCCCTTTAAAACAGAGTAGATGGGATGCAATTTAACCCCTTTCTGTGTGTCGTTGAACCATTGGAAGCAACCAGGCATTAAATGCCAGGAAGCTGGTGAGATGAATTATGCCTTATCGATCTGCCAGTGGCGGTGGTCTGGAAGAGTGGACAACGCTGCAGGAAAACGTTTTTGTTGTGGCGCGTTTGGTTAGAAAGTAGGATCCAAATCTGCTCGGTGTGGTTTCGGTTTTGGGAGCAATATACCTGGACACTGGAGAGGCGTGTGGCAAAAGGGCACTGTTCTCTCCGGGGTCAGAGGAGCATTCGCGCTGTGCATAAGTAACAGGGGTGTGGACAGCTCTCACAGTGAATGAGCCGATACTGGTTTGACTGGGATTTTGTTTTAGGCTGCGTTACTTCACAGCTACATCTGGCATCGTTCTGTGTGGCCTGACGTCCAGTGTCCGCACCGTGGGTGAGCTCCTGGTGAGCGGAGGCAGCTGTGTGCGTCGGGGCGTCACGGGGCGTCAAGTAGAGCCCCGCTGTCGGGGGCCTTCAGACAGCACGCGCGGAAGCAGGTGCCTGTCCCAGCCGGCGGTCGTGAGCTGGATGTTCTTGAGCCCCCGCCGGGTCCCCCTCTGTGAAGTGGGGCCTGCAGCTGGCTGTGGGATTGGCCGCCCTGACCTGGGTGAAGGTCCCAACCTGGCGGGCCTCACCAGCAGTGCCCCCTCACTGCAGCAGGAGACACGCCCCCCCCCCTTCCCTGAGACGCCTGGTAGTCCTTACTAGAGCTTGAATTCCTGTTTGAGGTCAGCGTGAACGTGACCCATGGCCACGTCTGAAATGCAGGCAGAGGCCCCTTCCTGCTGACCATGCGAGGGACCCAGAGGTGGCCTTGCCCTGGGGTCAGGGGAAAGGCGGGGAGGTTTGCTCAGGTCAGGGGGCTCCCAGGGATTGGCACTGTCCCCGCTGGGCTGTGCCCCCGAGCAGGAGTTCAGCCAGGGAGCGGGGAACAGCCCTCAGGGCCGGCCTTGTCTCAAAACAGCCCTGACAAGTGGGGTCAGTGTCCAAGAGAAAAGGGGCATTGTCCAGTGGGTGGGGGTGGGGAGAGCAGAGGGGGCCACGCTGGCAGGGAGCCCCTGTCCTGTGGCTTTCCCAGCTCCCCAGTGACTGTGGGACACTGTGATCCGGGGCTGCACCCTGCCCCCGCCAGGCAGGTAGGTCCCTGTTCTTCCCTCACGGTCACCTTTCAGGGGCGGCTGCCAGCCTCCCCTAGCTCCTCCTCGCTCTGCTTCTGAGAGATTTGTCTTCGAGTTCCCCGGTTCTTGGAGCTGCGGCCTCCCCCTGCCCCAGGTATCGAGATGAGTGGGAGAGGAGGCAGCGCGTGGATTTGGTCCTGATCCCGGCGCTGAGAGAATAGGGTCAGTGTTCCCGGGCCCTGGGCTGCACCCCTGGACGTAATTACCAGAGCTGGATGGGGCAGCCCGGCCTGGGGGCCGAAACCAGGAGTCGGTCACACTTCTCCCCCTCCCGGTGGGTGGGGGCTCAGAAGGCTGCCAGGCTCGTTGGGGAGCGGTGGGGAGGGTGCTGCCAGCACACAGAACCCTGGAGGGTCCCACGGGCCACATGTCCCCCTGCCACTCAGAGGGAGCTACGCTGTTTGTCGTCGGTGCCAGCAGGATGTGAAGGTCAGCTGTGCGTGTCGGGAGGCTTAAGTCACAGTTCCCTTTGTTCTCTCGGTGCCTGGTTTTGCCTTAACCCTCCCCGGGGCGTTTGCGGGGTTTCTCATATTGACACAGAAGCTCACCACTGTGGCCTTGACCGTGTGCCCTTTGGACATGTCAGTCCCCTGCGCCTCTGCGGGGCCCTGGGGCTGGCTCCAGCTACAAGGAGCGCTCCCAGCAGGATGGTGGCAGTAGCGGCGTGCATCCGCCTGTCCCCGCTCTCCTTGGCCCTCCGTGTTGTCGATGGTGGGCTCCTGCAGGAGGGGGCAGGTTTCGCTGATCTCACTAATTGCCACTTTTGGCCACGCCTGTCCCTTGGGAGGGCGTGGCCTTGATGAGCACCCCTCCCACCTGTCCCCTTCCTCTCTGAGGACACCCCTTAAGAGTAAGAAAGCCAGGCATTAGCCGTGAGTGCTCACATCACGGCTGGGGTGGGGCACCCCTCCCACCGAGTCTCGTCTGGATCATCTAGGCCTGAGGTCCAAAGCCCTGGGCCTCAGACCCTTTTGCGGAACCCTGGCCAAGCCGCACACGGACCCCGGGCTTTCCGGCCCCGGGCCGACCCGCAGTTGGTTGAATGCCGGCTCTGCTCTCCCCTCCAGCTGAGGTGTAGGGAGGCGCCTCTAGAGCACCAGTCCCTGGTCCCCGTGGGCGGTCTGCAGTCCCTGGAGACCACCGCTCCCCATCTGCCAGTAGGTTTCTGCTGCCCCGAGTCGCCCCCCTCTTCCAAGAGTCCTGCCTCCAAACCTTGTTTCCGAGGCAGCGCTGCCTCCTAGGCCGTCTGTCCCCCGGACTTGAGGGGCAGAACCTCCGCAGCGCTGTGGTCTGCGAGGTTGACCTGGGACGTCCTGGTGTACATTTTGCAGGAAGGCACACCCGCCGCCGTCTTTACGGCTCGGCTCACCGGCCCCGCCTCTGTGTCAGCCCACCTCCTGACCCCATGTCGGCCTGGTCCCACGACTCCGGGGCTCCTTTGTGCCCCCACCGCACGTTTTTTGGCCATTCTAGAAGAGCCCCTGTTGTCCTTTGCCTCAGGTGGTGGTGGTCGTGTCTGCCTCCAGGGGGCCCCACCGGCGGGGGTTGTGTGTTGAATGAAGGACTGTGAAGTGGGGTGACCGGGGCCCCAGGGACCGTCAGCCGCAGAGCCAAGGTGTGTGTGTGAAAGGGGCGGTGATTGGGGAGGACAGGCACTGTCCTGGGAGGCTGCAGAGCCCCGTGGAGAGAGGAGGACCCAGGAGAGAGGACTGTGCTCGCCCAGGGGCGGGCTTGTAGGCTGTGGGTGCCCGGAGCATGAGTGTCCATGCCGCCTGGAGCCGGGCAGGGGGAGAGGGCCGCCCAGGGGCCGCCAGGCTGGAGAGCCCAGGGGGACCGCAGGAGGGCCAGGACAGGGAGGTACAAACACTGATGACCGGGCCCAAGGTGAAGAAGGTGTGCAGGTCTCGGACCCTTGGGTGCGGGCGCTGCCCCGTGCGTGGGAGCCATGCCAGCCTCCTCCCTGCCCTCAGGGAGGCCTCCCCCCCCGGCCACACATGTTGGCCGAGTCCCCACCTCACACTGGCTCAAGGTCTCAAGGTCACCAGGATGCTCCCTGCCCTCTGCCAGGGGGAGCACAGCAGACAGACCGTCTCAACCACTGCTGGTCAGAGCTGTGGCAGAACCCCCCTCCCATTTCCATTCCTTGTGGAAGGTTCTAGAAAGGCACACAAATAAATGAGTCAAGGCATAACTGGGCAGAGGGTCTGGAATCACCTTCTGAGGAGGCCTATAGGATCCCAAGAGGGAAGGAGAGTTTTCTGGGTCAGAATCGGGGAACTCAAGCGCCTCTTTGCATACCAATAATACACCCAGTGGTTTTGCCTGGGGTTGGTGTGGGTTTTCCCGGCTTCCCTCTCCCGCAGAGAGAGGGCTGGGTGGTTGCCATGGGAACCACTGGCTGTTGCTTGTGCCCTTGTGTGGGAAGCTACCTCTTAAATCAGCCAGCCTGTGGGGACTCTGCTGAGACAGGGTCAGGAGAGCCCTGTCTGGAGAACAGGGGACAGTTCCTGGCGCTCCTTGCTCCCCACTCCTGGCTTCGGGGAAGGAGACCAGCCAGCACCCTTACCCCACCCATGACGGGATTCTGTCCTGTGTGCATGGCCCACCCCATCTGTGGTCCCTGCCTCTTTCCCTCCCTGCCCTCCTGCCCTAGCTTTAGACTTGTCTGTGTACCGCTTATCCCTGTGTTGTGTAGGAGCCCTCCTGAGCCCCGGGCCCACCCCACCACACAGTCCAGGCTGTTCACTCCCGCGTCACGAGCTCCCTGCTGGCTCTGGAGGCCCCTGCGGACCCCGGAGACCCTGCTCCCAGCTCCTCTTCTCCCCCTCACACCCCGCCCCCCACCCCTTCCAGGCGGACTGCTGCCTCTGGTCCGACCCGACTCGGGACCTCTTCACATGTGGACCCCTCCCCCTCCTGCCCTGGCCACCCCAGTGGTCACTGTTTGCTGATGACTGGCCGGCTTCTCTCTGTGTCCAGCCCAGGGCCTGGGGGCATTTGATGGGGCAGAGTAGGACGGGCCACAGCCATGGGGAAAGGCTCCTGCGGAGATGACAGAAAGGGACTGTGTCAGGCCAGGCCGCCCCTGCCAGTGGACACAGTGGCTGTTCTTTTGAGTTCCTCAGTCCTGCAAGGGCACTGCAGGCCCAGTGGGGTTACACTCGACAGCACCCACTCCGGGGACTGTCCGAGACCCCGGCCCTCCTCTCGCCTGTCAGGCTGCAGCGAAGCCCCAATTAAGCCCGGTCACGAATTTGAACTTGGGGGTGTCATCTGCAGAGCTGGGAAAACCCGGCACCGGTTTTGGCCCCAACCCTGCTTTCCCATGCGGCCCCCACACGTGCCGGGCGGGGTTTCACGTGTCTGCTTTCGCTCTGAGTCTCCGGGGCGTCTCTGTGTCCAGGCTTCCAGGCGGCTTCCGAGTCCGAGCAGCTGCTGCCCCCGTGACCCTGAGACGGACCAGGGTTCCGCAGAAGGCCCAGCGCTGCCAGGGGCTGGCCTGCCCGGGCCCGTGAGCTGCCTCGGACGCCGCCGCCCACTGACGCGACCGAGAAGCTGGGCCTAAAGGCAGCTGCTCGGAGGCGCAGGGCACACCGCAGTTGGCAGCATCCAGTCTCCCCGTCGCCAGGGTCACCGTGTGCTGCCCCGGGGCCTTGCCGACCTGCAGGTGTCCAGGGGCCTCAGCAGGCCCCTTCCCGGTGCTCTGTGTGCGTGATCCCTGGGGACTTCCTCCTGCCGCAGGCAGAGGTGGGTCACACATGCTTTCTAGGGTCACCCATGCTGATTCTGTCAAGTCCCCACATTTCTGGGGCCTGGCATTAGTCTCTCGATCCTCCCAGTCCAGCTGGGAAGGGTTTCAATGTCCAAGTCCTGGCACCTTTGGGGGAGGGAGAGGAGGGTGAAGGGAGGATGAATGGTGATGGAAGGAGACCTGACTTGGGGTGGCGGGCACCCAATATATAATTAAATAAAACAACTTCTAATGACTTGGTCCGTCTCCACCGCACACGTGCATTGTAAAGTACCCGAGAGGCCCTACCCTGAAGACGCCTACTCCATTTCACACAACCCACGGCTTTTTCAGGGGATTTTGAGTACCAAAGTTCTCTTTTTCCTGGAATGTATTTGATTAAAAACAAACCTACCTCCTTCAGATCCAATCCCACTTTGGAAACCGCCCCAAGGAAGGCTGTCTCTGGACTGGAAAGAAATGAATACCGCTTTGAGTGCGGCTCTGGGGCTTAAAAAATAATCTGTGCAGGCTCTGTGAACGTTTGACTCAGAAGTTTCCCTTCCTTATTGTTAAGGAGGATGCACAGGGGGTGTGTATTTTTGGCTTGGAGAATTCTTAGCCACTTGTGGCCCGGGCTGCCAGTTGCCTTTCTGGCAGCAATGCGGAGATAAAGGATTAACACGGAGATGCGAGATGTGTTTTCCGTTGTCAGCGGAGAAGAGCCATCCTGGGCCGGGAGCCAGGGCAGGGGGGTATGGGGGGAGCCTGGCTCCGGACCTGAAGTGGGCATCTCAGCGGGGGGTGGGCTCTAGTCAAATACCAGGTGCTCTCCGTGCCAGACCCCGGGACCTTGGCGGTCTGTAGTCCTCACGTGACAGATGGGATAGACCCCCAGGCTGCACACGAGGAGGATGGCCCCGAGTCACAGGGTGGCAGCGCCAGGCCCCTGACCCACTGCCCTTTGCTCTCTTCAGAGCACCATTGTTTCAAAGTCCTTGCCTAAGCCCCGTTTTGGGGGCTGCAAACATGGCAGCTGCCAGGCGTTAAGTGTTTGCAGCATGAACTAGGCAGGGGGTGGCTGCCTCACCCGTGTCCCGTCCCAAGTGACCTCTTCAAAGGGACCGAAGCCTAATGCCCTGCCCGGCACCCTCCTGTGGCCGGGGGTGCGTTCCTAGCTCCTGACCCGGCCCTTGGAGGCTCTGCACCCCCGTCGTGCGCCGTGTCCCCCTCGCCCTGGCACCCACTAAGTGCCACCTCATCTCGGGGCCCCTTCCTCAGGTGTCAGTTGGGGCAGTGCTTCCTTAGGGAGGCCTTGCGCGAGTTCCCTGGGCTGCCGTGGCACGTCTCCGCAGACCGGGGCCTTCGGAGATTCCTTCCCTCGCTGCTGTGGGGGCCGAAGTCCAGGGTGAAGGTGTCAGCAGGGCCGGCTCCTTCCGTGGCTGTGAGGGAGAACCCGGCCCCTCTCCCCAGGAGGCTGTGTTTCTCGTTCCTGTTGCATTCTGATGGAGCCTGCCCGGCTGGCTGCGCACGCAGAAGCCTCCAGGCCCCTCTCACGGGGCCTGTCCTGGGTGGGAGCAAGGGCAGCCACACCGCCTCGCCCTGCCTGTGGGCGTGCGTGTCCTTGTGGCTCCGCGGCCCCTCAACTTTCTCACCCTGTCGGGCTCAGAGTGTCTGCAGCTTCCTCCCAGGGCCAGTGGGAACTTGTGCTGAAGTCTTTGGCTGGGGCTTCTCCGGCGGGCCCTGTGGAGTACTCCCACTCCGAGCTGAACGTCAGCGCGCTAAGCTTGCTTGGGGGTACAGCTGAGCCCCCGGGTGGGTGAGTGGGGCAGTTTGCTGAGGATGAATGAGGTGGCGGGGAAAGGACCGGGTGAGAGTTTGGTCAGAAATTCCTTGGGCCTGCCCCCTACTGGCAATGACCTTGGCTGAGTTACCGAATCTGTCTTTGTTTTCTTAATGGAGGATGTGGGTAACACTTGGTGGAAGGTGGGGGGGGGGGGTGTGAGTGCGCGGTAAGTACTGTGTGTGCGAGTGGGTGGCTGGATGGTATGTATGAGTCTCCATCCAGCTTTGGGGAATGAATTCAGCGCACGTTTGCCGCTCCCTGGCACAGCTGGCACCGCGCCAGGCCTGCGTTGGTCACAGGGAGGGACAGGGCACAGTCACCAGTCTCGGTGGGGGTGCACAGGCCAAGGAGAACTCTCCTGCGACTCCCTCACGGTGCATGCATCATGCCTAGGACCCAGTCTGAACCCAGACGGCAGTAACTAGGTGGCCAGGGGAGGTGGGGGGTCCAGCAAGAACGGGATGGGTGAGGAGGATCTGGGGGGACCAAGAGCAGAGCAGCCTCCAGGAACAGAGGGCTGACGCCCCGCCCCTCAGACTGGCCCCTGCTGGGGGTCCCGCTGGAGCTGGAGCTCTACCCGCACCATCTCGTCAAGTGTGGAGGCCGCATCCTTGGCTCCCCCGTTTTACAGACAAGGACAGAGGCCTCTGCCTGCGGGCCCAGGCTCTGCCCTCAGCGCCGCCTTCCTCCCTCTGTGCCAGTCCTGGGGGCCTGGCGTTGGGCACGCAGGGACAGAGGCCCTGGGCAGAGTCTCCCGGCTGGGGTGTTCGTCAGCACACGCTAAGCTAAGCCTCTGGAGCAAACAACCCTGATACCTCAGAGGCTGTATTTCTTGTTCCTGCCACGTTCTGATGGAGCCTGCTGGCCTCTCCAGCTTACTGTTTCCACTCTAGCTTACTGTTGCCACCCCCTCCCTGCCCCGCCCCCTGCTGCTCCCCTGTTGTTTTGCCTCCCAGGGGCATTATGCGGATTAGATGAAACAAGTTATGTAATGTGCCCAGCACCGTGCCTGGGGACGCCCTACCCATCTTGGTTGTCCGGGTGGAGATGGTGGTTAGGATCATGCTGGCGAGGAGCCGGACAGGGCAGAGAGGCTTGTGTTCGGAGACGACCAGCCTCTCCCAAACCCAAAGGAAGAAAACCCACATGGCTGACGTCTGTGCAGTGTGCACAGCTGCGCCCTCGGGGCGCCTGGTGCTGTCCCTGCCTGTGGGCCAGGCACGGCTGTAGGGAGGCTGTCCCACTGCCCTTACTGCAGGCGAGGACACAGGCTGGGGGAGGTGAGGGAGGCGCCCTGCCCTTTGACCTTCTGCCTAGGGTAGCGCGCTGTGTCTGGGGTAGCTCGGGGAAAGGGGGGGGGGCACTGGGCAGGGGGACTCACGGGTTTTCCTGCCTGCAGGCTGGAGACAGGACAGTGACAGCACGGGGAGGACGCGCCACCCTCCCTTCCGCGGTCTTGGGCTCCCCTCCACGTGGTCTGGGTTCACAGGCCCTTTCCGCGTCCCAGCGGAACTCGGGGCGTTCTCTTTTTCTTTTTCTTTTTTCCAAGTCTGTGATTGGTCCTTTCCCCTCAGGACACGGCCCAGCCGGTGCCTGGCACGTAGCAGGAGGCTCTGGGGCCCAGCACCTGGCTCCAGCTGGGACTCCGCTCTGAACTGCGGAAGTAGCCCAGCAGCTGAGCTGCACGGGGTTGGGGGACTCATCTGACAGGTTTAGGGGTGGTCTTTTCTGGGGTGCTGGGGAGCAGCCACGTGGACGGTGTGGCTTTCTGTTCAAGGTTTCTGTCTTCTGATCTTAAGGGACTGGACAATCTTTCCCTTACAGGGTAAACCCCTGTCATCACCCAAATACTAAATTTCAGCTTTAAAACATAATCCCAACGGAAGTCTAGCCGTAACCTGGTCAGTTACCTGATGAGGCCCGTTTACTACCCACCCCCCACCGCCATCCCGGCTTTACTTCCCGTGTTTGAGCATGGGAAAAGGGGGACCTACCGGACCCTGTTAGGCCGGGCTAGGCGGTGCTGGGTTCACAGCCCCAAATCGGAGCAGATCGAAACCGCGTTGTTAACGTCTCACTGGTGCCGCGTGTCCATCGTGGGCCCGCTGGGGCCCCAGTCCCTCGCAGTTGCTCAGCGGCCTGTCCAGGTGTTGGCAGGTCCCCACCAGCGGGCCAGGCGCAGCACGGTGGCATGGCGCTGCGCGGCGCGGTCTCCGGGGTCCTGGCGCTGGCAGCTAGGTGCTCCGCCCAGGAAGTGAGGTGTCCCGCTGTTCCTCACAGCTCATTGGCCGGAGCTAGTCACGTGATGGCGCCCAGTTACGGGGGAGTCGGGAAGAGAGTCCTGCCATGTGTCCCGAAAGGCCCCCCGGCCCCGCTAATGACTGCGGTGCCCAGCACCCGCCTGTCCTCAGGTCTGCGGCCCCTTTGCAGTGCTGTCCGCAGCCGATGCGGTTTCACGGGGCTGCGGGGCACGCGCCCACGCTCGTCTCCGCGGGACTCCCTGCCGACGTCCCAGCAGCTCCCTACGGTCCTCCGTTGGGGGCGTACCCATCATTGCGTGGCCAGCGCTGCTGTGGGACATGTGCTCTGTGACTTTCCTCTTGGTGATGGGCTTCCATGAACCTGCTGGGCTGGGAATGGCTTTCGCCTGTTGACCGTTTTCTCAGGCCGGTATCCCAGGAGGGGGCTTACTGGGTCAAAGCGCGTGGACTGTTTCTCCTTTTAATCTGCTCTTGAACCTGGCTCTGGAGCACTGGGTGCAGCCCAGGGTTGCTTAGCTCCTCGAGATTGAGGGTGTACCCTGTTCTTCAGGAGCTGTGCTTGTGGAGCGGGCGTAACTATTTTGAGTCTTTGAAACCAAGTCGGCTTGCAAACTGTCAGAACTTGGGTACCTTCATCATGAGACCGACCGTCTAGTCCACTTGGCTCCGATCTTCTGGGGGACAAAGGTCACTCACTCTTCTGCCTACCCCCGATTGCTGTTGACTCGTGTTACCCTGGTTATTACACACGGGTTACTGAGAAATTGGGGAACTGGGTGAGGGAGCACTGGCCACAGTTCCCCTCCCCGGCCTGGGGCAGAGGCTGCTGGTGGACAGCCGCATGGGACCCTCAGCTCCTGGCCACTTTAAAGTCCTTCCAGGGTGAGTGTCACTCTTGCCCAGGGCAAAACTGCCCCCAGCACACACTGCCTGCTGCCCCCTGCGAGGCCAAGCTCCCCTTTGAAGTCTGCCCCTGAGGCACCAGCCCCCACTTTTCCAAAGAGACCTGCTTCTGCTTGGGGAGGCCTTTAAACATTGGAGGTGTCAGTTCTGTCCCCGATCCTCAGATCCTCAGAGAGTGCAGGGGAATAAATCAGACCCACGCCACTCGCCTTTCATCCGGGCTGTTTTGTCTGGACCTTGGCTGAGACAGAACTTCTGATCTAGCGACTTCCACTTGAAGTCACAGCTGAAAACACGCCACTCTGCGGGTGCGAATTGAGCGAGAAGGGGATGGAAAGAAAGCCCCAGGCACCGGGGACCCCTTTTGGTTTAGAGGTTAATTTTATGGCTTTGGCAGGAGAGGGGCCTGGGTTCCCAAGCGGGACTCTCTGTGGCCCTGGGCAAGCCACTGAGCCTCCCTGTGACTCAGTGTCCCCATCTGCGCCTCAGGTGCTTGGTAGAGTCGAAGGCAGCCCGAGCTAAGAGTTTTAAGATGTCAGACACCATTAACAATGATGATAAATTTTATTGTGGCAACAGACACTTCTGAGGAGTCTCGCGTGAGGTAGTTCAAGTGACCTAGCTTTGCGAAGGTCAGAGTCTGGCCTGTGCTCGAGCTCTCGACAGAGTCGGGAAAAGGCCCACCGGGCAGTAAAACGTGAGCGGCTCGACAGGCGAAACACGGGAGCCGGCGTTTGTTGAGGGCTCGCTGAACACACTGAGGGAGCAACGCACACCGCCTGTGCGCCCCCCCTCCCCGCTCTTCTGCGCCGTCAGTGCCTCTGACGCCAGCCGGTGGGGGTTTTCTCCGTGCCAGGCCATTCTGCCGGGCCAGCTGGGTGTCCTGCAGCGTGACTCAGTGGTGACACCGCCCCCCTGGAGCCAGCATCCGGTCGCCGAGGTTAGAAGGCTCAGTCCCGCGACACTGCTCCCCCCCCCGGCCCCACCCGCCTCCCTCAGATGCCGGCCTCAAGTTCAGGTTATGTTATCTGTGCTCCTGATCAGTTGGCTAAAAAGTGGAGGTTCCCACAGCCCCACCCCTGGTTTGATTGATTTGCCAGAGCGGCACGAGGAACTCAGGAACCAGTTCACGTAGTGTTCACCGGCCTGTTGCAGAGGGACGTGGGGAAGGACACAGCTGAACATCCAGATGGCAGCGGTGTGTGGGGTGAGGGGTGAGGGAAGGGGGCGTGGCCTCCATGCTCTCTGGGGGCGCAGCCACTTACCAGCACCCCCATGTGTTCAGTAGCCCAGAAGTTCCCCCCAACTACCCGCCTTACCCTTGGGATTTTTAAGGAAGTTTCATCACATGGCCATGATCCATCAGTTATCTTAATTTCTGGCCCCTTTCCCCTTCCTGGAGAATGGGGGATGGGGCAGAAAGCTTCTCATCATGGCCTGTTCTTTCTGGAGTCCAGCCTTCACCCAGGGGCCCATCCAGCTCTGCTTCATCAGAACAGAAGACTCCCCTGTCTCCCGTCACCAGGAAACTCCAAGGGGCGGTTATTTCACAGCTGTTCCCACTGAGAGTGGACGTGAGCAGGGAGACCTTGGCAGGTCATTGAACCTCTGTACCCCTCTCGTGGGTCCCCAGCTCAGGCCGCTGTGAGACGGCAGCAAGCTGATGCGTGTAAAGGTGTTCAGAGCAGAGCCCAGCTCCGTGCGAGTGCGTGAGAGCGGAGCAGTAGGGCTGGGGTTAAAATCGAGGCTCTGAGAGAGACCCCACGGGCCTGGCCTCACACCTGCCCGACGCCCGCCCTGGCTTCCCTTGCGGCCGCCTGAGCTGGGCCGTCAGTGGGAGCTGGCTGGGGCTGCTCAGAGGAGTGTAGAGTGTCTTCAGGTCATACACCGCATTGAGCTTCACATCCCGAGAGGATGCGCAGCCCGGGCACGGGGGCCGCAGCCAGGTTCCTGAGTCCTCAGCATCCCCGATGCACCCGGGCCTGGTTGTCTGTTTCTTTCATGTCTAGCTGGTTATCGATCAGGTCAGAGAAGCACGTGGGGAAGTGTGGGAGGAGGGGGGAGCTGGGCATACAGCCTGGAGAACCCCTTGCCTTTGATCTCATTTTGACCTCCCCCCATGGTCTCCCCTTGGGGGCTGTGTAAGACAGATCGCAGCTAAGGTCACCGGGGATCTCAGCGTCTGGTAGAGGAGTCAGTGTTACAGAAGTGACTTTATAATTGGAAGTAATGGCACAGTCCCGGGGGGACGTGGGAGAAACCAGGGAGCCACTCACTGGTTCTTCCTGCTTGGGGCGGGGTGAGTTGAAAAGTCTGGACAAGCATTGAACTTTTGAGCTGGGACTTGGAAAACAAGTCAGCACTCACCATGTGGGCAGAGGGCTCGGCGGGGCGGGGGCTGGGCATCGCAGGCAGTGGAGCAGCGTGTGGCCGTGTCCTTCCCCTGAGTCTGCTTCCAGCGTGAACCCGCACGCCCCTGCGGCTGCCTGGGAGCCCTGAGAGGAGAGGGCAGGGGCCCGGCACGCAGGAGGCGCCCAGGAAATGCCTGTCAGAGCAGTGAGTGAGCGAGCAGGAGTGTTGTCCTGAGCCCCGAGCGGCGGTCACGCCCTGCATGGGCCGCCCACCACCCAGTGCCGCATACATAAACAGGCTATTCTAATGCACCGGAGCCGCCCTGTGTGGTCCTAGGGAAAACATAACAGCATCCTCGTTTTTTCAGTGGGGAAACCGAGGCACAGGGCAGTTAAGTGGCGTGCTCCAGCCTGGGCGCAGCTGAGCCGAGATGGGTTTCCTGGCACCTGCTGTGCCCACCGTCCCCGCCCCCCCCCCCCCCCCCCGGCCAGGTCCCAGGGGGGCGTACAGTGGGGGGGCGTGCAGTGGGGGGACGGTGGGGAGCCAGAGCCCGGCTGCCGTGGCTGCTGCGCTGGGCGTGATTGGGCTGCCTGTGTGAAGTCAGGGGGCCTTCCCAGCCACGGGGGTTTGCAGGCCTTTGTTTCACGCCGCCGGCCCTCCCCCGCTGCAGGCCGCCCCGTCCCCCGGAGGGAACACTGGGCCCTTGTTTCCCCGGATGCTGAGCGCTGCGCAGACAGCGCCCGCCATTGGCCTCCCGGGTGGCGTGACGGGGAAGCGCGGTGCCTGCGGACCTCCTCTGGCCACGCGGGCGGCCCTGCCATTGAGATGCCTCGTTACTGGCTGAGGGGCACCAGGCAGACCCCTTCCCCTGCGCAGAACAACACACCCCTGGGACAGCCCCCTCCTCTGGGGGCAGGCTGGGGTCCCAGAGACAGAACGACACAACTGGGACGAGCTGGCTTCCGCCCGAGCCCCTACACCACCCCGTCTGGGGAACGGGCAGAGCCTCTGAGGTGTGTCCCCCTCTCCTGTGGCACCTCCCTTCCCCCGAGGGTGCCCTCCTCAGATGCGTCCTGTCCTCTGAGGGTCCCCCTCCTGAGGGGGCAGCCTTGTCTCCCCCTTCCCAGCCAGTGGGGAGACCACAGCCCCCTGGAGGTGTGTGCAGGGGGACCGAGGCTTGCCCAGCCACCTGAGTGACTGACGCGGGGCCGGAGAGAGAGTTGCTAAGAAACCCCGGCAGCTTCGCTGCGGCCTCAGCAGAGACGCTGCGGCCAGAGGCGGCCGAGCAGGGGCCGGAGCAGGCCTGATGCGCGTCCCAAGTTGCCGTTATCGTGAAAGGCATAAAAACTGGCATAAAAATGCTCAGAAAATACACAAAGGAAGGTGGCCGGCGTCCAGAGCTCAACTGTTTACCTTCCGCGGAGTGGCCGGGAACGCGGAGAGCTTGTTTCCCAAACAGCCGTGGTTGTCAGGCCTGCCTGCGGGCCTGGCCGCTGCCAGGCGAGGACGAGCCAGGGGCATCTCGCCCGCCACCTCCTTCCCCACACCCCACGGGGACCCCACAGGGACCCACGGCTCCCCCCGGGCTGCTTGCTGCCCCTCGTGCTGCTGCACGGAGACCTGGGAGGGCCTCGTGGGGATGGGGTTTCCGACTGGCCCCAGGGAGCACTGCCCAGCACCCCTCCGGGGACCCGGGTCTGTTCCGTGTGGGGACAGACCCAGTTCTGGGGGGCCTATCTCGGTGGGGCCACGGGGCGCAGCAACAGTGGGCTCGTGTCCGCGGCGCCGTTGGAGAAGTTGCTGTCTCCACCCTTGTTACCACTTCCCCCGCCTTCTCCGTCTCCCTCCCAAGTCCGCTGCTGCTTCTCTGGGAAGTGGGGCCGAGCGGGAGTGGAGGCTCGAACCTGCCGCAGTACCAAAGAGGGGCAGTTTCCTGGCCGTTTCCTGTTGTGGTTGGGGGGAAACTGAGGCCCATGGTGGCCTGGCAGCCCGGCTGGGGCCGGAGCCCATGGGTGTCGCTCTCTGGCTCTTGTCCAGGCCCCAACTGGGCCACTTCCCAACTGTGCGGCCTTGCCCGGCCGTTCCTCCTTCTGGGCCCGTGGTGTCCGGGGACGTGAAGGGGGAAAGCCACCCCCCCCAACCCCCGTGTCTGGGCTTGCCGTGAGGATGAGCGCCTCCCCCCACCCCAGAGCCCCGACGAGGGGGCCGGCTTCTCAGCTGGTCTGCGTTTTGTTTTGTTTTGCACGCGTGCTCCTCACCGTGGGGAGGAGAGCCTTCGCTATTTTCTTATTGCGAGGTCCGTGGGCTTTTCTTTTTTTAATATTTTATTTATTTTAGAGAGAGGGGGAGGGAGGGAGAAAGAAGGAGAGAGACATCAATGTGTGGTTGCCTCTTGCACACCCCCTGCTGGGGACCTGGCCAGCAACCCAGTCCTGTGCCCTGACTGGGAATCAAACCTGCAACCCTCTGATTCGCAGGCCTGTGCTTAATCTACTGAGCTACGTCAGCTGCAGCCGCATGGCTTTTTTTTTTTTTTTTTTTTAAATAGGGGAAGTCCCTCACCAGCTTCCCTGGCAGACAGTGAGAAAGAGGAGCGGGGCTGTCGGCAGGGAAGAGCTGGCGCGGCCTGGAGCTTTGACCAGAAAGGAGTTTCCACAAGGGGGGACGGCCAGGTCCGGGCAGGGTCTCGGGGACCACCCGGAGGTGCTGAGGCTCCTGGAGCAGTGGGCTGGCAGCACCCCAGGCCTGCGGGGACTGTGCGGGGAGGGTGGTGTGGGAGCCCTGGTAGCAACAGCAGTGGTCTTGGGGAGGGGCTGCCCAGCCCACAGGGACCGGGGCTGGGAGGACGGTTACCAAACACCCAGATCTCTCTCCCTTTCTCCTTCCCGTCTCCTGTTGGTGCCTCCGATCGGCCAGACTTGGCCAGAGCCGGAGGACAAGGGAGCCAGGTGGTTGTGGCTCTGGAGGACCGCTTCCCAGGGTGCTATGTGGGTGCAGGTTGGGGGCCCCGCACAACGAGCACAGGTCTGCACGGCAGCCCCGTCCCTTCCCACCGAGACCCCGGGCAGGTGTAAGAAGGCCATGCTCCCCACCCGTCTGTGACATCGCCCCTCCTCACGTGGTTGGAAAAGGATGAACGCACGTGAAGTTTCCAGCACGGCGCCTCCTGGAGCTGTCATTTGTTGCTGTCGTTGTGGTTTCTTTACCAGGGACTGTGAAACGGTCGGCTTGGAATCCCAGAGGGGCCCCTGGGGGTGGGGCTGAGGTCGGGGCTGGGGCCGGTGGCCTCACCTGGCTTCTCCTGAGGCCACCCAGGGGCCAGCCAGGTGCCGGGCCGGCTGCAGGCGGTGGTGCCCGAGTGCCGGGCAGCAGACATCTGGCGGGTCAGGTAGCATGGTGTCGGGCTGCCTGGCTGTTGGCAGGTGCGCCGGCCTGGGGTCGGGTGATGCCGACGCTCTGTCCGCCGGCGTCTGTGCTCCCCGGGGGCCCGTCTTCGTAACCTCATGCTCTTGGAAAAGTAAATGTGTCGCCAGTGGGTCAGGGCACACGGGGCCCCGAGGGTCACAGGCAGCCCGCGCTTCTTCACGGCGTCCACGTGTCGTGATCGGCCCCGGCGCCGGTGTGGCGTGTCCGTGGCGGGCCTCTTGGGTGTGCGAAGATCACGGCTTTGCTGAGACTGCGTGTCGATGCGTGCAGTGTCCTCTTGGACCTCAGCACACATCCCGCCCGGTGACTTCAGCCGTGCGGCTTCACCTCACTGAGCTCTTCCCGAAACACCAGGTTGCTGGGCAGGTGGGACGTGCTCAGAGCACTCCCTGTCAGTGAAGGGGTTCCACAGAGGTGCCCGCTTGACCTGTGGATTCCTCGTCACCCGGATTCCACGCGTGTGTGTTTCTATGCCCTGGGTACCTGGGTACTGTGGGGCTCGGGGACAGGACACATGCGGGGCCTGACCTGGGGGAGTTCTAGGGATCTTTTTTTTTTTTTAAAGATTTTATTTATTTATTTTCAGAGAGGGAAGGGAGGGAGAAAGAGAGAGAGAAACATCAATGTGCGGTTGCTGGGGGCCGTGGCCTGCAACCCAGGCATGTGCCCTGACTGGGAATCGAACCTGCAACACTTTGGTTCACAGCCCGAGCTCAATCCACTGAGCTATGCCAGCCAGGGAGTTCTAGGATCTTAAGCGGGGTTGTCCCGTTGGTCCCGTTTCCCAGGAGTGCCGGCCCCCCAGCCCCCGCACGTGCTCAGTGCCGCGGGGACGTGCAGAGGGCGGGGACGTGCAGAGGGCGGGGACGTGCAGAGGGCTCCAGGGCTGAAGTTCTTCTCTGTGTCCTCCCTCACAGCTGAACCTCAGCCGGCCGATCGAGGAGCAGGGCCCCCTGGATGTCATCATCCACAAGCTGACGGACGTCATCATCGAAGCCGACCAGAATGACAGCCAGTCCCTGGAGCTGGTGCACAGGTTCCAGGTGAGAGAGGGTGGTGCGGAGGGAAGGGCTGGGCGCTCGGAGAGCTCCCGCAGCTCTCTGGCTGCGCGCTCCCCAGAGGCGGCTTTGCCGCTGCCAGGACTTAGGCTTGTGGTCTGGCACCTCCCCGCCGGGGCCTCCATCTGGCTGGGTGTGAAATGGGGTTGAACCGGACGTGGCTGGCAGCCCCTCCGCCCTCGGCCTTCACAGACCTGGTTTACCGATCAGAGTCCCCCACAGCATCCAGGCACGCCCGCACACGCCCTCGAACACACGCCCTCGAGCACACGCCCTCGAGCACACGCCCTCACGCGCACACACAGCCACGGGCTGGGGCCCGAGTCGGCACGCGGTGTGGAACCTCTCCCCCTGCTTGAAGAAAGGGGCCCCGGGGGCCTCAGGACTGAAGCAGTCACACTTGGCCCTGGGTCCTGCCCTGGTGGAAACCCCCTCTCCGTGCTCGGTGCCTCGACCCCGAGCGCTGGTCCCCGAACGTGGACCATACCTTCTCCCGGCCGCCCCCGCCGCCCTGCCCCATTTCCCCAGCAGCCTGGGGCCTGGCCCCACCGTGATCTGCCCACCACCTGGGGAGGTGCTGCCTGCACCCCCACGGGCTTGTCCCCCCATTTTCTGTGGCAGACAAGAACGTGACTCATTCCTCTGGAGAGCGGCCCTGGGGGCCGTGGAAAACAAGGTCATATTATCAGCGAAAGCGCAGCTGAAACAGAGGGCCTCCCCCGGGGGTGGGAGGGACGCCTGAGCTAGCACTTTCCAGTGCGTGACCGTCAGAGCCCCAGCCTCCTGTCTGTCTTTATCAGGACAAAGGGGACTCTCACTGCCACCCAGTAGCCGGCCCCCCACCCCCTGCTGATAGCATGTTCTCCCTCCCCAGGGTTCAGGGTCTGTGAACTCAGCCTCCCCCGCCCCTCCCCTCCCCGAGGCTCTCACCCCCTCCCTGGCTGACTCAGCCACAGATTCCTGCTTCCTCTGCAAGTGGCCCCAGATGCAGTCATGGCCCGGTTGTGACCCTGCCGGTGGCCCCCTGCCTGGGGGAGGTGGCGCTGTGCTGTCCCCAGTGTGGTGCTCTCCAGGGCCGTTGCCTCGCCTGGGGTCTGAAATGTGTCCCCAGGGCGGGAGGCCGTGGGAAAGGCGTGTCCGGGCTCCTCCACGCCCTCGCTGAGCCTGCTTCCTTCTCTCGAAAGGGTGTCAGTACCAGGACGTGTCACGTGGTGTTGGTACGAGTAAGTGGCACAGCGCACAAGAGGAGCTTCACACAGGGCTCAGGCCCCAGCGCGTGCAGCTCGGCCTCATGTTGATCACGTGACCACCCCGAGCTGTAGGTTCCTCTTATGTGAACAGGGATGCGGGGCATCCCTGCTCCCCCAGGTGGGCGGGTCGCTGCGAGGAGTTATGTCCATGGACGTTAAAGTTCCTAATGTTGGCTGAGTGCATCCACTGTTGCTCGTGTCCCTGCTGTCCCCCGAGGTAAAGGACTGCGACCTGCAGCCTGCCCCCTGCCCTGGGCTTTGGAGGACAGCCCCCTGCCCCGGGGCCTCACCCCCTGCTCCCCACACACGTGCACCCCGTGGCCCAGGGCAGGCGCTCACCGACAGGAGCACAGGCTGCCTTGTGTCCCTAGTCTTGACAGAGAGAAGGTCACAGGGAGAGCACGGCAGGGGGACGTGGGGAAGTGCAGCCTAAGGGTTTCAGCACCGCGTGGTTTCCTGGGGAGGTCTTGTTGGGTCCCTGGGGTCCGCCCCGCCACCCCTCCCCGGGCACACACACCCAGCCCGCCCTCCGGTGACTGAGGTGACCTCAGGACAGCCGCCAGCCCCGGGAGTCCTGGGGTAAGCTTTCACGCAGTCTGTTCTGCTGCATGAAGCCGGACATCTGATAAGGCCAGGATGTGTCCTGCTTTGTGGAGAGAACAGTCCTTTGGGGAAAAGGGTGACAGGCACTTCCCAGAGGACCCAGGAAGCGAGGAGGCAGGTGGAGGACGGTGCGGGGAAGGGCCCAGGGGCGCCGGGGGAGGGGCTAGGGGAGAGGCGGGGCCAGGGGAGAGGCAGGGCCAGGGGTCGCAGGCCTCCCCGCCCCCGGGCACGAGAGGTTCTCAGTGGTCACTGGAGTCAGTGAGGCAGTGATCATAGAAGTGTCCCCAAGTGGGAGCTGTCCTCTGTGACAGGGGAGAGGAAGTGGGGACTGGCTTTAGCTGAAGAGGCAGGACATGGCAGGTGTCGGGGTCCCCAGGCACCCCTCCACAGGCCTGGCCTGCCCCGCCTGCCACACCCTACCACACCCTACAGGAGCTCGCCCTACAGGTGGCCCTGTAGGGCCGTGGTGTCGGGAGCTGTGGCGTTCGACGCCAGCGGCAGCCGCCGGGTGCTGCGGTGAGCGCCCTCAGGGTCCCAGCCCCGCTTTGCTCCTGACCTCTGGGGCTCAGAGGTGGCCTCACCGCTGTGCCGAATCGACCCCGGCCATCCTCAGAGGTCCACTGAGCGGGCGCCAGCCCGAGCGGATGCTGTCGGGGTGGAGAAGCAGGAAAAACAGCAGCTTTTCTTGTGGCAGGTCTTCTGATTAGGAAGGTGACGTCTGAGCCTGGCAAAAGCTGTGACTTTCTGTCCCGTGTGGGGGCAGGGCCTGGTGGCATGGGGGCCTCCTGGTCGGTGTGGCCAGAGTAAGGCCCTGGGGTGCCAGCAAAGAACACAGGTCCCCACGGAGCCGCGGAGAGGCCGCTGCTTCCCGAGCGTGCCCCGCAGGCCCTCTCTGCTCTGGGCACTCGAGTCCGTACCCCGTGTGGTGCGAGCAGACCAGCCTCTGGGAAGACCGAGTCTCTTCCCTGTTTTCCAGGGGAGGAAACCGAGGCCTGCTGGTGCGTCTGCCAAACACGCCTCAGGGGCTTCGGCCGGCAGCTGACGGACCCCTGGGGGCTGCGGGCCGGTGACTCGGGGTCACCTGAGGAGGAGGTCACTGTCTGGCACAGCCTCCAACACAAAGCACTGGCTGGCGCCCCAGGACGAAGCACTGGCTGGCAGATGCCGGGAGGCAGAGGTGGCACGTCTGGTGGTCCTGGCCCCCGGGGACAGATCCCGTGACGCTGCCCGGGGTCGCAAGGCCACTCCTCCCTCGGAGGGGGCAGTGCACAGTCTGTGCGTTGTGCACCCATGGCCGGGCGGCGGCCGTGAACCCTCCTTTCTGCCTCGGGAGGTGGGTGCCACTGGGCAACGAGCCGTCCACAGGGCCTTTCCCATGTGCATGGGAGGCCGCCCTGCCCGCCTCGCCCCAGGTAGACCCACGACTTTATGGCCCTGTCACCAGCCTGGAGCGGAGCTGGACTTTGTACAGCACTGGGTGCGGGGGTGGGGGGCAGCGGGGTGCACAGCCGCCGGGGAAGCCCGAGCGCTGACCCAGCCCACCGGCTGGTCCCTCAGTGTGTGTGTAGACGGTCCAGGTTTTACAGCGCAGGGCGTGAGCATGCTGGGTTTCAGAAACACTCATGTTTATTAACCAAACAGTTGTCCGGAGTTGTAGGAAGAATGTGTGTACACCTTATTTTACGGTTCCTTGTCCCTGGCGCTGTTGACACGTGGGCCGGATCAGTCCGTAGTGCGGGGGGGCCACCCTGTGGGTAGTGGGATGTTTAGCCACAACCCGGCCTCCACGCGCTTGATGCCAGTAGCTCCGCCCCCACTGGGACAACCAAGCCCTGTCCTGTTGCCGGATGGCCCCGGGGTGGGGGGGCAGCTCGCTTCTCGTTGAGACCCCCCCAGATTTCTCCGAGCACAGCAGCTCTGCGAGCTTCAGGGTCTGCCTTGCCATTTCAGCCTGTGGACAGCGAGGCCTCCCTGGGCAGCGCGGCGCCTGGGGTTTGGGGTCTGGGGATTGGTGCGCCGGCCGAGAGGCCCGTGTTCTTGAGGGGCCTTCGCTTCAGTCACACCTGCGTGCGGCAGAGCGGTCACCCTGCCCGGGGGCCCGAGACCGCCTGACTTGAGGGGGAGGGGCGGGGCGATGCTCACGGAACCCGAGTAAACGGAGCAAGAGGGGCCACGGTCTCCAGTTACGGTGAGCTCTAGGAAGGGGGAAAACCCAGGCTTGGGAGAGGGGGGTTACTTCCCCATTTTTCAGGCGAGGAAACCGAGGCCCAAGGGTGTTAAGCCACTTGCTTGGGTTCGCTCAGTTAGTACTCCACCCCTGCTTTTTTCAACTCTGCCTCAGAGGGGCTTTGGCCGGCAGCGGGTGGACCCCTGAGGGGTGAGGGCCGGGGGCTCAGGTTCACCTGAGGAGGAGGTTGCCGTCTGTGGTTGTGAGCCAGCTGGGAGGTTCTTGTCCCCTTGTCCTGCAGCCGCTCCCCGAGAAGTTGGCTCTTGACCTCAGAGACTAAAAGTCCCGGTGAGCCAGGGGGACTGTGGTGCTGGCTGAGGGGACAGCATCTGTCCAGGCTGCTGGGCAGGGTGGGCACAGAGGCCTGAGGGCCCGGAGGACACTGGTGTGGCTGGAGGACAGCGGCCGGCGGGCGTCTGTGAACGAGCGTGCCCCGTGGCCTCCGGGAAGGGGGGCGACAGTGGTCTGCGGTGCTGGGAGTCACCGCCAGGGTCGCCTCCGACAGTGGCAGCTCCCTCTGTTCTCGTGCAGCCGGAGGCCGGGGTGGCTGAGTGCGGGGGTGAGGGGCCCAGGCGGCCTCTGACCAGAGCGACCCTTGGCTGTTGCAGAGGTCAGCTGTGCTTCCAGGCAGCGCCTCTCAGGGCAGGCTCCCTGAGCTCTGGCTGTGGCGCTTGCACCCCCTTGAAGCAGGCGGGGGGCCTGTGCGCCTTCGGGGGGGGGGTCGCAGCTGGCTCTGGGGACCCAGAGTGGGTCTCTGGCTGCAGGGTGGGGCCGGAGCAGGCAGAGCAGGCCTGTTGCCTGGATACTGGGAAGCGATCCGAGGCGGGGGCTGCTCCACGGGCCCACCCGAGCAGGTGTGTGGGGTGCGTCAGGGTTAAGACGGTGCTTTAGGAGTGAGGGCGCTGCTGCTGAGCTGGAGTCGAACTGGGCTTTGGGACCTGGGACCAGGCAGCCCCTTTCTGGTGCCCACTTTGCCCAGCTGACCACCGAGACCCCCGCAGCCCCGCCAGTGACCCCTGGGTGGAAATGCCAGGCTGGCCTGGTTTGGCGGCAGCCTGGGAGGAGACACCTTCTCTCGGCCGGCCCCTGGCCCCGCACGTCCCTTCCCCAGCTCAGGAGGCTGTGTGTGTGTGGCCTTGGTCTCTCTCTGTCTGCCCGGGGACCTGAATGGCGGTGTGGTATTGTAACAGGGCATGTGACATGTGTCAGATGAACAGCCTGATGGGCACCTCGCCAGCCTCCTGTTCATGGGGGGTAGACACGCTGGTCAGTTTGCTGCTGGAGTCAAAGGGAGGCATTGTTGTCGGTGGGGGCCCTGGCACAGGGGAGGGAGAAAGCATTTGCTGTCTCAAGTAACAGAGTGCTCAGCCTCCTTCCCGCCCTCTCTTCTGCAGCGTTCTGGGTCGTGTTCTGCAGAAGCTGCATCATTTTCCCCTGGACTTGCCTGTCACCTCTGTGAGCGAGAGCACCTCCCCTCTCAGGACTGGGGTTTCTCCCAGTCCTGCTCGTGCTCCTTGCCAGATGGCTGAGCAAGGCAGGGGACACCGCAGGTGGTCTCAGAGGATGATCCAGGGAGAGGGATAGTTGGGGGCGGTGTCCATCTTCAGGTAGGGGTGCCTCTGACCCAGAGGCCGCCAAAGGCACCCTGGGGCGTGCGTGCAGAGTCACACACCCTGGAGAGCCTGTGGTCCTCCCGGGTGCCCAGGCCCAGCCCTGCCCCACCCCGGCTTGCTCTCCGCACCTCCCCGCATCTGGAAAGGGGTCGCCGTTGTGCCACTGGTGGTACGTGTCCCATGCAGTTCACTCCGGAGGCTGGGGCCAGGGTGCTGCGACCTCGCTTCGTCCTTTCAGAGCCCCTCTTCTGTGACCCTCCTGCTCACCAGCGGCGATGGGTGGCAGGGTCACCGCTGGGGCCTGCCCCGAGGAAGCTTCCTCTGCCCTCCCCCACCTCTGGCAGCCGGGGTGCATTTTACCCGTCTGCCTGTGGCCTGTGCCTCCGGCGTGGCTCTCCCTGTGTGGTCTCTGTGGCGCCCGGCCGTCCCAAGTGGCCTGTTTTGGTCACAGGTAACATGTGCGTGTAGAACAAACTCAAGAACGGTCCCCCCTTGGGCCGGCCGTGGGTTCCCGTGGCCTTGAACCTTTTCGGAGGGCCCCGTGTGCGCGCAGAGATGGCCTCCCGGGAGTCCCCGCACAGAGCCGTGGCCCCGCGTGCTGCCTCCTGGCACAGACTCCACATTGGCCGGGCTTCCCCGCAGCCAGACACGCGGGGCATTGCTCATCACGCCTCTTACAGACTTGCTGGTGACGGAAGGCCCTGGCATGTGTGTCTCTGTGTGCGCACACGGGGAACTCAGTGACATGAACACCCAGAAAGAGACACGCCGAGTTCGTGCACATTAATTCCGGCCGTTGCCCGGTTCCTCTGTGTGGAAGTGCTACCAGAGAGGAGAAGACCACCGACCAGGTGCCGGTCCTCGTCCCGCCGCTTCGGGAGGTGTTTCCCGCTGGTTGCCTTCTGCACCAGCCGCCGGGTGTGGGGCAGTGCCGCGGCCCCAGCGATCGCCCCTTCGTCCTGGGAGGGGCGGTCCGTGCCCGGTGCACACGGCCTCTCCGGACCTTGGGCCTGCACCCCCGCTTCTGCCCGGCGCCCGAGTGCCCGTGCTCCCCTTTACCTTTTCTGGGCCCTGTGCCGTGAGGCCCTGACCCCCAGCTGGGGCTTGTGGGGTCGGAGAGAGTGTGTGAGTCCCCTCACACGGGCCCTGCGAAGCCAGGGAGACGGTGTCCTGCCGAAGTCTGTCAGCGTCTCGGTCCTTCCCAACCGGGGGAGTCCTGCGCGCGAGCCTCCGAGGCCAGCCCTGCGTCCAACACGCTGCTCAGGCCGGGGCCCTTCCACGCTCAGCCCCTGGGCCCTGCCCACAGCTGGACGGGCCCCTGCAGAGCTCAGAGCTGACCCTGTCACTCCCCGGCTCAGGACCCTGTTGCCTTAGGGTCAAACCCAAACGCCGTGGCTGGTCTGTCTCCAGCTGTCTCTCTGCCCTCTGCCTGGAGGTAAACTTCCTGTGAGACCCGTGTCCACCCAGCCACCCTGGGCTCCCTCCCCCGCCTTTGCTTCTGCTGTCCCCTCGGTAGAATGCCTTCCCCCTTGGCCTGCGCCTGTGACCCTTGGTGGCTCAGTGGCACTGGTCCCCCGAAGCCCTCTGCGCGTTCCCCTGTGGCCACACTCCCCACTCTTTCGCCCCTCCCCCGTCTCTCCCTGCCCAGGAGCCCCCAGGGAGCGGGGGGCAGAGGGGGGCTGCTCTGCAGGTGGGGCTGCGGCGCCCACGCATGCACACTTCTTGGAGCTCTCTCGCTCGTCCTGCCCTCGGGCTGGAGGCCTCGGGCTGGAGGCCTCGGGCTGCGGGCTCGGCCGCTGGAGCTCTCTCTGGAAGACAGATGGGCCGGCTGAGGCCAAGGTGTGCGCGGTGGGGAAGCCTGCTCTCCCAGGAGCGGTTTTTAGGGAAGTCAGAGAAGCGGCGGCGGGGACGCGCCCTCTCCGGGCCAGGGCTCAGTCTGCGGGACAGCCAGGGCCACCTCCGTGCCTGCGCGGGAAGGCAGTGTGGCTTTGCTGGCGAGCAGGTGTCTGTCCCTGACTGGGGCCCACTGGCTGTCCGTCCGTCTGTTCTGGGGGAGTGGGCCAGAGCCTCTGTTACCTCCTGAGAACAGGGGGCAGGAGCTGTGAGTGGGCACCTCCCTTTCTGTGTGAGGAGCCGGTTGGCAGGCTGCAGCTGGCGTGGGGGCGCTGTCAGGACCTGAGCTGTCTGCAGAGGGGCGCTGCCTGGAGCCTGTGCTGCTGCGGGGTGGGGGGCTGTGCCCTGCTCCAGGCGTCCGCAGGAGGGTTGGCCCGGCCAGGACGGCCCAGCTGCTCGTCCCAGGTGCCGAGCTGGCCCGCCCCTCGCTGTCTGCTGCGTGGGCCTGGGCAGGACGCGCTCAGAGCCCTCGGGGTGGGCTTGGCCCCGAGAGCCGTGTGTCTCAGGATCACGAGAACCCTTCCATACCTGAGATCTCCTCGCCACCCACAGCACCTCCCTGAGATTCGCACGTTTTATACACAAGGGAACATTCTCAGAGATTCACAGCAGTTTCTGTTCCGCGGACAAAGAGTAAGTGGCAGAAGAGGATTTGAACTCGTGCCGCCCTCTGCTTGCATTTTCTGTTAGATGAGAGCGAATCCTCGCGTCCCAGCCCCTCGCGTTTCCTGTCCATAAATGGAACTGCAGAGGAGGGAGTGTCTCCGATGTCCATCCCAGCCCTCTCGTCTGGCTCCGGTTCTCGGCGGGGAAGCCTGGACTCCCCCTCATCCCGCAGAGGGCCCGGTCTGCCTCCCGGCCCCGTCCTCCTGCAGTGTCCTGAGGGCTCGGAGGGGGGGCTGGGCGGGCATCTGGCCGGCCGCCACCCCTCTGCCCCCTCCGCAGCCAGTCGGGGCTCTCCCCCGGCCCTGCCGACCCAGGGCTGTGCACCTCTGCCTTTCCAAACTCTTTCTGGTCTGCCTGCCGCCCGGCTGGCTGCCGTGTGGGCCTTTTTCCTGAGTGGTGCTGACATGGTGCGGGGCGCCCCCCCCCCCCCCCCCCCGGTTTGTTTGGTGATCCTGAGAGACTTGTGAAAAAATGCATGAGGCCGGGGTACAATAGAGAAGCTGCAAGGCTTGGAAAAAACCCACTTGTGGATTGCGGGTCGGTTGGGAAAACTCGTTCTTTGTCCTCCCTGTCCTTGTCCCACAAGGGATCAAGTTCGGGAATAATTCCCCTATGAATGTTGATGCTTTCATCCCGGGTCAAAAGCTTGTTGCCGCCTGCCTGTCAGAGATTTTCCCTTTCCTTCTCGCTTCCTCCCCTGGTGAGTTTGGCTGAAGTTCCTGTCTCCATGACTCCGAGCTCCCTCTTTAAAGGTCGCTGTCCCGACGCCCGAAAGCGGAACCAGACCGGCAACTGCACAGATGCCCTGTTGGGGGTGGGGGGGTTGGAGGGGAGGCAGTGGGAGGGCTGGGGGAGACCTGGCCAGCCCATTGGAATGAGCGTCCGATGCCACCTCCTGTTCGAGGAGGGCCGTAAGGACACTGGGCATCTACACCCGCACGGGGGCGCCTCTACGGGCGACCGCCCGTCCTGTCCGGAGCAGCCCCCGCGCGCGGCCTCGCGGTCTGCCCACAGACACGGTCCTCGCTCTTCCTCCAGCTCGGACTCCAGTCCGGGGTGAGAACCCGAGGCCCAGATGCACCCAGGGCTCGCCCAGGGTGCCACCAGGAGGTGACAGCAGTGGGAGGAGGCTGGTCTTGCCACGCCTGGTGCCTTCCTCGTCCCTCTGCACCAGCTGCTTCCTGTGTGTTGGGGGCGGGGGTGGCTCAGTGCTCTTGGTGCGTACCCTGGAACGTGAGCTCGCTGGCCAGGATTACGGGTCATCAGAGCTAAGCCACGGAGGCTGTGCTCAGCCACGAGTCTGCTGTGCCATACGAGACGCACTGGCGCCGCTGTGACGTTGGTCCAGAGGACGGCCTCGCAACCTGATGACGTTAATGGGATTCCATGCGTACGTGTGACCTGGTGTCTCCAGAAGGACGTGCTCCTGCGGCAGCGTAGGCCTGGTTCGCAGGAGCGGGGTCTGGTGCAGGGACGGTGCCCAGGGCAGCTCCCGACGGGGCGCCCGCAGCAGGGCGGTGCAGGCAGGCGCTCAGGTGAGGCTGCGGTGCGGGCTGGAGGAACCAGGCACGGCCCCCTGACCTGAGAAATAAACCTTCCTTGAGGACACCTCACGCACGGCTTGTCCTCGAGGCCCCATGGGCGGCAGATGTGGGCTAGCTTGCATCAGCCGCCGGCTCGTTCGGTCAGATCAGGGCAGCGGGCCAGCGCTGAGCTGACTTGCCTTCGGTCACGTCCCCCAGGGAGGGGGTGGAGGGAGCTGTGAAGGTGGCTTCTGCCCTGCACTCAGACCTCCAGAAGGCCTTCGGGGAGAGGGCCTCCTAAAGGTCCCTGGACCCTCCCTGAAGGAGCGTGTCTCCCCGTGGAGTTCCGGGGTCGGGATGGGGCGCAGGCCTCCCCACGTGTGCACACTGGCCACCCTCTGGGGACGGAGACTTTTTTGAAACACTCAAGAGAAAAAGTCACCCATGAACCCATAACCAGATCCTCTAGTATGATGCACCGGGGAGCAGATTTCAGAGGAAGAGATAGGAATCTCTGGCTTTTAGGTCTGAGAGCTCTTAAAAATGATTACTGGGAACCAAAATAGGTTCTCTGAAAAGAAGAGCAATTGTACACGGAGCTTTGTTTTGCTGCTAAGGTTACCAGAGAAGAAGCCGTGTGGCTTTTCCTCCTTGCCTTTGCCGACCTCCCAGGCTGACCGTGTAGGCGGGGCGGCGGGCAGGCGCACTAAGCCGGGATGTCCATTCCTCGGGGTGGCCCTTACACAGTAGCATGGACTGGGGGGTCTTTAAGGGGTGGGAATGTCTCCTCCCTCAGTTAAGGGGGCTAGACATCTGAAACCAAGCTGCTTGCAGGGTGGGGGCCCTTCAGAGGCCCTCAGACACGTCTGTGCCTCTGCCAGCGTCCAGTGGCAGCCGGCGGTCCCCGCCTGTCCCCGCCTGTCCCCGCCTCGCAGCTGCACGGCTTCCCTTGCCGTCTTCCCGCGGCCGTCTCCCTGCGTGTCTGTGCCCCAGTTCCCCTGGTCTCAGAGCCACCAGTCAGCGGATTAGCACCCGTCCTAGTCCAGTAGGGAGTCATCTGAGCCTGATTGCACATCTGAAGACGCTGTTTCCAAATAAGGTCACGTTCACAGGGACCGGGTTTAGGGCAGAACAGATCTGTTGGGGGTTTGGGGGCATGGACACACTTCAGCCCACAGGCACAGCAGCTGCCGGACGGCCCGCCTCACGCCCAGTCTTCTCTCTGGTTTCTCCGGCGTTCCACGTCTTCATCCTTAGAACTGCACGGCTTTAGAGCCAGAGAGGTGGTTGCATTCCCTGAGTCTGCCTGCCAGGCCTGCTCCCGCCCCCCGATGCGGCCTGGGGCTCCTGCCGTCCGGAGGTGACGGGCGGCAGAGCCAGGGCCCCCGGGTTCTTTCCCTGGAAACATTTTGTGCTTCCTTTTTTGGATTCTGCTGCAGGTAGTAGTTTCTGGTTCCCCTTGTGCACGAGCGTTCTTCCCCAGGAAGCATGCCGCTTCATTAAGGACCAGCTTTGTGCTGGTTCCTCCATTTTCCCCCACAAGTCTACCACAGAGCCAGCAGGTGATAATGAAGCACTTACTGGCGTGGGCACTCGAGGGCCAGGCGGTGGCTCGGGGCAGGGGTCTCGTTGCCAGGCCTTCCCGCAGACCTTCCCACGAATCCTGGCATTTAGTCCCCGCTGGCCCTGCTGCCGAGTCCTTCCTGGGCAGGGTGCAGTCCCACGGGGAGCAGGGCTGGTTTCAGGCGCGGCTTTACCCAGGGGTCACGCGAGCCGACCGGAACCTGGTTGCTCTGCCTCTCTTGGCTCTGTTTCCTCACTCTGGGCCCCATCACGCCTCTCCCTCTGACCCAAAGGTAACTGCCCCCGGCCGCCCGCTGCTGCGCATCCTCTTCTCAGTGAGGACAGCTCTTTTCCCAGGAGTCGCAGCAAGAGCTCTGAACCACCTGCCTCTGATTGGGCCGACTCGGGTCACAGGTCCTGTCCTGAGCCAATGGCCCTGGGTGGCAGAATGCCCCGATTGGTCTAACCAAAGTCATGTGATCTGTGGGGCTGAGTGGTTGGGGGCCCCAGACAGGAGTGAGGGCTGGGGTGGGGGGCGGGGCAGGAGGGAAGGCTAGGGAGAAGAGGGTCAGGGGTGGTGGGGCACGCGTGGTGGGGTCCTGCCTGTCACCACCTTCCAGTGGCAGCCCCCTCTCTGACCAGAAGGGGTGTGTTTTCCTTCCAGGAGTACATCGACGCCCACCCTGAGACCATTGTCCTGGACCCCCTGCCTGCCATCAGGACCCTGCTCGACCGCTCCAAGTCCTACGAGCTCATCCGGAAGATCGAGGCCTACATGCAAGGTATGGACGCAGGCGGCTCTGCGCCCGTGGCAGGTGGCCCGCCGCGGGGGCCAGCGGGCAGTCATCGCCTGGGGCAGGAGGAGGGGGCGCTGGTCGTTTTAAGCACATCGGACAGGAAGCAGTTGACCTCCAGGGGCCACACGTTCTGGGGAGGGCCCTTCCTTCTCCCTCTGTGACCAGCAGGGCTGGGAAATAAAAGCCCCAGGGTGCTCTTAGGGAGAGTGTCCCCGCCACCTCAGGACGGTTCTGTTCTGTTGTCGTGAGGCCCCGGAGTGGCGTCGGAGCGTCTCGGCAACACGGCGGCTGGAGAGCAGGAGTGTGCAGAGGAGCTCAGCGGTGGGCGGGCGGGCGGGAGGGCGGGCGCCGCTGTGTAGCCGGGTGAAGGAGACAAGCAGAAGTTACAGGGCCTTTACTCAAATGCATGGAGACGTGTAGCGTGGCGGCTGGAGCTCATGGGGCACATACCGTGTTCTCATGGCAGGAGCCCCCTCTTCGCTGCAGGAGCTTCTGCTCCAGCTGCAGCCTCTGTCCGCGGGGGCTCACCCTCCCCACCTCTGGGGCAGGGCAGCTCAGCTGCCTTTCCACGGTGTCTGCTTATGAGTTTTGGAGAGATTCACGTTAACAGTAACCCTGGTTCCCTTTGCCCGGTCAAGCACTCCCCGCCGAGAGCCCTTGTCTAGTGTTAGGGGGAGAGGCTTTGCCCGAGCGCTGGGGCCTCGTGGAGGTTCATCTCAGGGCTGGGAGCGGCAGCCCCTGGCCTGCCATCCAGACCGTGAGTGTGGCCGCGCATGCTGCCTGCAACCCTGACCTGGGTGACAACTTGGCCCTGGCGTTGTTCCGTGTGATGGCGGGACCGGTGGGCGGCTGGGCTCGCAGGACCGTCCTGGAATACTGAGAGCGGCATCTACTGGGGGTGCGCCAAGCGCCTGGTGTTGGGTGAGGCCTCCTCCTCCTGTTCTGTCTTCCTGTGCTCGTAAAGGGGGCCCCGTCCCCTCTCTAACTTTGTGGACGGGCGCTGGAGGCCCGGTGAGGTTAGCGGGCACAGCGACGTCCCACAGCCTGTGAGTGTCAGCCAGTGCTCGGCCAGGTCTCCAGCCTCCTAACCCCTGAGCTTGACTTGCACGCCCAGGGCCAAAGCGCCCCGGGTCCAGCGAGCACCTGGCGTAGGTGCAGCCACGGGCCCAGGCGAAGAGGGTTGGTGGGTTCTCGTCTCTTCAAGGAGCGCGCCCTGAGGAAGACCTGGGTGCTTGACCTGGCTGTCCCACAGGGCGTCTCGAGGCTTGTTCCCTGGGTGCCTGGCATTGGTCAGGTGGGGCAGAGCACGGACCCGACCACCAGAGGGTGGGGGGCAAGTGGGCGGGCTTCTCGAGCACACCAGCGTCCCTTCCTCCCTGGGGTGGTCGGCGGCGACGAGGTCAACTGCCCTCTCCCCTCTGTGTTCCCCTCCTGGGTCCGTCTGGGGTCCCCAGGTGACGAGGAAGCTCTGGAGCGATGCTCTGGCTGTGTGCGGGTTCTGGGGCGGAACCCTGTCTCTTCCCGGGACGTGGGTGTCGGGCACTGACCGTGTAGATGGACGGGAGATGGTGTTAAAGGGCTGTAGTCCCGATGAGTGAGGAGGTGCAGGTCATGGCTGTGGCCCATGTCCTCGGCGCGCCCGTGGGCAGAGTGCCGGTGCGATGGGGCAAGGGCGGCAGGCACCCTGAGGCAGGCTTTCCCAGAGCCGGGGGCACGGGGTTCTGCAGGGGATGGACCAAGGCTGTTCCCGAGGCTGGGTCTTTGCCGCTCTGTGCCCCAGGCCAGGTCCTGGCCGGTTTTCCGTAAGATGTAGGCGGTAAGGGGTTAGTCCATGGCCTCGGGGGTTGGAGTAACTGGGTTCATGTCTGACAGACACTCAGACGGGTCCCGGCCCACTGGAGTCACCCAGGAATGGCAGCTGCTGTTGCCGCTCCCTCACAACGGGAGGGGTGAGACAACTAGCTGGACTGGGTCTTGGAGTCCGTCTTGGTTTTAGGGGCAGTCAGGGCCGGGGATCAAGGGCGAGCCTGGGCTTGGAGTACAGGTGTGCGCCGTCGGGGGAGCGGGGCCTTGGTGGGCTGGACTACAGCGTGCACGGGATGTGGGACCGTCCCTGGTGGACCGTGGTGAGGGAGTGACAGCTTGCACCTCCCCGACGGGGCAGGGGTGCGGTCAAAGCAGGGGAAGAGCTGAAGTGTGGGGTGCTGGCGAGGGACTTGCAGAACATTGAGTCAGGGTGGGGGGCTCGGAACACCTCACGCGGTTGTGGGGGACTTTATTTGCAGGCAGCTGTTGAAGGCATGCAAGCTGGTGAGCGAGCAGATGAGAGGGCGTCTCAGACACGTACAGGCAGGGCCTGGAGACAGGTCGAATGCCCACAACCTGTGTCCTGTTGTGGGGGCGCCACACACCTGGCCACAGGCCTGAGTCACTGGTGACCGGCTCCCAGTGGGCCGAGAATCAGGCCCCGCTCTGCCGGGTCCCTGCAACCTCAAACTCAGGCGTCCTCAGCCTTGGAGCTGCCTGCAGGGGGACTCCACCCCTGGCCCAGCAGGAGCTTGTGGACGGAACCCGAAAGACCGGCTTGGTCTGAGGCCAGCAGGAACTGTGTGGGTGGGTGGGCCGTGACCGCTGCACCCTGGGTTTTCCTTATCGCGCGCGCCACGCGGGGCCGGTATTCTTCCAGGAGGGCAGTCAGAGGCTGGGACTTCCCAGAGCCTTTTCCTGGGGCCGTTCACGGGAGGCCTGCCCGCCCCCACCCCAGAGAGGCCGGCTCCTCCTCTGTGCAGGCGAGAACCCTCCGTGGGAAGCGCACCCCTGGCGCCCCTCCACCCCGCTCCCCCTGCTCCTGGAGGGGCGTGGCCCGTTAGGGGTGCTGCCGATGGCCACAGCCACCCCTTCAGGTTCCCCAGGCTCCGAGTGGCCCGCCTTGGTGCCGCCTTGGTGCCGGGAGCAGGGGCCTCGCAGAGCCCACCAGCCCCCCATGCTGAGGCAGCTGGCTCTGTCCTCGGGAGCTCAGGCGGCTGCAGAGCAGACGGGGCAGGGAGGAGGCTGCTCTGAATGGGGTGGGCGGGGGCCGAGGCCTGGGGGGCAGCCCTTCCTCACAGAGCAGCAGAGCGCTTGGGCGGGGTCCACGCTCAGCGGCCAGCTTTCTTCCTGCAGAGCATCGGCGCTGGCAGGCAGGTGGGCCTGCTGCCTGGAGCTCCCAGCCGTACCTGTCAGAGGCCCCGAGGCCTCGGGGTGGCCGGTGCCATCTCATTGCACGTTTCCTGGCTCCCAGTCTGCCGGGGAAGCAGGTCCTTCCTCCGCCCCAGGCCTGCCGGCCTCGGGCCCGCCCGTCCGGGTAATGCTCAGGGTGCTGCAGCCCTGCCGTCGGGGTGACTTCAGCGAGATGGAGCTTCCTCCCCTCCCCCGGACAAGCCCAGAGGAAGGTCGCCTGGGGCCGTGCAGGGCAGCAGCGACGGGGCTTCTCCGGGCCCCTGTGTGGCGGGGCGGCCCTGCTCGTCCAAGGCGGTGCTCAGACTCCTGCCATCCCACCCGCGGGCCGGACGTCAGGGTGGGGACAGGAACTAGGAAAAGGGGAGCGGTGGGAAGCAGCCCTGGTTCTCCCCAGGGAAGGTCTGGAAGCTGCATGATGCTCTGCTCACACATCGCTGGCCAGAGCCACATCACTGGCCAGAGCCTGAATTAGGTGCTGGGCTGCAAGGCAGTGGTGGGGGGGAGTGTGGCCTTGATTCCGGGCAGCAGTGTGCCCAGCTGACGTTTAGTTTTGCCACCTGGAGGAAGGGGGAGAGCGAGCGTTGGGGTCAACCGGCAGTGTGTGTGCCGCCTTCTGAGGGATCCGTGGGTGCTCGCTCAGAATGACCTTTCCCCTCCTGCTGGCTTGGGGGGGTGTGGCCCCGCCTCTGGCCTCAGCACTGAGCCCTTCCACAAAGCAGCTGGAAACAGCACGAGGCCACAGGCTTGCAGAGGGGCTCCCCGCAGAGTGCTGCCCAGGTTTCTGTGACAGACCCCACCCGCACCCCCAGCCAGAGGCCTGGGCGCACCAAACCTGGCCTGCTGTCCGATCACGGGCAGGGCCTAGGGGAAGTCAGACACTGGCGGGGGCGGGCCTGAGGGTGGAGGGGGGGAGCCTCGCCATCAAGGCAGGATTGCCGGGTGCATACCTTTGCAGGGTTTTTCCCCAAGTGGCCCCCGCTTTGCCACGTGGGCCTGGGACTTCGAGATGGAATCCCCAAGACCAAAGCATGGCTCTGCCACCTCAAACCAAGCAATTCCCAGCCCGGCTGTAGCCAGCTGCTGAGCCGACTTGTGAGAAAGCACTTGGGCTGTGATTGGATGACACGGTTGTCCCCTGGGACCTGGGGGCGGCGGCTGGGGGAAGTGTCTCAGACCACAGGGCACAGGGCTCAAGAGGCCCTTTCGAGCTGTGGGTGACACAGCCGATGACAGCTGTGGGTGAGGGCTGGCTTTCCCGGCCCCCTTTCCCTGGAGCCTCCCACGCACGGGCTCTGGGGGTGACAGATGGGCATCAGGCGCCAGGCCTCTCCGGGGAGGGCTGTGCACGGCACAGACTGAGCGGAGCTGCCTGTGGTTTCACAGGAATTTAATCAGGGCTCATCTTGGGGGCTGGACTGCAGTGGAGCAATCTAGGCACCAGGTGGAGAGAAAATAACATTCCTTTCGGCCTGGGAGAAACAATTCCCCATGGAGCATCTGCCGTGGGGGTGGGGAGGGCTGCTGGGGTGCAGGGTGTGGTGAGTTGGGGGCCTTCCCACTCAGAGGTGGGGGTCGGCACTCCTGCCCACCCTTGGTGAGCTGCAGGGGGCTCTGGGTGGGGGGAGGTGAGGGCAGGGATGGGGGGCTCCGAGTCGAGGCCTGGGCGCACACCCACCCGTGTCCTCTGCGTGGTGTGGCCCGGGCTGGTCACCGCTCCTCTCTGAGTCTGCTTCGTCAGCGCGTGCAGGTGGGGGCATTGTTAGAGCCCCTTTCTGCATATCAGCTGACTTCACTCTCACGGTGACCCTGTGGGAAAGGCTCTGCTGTCACCCCGTGGCCGGGAGGACACTCAAGTGCACTGAGCTTAGGTTGGCCGAGGCCACAGAGCTGTTGGGGGTGCCGAGCTGGGATTTAATGCCACACCGCTGGCTGTGCGCCTGCCTGAATGCGGCTCCCAGGCGGGGTGTGGGGGGACCCGAGGCCTTGAGGGATACGGTGGGTACAGTTGTGGGCCCTTCTGCCTGGGGCGAGGGATCCCCGGAGCCTCCTGGAGCCTTCCACACTGGCACCTGGCACCGCTCCTGGGCGCCCTCTGGTGTCCAGACAGTGGCACTGACCAGAGGAGGTCCCTGGTGTCCACTGGACACTTGGCAGCTCCGCCTCGGTCACCGTGTCTCTGCCCTGCATGGTTACGGAGGAAGCAGGGATCCTGCCTGTTCTTTTTGAGGGCAGCAACACACATGGGGGGGAGGACAGGGCTTTGGTGCCTGCAGGCCTGGGCTTGAATCCCAGCCCCTGTTGGGGCCTGGGCCGCCACCGCCCCCCCCCCCCCAATTGTCTGCTCGCTGCGGGACGAGGAGGTCACTGCCTGCCTCCGGGGGGAAGGTGTGCGGAAGGCCGGGTCCCATCCCCTGCAGCGCATGCGGCCCCCAGTGGGGTGCTGTCGGCTCCCTCTCCGTGGTCCTGCTGGGAGCCTGGTGTTGGGTGGGAGGCGTGTGGCAGGAGCTGGTGGGCAGAGTCCAGAAGGACGGAGACGGTGGGCTGTGCGTCCCTGAGGACCGCCTCTCCCCAGTCCGGGCCAGCGTCTGGCCTTGGTTTTGCGAAGGAGGCTGGAGCTGCGGGTCAGAAGCCCAGCGGGTCAGCTGGGGAGCTGGCCCCGGTGATGCCTGCCTGCCCTGCCTATGAGGCGAGGCTGAGGGGTTCGTGCCCCATCCGGGGGCCTGGTGGGAGGGAGGACAGGGCTCCAGGCCAGGTCAGGCTCCTGGAGCAGGTGGCCCTGGAGGGGGTGCAGGGCCCGTGAGGTGACCTGGAGTGGGGGGTGGGTGCTTGGCTCCCGGTCTCTCTGCCAGACTTTGGGGCGTGCGGGAGAAACCCTGTCCTCAGTTTCACGTCAGCCGCTTGCAGCCACCCAGACCCCATGTTCGGGGCAGGTGGAGGGTCCGCAGTGGAGGACCGTGCCGGGCTCCACGGTGAACCGCCCCCACCCCGGAGCAGGTGGGGCGCCGGCTGGATGGAGCCTCTCGGCCTCGGCGACGGACAGTGAAGAACGCCCGCGTGCAAGAGTCCGTGGGGGTGGCGGGGCATGTAGCCGCTCCCACGGCGCTGGTTTTGGGTCCCCTCCCTCCCCCCCTCTCAGGGCTCCTGGGAGAGGCCGCCCCCACCCAGCACACTTGGGGAATCCCTGGGCTGCAGGCCTCCCGCGGGCCGCTCACCTCCGGGGCTCACAGCACCCACAGTGCCCACAGCACCCACAGCACCCACAGCGCCCACAGTGCCCACAGCACCCACAGCGCCCCAATCGCCGGCGACTCAGATGGGCTAACCTCAGACGGGCTAACCTCCCCGAGGCAGCCACCCCTCACAGCGTGGGATCCGACCTCTGGACCCGTCTCGTGCACAGACACGCACGCTGGTGCCGTGGAAATAAGCAGAAACAGGGCCACGTCACGGGCGTTCTCACAGTAGTCTTTTCTCACGTGGGGACGCCGCCGGAGGCCGGGGGTGCCTGTCCCCTCCGAGGCGACACAGCTCAGTGTGTGAACTGCGGCCTCGCCCCTCGCTCGCTTACACTGGGCTTGTGGGGTCGCTCCGGTTTGACTGGGGTTTTTGAAAAAACATAAACCGGCTGCCATAAACATAGCTCTCTGCGTGTTTCTGCAAGATGAATCCCGAGAAGTGGAATTTCTGGGTCAGAGGTCATTGCAAACACTTCTCGAGTTGGCAGGCTGTACTCCGTGGTTCTCCGCAAGGTCTGACCAGGCCAGGGAATCGGCACCCACCCCATGTGCTTTTCTCCCCTTACTGGCAGAATCGAGTGCCTCTCCCTGGGTTGATCAGCCTTGTATAACTCAGCAGTGTCTGGGCAGGAAGCAGCACTCTTCCCCCCTCCCGTCTCCACGCAGAGCCGCTGGGCTCTCGGAGATGGCCCTGGACTTCTTGAAACAGTGGGGCTTCGAGTAATGATACGGAGGGGGCGGCGGGACCTGCGCCTGGTACCTGCTCCGGCCGGTTCCTGTATCAACGCGTTTGACCCTCCCGCCCGGCAGGCCTGCTCTTCTCCCGTCTTACAGACCAGCGGACTAAGGCACGCACGGAGAGGTGAAGTGACTCTCAAGGTCACACACGCCCAGGCCGTCCATAGTGGCCTACCAGGGGCTGGGAGGGGGAGGGGGAGGACCTGCTTCTCCTGGGACGGACACAGAACCCTGGCAGGTTTCCGCGTGGTTTCCGTGAGCCCAGCTCCCCCGGCCCCACCTCCCCAGGGTGTGCCGGCTTGCGGGCGCCAGCCACGAAGCTTCACGTCCTAAACACAACGGAACTTGCTGTTTCAGTCAGATCCCACCGGGGCTGGGTATGGGCGTGAAGGTCCCTGCGACCCGTCATTCCGTCGATTTCACCTTCTGAAGCCCGACTACCCCCCCCCCCCCACGCCAATCCACCCACCCAGCCTCCAGGGGCCCTCGGGCTCCAGGGAGACGTGTGTCACCTGCTCTGAAGGGAATGCAGCATGACTGGAAGGAGGTATTAGGAGACAGGTGGGGACAGAGCAGGGGGCAATTTTCAGTGTAACTGGGGGAGTTAGCAACTAAGGTCAGCTATTCCCACATATCTGAAGGAGGCCGAGGAAGGGTGGAGGGAGACCTGGGCAGGGAGGGTCTCCCAGGAGAGCCCCTCGCCACCCCCGAGAGAGAAGGTGAGGGTGGAGCACCGCGTGGGGCTGGCGTGCGGTGTGCTGGGATGGGATGTGGGGCCCCTCCCTGGCCAGGTCAGCGGCCGGGGAGTGGACCGGGCAGTGGGCACAGGGAGTCTCCAGGAGGACAGGGGCTGCCCCCTGCAGTCTCAGGCCCGGCCGTAGGTTGGAGACCAGCTCCATTTCCTCTCCTCCATGGGCCTGCCGCCCGGGTCCTTCCTGGCCTCGTCCTCCTGGCCCAGGCCGGTGCCTGTGTTCCCACCCGGCCTCAATAATTCCAGCCGACTGGGCGGCTGCCGTATCATGTGAGCCAGAGAGCTGCTGGGGTTGTCTTCAAAGCTGCTGAAACTTGGTTCACCCAGAGCACGCAGGAGGTCTTCTCCTGTCTAGGACTCAAGAGCACAGGGCTCCTGCCTCCAACAGTGTAACAGAGGAGGGAAGGTGACTTTGGACAGTCAGATGCTGAGTCACTGGAACCTGCGATTGGTGGGCTGGGCTCTCCCAGCTTTGTTCCCTCAAGCTTACAGCCAGGCACAGGGCTGTGCCAGGCCAACAGCGCCCCACAGTGGCCAGCCGGGAAGTTGCGGGCCCCCTTTCGTTTCCTGTGCTGGTTGGTTGCACAGCTCCATGCTTCCCCCTCTCCTCTTGCTTCCGGTGCTCACGGCTCACTTCCGTTTCATCCCACATGTGACAGTTCTCGCTGAGGCCTGCCTCCTCTGAGCAGTGTGGCACCAGGGGCCAGGCAGCCCTGACCCCAAGGAATGGACTGTCTGGTTACTGACTCGGGACCCAAGTCAATTTAATAAGGTCAAGGAAATTTAATAGGGTACAGGAGCTGGGACGCCAAATAAGGCAGCAGCGAGCGAGAAAGGGGGTGCTGGGACCGACGGCGGCTGCTGGTAGCAGGGGCCTGGCCCGGCGCCGTTGGGAGGGGCAGTGCCGTGAGACAGCTGTCCTCGGAGACTCCAGGGAGCTCGGGGATGCAGGGACGAGTGGGATGTCGCCGTGGGGGAGGCGAGTCCCAGAGGTGCAAGTGGCGATTGGGGAGGAGACCCCTCCACGTGGAGCCCGGGTGAGGCTGGGCGCTTCCTTGGGCTCTGCAGTCCGAGTGGAGCTGGGAAGTGTGTGAGTCTGCTCGGGCCGCCGTGACAGAGTGCCACAGACTGGTGGCTTGAACGACAGATGCCCATGTTCTCGCACTTGTGGAGGCTGGCAGTCCAAGGTCAAGGCAGGGCTTGTTTCTTCCAAGGCCTCTCTGCCTGGCTGGTAAGTGGTTGTCCCCTCCCTGCGTCTTCTCATGGTTGCTCCTATGTTCATATATATCGGTGGTCTCGTCTCTTCTCATGAGGACCCTGCTCGGACTGGGACCTAGGCATTCGGGTCCACTCTAAAGCACGCAATGTAGTCACCACTTTAAAGGGCCCTGCCTCCAACCACAGTCACATCGTGAGGGGGCCGGGGCTTGGGGCTTCAGCGCATGAATTGGGGGGGACAAAGCGCAGCTCGTAACAGGAAGGCAATCCAGTCGGGCCACAGAGGCCTGGAAAAGCTTTCACCCGAGTGTCCGTGGGCAGGTCTTGAACGGAGCGGACTCACCGTACAGGTGGTCTGGGTCCTGCAGCTGCGCGTGGTCAGGGTCAGGTGGTGGGCGAGGTGGGCAGGACACCAGGGCCCTGGTGGCTAGTGGGGAGATGACAATTATGGGGTGCTGGTTCCAGAGGGGCATGTTTGCTCCAACTCCAGGAACACGGAGTAAGGCCGCTGGGAGGAAGCCCCACCTGGTGCCTGGCCACGTGCCTGTCCCGTCCACCTCCCAGGAGGACGGGCCGGGCCAGGCTGGGCCTACGGCAGCTGCCCAGACCCTGGGGTGGGGCTGTGTATAGGAACTGTTTCAAATGTGGGGGAGGGGACGACCCTGTGAAGCAGCTACTGTTGCCCTCCTTTTCTGGCGAGGACACGGAGGCAGGCGAAGCTACTTGGCCAGGGTCACGCAGCTTATACGAGGTGGAGCTGGGACTCAAACCCAGGCAGCCCGAGGCCCCTGCAGACCCTCCAGGGTGCCCAGCGTGCACAGAGGGGCCCGTCCTCGTTAGCACGTAGGGCCCGGAGCACATAGGGCCCGGAGCGAGCCCAGCAGAAGGGGCCTCCTCCTAGACGTGCAGGAAGGGGGTGTGTAGGGGAAGGAGCGGCCTGACCCAAGGTGTGGAGGGAAGCAGGGGTTTCCCAGGCCAAGACAGGGCTGGAAGAAAGGGCTTGCTGGCCCGGGGGACCAGCTCGTGCAGAGGCTCAGGTCTTGCGAATCAGGGCATTTGTTTTTCCCTGAGTCCCATTCTTCCCCCCGCCCCCCATTCAGTGACACAATGGATCTCCTCGCCCCTCCTGCATAAGGCTGTTTCCTGCCATACAACCGTGGACCTTGGGAACCGGGAGGAGCCCAGGAAAACAGGCCCAGGCCAGCTCTGGGAGGCAGCATCTGGGTGCCTGGGGCCAGGAGAGGCGGGAGCCCCAGTGTTTGTTTCACTCGCTGGCGCGGCGGGGGTCTGGCTGTGAACGTGGTGGGCGAGGCCCCTGCCTCACGGGGCCCACAGCCTGCCCGGAAGGAGGGGACCCCGGTTGGCGCAGCAGCTCTGTGGGTTGGAATGGATTGAATTTCCCACCCCCACCAACGCCCACTGGGATGTCGCCTCCTCCGAGGAGCCCTCCCTGGCCTTTCCGGGACGCAGCGAGAAGGCTGTCCCCCTAGGCACACGCTCCCTAGTGCCAGGCTGGGGCTGCTGCCACCCGTGCCCCAGCTCTCCTGGGGTCTCGAGCCCCCATCTGTGGGCCCTCCCACGGTCGCCCGCTCTCTCCTGGCCCTCCTCCAGCACGCCCGGGGCCGGGGTGCTCCCCTTGTCTCTGCTTCTGCCCCTGCTAGGAGCTGGGGATGGCAGAGCGCCCCTCGCCACTGCCCGGCTCGTGGTGGCACTGGCCCCAGAGCCGCCCTCACCTTGGGAGGACAGTGTGTGCGTGCAGATGGCAGCACCAGGCCCTTGCCTGCACCCCCGGGAGGAGCCGGCTTCTTTATCTGGCATTCTGCAGGTTCTGCAGCACTTCTTTCTCGTCTGTGATTCTTACTGCGCCTCCAGCAAGCAGACAGGCTGGGCATAACAGGACCCCGTTCTGCTGGTCAGGAGCCCAAGACCCGAAAGGCCGCCCGGACGGCCTGGGGGGCTGCTGGGAGTGCACGGCGGCCTCGGGCCCGAGTCCAGGCCTTCAGCCAACCATGTCACAGGGGCCGGGGGCCGCAAGGCCTCGGCTCGCTCCGTCGGGGGGCCGCTGGCGGCAGAGCGGCCTCACGCGCTGAGTGGGCTCACTTGCCACGCCAGCTGTCATCCTCCCCCACGACACTGCCCCTGGGCTGTGGGGGTGGGGGGGGTGAGCACCCTCCACGGCTGGTGCCCGGCAAAGTCCCGCGGTCCCTCTGGGGCACGTCACGGCACAGCGTGGCGAGAACCGTAGAAACGTCGGTTCCCACGGACTCGGGAACCCGCCTCTGGGAGCCCGGTCCTGGGAGTGACCCGGCTCAAGCACCGGACTCGGCGCGACAGGCGGTCACCGCGGCCCTGCCCGTGGGGGCGGGAGGCGGGCACGGACGTGAATGTTGGACTCCGGGGGAAATGTCACCGGTCGGGTGACTCGGACATGCAAAGTCCTGGGAAAACACTGGTGGCAGCGCTCAGTCCAAACAGTTCAAGAGCGAAGTTCCGTTGCAGTGGCAGCGGGGAAGAGAAACAGGCTGCTTGTGCCCAGGAGGGCAGGAGCCGGGACGGGCCAGGTGGGCAGTGGCTGCGGCTGCTGTGCCGCTTTGAAATGGAGCAAACCCTGGCCGGGGCAGGCCGGGGCAGGCCTCGGGGGAGGGGGGAGAGGACAGACGGTGCTTTGCGGGCCTCGAGGCAGGCCGACCACAGGCCCTGCGTCTGTTCCGACGGGGCCCGAGTGCCAGAGGAGCCGGCCCTGTGCTGTAGGGCGCTGCCCACCCCTTTGCTCAGCAGGTCGGCCCCTGCCCCGGGCCAGGCAGGGTTGTGGGCACTGGGCCTGTAGTGGAGGCTGAACCCACAGGGCCTTGCCCTCGTGGAAGGAACGTCCTAGCGAGGTAGACAGCCCACCGTGTACTCAGTCCTCCCCGAGGCACGTTCCGGGTGAGCTGATATCGCCCGGCTGCCAGGACCACGCGGCCCGCCCCTGGCCGCCTGGGCCGTCATCCAGCTCCTCGCCGCTCAGCACAGCCCTGACTCAGGCTGTCATCCTCGCTGCTGCGGCCCTGCCCGTCACAGACGCCTCAGAGGATCCCAGCCCTCGGGGGCTGTCCCCGACCTGGGTCTGGTTGGCACCAGGTGCTGTCTGGGCGGAGAAGCTCAACCTGTCCAAGAGAAGGGACTGAGAGCCTCATCACAGCTGTCCCCAGGCCCAGGGCCAGCCCTGCCAGCGAGGGGGACCACGGCCCCGACTCAGAACCCCCTGCTCTCCTGTGGGTGTCCCCAGGTGGCCTAGACCTGGTGCCGCTGCTGGGTGCCTGTTGGGTGCCAGGCCTCCCAGCGGCCCCTAGGGAGGCCGGGCTCCCGCTTCACAGACGGGGGAGTAAGGCCCAGCAGCGTCCAGTCATTTCCAAAGCTGGTGGCCAGTGAGCAGCTGGCCCGGACGCAGAGTCGGGCGGCTCCCTCACAGTGCCGCCTGCCCACGCAGCCACCCCAGCTGTCCCTCTGGCAGCCCTGTTTGTCATCGGTCATTTGCATTCTTGCTGGCCCTGTGGCAGGTGCCACCAGTTGGATGAGAGTGTGGCCACTGGCAGAGTGTGCAGGGCGGTGGTGTGTCTCACCTGGGGCCTGCCCGTCACTGGCGTGTGGCCCTAAACTGTCCTCCCCCGGACTTGTGGCCGTGGGTCCACCACGTCCCATCTCCAGGGTCCTCCAGCTTTGCACTCGGCCAATGGGGTAGAGAAGGGAGGCGGGGGTGGTTCCGTTCCCAGGGGCTTCTGTTTCGGCTCTTGACAGAACACGACCCACCATCTCACCAAAAAAAGCCTCTTCCCAGATCCCATCCAGAAATAAAGACGGTGCGTAAACAAGCAACGGCAGCCCTTCTCGGGCAGCCAGAAATAGCCTCCCGGGCTCCCAGCGCTGCCTGCGGAAGGGGCTCTGTTCCGTCTCTGGGGCCAGGGGCTGCCGGCGGCATGGCGCGTTCCCCATGGTGGCGCGGGGGGGGGGGGACCTCTGCTGCCACAGTGTGCCCCACGGGGTGGGCTGGCGCGTCTGCTGCCCCCAGGGCGCTGCAGGGCCCGGTGCTCTCGTCGGCCCAGGTGCATGGCCCATGTCCTCGTGCTCCATGTCCTTGCTCAGCGAGGGGCTTCCCCATCATGCCCCCACTTCCCCTGCACCCCTGGTGCTTTGCGCTCACTGGCCACCCTGCCTGGCCGTCCGTCTTACCTGTCAGGAGATCAGTCTGGTTTGTCGTCTGGCCCCCTCACCAGAAGGCAGACACCTCGAGGGCAGGGGCGCCTGTGCTCGGTCGTGACCATGACCATGACCGTGTCTCCAGCTCCCAGGGTCCGTTGAGTCCCGACACACTCCTTTGTTGGGCGGTTGCTGGAACCACAGTCGGAGCCATCGACATTTCTGATGGACCGTGGCCTCACAGGCAGGTCAGGTGGTTTGGGCTGCAGGTCACCAGAAGGCGGCGCAAACGGTGGACCCGTCATGGTTTGCGGGGGGGGGGGGGGGGGGGGGTAGGACTGAGTGAAGGTTCGGGACGCCTTCACCCAAGGGTGGTTGGCTGAGCTCGGGCTGCGGGCCCTTCCCGGCGGTGTGAGTGGGCGGTGGTCTCAGTCTCAGGCCCACCCCTGGAGCGGCAGTGGGGTCTGCAGCAGGCTCCACATTGAGGATGACAGAAGACCGTGGTGGTGTGCGTGTGCCCCTCGCCCTCGGTGCCCTCGGTCCTTTGCCACCTCTCCTGGGCCCTGCACCTCCCGGGCTGCAACCTCGTGGATCAGAACCTGGAATTTCCGGACGGTGGGAGCGTCCGACCTAATGCTGGACGTGGCTCACTCATTGGCCGTGTCTTATCTCTGCATTTCATCTGACCCCCGGCACCTCTAGGGGCACACTCCCCTGTCCTTCTCTGACCTCACCCCAGATCTGGCGGGATGGTGGGCGCGGGGGCGGGGTCCTGCGGGTCTGCCGGTGGATTTAAGGGGGCACTTCGTGTAAAGCATTCGCTCAGCCCGGTGTCCCACGGAACGTTTCTTCTTCCTTTTTATTATTGACGTAACTCACTTACCATAAAACCCACCTTTTAAAAGCGTACATACGATGCGTTAGCGTTCAATATATTTGCAAAGTGGTACAGCCAGTGTCTCGTTGCGAACATTTTCATCAGCCCAAAAAGACACGCACCCATCAGCAGTCACTCCCCTCCCCACCCCCACGCCCCCAGGCCCTGGCGGCCAGCAGTCTCCAGGGATTTGCCCCTTCTGGACGCTGCGGGTCGTCGAGGTCACAGCACGGGGCCTTTGTGCCTGACTTCCTCCCAGCACCCCTGTGCGCACACACCACGCATCGTGTGTCCACTCATCGGCTGGCCAACGTTCGGGCCGCCGCCACTGTCTGACAGCTGCGAGCCACGGTTACGCCTGTCCAGCCCCTGGACAGGTGTTCGTGTGGACACCTGTTCCCGTTCTCTGGGGTCCGTGTCTAGAAGGGGAAAGGGCGGGTCACGGTGTCACCGTGTTTGACTGAGGAGCTGCCAGCCTGGTCCCCAGGCAGCCGCACCGCTCTCCACCCGTGCCGGCAGCACCGGCACATGGGTCTGCCGTCCGTCTTTCCGTCTTTCCGACCGGAGCTGTCCCTGCGGGCACAGGGCAGCGTCTCGCTGTGCGTTTCCCGTGCCCCTCCCGGATTCCCGGATTCCCGGGTGGCGAGTGGTTCTGCGCGTCTTCTCACGTGTTTTTCTTGGCCTTTCACAGGTCCTGCTTTTGAGAACTATTGAAGTCCTTTGCCCACTTTCAGTTTGGGTTGTCTTCTCGTTACTGGTGTATTAATAGTTCTTTCTATGTTCTGGACACTGAACAGACAAGCAACTTGCAGATACTCCCCCCATTCCGTGGGTTCTCTCTTCGTTTTCTTGACAGTGTGCTGCGAAGCACAGAAGTTTTTGATTTTGAGAGTGTCAAACTTACCTGTTTTTACTTTGGCTGCTTGTGCCCTCCGTGTCTAAAGAACCCCCACCTGCCCCATGGCTGTGATGATCAGACCGGCGTTTTCGCGGAGAGCATCCGGTCGTGGAGCAGGTACTGAGCCCGGTCCCGGCGGACCGGTCAGTGTGTCTGGTGGGAGGCGGGGGCCCCCACTCTTCTTTACCGACCGTTACTGTGTTTTCTACACGCGGATGCCCACTCGTCCCAGCACCGTCAGCTGAGAATTTGTCCCCTTGTCTTGGCGCCCCATGCAACGGCAGCTGTGCCGTCTGGGGCTGTGCGGTCTGGGTTTGCACTCGCAAGCCGGTCCTGATGAACTGTCTGTCGTCACACCGCCGTCACACTCTCTGGGCTGCACGGCTTTGCAGTACAAAGAGCATTGGAATTGGCATGTGTGAGTCCTCCTCCACCTTCGCTCCTCTTCCTCAGGGTTATTGTGGCTGTCGGGGTTCACTGCATTTCACGTGGATTTTAGGGTCACCTTGTCAGTTCCCACTCAAAGAAAGCTGGGATTCTGGTGCCGGTGGCCCTGTGCAAAATGCCAGCTTCGTGATCTTAAATTTTTCTGTCCATGAACATAGTTTGTTTTGTTGTTTCGTTATTTTCTTTAATTTCTTTCAACAGTTTGGTGGTTTTAATGTTTAAATCTTTGTTAAGTTTATTTCTCAGTATCTTTGGATACAACTAAAGTGTAATTTTTTTTCTTAATTTCACATTTGAATCGTTTATTGCTAGGTTATAGAAATACAATGGCTTTTTTGAATATTGATCTTATGTCCTGCAGTTCTGCTGAACTTATTCACTAATTCTTACCATTTTTGGGGTTTTGTGTGTGGGTTCCTTGGGATTTTACTTACGCAAGATCGTGTTGTCTGCAAATGAGGTGGTTTCGCTCCTTCCTTTCCAGCTTGGGTGCCTCTTACTTCCTTTACTTACCTAATTGCCCGGCCGCCGCCTCTGGTGCAGCGTCGAACACGCCGGGAGTGGAGTCCTCGTCTCGCTCCTGGTCTTGGGCAGGGTCCCGTCTTTCACCACGAGGAGGGTGTTTCTGTGGGTTTTTGTCGATGCCCTTCGGCCAGGTCCAGAACGTTCCCTTCAGTTCACAGTTTGTTGAATGTTTGTATCATGGTGGTGGGGGGGCGGGGGGTGTTAGACTTTGTCAGGTGCTTTTTCTGCATCTATTGTATTGGCAGGATTGTGGGGGTTTCTTCCCTTCTGTCCACGTGCAGACGGTGCTTTTTCTGCTGGGGAGGCCATGGTCAGTGGCACGGACTCGGGAGCCAGCTGCCCCAGTGTGAGCCACGTGGCTACAGCACTGGCCGTGTGAGGGACGCCACCTCTCTGTGCCCCTGTGTCACCCGGGGTGACTGCTTCTGCACGGGGTTCTTGTGGGAGCACCCAAGGTGCTTCCCAGACTGGGTGGGGCGGCGTCTGGCACATGGCAAGTGCAAGTGCGGCTCACCGAGGTGCGGGCCATTAGCACTCGCACTGTGTGAAAGTTCACATGGGCTGGGGTGGGAGAAGTCGAGGAGGTCATTGCCAGGCAAACCTAAAAGCCAGGCTGAGTCACCTGCTCCGAAAAGTCGGGTGGCGGGGAGCCTGGGAACTCTGACAGGAGGCAACCTGTCGGCCCAGGACGGTCCCTGAGTCTCCCCCCAGAGGAGAGGGTGGGCCGAGGCGGGGCGCTGCCAGCCCGGGTGAGCGCCTGTGCTAAGCCCGCCCTGCAGCACCCTCGCCTGTTTGGGCCTGAGCCATGCCCGTCCGTCCATCCGTGGGGGCTGGACTGCAGGGCGTGTGTCTGCAGCGCTGAGCCTTTGCACCCTGCTCCCTGCCCCTCCGCAGTGGTAGAAGATCTGCCAGCCCCTCCCCAGAGCCCGCACCCCACCTCGAATCCAGGCTAGGGTGCAGAAATGGGCTGGTCTGCGTAATGGCCTCCAGCGAAGAGCCAGGGCATATCCCCGCCCTGATTGCCCTGGCTTACCTTTGCCTGGCCTGCCAGGGGAGCCTGGCCCTTCATCCTGGCTCTGGCGCTGACCTTCACATGACCTTGGCAAAGACTGCCTCCTGGGCCTCTGTTTCGGCACGGGCGCACTATCACGGCGTGGTAAACGCTCCGTGGGGGGCTGCGGCGCTGTCTGCCAGGGCCTGGCCAGCTCTGGCTCCAGACCACCCTCCCGGGTCCCTCGGGAGCTCTGCAACCCCAAAACTGGCACACACTCTCGCCCACTTGGAGTTCGGACTTTCTGGGGTGAGGGGACAAGGAGGGACGTTGAAGCACCTTTAATGCACGCTGTGTGGTTCTTGGCCTCCGTCTCTGTGAGGTATGTGAGGCTGGGCCTCAGCTTGGGCCAACACACTGGCCTCCCAGCCAGCCGAGTGGCTGAAAGCCATGGGAGACCAGCCGTTTTGCTTGTTTGCTTTGGTTCAGTTTCCAAGTTTGTGTGTGGGGGGGGGTACCCCCACCCCACTAATGCTCAGCCTTCCCGGACCCTGTGCCCAGAAATACAGGGTGGTCCTGCCCCCCGAGGAGCCGGTGGTCTGATGAGGGAAGGGCACTAGACAAGAAGCAGGAATAATAAACCAGTCGTGTAACTTAACACTCAGTAGGCAGCGTCGGAATGCACTTGTTATGCCACGAATTTGCCCTCGCTCAGGGCCTGGCACTGGCCGGAGGTGTCCAGTGAACAGGGCGGGCTCAGCTCCTAGAGCTTTTCCAAAAACCACATACCTAGAATCCCCTGGGTGGGCGTCCGGCCCAGGAGGCCCAGGTGACCCAGGTGGCCCAGGTGATGAGGAGGAAGGCACGGAAGGGGCAGCACTGGGCGGGGGCTGGAGGGGGGTGGGGGGCGTGCTTGGAGGAGTTAGCCAGCGGCACAGAGCAGCAGGCCCTGGCTGATCCGACGGGCGGGAGCCCCGCTGGCCCTGCCAAGGGCAGGCGTGACCGTGCAGCCACCGCTGGCGCGCCCCGTAATCTCTCCCGGCCCCAGTTTCCTCCAGGGGTGGTTTTGCAGACTGCAGACAGGACTCGGGCAAAGCCTCGGCACAGAGCTGGACGGCGCCGAGGGCTCAGGGTGCAGGCTGGGTCCTGTGCTTGTTGTTAAGCCGACACAGCGTGTGGCGGGGGGGGCGGTCTTTAACGAGCCAGAAAATGTTCTCAGTTTATTGAGTGAAAATTCGGGTTATGCAACAGTATTCAGTTGTAAAGCTCTGTGTGTATTAATGCGCGTGCGCCTCAATTAAGGCGAAGGAGGTGGTGGGGATGTGTGTGGTTTTCACTTTTCTTTGATCTCTGGTTATATAATTATACGTTGGTTTTATAATTACAGAAATGTTATTAGGCGGTGTGATTTTTTTAAAGATTATTTTTAGAGAGAGGGGAAGGAGGAAGAGAGGGAGAGAAACATCAGTGTGTGGTTGCCTCTCACACGCCCCCTACTGGGGACCTGGCCCACAACCCAGGCATGTGCCCTGACTGGGAATCGAACCCGTGATCCTTTGGTTCGTAGGCCAGCAGCACTCAGCCCCCTGAGCGGCACCGGCCAGGGCAGACGGTGTCATTTTAAAATATGCTGTTGTGTGTGTGTTCCCACACAACGGTGGAGTTTGGGGCACCAGACTGGGGGAGCAGGGGCATTGAGGGTGGCCCCCGAGGGGTGGGTCTGTCCCAGGAAGCGGGCCCTGGGTGGCCGGCAGGCAGGCATGCTGACTCGAGTCTCCTCTGTCCGCAGACGACCGGATCTGCTCGCCGCCCTTCATGGAGCTCACGAGCCTGTGCGGGGACGACACCATGCAGCTCCTGGAGAAGAACGGCCTGGCCTTCCCGTTCAGTGCGTGCCGCCCGGGGTCCCACTGGGTGGGCGGGCGGGCGGGCCATGGCCCGGGGGGCTGTTGTGGCCCCTGGCTTTAAACTTTTGGAGGGTGGATAAAGGACTTCTCTGCCAGGGAGGGCCTGGCCTTGGGTCTCCCCCGCCATACCCCAACCCCCCCCCCACACACACACACTGTGGAAATGGGTCCTTGGGTGGTGTGGATGGAAGGTGCTCTGCGGCCCAGCTCACCCTGAGTGCAGGTGCCGGCCGCTGTCCCGCCCATGTCTCCCCACCCCACCTACCCCCCCCCCCCAGGGGCCCCGAGAGGTCTGCGTTTCCCACTGGCCCTGCCAGGCCGGACTTCGTGGATGAGTGACCTCGCTGATTCCTCTCCGCTTCTCTCTCCCCACCCACACAGTTTGCAAGACCAGAGTGGCCCACGGCACCAACTCGCACGAGGTGAGTGGGGGTCCAGGGACTGACACGGCCTCCCCGGGCCCCGCTGGAGGCTGCGTCCCACCCCCGTCCTGCTCCTGGAGGAGGGCGGGGCGTCCTCCCTGCACCCTCTCGTCCCGTCTTCATTCCCCCAGCGGCCGTTCCGACCCCACCTCAGGGGCCAGGGGCGGGTGCTGAAGATGTGCGTCCCGACCCCGGTGGGAGACAGACGGCACCCGGAGCTGCGGTGCCCATGTCACATGAGGAGGCCTTTTGGGGGCCAGAGGAGCGAGGACTCCAATGGATCTTCATTGCCCTCACCTCCCTCGGGAGCCACACCTGGGGTGTAGCCTCCAGCCCCCCACGCCCCCTTGCATCTGGCGCCCACACGGCCCGGGCTGGGGGCCTCCCTGTTAGGTGCAGGGGCGGGCGCGCCAGGAAGCAGACATTTGAGCCACAGAGCAGACCCCCTGGGAGAGTCTGGCCCTGGGAGCCCACCGTGGAGATGTTCCCCGAGACCCAACGACTGACCACGGGTGACCCCGGCAGTGGTGACCCTGGCAGCGGTGCCCCTGGCCTGCACTTGTGGGGAAGTGTCTCCGAACTGACCTCGGCAGCATGCTGCGGTACATGCCGTGATGTGGCACATGCCGTGGTGGGGGCCACGAGGCCACGGGCACCTCTGCTTGTGGGAAGGAACGTGGGGGTGGGGCCGTGGCCTGCTGCAGAGGTCAGCCGTCCCTGGAGATGGGGAGCCCTTGCGGAGCCTTTCCCGTCCCGGCCTCGCCCCCTCCTGTCCTGGCCTGCCCGGACTCTGTGCCAGGCCCCAGGAGGGGGCAGGAAGGAGGCTCAGAGTAGCCAGACTGTGTCCCCAGAGCCCACACTGTCCTCACATGCAACAGCCCCTGCCTGCCAGCCTCTTGCCTGCCCTGTTCCCCCAAGCAGCTCCTCTGTGCGTCGGGGGTGTCGGGATGGAAGGGCGCCCACAGTCCCAGGGTGATGTGATTGGACCGGCCCAGTCAGCACAGCCCGGCCTGCGGGGAGGGAGGCAGGCAGGCCGCCACATGGACCTGGGCCAGGCCCGGCCCTGTGCTCGGCCGGCTCCCTGAGCGTCTGGCCCAGGCTTGCAACCGGGGCCCTGATGGCGGCTGTGAAGCATCGGGGAGCGGCTGCATGAGCTGCTGTGGGGCCCGGCCCAGCCCAAGAAGTGCTCCCTGCACCTGCCGGGTCATTGCCGGAGGGGCCGTGGTGCTGGGTCGGCCCTCAGGCCCGGGGCCAGTGCCCGCAGGGGAGGCCGTTTCACCTCTCAGCCTCTCAGTCTGGCTGCAACCCATACACGCACCCACCCCCCCCCCCCCCCCCCGCCCCCGCTCCAACCCACAGTGTGCTGTTTCCCCCCAGGCGGATGGCCTGGAGTGTGCAGACTCCCAGGGCCTTGGCGCTGTGGGCTCCCTGCCTCCTGGGCAGTTCTTAGCCTGAGACGGGCACCCCCTCTCGTGGGTCTCCACAGCCCACCTAAGCAGGGGTGCCGGGCACGCTGAGGGCAGTGGGGAGGACCCCCGGCTGCGTGCTGCGTGCATGCCTGGTGTGTTCACAGGGCGGTTCGGCTCCGTGCTTCGTCTTCAAGCCAAGGCAAGCACACGGGTGTGCTCCACAGTGGGGCGTCCCCCCACTGGTTTTTAACCCCCCGAGCCAGCCAAAGCCCGGAGTGCCCCACCCGAGCCCGTCCTGTGGTGGCTGGTGCTGCCGGACAGGTGACAGGACTGGAGCGAAACAGGGCAGGCCCCTGCCTGCACCTGCGCGGCGGGTGCGGGAGCTGCGGCGGGACCCGCGCCCGGCCCTCCTGCTGCCTCTGCTCGCACCCGAAGGCCGAGGAGACGGTCACTGCGGGGCACGGCGACGCTGCCCGCCTCGGAGGTGCCTTCGGGGGACACCGCCCGGTGACTCACGCAGCAGGGAGAACGGGCGTGTCGTGGGCGCCCAGTGAGAGGCAGCCCTGGTCGCCCCGCGGGCTCCGACCCCGGGCCTCCCGGCCCCTGTTCCCCAGCCTTCCGTTTCCTGGGCCTTCGAGGAGGGTCCTCGCAGGGTGCCCTGAGGGTTGAGTGGCACACGCCCGGGGGTCCCGTCCCTGGACTGTGGTGTGGACAGCGGAGTGCTGCCCAGTGCAGCCAGCTCGGCTGACATGGCGAGTCGGATGGTGTGGGGTTCCCACAGTCTCCCCGCACTTCCCGAGTCCTCCCGCCGCAGGACAGGGACGGCCCCGAGGTGGCGGCGGGGGTGGACGCGCCGCTGGGTGCGAGGCCGCGGGGTGGCGCGCTGGGTGGTGCGCCGACAGAGCCCTGTCCCCCCAGATGGCCATCGTGTTCAACCGGGAGGGCCTGAGCGCCGTCCAGCCGCCCTGCGTGGTCCAGAACTTCATCAACCACAACGCCGTGCTGTACAAAGTGTTCGTGGTCGGCGAGTCCTACACGGTGGTGCAGCGGCCCTCACTCAAGAACTTCTCCGCGGGCATGTCAGGTAACCGCCCCCCACTCCCACCCCCACCCCACCCTCTCGGGCTGCCCTGGGCACTCGCCCTGCCCCCGCGCTGTCTCTGGAGGGGCAGCAATGATCCGAAGGTGGGGCGATTGGCGACCCGCCGAGTGCACCTCAGAGGTCATGCAGCAGTGGCGTTGGCGGATGCTGCCGCCATTGGGGACACCTGAGGGGTCTTCCAGGGAGGCCGGGGGCTCCACGGGCTCAGCCTTTCTTCAGCAGCTCACCTGACACCCACTGACCCGTGGCCATTTCCAAAACGGACACTAGGGTGCAGGTTTGCGGGTACTGGGGCTGCTCGAAAGAACACCCCAGTGGTTCTGAAGGCGTCTCCAAGGCAAGTTCTGGAAACCTCTGGAACGGAGCAGCATCCGGGGAGTGAGCCTGGCTTCCCCAGAGGCCCCTCAGAGGGCGGCGGCTGGCCCTGGCCTGGTGGCTCAGGCACGCTGTGCCCGGCCTCAGCGAGGGGAGCCCGCCACCACTCGGTGGGGCGTCCCGGCTGCGCTCCCCGCCCTGCCCCCCAGCAGACAGACAGGTCTCCCTGAAGTCCCTCTGCCGGGACTGCCTGTCACAGCCCTGTGGCTCCGGGCCGCTCCCTGGACTGAGGCCCAGCTGGTTTTGTCTTCCTCTCAGTCATTCTTCCCGTGAGCGCAGACACGTGGGGAGTGTCTGTCCCGGTGCAGGCGCTTCCCAGCCCGGCCTGGGCTCCGGGGTTCGAGGCGACTGTCGGGGTTCAGCACAGCCCAGGCCGCGTCCCATCTCAGCCCGCCCCCCGCCCCCCCTCTGGGGTGGGCTGACCTGGAGCCGGGCCCACAGACGTCTGTCTGCGGGGGCCTTTTCTCCGTGACCGCGGAGGAACAAGGGGCGTGCTTGTAAATAGTGGGCCGCCGGGGGCTGGTATTTTTCAAAGTCCTCTTTATTATTTTTCAGATTTTTAAAAAAATACATGCTTTAGATCTTTGCAAAATGCGTTAGATTGAGAGTAGTTGTACCTTAAGTAGCGTCCTTTCTTTTTCCTTTTTCAAAACGTAATCACTCCACCTCTCAAAGAAATTTACCACAGTTGCCTTCCTTTCCACACAAAAAGTGTCCCCCTTTCCTCCTGGTTGCAAAGGGGGGACCCTGGGCCAGTGAGCAGCGGGCTCCAGGTCAGGGTGCCCTCCCGTGGCCGTTCCCGAGCGGCCAGTTCGCCGTAAGATGCAGACCGGGCCAGAGGAGCGAGCAGATAGACCCCCGGGCTGCTGGAGAGACGTTGCTTGTGCTGAGGCAAGACGAGTAACCTCCTCCGTGTCCACCGTCCGTCCCCACAGCCGACCCCGTGTCCGCCGTCTTCGGGACGTGGCCCAGGGGCCGGCGCGGCTTCGTCCGTCTCCCAAGTGCACTGTCTTTCCGAATGAGCAGTGCAGCCCGACGGCGGCCCTTTGAGCTGGACCAGTTGGTGGGGGCCCGGGGGTCCGGGCCCTTCCCAGCCCCCACCCCCAGTCTCTGGTCCCCTTTGCCCAGCGTGGTGGCCCCCGGCCCCACCGTGATGCCAGATGCTGAGAGCAGTTGAGCAGGGTTCTCCAGGACGCGGGGTGGGGGGGGGCAGGTCCTACCCTCCACAGCCGCCCCGAGCTTGGGAGTCTCAGGCGCACTTCGGACTTTCCGCCCCAATGTCTCCGGGGTCCGGCGTGTCCGCAGCCCGTGGCTCCCGGCAGGCTGTGTCGGCTGGAGCCGAAGTCAGGCTCCCACGCAGGGAGCGGCGCTGGACAGTGCCAGGCACCAGGGACTCCTCCCTTCTCTGCCTGTGGTTCCCAGTCTCGGGGAGACCGCGCCCCCTCTCCCCCTCCTCTGCTCTCCTCCCTGCACTTGTTCCCTTTACTCTGCGGACATGGCGCCCTGGCAACCCTCGGGCCTTTTTCCCTCGGTTGGGGGAAAGAGTAGTAAAAGGATAGCAGAAACAGCGCTGTGAAAGAACGGTACCACCTGACACATGGAGGGGTCAGCAGGCCTTTTTCTGCAGAAGGCCAGAGAGGGAGTGTTTCCCGCTCCATCGCGGTTATCCGATGCTGCCACTGAACTGTGCAGGCACTGTAGGCGCTATGTAAATGAATGGGCGTGGTTGTGTTCCAATAAAACTTTATTTATACACAGAGGTGGCAGGCCAGATGTGGCCCACAGCCTGCAGTTTGCTGGCCTCTCACCCAGAGCCTCGGGTTCGATAAACGCCCGATTTCCTTGCACCTGCGGTGTACCCAGCCCTGGGCGAGGGGCCCCACAGGGAACCGGTCAGCGACACGTCTGGTGGTCGTGTGCTGACGCTTTAGTGGAGAGACTGCACACCAGGAGAGAGACAATAGACGGACTCGTTTGGCACCAGATGCGGGGGTCCTGGGGCACCACTGCATGAGGGGAGCTCCTTGGACAGGGCAGTCAGGGCTGGTCCCTTGCAGAGGTGACAAGGACACGGGAACTGGAGCGGGACCTGGTCCACCATCTGCAGCTCTGTGACAAGCCCCTCCCCTCTCCCCCAGGGAGAGACACGAAGATGAAGCAAAAGGCCCTGAAGAAAACGTGGCCGTAGCCCCTGGCCACACTGTTGAGCTACTGGGCATTTGGAGACTAATCTTGTCATCCACTCCTCTTATTTTGTAAACTGGAGACAACCCATGTTCCTTTCATTGCTCCCTCCCGCAGGGAGACAGTGATGGTGCCTCATAGGGCTCTGTGGCGGGAACAGAGTGGACTGGGCCACCTTTGGAGGGACTGGGCATCCCTCCACTGCCCGAGGAAGTGGCACTGAGGGTCACTCCGACCCCTTCCGACCTGTCTCAGCTCCCCATTGATCAGCAGCTTCCAGCGTCTGCACTCCCTCCACCCCTGCTCCAGCCGAGGGCCGTTCTCAGGCCAGGGCCCAGGCAGGGTCAGCCAGGAGAGGAACGGGTCCCCCATGAAATGGGCCGCACTTTGGATTGATCTTCAAGCCACAGGGAGCTGTTGGGTGGCGTGGTCTGTCCGGCTTGTCGGGCACCAGACAGCCCTCCGAGAGCTCCTCTCCTCCCTGCCAGGACCCGGCTAGCCCCCGCAGTGCACCCTGGGGCTCTGGCGGGCTTTCCAGCCTCCCTGAGCTTGTGTCTGCCTGCTCTGGGTGGCCCTCCTACCCTTCCTCGTCCTGCTCTGCCATCCTGCGTACTGACCTTGGGCACCCATGGGTGGGTGGGAGGTGCCCTGAGCTCAATGGGGCTGGGCCAGGCTGGGGTGCAGGGCGAGGAGGTGGGCAGGGCCTGCAGAAGGCTGGAGCGCCCATCCCAGCAGCTCTGGCCTCTGGCCCTCACGGCTTTCCCCACCCAAGGTCTGCTCTTCTTGGTGGTCAGTGCTTAGGGAGTAGAGGTCGGGGAGCTGCTTGACGTGCGTCCTGCAGGGTGTTTATCCTCCCCAGGCTCCTCCCCGGGACCGTCTCTCGTGCCCCCGGTCTGGACCAGCTCTGGGCGGAGCAGCGGGAGGACTGCCGGGCACGCCGGGGCGGCCAGGGGCCTGTGTCCCTCGCTAGCGGGAAGGACGCCAGGTACAGCCCAGTGCCTGCTGCTGCTCGGCCTCCGCCCCGATCGCTCCCTCGAGTGTGACTGTGGGGTCGCCGTGGTGCCGGAGCCCGTGGGAGCCGGTGGCAGCCAGAGAAGGTGCCCTTCAGCTGGGGCCCTGGTAGAGGACGCTGCTCGGCCTTACGTCCCGCGTCCGGGGCCTGGGTCCCAGAGATAAGCCAGGCGTCCTGGGGCACGGGGGCCAGATGGTGGCTCGTGGCCCCTGCCATGCTTGGAGGGTGGCAGCGTGGTGACAGGCAGCCTTTCCCGGGACCTGCCCGAGGCTCATGGTTGTGCAGTCCTGGCGTTCACGTGCCTGCTCCCCTGGGTACTCCGGGTGAGGACACACGTGCACCGGGCCAGCAGCCTTCCCTTCCTCGCTGAGGGACAGACAGATGAGTGGCCTCGCCGCGCCCACTGTCCTCGGGGTCAGCCTGCCTGTCTCGGCGCCCCCGTGGGACTGACGGACGGGGCGCAGTGGAGACGGGCGCAGACCAGGGGGGCAGGGAGGGCATTGCCGGGGGTTGTGCCGGCTTCCCAAGCCAAACAGGGTGCTTCTTGGGTCCGTTTCCTGCGGAAATCCACGTTCCGAGTCTCTGTTTTCTCCTGAGTAGTTGGGAAGCAGCAGAATTCTCTGTGGTTGAGACATTCCCGTGCCGATGGCAGCCTGGCTGTTTCTCAGGTGCCACCGGAGAAGGAGCTCCGTGGGCAGACCCCGGCAGGGGCTAGCGGGGGCTGGGGGGGCTGGGGGGCCCGGGCGAAGCAGCGTTCCTGGACCTCCTCACCCCGGGCCTCCGATGTTCATACACGCGGTGTTTCCCACGCACAGAGCCACGCGCCCCGGCCCCCTTCCTGACGCCATGTCCGGAAGACACACGGCTCTTTGGGAAGGGGCTTAGGTGTTGGGGTCAACAGATCTGACCTTGTACGGCGGTAGCCTTGGTGGGCTCTAACGAGCCAGTCATTTCCAGTACGTGTGGGAAGAAAATGTAAACAGGAACCCCAGGTGGGTGCGTGTCTGTCCGTGGTGTGGTGTCTCCTCGGGGTGGGGGTGTCCGGCTCTCTGGGGCCCCAGGTGGCTGCTGCTGGACACTCAGGCTGAAGGCCATTGTGGCCACTGGCCCTGGTGGCTGGGGTGGTGCTGCCCCCTGGTGTCGGGCAGGGCAGCTGCCGTCCCTTTCAGCTACTAACCGGCTTCCCCCTGTGTTTGCTTTTCCAGACCGTGAGTCCATCTTCTTCAACAGCCACAACGTGTCCAAGCCAGAGTCGTCCTCGGTCCTGACCGAGGTATGCCCCTCCCGCTGTGGCTGCCTGCTCTATGGGCCTGCTGTGGGCGTGTTCCCGGCTGTGGGTGCCAGGGCGGGGCTCTCCAGTGGAGCTGGGTGGTTGGGACCCGAGGAGGTCGCGAGGGCCCCTCTTGCTCGCTTCCGGCCTCCGTACCGCTGGCTTCCGTGCCGTGCCTGCACACCCCCGGGCTACTGCGGGTGGGAGGCTCTCTAACCCGTCTCCCTGCGTGAGGAGCCCCCAGTCAGGAGGCATCTGGTGAAAGGGGCGGGAGGAGGCGCTGCCACCTCCTTCTGCTGGTCCGTGGGAGTCCCGCACGTGTGAGGAGCCCGCCGTTACTCCGTGGGTGCCGGGCCGGTTCCTGGGGTGGTGAGCGCGGGGCTGCTGGTCAGAGGATGTTGCTGTGTGTCCAGTCCCGCTCGGACGCCCTGTGTCCTCGCAGCCAGGCCCGGACCTGGCCTCGAAGGGGTGGGCGGGCAGGGCGACGCCCCTTTCCCCAGGGTGGAGGCTGAGCGGCCTCCCCAAGCTCACGGGGCTGTTGACCACGGGCGGAGCTAGGCCGGACCCAGGTCGGTCCCGTGCCACAGCTGGGCCTTCCAGGGGTTCAGGACTGTTTATGTCCCTGGGGACTCTGACGCAGACACGGGAAAGCTGCCACAGGGCCACCCTCTGCCGGGTCTCCTTCTCCCCCGAGGCCCAGCCGTCCCAGCTGTTCTGGAAGGACTCACCTGTGTCCCCTTCGCTGTCCTGGGCTGGCTCACCAATGAGGTCCAGCGTAGCCTGGACCTCGGGCCCCGCACCCTCCTGTTCCATGTCAGGGAGTCTGGTCCCTTTCTCGCGAGTTTCTGCCTCCTCGGAGGAGCCAGCTGTGTACTGAGGGTTTGACAGAGCGCAGGTGTGGGCAGGGGCCTGGGGGGAGCACGAGCGTCCCTTGAGGCGGGGCCAGACACTTCTCAGCGGTGAGTGTCCCAGTCAGGGAGGTCTGGGGGACAAGCAGGTGTTGCACAGCACGTTGCCCTCGGTGCCTGGGTGTGCGCATTACAAGATGTTAGTCCGTGCAAGAGAGAGGCGTTTGTCTTTTTTTTAAAGGGCTTCTTGGTCTCCTAAGCTTCAGACACTTGAGGCGAGCCCAGCTCCGCAGGGCTCTTCCCTGCCAGGGTGTCAGACATCACTCGGCCAGGGCGGAGGGCAGAGCGCAGTCAGTGTCCTGCAGACCTCTCAAGAAGCCAGAAGGTCCCTGTGAGGGCCACAAGCAGTGACTCACCCAAAACGACATTCGTCAATAGTCACCTGTCTCCCACTCAGCCCGTTTATCTGTAAGATGGGAGAGTCAGCCCGGGGGTGTTCTGGGGCCTGTCTGCCTCTGTCTCCCCTGCCCCAGCTCACGGCTGCTGTGCAGGAACCCCCAGGACTGAAAAGGGAAATGCAGCCGGCTGTCCCCTTTCCGTTTAGGATGTAAGCCTCTCCGGCTCCTTGCAGGCTGCCCAGGCACGGAGCGCTCCATTCCCAACACACCCCTTATCCCCCCGCCCCTGGGGTTGGGGGGGTCGGGGGTCCCTGTGTCCCTTCTCAGTCTCCTGCAGGGAGCCCTGCCCTGGCCTGGAAGCTGCCCCCCATCCATAGCTGGGTACCTCAAAGGGGGACCCCGCTCCCACGCCCAGCTCGCAGGCCCCAAACACTGGTGAAGGGTGTTGGCTAAGAGTGTGGGTGCTGGGATGCGGCCCCAGCTCCACTGCACCCTGGCTGTGTGTCCTCTCTGAGCCTCGGTGTGTCCACCCTGCCCGGCAGGGTGGCTGTGGGCCCAGGGAGCTCCCGGCACAGCGCCAGGTGGGCGGCGTAGCTGGGATGGGCGAGCTACCTGACAATACTCACTTCCGCCATCACAGCCCTGTTTTCCAGAACGTCTCCTTGCTGATCCTGCCCACAGGCAGGGTTTCCAGGCCTTCATCTTGCCCTGGGTGGGTCTGATTTCAGACAAGCGAGGGGCTTCCCAAGGATTTCTGAGATTCCTCAGCTGAGCCGAGAAAGTGTTTTTGTAAACAGTGTGTCGGGAGACTCGGTACTGATGCCCCGGCCGGAGCCCCATTGCAGCCGGGCCTGGGCGGTGAGCCTTAGACCTCAGCCTCCTGGACCCTCGCCATGGCCCCACGGCCCCATGGTCCCACAGTCCCACAGCCCCGCGGCCCCACAGCGTGTAGGTGTCTGTGTCACCCCGCTTACCGGGGTGAGAAAGCGAGACCCAGGAGGGTCCCTGGCGGCTCAGAGCCCGCAACAGGCAGGACCAGTGGCCAAGCTGCCACGTGGGCTGAGCCTCTGGCTCCTCACTGGTGTGAGGGACCGGGAGGTGGGCAGGTGCTGAGTGATGGGCAGCCGTCACAGCCCCTCAGAGAGTGTTTCCCCGTAACATGCCGAGGCAGCAGGGTCGGGGCACAAAGGGTCCCTCTCGCCTTTGTGCGGAGCCAGTGTGGGGGGTGGGTCATGCCGAAGCACAGCCGCTGCCCGAGTGTGGGGTTCTTCTCTGCCCCCAGTGGGCCTCACCTGGTGCCTCCCTCCGTCCCCCAAACCCTCCCCACCGTGGGGGTCCCGCTCACGGGTGCGTGCCCTGCAGGCCGCCTGGGTCCACGGCAGACCGTCTCCTCCTTCCTGCGCAGACGGTTGGGTTTCAGGGGCTCACAAACCCGGCCCTGGGCGCTCGTGCTGTGTGGCCCGGGCCCTTGCTGCGCGTCAGCTCCCCGGCGCGGGAAGTGCTGGTGAGGACCCCCCTCCTTGGGCTTCCAAGGGCTAGGCAGGTGACGCGGGCACCAGGCACCCGGGGCCTGCCCAGCTGGCAGGACCTCAGAAGCGGCCACGCTGGCCCTACCTGCCGGGGGCACCCATCCTGCCGCCCCGGCTGAGGTCTGCGCGATGCGGTGTGACCTCCCACCCGAGTCCTGACCCCCGTGTGTGCTGTGCCGGCAGCTGGACAAGATCGAGGGCGTGTTCGAGCGGCCGAGCGACGAGGTCATCCGGAAGCTGTCCCGCGCCCTGCGGCAGGCGCTGGGCGTGTCGCTGTTCGGGATCGACATCATCATCAACAACCAGACGGGGCAGCACGCCGTCATCGACATCAACGCCTTCCCAGGTGAGCGGCGGGGCCCAGTGTCCGCGGCGGGCGACAGGGCGGCCCCCGGTGAGCCCCAGCCCCACCTGCGGACAGGGCGGCAGGGTCAGGCGTGCACACCCAGCCAGGGGGTACACATAGTGGGCCTGCACAAACTCGAGTTCCCACCCTCCTCTGCTGGGCGTCGGCGTCAGCCCCGGAGGCCAAGTCCTAGCCGGTGCCGTGGGCCCATGTGGATGTGAAGAGCTGGAGGGACTCTGGAGGGAGCACAGGACTCGCAGGTCACGTGTGGGGCACTGAGCCCCCAGAGAGCAGAGAGTGCTCCATGCAGCTGGGGTGCAGGCCCTGCTGGCGGCAGGAGCCCTGGGGGCAGGGGGCCACATGGGCTGGGCCCTGTGACCTCTGACTGCCTGTCAGGTCTCACCTCCCCAGGCCTGCCCTGAGAGCTTTGTTTACTGATAGGGGCGTGGAGGCGTGGGGTGGGGGGGTCTGGGTGACTCATCCAGAGTCACCTGGCAACCAGGTCAGCCCGTAGGGTCACCCCGCACTCCTGACCACAAGGCTTCCTGCCCCTGAGCTCCTGGGGGGCTATCTCCCACATTCCCATCTGGCAGAAACAGGAGATGGCGTTTGCACAGCCCGGCCCTGAGCTGGGGCTCCGAGGTGCTGGTTCGCCTTTCAGCTGAGGAGCTGTGGGCCCAGAGTGGCCTCCTGTCCATCCTGAGGCCCCTGTCCCCTGCCAGGAAGTGCGCAGACCCCACCCGGGCTTCCAGGCCTCTTCTGGGGACAGCCGAGCGGTTGCCGAGGGCACGGCTTCAGTTACCTGGTGTGGGCCCGGCGTGGCTCCAGCTCACCTCCCGTGCTGTGTCCCTTCCCTGGAAACCCAGCAGCGTGCCTGCTGGTGGCTCCCCAGGGGCCCGGGTCCGCCCTCCCCTTCTCCCCGAGCCCCAGGGTGGAAAGAAGCCCGGGCCTGGGGTGGACGCCCAGCACCACGTGGTACTCAGGGCACAGGGGAACCAAGGGCCTGGCTCAGATCCTGGCTCTGCCGCTTAGGGGCGCTGTGTCCCCCTCTGTAAAGCAGGGTGACCCTGGGCCCAGGTGGCGCTTTGAGCCTGGGTGAACTCCGGCCCAGCACGCCCTCACCGGCCTCACCCTCGTGGTGAACTGTCGCAAGTGCACCTCTCACCGGTGCTTTCCTCCTTTGGGGCCGGTCACTTAACTCTCTGAACTATAAAGGTTAAGTGCGGGGGCATTCTGCCCATGGAGGCACTGCGTGGGCCAACCCTTCGCCCACTTTTCTCTCTCCTCGGGTGCCTCTGCTGCCCCCTCACAGCACAGGCTCCCCGCAAACCTCGGCAGCTGTCTGCTGAGCACCCCGCCCTCTGGGTGCTGCTGGGCAGGCTCTCCTGCAGAAGTCCACGCACCCTGCCTGTCCCCGCGCTTGAGCGCTCACCGTGGTGGAGGGCTCGCAGCCGGGTGGGGCGGGGTGTGGACCACGCCCGGGGCCCCTCCAAGCGGGCACACTGGCCTTCAGGGACGCACCTCCCGCCCGTCCTGACCCTTGTGCTTGCAGCCGTGTGCCTGGTTCTCACCCTGCCAGATGGGCTTAGGGAGGCGGGGGCGCCCACCCTGCGTCGTATGTCTTGCGAAGCAGTTTTTAGGAGTCTGCAAGACCCTCAACCCAGATCCTCATTCTGCTCCGGGTGGCTCTCCAGGACTCACGTGCTGACATGCACACTCGCATGTGCGTGGGGACGGCAGGCTCCAGCTGTTTCCGGGGTGACTGGGACCCCACTCTGTTGGGTGTCCATTGGGGTGCTCAGTCTTTGCCCCTGGGCCCGGAGGCCCAGAGCATATGGCACACGCAGTAGCCCGCAGACGTGGGGGGCGAGGACTCAATTCCGGGAGCAGCAGCCCTGGGCCAGGCACCGCCCACCCCCTCAGCTGTGCCCACAGCAGCCTCCCGAGAGTTCTCAGCCCACACGTGAGGAAGCTGAGGCCAGGGGCCACGTGGTGGAAAGGGGTGTTTGTGGCTCAGAACTCGAGGGGGAGCGGGCCTCCGGTCTGCCACCTCCAGCTGTTCCGTGTGACTGCGTGAGCTTCTGAAGCTGTGCCCGGGAAGGCGCTTTCTCGCCGGCTCCGGTTCTGCCGGGTCTCGCACTCCGGGGCGGCAGAGTCAAGGACCAGCCCCCTGGGGCCGCGCACACCTGGCTCCAAGTCAGACCATGCAGCTCCGGTCGGCCCCCCGACCTGCTGCGCCCCCTCTCCCTACGCGCCGGCCGCCTGTCCCCCATTCCCCGTGGCTGAGCGCTGTCTCTCTCTCCCACCCCCAGGCTACGAGGGCGTGAGCGAGTTCTTCACGGACCTCCTGAACCACATCGCCACCGTGCTACAGGGCCAGAGCGCGGCCACCGCGGCCGCGGGGGACGCGGCCCCACTGAGGCACAGCAGGCTCCTGGCGGAGCAGGCGGGCAGCCCGGCGGGCGAGCGGACATGCAGCGCCGGCCCCGGCTGCTGCGGCAGCATGGTGGGCCAGGACCCGCCCTGGACGGCGGGGGCCGATGCGGGCGGCGTGGGCTCGGGCGGCGCCTCCAAGCTGCCGCACCAGAGACTCGGCTGCACGGCCGCCGTGTCGCCCAGCTTCCAGCAGCACTGCGTGGCCTCCCTGGCCACCAAGGCCTCCTCCCAGTAGCCGCGGAGCCCAGGACCCGGAGGGCGGCGTGGGCCACAGCACAGCCACTGGGCAGGCAGCACCCAGTGGTGACGTCTGACTAGGAATTCCCAACGGTCTGATTTTTTTTTAATTTTAATTTTTAACCTGATTTTCCGATGTCGCTATCTGAATGAGGAATCGGGGGGACAGTGGAGGAGAACCCCAGTCAGTGGTCCAGCCTCGGGGAGAAGGGGCTCCTGCCTCATTCCTGCTGTGCAGATCCCTCACTGAGTTTACACACGCTTGTGTTTCAACACTAGGTCTGAGTGTGAGGAGGGGTGTGTGTGCGAGTGTGGTTGCGGTGTGCGTGAGAGTGTGTGTGCACATCCACGTCTCGGTCTTGATGGCTGCTGCGGACCGGGCCCGGGGGACCTGGGGAGGGAGGTTGCTGGCGCTCAGCAGGGCAAATGGACGGTTCCCCTTTCCTGTCTTCTGTCCCAGGCTGCCCCCCAGGCCGCCCCTGCAAGGACGCCCCCTCTGCTGGCCTCCTCCCCGGCTGTGGGAGGAGCGGGGCCTGAGGCCCCACCCGGTGTGCAGCCGCCCTGCCCAGGAGCAGGAGCCCAGGCTGGAGAGGCCCCGGCCGCCCTTTCCTTGGGGGGTCCCATGTGGGGGGTCTGGGCGGCTGCCGCCTGGTCCCTCCCAAGAAGGGAAGGGGAAGGAAGCTTCCCCGGGAGGCCCAGGCCCTCTCCCTGAGTCCTCTCCCCACGTCCCGCCCAGCTCCCTGGCGTCCACACAGCCCCTCGCCACGCACCCCACGCAGCCCCGAGAGAGAGCGAGCCTCCTCGTGTGACCAAGCACACCGCGGCTCGTTGGCACCTGGGGGGAGGGCTGCCTGGCTGGGGGCACCCGGGCTGATCCCACCCGTGCCCCGGGTTTGTGCCGTGACTGTGGGCAGGCCGTTCTGAGAGTGGCCAGGCCTCCGTGTCCTCGGTCGAGACCAGAGCGCCGAAGGGCGGGCCTGACGCCCCGCCCCTGCTGTGCAGCCTGCCTGTTGGGCCCCCCCCCCCCCCCAGCGGGCCCAGCATCCTTTCCCGTACTCACTGCGAGCCCCGAGCACTGAGCCAGCCAGGGGTGATGGAGGGCAGCCCCCGGGGTGAGAGAGCACGGTGCCCCCGCCCACGCAGAATCCCCCCAGCCCCTGGAGGCAGCAGACAGAGCACCAGCTGGCTGTCGCAGCCATGGTCCAGGCAGGCCGGAGGCCCTTCCTTAGAAGGGCCAGTGCGGGACCCTGCCGTCCTGGGACAGACAGTGTGAGCGCTGGGGGCCGAGTCTAGGGCCCCGAGTGTGCCCTGGTGTCTTAGATGCCAGGGCACTTCCACACGGAGGGAAAGGCTTTGTGGCCCTGGGAGGGTGGTCCCGGGAGGCCGGCCCTGAGAGGCTGCTGAGCCAGACGCCTGGAGGAGCATTCAGGCTGGGCTCCGGGGGGGTGGGGGGGCTGCATTTGGGCTTGGGGTAAGGGGCGGGTGCCACCAGGACTGCCCAGCCAACCCGGACACCGAGGGCCCACTTGTGCACGACTCCGGTGTGGAACCCCGACTGTAATGTCTGTGTGCCACCTTTCCCCGGCGGACCCCGAGCCCCGGGGAAGCGGGGATGCGTGGCCGGCCTCTTGCACTGCTTGTCTCCGAAATAAACTACTGAAATCAAACTGCGGTCCACCTGTGTTTACACGACGTTTCTGAAAGCTCGTCACTCTCCCAGTCTTTTAATAAAGTGGCTTTGCCTTTTCGAATAAAACTCCAATCCCAGTTTGCCTCGAGCAGGTGGGGAATGCGGTGGGCCCCCTGGCGCCAGGCCGGGACCCCTGGCTGTGTCACATTCCTGTATAGTCTGTGTCACCTTCGGTGTTACTCTTGTTAGCATCCGGGCCCCGGAGAGCAAGTCACTTTTCCCGTAACATCGCCTCAGCCCGAACACCGTGATCAATTTTTCCGAGAGTGGAAACTGAGGGGGTGGTTCAGCTTTGTAAAGGCAGGGGAGCTGCCAGGTGTGTGCAGGTCCCCCCCCCCCCCCCCACCCCGCCACCTGCCCCATGCAGCAAACAGTGGCCATCTCTGAAGGGGTTTGGGGACCAGACTGAGCAGTGGTGACAACCACTCCCCCACCCCCATGCCACCCAGGTGCGCGCTGGCACAATCCAGAGTGGCTTCCCCTTAGGCCTCATTGTCACTGGCCTCTACCAGTTGGTGGGCACGTTGGCATCTGGCCCTGCAGCATCCGGTGGCGATCGGCAGGGCCACACTTTGGCTGGGGCCTTGGGTAGGTTCAGAGGGTCACGTGCTGGGTCCCTGGCTTGGGTTGCCTGGAGCAGAGGCCCCGGGCCAAGTTCTGCTTGCGGATGATGTGGTTCCATGACAGCCCCCGCCGGGTGCAGGCGCTGGCTGGCCATCCGCACCTGGGTGGGGGTGGGGGGCGGTCCTTGCCGTTGGCGTCACGGGGTGTCTGGGTTTGCAGCATGGGGTGGGGCGGGCTGCGCAAGGCCGACCCTGCGCATGTCCCTGAGGAGTCAGCGGGGGGCCCTTGTGGTGGACCTGCCTGCGTCTCGGATCCTGTCGTTGAAGGAGAGAACCTCTTTCCCCAGAGGACCGGGCTCTGTGGGCGGTGGGAGAACCCTGGCAGCAAGCCGCAGTTCTCAGGCCACCTGGGAAGAGCAGCTGTCACCTGTCCTTGTCCTAGCCAGGGAGCCTGGCCCTCCTCCGCTCTGGCATGCCCCCTGGCCGCTGCCCCGAGAGCCACTGCATGGCTTCACTCGTGACCCTGGGGTTTGCGTCTGCTCTCTCCTCCGTCCCCTAGCAACTGATCCTCGGCCTGGTGAGATCCCAGCCAGGGTCACGGCCCCAGGGCCCGGAGCTGCAGAGGCCTTGGGCTGAGAGTGGACTGCCCTGCGGGAGCCTTGCCCCTGCTCCGCGGCGCCACCGGGCAGAGAAGGGCATCGGTCCTTGACCGAAGATCTTGGCTTCTCCCTCCCGGGTCATGTGGCCACACCCCGAGTCTGAGTCTAAGATGGCGGGGCCTTCAGGCAGGCAGTTCTCACGTGGGTCCTCCCCCCCATGACTACAGGCCCCTGCCTGTGTCCCTTCTCTGCACAGCATTGCCATTAAGGTTCTGGAACGCCCCTGAACACACTGTGTGTGTGTGTGTGTGTGTGTGTGTGTGTGTGTGTGTGTGAGAGCACACACGCTGTTGACACAAGAGCTGACTCGCAGAACAACCTGAGGCCTGGCCCTGACCGCTGGGCCCCACCAGACCAGCGGGGGCTTCTTCCAGGAATGGTGGCATTTTTGCTCTTCCTCCAGAGTCGTCCATGACCTGCTGGCTTGGAGGGACTGTCCCTCGGCCGCAGCCTGACCTCTTCCAGGGGTCAGGCCCCCTGAAGCTTGCTCCCTCTCAGAAGGCTGTGTGCATGGCACTTTCCCTCCCCTTCGGTGGTCCTGGTTGTCGTGCCGACGCCTGTGCTTCGTGACAGATGCTGCCGCCCCGCTCGCAAGCAGCGCCGACCAGACTTGACCTGTGTACATGCGTGTACATGCTTATGTGAATATACTACCTAGGAAAGCACCGCTCCTGTACAAACCGAGAACCTCTGACCACTGGCTCTTTTTTAATTTCATCTGACTGTGTTTTCGTCCATTACCATTTAGTCCCCTTCTCTTCTCTGCTGCCCAGTAGTCACCACGCTGCTGTCCGTGCCCACGGGTCCTTTTTCTTTTTTTGCTCAGTCCGTCCACCCCTAACTCCCCCCAACGATAGCCATCATCTGTCCTCCGTCTACGAGTCTCTCTCTTTTGCTTGTTAGTTCAGTTTGCTCATTAGATTCCAATGTGAGTGGAATCCTATGGTATTTGTCTTTCTCTGACTGTCTTACTTCACTCAGCATAATGCTCTCCAGGTGTGTCCATGCTGTTGCAAAGGGTAAAATTTTCTTCTTTTTTACGGCCGAGTAGAATTCCATTGTGTCAATGTACCATGGTGGTTTTATCCACTCATATACTGATGGACACTTGGGCTGCTTCCGTATCTTGGCTACTGTAAATAACACTGCAATGAACATAGGGGTGACTATGTTCTTCTGAATTCGTGTTTTGGGTTCCTTTGGATATATTCCTGGAAGTGGGATCGCTGGGTCAAAAGGCAGACCCATTTTTAATTGTTTGAGGTACCTCCACATTGTTTTCCACAGTGGCTGCACCAGTCTGCATTCCCACCAACAGAGCAAAAGCGTTCCCCTTTCTCCACATCCTCGCCAGCACTTGTTGTTTGTTGATTTATTGATGATGGCCATTCTGATGGGTGTGAGATGGTACCTCACTGTGGTTTTAATTTGTATTCCTCTGATGATTAGTGACATTGAACATCTTTTCATATGTCTGTTGGCCATCTGTATGTCCTCTTTGGAGAAGTATCTGTTCAGGTCCTTTGCCCATTTTTTAATTGTGTCGTTTGTTTTGATGGTGTTGAGTTTTGTAAGTACTTTATACATTTTGGATATTAACCCCTCATCAGATGTATCAGCGAATATGTTCTCCCGCTCTGTGGGTTGTCTTTTCATTTCGTTGATGTTTTCCTTGGCTGTGCAAATGCTTGTTAGTTTGATGTAGTCCCATTTGTTTATTTTTTCTTCTGTTTCCCTTGCCTGAGGAGATACAGCTGATAAAAAATTTCTATGAGCAATATCTGCCTATGTTTTCTTCTAGGATTTTTGTGGTTTCGGGTCTAACAGTTAAGTCTTTGATCCGTTTTGAATTTATTCTCGTGTGTGGTGTAAGAATGTGGTCTAGTTTCATTTTTCTGCACGTACCTGTCCAATTTTCTCAGCACCACTTACTGAATAAACAATTGTAGCCCATTGTATGCACTTGCTTCCTCTGTCGAATATTAATTGACTATAAATGTGGGGGCTGATTTCTGGGCTCTCTGTTCTGTTCCATTGATTGACGTGTATTCTTATGCCAGCACCCGGCTGTGTTGGTCACTGTGGCCTTGTAGGATAGTTTGACTTTAGGTAACGTGGTTCCTCCAGCTTTGTTCTTCTTTCCCAGGGTCACTGTTGCTATGTGGGCTTTTTGTTCCATATGAATTTTTACAATATTAGTTCTAGATCTGTGAAATACATCATTGAAATCTAGACAGGAATTGCATTGAATCTGTAGATTGCTTTGGGCTGTGTGGACATTTCAATGTTGTTAATTACTCCTATCCATGGACACAGTGTGTGCCTCCACTTACTTGTGTCTTCTTCAGTTTCTTCATTGTCTTGTAATTTTCTGAGTACAGGTCTTTTACATCCTTGGTTAGGTTCATGCCTAGGTATTTTATTATTTTTGAAGTAATTGTGAATGGGATTGTTTTTCTTAATTTCCCTGTTAGTTCATTATAGGCATACAAAAATGCAACTGATTTCTGAATATTAATTTAGTATCCTACTACTTTATTGAATTCATTTATCAGTTCTGGTAGTTTCTTGGTGGAATCTTTGGGGTTCACGTACAGCATCATGTCATCTGCAAATAAAGAGAGTTTTAGTTCTTCCTTTCCAATTCGAGTGCCTTTTATTTCTTCTTGTCTGATTGCTGTGGCTGGGACTTCCAGTAGTCTGTTAAGTAGGAGAGGTGAACGTGGGCATTCCTGTTTTATTCCTGGTCTTAAGGGCAATGCTTGTAGCTTTGTGTTTTTTGTTTGTTTGTTTTTTTGCCTGTTGAATATGATGCTGCCAGCGGGTTTGTCATATATGGCCTTTATTATGTTCAGGTATGTTCCTCCTAGTTCTGCTTTGTTGAGAGTGTTGATCATAAGTGGGTGCTAGATTTTATCAAAAGCTTTTTCTGTATCTGTTGATATAATCATACGGTTTTTGTCCTTCATTTTGCTTATGTGGTGAACTAATTACATTTATTGGTTTACAAATGTTATACCAACCTTGCATTCCTGGAATAAATCTCACTTGATCATGGTATATGACCTTTTCGATGTATTGCTGTATTTGGTTTGCTAATATTTTGTTGAAGATTTTAGCATCTGTGCTCATCAGGGATATTGGCCTATAATGTTCTTTCTTTGTGATGTCTTTATCTGGTGTTGGAATTAGGATAATGCCGGCCTCGTCAAATGAGTCGGGGAGCCTTCCCTCCTCTTGAGTTTAATGAAACAGTTTGAGAAGGAGGGGGTGTTATTTCTCAGAATGTTTGGTAAAACTCACCTGTGAAGCCACCTGGTCCAGGGCCTTTGTTAGTTGGGAGGTTTTTGATCACTGCTTCAGTGTCATTATGTGTAATCTGTCTATTCAGATTCTCTGATTCTTCCTGATTTATTTTTGGAAGATTTTATGTTTCTAGGAGTTTATTCATTTCATCCAGGTTGTCCGGTTTGTTGACATAGAGTTGTTCATAATATTTTCTTACAGTCCTTTGTATTTCTTTGGTGTCAGTTGTTATTTCTCCTCTTTCCTCTCATATTTTATTTATTTGGGCTCTTTCTCTTCTCCTGATGAGTCTGGTCAATCTTGTTTATCTTCTCAAAGAACCAGCTCTTGGATTCGTTGATCTTTTATATCATTTTTTAAGGTTCTATTTCATTTGTATCTGCTGTGATCTTTATTTCCTTCCTTCCACTCACTTTGGACTTTGTTATTCTTTTTCAAGCTCTTTAAGTGTGAAGTTAGATTGTTCATTTGAGCTTTTTCTTGTTTATTGAGATAGGCCTGGAATGCTACGAATTTCCCTCTTCGGACTGCTTTGCTCGTGTCCCACAGATTTGGGATTGTCGTGTCCTCATTTCCATTTGTTTCAAGGTATCTTTTGATTTCTTCCTTGATCTCGTTGACCCAATCATTGTTTAATATGTTATTTAGCTTCCACATCTTTGCATATTTTCCATTGTTCTTCTTGTGATTGATTTCTAGTTTCATGGTGTTGTGGTCAGAGAAGACGCTTGATGTGATTTCTGTCTTCTTAAATTTACTGAGCCTTGTTTCGTGTCCCAACATGTGGTCTATGCTGGACAACATTCTACATGCACCTGAAAAGTATGTATATTCTGCAGGTTTGACGTGAAATGCTCTGCAGATATCAACTAAATCCATTTGATCTAGTGTGCCGTTTAAGGCCACTATCTCCTTGTTGATTTTCTGCCTGGAAGATCTGTCCATGGAAGTCAGTGGGGTGTTAACATCCCCAACTGTGACTGTGTTTGTGTCAATCTCTCCCTTTGTGTCCCTCAAGATTTGCTTTACATATGTGGGTGCTCCCTGTGTTGGGTGTGTAAACGTTTACTAAGGTTGTGTCCTCCTGTTGGATGGTTCCCTTTATCGTTAGGGAGTGTCCTTCTTTGTCTCTCACTGTGGCCTTGGCTTAAAGTCTGTTTTGTCAGCTATAAGTACTGTTACCCCAGCTTTTTTTCATTTTCCATTTGTATGAAATACCTTTTCCCAACCCTTTACTTTTGGTCTGTGTGTATCTTCTGATCTGAGATGGGTCTCTGGGAGGCAGCATATATATGGGTCTTGTTTTCTTGTCCATTGAGCTACCCTCTTTCTGTTAGAGCATTTAAGCCATTTACATGGAAGGTGATTATTGACAGATACGTACTTAGTGCCGTTTTATTGTCAGACTGTTTTCCTCTGTCTTTTTTTTTTTAATTTCTTTCTCCTTAAAGTAAGCCCTTTAACATCTGTTGCAGTGCTGTTAACGGCACTGCGGTTTTGGTGTTAACAAAATCCTTTAGCTTTTTCTTGTCTGGGAAGCTCCTTATTTCTCCTTTGATTTTCAATGATAGCCCTGCTGGGTAAAGTAGCCTTGGCTGTAGGTCCTTGCTTTTTATCACCTTGAAAATTCCACGCCACTCCCTGCTGGCCTGGAATGCTTCTGTTGAGTCATCAGTTGCGCCGGCTCCTTTGAATTGGCTGCATGTCTTCCACGGGGTTGGGACTATGGCGGCACAGGTGGCCATCTGAGGGATGGGTTGTTTCTAGGACAAGGTGACCCACTGGCTCACTAGACTTGGCAGTGAACGTTTGGTACCTGACTGACCAGTGGAAAATGGCGTCATGCCTGTTTCTGTCACTGTTAGGGACCGGGGCAAGCCTGTCTCCTTGCAACGTGAAGAAATAAACACCTAAAGCATGAGCTCCTCGGAGGCTGTCCCCTGTGCTGGAGAGGACGGGCATCAGCAGCAGCAGACACCACCCTGTGACTTGCTGAGACCCCCCTCAAATGACTCGCGTTGTCATCATAATGGTTTTCTGCTCTGGCCTGTCGGGGCCTCGAGAACCCCCTCCACAATCTGGCAAGAAGACAGTGAGTGTTAACCCCACTTCACAGCGGAGGGAACAGAGGCTCCGAGAGAGCCAGGAACACCTGCCAGGCTCCCCAGCTGGGCAAGGGGTCCCAGCTCCCGTCTGACGTCAAACCCCGCATGTCTGGGCAGTGGCTTCGTGAAGTCGGGGCTTGTCCTGTGTACCTGTGTGCCCAGGTCTGCCGGGCCCAAAGCAGCCACTCACAAATGTCTGCTGAACGACTGAGCGGCCCTGGTATTCGGCAGGTCCGGCATGCAAGCCCAGCCCACGCTGATGTGCAGCCCCGCCGTCCCCACAGCTCCATGTTTGGGGTGTCGCCCTGCCCGTGACGTCAGTGAGTCGTTTCTCCTTGTCAGCCTCAGTCGTGTAAACCCGCAAAGCAGAGACGGAGACCTGCCACCCTCCCGTGAACCGTCAAATGTGCAAGACCTTCCAATGCCCTGAGTCCTGTGTATGTGCCGAGTCAGAGGGGGTGACAGACTCACGCCCAGGGGCCCTGTGGCCTTGGCAGCGGGCACTCCCCTGGGGCTGCCAGGGCCTCTCCCCAGCACCACTGAGAGTGGAGGCTGTTTCCCAAACCGACCTGCCTGTGCATGGCCCAGCTCGTGTGTGGCTGGCACACCGGGGACAGGGAGGAACCAGGGGCCCTTTGCATGTGTTACTTATTAATCCCTGCACACTTGGAGGCAGATGTCAACCCCCTCTTGCACAGAAGACGAGACAACTGGTGCTCAGAGGTGCCAAGTCCCTGCCCACGACCTCATGGCTGGGAAGTTGTCCGGGAAAGAGTCGCCCCGGGCACACCGAGCCTCCTCCTGTCCCATTGCCAGAATCCAGTCCATCCCACCACACTCTGAGTCAAGGGGGGGACGTTCAGAGAAACAGGAGAGCCCAGAGAAGATTTATTTTTCCTTCGATAAAGTGTGCACAGAAGGTTTACAGTCGGGGTCCTCAGCTTTCACCCACAGGTCGGGAGTTATTGCAGTTGTGCCCAGTGGCTCTGATGTGGAAGGGAAACTTCTAGAAAGCTTCCTGTGTTCACAGAGAGGGTCCTCGTTTAAAGTTGTAGGGGTCCGCCCCGCAGAGGGGTGCACTGGGGTCCAGAGTGGGAGGAAAGGACAATGGGGGCAGCGGGGTGGCCTGGGCGAGGGCGGGCTGGGGCCACCTCCCTACCGGAAGCGGCGCGCAGGGCGGCCGGCCCGGCCCTGTAAAGGGGACAGCAGAGCCAGGAGGACCGCAGGAGCCTCGGGGTCCGGGCCGGGGCGGCCGGCCGGCGCCTCACCCCCGCCGCAGCGCCTGCAGCTGGTGGGCCACCTTCTCCAGCTCTGCCTCGATGGCCGACAGGCTCTCCAGCTCCTGGTCCTGGGAGAGAAGACCGGGGGTCATACAGGGACTGTACGCCAGCCAGCACGGCGGAGTGTGCCGTCAGCCGGACAGGCTGTGCCGCTGGCTGGCTGTGTGGCCTTGGCCACGTGGCTTTGCCTCTCTGAGCCTCGGCGGCCTGTGTACCACGGGGACAGGGATGCCACCCCACAGGGCTGCTCTGAGGAGTACTGTGCACAGGACTCGGGGAAGCGGGCCCTGACCCCACCCCGTCCTGGTGGCCCCTTAATTCAGGCCTGCTGCCTCCCAAACAGCTCCAGGGGCCCGTGGGAAACAAAGCCTCCGGTCCCCCACGCCAGGCCTAGACCATGGCGGTGGCTCCTGGAGTGAGGCCAGGCCTCCTGACCTAAGTGGCCATGGGCCTGAGACACAGGTGCCAGCTGTCCCTGGTCAACCTGCCCCAGTGAGGTGCCCTGAGCCCTGGTTGACCGGCTGGTTCAAGGGACATTCTGTGAGCCTGGCTGGGTGCCCCCCCTTTGGGGAGCTTCCAGGCCCTCGAACTCGGAGCAGGAGTCAGGGGAGGCCACCTCTGGCCTTGACCCAGGAGGGATGGTCTTGGGGCCCCTGCTGGATGCCAGGCTACAGAGGGTACCCTCCCCCACCCCGCACTGGGACAGCACAGACAACCCTACCAGGGACCCACTCGGTTGCTATGGAAACGGGGGCCCCAGAGCTCTGCCATGCTGGGGCCATTTCTAAGAAGACCCTTGGCCTGGGCGGCATGGTCCCCGCTGCTGCTCCCTGCAGCGCAGGGCCCCGCTCTGCCCATGGAGACGTGAGCTGGCAGGCACTCGGGGCCCCTGTGGGGGTGGGGCAGGGGCTGCTCAAAGGTGCCCAGCCTTGCCCTGGGTCCAAAGAGGAGTGGGGGACAAGCTGCTATTGCCTGTAGCCCCATCCTCTTGGTCTCCTGGGGACACAGTCAGGTGCCTTCTTCCTCTTGGGCTGCCAGGCCCAGAGAGAGGGTCGGAGACCTGAGGGAGGGCCGAGTCCTCCCCTGGGTGTGCAGGCCTCAGCCCCCATAAGATAGGTCCTGATTCCCACCTGGGCCCTGAGGCTTGAACCGCTGACCCCTGCCCCGCCCCCTGCAGCCCCACGGCTGTGTGGCCAGCCTGCCAGGGGCCCTGGCTCCCCCGCCCCCCCTCCTGTGGGGCTGCATCTTTCTACCCCACTGAGCTGCTCACGCAGCCCTGGGCACGGCTGGGTTCCAAAGCTCACGTGTGGCCTGGTCATGACAATGTGGTGACCGATGAGGTTCGGAGGAGAGTGACCTGCCCCAGGTCCCACAGCAGGAGGAGGCAGAACCCAGGTTTTCGGGCACCCGCATGCTTCCCCCACTCACCACCAGGCGGAAGGTCAACTGGCCCTCCCCGCCCCCTCTGCTATTCAGGGTGGGAGAGAAGGGTGTGCCTGGGCTATGTGGGGTTGCGGGGGTGGGGGCGGGGGGCTGGCTGGACCACCTGCAGGGTCTTCCCAGAGTGCCAGCTGTCCCTTTAGTGTCCTGTCCTCTCATGCCCTCCCAGCTCTGGGGGCCCATCGTGCCCTGGCCTTGGATCCCCTGGGCAGCACATGGCCCTCCTCAGGCCGGTCCCCTCAGGTCCTCCAGTTTCCAATCTCTCTCCGTCCGAAGCTCCAGGCTCCACCCACCGTCACTCCCTGACTCCCTTGTCCTCAGGACAGTTGCCACGCAGTGTCTCCGGAGACCAGCTCGACTTACCGCCTCTCCCGCCTCCACATGCTGATCCGAACATTCCCCCTCTGCTGCCTGCCTGCCCACCGGCCTCACCCGGTGCCCGCTGCGAGCCAGGGTCACCCGCCTTCCCGCCTGACGCGCCCTCTCTGCTGCCCCTTCCCAGGTCTCTGCTGGGTCTGCAGGAGCTCCCTGTGTGAGCCCCTCTCCATCCCAGACTCCCAGGGGACCGCGTCCCCTCGTGGAGTGTCAGCCACACACACATCTGGGGGCCCCTGCCCCTCAGCCGGGCCCACACCCGAGGGCCCTGGCCTGGGGCTGGCTTCGGCCCATACCAACCTCTGGCCTGCGGTTGGCACTGCCTTCCTCCTCCTTTTTCTCCTCCGGGTAGCGGTGCCCCCGGAGGGGCGGGCCCGCCTCCACCGTGTCCTCCTGGGGGTCCGGCCTCCAGCCTCGCAGCCTGGGGCCCCTGAAGCCATAGCCCCGGGCCTGGTAGGAGAGCTGCATGGAGTGGTCCGGGTCATCGTCCTCCACGGCCTCCCCCGCCAGCCGCTTCTCAGCCGTCAGCTCCCTGGCCAGCTGGTCCATCTTGCTCCACCGCTTGGCTTCCTCCCACTCCTTGGAGAGCTGCTCCTCCTGCTCCTGCTCCTGCTGCTGCTGCTGCTCCCTGCTCTTCCCGCCCCGGAAGGGGCCTAGGAGGGCCCCTGCCATCTCCTCCTCCTCCTCCTGCAAGGACTGTTCCTGCTCCCCCTTCTGAGCTTCCTCAGCCCCAGTCTTCCCGCCTCCGTCCACAGCCAGAGCCTCGGATCGACCTGGAGCAGCTGGTGGACAAGAGCAGGAGATGAGGGTGGGGTCACCACCTTCCCCAGCCCAGCCACTCCCCGGGGGACCCACAGGCAGGGCCGGCTCAGCCTCGCCTCAAGATTCTACTTGGAATTCTACTTGGAAAAAGCCATCTTGCCCCCATGCTTTGCAAGACCCTCTCAGCGTCCAGGGGGGTGGTGGCTGGCGGGAGCCTGCCTCTTTCTTTAGCTCTCTCAGTCCAGCAGCCCTCAACTCGAGGCACCTGGCTACTCAGGGAGGAAGGACCTTGACGAGGCCCCATGGAGAAGCTGGAGTCTTTCCCGAACCCAGCTGAAGCCAACAACAGTCCCCAGAGAAGCCTGGTCCCCCCTGTCATGCTGACCCTCTGTTCCAAAGCCTACCCACCCAGCCTGCAGAGCCCCTGTGGCCTCCTGGGTGGGTTGGGGGTGGGGATCTCTGTGGAAGAGTGGAGATGCACGGTTTTTGGAGTCAGACAAACCTGGGTTGGAATCTCCGGTTTTACTAACAAATTAGCTGCGTGACCTTGGGCAAATTACTTAACCTCTCTGAGTCTTAGTTTCCATCCGGAAAGTGGAGATTGTACCTGCTGTCAGGGTGGTCTTGCAGGTGGAGTGAGATTATGAGTGCGGCCCCCCTCCCTCCCGCCCCCTCCCCTACACATCACTGAGGTCTGGGACGGCATACATACACTCACCTGGAGGTGCCGCCTTGTAGCCGAGGCTGGGGTGGGGGTCGGACGCTGCGGTGGGGCCTTCCTCTTCAGAGACGACCTTCTCGCCAGCCTCTGGGTCCTCCTCCTCTCTCTTTGCCTGCTGCCCTTGCTCTGCACCCAAGCCCCTTTCTCTGTCCACTGGGCCCTGGGAGGGGCCCTCGCTGTCCCCCTCGGCCTCAGGGCCTGGGTGTTTCTGGCTGGGGAGGCTGGCCGGGGGGTGGGTGTTGGCAGCCTCCTCCTCCCTTGAGGTTTGGTGGTCCTCCTCAACCGTGGACCCCTGCCCAGGCTCTGAGGAGGCCTGGGGCCCGGCTCCGTCCGTGTCTCCGCCATTCCTCTCCGCCTCGCTCGAGTCCCTCGCTTCCTCTGTGGACTCCCACGTTACCTCCGAGGACTCGTTGGGGGGCATCTCGTCCGGCCCGTCTGCAGAGAGAACGGAGCCGAGTCAGGCCCTGAGGACCAGGCTGCACTCGGTCTCCCCAGAGCCCAGGTTCAGACCTAAGGACCAGAGCTCCCCTCTCCACGTCTCCGTTCGACCTGGGCACAAATGGGTTGAGTTTCTTTGTAAGTCCACCTCTTAAAGAAGAAGGGCGATTTTTTTTTTAAAAAAAGGCCTTTAAAGTGTCCCCAGAAGATAGAGTCCTGAGTAGAAAGTTAGGACATCAGCCGAACTACTGTGTGATCTTGGGGGAGGGGCCCCCAGCCTCCCTGTGTGAGGGGCGCCAGTACTGTGACTCCCTTCTCCCCTCCGAGTGGGGTTCTCGGTCTCGAGCATCCTGGAAAAGTGCTCGGCTCCCCAGTATTTGCAGTTTTCATTAAAAGGCATCTCCTTGGGGCTGTTTGGAGACAGCCTGTGAACTAGCAGAAGCCCCTCCCAGCGCCAGAAACGGTTACGGTCTCACAGAGCAGCGTGCGTCCACCACGCGACCCCAGGGCTCCCGCCGACAGTGCCGCCGCCGTCCGCTCCCAGAGGCTCAGACGGACCCCGAGGAAGGCGCGGAGGCCTGCCCGTGCCTGTGAAGCCCGTGGGCTGCCGGGCTGAGCCCTGGGCCCAAGCTGCCGAATGCCGAGCACAGGGTGCTCTTTGCATGGACACTGGCCACTTCCCCTGGTGAAGCTTCCAGGTGTGCACACGTACACACGCACGCACACTCACTGCACCCGCTCCCGCAGCCCCTGGCACACATCCTCGGTCACGCTCCTGGCAGACACTCGTTGCCATGGAACCAGCATGTGGGAGCCCACGCCCTGCCCCAGCCACCCCTGGGGAGACGGCCCCGGCCCATGTGAGCGCCCCCGGGCCACACCAGCAGGCAGGCCTCCGGACGGAAGACCACCAAGACCCCGGCTCCTGCAGGCTCGCCTTCTTCACCACCTTCCAGTGCAAAGGGCAGGGCCTGCGGGGGTGCTTTGGGGGTATTTGCAGGTAGAAAGATGAGTCACAGAATCCCCTTGACCTAAGCCATGATCTCTTCGACCCCTAAATGCTCTCTGGCTTTGAGAAAGATGATCCAGCTCGTCTAGTGTTTCGTGCCTGCTCCTCTGGGACCCTCCTGCAACTTGGCTAGGCCGAGGGACCACCCAGCCCCGGGGAGGGTGGGTGCTCGGGGCAGGAGCCCTGACAGGAAAAGCCAGGCCAGACACTCCCTGCGCTCTGGGGTGAGCAGATGGGACAGAAGGAGGGCTTGGGAGCAAGACAGACCCAGAGCCGTGTCTCCAGTGATGCCTTGGACCAGGGGCTTGCCCTCTCTGGGCCTCACTTGTAGATGGGAGGGAGTAACAGCCACGTGACAGGCTGTCAGGGAGGGGCTCCTGCCTCCCAGCAGGCCTCCATCTACACCAGCGGCTGTTAGCATCCCCTCCCTCTCTCCCCCGCCCTGGCCAGGCGGGCCAGCACGCACCCTTCGGGCCGTCCTGGTCGCTCTGCTGCTCAAGAACCTCTGAGAGCTCCTCCTCAAAGCTGCTGTGTTTTCTCCTGCTGCTGCGCCCTCTCCTTGGCACCTGGTGTGAGAAAAGGAGGAGAAAGCCCCCTTTGGTCTGAGCCGGCACGTTTGTCTCCAGAAGGGAAGGCCCCCTCCGTTTCCTCATGTGTCAGGCTCCAGGCGTGCCCGGCGAGAGCTCAAGGAGCGGGGAAGGGCTGGCTGCCACGGTTCCCCCCCACCGAGCTGGAGCCCATCGGTGGCCACGTCACCTCCAGGCTCAGTTCCTCACCTCGGAAATGAGAACAAGCCCCACCTGCTGCCCCACAGAGCGACAAAGACTCAGATGGAGCAGAGGGTCCCGGGGCGGAAGCGGAGACTGGGGCCCTCTCAGGACCCTCCTGGTAGCTGCGGGGCCCTGCAGCAGGAGTTTACATGACAGTGGCCACTACCTCCTGGGGGCTCTTGATTCAGGCAAATGCCGCTCACCCTGGACCCCATAAGTGCAGGCCCCTGGGAGAAAGCCAGTCCCATGCCTGCGTCCAAGCCCCGAGCTGTCATCTGCTGCTGTGATCCAGAGACCCCTCCCCCTGCGTCAGCCTGAGGCTGCCGCTGCGGCCACCACCTGGGACTGTCCCCACCTGGGCCTGTTCCTGATGAGGGCTCCCTGCCCTCTGCAGCTGGCGATGACTTGCCCCCACGGTGGGAGTCTCTGGAATGGCCAGAGGAAACAGACCCTTTCTGCCCCCCAGTCAAGAAAGCGACCCTGCTGCAGCAGCTGAACTTGGGGCTGTGGGTAATCGGAGAGCTGCCTCAGGCCCTGGCGAGGCCCTGACTCACTGCCTGACCTTGGGCAAGACCCTCAACCTCCCTGGGCCTTGATCTCTTGAACTACATCGACGGCAGGCCAGACCGGGGACGTGGAGGACCCCGCCGTCCCCCTCTCCAGTCGAAAGCAGGTAACTGCGGGTCAGGAAGATCCGGACCTGCCGGACCTTCCACCTTGATTCCCCGACTCTCCGTCCCTGGAATATACCCAGATGCAGGTGCAGTGGCTGCAAATACCTTGGAGAGCGAAGTCTTGGAGCACTTTCAGCAAATTCTGATGTCGCAGGATTGAGAGGATCCGCTCATCTGCAATGAGGGAGAGTCGTCATGGGCCATGGCCAGAGAACAGTCGAGAAAGACGCGGCCATCAGCAGTTTCCTCTGAGCACAAGAGCGGGATCCTGGGGGTTCAGAGCCTGGGAGGTGGCAGCAAGGCCGGGGCTTGAGATAACACTTTTGAAATGATCCAGTCTCTGAGGCGGCAGGAGGCAGTTTTCTACTGTGACAGCAAGGGCAGCCCCTGTCCCAGCACTCGGACCTTGGCCGAGGGACAGCAGCCCACCTGAGGAGAGGCAGGGGCGTCCTCCAGCACGACCTGTCTGCCCGTTTCCGTGCCTTCGCTTGGGCCGCCTGATCCTCTGGGATTCCCTTTCTCCCTCTCGCCACCTGTTGGTGTCCCACTTTTCTCTTACCCCCAACCCCAGTGCTAATGACAGCTCTAACCAAGGGCGGGTCCAAACGTGACTGCCAGCTTGGCAAAGCTTCCTCTTCCTCCTCATGCCCATCGTGGGTGGTCCTTTATGCATCACGCAGCCGTAGGTGTGGCCGGCACTGGGACTGTGGCACCCGAATCCTTGTCCGCAGGGGGCTCACACTCCCTGGCAGCCCTGGTTGCATTCTGCCCAGAATCCTAACGATCTGAGCTCATTTTTGCCCCCCTGCTAGCCGGTAAGCTCCAGGGTACCTTCCTCTCCCCGCACCACTCAGACAGGCACGCACGAGGTCAGTGCCCGTTGCATTAGATCGCTGAATTCCATCACAAGCCACCCACCCATGTCCTAGCCCCCCAGCCCGGCAGGCAGCAGCCCCACCCTCACCTCACCGGCCTGGCCCCTACCTCCTCGGAGTGTCTCCAAACACTCCTGGCTCACAGGAACGGGGCTGGGCTTGGAGAGCGTGTCGGAGATGACCTCAATGATGCACTTCATTACCTGGGGAGAGAGCAGGGCAGGCGGGGGTGGGTTTGGGCATGGGACTCAGCCCCTGGGAGCTCCAGGGCAAGTTTCAGATGAGGACATAGGGCACAGGCGGCAAACACAGGGCCAGCGGCCCGAATCCGGCCCTCCACCTTGTTTCTATCCGGCGGCAGCACCGGGCTCTCACTGAACTGTTAAGGAGTAGTTACACTTGTACGGTCCTAGAATTACATTTGGCCTTTTGAAGGCAACTGCGAGGCTGATGTGGCCTCCGGTGAAAATGAGTCTAACACCCCTGACATTAGGGCACTGGCTTTTGTCTTCGGCAGCCCGTGCGCGTCTAGCTCAGGGGCACGGCTCTGCCTTCTCAGCCAGACAAGAGCAATGGCAAGGGAAACCTTTTACGCTTCTTATCATGTGCCAGGCGACCCCGTCACTTGGGCCAGCAGGTGCCCCTCTCCGGTGGGGGTGGCTCCCTGGTACCCTCTCACCCCCAAGGGTTTCTCCAAAGATGGGGACGCTGCCCTTGGGCATCAGACACGTCTTATCAGAGTGCTCTAGTCTTGCAGATGCCCGGAAGGTCAGCCACTGCCCTGCCTGGGGTGGCTCAGCGGGTGTTGTGTCATCCTGCAAATGGAAAGGTCACCAGTTTGATTCCAGGTCGGGGTACATGTTTGGGTTGCAGACCAGGTCCCCTGTTGGAGGCATGTGAGAGGAAGCTGATGGATGTTTCTCTCGAATATTGATGTTTCTCTAACTTTCTACCTCTCTCCCTCCCCTCCCCTCTCTCTAAAAATAAATACATAAAATCTTAAAAAAAAAAAAACAACAGTCAGCCATCTCCAGAAAGCCTCCCTCGACTGCCCAGGGGAGAGCAAAGGCCTTCCCTGGCTCTGCCCTGTCTGGAAACAGTTGTTGGATCGCTGTCTCCCTCCCGACAGCCATGGCGCCGTCACCCGCAGGGAATCACCGTCTGGCTCCACGGGATGGGCCCGCTGCTGGAGGTGGGCGTGCACCAGTTACACCTGGGCGCCCACCCAGGCCTAGCCAGGTGCCTAGCAAGGTGCTGTGGATAATCAGGCACCTGGTAAATGGACATTCGAAGACAGTGCCAACTGCAGTGGGTGTGGAATCTCGGCTGTGTTGTCTGGGGTGTGTGACTCAGCCGCTCTGAGCCTCAGTGTCTTCCTTTGTAAGACGGGACTGAGGAGAACAAGCACTCTGGAAAGCGGGAAGTGCCACACCCCCCCCAGCCCGCTTCAGCTGTCTAGAGCCAGGCGGAGGGGCAGGAGGTGTCAGACGCGCGTCAGGCGATGCTGGTCGGGAGTGAGGGGGTGGAAGGCTGTGTGTACGGGCGCCAAGGCAACCCATCCAAGGATCCAGGATGGCAAACTGGCAAACGGCTTGTGCAGTTGTCATAGCATCCGAGGATGGAACGTTCAGGTCTTACCCAGCCGTCCTGGTGCCCCTGACCCAGGCTCCTGAGTACAATGTGGTGACTAAATGTCTCCCAGAAGGGACCTGGCGAGGAGGGCCCCTCAGCCTGTACCTCGTTTCTCCCTGCAACCCCAGACCTTGCACTGGGGATAGCAGATGACCAACAGTCCAGGAGGACAGATTCTGAGAGGGAGAAACTGGGTATGGACCCCAAGAACAGTGTGGAGATTGAGAAGGGAACCTCTAGGAGTAACAGTGCCTATTTACTGAGGACCTACTATGTGCCAGGCACCTCACACCTGATTCCTACTCACAACTCTCCTCCAGGAGAATATTATTACAGATGGGAAAAGGGGAAGCTCAGAGAAGTTAAGGGATTTCCCCAAGACCACACAGCTACAATGAGTGGTAGAACTTTAAATACAGCCTTGTCTGCCACTAAAGGAGAGGAAACATAATTGAGCAAATTGATGCTTTGGGCTTTAACCACAGCCTCTCTGGGATGGAAGAGACAGCTGCTGGAAACAGTAGGGGCAGAGATTTATCTGACTCTCAGCGAAAGAGTCTGTGAACACCAGAGACCGGAAAAATGGCCCCAGCTCAGACAGGAACAAATTTCCAGTATACGCCCGACGTGCAGTGTCTCCTGCTGGCCACAGAACCCCCTGCCAGTGTCTCCTAAGTCCCTCTCCTGGGTGACGCCCACCATCAGCCCTAGATGACCGGGACCCTGGGCGCAGAAGCCATGACAAAGGTTTTCATGGCAGCCCTTTGGGAGAACCCCGGCTTGAGTGCCTGGAGGGTGGGGCGTGTTGCTGGAGGAGCCTTGGGGGTGGGGGAGGGTAAAAGTAAAGGGGGAGGTGAAGACCTGGTCCTGGAGTGTGTGGACGGCCATGGCCACAGAGCGGAGCAGCCACCCCCACTGGCCTCAGTGGGTCTGCCAGACTCGGCATGTTCAAGACAGTGGGTCCGGCACCTCAGTCCCGCAGGAGAGAGAGACACAGCAGGCCCCCATGGGCTGCAGACTCCGCTCAGAGGATGCTGGGGAAGTCCCCCCAGCAGGATGGCGGGGCAATCGGGCAGCCTTGATGTGTTCTTTTGCAAGCTGTCCCCGGGCTCGGCAGCCGCAGTGCCGGCTGTTGGCTTTATGCCAGACTCACTTCTGCGGCTGCCCAAGGACTGGCTGTTCGGCGTCCCCTGGGGCCCTCCTATCCCCTCCTGGGCACCCCTGCACCCCTTCTTACCTCGGTGTCCCTTATATTCGCAGGGCTGCTCACAGGGAGGGCGCTGACTGGGAACAAAAAGAGAGAGCTGGGGTCACCCCTCCGCTCTGAGGGGAGAGCCCAGTCCTTCCTGACGGGGTTCACTGGGGGCCCATCCACCTCAGGGCTCCCGCTCAAAACTGGCCTCTACCCAAATGACATGCTGGGGCTGATTTTGTTTCCCTTCCCTGGCTGCTGCCCCAAGGGGGAGTCTCCCAGAGGCTGCCCTGAAGCCTGACACCCTGCCCTTTGGGGCAGCTTCTGCTCTGGAGGGAGTGTGGGAGCTGACGGCAAGTGTGAAAACAAGGCCAAGGGCTGGATGGGGTTGGGGCGGGAGGAGAATGGGGGGAGAGGCAGAGAGACCCGGGGGTGAGGGGGAAGAGAGGGAGAAGGAGGGCTGTGCGACATGATACTGAGAGGTAAAAGTCAAGGGCAGGAGCACGGGGAGAGCGAGAGGATGAAGAGGGAGAGCCGCGAGAGTTGGAGCCAGCCTCAGACCTCCCATCTCCTCCCCCTGTGACCTTGGCCAGCCAAGGCACGGAGCCGGAGCTGGCCCTGATGCAGCCCGGACTGCAGCCCAGACAGCGGGTGGAGGCGCCGGGGGGCCCTGCCTGGCCGAGTCAGGAGTCGCGCCCAAAGCGTCCGGTCTGGGGCTTCTGGGCCGAGGCCACTTCGCGGGGCCAGGAGGGAGGCGGAGGCGCTGTCCGCGGTGCTGAAAACTCCCCGCACGGTGGGGCAGGTATGGAGGGTCGTGTGGTGCCGCGCGGTGCCTGGGCGTCGGAGCGGACAGGGCGGGAGGAGGCAGGGCGCCCAGGACACTCTTCCCCGAGACCCCGCGCTCGCTCACCTTGCCCCGCGCAGAGCAGAAGCGCCAGGACAGCGGCGGAGCGCATGGCGAACCCGGGGCGCCAAGCAGCCGGAGGTCTGGGGCCCGGGCACGGCGGGCACCCGAGCGAGGGGTGGCTGGGCGGGCGGTGCGGAGCGGGCTACCGTGGCACTGGCGGTAGGTGGGGTGGCCTCAGCGTCTCGGTGTCCGTCCGTCTGTCGGTCCGCCCACCAGCCTCACTGTACTCGGTCGGGACGCTGCAGTAGAGGCAGCAGTGGCAGCTGCACTCGCGGCGCGCCCGCTTATATACCCCGACCCCGGAAATGACGTCATCGGGCCTCCCCCTGTCTCCTCTCCCCACCCCAGTGGGGGTCCGGCCGCAGTTCGCTCCACCTTCCAGCCTCACCCCACTTGCCCCTGGTTCCCCGCGGCTCACAGCTCCTGGGTCCGGCAACGAGGTAGGCATCCGGCTTCCAGGTGGTGGCACGGGGACCCAGCTGACCCTCCACCACTCGATGGCTCCGCCGACTTGCTGTGCATCCTTGGGCAAGGCCTCCGGGTCTCCGGGCCTCCGGCCTCGTGTTCCTCCAGTGTGCGCGCGCTGAGGACCCTGCCCACCCTAGCACGCCGCTCCTCTCTTCCTCTGCCCCGGGGCGCGCATCCCTGATCTCACCCGCTGAAGTGTGCGTGCCATTCAGGGCTCTCTCACCTGTCCAGGAGGCCCTGTCACCTGTCACCTGTCCAGGAGGCCCTAGAGAGGCTAACGAACCCTGTCTGAAGTAAAGCCCCTCCCTCTGGCAACTTAATTTTGCGTCTTCGCGAGTAGTAACTGCACCGTATATGTATTTATTTATTTGAATAATACAGATGTAGTCTCCTTGGCTTTCGCACTGCCCAGCACAGCACCTGGCACGGAGTAAATGCACTTAATAGATGGTTGTTGAATATCCCCAGGGGAAGCGCAGCCCATGCCTAAGTGAATCCTGGGCTCAGCCATTGCTGGACAGCTGTCATGGGGGATGGTGAGGGGACAGTGGGGGACAGCTGTTCATATCAAACCAAAATAGGTGTCTTGTAACTTCTACTCACTAACCCTAGTCCAACCCCTTAGGACCACCTTCTTGCTATTGGTAACTCCTCGTGTGCTTGAGAACAATTCCCTTGCGTGTTCTCAAAACCCGGGTGTTTTGTGTGTGCGGTTGGTTGGTTCCCTGCGTGTTTCTCTCTGCCCTGGGGCTCTCACACTTGGCCACGTTGCTACTTTCAACCCGGGGGGCCACATCGGAAATCCTTTGCCACCTGACCCCAATGTCATAGTGAACCTGGTATCTGAGCTGCTGTCTGGCACTGGCTGGCATTGTCCAGAGCCCCTCCTTCCCGGGGACCCCCCCATTTCCTGTGGCTGTTCCCTATATCCTGCCCCCCACCTGAGCCCCCTCAGCCCCTAAAAAAGAGGCTGGCAGGAGCCCAGAGGAGATGGAATGGTCTTGCTCATGCATTTAGTCATCGCCGACTGTTTGGTTAGGCGCCTGCTGTATGCTTAGAACCCCTTAGAAAAGCACTCACCTGTTCTGGGTGCTGAGGGTACAGCAGTGAACAACACAAACAAAAAAGCCGGTCCTGCCCTGGCTGGCATAGCTCAGTGGATTGAGCTCGGGCTGCAAACCAAAGTGTCGCAGGTTCAATTCCCAGTCAGGGTACATGCCTGGGTTGCAGGCCATGACCCCCAGCAACTGCACATTGATGTCTCTCTCTCTCTCTTTCTCCCTCCCTTCCCTCTCTAAAATTAAATAAATAAAATCTTTTTTAAAAAGCCGGTCCTTGAGTTTACATTCTAAAGGGTGAGACAGACAGCGAATAAGTAAAGAGGTAAAATGCACAGTGTGTGGGGTGCTGTGGATGAAAATCAGGGAAGTGGTGGTCTGGGGGAGGTGGTGCTATATGTTCAATAAGATGGATCTGAAGAGGCCTCGCCTGGGAGGGGACATTTCACCAAAGACCCAAAGCTGGTGAAAGAGTGTGGTTGCCTGTGTCCCGGCGAAGCGAGGTGCAGGTAGAGGGAAGAGCAAGTGCAAACACCCGAGGGAGGATCGTGCCTGGCGTGTTCCAGGAGTGGCAAGGAGAGAGGGCATGCAGGAAAAGCACCGGTACTCACACCAGCCAGAGATAAGCACCGATCATTTTAAAGTGTGAGTTCTATGGCTTTGGCTCAGTGGCTGCCTTGGTCAAGGGCAGTTTCCAGGGCAAGGTTTCAGCTGAGCGCTGAAGCTTAAGTGCCCCGGGCCCTTCTGATTCGGGGTCATCCAGAGTGCGCCCCGAAGGTTTGCATCGTGCTTCCTGTCCGGCATTGTACCGTAGCGGTGCGCCCAGGTGGTGCGTACACTGGCCCACCGCGACTTACCATGTGCTGCAACTTGTAATACACGGACAAGTTCCCTAGTGTTTTGTTGTTGCTATAAAGAACAACCTTGCACACTTTTGTAGCATTTGCAATGATTTTACTTAATAGTAGGGGAACTCCTTGGTCCGAGGAAGCGGACATTTTAAGGCACTTGATACGTACCGCCCAACTGCCATGGAGAAAGCCGGACCACTTTCCAGGGGCGCGGGCTGTCCTCATGGGAAGTTTCCGAGCCACCGCCACCCTCCCGGGAGCACCTGTTCTCCGAGAGCCTGACCCTGTTTGTAGTGAAACCGAGCATAATCAGCCAGCGCAAGTGTCCCAAGCTAGGCTTTCCAGGTGACGATTCCAGAAACGAGCATTTGCACGGTGCTTCCTAGCTCTTCAGAACGGTCCAGCACTGACCCCGGAGGGCCCCCCTAGGCCTAACTTAGTGATTTTGATTCTTCTTTGCAGATTTGGAAACTGCAAAGGGACCCGGGATGCTGAAGCAATCACCCAAGGCACCCCAAGGCAAGGGAGTGGGAGAGGTGGGCCCAGAGCTTGCTCTGCCCAAATGCCCCCCCGTTTCCTGCCATCTCCTGACGTCTCACGGGCTGTGACCTCTCTTGGGGAGCCTCCCAATTTCTGCCCACTCCCTCCCCTGTGGCCTGGCCCTGTGACAAGGATTTGGGAGAGTTCGGAAGTGACTCTGGGAAGCCCAGGAAGGGAGTAGGACGTGAGACAAGGGGAAGGGAAAGGCCAGTGGAGGGTGTGTTGGTGCGGGAGTCACCACTGAGGGCAGCAGAGGCCCCGTGTAGCGGGGGGCTGCGGAGATACTGCGTGTGACACAGCTCAGAACTGGTCCGAGGGGGTGGGGAAGCTGGGTGCTTACCTCTGCATTGTTCCCCCTCACTGGGGGTCTCCCCTGGAGGCACTGATGTACCAGCACTTCTGGTTTGCTCTGAGAAAGGGCCAGTCAGGGCTCCCATGGCCAGAGAACGGGCTACAGCAGAGAACCCTGGAAGCTGTAACTGTCTGCGGGTAACTTCCAAGGTGGCCCCAGGGGACATCGGGGGACACTCACACCTGCTACGGGGCTCTATGCATGTAAGTTCACTTCACGTTCACAATGAACCTGTGGCTCAGTTACCAGCGTTCCTGCTTCTCATCAGAGATGGAGTAACCCTTCTAAGGCCACACAGCTGGGAAATGGTGGCATCCGGGGGCCGGCGATCTGTCCTGTGTCACTTCACACTCCCCTTCCCAGGCCCTACGCCCTCTGTCAGCTGAGTGTTTTAACTGGTCCCCATCAGCAACCCCCACCAGAAACGACTGCCGTCAGGATTTGGGGCTTCTCATTTCTTAAGGAAGATAGTTGATGACTTTTCCACCTTAGCTAGAGGAAGCCTGGAGAAAGGCTAGTTGTATTACTCTGAGTCTACATGCGCAGTCTCCATCAAAGCCACATCCTTGCTCTGTACAAAGTCTGTCTGGAAACAGTCCAGCCATTGTTAATATAATGAGGTTTGCATGACATCGATGTCATCTGGCAGCCAAAGAGAGTGGACTGGAATGCGCATGCGTGAACAATAATGACTTCACTGTACTCATCAGCGGGGGCGGTAGACAAGACGCTGTTGAGTGAGCATGTGCACTGTGTGGCTGTTACATTCAAAATGACTGAGCAATGAGAGCAACTAATCTGCATCAAATTTGGCGTTAAGCTTGAACATTCCTCCGCAGAAACTATTCAGGTGATCCAGAAGGCCGCAACTATGGGCAACTGGTGATTGGCAGCTTCACCACAACAACTTGCCTGCTCATGGATCGCATCATGCAGAGTTTTTGGTGAAACACCAAATCACCCAGGTGACTCAGCCCCGCTACAGCCCAGATTTGGTGCCCTGTGACTTCTGGCTTTTTGCAAAATTAAAATTACCTTTGAAAGGGAAGAGATTTCAGACCATTGATGAGATTCAGGAAAATAATGCAGGGCAGCTGATGGTGATTGGGAGAACTGGGTGAGGTCCCAGGGTGCCTCCTTTGAAGGGGACTGAGATGTCATTGTCCTGTGTGCAATGTTTCTTGTATCTTGTACCTCCTTCAATGAATGTCTCTATTTTTCATATTACATAGCTGGATACCTTCTGGACAGACCTTGCATATGCAAGATTTCTGGACACGTTCTCAAGCCCCCATTTCTTTTCAAACTGCTGCCCCAACCCCCTCTAATCTTGACCTTCTGGGGCTGCCTCTGGTTATAACAAGCACCTCTCATTTGATGTGCATGGTCAAGGGCCTTGTTTTTCCCCAGACCAATCTTCTTACTGTGAGCCACTTCTACGGAAACGCAGAGGCCTGGCAAAGAAAACCAAGACGTGGCCAGCTCTGCGTCCATTAGTCAGGAAGAGGGAGTCAGAAGGGAGTGCGGTCTGCCCTGAGGCTGGGCTTCGCTGCCCCTCCGAGCATCGTGTTCAAGTGCCGAGGGACCCGCGGGTCCCTGCACGCTGATGCCACAACATCTGCTGCCAGATTTGACCCGTGCACAAAACGTGTTTTGATTATCGCTACATGTGTGTGCCGCCTGGGTGTTGCACGTCGGATGAAGCATTGAGCTGACTGGGTGGCGCAGCTGTAGCACAGCTCACTGAGAGGAAGAGACGGGGGTGGGGGCGAAGCCAAGTTGGGAGCTCTTTGCATTGTGGGTATGTGGAGGACACTGTGGATTAGACTCATCAGCTGTCATCCCAACCCTCTTGCTGTGGGCAGACGTAGGAGAGCTAAAAACTACATTTCCCAGACCTCCTTGCAGCTAAGGGCCTGGATGTGATTTAGGTCCTACAAATCAGAGGAACTTACACAGGAATTGGATTTGGAGGTATGTGTTGGGGGGAATGGGGTGCAGAGCCACCATGCTGCCAGTGTGTGGGGATGTGACTGAGGCGGGTGGCTCTGGAGGTGGCGGCTGTGGTGTCAGCTCCCCGAGGGGACAGGCAGTTTCCTGCTCTGGTCCTCCCAGTGATTTTCCTGTTTTCTGAACCGAACCCCCCAACTGAAATGAGGAAACAGCCCGTGAGGACAGCGAGCAGTCCTGGCACCAAACAGCAGCACTGGGGTGGGGGGTGGCGGGGAACAGGGTGCTGGCAGTGGGCGTGTTGTTCATAGACCCCTCGTCACTACACTGAGGGAAGGGGCAATGCCAGGCTCTCGTCACTTCCGTGTCCCAGACCAAGCTGGCTCAGAGCCCCCCAAACCGCGCAGGGGTTCATCGCCGGGATAGAAATCGCCTGGTTGATGGGGAGCTGCCTGAAGGGGTGCCATGAAAACCATCGGTTACTGCCAGGATTCTGGTCTCATTCCTGAGGTTCAGAGATGGGAAGGGACTGGCCTGAAGTCACACAGCAAGGTGTCAGAGCCAGTCCTGATCCTGAGCCTAACCATTTGCTCCTCCAGCGAATGAAAACAACGAGGAAGGGAACGGGGGCAGGGGTATGGGGCGGGCAGCTAAAATACTGCTTCCCGGCTGAGTCGGGGAGACAGGAGAAGGCAGGTGTGTGCCGTGAGGGCTGCGCTGAGACGCTTTTTAAAAAATTGACTCTGGCCCTGGCTGGTGTAGCTCAATGGATTGAGTGTGGGCCTGTGAACCAAAGTGTTGCAGGTTCAATTCCCAGTCAGGGCATATGCCTGGGTTGTGGGGCCAGGTCCCCAGTGGGGGGCGTGTGAGAGGCAACCACGCATTGATGTTTCTCTCCCTCTCTCCCTTCCCCTCTCTCTAAAAATAAATAAATAAAATCTTAAAAAAGAAATGAAAATTAGTGCATATTAATTACTAAAAAAAATAAATAAAAATAAAAATTGGCTCTGTAGTCACAGTCACACAGACAGGAAACAGAACGGCGGGGGAGGGGGGGGAGCAGGTGGGAGGGGGAGGAGAATCACCGCTCCATGGGACAGCTTTTCGGGCGTGGAAGGTGAAGAGCGCAGGGGATGCACGGCGGGTGGTGACGGTCACTCAGCGCTGTGACTGTCCTCGATGCCACCGAACGGCGCACCTAAAAATGGTTAAAATGGCAAACTTGACATTATGGGTATCGTGCCACAACAATCCACGCAGCACCCTCCCGGCCCACGGCCACGTGGGGACGCTGACTGCCTCCGAGCCTGAAGCGTGGAGGGCAGGGGCAGAACCGGTGTCCGGGCGTCTCTGCGGGGCAGGGGCTGTCTCCCCAGCCTGCATACATGGGAGCCCCCCAGGCACTGAGCTTGGGGGAGTCTGGCAGGCAGTGCCCACGGGGAGGGGCAGAGCTGGGCTCCTAGGACCCCAGGGGGGTTCTCACAGGCGTGCAGACCCCCAGAACGCTGATACAAAGAGAGACCCCGGGGCAGCCCCCCCCCCACCGTGTCTATGGGGAGCTCCCCGCTGCTCCCCCCAGGCCAGCAGAGTCCAACTCCAGCAGACACGGCCTGAGCCCTGCCCGTGACTCATGGGCCCGTCAGGGTCCTGGCCCACCTCCCTCGGCAGGGACCACCCTGGGGGCACACGGGCTGTTTACAGAAACCCCAAACCTGCTCTGCCTCCATTGGCCGGGAGCTGGAAGTTCGGGGACTTGCCCCCATCAGTGTGTCTGAGACGTTCACGGAGAACGTTCTCACCCCTGGGCGGGAGACTTCCCAGGAGGGTGTGTAGGCGCCTTTTCCCGGCGGCTCCCTGAGGAATCAGGCTCAGTCTCTCACATGCCGGCGGGTTTCGCAGGAGCACTGTCGCACAAGCACATCTAGTGACTTCCTCCCCGCCCCCCACTCCTCCACCCTCTGCCCCCCACCCTGTCTTCCTCCCCAGTGTCCCTACCCAGAGTTCCCCATGAGCCGTGTCCAGTCGAGTCGTAGGTGCAGGGAACTGAGCCAGGATGCTGACCCCTGCCTGCTCTGTCTGGGGTGCGGGGTCCTGATAGCGCCCCGCCGCTCCCTCCCTCCCTCCGGGGCCCTCGGCCCTGCAGCCCCTGGAGCTCAGAGCCTCACCCCTTCTCAGGCCCGGATAGAGCTCCCTGCGTCCCTGCTCTGGGGCTTCGCTGCTCTATTTTTAGATTGTTTTCAATTACAGTGGACATGCAATATTATTTTGTATTAGTTTCACGTGTACGATATAGTGGCTAGACAGTCCTACACTTCACAGAGTGTTCCCCTGGTATGCCCAGCGGCACCTGGCGCCACACACAGTTATGATGATATTATTGACCACATTCCCTGGGCCGCACTCCACATCCCCCCGCGACTGTGCCGTGACGGCGGGTCTGCACTGCTCGGGCCCTCCCCCACCCCTCCCCTCCCCTCCAGCGACCGTGAGTGTGTTCTCGGCATCTGAGTATGTTTCTCTTTGGTGTGTTCGTTTATACTGTTCTTTAGATTCCACGTGTAAGTAAACTCTTGATAGTCCTTTTAATGAGTTGGGGGGGGGGGGGTGCCTCTGGAGCCTCCTGCCCTGCTCCGGAGCAGTCTCCGACCGAGGCGAGGCCCAAACGGCCAGAACCCACTGGGGTGGGGACCAGCAGGCCCAGCGGGAGGGAGGGGTGGGGACAGCCCCAGACTCCGGGGTCAGCCAGGCATGGAAGTTCCCCAGAGCTGCCGTCAACTCACCGAGTGACCCTGGCTGCCATTTTCCCCCTCTGTGCCTCAATGTCCCCACCTGGAGCGTGGCTCTGGGGACCCAGGGCGTGCCCTGTGCTCAGACGGCATAGCTGGAATCCGAACTGCAGTGGCTGCCCCTTTTGCATGCACCGCCCACCTCGCTCTCCCCACCCCTGTGACAGAGTGCCGTCGTTCCCCTCCTTGATAGGTTGGTCAGGAGGTGGAAGGGCAGTCGGTTTCCTCCTCAACAGATGGATGAGGAGGTGGAGGCTCACAGAAGCTGCCTGAACGGCTTAGCCTCCGTGCAGCCCAAGAGGCCAAGGCAGGACCGGACCTGGAGCGGCAGGTGGAAAGCCATAATGTAGCCGTTCCCTGCCTTGAGGCAAAGAGAGTGCTGATGTCATCTGCCCAGACAGCAAGCTGGGCCTCAGGATGAGCAAGGCCTTGTGCCAGGTCACCCAGTAAAGCACTAGCAGGGCCATGGTGGGAGCCGGCTGGGAGACGGCTGCCCAGGCCTTTCCCCAGGTGCCCGGTCACCTGGCGGAGGTGCCGTCTGTAGACAGTTGCACTGTGGCCTCCCTGGACCCGCCCTATCAGAGCTGTTTGTTGGGGGCTGGGCAGGAGAGACACTCCTTCATTCAACAAACATTTATTGAGCACCTACTGTGTTCCAGGCTCTGATCTGGATGCTTGAAACGTGTGAAGAAAAGAGCTTCTTGGCCTTGGCCAGGTGGCTCAGTTGGTTAGAGCATCGTCCCAATACACCAAGGTGTGGGTTCAATCCCAGGTCAGGGCACGTACCAGAATCAACCAACGAATGCATCAGTAAGTGGAACAACAAATCAATGTTTCTTTCTCTGTGTGTCTCTGTCTTTCTCTATCTCTCTAAAATCAATAAATTAAAAAAAAAAAGAGCTTCTTGAAGCTTGTGCTCTGGTCTGGGGAGACAGGCAGTCAGCAATAGCTGTCATAAATAAGTGCATCGTGCAGCGGCACGCAGGCGGCGATGCTGGGAACGGAGACGGAGCAGAGCCCGGTAAGGGGCTCAGGAACAGTAGGTGGGAGGGCGTGGCCTCACTGAGACCACAGCTTCAGTGAGGACTTGAAGGACTTGCTGGAAAGAGCCACGTGGCTGTCTGGGGGCAGAACATTCCAGGCAGACTGACCAGCCAGTGCAAGGGCCCTGGGGCTGGCTTATACCTGGAGGTTTGAGGCTGACCAAGAGTCCGAGGCGGCTGGGAGAGAGTGAGGGAGGCGGAGGGTAGTGGTGGTGGGCCAGGCTGTGCAGGGCCCCACAATCTGGGGGGATTCGGGCTTCACGCTGAGGCAAAGGGAATCATGGGAGAAGACGGGCCACAGAAGGCTGGAGGTGGGGGGACGCTTGAATGCAAGGTGGGGATGCACCCGCAGACCTGGCTAGCTCCCAGCTGCCCCAGCACCCGACTCCATCACGGGCCGGGGAGGGGGCTTGCAGAGACGCTTCTGCCACCGCCTCCCCAAAGCGGCCAGAAACGCCCTCCTCGGTGAGCACAGGTTCCCAGGGAGTGACCGAGCGACTGCTCAGGATATCTCCACGTGGGAAGTCCCTGCCGGGGGGCTCTTGGGGAGCAGCTTTCTTCCTGTCCCCCCAGGGAAAGTGGCAGCTGCTTATCTGATGGGGGACTCAGGGCCCTGGACTGCAGAGTCAACACGCCCTCGCCCCGCTCACACAATGGTGTTTTCCCAACACACAGCATCTCCGAGCCCCTTATCGGGCCTCCGGGCGGCAGGGCCCCGTTGCCGGGCGATGCTGTCTTATCTGCACGGGCTGATTGCATTAGGCCCTCTCCCACCTGTCTCCGCAAACATCTCCGGGGGCCTCCAACGAAGGTTTTGCCTTTCTTCTCTGGCAGATGTTTGTTTTAATTTAATAAAGCAGTTTACAGGCCTTAGTGGGCGGACGAGGGCTGCAGTGGGCCGCAGCCCAGGGGGGTGGGGGAGAGGTCCCGGGTGCCGTGGGCACCACACCCGGGGCGCGAGGCACAGCAGGGTGGGGGGAAGGGCCAGGCCTGGTTCAAACTGAGTTGCGGGAGGTCTCGCCCGTGGCCCACCTCCCGGCCTGCTTCCCACAGCGGCCTCACTCCTGATTGGGGTGTCTTCCAGGGAGACTCCCCAGGGTCGGAAACATCTGTCTCCGGGGGGAAAGCAGCTGGGAGGTGGGCCTGCTGAGGCCCCATAGACAGGTGCCTGGTGCCGTGGAAGAACCGCTTTGCAAGGCACACTCTCGAAGTGACGGCCCGCTGACCACAGCAGTGGATCTCACCAGAGGCCGGGCCGAGGGGGCGGCGAGCGTGAGGTCCCGAGTGGAGAGGAGCCGAGGGGCTGGTCTGGCTGCTTGGCCAAGGCCTGTGGGAGGGAGGGCGGGCGGGTGGTGGGAGGCACCCCTGCCCTGAGGATGAGGTCAGAGCGAGGCCGGGGCGGGGGGCTTCTAGGATGGGGCGGGCGGCTGGGACTCTGAGGGAGAGACAGCCCGTGTCTGGGCCCCAACCTCTCCACTCCGTGGCCTCCCAGAGAAGGGTCTTTGGGCGGCTTCGGGGCCGCCCTGATGCCCAGAGCCATCACCAGCCAGTGGAAGCAGCTTGCAATGGCCGGAAGCCTGCACCCGGGCATCGGGAGCCCTGGTTCAAGTCCTGGCTCTGCCTAATCCTACAGTGTCACCTTGCAAATGTCACTTAACCTGCCTGAGCCTCTGTTTCCTACTCTACAAAGTGGCCAGCAGGATTCCCGTGTGAGCTCTGGGGATTTGACTGAGGAGATGCAGTCGCCCTGGCCCGTCAGTGTTGGCTCTGCTGGGGTGGCCCAGGGGGCTGAGAGCAAACGGGAAACCCCCCGGGGGCCCTCCACATGTGACTGCCTCTCCGTGTCTCAGGGCCTGTCACAGCTCCCCACCACCCGCCCCCTCGGGCTCTGTCCTCTGGTGGAGCATCTGGTGCATGTGGTTCCTTTGTAGTTGACAGACTGACTAAATGAGCCACCTCCTTCGCCTTCTGCATCAGCTTCCGGGGAGCCTCAGCTTTCCCGTCTGTAGAATGGGCATGCCCATGACAGCCCCCACCTCCCAGGGCCCTCCCGAGGGCTCTTAGGGTCGCCTCATGTCACCAGCTTTGTCACAGGGCCTGGCCTAGCGTGAGCGCTCAGTCAGGTCCGCAGCTACCTGCTTGCAGTGACTTGAGGATGTGGTTTTCCTTCAGGTGACTGAGTATCTCTGAGGTTCAAGGCGAACGAGCTGCCCACAGCTGTCCTCAGGGCCCTGCAGAGTTGAGCTGGGCCCTGGGAGGGGGATTTGTGGTGGGGTGTGGGGGGGTTGGGGACCTGAGGCTGGGCTGATTCTGCTCGCCACAGAGGGCTGAGCCCCCTGCCCCCAGCCCTCAGGCCCTCGCCAGCCAGCCCCACTGGGGGACATGGGGCAGGCCGGGGCAGCTCCTGTGTGTCGGGGGCCCCCCCAGGGTGGGGCATGAGCCTCTTGTCTCCTGACAAACAGTGTTTCAGAGCCGATCAGCTGAGCAGCGCTGCCCCCAGGAATGGGCTGTTCTCTTGGCCCATCCTCTGTTCCCCTGCTCTGAGGCCCAGCGGCCTGGTGCCTCCTCTCCCCTCCTGCCTCCTCACCCTGTGGGGCTGGCAGGGAACCCTGGACCCCCTGGGGCCAAATCCCAGCCCTGCCCCCGGCAGAGACCTCAGGAAGGCCAGGTGTCGGCCTGGCGTCCTCAGCTTCGACCGCCATCCCAGGCTACACAGCCACCTCCTCCTGGGACCCCCGAGCAAGATCTTAGTCCCGAGACACGCCGTGCCAGTGGCATACGGGGCCACGCTGCTTGGAGGCTGGAGCGGTGTCACTGGCGGGGGGTGGGGTGCTGAGCCTCCGGGGCTCTTGTGCTGGAATCACCAGTTAGTTAAGGTCCTTGGGAGGTCAGCTGGTGTCCCCCACAGCCTCCCCGGGAGCAGGAGGGCAGAATGAAAGGCTCACATAAAGAACCCCGGGGACTCCGAGCCCTGCCTCACCTCCCAGCTGAGAAGGACCACCTGGCCCTGGGCCGGGCCTGGGAGCCCAGGTGCTTCCTGCCGATGCCTCTCGGAATGTCTAAAAGGAAAAGAACCACTCATCCCAAGTTTTGGGGAAGACGTGGAGGAACTTGAACTCACACGCTGCTGGTGGGAATGTAAAACTACTTTGGGAAACAATTTGTCATTTCTTTACAAATGAAACGTGTGCCTACCATATGCCCCAGCCATGCCACGCCTAGGTATTTGCCCAAGACAAACACAGCCGCTCAGTGCTTGTGCATGAATACTCACAGCAGCTTTATTTGTAATAGGCCCCCAACCGGAAACGACCCGAATGTCTACCAACAGGCAAGTGAGTAAGAAAGCTGTAGCGTCTCCGTATGATGACCTAGGACTTGGCAGGGAAAGGAAGCGAACTATTGCTATGCGCATCAATATGGGCAACTCTCAAAATAGCAGCCAGACAGAGCGAGCACATACTGTATCGTTCTGTTTCTATAAAATTCTGGGACATGCAAATGAGTCTATAGTGACAGAAGGCAGATTGGTGGTTGCCTGGGGAGGGAGGGGGACTTCAAGGGGCCAGGAGGAGATTTGGGGGCGGAATGGACCTGCTCACTAGCCTGGTTATGGCATGGCTCTCGGGAGGTATGCACAGGTTAAAACCTAGCCCAATGCACTTTTTAGATATGCGCAAGTATGTGCTAAAAAAAAAAAAAAGCTGCCACAGTGTTGAATCACTATGTTGTGCTCCTGGAACTAATACATTATTGTGTGACTGCTATACTTTAATTTTTTTAAAAAGGCCACAATGAAACACCACCAGCACACACCTTACAGACAGAAAGACCTGCCACAGAACCCAGAATCCAGGATGATAGATACTCGGAGATGTAGGCACCTGCCCATCCCAAGCTGACTTGGCCAGCATGAGGGAAAGAGTCATTGGTCCCCGTCTGACCCGTGAGGACCTGGGGCCCAGAGAGGGGAAGGGCTGGGCCTGACGTCACACAGCAAGCCCAGGGCGGAGCCCGAGGCCTGATCCCCGCTTCCTCCTCCGGATCCAGCACGTTTTCCGTGGGCACGGGCGTGCTCCCAGGAGTCACCCGGGGCCTGAGGAGCAGGGTGTCCCTGCCACCTGAAGATGTAATCTCTCCCACCCCACCCCCACCTGGGACAGCAGTCCCTTGACTGTGCCTGTCGCCAGGAGACTGGCTTCATTTGCAGAGAGAGGTGTGGTCGCCGCGGCTTCCGGGGAGGTAATAAAGAACGAGAGTGAGATAAGGGACAAATGCAATTACCCAAGGACACTGTTATCTGTGGCAGAGCAGGACGCAGGCCAAGGTGGTGACGTGGGCCCCCATCCCAGCTTCCTGAGGAGGATGGCAGGGCCACTGGCACAGGAGAGAGCCCCAGGGCAAGGGGTCATATTTCAGGCGTGGAAGGGATGGCAGATGGGCGGGAGTCGGGCTGGGCCCCACACCCACTCGGTTTCTATCCATGTGTTCTCCCCCAGCCCTGGTGACCCCCACAGTGATTGGAGGCAGAGCTGGGGGTGGGTCCTGGGCCCGGGGAGTGGGCACCAGCTGTGTGCGTGTACAGACCTGGGTGTGAAGCCCAGGGCCCGCCGGGCCCCGGTCACCCTGCCCGGGGAGTAGGAGGCGATGACGGTCCCCGGCTCACCATAATGTGCTGCCCTGGAGGGCTGGGTCACATGGGTCACCCCGCTTTCCCTCCCCTGCCGTCCTTCCAGTTTGTCTTCTCATCGTACTGGGCAAAGTCCAGTCGGGTGACTGAGGACAGACTCGCAGTCCCTTGGTGGCAGGGGAGAAATGGCAGCAGCTGCATCTGCTGACCTTGACCAGCTGCATCTGCTGACCTTGACCGTAGCACTTCACAGGCTGGGCCCCTTAGCACAACAACCCCGTCACTTCCTGTCAACGGCAAGGACTCCAAGGCCTTTCGAGGTGGTGGCTTCCCTGAGGTCGTAGAAAGTAGAGAGAGGCAGAGGGCAGAGGGCCCTGGCCCAGGCAGCCCAACTCCCAAGTCCATGGCCATGTGAAGCTCCCCACTTCTCCAGGGGTTTTCCTTCCCTGAGCCCTGCCCCAGCCCGTGTGCTGAAGGCCTTCTCGTGGTTCCACGTGTGCGCACGGCGACCTACAGTTTACAAAGGTGCCCCCTCCCTCACCCCTGCTAGCGTTCCTGGGTCCCTCAGGAAAGGGGAGGGCTGCCTTCGTCCCTACCGCACAGACCTGAACGTGAAGGTGGGTGGCCACGTGGCCAGGGAGCGGGTGGCTCTCCCCACAGGGGACCGTTTCCTCTGCACATCGCCCTGAGAAGTGCTCGTCACCCGGTCCAGCGTACCCAGGCTGACACTGAGGCCCGGAGAGATTCGGTCATTTGCCTAAATTTACAAAGCTGGGGTGTGGCTGAGCTAATACTTCTTCCCAATTTCCAGGGTCCCCAAAGCCCAAGCTCTTCCCCACTTCGGAATTGAACTTGAACAGGGTCTAATCCTATTTCAGTGAATGGTGTGAACCCTCCTAACAGGTAATCTAATCTAATCTAATCTAATCTAGTCTGATGCAAAGTGATACTTAACACCTGCCTTTCCCAGCCCCTCCCCGGGGAAAGATCTGAGGTCCTTTATTGATTATTCTGTCCTGCCTTTTTCTGAGCCAATCAGATAGCATTCACTCGTTCATTCACTCACTCATTCATTCATTCATTCAACAAAACTGCACGAGCACTTGCCCCGTCCCGGAAACCGGGCAGACCCTGGTCTGTGAGCAGCGTCTGTAAGTCCCGGGCCCCGCCCTGGCAGAGCTCACCGTCTGGCGAGGAGAGGGCTGAGCAGGCTGGTTGGAAACCTGCCCCTCTGTGTGGGCCGCGAAGTGCGAAGCCCCACGTGTACCTCGGTGCACTCAGCACAGAGAAAACTGTCTGTTCTGAGCCCTGCTATTCAGCGGTTTCCATGGCTACCTGATTATAATAACTAATCCGACCAAGTCAAGTGCAGACGCGGTGCCTATTTCAATCTTTGCTGTCATCTGCTCCCCGCCTTTCATCCCCTGCATTTCCTTCGTTCATTCAGCGTTAACTGAGTAACTAGAAGGCTCTATACTCGAATGAGTACGTTAATACTATTCATAACCGCCACCACCAACTCCCCTCCCCCAAACGAACACTCAGTGAACGTGTATTTTGTGCCAGGCCAGGCGCGGTTCCAAGCAGTTCACACGCATTCATTCATTCGCCCCTCAAGCGTGCTTTGAGGAAGGAGCTGCTCTTGTTCCCCGCACAGGGCGAGGAAACTGAGACAGAGAAAGAATACGGGTTTTGTCCATGGAAAGCAGTCTTGGGCCAACCTCAATCACCATCGGATCGCTGGGGGATCCAAATATAACCAGAGCTAGAGCTCGGACCCTCGCCCACAGCAGGCCGCCTCTTCCTCTCTCTGGGCCCCGATCCCCGCATCCACCTGGCACGTGGGTGTGCGTTTAATGTCGGGCTCCGTGAAAACAAGCAAGGCCCACGGGCCCGGCCCGCAGCCTGGCTCCAACACACCGTCCTCGTCCTCAGCAGCCGAAACCCCACATCCAGGTGTGTGGACGGGAGGCCTTTGAGAAGCACTGGGGGCCGGCGTGTGACTCTTCTCGCCCTCCGGCCTCTCCCCCGCACCCCCACCCGCCCCTTCCCTCATACATGATTGCGTGGAAGGCAGGTGCAGAGCCGGTGAGGCTCGCGTGGGGTTAGAGCAGGACGGGGTGTCAGGAAAGCCCGCTTCTCGTCCAGAGGCAGTGGAAGCCGGGGGTCCTCCCTGCTGAAACTCGGGAGGACTGTATGCCTGTGGTGTAGTGTCAGGAGAGCGCTGACCACAGGGGCGCCTTTCTCCCCGCAGCCTTCCACCCCCAGAAGTCAGCCCCCGGGGAGCCTTCCCTGACCTCTCAGACCACGTCGGCCACAAGATCATGGTCTCCAGAGGGATCCTGAACGTCACCTTCATGGGGAAACCAAGACCAGCCCAAGAACAGAGTCCTCAGCATGTGTCTCCTCTTGCCCTTTGGCCCTGGCCTCCACTCTGGCTCCTTTTGATTCCCTACAAACTCCCTACACTTTCCCGGGAACATGGCAGGTCATGGGGTCCCCCCCACCTGCCCACCTCCTCCTGCCCCTCCCCTCCTCATGCGGTCATATCGTGGGTGTGGAGGTCTGCCTGAGGGTGCCAGCCTTGGGGTTTGTTCCAGAAGCATAGGGTCAGGGGAGCTTGGAACTCGGAGGGCCCTGTTCCAAGTCCGGGGTCTGGGGCTCTGAGAGGCAGGCCCTGGAACTGACCTCTGGCCGCAGGTACACTGGGAGGGGATCTCCCCCTGGCAAGGTGAGGACCCGTGACGACTCCAACAACTGCTCTCAGCCGGGCACTTCATGCCCAAGACACCACTTATTTATTTGTTTGTTTGTTTGTTTGTTTGTAGAGAGAGGGGAAGGGAGAGAGAAAGACAGAGAAACATCCATTGGTTACCTTCTCATACACAACCCCAACTGGGGACCTGGCCCACACACACCCCAGGCATGTGCCCTGACTGGGAATCGAACCAGTGACCCAACCCACTGAGCCACAACAGTCAGGGCCAATATTCTGATCCCTATGCCAGCTGACCCCTATCCCGTGGTGGCTCTGCAGTTAGTGGTGGTGACAAGACTTGAGTCTTGGCCATCTGCTTGCAAGGCTGGGGGCTCTTCCCCGCACCCCACGGCCTCTTGCCACGGAAGGTGCCGAGAGAGAGGGGCTGGAGGCCCCAAACGCAGGGCAATGTCTTCCAGCTCTCGGAAGCCGGGACACGCTGACCACAGGAGGGGCCCCCGTAGACCTGCTTCTGTGCCCCTGCATGTCCCATTCACATTTTCTTGACTTCTGCACAGGTGTGCCTGAGCCAGCACGAAGCCTTCCCTCCCGGGCACCTGTGGCCGCCCGCCACCCTGTTCCCGTGCCTGCATCAGCGGGCGCCACCTTGCTGCTGCTTTCCCTCGTGCTGACTCAGAGCAGGTACCTCCTTCCAAAGCGGGAAAGGAGGTTAGAAGAAGTAGCTCGCAGCTGCCCGAGGCACGCTCGCCCCCTTCGTTTGGCCAGCGCAGGGCTATTTGTGCTGGGTTTCCACACGGCTTCGTGACAGGTGTGGCTTCCCTCCAGCATCTGTAGTGGATCCACCGGGGCTCTGTGTCCCCAGCCTTCCTCAGACCTCGGCTGCAGCCCCGTCCCCAGGGAGGGGTTCACGGCTCCAGGGACAGTCCTCCGTCAGCAGGGGGCAGAAGTCATTGGTGCACACTCAAGCCTCCCACAATGCCGGATGGTGCTGGGTTGCATTTTACACAGGTCCTCGGAGGGTCCCCGGTGGGAGGGTGATGCAGACCCCGGCTCCTGGGGTCCGTGGCATTATGGATGAGACGAGACAAATTCACACGGACTACCGAGTCCTGTGGAGGAAAAGGGATGGCGTGGCTTCTCTCTCAAGAGGAGAGCGTCTCGACCCTTGCCTTGACAAGCTTTTATTCAGTTCAGTTTGCACAGGAATACAGGGTGTATACTTAAAGCTCATCAATCATTGTCAGGCAGGAATGATTGAACAATAGATAATATTCAAAGAACTCTGAGGGCTTATTCTGAGTCAGGGTTGGATAGTTAAAGGGCCATAAAACTTTGGGGAACAAACTCACTTCCTGCTTGGACCCTTATCATTTAAATTGAGGGTATTAGCAAAGCAGGTTTCATAGGATTGCATGCATTCTTTCTTAGGCCGGATCACCCCAGGGAACCTGCCCTTTCCAACACAGGGCCGCACCCACATCCAGGATTGTTTCAGGCTTAGGTTGAGCTGGGGAAGTAAGGCAGCCAATAGAGTAGGAGACTTCGTGTAGACTGAATGAGGACTCAGGCTAGGACAAAGCTGAGGGGTGAGGGTCAATCACCCCCTTTTGCTATAGCCCCCAAGTCCTTCCCTGAGGGCCCCTTCACAACCATGCCTGTCTTAGGTCATCCCTCTTTTGAGGAATCTTACCTGTCATTGGCTAACCAGTCATCCTCCTGGGCCAACCAGGGTGAAGTAAAGGGGGCAAAGGCAGTGCCCCTAAAAGGAAGATAAGCTTTGTCTCCTAAGCGGCTTATGGTCCCAAGGTCCTTCACCCAGCCTTAGCCACGGGGGATTACAGTTTCTGAAACCAGGCAGGGCGGTTCCCAACCGGAGGGAGCCCAGTGGCCCACGCCGGTGACCTTCTCACTAATGTATACAATGTTGGCGTCCTCTCCTTACCTGTCTCACTCTGGTTCCCTCCGTGTAGCCTCCGGGGCTCACCTCCCAAGTCAATTCCCTGTGGTCAAGCCCTCGTTTCAGGCTCTGCTTTAGGGAGAAGCCAAAAGTAACACCAAAATGTGAGTGGGGCTGGTGGACAACGTGAACAAGAGGAGGGCAAAGCTGTGGCTTAGGCGCCAGAAAGACCTGAGTGCTCGTCCCACGTCACCATTTCCCCTGCACGTTGCACAGTAAAAATCTGAGAGTTGGATATGCAAGTGAATGCCAGTGAAGGAAGGATGGCCTATCCTGTTTTGCTTTCTTGGCAGATTTGGAAACTGTGGTTGGCATCTTTAGGGCTTATGGACAGTTTCTAGACAAACACTGTCATCCTCTGAGGATACCAGCTCCCACCTCTCGAATTAAGTGTGACCATCTGACTTTCTTGGGCAATGAAATGTGAGTGGAAGTGATGTGTTTCACTTCTGGGTGAAAGCAGTTTGGAGCCAGATACTCCCTGTTCCCTCCTTGCCCCAGCCAACCCGGGAGCTGTTCATTGAAGAGGAAATGCCGGAAGGTGGTAGCAGCTTGATTGTTGAGTCATCTTACAGGGACAGTGACCCTGGAATTTCCCAAACTGACAATGGTTTGTGTGTGTGTGTGTGCGTGTGTGTGTGTATGAGTGAGAAATGAACTTTTGCTTTTTTGAACCACTGAAATGTGGGGACTTACTTGTTACTGAACCATAACCTTGCTCATCCTGACTGATACACAAACCAAGGGAGCTGAGTGCAGAGCTGGGCTTACAACCTGGGCATTTCCTCTCAGGCCAGGTACCTCTCATGTCGGACAGAGGCTTCTGCTCTTCTCCCTTGTTTGGAAGCAGGGCAGTGCTCTTCTTTCCAACCGACCAATCTCAAGTGAGCTCCTCAAGGCCCCGTCCCCATCCACCACCTGGTCTCTGTGCACTCATTTCTACACAGAAGAGGTTGTACTCTCCAGAGCCCCCTGGGTGCACAGAAGGGCTGTGGGTGGCCACTGGTGGGTGGGGCAGAGCTCCCTGTCTCCCTCCTTTAAACAGAACATTTTTAAACATGACTGTTTTGTCATTGGGGCTTTCCCATTAGAGAGGATCCACGGATAGCCATTTGATGCACGTGGGGCTGGATGACCTGTGACTTCACAATGAGAGCATTTTACCTGCAGACACCTGAACTCACCTTCTCCCAGCCAACCCCGTGCCATGGGAAGTGCCGGGGCCCTCTGCCCTGACTCCCAGCCATGCCAGGAATGCTCAGGTGTCTGGTGTCAACAGCACCAAGAGGACACTTTCTATGGGCACAGCCTGTGTGTCCAGGGCGTGTGAGCTACCAGGTCCCCACGTCGCTCCTGATGGATCAGCCAAACTCACAGCCTCACCTTGGGCTACAAGTTCGCCCTTCCCCATGTGCAGTGAGTGGGCAGAGTGTGGGACCGGCGTCTGGAGACCCGGCGTCTATCCCCAGCTCCATCACCCTCTCCCCTGTTCTGTAAGAGAATGACCCAAACAGTTGAGAGTCAGGCCAGCATCGTGCTAAGCAGGTGAAGAGTGGAAGGAGGGAGGGAGGGGGCTTCTGGCCGCAGGAGAGAAGTTGGAGGGGGCGTGAGAGCTGGCTTCAAAGCTCCAGAAGACTAACAGAGGGTGGGTTCGATTGTCTTTCATGCCGTCATTATCACTACAAAAAATGTCTTCGCCCTGGCTGGTGTGGCTCAGTGGATTGAGCGCTGGCCTGTAAACCAAAGGGTCGCTGGTTCGGTTCCCAGTCGGGGCTCATGCCTGGGTTGTGGGCTGGGTGTCTAGTGGGGGATGCATGAGAGGCAACCACACACTAGTGTTTCTCTCTCTGTCTTTCTCCCTCCCCCTCTCTCTAAAAATAAATAAAATCTTCTAAAAAATCTTTAAAAAAGTGTCTTCTATGCACTTATCTAGAACCTGAAGCCGGCACCTTCTCTAACCAGTTCACCGTGTTGAGAACAGAAGTGGTACAAGGTGGTCACTTGCTACATGTTTTTTGAAGGATCAAACTTGTCCTGGGTGGTTTCCAAGGTATAAAAGTTCTAGGGAGGCCACTGATGCTTTCCCCTCACCCCCCAGCATCCCTCCCTCCCTTGCCCGGCACCCACTCCACCCCTGAGACTGCCACTTCCTCTCCTAATTGGAGTCCAAGTCAGACTTCCTGCTGCTCAGGGTGGCAGCTCGGATGGATCTAATCAGAGCGAATGGAAAACGGACGATTAAAAAGGAGCTGGGGAGGCTGGAGGTGGGTGGTGGCTGAGCGGAGCGGAGCGGAGGAACAAAGGGAAGTTATCTCCAGGAAGAGAACAGCAATCCTTTCGTGGGCACCAGGGGGGGGAGGAGGAGCAAGAACTGGGAATCACTGCACTGAGAAGAGAATCTCGGGGCACAGTATGGAGGGTGAGCCTGCAGCTGGGGGAGGCCTTGACCTACAGGTAAGCAGGAGAGAGCTGGGAAGAGGAAGCCCCAAAGCCAGGGCCATCTCGGGTTGTATGACCAGAAGTCTATCACCCGATACGAGGGAGGGGTGCGGAACTGGGCCACCCGGTAGCTGCGACAGGGCGCCTTCCCAGCATCCCTGCCACCCTGGAGAGAAAGGCTGGCCCCACCCCACTCTGCGTGGCTCAGTCTCCTCAGAAGGGAGGCAGCACCATCACTCTCATCCCTGCGGGTGGCCACCCCACCCGTCCCCCAGAGCTGGGAGGCTCCCCGGACCCCGAGGGGGACAGCTGCCTCCTTTGCTTCCCTTCCCCTGGAGCGAAGAGACGCCGTGGTGGCTGTCTTCGGGGCGTGACTCTCTCTGTGGTGGATTCTTGGGTTTTCTTCCCCGACAGAGTCACGAGCGAGGCCAGGTTAGACCAAAGGGACAGGGTTGGATGGGACCCCGTGATGGCACCGTGGTCAGAGCCACTCTTTCTGACACAAAGCGACTCCTAACATGAAACGTGCAGGAACCGGGGCTGTTTTTGAATCTCGTTTAAGAGGGCGGTGTGGGAGGGAGCGAGGCCTGAAAGCTGGACAGGTTTGGACCTCAGCTCCAATCCGGGCTCTTTCCCTGTGGCCAGGACAACAGGACATGTGGGCCCTCCGTTTCCACCTCTGTGGAAGGGGGAAATCGGTGCCCGCCTCTGGCACTGAGTGAGAGTCGTGGGTAGAGTTCCAGCACACGCCTGGCACCGAGGGGAGCAGTGTAGGTCTGTGAGGCTGACGTCCATGAGGGGAAGGGCGGGAGGCGGGACTTCCACCCAGCGGGGAGGGACAGGGTCCCTGGGGCTGGATGTCGATGGCTTCCTTCCCTCTCTTCCCATCCCCCAAGGCTGCCGGGGGTCTTCATTTGCTCCTCAGCGTCCCCCCCCACCCCAGAGGGTGCCATCTACCCCGTGCCTGCAGCCCCCTGGCCCTCTCCCCCTCCCAGCCACTCTCAGGGTCTCTGCAGGCCCCCGGGTCCCTCTTCCCCGTGGAAGCCAGGGCTCCTGACCCACCAACAGTCCCTCCACTTCATCGGGGGGTGGGGGGGTGGGCGGGGGGAGCAGGGGGCGGTGCTAAACTGCAGATTTTTTCCTAGCCTCCCCTGCTGGAGATCCTTCAGTGGCTCCCCGTGGTTGGAAGCATGCCTCCTCCCCCAGGAAGCCCTACCGGGTTCCCCAGCTGTGCGGGTGGGGGAGGGGCCTTTTTCAAACCCCACTTGCACTTCAGAGATACTGGTCTTCCCACTCGGCCCCACACACCTGCCCTTCTCACTCCCTGTTACTGATGGGTGGGTCCTCCCTACAGGTAACCTGAGGCAGGACACAGAAAAAAATGCATAAAAAGCCCGCTGGTGTACAGTGTAGGTTCTACAGGCTGACACCCCCAAAGCCCTAAGCCTCTGGAGCAAGAGAGTGCGTGAGAGTCGCCCCAGACCAGACAGGGGCGATGGTGGCATTTCTGCAGCAGTGTCACTCTGGAAGGGAATCCGGGGGTGGCCGAGCCCCGGGCCTTCAGTTCTCTGGGTAAGGGCAGGAGGTGGGGCGGGGGACGCCCAGGCAGCTCTGTGAGAGGCACCACTTGGGGTGGGAGAAATGGCCGGGGCTGGGGGCCTGGGGGAGGTGGGCGTCAGGGCGCTCCTCACCCAGCCTGGGGGCCTGGGAGGCTCTGGGTCCCTGTGGGCTGAGGCCGCTGTTTGTTCCTCTGGCCTCCACTCTGACTCCCCATGCACAGGTTGCCCGGCAACCATTGTTCACTTAATCACCATTGACTTTGAAAATAAAAATCAATTTCCTTTATGACGGGAGCCAGAGGCCATATGAACCCGCACGTTTAAACGGTCCAGTTTTATTGCTCAGAGATTTATGTACACGGATGTACACGGAGCATTACCCCGGGAAAAAGTTTTCTAGAGGGGCTGAACCCGCGTGTCTGCCAGAAAAGGTGACGAACTTCAGGTGCCCAGAATAGTCTTCTGCTGATGAAACTCGATGACAAGGATCTCGGAAACACTCTCCCCGCGTGCGTGAGAAACAGCAGGTGCGTCACGGGACTCTGTGCCATTTTTACGTAACAAAAGGCGCGGTGGGCGCACCTGTGCCCGCCAGTGAACATGTCCGGGAAGGATGCGCAGTGAAAGGTGCACAGTGATTTTCTCCAGAGAATGGATTGGAAACGATTTTAATGTTCTTTCTGTCTTTCTGGATCATCTGATTTTGTAAAAATAAAACAAGCATATGTTCCTTTTCCTTTTTCGATTTGCAAAAACAATGATGTCATTTCTTTTGTGCAAATGGAGAGTTCTAACTGTGGGGGCTCAGGGGCCCGGGGGGCGGGGGCAGGTGAGGGTTGAGACTACACAGCCAGCAAGGGCTGGGGGGTCGGGGGGGCCAGGCAGGAGAGAGGGAGGAGTCGGGAACCCGAGCATGTCAGCCCCTCCTCCGGCCTGGATGCTGTGGTGGATACTAGGCCAGATGCCTTCTAGGTGCCAGGAAGTGGGGAGAGGGGGCCAGTTGCCCCCGAGGGGGGGGGGCAGCTGAAACGGGGCACAGACATGCTGAGACCAGCCGACCAGGGGCAGGGGCCACAGAGGAGCCCACCCACTTCCAGGCCTTTTTCCCTTCACCCAAGGGTCCCTCTTTCCCTCCACAAAGCCACCCTTCCTTTGTCTACAAGACACACTCCTACTTTTCCTTTAAGGCCCCGCCCAAGGGCCAACCTCCACCGTGAAGCCTTCCTGAATTCTCCACGAGTTCCAGAGTTCTTGCTCCCATGATCCTTTGTGCATTCCTGGTCCCGGCATTTGTCAGACGCCACCACAACTGGACTGACGCTGACTCGCCTGGGCCCCGGTCTGAGCCCGTGAGCTCTCCAGGGCAGAGGGCTTTTCTGTCCCAGCTCCCCCGCTCAGGGCACCGGGGTGGAGGCACCCCGGCTGTGCTGGTGGGCAGATGGACAGGTGTGTGGGTGACGGCTGGATAGATGCGTGCTACGTGCTTAGGACCTGGCACCCTGTCTGTGGCTCGGTAACCTTCCAGAGGTTCCACGCTGCTAAGTGGGGCAGCCGGCCCCAGGGCCCCAGCTGTGGGTAAGCACTCTTCTGCCCCCACCGAGCAGGGCCCTTTCCTGAGACACTAGCCCGATCCTTGTCAGCCGTGGGTAGAAAGTGCTAAGGGGGGAGGTGCCAGGGCCGGGACTGCACACAATGAGGGCCCCATGAGGGCCGTCCTCTTGGTGATCCACAACGCTAGTGACCTCGGCCCAGGGGTGAGGCCAGCAGGCAGGACGCTGCCCAGGGGGAGGGAACTGTTGATGTGTTAGCCTTTGTTCGTCCAGAAGGCCAGCTGAGCTGTCCACATTAAGCCCCTTTATCTCCTTGCAATTGCATTCGATCCAGGCAATAGAAAGCAATTTGGTTAAATGGTGAATGGAATCAGCTGTAGCCACTCAGAACCACTTAGCGCCTCCGGCTGCAGCCCTGTCCTGCTCACCTAACGGCACACGTCCTCCGACCCTCGGGGAGGGTCTTCCTGGGTCGATCCTGACCCTGCGTCTAGCAGCCCGGAGAGTGGGGATGTGATGAATTGTTTATCATCTTTTCCTCCCAACCATCCCCAGGGGCACGGCCACACACCGTCCGGAGGCTGGACCGGCCTCTTAGCAGTGAACTTCCTCTCTGGGGTTCAAATCCAGGAACGTCCGATGCCCCTGCCTTTGCTTCCTATTCTTTGGAATCATTTCTAAAGGACTGTTTCTTCACATATGACTTTTGTAATGGACAATTTTTCCATTATACTGCTCAGCCTCCTGAGTCTTTCCCATCTTATCTCCTAATCTCTCTCTGCAATGTGCTCCCCTCCCACCCACGGCCGCCGAGTTCAGGCCCACATAACTTGGTGCCAGGATCACCGCCGCCCCCGCCCTGCCCCTATGATCTCTCGGTCCCTGATCTCGATGTCCTCTGTGTTTCCGATGCGTGACTGCCTGAAGGACATTTCTCGAAAAGCACACCTGGCCAAGCTTCTCCCCGGCTGGAAATCCCAGTGGCCCTGTCACCCATCATCTCTGAGCCCTTCCCAGGGGCCTCCAAAGGCAGAGGAGTGGCAGTGGCCAGGGAGGCACCAGGCCTGTCCTCCTGTCCGATTTGCCCCAGAATGCAGCCTCCGGGTTCACAGCAGAGCACACAGCCCCCGCCCTGCCTCTTCCGCCACTGCCTGCAAAATAAAACCTGAGGATGATGGTGCAGGCTTAGAGACCTTCTCTCCCAATGCTGCCCTACCTCCCCCCCCTCCCCCGCAGCATCTCCCAGGTGAAACAGGCACTTCCTAGCCTCAGATTTAGGCCTCCGAGCCTGTGCACACACTGTCTCCTCATCCCCCAAACACAGCCCCTACCTAGCCCTGCTTCTCTCTGGCCCCTCCCGTGACCAGCTGCTTCTTACACAGTGGGTTTCAGCTTCGGGATCACCTCTCACTGAGGTTAAGTCAGGTTCACGGAAAGCAAACCCTGAGATGGGGCAGCACTGGGGAGAGACTGGTTGATCAAGGAGGGGCGAGAGTCGGAAAGGGAGTCAGGGAAGCAGGAAGTGCATGGTCTCAGGTCTGACCCTGCGGCGCAGAGGGGCCCTCCAGAGCAGCCAGGAGCTTGGAGACTTCCTAGACTCCAGGTAAGGGGTCTGGGCTTTGTACTCCTTCACAGTCCGTGCTCCTGAGCCTTGGGGGGACGGACTGAAACCCGCGGGGAACTTCCTGCTCCAGTGGGCTAAGGGCAGTTCCCTGAAGAAAGCAGTGTGAGTCCTGAGAAACAGAGCCAAGGAGGGGGACCAGCCACAGAACCAGGTGGAGCCACCCGTGTCCAAGGTCTGCCCCAGAGAGCGCCCTCGGCCACCCAGCCGCAGGGCGTCTCTCCTCCTCATTCGCCATGTCAGCCACTGCTCCTTCCTTACACATCACCCGTGTTCATTGGCTTGTTTCTTCGCCCGATGGTGGCCTGTCCACCTGGAGAATGCAGGGCCTTGAGGACGGGGACCCTGGCTGTCTCGTCTGCCATCCTGTGGACAGCTCTCACTCAACGCTTGTCGTTAGCGCCAAGGGGTAGTTATAGAGTGAATGAATGAGTGAGTGAATGCAGCCAGTAAGTGGTAAAGCCTATACTTGAACCTAGAACGCCAAGCCCAATTCTGTCCACTCAAGGAACAGAAAAACCGAGTGAATGAATGACCCAGAAGGAAACTAGCAAGCGTCTTAAAAAACAAAAGGCTTCCATCCCCGTTGTTTCTGTGGGTGAATTATTTCAAACTGCTGAGGGACGAACCATCCCCAGGAATGTACATGCTTTCTGGGGACACAGGAAAGTGTACAGAGCTGCCCGATTCATTTGACGAAGCCGCAACAGCCCTAGATGCTGTCTGAAGCAGACGGAGCAAAAAGTCCGCACTGTTCTCGAACGTGGACAAGGCGGCATTTACTGGGTTTTGCAGAGCACACCCGTGTCCGGAGTGAGTGTCCGCGTCCCTCAGCAGCTAGGGTTCCATCGCATGATAAGGACCAACACGACACGACCCAGTGGGACTCACCCCGAGAGTGGGTACCTACACGCTATCTCAGGTATAATAGCAATTCATAAAAGGAAAAGCCTGCAATGATCTCAGGTAGATACTACAAAAGCATTCAGTAAAACTCAAGTCTTTATTTTAGAAACTCTAAAATTTAAGAAGACCAGCAAATTGTCTTAATATAACAAAGATGAAAGTGTCTCAACTGATATACGCTCCCTTCACATGTTAGGATGGAACAGCAGAGGAATTCCCACTGAAGTAAAGATTCCGACGCGGTGGCCTCTGTCTCTGTTTCAGGCACTAAGTCGATGAATGAAAGGCCTGAAAAATGATGTCTTCTACAAGACAGGAACTCGTCGCGCAGGCGAAAGGAATCCGAGGTCAGGAATCCGGGGTAGCCCCTTGTCTTTGGGGAACAGACTCCCTTCTGTGTCGTTGCCCTCCTCGGGCTGGCCTTCCGCCCTCGGGTCTGCCTCCTGCGGCCACTGTAACAGATTGCCACAGGCTCAGCGGCTTCGGTCACACACATGTATGATCTCACAGTTCCGGGGGTCAGAGCCCCGAAGGGTCGCGCTGGGTGAAGACCCCAGAATCGAGAACTAAGATGCCCCCCTACAAGCTGCCTCGAACCTGGGCCCGGGGCAGGCGTTCAGCAGGCCCCAGCCGCAGCAGAGGCTGGGGCAGAAGTCTCTCTGGCGTCCTGGCCAAGGCCACCCGAAAGCAATGCAGACACACAGAACCCATTAGCCGTGACCCCGAGGGAAGCACGAGCTGAGGCCACACAGACCGGCTCCTGTCGCCTTCCCGGGTCAGGGCCGGAACTCGGGCTTGTTTGGGGCCACGGCCAGCCGTTGTCCCCTCACCCCTCGCCCAGAGGAGCTCACGAGGACCCCACATCCAGGGCCCCAAGCCTGCCTGAAACTGCCCTCTTTCCCTCAGACACTTGGGGTTGGGGCTTTGACCTGGGTGCACCACTGGGCCACAGCGGCCTGCTCCCTCCCCTTCCCCCACTGCAGAAAGGACCAGGCCAGGGACCCCCGTGTGGACCAGGGCCCAGGTCACCCTCAGGGGTCACCGTGGAGACACTGTGTGGAGCAGGGCCTCCAGCAGAAGTTAGAACCACCCAGCAGAGGCCAGTTAGGTCAGCCCCCGGGGGATGGGGACACCACTTTTTCGGGGAACATACAACCTCGACACACGATAAACCTGCACCCCACAGCAGGACCGCTGACAGGCTGTACAGCGTAACAGAGGAGCAGCCTCTAGACTCTCAGGCCTGGGGGGGAAGCGCTGCCCTCGCAGCCCCGTCCTTGCGAGACAGTGCTGCGGGCTCTGGACTCACTGCGCGCTGCTGCGCCGGGGCAGCTCCGAGAGCAGCTCGCCGGGGTTTACCCAGCAGATAAGCAGGGGCAGGGTCCCCAGGGGGGACCGCATGCCTCACCACGGGGGGGCCGGAGAGGGGCCGCTCTTTTGCCGCCTGTAGGGGCACAGCAGACTTGACCCCGGGCCCGCCGCCCCCCACCGGTGGTTTGTGGGTAACGAGGCACCCCCACCGAGGCGGGCTGTGCTCTCTGCGGCTCGGCGCGGAACCGATCCCTCCCTGCGGGCTGCGCTCCCTGCGCGGCTCTTCACTCGCGAAAGGTCCCCCCTGCAGGTTTCGTTAAATAGCAGCTCCCCCTAGTGCACTGGAAAATGCCTAAACTGATTATTAAAGAAAGCAGGGGGCTGGTGTTGGGCGGGGGCGTGGGGGGGGGGGAGAAACAGAAAGAGGTGGGGGAGGGTGGGAGACAGGAAGAAAAGGAAAGAGGAAAAAAAGAGGGGAGCTTTGTAACTGTTGCTGGGAGCTGCGGGCCGAGCGCAGGAGCCCTGCCCGGGCTGGGTCGGCCCCGGGCTAAGGCAGGTGCCAAGAGCTCCCCGGGGGCCTTGGGAAGAAATCCGCGGGTATTTGTGACCAGGAGGCAGGGGCCTCTAACACCATGGGAACGGGCCGGCCGCCCAGCCCCCACTCCGGGGCGCCCGGTCACGGGTCTCCCGGTGGCTGCACAGGGAGCGGGGTGGGTCTCCTCGCCCCAGGGGGGCCTGCGGCCTCCAGTTCCTGGGGTGGAGAAGCTCGCTGCCGCCCACCAGAGCCCCCCTGCCCCAGGCTGCTGAGCTGATTCCAAAGAGCCAGCGCCGTGGAGGAGCTGTGGGGCCGCACGTCCTGCTCCCCGACTGAGGCGAGAGCCAGGGAAGGGTCTGCGGAGTCCCACCCCAAACGCTCTCCCAGCGGTCGGAGCCAAGTAGGAGCCCCTACTCCTCACTCCACTGTCCCAGGCTCCCCAGCCGGTTGGAACTCTCTCTTTTTTTTTAGATTTTATTTATTCATCTTTAGAGAGGGAAGGGAGGGAGAAAGAGAAACATCAATGTGCAGTTGCTGGGGGCCATGGCCTGCAACCTAGGCATGTGCCCTGACTGGGAATCGAACCTGCCACACTTTGGTTCGCAGCCTGAGCTCAATCCACTGAGCTACGCTAGCCAGGGCTCGATCGGAACTCTTGCCCAGGCCCTCCATGAAGGCAGTTCACGGGCGGAGAGGGGCACCTTGGATACAGTGTCTCTTTCCACTGTCAAAACACCAGATTGCAGGGGGCACAGGGGAACACGAAACAACACTATGAAAACGCCATCAGAAAAATCCAAAATGCAAACTCGCCACAGGACAAATGACCCGGTTTCCTCCACAAATAAATTGCAAGGGAAAAGAGCGAGGGAGGGGGGACCTAGAGACTTCAGCAACCTGCCAACCAACCCTGGCTGGACCAAAACAACTACCGACACAGAAGGACATTTGCCACCGACTCGATATTTCCATGGTATTGAAAAGCCATTGTTATTTTTAGGTGTGCTACCATCTTAGGATCATGTTTACAAACAGTAAAGGAGCCTTATGTTTTGCACACCGATGAAGTGTTTGTAGAGGAAATGATTTGGACCTCGGAAGTTACTTCTCCACTAACTGGGGAGGGGGGTGAGGAGCAGGTGTGCTTGGGGTCAGGTGTGGTGGCAGTTACCTGGGGTTCATTATTCTGTTTCTTCTCATTTTTACGTGGTTGCATTTTCCTTCATTAGAAAAATTAACACATGAAAGAAGGAAAAGGCCCTGGCTGGTGTGTTGAATGCGGGCTGCAATCCAGAGGGTCGCTGGTTCGATTCCTGGTCAGGGCTGTGGGCCGGGTCCCCAGTGGGGGCCACCTGGGAGGCAACCACACATTGATGTTTCTCTCCCTCTCTTCCTCCCTCCCTTCCCTTCTCTCTAGAAATAAATAAATAAAATCTTTAAAAAAAAGAAGGAAGGAAAAAAATGTAATTCAGAGGAGTCAGACCATGAATATTGACGTTTCTTTTTTTAATAGTTTTCTGTATATGACAGCACAAGAGAGCGATGGCTGGTTTAATAAAATCTACCTATAAAGTAATAATTATAATTATACTAATTATAAGCCCCTAGGCGGAGTCATGGGGGCGAGGACAGCTGCTTCCCTGCTGGCGTCTGCAGGTGCGTGGGCGCAGCCGTGGGAGGGGCCGGCCCAGGCTGGGCAGGTGAAGCCGGTGCAGGCGCGTTCAGCCCTGCAGTGCCCCGGGGAGCTTTCCACTGTGCGAGGCCCCCTCCTCTCCCGGGACACAGGCCAGCTTCAGATGCCAGGAACCATTGATCAATAGCAAACCTTGGGGGCCGCTGACACTCAGCAGGTGGCCGCTGGGAAACAAAACCTGTTGGCGGAGAGTCAGATCCCACAGGAAATGTCAAGCCAAACAGGAATCACGTTCATCCTCCCCCCTCCGCGCCCCCCGGAGTTTGGAGCACAGAGGGGGTGTCCTCACGCGCTGCAGACAACTGTGCTGTTTCAAAACTCCAGCCAAGAGGCTGGTCTGGGGACACGGCAGCCGGAGGATCCAGACAGTTTCTTCTTGCAGGTCAGGGGCAGCTGGAGAAAGGTCGTGCCTGACTCCTGAAACGCGGGCATACATTCACGAGATGAACAAGGACGCCGGATGGGCAGGCACAGAAGGAGATACACGAGTGAACAATTCTCACCGCACCGCAAGAAATGCGCGGCTTTGCCGGACACCAAAGAAATGAAAACACAAACCAGTACCACGCGGGGCCTGCCGAGTGGGCTTAGGTTGTGAAACACATCTAACGCTCCAGAGTAAAGGGGACCCAAGGGACCTGACGACTCACCCGTGTGCAGCCCGCGTGTGGATGGGGGAGGGGCCACGGTGGGGGGCGTCCCTGGAATACACGTCAGATTTCAGGGGTGGGCTGTGGGCTAGGGAACCATGGTATCGGATGGAGGCTCGCACTCTGATTCTTGTCACGGTTCGGCGGGTGACGCCAGAGGTTGTTGGGACACACAGGCTGAAATGCGTGAGGGTGAAGGGTCATAACACGGGCACCTTCCTCTCAGATTGGTCCGCAAAGAAAGGGGAAGAGAAGGAGGAAGGGAGCAAAGGGGGAAATGCTAGCACTTGGTGAGTCCGGGCAGAGCGGGAGTTCTTTGTGCTGTTCCCGAGATCTTCTGTGGATTTGAAGTTCTAGGGAAAGGGAGCAAAAATGGCTCACAGTGAGAGGTTCCCGCTGGCAGGGATGTGAGAACCCGTGTCTGGCCCAAGGGCACTCGTGTCCTGGAGGAGAATTAGGCAATAAGTGACAGAACTTCTGGCCCAGCCACCCCACCTCTCGGTGGTCGGTCAGCCTGAGGAGAGAACCGGGGATGAGCGCCAAAACGGCGCGGCACAGATTGTCACCGCAGCGCTGCTGGCTCCGCCACGGCTCGGTCCCACGTGGGGTGGTGCATTCACAGGGGGACACTCTGCACCCACGGAACTGATGGTTCTCGCCGTGCGTTAACAAAAAGCTGCAAGACACCCTGTTCAGTGGTGATCATTTTATCAGTCCAAACCCAACCAAACCAAACCAAATGCAACCATGAGTGCGCCCCGGCTGCTGTGGCTCAGCGGACTGAGCGCTGGCCAGAGCACTGAAGTCGTTGGTTTGATTCTGGTCAGGACCCAGGCCTGGGTTGTGGCCAGGCCCCCACTGGGCACGTGTGAGAGGCAACCCGTCAATGTTTCTCTCATCTATTGAACTTTCTCTCTGTCTCTTTCTCTCTCCCTTCTCCCCTCTCTAAAAAATAAATACATGACGTGTTCAAACTGTGAGCTTGAGTGTGTGTCTCCATGTCAGGCTTCTTGAGGCTGGGAACCAGATCTTTTTCCTCAATGTAGTCCCAGCGCCTAGGCCAGTGTCAGCCGTCGGTTAGTGGCGATGAAGGTTTGTTTAATGGATGAGTCACTGGCCGTGGTACAAAAGACCAGAAGGATGTCCTTTAACATGTGCAGAGCACTATTTCTAGTGGTGTGAGTACAGGGGGCCTTGAGTGTCTTCTTTCTGTCCGTCTGTACGGCCTGAGGGCTCTATGCAGAACGTTGACCAGTTTTCTAGCAAATCATTTAAAAACAATACTTGCTAGTACTTAAAACGGTGGTGAATTGTTTAAAACAATTGTAGATGATTTGAAACAGTACGTGCAAGGCAGGGGGAGAGTAGCCTTCCTCTCAGGACTATTCAATACAGGATCTGCCTGTGAAAAGTTTCCAGGTCACCTTAACCTGCCCGGAAACGACCCCAGCCAGCCCTCAGAGGGCAGGGCATCTGCCCTCCCAAAGCCCGGCGGCATGGAGGCAGCTGTGGCCTGAGGCGAGTCCTGCGACTCCCCCAGCCTGGGCTTCCTCCCCGGCAGAGCTGGCTGAGGGTACAGGTAGCATCGGGGGGAGGGCTGTGTGGTCAGTGTCCCCTCCAACTCAACTCGGAGAACTGGCAGGGGTTGGTGGGGGGGGGGGTGCAGATTATTGTCCCATTTAAAGACGAGGTGACTGAGGCCCGGAGGCTGGAACTTGAACCCAAGTAGGGCTGGTTTTCATGGCGTCCGTCCCCCACTCCCCGTGCTGATACCCAGGAACCCCTTGTGAGCCGGGGTTCACACTGCCTAGGATCTGACCTCCCTTGGGAAGGTGAAGCTGACAAGTGTGCCCTGTCCTGCGAGCACCCCCCCTGGAGGGAGCAGAGTGTCCCGCCAGGGTGATGGACCGCTGTTCTCAAGTCCTGGCTGAGACGCATCACCTCTCCGACCCCAGGAAGGACTCGCAGCTGACCCCTGTCTCCCGGCGTAAGAGCCCGCTCAGAGCCGTCCGGAAGACACACAGCCTGTCATTCGCTGGCTGCAAGAGGGCTGTTGACAAAACCCAGGCTTCGTTTTTAATGAAAAGCAAAGGGAGTGTTTTTAAAAATTAATGGACCTTATTCTTTTAGAGCCATTTTAAGTCTACAGGAAAATTGATTGAGCAGAAAGTACACAGTTCCTCCATAGCCCCCCTCCCCGTTGCATTGTGGGGCATGTTGGTTAAAATCAATGAGCCAGTGCGGTTCCATTATTATTGCTTCAAGTCCACGGTTTACAGAGCTCGCCCTTTTTTTTTTTTGTGGTTGTGGTAAAATGCACACGACTCAGAATTTACCGTTTTGACCATTTTTAAGTGCACAGCGCAATGGCAGATGGCACTTTCATGCTGATGTGTGCAGCCAGCAGCGCCGTCCAGCTCCCAGATGGAAACTCTGCCCCCCGTGAATGCCAGCTCCCCACAGGGTCTCTGCTGGTCATGCGAATTCTGTGTGTTGGGACAGGTGCACAGAGACATGCCACCAGCATGCCAGGAGCACACAGAGGACCCATCTGTACTGCCCTCAACATGCCTGCCCCAGGCTCCCTGGAGTCACGGTCCCTCTGCCTAACCCCCCCCCCCCCCACCAGCAACCATGCTCTTCTCACTGTCTCCATAGTTTTCCCCTTTCCGGAAGGTCATAGAGCTGGGATCCCGCAGTGCGTAGCCTTTTCAGGCTGCCTCATTTCACTCAGCATATGCATTTAAGAACTGTCCATGTTTGGTCCTGGCTTAAGTCCATTTTCTTCAGCACTGAATGATATTCTGCGGTTTGGAGGAACTCCAGTTTGTTTAATCCCCAAATGAGGAATTTCTCATGATAAAAAAAGATTCTATCTTTTGGAAACTGAGAAAAGCCAGAGAAAAGGAAGAAAGCGATGAATGTACAGGCCATGCTGGGAGCATTTCGCTGTCATTTCCATTTGTGCATGTACACATGTGTTCATGTGTGTGCACATGGGTGAGCCCATGGGTATCTTTTTGCTTTGAGTTGACAGCATGGTACATAAAATTAAAATTTTTCCCATTAATTTTAGCTCTTAGCTTCTCCAGGTTGTATACTCTCAGTAAGCATTTTTTTCTCACGCATTGTTTCAAATGTCTGCAGTGTTTCCCTCGACTGAGGACGTCGAGATTCCTTGACCACGCCTCTATCTCTGGACATTGGGGCTGTTTTCACTTTTGTGCGAATACAAACAGATCTACCTTGAAAGGTTCGTGCCTAAATAATTGTGTAGCTTCCCCCCGCCCCACTTGCTCTAAGTGGAGTGGCTCAGTCAGAGAGCATGAATATTTAAAAGATATCCCGGAGATGTCTTTCTTTTTTTAATGCATTTTTATTGTGTTAAAAAACACACATACCAAAAAAAAGAAGAAGAAAAAACACATACCATTTTCAGTATAGAGTTTAGTAGTTTTAGGTATGTTTCCATTGTTATGAAATATCTCCAGAACTTCTTTATCTCACGACCCTGAAGCTCCGCCCCCCTGAACAACAATTCCCCATCTTTCCTCCCCAGGCCCCGCTCTGCTCTCCGCTCCGTGAATCTGGCCCCTTTAGTCCCCTCATACAGGTGGGACGGACGTACAGCGTTTGTTTCTCTCAAAGGGCTTATTTCTCTTGGGTTAGTGTCCTCAAGGCTCTTCCCCGTGGTAGCACGTGCCAGAATCCCCTCCTTTTTAAGGTTGGACAATGTTCCACTGTGTGCATGCACCCGCTGCGTTTGGTTCACCCAGCCTTCCCCCCACGGACCTCGGGTGCCCCTGGCTACTGGGCGCAGTGCCGCTGTGCACGCGCAGCCGCGAGTGCATGCGCAGTGTCTGCTCGAGCCTCTGCTCTCGGACCTTTCGGGTGTGCCCCTGGAAGTGGGACTCCTGGGTCATGTGGCAGGTCCATTTCAAATCTCCTGGGGGATCCCCACACTGTTTTCTGTTGTGTGTACTCCGTTTTACAACCCGCCAACAGTACGGAAGGGTTCTGATTTCTCTGCTCCCTCGCCAACACCTGCTGCTTTCTGTTTGTTTGCTTGTTTGCTTGTTTGTTGTAAGGGGTCTCTTCAAGAGCCAGAAGGGATCATCCGTGGTCAGTGGTTCCCAAATTCCTGACCTTCGTCTGAGCTCAGGCTTCAGGGGTGTTTGCCTATCAAACACATTTCACCGAGAATCCATTATTTTCCCGTCTCTACCCTTGGGCCCAGCACGTCCAAGCGTGGAGATTTCTCTTGGGGTCGGTGGCTGGCTGTCTTCCCAGTGCCCCGCCGCCTTCCTCCGGGCCTGCGTCCAGCCTCGGCCAGGGCGCCACGTCTCGCTCTCAGAATCAGAATCAGAATCGGAATCGGAATCGGAGCAGACGTGACTCCACCGCTCCTGCCCTCAGCTGTGTAAGGGACTCGCCGGCCCCGGGCTTTCTCTCTCTCTCTCTCCAGCCTGCGAGCAAACCACGGAACAGTGACTCCAGGGCCGGTCTCTCTGCTACAGCGTCCGTTCGGTTGCCCAGCTAACGCCCCCTGCAGGCTCACCCGCCTCGGAAGGCCTGCGGCGCGCACTGTTCTCTGAGGGTGTCCCTGGATGCTGCTCGGAGCAGCGGAAGACTGGAAACAGCCTGCGTGTCCGCCACACTTTTGACTGGCTACACAGATGGACGTACATCTTTCCAGTGGAATTCCCTGCAGCTATTTAAAAGTACGAGGGCATTTTTTCATTGCTTTTAGAGAGGAAGGGAGGAGAGAGAGAAACATTGATGTGGGAGAGAAACATTAATTAGTTGTCTCCCATAAGCACACAACCAGGATCGAACCCACAACCTAGGTATGTGCCCCGATGGGGAATCGAACCCACAAACTTTTGGTGTGCAGGATGATGCTCCAACCACCTGAGCCACACCGGCCAGGGGCGGGGGGACTTCATTTTTATGAGCAGTTTTAGGTTCAGAGAAAATCGAGCTGAAGGTACAGGGATTGCCCACATGTCCCCAGCCCCATACACTGCCACGCCCACTGTCAATACCCCTGCCCCCACACTGATCTGCTATAACCAATGAACCTATATTGGCACATCATCACCCAAAGTCCACAGTTCACACAGGGTTCGCTCTTGGCATTGTGCATGCTAAGGTTTGGATGAATTTATAATGAATGTACCCACCATTATAGTACCACACAGAGCAGTTTCACTGTCCTAAAAAGCTTTATTTATTTTTTTAAACAAGAATCAAAATCGTATATTTATTGCTAGCATTTGTGCTTTTTTAAAAAGTGGCGGAGAGAGCACCTATTTGGATGGGGCTGTATCTGTATAATACAGCTCTTGGAAAGGACCCTGAGAAACCCAGGGCCGATGGCTGGCTACCCGCGTCACCCTCGGGTGGGGGAGGCGGGATCTGGGCGGATGGGGTCAGGGTGCAAGGAAGACCGCCACAGTCTGCCTCTTCGCATATATTGACATTAGAGCCCTGCGGAAGCCTTACCTATTCAAAAACGTAAACGATTCCTTTTTGCATTTTATTGTAACTCAGAGAGTTCCAATACGCCCCACCCAGGCTTCTCACGTTGACTCTCTGGCCTGCACACTGCCCCCTGAAGGTGGGGCCGCTCAGGTTCAAGGTGGCGTGTGGTCTCCACACGCAGCGGGTGGCGGGGCCACACCCCCTCCCGGGGCTGCTGCCCCGTCTGGCCCGCCGCCCGCCGGCTGTGCCCAGACCAGGCCCAGGGCTCCATCTGCCAACCAGACGTGCAAGCTGCTCACCCTCCTCCTGCCAACGGAGCATCCTAATTACACAATAAATACTAATTGCCCGTGACTAGAATCTTCCACAGTCGTAGACATTAACCAAAGGCTCGCTTAACGAGCCTCACCGTTAATTATCTGTGTCCTCTGCTCCAAATTTAATCAAGCCTTGGCAGGAAGTACCCACTGACAGAAGATGAGCGAGGAAACGGAGTGTGCAGAGATGCCCTCTTCTCGCCAGGGGGCCTGGCAAAGCTGCTGCAGGCCTCCCTTCCAAGACCGCGGGTTTCCCCAGTGAGCAGAGGGAGACACCGGGGGAGGGGGCCTGCGCTCACCCGGCGCCTGCAGGGTGCCGGGCAGAAGACACACAGACACAGTTGCGTGCATCCTGTAGTTGAATCCTAGCGGGTGCCACGGGAGCTCGGTCCCCACTTTACAGAGGAGGAGACAGAGGCTCCGAGAGGACCAGTGACTTGCCAGGGGACCGGCAGAGCCAGGTCTGTCTGAGAGGCTGGCCCGTACATTTCCGCTATTCGTTGCTGGAGGAGTGGTCTTCCTGATATTTTTCACTCTAACCTTGAACTTGTGTAGTTCCCCTCCACCCCCTGCAAAGCATTTCTAAGTAATACTTCACTTTAGTCTCCCATTTGTTTATTAAGAAAACAAAAAGCTGAACCATCTGGAGCCAAGAGAAATGGTGATGTACTAACAGCCCCACACTGGCCCCAGGGTCAGATGTGCCTGGTTGCAGCCCCAGCTCCTCCTTCTGGGGTTCCCTAAGCTACTTGAATCTAAGGCTTGATTGCTGTGTTAGTTAGGATAGGTGATGCTAGCTGCTACGACAAATAGCTTCCAACCCTCAGTGGCTTAGCAGAATAAGGCTTTATTCTGAGGCAGGAGATAGAGCAGGAAATCCTGAGACAGGGCAGCCCATCAGTCAGCATCCTGATTGCCAAGAAGCGCCTCTGACATCTGATAATAATGAGCATTGTGGTTCCCTCCCCAAGTGGGCAATCAAGGAAGATTGCGGGAAATAGCATGTGTGGATGCTTAAGTAAAAACCCTATAAAGCCTGTAACAGCTCCATAGAGGAGAGCCACGCCCTGGCCGGAGGTGGGCCGCTCCCGTGTCTTGGGATGATGGAGCTGAGACACCCAAGGCTGAAGCTGCTGTCCCTTTGGTTTGTGGAAGAAACGAGGATTTTGTGAGTTGGGATTATTTTGATTTTGGAATTTGTAAGATACATGTTTACTTTGGAGTTAAATGTTTTAGTGTACCTTTCGTTATGACGGCATTTCTGCACATAATTCTTAACTGGTACAATTCAATTCTTGACACTTTCTGTGTGATTAGAGTCCCTATTCCTTTTTCTCTTTTTCCTCTCATCTCCTGAGGATGAGGCCAATGGCCGGGGGTAGGGAAGGGACTAGCCACCAAGGGCAAAGAAAGAGATGTCTCGGAACTCTGGAGATGACTCGTAGCCGACTGTGACGATGGGCTTGCTGCCGGGTGGTCCTTCACCTTGGCTGGCCGTGTTAAAGCTGCAAATACAGCGGACCGTGACACTCCTCTCTAGCTGGGTGGGGCTTGTCCTGCCTTTTGGCCTGACCATGTCAGTGGCAGGAAGCTAGGGGGCCGTCTTGGGATTCGGGCTGTAATTAAGTGGGTCCTGATTGTCAGAGTCCCCTTATTTCCCTGGATATTTTGATGGTCAGTACGGGCTGTGGTGGGTGTTCCTGACTTTGGTTTCTCAGAGGATTTGTCACTCTGATGCCAGAAACTTTCTCTCGCTCATCTTGGTCTGTGCGGCCCGTTTAATTCATTGTTTGCTGCCGACCGCCGAGAGCCTGGCCCGTCTCCCTCTGCAGCAGATTCTCGTTTGCCCAAAGCGAGCGGCGAGCCTCGGGCGGCCTGCTGCAGGACAGAGGCCCAGGGACTGGGCTCCTTCCCTCTGTGCAGGGGTCGTGCCCTTCCGACAGAAGTCAGGGGGCCTGCTAACTTACATGGGGGAAAAGACATGATGATTGTCTTTATTCTCTAACTAAAATGTAGCGTTTTTCTTTCATGATGAGCAGAGACAACGACCCAGTTTTTCTTTTTAGATATTTTTTTTACCGCAGTATTGTATTATTTTTATTTATTTATTTATTTTTTAGAGAGGGAAGGGATGGGGAAAGAGAGAGAGAGAGAAACATCAATGTGCGGTTGCTGGGGGTCATGGCCTGCAACCCAGGCATGTGCCATGACTGGGAATCGAACCTGCAATGCTTTGGTTCGCAGCCCGCACTCAATCCACTGAGCTGCGCCAGCCAGGGTTACGACCCGGTTTTATGCCTGTGAATTTGTGGCCCACGGAAGTCGAGGGTATTTTTATGCCCCGTGACAGCTGTCGCAGACGTCCTGAGTTACTGGCACTCACTCGTGACTTTGAAACTGGCGGTGTTAAACCTGCCACTGTATCGCATGTGGTCAAAGGCCTTCTGTCTGCAGACGTGCGGCTCAAAGGAGCCGGCCTGTTTGTTACTGCTGAACAACTGTGTACTTAATAGTCGTTCAGCTGAAAAGTGGTGGCGTTTCGTGCTCCCCCGTGGGTGAGCTAGCCCTCTGCCTTGTTTCCCAGCATCCCTGCTGATGACTGTTTGTTGATCAGTGCAAGGAAGTGAGTCAAACCCCAGGGCAATGCTGCTTGCTCCTGACACCTGCTCTGAGCCTCTAGGAATAAAGCGCTCAGGTGTGAGGCAGCGGGGATGGGGGCCACCACCTGGGGCCCCCCCGGCTTACAGAGCTGTTCGCTGGAACAGAGAGCTTCTTCGCGGCTGTGAGGGGGTTGCACTGTCCTCCTGGGGCTCCCCCTGGTGGCTGCGGTAGGTACTGACCAGAGAAGCTTGTGGGCCTAGGTCTCCCTCCCCTCTGCTCTCTGATGGTGCTGCACACGCTACAAACTGTGGGAACACCGACAGTATTCACTTAGTTCCTCTTTTGCTGAGCCGTCCTGTTCAAGTGACCTGATTTCATAAAACATGTTCAAATAATAAACATGCAAAATGTTCTTCCGGACGGCATGCTGTATGCAGCCTGACCAGTAACCAAAGGCACAGTAAACCGGCGAGATGTCCTGCTCCCCGCCGCACTCACAGAGCTGCTCCCTCTAATTCCGACACTCCCTGCTGGTGAGGCTGCCCTGAGCATCGACCCACTTCTAGTGGCGGCTAACGTGGCGCTGTCTTCGGTCTGGAGGGCAATGAGGAGATTTCAAGGAGCGGCTGGAAAGTCTCTCTACCCTTTGACCCCGGGATTGCACCCAGGAGGTATCCTGAGGCGCTCGTCCTCAATGTTATGTAAACACACACACAGAGCTTCTCATTGCAGCTATTTTCAGTGGTGAGAGGTTCTTTCTCTGCAAAATAGCCCGTATTAATGGGATAGCTAACTTGTGGTCCAGTCCCTTGGTGGAAGTGTTGTGAAGCAAGTTAGAATGGCGATTAGCAACTTTAAAAACTGTACAGGAAGTCCTAAGATCGGGATCTTAGTTTCCAGTGTCATTGTCCATTAAAAGGAACCAGGGGGCTCCTTGCAGAAACGGCTGATCCTGGGTCCAGGGCTGGGCAAGTTGCGGGCAGACTGGGACGTCGTGGTGTGCTGCAAAGCAAGGACCTGCCCCAGGGTGGATGGGGAGGGGCAAAAAGCACAGAGGGGGTGGCTGCGAGGGTTTCCTGCTGGACAAACTGGGATGATTCAAGTATCGACAAGAATAATGGCGATGGTGGGTTTTAACATCTTGAATTTTACAAAAGAGAATTCATAACTACACAGTGATGGCATTTTGTTTTTAAAGAGTGGAGGGAAAGAAAAAGGCCAGCTAACAAGGGTCGAGGAAGGGAAGACAGAACTAGAAAATCACCATGTTGTAACTACCAACGCTTAATAATCCAGGCAAGGATCGCCAGTGCATTCTGAAAACCACTGAAATTTTGCTGGGAAACGGGATGTTTGCATGGTCTCAAGGCATTATCCCACTAACATTTATTAACAGAAAAGGGGGGAAATGTACCTTTATGATGGAGATATCTGTCAGGAACCATTTTAGACAGGTGATCCAACTTAGCATCACAGACGCGTGATGTGTAAAGTGACCCACCATCACTTATACAGTATTCTTCCCCCAAATACTAACCCTGAATCTAGTCAATAGGAATCAGGCAAATACACACTGGGTGGGGCGGGAGGCCCTTCTACAAGATAACTGGTCTATACTCTTAAAGATGTCAGTGCGTGAAGGACTGAAAGGACGGGGAGGGCTGTTGCCGATCGAAGGGACCGTGGAGACGGGATAACCCAGTGCAACCTTCGACTGGGTCTTTAATGCTGGGTCAGAAAAAACTTTAAAGCAGCTCACAAAGAACATTTTTTTGGCTGTTAGAAAAATGTGACTATGACTGGATCTTAGGTAACATTCTTGCACAATGTTAAACTTATGGGATGTGTTTGTGGGGCAGGTGTTACATAGGAGGCTGCCTCTCTCCCTGCATCCGCAGCTGCAGTATCCTGGGAGGCAGTGTCCTGAGGTCTGCGATTCCCTTGGGGTCATTCAGAAGAAGAGAGAGGACAGCTGGGGCGAAGCATCACCAACGAGGGCATGTAGGGGAAGGGCATAGGGATACGTGTGCTGTCTTTTCAGCTTCTTCGTGAGCCCACGATTTTCATGTCTGTTTTCATAGACATTGATTGGCAAGATTACAGGGGAGGCATTCGTTACAATGCTGCTGGATATGGCCAGGCCGTCAAGGCGGGGTCTAAAGCTGCGCACCCTTGGAATACACGAGCACACGTGAGCGGAGTGGGTGGCTGTGGTTTCCAACGTCAGCGTCCGTCCCGCCTTTTCGGCTAGCGGCACCCTTACTTTCTTCGCGCTCACCTCTCCCTCTTTTGGTTCGAGAGGTCTGGATGTGAGCACACGAGCCCCAGCCATCTGTCCCCAGGAATTGGTGGCCGTATGTCTTCTGGTAGTCCACCCGGAGCCAGAGTGACATCAGCCTCAGGGCTTTTGCTGGACCCATGGGGAAAAGACAGTACTCCTCTCTTTTTTTATAATTTTGTTTTTATTTTTATTTTTAAAATTTATTTAATTTTAGACAGAGGGGAAAGGAGGGAGAAAGAGAGGGAGAGAAACATCAATGTGTGGTTGCCTCTCATGTGCCCCCTACTGGGGACCCTGCCCACAACCCAGGCATGTGCCCTGACTGGGAATCGAACCAGAGACCCTTTGGTTTGCAGGCTGGCGCTCAGTCCACTGAGCCACACCAGCCAGGGCTATAATTCCGTTTTTAAATTGAACTATCGGTGTGACATTGGTTAATGGCATTATGTGAGTGTGAAGTGCACAGCTCTACGAATCAGCATCCATGTATCCCCCACCCGAAGTCTAGCCCCCTTCCGTCACCACAGGTATCTGACTCCCTTCTCCCTCCTCCACCTCTCCCTGCCCGCTTCCCAGCTCTGGTAGCCACCGTGCTGTTGTCTGCGTCTGTGAGTTTGTCTGTTTTGTTTGTTGCTTTTTGTTTCACGTCACACATATGGGTGAAATCATATGGTTCTTGTCCTTTTCTGTATGACTTTTCTCACTTAGCGTGGTACTTGGAAGAGCCCTCTGCGTTGTCACCAACGGCAGTATTTCCTCTCGTCTCCTGGCTGAGTAGTGTTCCATTGTGGACATACACCACACCTTCTTCATCCGGCCCTCTATCGAGGGGACCGGTATCTCCGAGTTTGGTTATCTCCGTGTCTTAACTGCTGGGAATAATGCTGCAATGAACGCAGGGGCACGCGTATCTTTACGAACAAGTGTTTCCAATTTTTCGGGTAGACAGCCAGAGAGGGATTGATTGCTGGGTCCTATGGAAGCTCCAGGCTTAATTTCTTTGAGAAATTTCCATACAGTTTCCCAGAGTGGCCGGAAGTGCTCTTCCCCCACCCACCCCTCTCCAGAGGCTGCCACGCTGATCAGATGTGAGCTGCAGCGCAGTGGTCACCTGGGTTTGGAGGGGAGCTGCCTGTGAGTCACGCTGACCCAGGAGAGCCGCGAAGCAAGGAGAGAGATGCCCGTGTAGTGTTTGACTGTCAGTCTATCAAGGAGGATACTTTTTTCCTCTCATAATATTACTCTCATAATAAAAAAACCCCACAAGTGATTTAAACATTTTTAGGTCTTTACTTTATGGCTAAAATAAAGCAAGCCCCCCTCCGCTACACTGTCTGCAGACAAGCGTGCCGCTGCCTGCGTGGCGGATGGAGCGTCCGCTCCGGGAGCTGGAAGAAGCCGGTCGGAGGGCAGCAGGGACGCTCATCTGCTTCCTCTTACGCTGATAGAAAACAATTAGCGCTCGTCGGAACCGACCCAGCTTGGCTCTGGGACGAAACGTCGTCATTTGCAACAAATGTGGCAGGTTTTGTCCAGCGGCTGGAAGCTCCTGGGGGGCTGCAGCCGAGACGGGAACAGAAGAGTTGGTGCCAGACAGGCCTGCTGAGCTGACCCGTTCAGCGACCGTGCAGTTCAAGCCCACGGTCACATGGAAGCACACAGAAAACACGTTTGGCCTCATTTTTACAGCTCGTTGGAGGACTCGATGGGTCACCAAACTTGTTTGCTTCTCTGTGAAACTATGGAACCGAGTACGAGGGGCTCCTCCCGTCACACCAACTGACCAGACCACATCTGTCGTCAACACAAGCAAACGGAACTCAGAGCGCCCCCACCCCCGGCCCAGATTAGGGTTTTCAAGCTTGGTGCGGCCAAGGAGAAGGTGTCCTCCGGGGCGCCTCCGTGGGGGAGGTTCGGGGGCTTCCCCCAGGGTCTGCGTTGTGTTGGGTGATCGGGACGGGCATCAACAACTGGGGGCCAGCTCCGGGTTGGACGCTGTTGGGACGTAGGGACCATGTGGGGACTGAGCCCCTCAGTGATTGGTGCAGGAGAAGAGGGCCTTGAGTTGCTATTGGTGCAGCAGCAGCCGTCGCCCAGAAGGAGGCGGTGCTTGTCGGGACGGGGGTGTTGCGTCATTTTCGTGCTCGCGAGAGCAGCCTCGGGACGCCCTGCGCTGAGCGTTGCCTACGTTCCGCTGGGGACAGGGCGGGCTGTCCGCGGGGCTGGTTTCTGCTTCCCCAGTCCATTCAACTTTACAGCAAACATGCCGCCCGATAAAAACTAGCATTTGCATACATGTCCAGCTCAGAAAATGCTGCTGCTTCTTCTTCGTCTTTTTAATCTGTGGGTAAACTTTGTGATCTGTTCCAGCTTCTCCCCTCTTGAAGGTCGGAGGTGTTCAGCAGCTCGCCCGGCGCAGCCGGTTGAGGAAGCCAGACAGGCAGCAGCAGCAGCAGCAGCCCGAGTGTGCGCTTCTGTGTCCTCACACATCGCTGTTGCGCGTTGGGCCTAGTTTTGACATTGTGGATTCCAGAGATTTGCCTTGAGCACTTCATACGTGCCTGGCACCCTTCCAGGCTTGAAGATGCCCAGTGATGAGATGGCTAGTAGATGCTTAGAGTCCAGCTGGAGTGATGGAAAGGGAAGAGGCATTCAATTCAGCATAAGAGTCATGACTAGGGACCGCCCTGAGCTATGGGAGCTCGTCACGGGGGAGAGACTCCCCATTCGTGGTCTTTGCAAGGCTGACATCAGCGGGCCAGGACGTAAAGCCCTCCCACAGGAAGGGGCAGGGGATAACTGGAAAGGGAGAGCCCAGCACAGTACAGGGGTCTGGAGTGGAGATAAGGTGGGGGTGCCGCTCGAAGCTCTTGGGGTCGTGAGGGCCAGATCCCGTGTGACCACATCCCACCTCCCTTGTTCGCACAGAGGCTCCCCCGGGCGGGAACTAGGTCTCTGCCTTCTCATTCCAGCCCAGGGTTTCTCACCTTCTCCCCCATCATCACTACCCCGCCCCGGCCCTCATAAAACCTTCATGCCGCAGATTTACTGTTAGGTACTGCACGGACGTCTGGACTTTACCCATGAAACAGTACGGTACCCGTCCCTCCCTAAGATCCAGTGTCCACCCATGGCTCCTGACGGGCCTGTGAGACAGCATGCTGTAGCCATGGTCACATTTAAGGTTTTAATCAATTCTTCCATTCAGTCGACTTAAACCACGCGATTGTGAGCAAAAGCTAGCTGCTAGTTCCCGATGAGTGTACACGCGGAAACCTTACTACTTGATGCACACGCAGCTTCACTAGCACGGCAAGGCGAGGAGCCTTGCGGGGCTAACGGAAACTAATTGGATCTGGGTGCTGCTTTGCAGAACGTTCAGAGATGGAATCCAAGTCTCTTGCTCTCAGGAGTCCTTCCCACCGTAAGGCAGCCTCGCCTGACCGTTGGGAGCAGCCATTAAGCAAGATTGAACTTCCCTGGTGACTCAAGGTCACACTGTGAACGTTGAGGGCCAGCAACATCGGCCACCTTCTGCTTTTTTTATTTTATATTCTGTGGCTTTTTTTCCCCTCTCTGGGGAGATCCCAGCAAGCTGCCAGGCTCAGCCTCCCGACGGCCCATGTCCTGGGCAGTTCCAGTGTCTTTTCTCGGCTCTGGTTTTAGGGCCAGATGCGCTCCACACTGAGTGGGGGCTGGAAACGCTCCAGAGGGGCTGAGAGAGCGCTTAGTGCTTTGTCTGACTCTGTCCATGAAGTTTGATGAGTGTCGCCCGAAGGCCATCGTGTGCCAGGCGCTGGTCCGGGCCCTGAGGGTGTAACAGTGGATTCCAAACTACTGTCCTTGTCCTCAGGAGGTCAGAAATGACCAGAGACGCTGGAGTGGACGGGCTCTGACAGCAGGAGGACGGGAGCGCCGTGCAGGGCTGAGGCAGGTTGCTCAAAGGTGGGGCGTCTACCTGCAGACACGAAGGGCTCTACCCTTGGGTTTCACTTTCCGTGTGTCCGAGACTTGAACAAAGACAAGGAGTTACCTGCGAACGTGGGGACCGAGAGGTTATGGGGGAGTGCACGAATTCACTGGTTTGGTATTCTTCGTGATTACACAGGCAAATTACCATCTCGGGTTCGGCCTGGCCTCGCCTCATCACAATGTATTCTACATGATGTAGCACTTGCAGGGGGAACAGCCTCTGCATTTATTCTGAAACACAGGTTTTCCTTATTTATTTAAAGAAGGTAGCAGGTCATTCAGGGGCAGAGAGCGTGACTGAGGAGAAACAAAGGGGGATTTCAGATTCACGCCCCTCATGCTGGCCGCCAGGTCCCCGCCCTCTCTGTTCCAGCCATGCCAGCCTGCTTGCCTTGCTGTTCCCTGAGCCTGCCAAGCATGTGCCCCCTTCAGAGGCTCCGCGCTCGTTTCACCTACGGCCTAGAAAGCCCAGCCCGTCCGTGTCTTGCAGGGCTCGTTGCTGCATGCGGGTCCTGCACAATTGTCACCTCTGCGGACAGGGCTTTCCTGCCTTCCTCCCGTCCTGTCTCTCCATACCCACGGTCTCATCTGATTCTAGCCATTGCACCCGACGCTAAGGGCCACGCTTCCAGTCTGTCTCCCCATAAAGGTGTCCCCAAACCGAACTTGAGGTCCTGGGGGCAGGGACTGGCCGTTCACCACGCTCTCCCCCGGCCTGGGGAGCGGCCGGTGCCCAGGGCCGCGTCATCTGGACCACTCTGTAGCCTTGTTACGACTTGAAGTTGTTTCGCCACTTTTTTCTTTGAGACGTCTTCTGTAAGGCCTCTGTGTGCAGCACACTCGACCCTCCAATGTTCTTACAGAAGAAAGACTCACTCACTCTGAGGTGTTGGAGTCTGTCCATGGAAGTCCTGAATCATTTCAGCCACTCTCGCTCGGGAAAGTTCATGGGAATACCGGTCTCCACGTGCTCAGAATAACCACTCAGACATTTTCTCTGCCATCTCTTCCTTTTGACCAACTGCAGCCTCAAAGGCTTAGGCCATCCGTCCCTGATGATCCTCTGGCTCTGCTGGTTCCTGCCTTCTATTCCCTCCCGACCAAGATGCCCACACTGGTCCTTCCCAAGACAGCCGGCCTCCTGCAGTGGGTGGCCTCCTGCAGTGGGCGGTCACAGCTCACGAGGCACACCTGGGCAGTTTCTGCCCCTGCAGGGCGAGCTGGACGGAAGCCTTCCTAAATCCCGGCCAGGGCTCCTTCTCCCCCGTCGTCCGCAGCACGGGCAGGCTGTGCCTCACTCCACAGGCTGGCCAAGCCCCAGCTCTGCCTTCAAGGTTTCTGGGCTACAGCTGCCATCGTGAAATGGTTTCAAACTTTATTCCCAGGCTGCTTCAGCCCAATCAGCAGCACAGAACGGTGGGTGTAGAAGCAGAAACTGGGAAGAGCTGCCTTATCCACGGGGCGAGGCCTTGGAAACGTTGGAGAGCTGGATGTGACCAGATCTGCACCCAGGATTAGAAAAAGCGGTCCTGGCCCTGGCTGGCGTAGCTCAGTGGATTGAGTGCGGGCTGCGAACCAAAGCCATCGCAGGTTCGATTCCCAGCCAGGGCACATGCCTGGGTTGCAGGCCATGACCCCCAGCAACTGCACATTGATGTTTCTCTCTCTCTTTCTCCTTGCCTAAAAATAAATAAATAAAATCTTTAGAAAAAGCAGTCCTGATATAGAAGAGCGGCTCCCAGTGATGTCCTTAAGCTCCTCTTCTTCAGAAGTTGACTCCGTTCAGTGTACTTCATCCTTGGAAGCCTCATCCCCGTTCTCCCCAAGATCGGGACCCTCCTCCCCCTCCCCCTCTGCTGGAGCCAGGGGTGCTTTTCCGTCCAGATGGCTTGGGCAGAGCTGCAGCCAGGCCCCTCCGACCCGCCAGACGGCCTGCCCCAGGCTGCTTTAAGACGCCAGGCAGCAGCGTCTCAGCCAGCTGCGTTGTCCCGGCACGGCCCGCGATGCGAGAGTGTTCGCTGCCAGAGAGGCCCGCGCCTCCGGGCTGTCAAAGCAGATCGCTGTCCCTTGGTCTGTGAATGTATTTACCTCTTTGGGACCAGACGTACTGGTCACCCCTCACTTCTGTGAGGGGCACTGAAGGTGTCCACCACCTGCTGTCGCCGTCCCGTGAACCCCCTTCTCCCACCGGGGCGCACGTGTGCCTGCAGTACGGCCGGTTTCTCTTGGTTCGTGGGAGTTTCTTCCATCTAGTTGGAGGGAACACGGGGCAGCAAGGGGGGGCTAGGGCTGGCGCTCGGGGGTCTCCCGCAGACCGGCTGAGAATAAGCGCGAGCATGCGGGGACACAGCGTGGCAGCTAGTGTGATCGTCTGGTGTTTAAGCGGACACATGCAGAACGGTACAAGAGCTCTGATAATGTGTGTGTATGTGCGCACACACATTAAACTGTCTTTAAGGGAATACACTGATCCAGAAGAGAAAGGATTCGGCTCTCACGCAATCCTTTCAGTCAGCTCACGAAGGCTTCATTCAGATGGCTCCCGTGGGTGGGAGCACCGTAAACGTCCCCCCCAGTGTGTCAGGGGCAGCCAGGATACTGAAACTGAAAATTACAGACTTCAGTGACGGCTGAAAAATAACCTCGGAAACACTCTGTCAAACCGTTGCCAGAGCCAAGAACGTGTACGAACTGAAGAGAAGATTTAGTGCCGTCCCGACAAAAGCCAGGGCCTGCAGCGACAGGAAGTCTGGGCGCACGATGACGGAGCACGTGCTGTTTTCCGTTTTAAGTCCGTAACCTGGTTCTAATCATTTTCCAGAGATGTTTCCAAACGAGAAGGGCGGGGGGGAGGGGGGAACCTTTGAAAGACATTAACAAGACCGCACTCTTTGCTCCGTCTGAGGTCAGGCCCGACCTCGCAGCTCGGGCCCGAGAGGCCGCACACCCGAGGGGGAGCTGCGATGTGAGCCCTGCAGACGTGTCTAGACCCGCCCGCGGCACCGCGGACCCACTTTAGACGCTGCGGCGCTCTCTGCCTTTCCCATTCACGAGAAGTTGAAAAAAGCCCAGACACACCTAGGATGGACTTTAAAACTCAACTTTCTTACGAAAAATAAGGAACGTGGACGTCTACCTACCAGTGTACCCAAACTTCTGGGCGCCTTACAATTCAAGTCACAGGCCAACAGACGTCAGAGCGGAGGTGTCCCTGGGAGCGGACGCTGGGGCCAGGCCGCTCCAGAGACACTCCCGGCACGGAGGGCTCTGCCCATGTGCAGCCCGAGCCCTACGTGCAGGGTGGGGCGAACGTGGGTTTCCAGTTGCTTGTGAGTGCGCAAAACACGGAGTGTATTCTTGTAGTGGTTCTCAATTGCTGTATCGTGTTCCTGACGAGCAGCTGTCACCCTGCTTCCCCCACCCTGCATGTTAATTACGTGAAGAGAGACCCCAGAACGCAGGGGACAGGACAGGAACTCAGACGTGTAGGAAAAGGAAAGCTAAAACCCACGTCGTATCGGACTTAACGCAAACAGAATGTCTCTCAGCAAAGGGTGACTCCGCACCAGAGGGTTTTAAGCAAGCGAAGGCTGCCGGAACAGATTCGGAGCCCAAATGTGACGGGCACGGGCACGGGGCGTCTGTGCTGCGGACTGGAGGCCCAGGCTGGAGAGGGGGCAGAAGGCAGAGGAAGACAGTGGGCGAGTGAGTGACGGAGACTCGGAGGGAGGCAGCGTGGTGGGCAAGGCCGGGCAGCCTGCCAAGAACCGGCTGCAGGTGACGTCAGCTGCCGCTGCCTGGCTCTCGTCTGGCCAGATAACTGGAAGGGTCTTATTTAATGGGACTGAAAAAGATTTTTAAAAAGAAAAATGCACAGTACACTTTATTTATGTTCATAAAAAGGGTTATACCAATCAGGCCTTTAACAGGTAAAAATGTAAATCTATTTGCAAAGTTAAACATAGGAAAGTACAAAAGCAGACCGAATTATCAAAAAGCAAACATTTTATTTATATTACTAAATACAATTAATTTCCCTGATTTTCACCCATAACGAGTGTCACCTAACATACAGGCCGGTCTGCACAGAGGTGAGCGACCCCGTGTCTCCATGTGCATGCACACATGCGTGTGCACACACACACGCACTGAGCCACCGGCCTTGGAACAGCGGCGCTGACCTCATCACACTGTCTCTCTTAGAAACTCTTACCATTGGAAGGAAATCAGAGGCAGATTTGATTAAAGTAGCAGAGTCCTTGTGTAATAACTTAAAAAGTTAAAAGCCTGTAGTGATAGAACAATCTTGCGCACCCTCTTCGGGGACTTGAGCACTTGACCTTTGTGCGGACCCACGTCCGGGACGCGGCGACCCGTCTCTGCGACGGCGGGACTCGGCTCACTTGCCGTGGGGCTGGTCGTGGTGCATTTCCGGCGTGTACGTCAGCAGGACGATCATGACCCAGAGGTGGAGCAGAGCCTGAGGCGGGAAAGAACAGGCTGTGGATTAGCTGGTGGCTCGGTCCTCGCCACAGGCCCCGAGGGGTGCACGGGGGCGGGAACCGCGTCTGGCTTGTCTTGTGCTCCCGAGGCCAGACCGTGTCTGCTACACCCTGGGGGCTCGGGGACGGTGACTGGGTCACCGATGGAGAAACAACGTACAGTGGACGGTGGGTAGCCGGCACAGTGCCTACACATTGCTCAGCCAGGGGGAGGACGGTCCCCAACTCGCTCCTAACGAGCACACGCACCCAGAGCTGATCGGGTGATCGAAACGCAGAGGAGACGGCGAGGTCAGAACTGCTGGGCATGCACGAGGCGGCTGGAAAGGCTTTTTAAGGACAGTTTATGGTTGGTGTCTGGAGGGGGTCTGGCCACGCTCAGGAGAAGAGGGGATGACACGCTTGGGAGGAATAAGGTGTTCGGTTTCGGAGGTGACCTGGGGCCCAGCGCGGGACCCCCGGGGACACAGTCCCACTGGTCCCCGGTGGGGGTGCGGCAGTGACCGAGGCCCCGCCCCCCAGTGCCTCCCCCTGAGCAGGAAGCAACGCCCCATCTCGCGCTGCGGACAGTGCTGGCTGTCCGTCTTGGCGTCCAGCACCCGGGAAGTCAGCCCGGACACGGGCGCATTCGGAATGCTTTCTGAGGCCATGCGATCTTTTTCCTTCCGTTCTCTCCAGCCCCCTCTCCTTAAAAACGTCTTACTTAAAGGAGTAACTCTACCCTCTAGTGGATCACAGAGAAATTTCTTTCTAAGAATGCTTTTACTTCTCTTGAAGAAAAAAAGCCTGCTTTAATTCGACTCAACCCCTTTCAAGCACCCCGCTCAGAACAGTGCGTGAGGTTTTAGGCTCCCAGGACACACGCAGGGGCATGCCCAGCTATGGTAACCACCTCATTAGAGCAGAGAAGTCCGTCCGAACAACAATAAATCCAGCTTAAGATCTTCTTAGAAAATAAGGCAAAACACATGAAAGCAACTTCACATCAAGTTAGAAATGAAGCTAGTTGTTTTGTATTGTATTTTTATCACAAGGGGGCTTAGGAAGGGAGGTAACTTCTGAAGTTAACTTTGTTGTAGGGAAAGTCTCTGAGCAATTTATATTGTAAACATAACAAATGGTCAACCTCACTTGCATATTTTAAGAAAAAAATAACTTAATTGCCAAAACTGATTGCTATACTCTTAGTCAAAAAAACCAGTAGCTAAAAAAACTAGTGAAAACTCAAACACAGTGTTGTTTCTTTAAACGAGCTCACTCACCATGTATATGATGACAAAGACTCGTGCTATGGGGTATCTTCGGAGGAAAATCCCCAGACGGATGCTGTGGGGGGGGAGGGGTGGAGAGAGGAGAAGAGAGTCAGACTGGTAACACGTCCGGCTGTGGTGATACATAATAATGCTTCCTAACACTTCACTCACTTGTACTAGCTCTGAGGCCACGGCATGAAAGGTTCCTTCACAGCAGACTGTTAAATAATTGCCCGAACGATCACACAGAAACACGGCAGTGCAGACACACACTCGGGTTTGGTGTCAGACAAGCTGGCCCCTCCCCCTCTAAATCATCGTTTCTCCTTCAGGAACTGAAGGAGTTACAAAACGTAAGGCAAGTGTGAAAACACAAACGGGAAAAAGCCTGGTTGGAATTAACCTGCCACCTGCTCACCTGAAAGCTTCTGCACGGACCCCCGGCTCTAGAAGGCACAAAGCTGCAGAAACTCGAGCAAACACTTAAGTGTACACTAAACCTAAATGAAGTGCGAGCAACAATGCATGGTGTGAGGGCCTTGTGACTCACGCCTCTTCCACACCCCCCCCCCCCCAAGACGGACACAGGCACACGCAAATACACCTTTCTTCTCTTTCTGCTTCTTCTGCTGCCATGAGCGAGCACCATGCCTTGCATACAGGTTCTCTAAAAATTATTGTGTAAGCCGAATAAACGAACAGTTATGACAGATGTGCATATTGATTTGGAGATAGTAACTATGGCAACCTAGGTCCACGGCTTCAGGCATCATACTTAGTAAGTCATCCTCCTCATTTCTAACACCACAGCTCTCTTCTGCCACAGAAAGGTTAAGAAAAGATTGCTCTTTAATGCAATACTTCATTGAAACTGTGTTTAATCATAAACACTGAAAGACAAAAGAGTTCAGTAGGATATTTAGACACGAACTTTATCAAGGCTATATATAAACTTAAAACATCTTTTCCTTTAAAAGATAATAAAGACAGCTTCCTAATCTATTATTATTACAACACTTCACAATGGAGTATACACTGCTTGTGGTTAGCACTATTTATGGTTACAGGATGAAAATCATGACGGTGGGGGTTTGGGTTAGATGTGAGGCAGGACTTTGTTTTGTAAGCCCCTCCTTTTCCCTTCAGCGTGGTCCTTGAACATCCATCCGTGTCTGGCGGTTCCTTCTAGCAAGTCTCTTGCTTCATTTATTTTGGTTGCTAAGTACGGAGATCCAACTTTAACTGGGTGATTCAAAATCATGATTTTCCTGTGAGTCATTCTCATCTTGGCCTTGCCGGCAGACAGCTTACACCCAAAGACAGACGAGCTCCTTCCCTGCTCATTCGTTGCTCAAATCCTCCTTCACAGCAGGATGAGGGGCTAGGCACCGAAACCTCCTTCTGTGGTTACGTGGTCTAGGCAGGGCTGTCCACCGGCAGGGCTGTCCACCCGCAGCCTGCAGGCCTCACGCAGCCCAGGATGGCTATAAACGCGGCCCGACACGAAATCGTCAAGTTACTTAAAACCTTTTTTTTTTTTTTTTGCCCTGGCTGGCGTAGCTCAGTGGATTGAGCGCGGGCTGGGAACCAAAGTGTCCCAGGTTCGATTCCCAGTCAGGGTACATGCCTGGGTTGTAGGCCATAACCCCCAGCAACTGCACATTGAAGTTTCTGTCTCTCTCTATCTCCCTCCCTTCCCTCTCTAAAAATAAATAAAATCTTAAAAAAAAACACAAAAAAAAACACCTTTATTTTTCCTGCCCATCAGTTTTCATTAGTGTTTGTGTATTTAAGATGTGGCCCAAGACAACTCTTCTTTCAGGGGGGTGCAGAGATGCCAAAAGGTTGGACAGCCCTGGTAGAGGTTTCCAGGTCTGAAATACACAGCGACCTGCCCGTGCAGAACCTGCCACACCCAGCCCTGCAGCTGTCCACCAGCCCTGCAACTACCAGACTCTGGGTCAGGCCCTGGTCGATCTCCACGTCCGGCCATCTGGCGGAGCGAGGCGAGTGCTCAGCACAGCGCCAGCCCTTGCCAGCGGGCGTGATGCTGCCGAGGGCAGCCACGGCGATGTGGCCGAGAGAGCCTGGAAACAGTTCCTCCCTCCCTTCCTTCCTTCATGCTTTCATTAGCAGGTGCTTGCTGTTTGTTGACTTTAACAAAAAAATCAAGTTGTAAACTTTTATTACAAATTAAAAAACGAGGTTCTTAAAAATCTCAATTTGACCAGACATGAAAGAAACAATTTTTTTTTAGAAATAATATTCTTTTTAAAAAATATTTTATTTATTTATTTTTAGAGAGGGAAGGGAGGGAGATAGAGAGAGAGAGAGAAACATCAATGTGTGGTTGCTGGGGGTCATGGCCTGCAACCCAGGAATGTACCCTGGCTGGGAATTGAACCTGGGACACTTTGGTTCCCAGCCCGTGCTCAATCCACTGAGCTACGCCAGCCAGGGTGAAAGAAACAATTTAAAACAATTTAAAAACCTTTAAAGATATATTGAGCAACACCACGCTTCTTTTTTAAAAAATAGAAAAACCCCACACGTCTGCCACCACCAAAAAGAGGTCTGTAGGTGAACGCAATGGAAACCCCGCGCTGCACAGGTGCTGCAGACAGACAGGTCTAGTCGTCTGTCTGCGGGCGCAGAGGAGCGCTGAAAGGCTGCAGCCCCAGGCTCCTGCAGCCCCAGGCTCCTGCAGCCCCAGGCTCCCGCAGCCCCAGGCTCCCGCAGCCCCAGGCTCCTACAGCCCCAGGCTCCCGGCCACTTCTCGCTGCTGGAATTTCATGTCCGTTTCCCCTCGCTGGACCACTAAACCGGATGAGGGTAGAGATCCTAAGCCGGCATCACTCAGCCCTGCCCCACTCAGCCTCGGGAGCAGACGAATCCTCAGCTGGTGGATCGGCTGCTTTTGTCTCTTGGCCACCTTGTGGTTTAGGGTTTTCTGGGCGTCTGTGTTGGTAACTGAGGTTGCGGTGGTACCGATGTTGAGGCGGCTGCTGACTGTGGGTCTCGTCTCGAGCTTCCTCATCTCCTTCGCTGCCGCCCTCTCTGGGCCGTCTTCGGCGAGAGGGCCCCTGCGGAGCCGCAGTGTGTGGCCCCGATACACACTCTGTCTCACTGGTCTGCCTTGTCCTCCTGCACCCCGGTCGGTCGTCACACCTTCCATGTGCTCTCCCTGCAGGGAACTCTGCGGCAGACGCCCACAGGGCCTCTGCACAGAGTAAGGTAGGGGGGGCCCGGTGCAGCTGGGCTGGGCCTCCGGGAGCACTCTCCAATCCTCATTCTTCCCCCAGTCTCACTGTCCCGTAATTCTGCTGGTAATTGCGTGGAGAACGCCTGCAGCGTGCAGAGCGTCCATAATGCCCACGGTACAGTGCTTACGGTCTGCTGCGTTCCTACCGCCTTGCCCTGCAGCCCCACCAGAGCCCGTGGCGCTGGCTGCCTCCGCCCCTGCCTCCTTCAACCCCGTCGGACTCCGGTCTCTCCATCCCCACACTGCGGGGGTACTTCCCGGGGCTGCTGTCCCGGGGCTGCTGTTCTACTTTACGGCAGCCTGGTGGACAGATACGTCTTTCTTGGTGTCATCCCTGTTGATGAGACCACTTCTGTTTCTTCCACCGAATCACTGTGCTGTTCCCAAAACCTTCCTTGCGATGACCTTCTTGTCCCCGCAGGCAGACGTCACCGATATGAGGCCGCCCAGGCCACCACCCCCTGCACCCCTGCCTGTGTGCCTGGCTCGCCGTCAGCAGCGCCGAGGGGGGCGGCTGCTGGGTCTCGGCCTCGCTGCTCACAATTGCGGTGACGGTGGCTGCGGCGGCTGCTCCCGGCAGTGTGGGTGACGGGGCCGGCTCAGCGGAGGGCTGCTCCGGCTCTCTGGGGTCTGCTCTCTGCTCCTGATCGAACTTTAAAACATTTTCTATACAAGATGCATGTCTGCTAGTATAAACGTTTATTTATAAATACATGTGACAAAAATTATGTATCATTTATGTAATACACAAAACACATTACAATGAGTACTATTCATTAGTAACATCTTTGATTCTAAATCATATGACAGTAATGAGATAAAACATTCAATTCAAATGGATGCATGTGTATGACAGAGACTTTCTCAGTGAAATGTAATGAGTTTCTAAATAGAGTTTATTACAGAAAGAAGAGAAATGGTCAGTGTTAATCATCTTCAATGAAGTGTTTCATGACATTGAAATACCACGGAAGGAAAAAGGTGAATGTCACTTTAAACACGAGCTCCACCGGACAGGACTCACATGGCCGACACCACCGGGAAAAGTTAGGAGAGCGGCCGAGGGCCCCTCGCTCGCCGGTCACCGCCGCCGCTTACCTGAACTGGTCGATGGAACTGGCGGCTTTGCGGACTCGCCCATACATCCCGGCCAGGTTGGTCTCCGTGTCGTTGAAAAGAACGGGGACGTTTCGCAGACGCGTGCCTGGGAAACAAGAAAATAATGAACTGATGTACAGACACCGAAATGAACTTTCTAACACAGTTACAGTTGAATATACCTGTTACAGGTGAAAGACATTCTCAAGGCCAACTTTCTAAGTATTGCAGCCAAAGATAAAATCAGAAAGTAACAGATAAATTTGATTATAAAAGGTTTTAAACTTCCATATCCCCAAAAGTAAAAGCTAGGAAAATTACTTCTCTATGAAATTAGCAACAATTAAAGTTTGTAAACACCAAAGGTCACCACTACTCAGTATTAATGGGCACTGAACTCCCGCCCCAGTAGGAGAGTGGCTGACGCCCGGCCTACAAGGCCGGTGACTCCACCGGCGTCTGCGGCCCCGTCCAACGGCCCGTCCCACCTCCCTGCAGCGTCTGACGGCATCTCCGACTCAGCACGCCAGGGCCAAGGGACTGACTTCCTGCCCCTGCTGCTGACACACTCACCCGCAGCTTGGCCCATCTCAGAACACGACCACTCCATTCTTCCTTCTGCTCACGCCAAAAACCTCGACTCCTCTCTCTCTGCCAGACTCCTTCTGCCAGCAAATGGGTCAGCTCGCCTTTAAAGTAACCCCCCGCAACCCCTGCTCTGGTCGGAGTACCGGCATCTCTCACATGCGTTACTGCAATGGCTCCTCCCTGGTCCCCTGCCGCCACTCTTAGCTCTCTGCAGGCTGTTCCAGACACGGCAGCCAGAGTATCTTGTTAAAATGCAGGTCATGTCAGCCACTGTCCCAAGACCCCCCACCGGCTTCCCCCTTTATTCAGGAGAAATGTCTGTGCGCAGGCCTCACGGCCTCCCCCAAGCCCCTCAGGTCACCTTACCCCACTGCCCCTCACTCAGTCTGCTCCAGCTGCCCGGCCTCCCCGCCGCTCCTGCAGCATGCAGGTCCTGCAGCCCTGCTGCCTCAGGGCCTTTGCACCTGCTTTTTTCTCTACCCGGAACACTGCTCCTGTAGCTCTCCTCACTGCCCACCATCTCACCTCCCACGGGACTTGGTAAAGTGCTATCTTTACAACGAGGTCTTCCCTGACACCTGAAATGGTAGCCACATCTCCACCCCTGGCACCCGGCGCCTCCCTCCTCCGCACACACATGCCCTCCTCGCGTGCTTCCTTCGCTGCCTGGCTCCTCCACCTGCGCTCCTCGCCGGCGGCGACCGCAGCGTGTCAGAGCCACAGGGCGCGGACTCTGGCCTCTTTTGTTGACCACTGTCATCTTTAATGCCTAGAACAGTACTTTGTACTAACTAGGCACTTAGTAATTATTTGCTGATTCGGGCAACAAAAATCAAAAGTCTTCAGGTGTATACCTACTGACCTGGCAATTCCACAGCTAACCATTTATCCTAATAAAAGATGTACAGAAAATATTTTCCTCAGAGCTGCTTATATTACTGACAAAATTGGCAATAATCTAAATTCCCAACTATATGGAATTCATTACACAAATTATGGAATTTCCACAATAGATTCCTATGAAGCAATATATAAGTTATATAAAATATGAAAATGTATTTATATGAAGAGTTAAAAATCAATAAAATGGATACTATAAACATAGGAAAAACTCAAAGGATTTTCTAAGATTAAATCTGTTGAAGTATATATTAAAAATGTTAACATTCTTTTTGAATATGTATCTTGGAAATACAGATTTCTTTATTAAAATGGGCCATTATAGAGCATGGATATACTTATGTGACTATGTTAGTTCTAATATTCATAATGGACTGGAAGGTTCTTCGAGCCACTTTTGCTGTGAGGCCCCTGAGAGTCCCCTCCCCAGAACCACCTGCCTCGTCAGCAACAGCTCCCCACGTGCCCCACGTACAGCAGGGGACTGCTGGGCCCCGTCCCGCACCAGCGACGGGCGGCAGTGGTTCCACTGCCCAGTTCACTAGCGACCGTATCAGTGAGCACACGGCCCGGTCCTCAAGTCTGGAGGGCAGTGGCTATTTCTTTGGATGAAACTTCTTTCCAATAAAAATGGTCTTTCTTTCACTTCTCAACACCGTGTTGGATTAGCAAGATAAGAAATTAAGGTGAAGATGACGGCACAGGCAGATGCGGCTCGCCTCTTTCAACAACCACATGAAAACCACAACTAAAATACAGAACCACCATCACTCAGAACCATCAGAAATCGAGCAGAATGGGAGTCTGACAACTACGCAATTAAAGAAACCGCATCCATCCGACTGGCAGGAGGAACGCAGGCACGGAATGGGCTGGTCCAACACCCATGTGGGTTAAGTTTGGGAGAAATATCTTGGGAGCAAGGAGTCCCAGCCCAGGGTGCCAGTGCCAGGAAGGCAAGTCCCCACAACTTCTGGCTGCAAAAACCAGCAGGGACTGAGTCAGTGGAAGAAACTGCTGGAGCCCCAAGCAGCTCCCCTTGAAGAACCCACACACGGACTCACCTCCCAGACTCACTCCCTCTGAGCTCCAGCACTGGGGTGGCAGCTTGAAGGGCATCAGCGGTGCACAGGAGAGACTGAAGTGTCTGGCATCAAGGTGAGCAGAGGCCATTGTCCCTTTGCTAAACACTCCACTCCACAGAGCTGGTAAACTGGTGCCATATCTGACACTCCAACAACCTGGCTAACACTGACCTGCCTTGGCGATCCCCAGAGACTCTGCCCCGCCCAACTCAGAGGTCTACAGAAGCTGCTTTTCCATAAGACTGGCTGATCTTGGCTCCTAAATCCTACTGAAGAAGCAACAGCTGGCTTCAGTGAGCCCTAATCTTCAGGCAGCCAGATTAGATTCACAGCTTGGCTTCGCCTGGGAATCTCCAAGCCCAGCACAAGTAGCAGCATCTCAGATTGCTCTATAGCTCAGGCAGGGTGCCTGGGCAAAATACAGGTGGGGGCTGACCTTGGACTGCATCACCCAGGAAACTCCAGGGCCAACACACCCAGTGGACGGCTATAGACCAAGGTGGAGCACCACCACCCTGGCCCTGCAAAGCTGATCCTCCACGGAGGACAGAGGGTGGTGGTCAGTGGCCACAGCCAGTCCTTGCAGCTGACTGGCCTGAGTAAATACCTCCCATTGACCTGCCGACAGCAACCAAGGCTCAACTAACTACAAGAGGAGGGTGTTCTCAGAACTCATGAAGGGTGCACCTCGAGTACCAAACTTAGGTGATAGGGGAGGCTGTGCCACTGCCCCTACAGGACACCTACTACATTAGGTCATACCTCCAAGACACAGAGTCCAATCAACTTTACCTAATACACAGAAACAAACACAGGAAAGCTGACAAAATGAGGAGGCAAAGAAATGTGGCCCTAATGAAAGAACAGATCAAAACTCCAGAAAAACAGCTAAACGAAATAGAGATAAGCAATCCATCAGATGCAGAATTCAAAACACTGGTTAGGAGGATGCTCAAGGAACTTAGTGAGGACCTCAGCAGCATAAAAAAGACCCAGTCAGAAACAAAGGATACTCTAACTGAAATAAAGAACAATTTACAGGGAAACAACAGTAAAGTGGATGAAGCCAAGAATTAAATCAATGATTTGAAACATAAGGAAGCAAAAAACCACCACACGGAACAATAAGAAGAAAGAAGAATCCAAAAGACAAGGACAGTGTGAGCAGCCTCTGGGGCAGCTGCCAGCATTCCAACATTCACATCACAGGGCTGGCAGAAGGGGAAGAGAAAGAGCAAGAAACTGGAAATCTACCTGAAAAAAACAGTGAAAGAAAACTTCCTTAATTTGGTGAAGGAAATAGACATGCAAGTCCAGGAAGCACAGAGTCTCAAACAAGATGGATGCAAAGAGGCCCCCCCCAAGACACATCATAACTAAAATGCCAAAGGTTAAAATGTAAAGAGAGAATCTTAAAAGCAGCAAGAGAAAAGCAGTTAGTTATCAGATGGCTGCCCCATGGGAGGAGGGGAGAGGGAGAGTGGGTGAAGAGGTGAGGGGACTAAGAAGTACAAATAGGCAGTTACAGAGTAGCCACGGGGATATAAAGTACAGTATAGGAAGTTGAGCAGCCAAAGAACTTACACACGTGACCCATGACATGAACAATGGTGTGGGGAGTGCCTCAGGGAGCAGGAAGTACTGGGTGCAGGGGGGCAGAGGGGGAAAAATCAGGACAACTGTAATGGCATAATCAATACTATATACTTAAGAAAAGAAATTAAGGCAACGAAACATCCGTTTGAGGTTCTTCTCGTTTTACCTTCACCGGCGTCAACTCCGGACATGTTAATGGAAGGCCCGTTGCTGCCGGCCCCGGCGGCGGCCTTCACCTGCTGCTCCAGGCGCTCCAGCTGGAAGACCAGGGAGTTCTTCTCCGTGCTGAGGCTCTCCAGCATGGTCTGCTTCTGGATGAGCGTCTCCGTCAGCTGGTGCAGTCGGCTTTCCAACTCGGACTGGCTGCTGTTGCTTAAGGTCTTATTGGTGAGCTGAAAGCAACATGTTCACAAAATTATGACATAAGGCCAAAGTCACACAACACAGAGACCGCATTACTGTATCTCCACAGGTAACCTGGCATTCACTGACTTCTCAAGGCTCTAGAATGATTCTTTAATTGTCTACGGAAGTGATTTTCAAACTAAATTAGGGAATCACAGTATCAAATTGGTGATTCACAATCTGCAATTTAAATAGAATAGAGCCCTGGCTGGTGTAGCTCAGTGGACTGAGGGTGGGCCTGTGGACCAAAGGGTTGATGGTTCCATCCCAGTCAGGGCACATGCCTGGGTTGCGGGCCAGGTCCCCAGTAGAGGGTGTGTGAGAGGCAACTACATGTTGGTGTTTCTCTTCCTCTCTTTCTTCTTCCCTTTCCCTCTCCCTAAAATTAAATAAATAAAATCTAAAAAAAAAAAAAAAAAAAAAAAGAAGAACAGGCCCTGGCTGGTGTGGCTCAGTAGATTGAGTGACAGCCTGTAAACCAAAGGGTCGCCAGTTCAATTCCCAGTCAGGGTACATGCCTGGGTTGTGGGACAGGTCCCCATTAAGGGGGTGAGAGGCAACCACACACTGATGTATCCCTCTCTTTCTCCCTCCCTTCCCCTCTCTTTAAAAATAAGTAAAATTGTAAAAAAAAAAAAAAAAAAAAAATAGAATGGGACGTATCAGAGCCCACAGGGTATTATTTTGTGAAAGTTCTGTTTTAGTCCCGTACGTCATGAGAGTGTGTGAGTACTGAGCTGTGATATAAACCGTACTCTTACTGTAACGCTGTGGTCCGAAGTACCCGAAAGCACTGGTCTGTGGGACTCAGTCCAAACTTTCCCCCTGGGCAACTCAACAGTGTGCAAAGACCACTCCCTCCCTCCCTGAGGCCTCATCCCTGCTCTCCGACTTTGGACAAACGGCTGCACCTCTCCGAATCGGTTTCCTCGTGAGCAACAGTGCCTGTTGCACATGGTATTTAGGGACGCGGTAGTAAATGAGAACTCGCCTAGCAGGGTCTGGTTGACAGTGGTCCTTAGTGACTTCCTTCACTCCATCTTCTATTTGCTCCAATCTGCCACCATGTCCCCCACTCAGCTTCCACTCTGCTGCCCACATCTCCTTCCCCATCTGGAGAATTCGTCCCCTTCTCTCACCTGGGCTCTACCTGCCTTTGAAGGCGTCCTTGAAGCCCTGTCCAACTACTCTAGCCCAGGCTGACCTTGGCCTCTCTTAAGAGTCCCAGTAATTGTCTTGTTATTCATCAGTCACTCTGAGAACATTATTTAAAGGAGTCCATTTTGCCTGCTCAACGAAACTGTAAGCTCTGTGAGGGTGAGTGTCACTCCGCATTAACACAGTTTTGACAAGGCCGCCAGATCCATCTATGTTTAAAACCCCAGCCCTGCCATTTCCCAGCCACAGCGTGGGGCAAACTACAAACCGGAGCTTTAGTTTCCCTGCTCAAAGGAGGTGATGACTAAATGAAATCACATATAAAATATTTAACATAGTATCTGCCATATAGTAGGAAGTTAATTTAGCTTCCTTCCTTCTGAATTCCTTCCCCACAAATTACGTGCAAGGCTGGCGCCACAACAAATAACTGAATGGGATTATCCTGAGTGAGATGTACTTACTATTACACAGGAATGCTCAGTTTTAAGATTATACTGTTATCCCCTAATCAACTAGCTCAATACTTCAGCATTTTTTTTATCCTCACCGGGGACATTTTTTCAATGGTTTTAGAGAAAGATGAAGGGAGGGAGGGAAGTACTGATGCTAGACAGAGGCATCAATTAGCTGCCTCCCACATGTGCTTGGTCTGGGGAGCAAACCTGCAACCCAGGCCTGTGCCCTGACTGGGAATCACACTGGTGCCAGCTGGTTCGCAGGCCGGCACTCAGTCCATTGAGCCACACCAGCCAGAGCAGCTTCCTATATTTTCTTCTAGAAGCTTTAGAACTTAGGCCTAGCTCCAGCCCAAGTTAATTTTTGTTAATTTTACAAGTCTAATTAGGGAATAAAGATCAAGGTTCATCTTTTTCCATTTTTAAAAAAGATTTTATTTATTCATTTTTAGAGAGAAGGAAAGGGAGGGAGAAAGAGAGGGAAAGAAACATCAATATGTGAGAAAAACATGGATTGGTTTTGCCTCTCACACGCCCCCAACTGAGGACCTGGCCCGCAACCCAGGCATGTGCCCTGATTGGGAATCGAACCTGTGATCTTTTAGTTCGCAGGCCAGCACTCAGTCCACTGAGCCGCACCAGCCAGGGGTGTTTTTATCTAGTCCCATACAATAGTATTTAAAGAATGAGAAAAGGGTCAACCTGGCAGTGTAATTTTTTTTTAACCAAGGTATTTTTCTTCTAACCCTGACCAGCGTGGCTCGGCTGAGTGCCGTCCTGCAAAGTAAAAGGTCACTGGTTTGGTTCCCAGTCAAGGCACATGCCTGGGTTGCAGGCCCGGTCCCCAGTCGGGGGTGTGCAAGATCATTTCTCTGTTTCGCTCACACATTGATGTTTCTCTCCCTCTCTTTCTCCCTCCCTTCCCTTCTATATAAAATATAAATAGAATCTTTAAAATTTTTTAAATTTATTGATTGCTTGATTTTACAGAGAGGGAAGAAGGCCGGGGGGCGGGGGAGAGGGAGAGAGAAAGAATCATTGATTTGTTTTCCACTTAATCAATGCATTCAATGGCTGCTTCTTATATGTGCCCAGACCAGGGATCAAACCTGCAAAATTGGTGTATTGCGACCACGCTCTAACCACCTGGGCTCCCCGGCCAAGGCCCTGGTTTAACAAAAATAGCATAATTTCTTACACAGAGTAGGTACCTAATAAATATTCAAGCAATACTGGAATATTTATCTCGGGATTAAACTAACGGGTAGTTTACGCTCCTTTCTTTTGAGTTTCTGCTAGCAAGTCCTCGGACCGTCTGTGAGCGTTCCGCAAATGTGGGCAAGGGGGAAGGGAACACTCAAGCCGGTCCCTCACTCTGAAACTTACAGTGTAGTAAGGCACCTTAAGTTATGGACTATTACAAAGTCTGAGAACTTAAAAACAAAACTAGACTATTCATGCTCAAACTAAGTCATTAGCTTACTAAAAAAATGGAGAACTAATCAATCTTTAGGTGCATTATTTAAATGACCACTGAGCGCATTATTTATTAGGCCGATCATCTGCAGAGGAGGGAAGACGGGGCGATCTACAACTACAGCAAACGTGAGCGTGTGATTCTGTTGGTGAATGACAAAGACCGGTCCATCCGGGTGGGAGGCCCATGCTGTTTTCTGTATGTTTTCCATTTCCAGAGTTAAAAAGAAAGTCAGTCTTGCTGACTTTATGAAAAACCCATCAGCTGTTAAGAGGAAGACTTCTCACTGGACTCTCCTTAGAAAAGAGAAAGCACATTCATGAAAAAGGCATCGGCACAGCCCCCAGTGAAGCTGGAAGGCACGGAGTGTCGGCCTCCTCGAGCCACTCTGGCCGCACGGAGCCGTAAGCAGAGAGCCGCAGAAACAGCACGTGCAGGCTCCGACAGCATTAGATGGAAATTTTGCATCAGGCTGAAAACAGCAGCTTACTACTGCAACAAGAAAACTCAGGTGAAAACAGGGAAAAAGAAGGTCTTACTGTATTCTCTAGGGGAAAAAGCAGCTTTACTATGGTATTTCTGCCCAAGTTGTAGAAGCTGACGCATACCTGATTCCTAAGTTTTTGAATTTCTTCTTCTCGATCTTTAATTCTGCTCTGCAGTGTGTTCTTTGTTCGATACAGATCTTCTTCCATGTAATGGAATTCCTACAAAGCGAGGCACAAAACAGAAGTTAGAACAGCGCTGCCTGGTCCGTCCCAACACCTAAACAGTGCCTGACACGCAGCAGACACGCGGCCCACACGCGCTGAGTGCACACCGAAGGAGCGAACGAGCAGATTCGGAGGGTCTGATGGAAAGTTAATGCTCCACGTGACGCGTCCGTGTGTGTGTGTGAAAGTCCAAGCACAAGTCTTTATGTGTTGTGTGTCTTCATTTTTCTAGAACTGCTGCTGGATCATATGGTAAGTGTAACTTACCGTATGTAAGTCTAACTTAAAGGAAGAAAACTTGCAAATTGTTTTCTGAATTGCTTTCAAAATACCTGTACCACTTCACATTCCTACAGCAACATGACAGCGTTCCAGTTCTTCCACATCCTTCCCAACACACGGTGCTGCCGGTCTCTTTCAATGTAGCTAATCCAGTTGGGCCTGTAGTGCTATCTCACTGAGGTTTCATCTTGAATTTCCCTAATGACTAATGACGTTGAACAGCTTTTCACCTGCTTATTTGTACCAGGCAGTATCTTGTACCTCTTTTGCACGGTCAGTAATCAAAGCAAGTGAGAGAGAGAGAGGCAGGGAAACACCGCCGGACTCACTAACCACTGCACTGATGTACTGCTAGTCTGCACAATGGATATGATCATTCAGAGTCGAGCCAGAGCTTAAGAACAAAGCACGTTCCAGGAAAGAAAGAGTAATTAACTAGCTAAGTACCTTCAAAAGCATTATGGAGCATAGGGAATACAGTCAATAATGTCATTAATACCCTTGCATGGTGACAGAAAGTAACTGGACTTACCACGAGGATCATTTTGTAATGTATATAAATATCAAATCGCTATAACGTACACCTAAAACTAACAGCATATTGTATGTCAATTAAATATCCATTTAAAAAAGCATTATGCTTAATTGTGCTGACCAGTAAGTAAATGTAGCTGTATGAAAACATACATGTGACATGGAATTAAGCTGCTAGAGCCTACTTTAGACACTAGTACAACCTGCATATTTCACAGACCATCAAAATTGAGATAACTGAAAAAGAGAAAATGAGGGAGTAATTAGGGTACGAAAATAACAATTTACAGAAGGTGTGCCTAACTTCTGAAGCTCTAGGCTAGCAAAAAAGGTCAGGTTGAAATTACCTAAATTGATAAAGAGCACGACGGGACATTTAATCCTACGATTAAGTACTTTGCATCTGGAACATCTGATCTCTGAGTAAACAGCCTGTAGCTACATTTGCTCCACTTGCCTCCACTTAACTCCCTCATTTTAAAAAAGGGCACTGGAAGTGAATGTGATTAAAACCGCTTGCCATAATAAAAATTATCTCTCTAACAATCAAGAACATCAAGTTTTTGCCCTTTAATATATAATAGCTTCTTGAATAAATTAAAATGCAATTTCTGAAAGGACAGCTAACCTTACAATTAAATTAAGAGAGCCTATCATGTACCCTGCAGGTTGCTTGCTACTCAGTGAGTTTTTCTCTTAATATGCAGGAAGCAGATGTAAGTGCTAACGAATATTTCTCTGAGAATCAAAACAGTTTCAGAAATGATCAATCCTATTGAAACAAAATCCTTACAGGACAAAAACACGCAAAGTTGAAATAGTTTTCTCTTCAGCAAAATAAACAGAATAGTGATTTTATTGTGTGAATGAAATAAGATAACATTAAGTGTCTATATAACAATGTGTTACTCGGTAAATTATAGATGCTATTAATATTAGATATAGAATCTTATTCTGAAAATGTGGCTTAAACATGTTTAACTGTATGGATACTGAAACTATTACGTACGTATATTAAAGTGAAAGAACTCGGCTGGGGGAGCAGACAGCTGCTAATTGAACAAGGAAGTATAATCTTAACCATGATTTGTAAACATAATCTGTACAAGCACTTTTTTCTCAGACAGAAAAAGAAGTCTAATATGGTGCTGATGTTGTATTTTTATTTCTATTAACTAGTATTTACTGTTGTTCTCAGAAAGTACGAATGTAATAAAACCCGAAAATCAACTGATGTTTTTAAGTTTTCTATACACACATACTCCGACAAGGAGATGAACTGAAATACAGACAGACTAGCAGAAAAAACCCAGGGACAGGCATCCTGGGCTCTATTCTATTCTGTGATTGGTTGTATGAGATTAGGCAAATCCCGTAACTATTTCGTGCCTCTGTTTTCCAGCCGCTAAAACAAACGAGGACTGTGGAACAGTAACCAGGCAGGAGGGACCTGCACCCGGTCTGCCTTCACCCTCTGGGCCCATCCTCCCCCCGAAGCCTCCCCACGTGACGCCCAGCAGACAGAGTCTTCTCTGGTAATCGTCAGTCTAAGGTCCTCACCTGCTTCTGTCGGTCCAACTCTGCCTCTAGTTCTTGTTTAGATGCCTTATGTCCAGCTATTTGGTCTTGCAGATCTTGCAACTGCTCTCTCGCTGACTCTGCTTCGCTAACCTGCTGCGCCTCCATATCCTGAAAAGACGAAGCTTACATGTGAAAGCAACCATCACTGTGCAGTTCCACCCGTACTGCGCAATCATCACGCTCTGCAAACTGGGGCCAGCAGGCCCCGGGGGTGGGGGGCAGAGGTGAACGAGACATCGTCTCAGCCTAAAAGGAGCATGTGACCTGACACCTCGTTACACAGCACAGCAAAGGTGAGCAGGGCACCATAGCTGCCGTGGTACTTAAACCATCTGGTTTAAGAAGTACAAGTAGACAGTAACCCACTGGGAGATTAATGTCTATGTCTGAAGCTAACGGCTTCAAAAAGAACTGAAACAGGACATCAGGAGGACTTCACCAGTCCCCTGCAACTGCAGGTTATAACCAGCTTTTGTGTTTGTGTGCACAAGTAACCAACAGACAGTAAAAGCATAACTTTTCTCTCCTATCACCCAAGATTAGCATATTATTTTACTTTTTTAGCTTTATTGCTATTATGTTTTTGTATCTGGGCCCATATGTCTTGCTCAAACTTCTTCAACAGGTGTCACTACTCTCAGTTCCTCAAACTTAATCGCCACCCCCTGGATCTTCTGTGAAGGCTATGGTGGTAAAACACACAGCTCTATATTTTCTTTTTTTTTATTAAAGAAAAAGATTATTTATTTTCAGAGGGGGGAGCAGGAAGGGAGAAAGAGGGAGAGAAACATCAATGTGTGGTTGCCTCTTGCACACCCCCAGCTGAGGACCTGGCCCACAATCCAGGCTTGTGGCCTGACTGGGAACTGAACCTGTGACCTTTCGGTTTGCAGGTTAGCACTCAATCCACTGTGCCATACCAGCAAGGGTGAGGTTTCTATATTTTCTAGGTTTCAAGTTAAGGGTAAGTCCATTCATACAGTGCTCTATGAGTTTGAAATCAGCATTTTATTTTGCTTTTTATCTTTTGGTACAATCTGCTTTACACTCATCTCCACTCGCATACTGTTTGAAAGACCTGACAAATTAAGGACACTCCCCGATAATCAAACAACTTTAGGGAGTTAGAGGAAAACTGCAGGAAGTACAATTATTTTCCCCTATCACAGAGTTTTCAGGGCTAGGAGAAGGCAGATTACTCTTTGTCACCAGCTTGACTAAGATGAATTCTCGAGAGGCAGGAAGTATGTGCAGTGGTGAAGAACCCACATTCTGGGATCAGACTAGGGACTGCATCCTGACTCTGCCACTATACTAGTCACGGGAAGTTACTTTCCTTCCCCGTACTTACATTTCTTCAAACTGTAAGTTGAGACTGTGTCACCTCCCTGGCAGGGTTGTGGTAAGGAGTAAACGAGAGGATGTATATTGAGAGCTTAGTGCAGTGCCTGGCACGTAAGTGCTCAGTGAATAATAGCTACTGTGATCATTAACAATTCTCACATTTTCCTAGACCTATCATCTTTATTATATACCTCATAAACTTAAGGGTAGAAAAATAGGTCAATGTAATCAATGGGGCTTGGGTAAGGATGAGATATTAAATAAACCAAACATTTTTCATAATTTTTCATAATTTTACCCAAAAGACATGTATGAATAAGACAGGATATGAGTAGGATTAGCATCTACTCAATTTCTAAGTTCATGGGACTAAATTCTTTGGAATTCAAAATTATTTACAGAAAAAAAAATATCCCATTTTAAAGACTATAAGGACAACAATCTTTACTGGCTCTTCTACTTGGCCCGCAAGAAAAAATCCAGGAATTACTTACTGAGGGCCTATTTACACACATCCTTATCCGCGAAAGAACCTTTGCGTATCTGCCTTTTACACGTGAGAAAACCAAGGCTCGGTGAGATAAATGCCTTGTGCAAGGCAACGCATCCAGGAAGCGCCGAGCAGGGCGTCTCCACCCAGACCTGACACGGGAGCCCATGTTAACAGACCAGCCTGTCCTCACAACTGCGACACGCTGCTTTGTAGCTTATGCACACCTTACAAGTCAAAAAGTCTGAGTTAGTGCACGAATGAGTATTTTCTGTGAAATTTTTAAAGAAGGCTTGTTACCCTGCACTTTACTTGATCCTCTGTCAAAGACTCTATGTTTAATCTAAATTAACGGTTCAATATACTCTTAGGTTAAATATAGTGATTAAAAATGAACTGCAAGATTATCCAGAAACTGTAATTAAAAGACCATCTCACCCTGGCTGGCGTGGCTCAGTGGACTGAGTGCTGGCCTGCAAACCAAAGGGTCACCGGCTTAATTACCAGTCAGGGCGCATGTCTGGGTTGCGGGCAAGGTCCACACTTAGGGTCATGTGGGAGGCAACTGAGGGATGTACCTCTTGCATGTCAATGCTTCTCTTCCTCTCTCTCTCTCCCTTCACCTCTCTAAATACTTAAAAAAAAAAAAAAAAAGATCTTCTCTGCCCTGGTGTGTGTGGCTCAGTTAGTTGGAGGGTCTTTCTATAACCAAAGGGTTGTGGGTTTGAACCCTGGTCTGGGCACATGCAATCCCCAGTCCGGGCACATATGGGAGGCAGCCCATTGATGCTTCTCTCTCTCTGTTCCCCCCTCTCTCTAAAAGCAATAAAAAAAATGTCCTCAGGTAAGGACATAAAAGATCCTCCCTGAGCCCACGCTAATATCAGAAAACATCCCAGTTATACAGACAAGCCCAAATTTAATGTGTATTTAACCACGAGAATGTGGGACCCAGAAGCAGGAAGATTCTGTCTGGCTCCCTGGTACAACTCCAAGCCTGGAGGATGCCTGGCACTTGGTAAGCATTTGCTGAATGCATGAATCCGGTTTCTTATGTTTATTATTCCCATTACTTGGCAGTCGATCAACAGACAAGAAACCTACTATTTCAGGTTCACTTCTGTGTGCTGACTATCACTCCCGCAGAAGCTCCAATGCTATTTCACTAATGCCCTTTCCCCAAAACACAGAACCAGCACCTCTGAAACCGCTAACAGCCGGGGGTAACCAGCTGTCTCCGGAGTGAACGGCAACGACCCTCACCTGTAACTCAGACCGCAGCTGATGCACCTGACCCATCAGCTTCTGAATTTCTTCCCTCTGCAGCTCCTTTTCATGACGAAGTTCTTCCAGCTCCACGCTATTCGCAGTGTTGCTGTCCAGGCCTTCAAAACCAGATCCTTCCTTTAAGCTGTTAATCAATTTTTCTTTAGACTAGTATAAAAAAAAGATATCTTTAAGCAAAGCAGAGATCAGCTTGTGTACTGAGTATCATCCGCCATACACCAGCTAAACCACCATGGAAACACTCAATGACATTCTCCGTCAGAGAAGGCCCACAGGCTGTGCACTGTCCTTGGGCTTCAGTCCCCAGGAGGGTGTTATCATTGAAAACTTCTCATTAACAAGATTTTTCTCGTATTTTCTCCTTATCCTTTCTCGTGCTCATTTTCCCCATCACAAGCCAGTCACGAAATATTTCTGGAGCAGCCCCGATGGGCTTGGCACTGTGCCAAGGGTCCTGTGTAATAAAGATAGCATCTCTCTTGCCCGGCTGGTGGCTCAGTGGGTTGGAACGTCGTCCCATAGACCAAACGGTCGCCAGTGGGATTCCCGGTCAGGGCACGTGTTTAGACTGCAGGTTCAGTCCCTGACTGGGGCATGTGCGAGACAACCAACTGATGTTTCTCTTTCTCTCTCTTCCTCCCTCTCTCTGGAATATATATATATAATTAAAAATTGGAGAGACAGATTAATGTCTCTCACTGTGGACAGTACCCCACCTTACAAACTAAAAAGGGAGTTACAAGTACCCAGGGAGGGCAATAAATACAAGCTGAGAGGCCACTTGTAGAGTGCCCCCTTCCCCAGGAGAGGAAAACAACTTCTAGGGACGAGAAGGCTTCATCAGAACGACAGCAGTGACGCCGGTCTGAGAAATGGCTAGGATTTTAACAGGAACCAAGAAAACAGTGCAAAGCATGAAAGGCAAAGAGCACGAAGGCCCGTAAGAACACACTGCTGAGACGTGCTCGATGGTCTGTCAGGACCAATCAGTGGGGGTTTTGGATGCCAGGCTAGAATGTCTGAATTTTCTTGCTAAAGAAAGAAAATTCTTTCTTTGGTGGGCTAAAACAAATGACAGACTATGCAGCAATATTTTCACTGATGCATCCCTTAGGGCAAGGGATATAAAAGAAAGAATAAATAAACGGGACCACATCAAATTAAAAAGCTTCAGCACAGCTAAAGAAAATCCAAAGGGAACTAACTATATAGGAAAACATATTTGCCATATCTCAGACAAGAGTTTGATCTCCAAAATATATAAAGAACTCACACAGCTCCACACCAGGAAGACAAACAATCCAATAAAAAAATGGGCAAAGGACCTGAACAGACTCTTCTCCAAGGAGGACATACAAAGGGCCCAGAGACATGTGAAAGGATGCTCAGCATCACTAGCCATCAGAGAGATGCAAATGAGAACCACAATGAGATACCACTTCACACAGGTCAGAATGGCCATCATAAACAAATCAGCAAACAACTGCTGGCGAGGTCGTGGAGAAAAGGGAATCCTAGTGCACTGTTGGTGGACTAGGATTGTCCAAAGCAGAATGGTGCAGCCACTGTGGAAAACAGGAATTTCCTCAGAAAACTAAAAATGGAACTGCCTTTTGACCTGGCAATTCCACTGCTGGGATTATACCCTAAGAACCCTGAAACACCAATTCAGAAGAACCTGTGCACCCCAATGTTCATAGCAGCACAATTTATAATAGCCAAGGGCTGGAAACAACCTAAATGCCCATCAGTAAATGAGTGGATCAAAAAACTGGTACATTTACATAATGGAATACTACGCAGCAGAAAGAAAGAAGGAACTCCTACCCTTTGCTATAGCATGGGTGGATCTGGAGAGCATTATGCTAAGTGAAGTAAGCCTGGTGGTGAATGACAAAAATGATCTCATCTATAAGTGGAACCTAATCAACAAAACAAATGAGCAAAACAGATCTAGAGACATGGAAATAAAGAACAAACTGACAGTGACCAGAGGGGTGGGGGGAGGGGGATAATGGGGGAAAGCAAGGGAAGGGTCAAGGAACACATATAAAGGACCCGTGGGCATGGACAGTGGGGTGGGGAAGGGGACAACAACAGGGGAAAAAGTGGGACAACTGTAACTGAACAATAATTGAAAAAAGAAGAGCAGGCAGGGAAGTGTTACGACCAGAGATGCGTTTCCGGAGGGTCGATCTGGCAGCGGTATAAGGCAGGTACTCTCAAACTCCAGTCAATGAGCCAGATCGGGCCCATCCATGGCTTGCTTCCGCACAGCCTACAAGCTAAGAACGGTTTTCGAATGTTAAAGGGATTATAAAATATAAAAACAAAGAATATGGGATGGATACCACACATGGCCTGCAAAGCCTGCAATATATACTATTTGGTCCTGGACAGAAAAAGTTTGCAGACCGCTGTATAAAGGATGCATCAGAAAGAGATCCAACAGAGATCCAACTCTCTCCCGACCACATCACTGCCGTAGTTTTCCCACTCAAATCTAATCATGCTGCTCAGGTTCTCTGATATCTGCCCCACTCCCTACCAGGTCTGTGAGATAAATCAAAACTCCTTCCCAAGGTATGCCAGGCCCTCCCTCCGTGATATGGCTCTGGACTGTCTACTGAGTCTTTTCTCCTAACTCTTCATCTCTAACACTGTATGTACCAGCGATAGGTCGCTAGCTGTGGCCCATTAAATATGCCACATTCCCCAAGGGCCCCTTTGCTCTGGTGCAGGCTGTCATATCTGAAATCTCTTCCCTACCGCAAGTCTTCCGACTCGCCCTTCGAGTTCCTCTCCACACTGCATCTGCAGAGATCCCTGATACCCCCGGACAGAGTTTAAGGGCTAATGCATCAACGACTCCATCGGATCAGCAACCGCAGTGCCCCTGCAGTATACTGAGCACTCTTTTAAGAAAGAGGACATGTCTTTTAAGCTTCGTGTCCTCAGCATCTATCACAGTGCCTAGGGAACAGTTAGGGGCACACACAGAAAGAACCTTCTACATGAATTAACCTATTAGGATGACAGAGGAGCAACAAGGAAGGGTAAAAAAAAAAGAGTTTGGAGGAGATGAACATGATATTTCTTGACGGTGGGGCTAAAGAAAAAGGTGGGTAAAAATGACACTGGAGTCTCACACTCTACTGCCCAGGAAATGGCAGTAATATTTACGGAGAGAGGGGACTGCAGGAGGAGCGGGTGTGGAGGCTGGGACACCCCATGGCAGGTGTGGAAGCTGAGGTCGAAGACTGAGGGTTGGATGCTGAAGTCACGCTGACGAAGAAGCACAGCGAGTACATAGGATAATGCAAAGTTAGAAAGAACAATGACAGGGGGGTTATGAATTTGAGAGAGCCCTCCTCTCTGGAGACGGGGGAAGGGCCCGGCAGAGACAAGAACATTAGTGGGAGAGAAGAAGGAAAGGTAGGGTAGTGTGAGTGGCATCAGACGCCAAAGTTTCATGAAGGCAGGAGGGTTAACAGTATCCAAAGCTCACCAAAATCAAAGTGGACGGAAATGAAGAAAAGGACAGAAAGACTTCCAAGAAGGCAACCTCAGAAACGTGGGGAGGGCAGAAACTACGTGGGTGAGTGAAAGCTAGTAACTCTAACATGTAGACAGTGGTTCTGATCTGCCTGACATTGACAGAAAGAACAGAGAAATGGATCAAAGTCATCAAAAAAGCCAGAAGGACTGTTTTGTTTCTCTTCATTCTTCCGCTAAGAAAGCAAGTGCTCTTGAGTAAGCTGAGCCAGAAAGACAGACAGTAAGAGGACAGACCTGTGGAGAAAGGGCTTAAATGAAGGGGGGAGGAGGTGCAGGTGATGCACTGGCAGACAAATTATCCCAGAGAAAAGAAAGGAAAAGGACACGGTTTCCCTGACATGAGACACAAGGAAAGAAGTTGAAAGTACGTTAGCGGACTAGTCTTTTCAGTAAAGACGGTAAGGTCACCTTAGTGCAAGGAAGGGGGACAGAGGTGGACGAGGCGATTCAGAGAGCTAGGCCCACTGCTCTGAACAACTGAACAGAGGACCAACACGGACGAGTGAAATGGCTGTTTAACAACGGATATTAATATTCTCCCAGGGAGGAGGCGACAGGCAGAAGACCTGAACTAGGTAGTGGCAGAATGAATTTTAAATTAAAAAGTGGTGGGAACAAAAGACATTTCATCCTTTGTATCATGTTTCTGCGTAAGGCACCGGAAGGGAGCCAACCCAGCTAAACACGAACAAACCTTCTCACAGATCCACAGTCTTAAACTGTCTCCCCGTTAACGGCACATTAGCATTCAAATGTATCCACTGCATGCTTACTTGGAGTATTCGAGTGGCTTTTTGCTTGTAGTCAATCAACTCCTGCTTGGAGGACTCCAGGCTGGTCTTGTGCATCTTGACTTGCTGCTGCAGCTCGTCGACCTTCTTCTTCTCGTCCGAGTGTTTCCGTTCTGCCAGAGTCACTGCCTCGGCGAGGCTCTGCCGTTCCACTTCCACCTTGTTCAGGCGTGCAGCAAACTCACTCTGCGGCAGAGTTGTGTATCGTCCTTATGACATGCTACTTTGAGATGTACTGTACAACCATCCATTAAGACAGCCACGGGATTTGGTGGCTCAGGCCAACAACACACCAGGCAGGTAAAAAACAGCCTCCATTCGTCGGCAGCTGCAGAACAGGGACTCTAAGGCAGTGGCTCTCAACATGGCAACCCATCAGAGTCAGTTGGGGAATTTACTGAAAATACAGCCACCCCCGGCCTTCCTCGGGCTTACTGAACTGGCATTTCCCAGGCTGGGCTCGGAAGTCTGTTTTTTAAGAATTCCCCAGGGAATCTGGGTCTCTCGATACCAGAGCTGACCTGACCTGACACTAGCTGATGACTGGACACTGGGTCTGCGGAAAACGAGCGAGTCTACTAGAAAACAAGCGGGAGGCAGAAGAGCTACGTCTTTCAAACAGCACGGCGGATGTCTCCCCTTTACTTCGGATTTTCTAGTAAGCTGGTCAATGTCACTTTTTAGCTTAAGAAACTTTTAAAGCTCTAAATAACATAAGGCCTGTCACTTAGTAGCCGATTTTTTGGAGACTTTTATTTTACCTTCATTTCAAAAGCTCCCATCACTAAAAAAAACCTCAGGAGGTGCGGCAGCGGTCAGAACGCATTTACCATCACACAACAGTAACTAGAGCTCGCACGCCTGGGAATCAGCATTAACGCCTCCTCTGAAAAGGAGGGGCAAGGACACTGCTGCCCACCGAGCATGTGCAGGGTGTCTGTGCAACTGAGAGTGGAATTTTTAAGTTTATTCGTTTTAACTAACTTAAATTTAAACATAGAAACTAAGTCAATTCAATTAACAACAGATTTATTCGGATATAATTCACATACCATCAAATTCACCCTTTCAAGACACGGGACTCAGCTGTTTCTAGTGTATCACAGAGTTGTGTAACCATCACCTAATTTCGGAACATTTTTAGCCCCAAAAGAAATCTCCTACCCATTTCTCCCTCGCTCCCAGTCCCTGGCAACCACGAGCCTACTTTCTTGCTGTACAGGTTTGCCTATTCTGGACATTTCATACGAATTAGATCATATGGTATGTGGTCTTTCGTGTCTGTCCTCCCCCACTTAGCGTAACGTTTCCAAGGGCCATCCATGTTTAGCACGAATCAGTACTTCATTCCTTTTGATGGTGGAACGCCTCCTTGCAGAGACATACCACGTTTTGTTTCCAGTTTGGGGTGTGAATCATGTGCTGTGAAAATTCACATACAAGTTTTTATGTGGACATATATTTTCAGTTCTCTTGAGTTGAATTGCTGGGTCACATGGTAAATCTATATTTAACTTTTTGAGGAACTGTCTGTTACTGAAAAACTTCTGAGTATGTTTAGAACAGTTGGGTATTGGATTTATTCTTTCACCTGTAAGTTTTATGAAATCTAAATACAGATCAAATATTTCAGAAAAAAATGGAATGTCTGAATTAAGTGTAAGACACTATATTTTAAAGACTCGGTATGCAGAAAAGAATGTAAAATATCTCATCATTAAATTTTAACTACATTAGATGTAGCACTTCAGATATAATAAAATATACAAATAACTTTTTAACCCACATTAGCTGATATTTATTTCAGGGCTGAATTATTTCCAGCTGTTTAAAAGAGCGCCTACTCCGGAGGGCCCTGACTGCCCACTAGACAGACCCGTGAAGGCGGTAAAACTGCAACACCAACACCTGTGCCCCACCTCATTCGGTGCAACCAGATTCCTGGGGGTGCGCGCTGGGCATCAAAAACGAGTAAGAGCTACGCAGGTGATTCTAACGTGTAGACAGGATCGAGAATCACTGAACTAGATACAAAAATTCACTTAAGAGTAAAACCCTACATAAGGTACAATTTTGTCTTGAAATAAATGAATCAGAATAAACTGGAATCACTAAAAGCTAAAATAGAAGCAAACAAGATGTTCCCAATCAGCTTCTAATCAAATAATGGTAATGATGGCTGCACGACCAAATTAAATGGAGAGATGCCCATCTCTAGTGAACGTGAACTAGTTTAGGCCCTCTCCCTCGCAGGAGCACACACCTGCCTCTCTCTGCCCCCTTTCCGCACCCTCAGGCGCTTTACCTTAGGCTCTCCTCTCTCCTGAGCTCCCGGCCCTCCTCCCGCCTCTGGAACTTGCTCCCTGAGCCTACGTGGCTCAGCTGGCTCACTTCTACCACCTCCGTAACTTTCCAAATAAACTTTCTTTATAATTTGGGAAAAAAGCTACCTTCAGTAAATTTGGCAAGGATCAAGCTAAGTTTTCAAATGCTTGGTTTCATCACAGAAACAGACTTTTCTGAAACGCACTGCAGGATTTTATTATAGAGCAAATGTGTCGTAACAAGCAGGAGGCCATCCCTCCCCATCCACACAGCGGCAGGACTCCTGCCTCCCAGCCTCACCTGCATCTGTTTGTAGCTCTCCTGCTCCCTCTTCAGCGTGGCCTCGGCCTCGTGCAGTCTCTCCTGGAGGGTCTGCAGAGCTTGGTTCTGCAGGCTGCTCCCTTCGCTGTGATCCTGCATGATTCTGAACAAAGACACGTCACGCGCAACAACTCATTTCCACAATGTACAGGTGACAAGGTGGGCTCATTTAGGGCATTAGCTTGTTAGCACAAAAGGATGGGTCCACTAAATGTCCTTAATGAAATCTTTTCCCCCTTTAACGGAACGTCATCTGTATTTTTTGGCATCCAAATACAAGTACGCAGCACTTATTACATGTCAAAAGATGAATGACACCATGCTCTTCACATATGTTTAAATTCAGGATTTGCTAACAAGGCATCTCAAGACTCAAATAGACTCATTTTTAACCACACACATTTCCAGCATTACCAAAAACGAATTATTTTCTCTTGTAAATTTTCAAAAGCTAAATTTTCGTTAGGTCGTAGGCACCACAACGTTTACCGTTACTTGTACTGGAACGAGACTCGTCCTAGTGCATTTTCTCATTATTAACGGAATTAGCTACCGTGACTTTTCGCTCTGCAAGGCTTCCAGCGCTTCCGTGCGAGCCCTCAGCAGCTGGTCGGCCTCCTCCAGTCGCACCTTCAGGACAGCCAGCTGGGAGTCCTTGGCGGCCGCCGCTTCCGTCAGGTCATCCACTTGGGCTCGCAGTTCTCGAGTTATTCGGTCACTCTTGGAATGGTCAACATTCCACTTTTCAATCCTTTCTCTTGCTTTGTTTAATTCTAAAAAACAAAAAAAATCTCTATTCAAGCAAACAGATCTTTATCAGAATGCAGATTCTCCCGAGTCATTTTATAGGGGTGCCCAACCTTTTGGCATCTCCGGGCCACACTGGAAGGGGCTGTCTTGGGCCACACATTAAATACACTAATACTCATGAAAACTGATGAGCAAAAAAAGGTTTTAGATAAGTTTACAATTTGTGTTGGGCCACATGCAGCCCGCGGGCTGTGGGTTGGACACCCGTGCTTCTTCCTGAAATTAGGAGCTTACAAATATCTTCAAGTTTTTTGCTCCAAAAGGGACACCCACTTTTCAGGCCAACATTCACATTTATATTACAGTTGTTAACAGGTTGAAAAGGGGCATGATGCTAGCTGCTCTTCTACAAATGTTTTCCCTGGAGATGTATCATAAAGCATTTGGAGGCCCAAACCAGCAGAAAAAAGTTTACAACACAGGATCTCATGAAAAGCTCTATCTCTAAGTCTACATTAGTCTGGGTAAAGTGAAGCTTTTCTAAAGTCAGTCTAACAAGGCAAACTATCTTCCTACTGAACTCCTCCGCCTCACCCCTGTCTCAGCAAAACTTACCCCACTGTCCCCAACTTCTTTCTAATTACCCCTAGGGACCGAGGCAGAGATTTCTTCTCCTCCATCTTCTCCCCAGCTACCCTCGCAATAACACTGACACATCCCCCCACTCCACCACGACCTCAGTCATGAGAGTAGAAACAAAAAAGAATACAAATCCAAGCCAAGAGTAGATAATGTACATCCCAGTACAGAAGCCTCTAATTTACTTTCTAATTATCCATTTCTGAGGATCCCGAGGGTTTTGCACTCCAGGGCCACCACACTGCACAATTCCTGAGGGTACTATTCCGATGAAGTGCCATGTTTAGTTTGTGTCCCCGAGAGCAGGGCAATGCAGTGACCCCGCCTGCTGCTGTCCACCGCTTTGTTTAACCCCACCTTTGGTTCATGAGCGGTTTCCCCAGGAGGCTCAGGATAAACCAGCCAAATAAACCACATGATTATCAATGTTCCATTCTTCTGAATTCTTAAATTTCATAGTTCTCACAAAAAAAGGGACCAAACCAGCCATGTTCTCTGTTTCAGGTTGATGGGAGGATGACTGGTCCCATTACCAAATCTGGGACCTGTATTTCCATGAAAACACTATTTCACAAGTCTCATCTAATGTATTTCTAATAGCTTAGCTATAACCAGGGTTTCAGTCTATTTCTGAAATGTTCAATTCCTAGTCCTGGATGACTGGAACAAGGCTCTACCTTCTTGAGTTTCCCTGGCTCTCTGAAGTAATGAGGCCATTTCTTGGTTTAAGGACTGGACCTCATTCCTCAGCAGCTGATTCTCCAGCCGGAGGTTGGACAGTTCGTGCGATTTGCCGTCATCAGCGGGCTGCGGGTGGCGATCAGCACAGGAAGCGTTTGATGGCGCGTTTTCCTTCGAAGAACCCTCTTGGATGTCATGGCCCGAATCCGAGTTGCTGGAGGCTTCTGTAAAAAAGGAACATGGGTGTGTCACATCAGCGTGCTCACTGCACAGACATCAGCAGCCCACTTTCGCAGACTGCCTTCCGACTCACGTGGGCTGCTACAGCTGAAATGCCGTAAGAAGCAAACTTAAATTCTCAATAAACTTCCCTCTGATGAAATCTCATTCTCATACATGGAGCCTACAGGCTCTAAAGATCCCAGACACACTGAATGAATGGTGATGAAGAACAGATACAAGAATACAGTACCGGTGAGTGCGGGCTGCGAACCAAAGTGTCACAGGTTCAATTCCCAGTCAGGGCACATGCCTGGGTTGCAGGCCATGACCCCCAGCAACCGCACATTGATGTTTCTCTCTCTCTCTCTACCTCCCTTCTCTCTCTAAAAATAAATAAATAAAACCTTAAAAAAAGGGTAATGAGCTGTGTCCCTTTAAAAAAAAAAAGAGTACAGTACCGGGACATATAAAATCAGGCATAACTTAAGAGGTTGGACTTAGTCTTCCTTTTGCCTCCAAATTGTTTTTGGAGAAAAGAAGAAAAGCAAGTCTCAACATTGAAAATATTGAAAAGGCACAGAAGAACAGCTGTGGGTTTCGAGGAGAGTTAATAATAAGTCACAACAATGAGTTACGTACCAAACTGGAATACAAAATGCCTTACCCAAAGAAATAGAGACAGGAACTCAGATTCATCTTGTTTTTAACTGCTACTAAATATGATGCAAATATAATTTTTACTTACTCTCAAAAGACTACATGCTGCCCTGGCTGGTGTTGCTCAGTGGATTGAGTGCCGGCCTGTGAACCAAAGGGTCGCTGGTTCGATTCCCAGTCAGGGCACTGGGTTGTGGGTCAGGTCCCTAGCTGGGGGTGTGTGAGAGGCAACTGATTGATGTTTCTCTAACACATTGATGTTTCTCTCCCTCTCTTTCTCCCTCCCTTCCTCTCTTTCTGAAAATAAATTAAAAAAAGATTATATGCTAAAAAAATTTAAATAACATGCACTAAAACAATGGGCAAAACATTTGACACTTTACAAAGGAAGATAATCTGTTAATCAATAACCCATTAGGAAAAAATGATCAAAAGACTTGGACAGGTACTTCCCAAAGATGAAACTCAAATAGTCAAATATTTGAAAAGATGCTCAACCTCATTTAGTAATGAGAGAAATTTTAAACAATGACATTTCACACCGGGTTAACAAAACACAAAAAGTCACATTGAGCCCTGGCTGGTGTGGCTCAGTTGGCTGGGCATCTTCCCAACCACTGAAAGGTCCAGGGTTCAGCTCCCATTTGGAGCACGTGCCTAGGCTGTGCGTTGGGTCCTAGCTAGGGTACGTACGAAAGGCAGTCAATCAATGTTCCTCGAGGTTTCTCTCCCTCTCTCTCTCCCTCCCTTCCCGTCTCTCTAAAATCAGTAAGCATGTCCTTGGGTGAAGATAAAAAAAAATCACATGGAAAATATCATATTTTGGTGAGAATGCAGAGTGAATGGATCTCTTAACCACAGCGGGTGAACTATAAATTGGTACAACCTCTTGAGGAAACAGCTTTGGTGTTCGTTACTAGTGAAGCTAAACATCGTCACACCCTTCCACTCAGCAACTCCATTTCTAGGGATCTTGGGACTTCTCAGCCTGCGGTGAACTTGCCCCCAAGTGACATCTGGTAATGATGAAGACATACTGGGTTGTCACGACTGGGGTTGCCACTGTCATCTAATGGGTTAGGAGGCCAAGATGCTGCTGAACAGCCTACAAAGAACAGGACGGTTCCCCACAACAAAGAATCATTCACCCTAAAAGTCAACAGTCCCAAGATACACAGACCCTGCCCTAGAGAAACAAGACTTCATTTCCGTAACCCCCATGTACTGACTGGCTCTAATTTCCCAGTCAACCCGCCTTTGATTGGTCCTTTACAATGATAATGTAAGTTGTTTTCCTTAAAAGTAAAAAAATAACTCAACTCAACCTCAAGCTTAAAAGACCTCTATTAGCATCACATTGCTATGACACTTTCAAGTTTTATTTACCTAGCAAACACCTGGAAAACAAAAAAATTCAGATGCTCTGGCTCCATCCCCCAAAAATCTAAACCCAGAAGTCTGGGGAGGCACCCAATAACTCATCATTTATTAACCACACAGGTGAGTCTGATGCAGGATGTCCAGAGACTGCTTTTTAACCCAGAATGATTTACAGGAACAGTGGGCTTACAGGGCCACACGAGAGCCTTCACGAACAGGCCCCACTTTTCTTGGCTAGCGTCCTTTCCTGCACTGCTCCCCACCTCACGCTCACTGATCCCCAAACACCAGTTCCCCAAACACCACGAACACACAAACTTAAAGGGACCTCCTCAGGGAAGGCTGTCTCCAGCCCCTCTTCTTTTTCACCCGGAAAACTTCATTCTTTAAGACCCAGCTCGAATCACAGACCCTTGGTACCCTGACCTGAAAACACAGGCAATTAGTTCCCTTCTCCTCCGTGCTTTCACAACCTGCTGACCACACCTCACTTACTGCGTTTATGACACTGCACATCAATGTGTTTATCTCCCCCACTGTACTCTCCTTTCATTCGAGATTCTCAATAAATGTTTGTATAAGCAATGAAAAGATGGCTAAGAAACTTAGGCGTGTGTGCACATAATTAATCAACTGCTACTGCGTGCTCCTGTCTTGAAAGCCCCAAACCCTCGCCTCCACCACTTCTCTTAAAGACAAAAGACAGATTCTATTCCCTGGCAGCCGAGACTGTGGGAGAAGCTCTAACATTTCCGAAAGTAACAGACTCCCACTAATCATCAGTGCTGTGAGGAATCCCTGTGGGACCCTATCATGGGCGTCGCTGTTTAAAAATGGTCAGCAGGCACCTGAATTAGCCACACTGCCATGCTAACCTCATTTCTGCAGATGAGAGGTCCATGTAGAGGTAATTTCACAGCAAATGAAACAACTAAACACCAGAATTCTAAGCTTCTACCTCACTACTACATCCACACCTTCAACTCATCAACTTCAACCACAGTTTAGTCCATCAACTTTACTCCTGGGGGGAAGGCAGGGACCCCCCCCACCCCCCCCGCCAAAACCTCTATAATCAAGAATATACGTGAAGCATAGCCTCCTGTAAATCCCAATGACAAAAAGAAATGAACTGAGATGGTCCCAAATCCAAAATCAGGTTTTCTTTCACATTTCAAAATGATCTTTTTCGTGCTGTACAATACGTTAGAGAATCATTCTGGATGTAATTTCTCAGATGCCGGGGTGGGTGGCTGCCCTACAGACGACATTCAAAGGTCCCGACTACAGCTGTCTACGGACTGGTGGTATTCCGTGCTGTCTCCCTCGTTTACACCCACATTTCAGGGGGCCTGCCCTCGCACCAGTGGGGACAGGTGACAAAAGGGGGGATGAGAAACATGACCAGAACATGTAAGGCTTCGACGACACATGAACTTGCTGGACTTTAAAGGGTACAGGGGCTGGTTAAGTACCATGGCTCTGGCTCCCAGAAGGACTTTTGTCAGTGGCTCTGCTGGTGGTTACGCTGGTGTTCGTAGCACTGACGCCTGTCGTCTGAGAACTCTGAAGAGCAGGTGTCTTGCCCCTCTCCTTTCTGATTTCCACCCTCCCGGCAGGTTCCTTCCGTGAACTGTTAAGAAAATCAAACAGCAGCTCGTCGTCAGGTTCCGACTTTTTTCTCCGGACAAACTGGGAAGAAGGCCGAGGCCCAGATGAGTTCTCAACAGGATGGGAGGCCTCCACCAACGCCCTAGGTCCAGCTTTCACGTTTGTGGTTCCAGCCAAGATGGTGGCTTTCTGATTCCTAATGTTATCAGCTGCCGAGGAAATATACTCAGCTTTAGATCCAGTCTGATGAGTCAAATCTATATGTTGCTGGTGAAGCTCAGGACAGTCGGTGTTTTTGCTGTATATGATGCTGCCGATGTTCTCCTTCCTGCTGAGGGCTGTCGCAGCCCCTTGGTCGACGCGGTTTAAAAGGTCCTCTGCCTTCCCGGCAAGATCGGCAAACCAAGACATGACGGCAGCAGAGGAGCCCTACTGGCAGGCCTGCAGGAAGGACAAGAAGTGATCAGTGTGGCATGACAGCAGAGCGTGACAGCTGAGACCGGGCCCTGGAGTCAGTCTGGGCTGAACACCTCATCCTGCCTCTTACTAACTATGTAACCTTGAGAAAACTACTTCACCGAAACTGAGAAACCTTATCTAGGGAATGGGTCAAGCCCCGGCCAGGTAGCTCAGCTGGTCAGAGCGTCATCCTGATGCGCCAAGGTTGCAGGTGCCCATCAGTGTACATACGCAAATCAACCGATGAATGCATGAATAAGTGGAACAACCAATCAATGTCTTTCTCTCTGAAATCAATAAATTATTTTAAAAGTTAAAAAAAGAAATTTAGTAAAATAAGTGCACTTACATTATGAGACACTTTTAAGATGAAATATAAAAAACACTGCAGGTTGCCTGGCACACAGTAGGCACTCATTTTAGTAGATGCTATTACCATAAGTACAACTACTGCTATTGTTATTACTCCTATTTCAACAAAGGGTAAATAAATGTCAATGTAGCAAAAGCATCTAAATAGCAAATAATATAGCAAAATTTCAGTACAACCAAATAAAAACAATTCCCTGAAGTTTGTTTTAAGCTGCGAAAACTTAAAGAAACTTCTGATTAATACAAACTCTATCTTCTTAAAATGCAGCACTACTATGGATAATTTAGGTGTGAACACAATCTGTCTGTCTATAGTACACCTTTAGCCCTGGCCAATGTGGCTCAGTTGGTTGGAACATCGTCCCATAACCAAAAGGTCTCTTGAGCTGACTGGTTCAATTCCCAGTCAGAGCACATGCCTAGGTTGCAGGTTCGATCCCCAGTCAGGGTGCATGTGGTAGGCAACTGATCGATGTTTGTCTCTCTCCCACCCCTCTATCTAGAATAAGAATAAAATAAACTTTTAAAAAATATAAATAATTAAATAGTCGATACCCTCTATGTGCATATTAAGCTAAATTCGGAATAAAAAAATAAGACTGCATGACCATTCATTTGATACATATGTTTGAGTACTTATAGCCTAACACAATGAATCGCAATAATGACTAATTAATCCGTATGATAGAGAAGAAAAAATACTGTATAAAAAAGTCAGTAAACATTTCTTGAATGTGCACATTGTTCTTTGTGCCTGGAAAGCTCTTCCGCTGTTAACTCTTGATTCTTAATCTCCACTTGAATGTCGTCTGCTCCCCAAACCTCTTCCTTCCCATCTAAATTAGGTCTTATCATTTTGTGTTCACACACTATTCTTTTCCCTCACAGCCACTTTTTGGCTTTATAATTATGTTTTTTTTTCTCTCCCTATTGGGGAAGGGGAGTAGGTGGAAAGACCTTGTCTATTTCGCTCACCAATGACTCTCCAATGTTTAGCACCCAGACCAATATACTGCTGAATGGAATTTTTATGTCTGATGCTGCACAGACATTCATCAGATAATTTTCACTAACACATTATGTGGTAAGTAGCAATACATGTATCTTTTTTTTTTTAAGTGGGGAAAAGGTTTAGAAAGATCCCAGAATTTAACTGGCAGCTCAGATACTCAAATCTAAGTCACCCAAACCCATTTTTGTAATCCCTGCTTTTCCCATCCAGCTTCTCAATATCTGAATAACCTCAAGACACCCTCTAAAGCTGTTCCTTAGGAAAGAAATGGGACTACGGCCTGCCTGTTTTTTCACAGCGCTTATGTGAAATCAAATGAAAATGGACCCGAAATGCTTTGTAACATAAAACTCCTTACAGACGCAATGTATTCCTCTCAAGTAAACAGTGGTGGCATGGGGGCAAATTATCAGTCCTAATAAAGCAAAAAAAACCACTTATTAATTCCTTCATGGCGTCTCCCATTTTAAAGTTAATAGGGCTTTAAAACAAAGCCCCGTGGCTTCATATTACCCAATGAAACAGATACTAACGAGGGCCCTGGGCCAGGCCCTGTTGACAAACATCTCGAGCCTACTCCAGACAAGCCCCTCAAATAATTCCTCAGGCTCTGCCCCAAGAAACAGCCCAGACGGAGGTGAAGAGAGACGGTGACAGTGCGTGGGATGGAGGGGTGGCGGCGGCAGGGCCCGATGGAAGGCCAAGTGTCAACACAGACGAAAGGAGGCTGGGCTCAGCTGGTCGGCCCTAGGGAGTGACAGTCAGGGGATCGAGGGTAGGCGAGCGCAGGTCCCCACTTCGCTCCCCACCACCTTGGTGACCCTCTGGAGGGGGCAGAGCGGTGACACCAGACTCGGGAGAGGGGAAGGGAGGAAAGGGGAGGGCACGAAACGAAGTCGGCCGAGGCCCACGGGGGCTCTTCCGCCCCTTTCCTCCTCCCCTCACCGGGCAGAGAGACCAAATACTCCGTTAAGGGGATGCCGCCCCCCGCGTTTCAGGCTATTAACGCCCCAAAAGGACCCGTCCTACCCACTGGGCCCTGGACGCCGCCTCACCTGAGGACTCTGCAGCGGCCGCACTGCGGCCTCCACGTCCTCCCGATCCACCCCACTCAGCTGCCGGCCGGGAAAGGGCCAAGCTGCGTAAAGGTGGCCCGTACCTGGCCCTGCCACGGCCCAGCTACTCTTCCGGGAGACGTGGAAGGGCAGCGAGGACCCCAAAACAGAGTGGCTTCCGAGCTGCCTGAGCGGCCGGGAGACCAGAGCAGCCACCTGGAGGCGATTCAGGCAGCGGCGCGGGCAGCAGCCAGGACCTCGCACCAGGCCACGCCCCTCTTCGCCCGTAGCGAGGCAGGAGGCGGGGCCTGCGTGGGTGAGACTGGACTCTTCCGACCGCAGCTTGCACGCGGCTAGCACAACATTGGAGGCCACGCCTGCTGTGGGGGGCGGGGCGGGGCCCCACTGTGGCCCACCTGGATGACAATTGGAGTCCTGAATTAGGCGGGGCGTGAGGCCTCGATGCACCGGGCTGCGTTCACTTTTCTCTTTATCCTCCCGCAGTCTGTGGGTGAGGCTGCTGAGGCCCAGGGCAGGAGATGAGAATGCAGGAAACAAGATCCCTGATTTCGTGCTCGCTTAGGCAGCACACATGCTAAAATTGGAACATTACAGAGATTAGCAGGGCCCCTGCGCAAGGATGACATGCAAATTTGTGAAACGTTCCATACTAAATTTTTTTTTTAAATCCCTGATTTCATGGAGCTTCCTTTCTAGTGACTTAGACAGATAGTAAATAAATCGATGAATGAACAAGGCAATTTCAGGACATTACCAGATCTATAAAGACAAGAAAACGGGTGAGAAGTGACTGGAGACAGTGGAAGCACTTTCAATGGTGTGGTCAGGGAAGGTCTCTGCGGAAGGGACATTTCAGCTGAGACCCAAAAGATGGGAAAGGCCGGTAAAGGGCTTTCCATACAGCAGTATTGTAGTTATGTTATTACAGTTCATCGAGTGTTTGCAGTTAGTCTAAAATCCACATTCAGCAATTCACCAAAAACTTGGCGCATGTACTATGTGCACTGGATTGGGCTAATTTAGTCCTAATAAGAAGTCTACAACAATCCCCATTTTTGTGTTGAAGAAAGTAAGGATCAGAGAGGTTAAGTAACTCGTCAAAGATCATCTGCTCTGATAAGGAGTCCACATTACTCCAAAGCCCGTGCTGTTAGACTCAATGATTTATTGTCTGCAAATTAAATATCGGGAAAGGGAGTAATTACAACTCCTTTTCTTCCTCTCAGGTCAGGGTTAGCCCAGGCTAGTGGCCAGCAAAAGTATCAGGAGCATGGGGAGGTAATGATAGCATCCAACAGTTTTGTCTTTATTAAGTGCAGAATACTGTGTTAAGCATTGGGTCTGTTTTGCCTCATTTAATTCTCAGAACAGCTGCAAGGAAGGTACTATTATTCTCCCATAGTAGGTGGTATTGAGTAGATCTTCCTGTTAGGGATTATACATCCCCACCTGTTGCTAGATGACTGTGGCGCATCCTGTAAGAGTGACCTTTCCAGCTTTACTGATGGATGGATCATGTGACTTCCTTTGGCCAATGGAATGTGAACAGAAGTGCCTTTTGACACATTTGAGCAAAAGTATTAAGAGTCATTAAGTGTTTCCACTAGCTTTCTTGATCTTTTTTTCCACTTTCATGAGAATAGGCTATCTCGGATGGGGCTGCTTTCTTCCTCCTTCTGGGTCCTAGAAGGAAAAAGAGATGTGAAGCATCCCACATCCAGCATCACACAAGTTCAAAATAAACCTTTGCTTTTAGATGCTAGTGAGATCTGGGATTATTTATTATTACACAACTTTACCTACCAAATTCTGATTAATATGTACCCCCACTTTACAGATGAAGGCTTTGCACTTCAGGGAGCTTTAGTTACTTGCCACAAGGAGTAAGTTGTATCTCTGGGATTCAAACCTAGGTCAGGGTGACTCCAGAAACAATGGTCTTAACCATTGAAGGGGTGAGGATGAAAGGTGAAGTAATGAATGCATGACAATGTCCAGTGAACTGAAATAGCATGGTAAGAGTCAGAAATCAGATGACCTGAGTTTTTATTTGGCTGTCAATTAGCTGCAAATGAGTTCATCTCCCTGACTCTCAATTTTATCAGAAAAAAAAAGATGGTGATGAAGTAGAATATACCTTGGTTCTGATCGTGGTTCTCTAGTTTCTAGCTGTGTGAACTTGAGCAAACCACTCCACTCCCCAGGATTCATTTATGAAATGAAGATATTGAACTAGAATTAGGGATCACACATTTGCAACCTCAATTAATTGTTTTTGTTTTGGCCACAGCATGATGTTTAATTTATAAACAAAAAACAAAAATTCACTCAGAGTGTGTTGACAAAAGAGTGGAGAAATAGACATTCCTACATATTATTGGTAGAAATGTAAACTGATACAACCTCTAAGAAGGCAATTCCACTTTTAGGGAATTATCCTATAGAGACATTGACACGTATGCAAAATGACATATACAATATACAAAGTTATCCATCACAGAGTTGCTTATTAATAACATATATTGGAAACAAGTTAAATGTTCATTGATTTGAAATTTTTGGTATATTCATCTAACAGAATACTATAAACTGCAAAAAAAAAACCCAGCCCTGGTTGTTGTGGCTCAGTGGATTGAGCTTCGGCCTGTGAACCGGAAGGCTGCCAGTTCGATTCCTAGTCAGGGTATATGCCTGGGTTATGGGCCAGACCCCCAGCTGGGGGTGTGTGAGAGGCAATCAATTGATGTATCTTGCATATTGCCCTCTCTTTCTCTCTCCCTTCCCCTCTCTCTAAAAATAAATAAAGTCTTAAAAAAGAAAACAGAAGGTCTCATGTAGGAATATGAAAAGAGCTCTACAGTCTTAACAATATATGTTTAGTGAAAAAAACAAAGAAAAAAAGTGGTGTTGATAATACGCTATCATTCGTATACAAATACCTTGTATGGGTAGAGTGTCTTCCTCAAGGGACACTTTCTTTGCAGGAGAACTTGGCCGGGAGCGGAAGTGAGAGGGAGCTTTATTCCTCAGTGGATCCTATTTTGCACATGTCCCTTGAACTCCATAGTAAGAGAATCTACTATTTTTAAAAATAAGTAAAAACAATTTTTTTTAAACTTTGAACTCTCTAGGAGGCCAAATGCATTCCCCACGTCTTCACAGCCCAGCCTCCCAGTTGCCTGAGGTCCCTCCTCCATGTCACCTGCCCAGTCCCTGCAGGCACCCCCTAGGGATTTTGTGATTCTCCTTAGGAAAAGTCCTGTGTTCCTTCAGCTCCTGGTTCTGTGATTCTACTTCCTTACTGAACAGATCTGAAAAATGAAATTGTGAGCCTCTCCATGCATTCTTCTCTTCCAGCAGCAGGGGGCACTGAGCACTTAAAAGGATGCGTGTGCCTGTGTATTATAACTGGGTTGACCAGTGAAACCAGCATTACTGTATCCGTTTGTTTCTAGAGCACAGATTGTAATTTTCCCATGATGCATGGGAACTTCATATTCCCATACCTGTTGGGAAGTTCCTTCAGATGCGTCAGGACAATTCTAGTGTTTTCCGTGTTGTCTGGAAAGCTAAGTTGCATGCAGAGGTAAAACCCCTTCGCCACTGAGCCCCTGATGAAACTTTCTAGGACCCCTGTCCATCCCACATCCTCCGGCTGCTTTTGCCTTTGCTAAGAGCCTCCAACCAACATATAACCCCATGTTGGCAGCCGGGCTGGGTGGAGAAAAGGCTTGGTGTTATCCTGGAAACAGCCCAGGCTGGGTATCAGCAACCAACAGGTTGTGCCTTGCTTGGGCTTCATGGACAACTCCCTTTCTCTCTCAGGGTCTCAGTTTCCCTGCCTGTTCAATGGGTGGTTTTTAAGGTGGTGGTGAATGATTGTTATGCTACAGAATTCTTTCTTTAAAGGAAATCTGTCCACACCCCACGTATAAAATAGATAACAGTTGAGCAGCGCTGATGGAAGAGCACTGATAAAGAGGGTGGGGACAGGGAGAGCGTGTGCAGAGCCCCACCCAACTGATTCCCACCCCCCACCCAGAAGCTCCTGAGACATCTCAGGAGAACCCCAGGGAGTTTAAAATGCCTTTGCACTCAGTATTGGTGTTCCTTAAGGGTCCCTTCCAAGGCCCTGGCCGGGGAGCTCAGTTGGTTACAGTGTTGTCCTGATACCCCAAGGTTGCGGGTTTGATCTGTGGTCAGGGCACATACAGGAAGCAACCAATGAATGCACAAATAAGTGGAACAACCAATGGATGTCTCTCTCTCTCCCTTCCTCTCTCTCTAACATCAATTAAAAAAAAAACTTGGAGTCATCAGCACATAATAAAACTGAAAACCATGTGACTGGATGAGTCAGCCAGGGAATAAATGGGGAAGGGATAATAAAAACTAGGACTGAGGTGTTCCGGAAACCACGTGAAGAAAGTATGTGACAGAAGAGGAAGTGGTCGGCTGCATTCAATTCCATGCGAGGGTATGATTCCATATATACAGAATGTCCAGGACGGGTGAACCCCTGGAGACACAGAGCAGGTGGGTGGTTGCCAGGGGTCAGGGGGCGAAGGGAACAGTCAGTGACTGCTGGGTACAGGACTTTCTCTGGGGCGATGAAACTGTCTCAGAACTTGATGGAAGTGATGGTTGCAGAACATTGCGAAGGGACTAAACGCCACTGGGTTGTACTTTTAACCGATTGATTTTATGCTGTGTGGACTTCACCCTAATGAAAAAAAAATCTGTGAGAGATCAAGCATGCTGAGACTGAGAGATGACTGGTGGATTAGCAGTGTCAAGGTCACTGGCGGTCTGGACAAGAAATGTTTTAGGGAGCGTAGAGCAAAAACCTAAAGGGGGTAAATCCAGGGAAGACTGGCCACGTGAGGGTGGACACGGGGCCACAGTTCTCCCAGGAGATTCCTGCCTCCCCGCCCAGCGCCAGAGCAAGGGTCACACGCTGTCTTTCTTCCGTCACCTCGATTCGCTGATGTCAGGGCTCGCTGGGCTGCAGCAGATCACGTGTACTTTCTCTGCTTTCTTGCCAGTGTCTTTGTGCATTGAAATCAATGGTTTTGTCCAGCTTTACAGTTTCTGCCAGTTTTGTGGGTATCTAGTGGTATCTCCTTGTGGTTTTCAATATGTAAACACACATGTACATTTAGACATGTATGTATATAAACATGTATAAGTATGTCAAATGGCTATGTATACATAAAATACAGTTATTTTTCTTGTATTTTTAAGTTTTTTTCATTTTTAAGGGAGAAAAACATCAATGTGTGAAAAACACATCAATCTGTTGCCTCTCGCACGTCCCCAGTTGGGGATCTGGCTCACAACCCAGGGCACGTGCCCTGACTGGGATTTGAACCAGCGACCTTTCAGGTCACAGGTCGGCACTCAATGCACTGAGCTACACCAGCCAGGGCTTAAGATATTTTAATATAGGAAGGGCTCAGGGTATATTTAGAAAATCCACAGATTTCTGGAAATAAATTTCTCCTGCATTTTTAAAACTATTTTTGCAGTGAAACATAACATGTATGGAGGAAAGAACAAAATGCAAAGTATATCTGTGTGCATACGTGACACTGCCGGGGCCTCAGAGGGCCCTGGGTGTCCTTTCCTGCACGGCCCTCTTCTCTCATGAAGGTAACAGCAGCACTGATTCCTCTGGTGATCGGGTCCCTATTTTTATACAGCTCTCTCCCCTAACTTAGAACCACACACACACACACACACACGAATGAGTGCATGTGCAAGCCTGTGAGGTCTGAGTAATGTCTGTGGTCTAGCTGATAAGGCTGTGGCGATGCCAGGCTCCCGGGTGTGCTGTCGTGCTCTAGTTATGTAAGATGCTGCCACGGGGGCAGGGGCGGGGGCGCCGGGTGAAGGATACACTAGACATCTTTTTTTTGCCATTTCCTGTGAGTCTATAACTACTTAAAAGTTAAAAAAATGAGAAAGTGCTCTTGTCTTTTAGAAACATAGTAAAATATTCATGGGGGATGCATTCGTTTTCTGTTAGTGCACAACAATCTGTCAAAGCGTAATGGTTTAACCAATAGTAAACATTTATAATCTTCCATGGTTTCTGTGGATCAGGAGACTGGCTACCACGATCTTCCCTGTGGTGTCCGATGATTCAGTGATTCCGACGTGAAAAATACACTCACTTCCTCCCACGGTCCTCGAAAACCTCACTGTATTGCAGCATCAACTCCAAGTCCAGAATCTCACTATTTGAAAATCATATTCAAGTTCCCCCAAGTACAGTTATTCTCCATTTGAAGAACTGTTAGGTTGGATAGATAGTAAACCGAGGCAGGGAGGATGAGGGAGGCATGTCTCACGCACTAGCTCAGCAGTCCTGAGCCCGGTCCAGTAATATTACCAGGTGCTCCAGCATCACAAGAAACACCATGCTACCATGGGAGGAGGGGAGTCCTTAAAATTTTATGTATGAACTCCAATATCTGGGAAAGAAAGCCTTTGAAACGGTGTATTCATCCCAAGGCCTGGAAGAGGAGGGGTCCATGGTGCCCAAAGAAAGAGCCCATAAAACAACTTTGGTTAATTGCCTGTCTCTGGTCATTGTCTGTTTTAGGAGGCAGTCCCTGGTGCTTACAGAAAGAGCCCATAAACAGCTTAGGGTAACTGGCTCAACTTCAATTAACTGCCTCCTGTCACATGACCTGCTTTAGGACAACATGAACAAAGGTCATCTGGAGCCAGATAAGAACTCGGGTTAACAGGTCCCTCACTCAGACCACATTTGGGCAGTCATGTCCTCCTGGGGGCAGCTGGCCCCACCTTTCCCCAGCACTCGATATGTAACTTCTTCACCTCATCCCACAACTTTATAAGTCAGTCCCCAAGACCAAGGACCTACTGCTTTTGGGCGCCCTTGCTCTGGCCACCCTGACTCTCACCTTTCTCCCCCACCTCAGCAAGGCCCGTTCTCTTCCATGATAACACACACCACCAATAAACCCTGCTCGCACACGAATAGACTTGCTGATCTGGGATTCTTTACTGTGTCGGCAAGAAGAGCCGAGTTTCCCCCGTCACGGAACTATGAATTAAAAAGACAATTAGTTGCCCCTTTGCCAACATACAGCAGTGACAGGCACAGGATAGATCTTCTCACTCCAAGACGGGAGCAGAGGAGACACACGCGGGTCCCTGCAGCGGAGTCTGAAACCCGGCAGGGCCGTGTTCCTAGTTCCCTGCTTTGGGCTCAAGGCCTGAGAAGATTCTCTGCGGTTCCTGGTTTCACTTTCTGGGTCCTCTTTCCTTTTCCTTGACAGATAGCCTGTCCTCACTACTGGGTAGCTTCCTTCGACTACTTACTGTCTATACAATTTGGGGGATGCAAAGATCTCTTAATCTGTACTATCAGTCCGAACTGGTGATGTTTCTGCTAATACAACTCTCTTTAAAACTTTGTGGGTCTTTTAGCCCTGGCTGGAGCAGCTCAGTGGATTGAGCACGGGCTGCGAACCAAAGTATCGCAGGTTCGATTCCCAGTCAGGGTACATGCCTGGGTTGCAGGCCATGACCCCCAGCAACCACACATTGATGTTTCTCTCTCTCTATCTCCCTCCCTTCCCTCTCTAAAAAATAAATAAATAAAATCTTAAAAAAAAATAAAAGAATGATGGATATAAACTATGACTTCAAATTCAAAACTATTTTAAAAAAAACTTTGTGGGTTTTAAAAAAAACAACAGAAAATCTTTGTGGGCCTTTAACAGATCTCATCAGAGTTTATCTTATTAGACAGATTAGCACCCCCAAATCTCCTTGAGATAAGTTTCTCTTTACTTAGCTTTTATCTGAGAGTGCCTGAGAACTGTGGTTTTAAAAATCTCAGAAGCCGCACTGTTTGAGCAGTTATCTGAGGCATTGCCTCGGGTCTTTCTGACGTGATCAGCAAGAATTTTACAGCTCACCCTTGGTTTAATCTCTTAAACCAAGCAGTGGCACCAAATCATGTTTGTCTAACTTGTTCTCTGATATTTTTCCCCAAGGGCATTTCTAAATTTTAGCATGGTTTGCTATCGACAGAGTCTGGGAATTTTCAAATCCAGCAAATTCTGACAACTCTAGAGTTATCTTTTCAGCTTCATCTCTTTCCTCTTGCCTTAGGCTGCAAAAGCAGCCAGGTGACCCATTCTGCCTTAAAAAAAAATCCTCTTAGGACACCCAGTTAATTGGTTAGATTTTCTGCTCTCCAGGTTACTATGGTTGACAGTGCGGTAAAACTTTCTCCCATTAAAGATTAAGAAACTTCCTGTTTCTGATGATATTTTCATTTTCCTTTCAACTTTCACGGTCCGCCTCCCCTACGCCCTGGGGGCTCTCCAGGCTTTCCTGAACCCATTGCTCCAAGTCCTTCCAGTTCCCGCGTCCTGGCTGGAGGGCTCTCCCTCCCAGGAGCACCCTGCACCTTCCTCTCTCTCCTCGTCTCCATGCAGATGCGTGACCCTGGCCTTTCTCTCCCCTAAGCTCCAAGGGCCGGCCCTTCTTCTCCGTCTGTAACTTGTCTCGAGCCTGCACGGCCCAACTGGCTAACTTCTACTACCTCTATAACTTTCTAAATAAGCTTTCTTTTATCATTTGGAAAAAAACAAAGATCTTCCAGGTTCCACCTCCGCCTGATCTCGAATTTTTAGGTCTCTGTTAGGGCATCATCCTACCCCCAGGTACTAGTCTCTGCCTTAGTTATCTATAGCTGCAGGATTAATTGTCCCAAACCTCCATGGCCTCAACAATGTTATGCTCACACAATATTTCCCACAGGGGTTGGGAGCAGTTTGCCTTGGCAGCTCTGGTCCGGCTTCCTTCATGAGGGCCTGTGATGAGCTGTAGCCATCTGGAACCTTTATTTTCTTTTCTTTTCTCTTTTCTCTTCTCTTCTCTTCTCTTCTCTTCTCTTCTCTTCTCTTCTCTTCTCTTCTCTTCTCTTCTCTTCTCTTTTCTTTCTTTCTTTCTTTCTTTCTTTCTTTCTTTCTTTCTTTCTTCTTTCCTTCCTTCCTCCCTTCCTTCTTCTTTCTTTTCTTTTTTCTCTTTCTTTCTTCCTTTCTTCCTTTCTTGCTGGCTTTTGTCATTTATTTTCCACTTGGTGCAAGGTACACTGTGACGGGTGTCAGGAAGGCTTGGGTAGTAAAAAGCAGGGCTCTCTCAACTTCCTTTTGATGTTTTGCTGTTTTGATATCAAAGAACCCAACCAACCGTTTCTGCTTGCCGCAGCTCGCCTAGTCTGCAGGGTGGGGTGAGGAGGGGCGAGGGGATAGAGGGCAGCCTAGCCCCTCTGGAAGTCTGGTGGCTGGCCGTGGTCACTCAGGCCACTACCTTGGGGCTGCCTGGGCCAGGTGACAGGTGGTCTTGCTGCACGAGGCCTGGGGAGATTCTGGGTGATCTGGGGACTCCAACACTGTGGCCATGAGCAGGAGAGTGGACCTCTCGAAGAAGCAGCAGCTCACCCGTCAGAGACCAGTCGGCCGTGGGGAGACCAGGGTGGTGGGGACGGCTTCCCCAGGGCTCTCAGAACTTGAACAGGACCTGTCCCTGGAAGTGGAACCCAAGCGACAAGGGGAGCAGTGGACGGTGGCCCTGAGCTGAGCTGCTGGAAGGATGGCTGCCCTGATCTTGCCTGTGGGCAGATGGAAACCATCAGCGGGGGGCCAGGGGGGCATGGGGGACCTGGCACTAGGCCTCGGAGACTGCAGGAGGCCGCTCCACGGTCCAGACAGGCAGGGATCTAAACTCTTGGCTGGGGCTGAAGGCTCTGCTTCTCACGTGACGGCAAGTCAGTGCTGTCTGTGGGTGGGAGGCCCCAGCTCCTCTCCCCGTGGGCTCCTCAACAAGATACGCTGGTGTCCTCACAGACTGGCAGCTGGCCTCCGCCACCAGGGCTGGGGCTAGTGGGAGCCCAGTGAGTCACCGACGGGGCAAGACGGAGGGAGGCACTCTCGCCCAGGGTTGCACCGGCACGGGGTCAGCACCTGAGATTCAGTGCCTCCCTACATGTCGTGTGGTAGGTGCCGTGCTCACCTCGGCCTAGTCTCAGCCTGGTCCCCGACATGGAGGAGCCCAAGAGACCAATGGGGAAGCCACAGTCTCTTCTGTGGCTCAGCCTCGGAAGTCAGAAGCCCCCACTTCCACCATCTTTAAAAGGTTAGGCACAGCAGTCCCCATTCGGTGTGGGAGAACACACAGGGTCGTGAGCACCACAAGGTGAGGGTCCCAGCGGTACACCTCAAGGGCCGATTCCCACAGACGAGATTCAGTGATGCCTGGGGTTGGCTCTAACATAGTCCGGACCGGCGGGACCTCATGAGCGTGCACATCCAACAAGACCGACCACCGCTCACAGTTGATGGGTACATGCAGGTCCGGTATGCCGTGCTGTCTACTCTAGCAAATGTTTGAGATTTGCCACAGTAAAAAGTTAGAACGAACAAACAAACAGAAGACTATGGGATGAGGTGGCAGTTCTCCTGCTCAGCCAGAGTGGAGCAACTGCCATTCCCAAGCCCAAGGTCGCCTTGTTCACTGTGTCTCATGGTGTTTGATAACCACTTGCCTGGTTGGTCGTGTTAGCTGAGAACTAACATAATTTTTTAAAAAGATTTTAAGCTCTTTAGAGAGAGGGGAAAGGAGGGAGAAAGAGGGAGAGAAACGTCTGTGTGTGGCAGCAGCACGGATCAGCTGCACGCCCCCATCTGGAGACTGGCCGGCAGCCCAGGCGGACAGGTGAGTCGGACAGGTGACCTTACAGTTCACAGGCTGGCGCTCAACCCACTGAGCCACACCAGTCAGGGCCCACATAATAATTTTTATAAAAGTAATCTGAATGGGGAAACGTTGCAGAAGTGTCTGTATGGAATAATAACATTTATTTAAACATTTTAAAGCTGCAAATCAGTATTATGTAATGAAAATATTTTTAGAGCAGTTTTGGGATTGCAACACAAATAAGAGAAAGGTACAGAGATTTCCCTTGTACTGCCAGTCCCCCCACACGTTAGCCTCCCCCGTCGTCCATCCCACTCACCAGAACAGAACGTTGTTTTTTTTTTTTTTTTTAAACCAAGGACGAACCTACGCTGAAACATCATAATCACCCACAGTCCAGGGTTGACCTAGGGCTCGCTCTTGGTGTTGTGCATTCTATGAGTTTAGGCGAAAGTGTAACGGCACATGCCCATCATTACAATGTCACACTGAGTATTTTCACCGCCCAAAAATCCTCTGTACCCTGCTTATTCACGCCCTCCCCCCACCCCCACGCCGGCAACTGCTTAGTCAGATTTTTCACTGTCTCCATAATGTTGCCTTTTCCAGAATGTCATATAATTGGAATCCTACAGTATCCAGCCTTTTCAGATTAGCTCCTTTCACTCAGTAGCAAGTGATAATGTTCTCCATTCTTTTCACTGTACTACATAATTTTTAAAGGTGTATAATTGCATATTGAGAGTACAAAAATTCGTAGCAATAATAAACATTAATTTATAACAGCAGTTACTTCTGAGTGGAAGGTGAGGGACAGAGGAGGCTTTGTATGTAAGTTTTTAAGGGTCAGAAACAAATACGGTCAAGCTGGATGGCAGGTATATGGGAATTTGATATTCTATAGTCTTTTGTTTGGAATATTTCATAACAGCAAAGTAAATTATATCTTAAAAAGCCAGAATACCCACTGCTATTCAACATGGTACAAAAGTCTCAGCCAATGGGATAAAACAAACAAAAAAACAAATAAAACACTTTTTAAAGATTTTATTTATTTATTTTTAGATACAGGCAAGGAGGAAGAAAGAGAGGGAGAGAAACATCAGTGTGTGATTGCCTCTCGCACGCCCCCAACTGGTTACCTGGCCCGCAACCCAGGCATGTGCCCTGACTGGGAATCGAACCAGTGACCTTTCGGTTTGCAGGCTGGCACTCAATCCACTAAGCCACACCAGCCAGGGCGAAATAAAACATTTTAAATTTTGGCAAATGATCTGAGCACTGCCACAGTGCCTACAACAAGAGATCTTTTAGGGGACTTGGGTAAAGGATTGTTTTTTTAAATAGCATGACAGCATTTGCTCAAGGGCAGGGATAGTATGAAGAAGACACCAGAGCTTCTTCCCTGAACGAAATTAGGGAAGGTAAGAGGCTCTGAACGGTTGTTAGCATCAAACATCCCCAAGAGGATGAGTATTGGATTTATTCATATGCTCTGCAAAATTTTTCATTGATTCATGGCCTGTCCACTCATTTAGGGAAGGCATGTAGGTATCTGGGAGCCTTTTATAGAATCTAGTGCTTTCTTAGCAATTTACTACTTCCTGTTTTGAGTTCTAAAAAATATGTCCTCAGCACTTTTAATCAAGTGCTTTGTTATAGAGAAAGAATGAAAAAGAGGAACTCTTTTTCTCACATTAACTGTTTTTACTTTTGAACATACATCATCATCGGCGTGTTTTGCTGAACATCACAAGCCGGCCTCACTGTGCAATTCAGCCCTGCTTCGGGGAAGCCACGGGTTCCAGGACATCAGCCAAAGATTGCGGTGGCTTTGGCCAACATCTTTTCATGCTCATTGGGGCTGAAGGTAGATGTGACAAAAGGTGATATTGATAGTATTTCTTTGATTTACTGAACCACAACATCGAGAAAAGAAGTTTTATTCGGGAGAGGAAGTATAAGAAAATGAAACAAGGTGATACTAGGAACTTGATTCAACATGTGATTTTCTTTTTTTTAGATTTTATTTATTTATTTTTAGAGAGGGAAGGGAGAGAGAAAGAGAGAGAGAGAGACATCAATGTGCGGTTGCTGGGGGCTGTGGCCTGCAACCCAGGCATGTACCCTGATTGGGAATTGAACCTGCGACGCTTTGGTTCGCAGCCTGCACTCAATCCACTGAGCTATGCCAGCCAGGGCATCAACACGTGATTTTCAAGGTGTGAGCCGAGGTCAGCCCAGGCTCAGCCAAAGTGTGAGGCTCCCCCACATGTAGCGACATCTAGAGACACACGTGGGCTGGACATCAGATGAGCCATGTTCAAGTTCTGCGTGGTGGCTAACATGCTGTGTGATTCAGAAATCAAGTTTCCTTCAGTAGCTCAATGTCTTTATTTGCAAAACCAGAACCAGAGTCCTCAGTTATATCATCTCCAAAGTTATTCCAGTTCTAAACTTTTACATCCAAAAGTCAAAAAGGGACTTCATTGCACCTGGAAGGAAGGTTACTGGAAGTTGAAACCAGAGGGCTCTCCGTCAACTCTCACGCATTCATTCCGTAGCCAGCCAACATTCGCCAAGTGCTCTCCACCTTCTGAGGGCCTGGGCGGGGACACGCAGTGGGTCACTGTTAACGGACTAAGCAGCGGCTACTGAGCGGGATGTGATGAGGGCCCCAGATCTGTTGAGAGTGTTTCGGGGGCTCCATCCAGTGTCTTCCTCAGCTAGGCACTGGATAAAGCCCTTTTCTTGAAGATACTTCTTCAGGCAGGGGACTTTCTTGGAACCTTTAGCTTGAGCTCTGGGGGAAACCTAGTTTTAAAGAGAGGGAAGGGGACGAGGAACCTTCGATTGCCCAGGTCCAGCTCGAGGGTTAACTGGTGCTTATGGCCTCTGGGTTACCTCCTTCAACAATGGCTAAATAAAATGTGGTATATCCTTACAACGAAATATGACTGAGGCATAAAAAAAGAAGTACTGACACGTGCTACAACATGGATACGTCTAAAGTAGGCTAAATGAAAGAAGCCAGACACGAAAAGGCCCACGACGCATGGCTGCATTATATGAAATGTGCAGGAAAGGCGAATCTGGAGATGGAACGTATGTACGTGGTTGCCTGCCCTTGATGGGTGGGAACAGGGAGAGGTTGCAAATGGGCATAAGAGCTCTTCTGGGGTTGTTGGACATGCTCTAAAATTAGATTGTGGGGATGGTTGCTCAACTCTTCACATTGACTGTAAATCATTGAATTGTGTACTTACAACGAATGGATTGTATGACATATGGATTGCATCTCAATAAAGCTGTTTTTAAAATGGGAGAGACAGAACCATGGCACAGCACTTACGTTGAAGGAAAGTCGCCAGCCCCTCTCCTTAACAAGGAATGTCTTTTATTCGGAGGTTATTTACTTCCTACTTTTTTTTTTAGTTCATATGTCCTTTCCTTCTGGAAATCAAATGATAGAAAATGGCAGTAATAGTAGTGTTTTTTTTTCTTTTTTTTATCATTCTTCTCTGGAGAGTAAAAAGTCAATACTCTGTGTCGGTTCTCGCAAGTTTGTGAAGACCGTGCTGATCTGTGAAGTCCAAGGGTACGGGAAGCCACAGACGGGCTGATCCGTTTACCGGGAAGAGGTGTTAAGGATCACTGAGTTCAACCCTCTCATTTTCAAGACGCGAAAAAGTGGAGGTTGTGGGTAGTTCATTCTGTTTCTATCCTCCCTGCTGCGTCCAAGGTGCCTTCCGATTCCAGGAGTGGAAGAACTTTGCCCATCTACCCATCGGTGTGACACTACAGTGCGACACACTGGGCAGGTCAAAGTGCTGAGAGGCCTCATTCAGGACACAGTTCTAGGAGAAACGCATGGCTCCCCTGAGCTGAGCGAACCTGGACAAGTCCCCCAGCGTGGACCGGCCCATGCCTTCACGAGACAGCTGGCATCTGCCAGCTGACAAGGAAGTGTTTACTGGCCCGAAGGAGATGTTGACTGTGTGGTAACTAAGGGTTCTTCTCCCAGACTCAGCAGTGGGACATGTGACTTGTGACCCTGGGGCCAGACTCCGGCGTCATGTTCTCAGTTTTACTCTCGCTGCTAAAAATATGCCGTGTTAAAATGCCCAGAGCCCCGAAAGTCAAGGCACTTGGGGAATGCAAAGTTTAATTAGTCATGTCTGTCTTTATTTACTTACACCCAATCGTGTTCCAGAAAGGGTTGAAAGCAGCTTTTGAGTTAAAAGGGAGAATGATAATGAAGTTATGTAAATATGGAAGTCCTGTTCTGACCCGAAACCCCATTTTTTATTTAAAGTGTCAGTGGAAACCATTCAACTAAAATGTTACTGAGATATAATTCATATAACAAAAAGTTCACCCTTTTAAAGTATGCAAGTCAGTGGTTTTTGGTATCTTCACAGTGCTGCACCCATCACCACTGTCTAATTTTAGGGTGTTTTCATCACCCCTCAGAAGAAACTCTCTACCTGTTAGCAGTCATTCTCCATTCTGTCTCAGTGCCTGGCAACCACTAATCCACTTTCCTGCGGATTTGCCAATTGGACAGTTCATGTAAATGAAATGATACGGATATGACCTTTGTAATAACTCCTTTCACTTACCGTAATGTTTTCAAGGTCCACTGATATTAAGTGAAGCCCTTTCTTAAAATATAAAGGAATCAAGAGAATGAGAAGAGAAGCCACAGATTAGGAAAAAATATTTGTAAAAATGCACTAACTGGTGCAGCTCAGTGGACTGAATGCCAGACTGTAAACCAAAGCATTGCTGGTTCGATTCCCAGTCAGGGCACATGCCTGGGTTGTGGGCCAGGTCCCCAGCAGGGGTGCGAGAGAGGCAACCACACATTGATGTTTCTCTCCTTATCTTTCTCCCTCTCTTCCCCTCTCTAAAATAAATAAATAAACAAATACATACACACATACATATTTGCAAAAGACAGATCTGATAAAAAGACTATTATCCACCCCAATAAATTTAATAAAAACTGTAAATATGTATGTTCTCTTGAAAAAGCTCTTCTAATTAAATCAAATTAAAGAGAAAAAAATACTATCATCCAAAAGATACAAAGAATTCTTAAAACTCAAAAATAATAAAGTGAGCCCTGACCGGTGTGGCTCAGTGGGTTGGGTGTTGTCCCGAGAACCGAAAGGTCACCGAGTTCATTCCCGGTCAGGGCACATGCCTGGGTTGCGGGCCAGGTCCCTGGTTGAGGGGGCGTACAACAGGCAACAGACTGACGTTTCTCTCTCACATTGACGTTTCTCTTCCTCTCTTTCTGCTTCCCTTTCCCTATCTCTAAAAATAAATAAATAAGATCTTTAAAAAAATAATAAAGTGAACAACCCAATTAAAAAATGGGTAAAAGACCTGAATAGACACCTCATCAAATAAGATACAGAGCCCTGGCCAGGTGGCTCAGCTGGCTGGAGCATTGTCCCATACACCAAAGGCTGTGGGTTTGATTCCAGGTCAGGGCACATAACTAGGTTGCAGGTTCGATCCCCAGTTGGGGTGTGTATGAGAGGCAACCGATTGATTTCTGTCTCAAATTAATGTTTCTCTCTCTCTCTCTCTCTTCCTCACTCTCTAAAATCAATAAACATATGCTTAGATGAAGATTTAAAAAAAGAGGGTATAGAGATGGCAATAAACATGAAAAGATGTCCAACATCGTATGTCAATAAGTAGATGCAAATTAAAACGAGATACACACCTATTTGAACGGCCAAAATCCCAAATCCTGAGGATACCACATGCGAGTAAGGAGGTAGACTAAGAACTGTCATTCATTGCTGGAGAGAATGAGAAATGGTATAGGCACAATCGCTTTATAAGATAGTTCGGCAGTTTGTTACAAACCTAAATATACTCTTACCATATGATCCAGCAATTGTGCTCCTTGGTATTCCCCAAAGTGAGTTGAAAACTCTGTCCATACAAAATCTGCAGATGAATGTGTATAGTAGCTTTACTCACAATTGCCAAAACTTGGAAACAGCCAAGGTGTCCTTCAGTAGATGGACAGATAAATAAACTGCGGTACACCCAGACAGTGGAATATTATTCAGGGCCAAAAAGACATGAACTACCAAGCCATGAAAAGACATGGGAGAAACTTAAATGTGTATCACGAAGTGAAAAAAGCCAATCTGAAACAGCTACATACTGCAGGATTCCAACTGCATGACTTTCTGGAAAAGGCAAAACTGTGGAGACAGTAAAAAGATCAGTGGTTGCCGGGGGCCAGGCCTGGGGGGGAGGGATGAGTAGGTGGAGCACAGAGGACTTTTTAGGGCAGAGAAACTACTCTGTATGATACTTAGTGATGGAATCATGTCATCAGGCCTTTGTCCAAACCCAGAGAATGCATACCACCAAGAGTGAACCCCAGTGTAAACTCTGGCCCTTGGGTGAGGTGATGTGTCTGTGCAGGTTCATTGATTACAATAAAGGCACTACCGTGGTGCCAGATGTTGGGAGCCGGGAAGCTGTGTGCATGTGGGTTGCAGTGTGTGCGTGTGTGTGGTTGGGGGGCACATGGGAAATCTTTGTACTTTCTGCACCATTTGGCTGTGAACCTAAAACTGATCAAGAAAAAAGTAAATAAACAGAGTAGTAGAACCAAAAACTATTACGTATACCTGACCTTCAGAGTATCATGCATAATCTGTGGTGATTCCAATGTTGAGGGTGGCCTTGCTGCTCTGCCCAGGTCCCCTTTGGCCCCCTTCTCGGGGCCTGAGGCTGTGTTGGCCGCTAGTCGCTCACTCTGCACCCTTCTCAGGTTGGTCCCCACTGTGCCCTTGGCTATGAGACGCTCTCCCTGGCCAGGAGAGGCCTGGGAGCTCGCATTCTCCTTAATGGTCGGTGATGGATGAATGTGGGCATGTAACAGCTCAGCCGTTTTGCCTCTGGGTGGAAGAACCTTTATGGTGCAAGTGCTGCTCCAAGGCTCCTGTTGGGCTCAGGCTGAGGCCCACCTCCTCCTGAACCCACGTCTTTGCAGAGCTTCTTCCTCTGCTCTCTTCCTTACCCCCACTCCCCTCTTGGTTTCTCTTGAAAACAGCCCTCGATGACTCACCAGCCCAAGAATCGCCCGTCTGACTCTGCTGCCGGGGAGCTGGTCTCTGGCAGTCCCTGTCTTCTTGGTATAGCCTGATTTGTTTTGCAAAAGAGTACATAGGTCTTGTCAAGGCCTGGAAAGGTCTTGCAAACAGCACATAGAAAGGTTATCTTAAAAAGGTCTGGTAATTTATTGTCCAGAGTGTTACTTGACACACATAAACAAAATACCTTAATTTTTTTTTTTTTTTTGCCATTGGGGACAGAAATCTTAGATACACAGCATTGCTGAGGCTAATTCCACAAAAACCAAGCCATTTGCTTACAAGAATAAGTTTTTACCTTAAGACAGTGACTCTGGGCAAGAACGAACTAACACGTGTAGGAAGTGAGACAGTAAAGCAAGGTACAGGCTAGACAGGGTGTGGCAGAGGTTTGTATGCTGTTTTGGAGCTCCAGCTGGCCCTGGGCAGGAGCCAGCACTGCGTGACTGGAAGGGACAGGGCGTTCCCTCCAGGAAGAGGGAACCGAATGTGCCAAGGCCAGGAGGCCATTGGCTGGAGTGGAGTGAGTCACATGGCAGGAAATGCAGTCACGGGGATAGGCCCTCAGGAAACAGCTGACACCTGCCTGGAGCCTGTTCTCAGTTTTCTCATTGCATGCATTTAATTCATTTGATCTTTTTTTTTTTTAAAAAGATGTATTTATTTATTTTTAGAAAGGGAAGGGAGGGAGAAAGAGAGAGAGAAACATGAATGTGCGGTTGCTGGGGGCCATGGCCTGCAACCCTAGCATGTACCCTGGCTGGGAATCGAACCTGTGATACTTTGGTTCGAAGCCCATGCTCAATCCACTGAGCTACGCTCATTTGATCTTTACAACAACCCTCTGAAGCACAGAGAGGCGACGTTGTAGTGGGCAGATAGGCGTGAACGGAGCCGAATGATAGGCCAGTTATAGAAGGTCACCAGAGCGGAAAGCCACAGGTGCCCAGCAATAGACAAGTGTAGGGTGAGACCTCAACCCCAGCATGACCTTTTTTCCCCTAACATATCCCTGGCCATGCGGCTTGGACCCCTGACCTTTCACATCACTAGTCATGCGGATCGGACCCTCCCCTGACCTTTCCTCCACTGGCATGTCGTTATTCATGCGGGTTGGGTCCCCTTACAGGAGCAACAAGGGGCTGGAGAATAGCCTCATAGGACCCCCATGCAAGCCCTTGCCCGACCTCTCCCTGCAGGCATTAAGCCCTAGAGATAACATCCAGGCCTCAGTTGTGTGTGTTTTTATTGTCCACAGTGTTATTGGACACAGGCCCAGAAAAGCAGCAATGCCAGGTAAGGCATCGCCATGGCAGCACCAGCACCAGCTGTGATGACTAATGACCCCCCCGTCCCGCTCCAACCAGCCCCGGCGCCGTGGAGACCACAGCCCTTCCACGGGCACCAAAGAATTACCCGCCCCAAATGTCAGGAGGGCCGAGGTGAGAACCCCTGCTCTAAACCTCACCCATTTTTCACACTTTCCCCAACTCTTATTGCTGTATAATGTCTTTTCCTACATAAGACAATTTTCATCCTTATCCTTAGAACTATAAAGACTTTGCATAATCTGGAAGTGAGACTGTACCAAACACTGGCCAAAGAAACATAGTCCACTCTATGCCCTCCTCTTTTGTCTGGCCACTCAGAAATATGTTATTATCTATGATCATTGTTGCTTGGCGCCTGCCGCTGTGTTTACCCATGTAGTCAGCAGAGTCTGCTTCCCCCCTTTCACATACTGACATGCCACATGCTGCAACTCGGGGCCATGTCGTCTTTTGACCGACATCACCCATTTGGTATGCTTCATTTTCCCTTCCTTTCCACATCTCACTTATTGCTAGAGAAAATACTGTCACTGGGTTTTTCCCTCCCACCTGTCTCATGACAGGGTCCTGGCCCACTTGCCCAAGTAACTTCCACATCATTCAGAGACCTTTCGAGAACAAAGTGGCTGGCTATTTCAGGCTCATGTCTTAACCAACCGATGAAGCGCCTGTAACACAAATCTCCAAAACATTGCAACTATTTTTCTTTTCCTACAATTTGATCTTTAGTCTTATCTGTCAGGATAGGCAGGTATCCTTTCTCAAAGTATGTTGGAACATATTCGCCCATACATTTGATAAGGGGTTAATATCCAAAATTTATAAAGAACTTATAAAACTCAACCCCCCAAAACCAAGTAATCCAACTGAAAAATGAGCAAAGGACCTGAATAGACACTTCTCTGAAGAGGACACACAGAAGGCCAGTAGACATATGAAAAGATGTTCAATGTCACTTATCATCAGGGAGATGCAAATGAAAACCACAATGAGAACAAACAAGAAAATGTTACCCTTTGCCAAAGCGTGGATGGACCTGGAGAACATTATGCTAAGTGAAACAAGCCAGCCAGAAGTTCTAGACAAATACCATATGATTTCACTCATTTGTGGAATCTAATGAACAAACTGAACTAACAAGCAAAATACAGACGGACCCACAGATGGAGAGAAGGCTGACAGTTCTGGGTGGGGGGTTGGGGAGTGGAGGGATGGAGCAAAAATGAAAAAGAACTCCTGGACCTGGACAACAGTGTGGTAATTGAGAGAGGGTGGGGGGTGGGTGGAGGTAGAAGAGGGTATAGGGGGATAAATGGTCCTGGAAAAATACAATTAAAAAAAGATAACATACCTTTGGAATGTTGAGTAATCGCCTTTTTCCAGGCCCCTCAGGGCACAACTTCCCAGCAGAACAGGAGACCGCAGAACCCCTCCTCAACCCCTCCTGTTATCTTGTTTTCCAAATACCATCTCTGTGTGCTGATAGTGTCAACTATCCCATAGCCACCAATGTAAAAACAAGGATGTATCTCCGTTTTATTCTTTATCCAGTCTCAGAGATTTCCCCATTGCTTTGTCCTGCCTCCCTAATCTACCACCAAAGAATTTCAGGGAACCCGCCTTAGGCTCTTGCTTTGATTCTAGTGTAGAAAGCAAGCGGCAGAACTGCCATTCTCCAAGCATTTTCTCAAATCTGTGGAGATTTTGCTTCTCAGCAATTGTGGTCAGCTTGGCTCAAATAAATTCTTGTAAAACTTTTTCTTAGGCTGGACATTCTTTTCTCGTCAGCTATAAAAAAATAATAAAAGCTCAGGTGAGACAACTGAGGAATGTAGTCCTAGATCTTGCCCTTGATGTTCTGGAGCAGAGTTGGACTTACTCCCCCACGTAATTTCCTTTCAGTTCAACTTACTGTGCTCTACTACATGGCATTTTATGTATTTTTTTCTCTCCAGTTCCCTGTGAGATAACACCAAACATTTGAAAAGTAGCATTGCATAGTGATTAAGAGCACGGAATTCTGAAACTGGACTGCTTGGGTTAAAGTTCTGCCTCTGCCACTTTAGAGGTATGTGATCTTCCGGAAAAAAAAAAAAAAAAAAAAATGAACCTCCCTGACACAACCTCCCCGTTGCCCTATCTGTAATGACAACAACAGTGCTTATCTCCCAGTGACAGTGCCTAGCTCTCTTAGGGTTGTTGCAGGATTAAATGGGTCACCCGAAACACTGGCGGATCTTTCAGGATTGCAAAACCCAGGCCCCACACGGAGCACTGAACTCACAGCCAGGTCTGGGTGATTAGGTCGTGGGCAGGAGTGTACTTTTGGTTTCCCTAGGTTATTCCAGTGTGCGTGCAAGTTTAGAAACCAATGGGTTAAAATATTCTGTGCAGTGCTTTTAATTCTTTAGTGGACATTCCTGGAATTACTAAGTCTCTGGTTCCCCCAAGCCCCTGGACTTCTGACCGTGGTTGATAAAGCACGCTCGACCCCGAAGCTCCGCTGGCCGAGGGGCACTTAAAGCCCCGGCGGTTGCACGTAGGGACTGGTAGTCGCCTGTGCTCGCCGGCCTCCTCGCCACCACCCATTGGTTTTCGCAGACGCCCCGCCCCAAAGCTTCACCAATCAGCGCGGCGCAGTCGGCTCCCAAAAGGGAGACGTAGGGCGCAACACCGCAATCACTGCAGGGCGGACGGCAGGAGGAGGTTCGTCGGAGGCTGCGCGTCGCGAGCGGTTCCCACGGTCTTGCCCCTGCTGTCGCCGTCACCGTCGTGGTCACCCGCCGCAGGTAACATCCGGGCCTAGGCCGCGCGGCTGCTGCGGAGGCTCATGGCCTCACAATAGGGATTTTCAGTTTCACTGGCCCTTTCTGAGTAATCGTGTCTCACCTTGCGAAGGAGAATTTAGGGAAACGACTAATTCCCTAGGGAACGCCCGTGACCTCCTCTGCCCGCCATCTGGTGGGCGTGGTGGTGACGGTGGTGGTGGGCTCTCGGTTGCACACGCTCCGGCCAGAGGCCTAGGCCCCACCTCCGAGAGTGGGGCGGGACAGGCGCGAGGGGAGGGGGCCTTCGCTGAGGTCCCCCAGCCCGGGAAGGCCCGGCAGGGTCTGGGGCTCGGTTTCGACCTTTCCAAACCAGGGACAGTTCACGCTGTGGGTACTTTCAGTGCGGAGGGTTGCACCCTTTTCCAGCCAGTTCTCCGTAGGAGCCTCAGGGGAAGGGCTGTTAGGGACAACACCAAAAATGCCCAAAGCTGCATAGAAACATTGCTTCTGAGAAGTCAGGGAAGCCCTCGTTCTCAGAGGTCTGAGCTGGTGGGAATTACAAGGTGATACCCATCAACCACAGAAGTGAAAGTTAGCTGGGTTTGGTGCCCTGCCCCTAACTGTCTGAGTTGAGGTTATGCCTACATAGGTTATTCCGTGGCAAGAATTGTAGGATCTTGGGGCTGGGAGAACAAAGCTTATGTCAGGTGTTTCCTTTTATAGATGAAAATAAAGGCCCGGGGTTTGAGACACTTGCCTTGTGGTGTGTAATGAGTGGAGTAGCTCAACTTTTAGCAAACATTTACAGAGCCGTAGTAAGCTTCTTGAGCTGGGATTATCTTGCAAAGGGCAAAGGCAGTCTACAGCGAACCAGCCCAGTGGTACATGGGCAGCGTTAATCCTATGGGAAGCGGTAGATAGACCTTTGCTGAGAAGGGGATGCTTGAATGGAGTTCGAGGGATGGGCAGGAGCTAGTGAGATGGAGGAGAAGAATGTTTCACTTGGAAAACAGCGTGGCGAAGGCATGGAAAGAGCATCAATTTGGGGGGTGGAGTCTTGGAGCCTGGAGCGAGGGATTTCATGTGGGCAGTGAATTTCATGAACCGTGAGAATAGAGAGGTACATCTTGTCGGGCCTCCTGTGCTGCTGGAAGAGATCTGGGTTTTGTCCGGAAAGCTGGATTCAGTAACTGTGTATCTTAGATACTCTGTAGTGGAGACAAGCATTGGACAGGGAGCTGTCACACTAGGGAGCTCATAGGCACTGATTCCCAGGAGAACTGCTGAGGGTTTTGAGAGAGTTGCAGTGGGAAGGGACAGGAGAGGAGGAATGGTGAACTGGTGTGAAGGTGGAACACACCCCACCCAGTCCTGTTTGATGAAAATATATTGAAGAGAACTCTGTCCCTTCAATTTTCAAACCCATGACTATTGAGGAAAGGCCCAGCATTTCTTTTTTTAACTGCAGAAGTTGCTTTGTAGCTCATAACTCAATCTCAGTTCATGGTGGGGAAATGGTCACATGTATCAAAGATGTTGAAATCAGAATGATTAAACAGATAAGACTTTTGTAACCCGGGAAATGCAAATTAGACCCATAACCAGATTACTTTATGTCCCATCAGATTAGAAATAAAGTTCGAAGAGGGGCAAGATGGTGGACACCAAGGAGGGTGTTTTGCAGCTGGTGGGACCCTCCACTTCCCCAGTTTCGTTTGGCTTTATTCGCACAGCTGCCCAAAGACAGCTGGTAGACCGGGTAGACGGCCTGGGCGCGGCTCCAGGAGAGAAGGATTTCTTAAAGACTGTGGAAGGGAGGGAGTTGCAGAGTGTTAATCCCTCAGAAGCCCCCGAGGATCTCATCATCCCTCTGACCCAGAGTGGCCCCCAAAGGCAGCCACTGGCCCAGGCCCCTGGCCCATCCACAGCTACTGAGGCCGAGGTGGGTGCGCTGCCGTCCCAGGCTGTGAAGGAGGTCATTGAAGAATCCAAGAAGTCTTTGCAGGGGGAAGAGAATGCGGGTGTCAACCCCACGCTTGCTATCCCCATGATCCAGAAGAGATGCGCCCCCAGTGAGGAAGGGGCAGACAGTGACTCCCGGGCTGAGACAGCACCCAAGGAGGCTGATTACGAGGCAGTCCCAGTGGAGGCCTACGGGCTGGCCATGTTGCGGGGCATGGGCTGGAAACCTGGCCAGGGCATCGGCCGCACCTTCAGTCAAGTGGTGAAGCCCCGCATCGACTCGCTGAGGCCTAAAGGGTTAGGGCTGGGCGCCAACCTGACTGAGATCCAGGCCCTGGCCCCCGCCCGCCCCTGCCACCTGCTGGGGCCAGGTGAGCAGCAAGAGGAGGCTAAGGAGGACCAGCCTCGAGGACTGGTGCCTGGAGGGGCTGTGGTGGTTCTTTCTGGCCCTCACCGAGGCCTCTACGGGAAGGTGGAGGGTCTCGATCCCGACAATGTTCGGGCCGTGGTTCGTTTGGTCGTGGGGAGCCGCTCGGTGACTGTTAGTGAGTACAGCCTGCGGCCTGTCTCCCAGCAGGAATTTAACAAAAACTCCTTGGGTCTCGGCCAAGCGAGCAAAACTTCTCCAGGGCGACAGAACAGAACAGCCTCATCAGGGAAAGCCTTCCAGGATCAGGGTCTCCCCACCCGGCAGGGAGCGGGAGAGAGGAAGAGGAAACGCCTTCCAGACCAGCAAGGCGAGCCTGCATCCCAGAGCGAGAGAGCAGCAGCCTCCGGGAGCCGGCACTGGCTGCACAGGGACCTGCATGTGCGGTTCGTGGACAAACTGCGCGGGGGTGGCCGGTATTACAACACCAAGATGACCGTTGAAGATGTCCTCAGTCCAGATACTTGTGTATGTCGGACAGACGATGGCCAGGTCCTGGAAGGTGTCAGGGCAGACATGCTGGAGACACTCGTCCCCAGGGTCCAGGGCAGCCGCGTGATGGTGGTGCTGGGGCCACAGGCTGGAATGGTGGGCCGTCTGCTGGGCGGGGACAGAGAGCAGAGCCGGGCCGTGGTTCACCTGCAGAGAGAGAATCGGCTGCTGGAGCTTCCCTATGACGCCGTGTGCGAGTACCTGGGCCCCCATGACCCAGAGGAAGACTGACCCGTGGACACAGTGTGAAAAGCCCACCCCCATGAGCATGGGGAGGCCATTGTTCTGTGTTGTATTTGCCGTGCAGCCCTGGGACAGGGACAGGGCACAGAATGCCCTGCCAGCAGGTAGTGTAGAATAAAAACCATTTCAAATTAAAAAATGGTAAATTTGATACTATCAAGAGGCGATAGGTATTTGAGGAAAGGCTTCACTTCTAGTGGAAGTGTACCTTAGAGCACTAGCTGCCGGCAGAGTGGGTACAGAAGGGGTATTTCTTTTTAGATTTATTTATTTATCTATTTATAGAGAGATAGGAAGGGAGGGAGAAAGAGGGAGAGACACATCGGTGTGTGGTTGCCCCTTGCACGCCCCCTACTGAGGACCTGGCCCGCACCCGAGGCATGTGCCCTGACTGGGAATCGAACTGGCAACCCTTTGATTCACAGGCCAGCACTCACTCCACTGAGCCACACCAGCCAGGGCAGAATGGGTATTTCTTAAGATACCCACTGGTTCCACTTCTAGAAAGTATCTTAGTCATTTGTATACAAGGAGAGGAGTATTAGGATGTTCATTGCAACATAGTTTATAAGGGTAAAAAGATTGAAGCAGCCTAAATGGCCATTAGTAAGGGACTGCATAGAAATTGGATATGTTTTTAAAATATATAATTCATTATTGGAAAGAAATGCTAACTTCCCAACGTGGTTACCTAGTGGTGTAGGGAGAATGGGAGAGGAAATGGGGAAAAATTTCATCTGTAATGTTTTGTTTTATAGGGAAAGAGACAATAGATTTAAAAAATATTAATAGTTGATGGCTTGAGTGATAAATAACAGGTGTTTTGTGTTATATTTTGTACATCCTATATTTCGGTATCTACCCTTCAATTTCTTGAAACATAAATTGGAATAAAGTTTAACTTACTTAACTAAGACCTAGCTATAAAAGTTATTTGGAGAGAAGACTGCAAACTATATTGATGCCAGATTTCAAAAATAGTCATTTGGGTAAAAGAAATTCAAATGCAAATAAGTAGAGAAAGTAAAGATACGGAAAAACCATTAACCACTGGCCAAATTTACTGTGCTAGATTTCTAAATTCTTCTCACCATTAGTAGATTTTAAAATGAATTTTTGACTATTTTGAAATACAATTGTTGGTTATATTTTTTGTAATGTTAAAGGGTTTTTTCTTTTTAAAAAAAGGTAAAGTTGACATCTGATGAAACCCATTGCTATGAAAAGTGGTGTATTTATAAATCGGGGATTTCGGGTGGACCTCTTTGGGAGTGGGGGTGTCATTCTGCCTACCACGTGATAAACTCTATTGTTTAAAGAAGTGCAAGTGTGGAGACACTAAAGGATGTCATAAAAAAAAGGTAAAGTCATCACTGTACAGATATAAAAATGAACTGGTGTTCAAGATTATATTTAACTCATTAGCGAAGAAACTTAGTGAGGCGTTACAACCAGTTCTAAGGAGATTCCAAAGTACAGACATATCTGAATGTTTTTAGACGGGAACTATTTTCATTGTTGTTATCCACAGCTTTACAGAGTTGTAAAAAATTCCTGTATAATTTTTAGATATTAGATACCCTAGAAATATATGCTCAAATCTGGAATCTAATTTGCCATCAAATCAGAAATGTTTCCTACAGGACAAAATTGATTATCCTGAACACAATACATTCCTTTAAAAATATTTATTTATTTTTAGAGAGAGAGAGAGAGAGGAGGGAAGAAGAGAGGGAAACATCCATGCGTGGTTGCCTGTCATGCACCCCCCCACTGGGGACCTGGCCTGCAACCCAGGCATGTGCCCTGATGGGGAATCGATCCGGTGACCCTTAGGCTCACAGGCCAGTGGTCAATCCACTGAGCCACACCAGCCAGGGCTAATGACACTTTTTAAACAGGGAATCAAAGACTTTGAGAACTGAATATTCTCCCAATATTATTTGCTCTTACCATCTCAGTTCACGGATGGACAGTGTGGCCCAGAGGGGCTGTCACGTCCTCCCCGACTTAGCAGCTGTGAGTCCTGTGCGAAGGAGAAACTGCACCGGACGCTTGTTACAAACAGTGAGGGGGGTTTTTACTGTATTTCAGCTGCTTCATTAGGGGAGAGAGACTCTGGTGTAGGTCTGGGCTTAACTCTGACCACAGCAAGGATGGCTGGGACGTGTGGACAGCGTGAGAGCTCAGCGGCTGGAAAGTTACTGAGAAGAAGTTGATTGGATGTCAGAGGTGGGAGATTCTCACAGGATTTTCGCTGAAACTGAGCTCAGCAGGCCAAAGCGTGCCTCGGGAGGAGGGCTCAGAGGAGCTTGGCTCGAGCTGGGTCAAGGAGGAGGTCCTTGTCACGTGTTGATTCAGCCAGGCACCCCCCACGTGATGATTTCATCATGAACTCACTCCCGGAGAGCAGAGAGCAGGATCAAGGGCATCTTTTCAGACATCGTTGCCTAGCGTGGCTTTGATGCTTCGCTGTTTCCAACCCAGAGCCAGTAGCAAATCAGGTCTGGTAGTGGGAGGTCACAGCCACAGCGGTTAAGGTGTGGGCTTTGGTGTCAGACCTGGGTTTGGCTGCCGGAGAGATGATCATGTGACCGTGGCCTTACTTCTGACATTGTTGGTGACGACTTACCTCCAGTGGATCCAAACCTCCCGAATGGAGCGAGCCCCACTGCTGGCACACTTCTTGAAGTCACGCAGAATCCTCCAGTTGAGTCAGTGACCTAGCGTAGCCTGGTAACCTGAGGGGGTCACGGGACCAGGTGGGAACAGCAGAGGACTCGTCATCTGACGCTGGTGAAACTCTTTCGTAAAGGCCTGTCCCTTGACCATGACTTTGGATCAGCCCACGAGTGCCTCAGCCTAGTAGGGTGGCAAAGAGGAGTGTGGGTGTTCTGCTGCTGGAGGAAGCGCAGGGGCCCGCTCCCTGATCGGGCCCCACGTGTGGGGTGTAGCGTCCCCATCTGTGGTTGCAGGGCCCCCAGACGTTCAAATAAACAACTCTTTTATGAGCAGCGAGATGAGGCAGTGGAAGCAGGCAGTCTCGGGCGGGAGTCAGGTCTGTGTCACTCACCAGCAGTGCCAGGTTCCAGGACGTGCCTCTAAGCCGAGCCTCAGTTTCCTCAGGTGTCTGAAGGGGGTTGTGAGGCTGGCCCCCCTCGGTGGTGAGGTGTGTGCGAGGCGCCTTGCACGTTGCGTGACCTGGGGGCAGACACCCACAGGTATCCACTCTCCCACCCTGTGCCCAGGAGACGTGCTCCTCTTCCTGTGTGAGACTGTCAGCTGTCATTTTCTCCCTGCAAATGTCTAGCAGACTGAACAGGTACCCCTAACGGTGCACCTGGCACATCGAGGTCTGCCTTACTCTTTTGAAAGGCTTCACAGTCCCCGCTTATGAGCGTGTACCTCCATGACATCACCATTAGTGTTGCTTCCCGGGTTTTGCCGTTGCAAAGGGGTGGGCTCCTTCACCTCCCCAACCCTCCCCTTCTGAAAAGGGTGCCTCGCACTCCTGCCGGACTCCCTCTCCTGCCTTGCATTTGTCCCCAGCTCTCCCCACCACCTGGCAAACCGTGTCTTCCCCTGGCCCGTCTCTTCCCACTGGACCGTCAGCTCCGTGAAGGGTTTTGTCCACCTGGCCTCCTCTCCGGGGCTGAGAGCCCCTGGGGGGTGTGCCAGCCCTGTCCCCTGGACGGGGTAGGTGGGCGGACTGCAGAACAGCAGCCAGAGAGCTGGGTTTGCAGGGATCATTGCTTTTACTTCATGGACTTTTCACTTTGCTGAAACAAGAATAATAGGCATGCTCAAGATTATTTGTGCCGCAGCCAAGAATGTTGCTGATCAGGTGGAAATGGCCGTCTGAGGTCAGCTGCTCTGACTCGGGCTCATGGCTGAGGTGATGGGATGATTATGATGGTGCTTTCACGTCTCCTGCCCACCCCAGGCCCCTGGGCATGTTCCAAAATAGTATCAGTGCATGTATTTTTCAGGTGGCACCTCCAGTCAGTGTCCGACTGGGGGGGGCTTTTAACTTGCCGCGGTGTTCAAGGAATGACACTCTATTTATAAGAAAAACAAAGCGATAGAAGAGAACCGTCACCACATGTTAACTATACAAACATCACTATTTATAAGGCCCTTCTTCACAGAGGAGCAGCTTGCTAGTATTTTAGAAGAAGAATGACAGGTACACTTGAACTTCTAAAATTAACCCGGCGGTGCTTTTTCAGCAGCTGTCACGGTGTTTGCTCATTGAGGTGGTTTAGTTGCCGGCGTTCACTCCACTGTTCTCAGGGCAGCCCCTGGATTCGGGGATTTCATTTACTCCCTTTGTCCCCGAACACGAAGGGAAGGAGTGTGCCTGCGGAGGAATGAAGCTCTGCAGGCCTAAGTCACAGGAGCCAAACGCAGAAGGGCCGGGTGTGCAGACCAGGGCCCTGTTTAATGATTGTCCAGGACAGGTGGGTGAGACGCGCAGCCGGTGCACCTGCCTTGTGGGTGGAGGGGACACTTGCTGGCAGCCTGGGGCGGCCGGGAGACGGCTGGCTTCAGTGCCACGCTGCCGAGTCCAGGGGTTCCCCTGTTGTCTCTGGCTGCTGGTGTGATACAGTGGGGGCGTTGGGTTGCTGTGCCCCAGGCTGGCGTGACCCGCAAAGCTGGGACTATCGACTGTCCGGCCTTCCAGAGAAAACGTTTGCTGGCCCCTACCCAGGGAAGGCTTCCCAGGGAGGCCTAGGTGCGGCCAGCCGTGAAGGGCGAGCTCAGAATCGAAGAGCCGCTGGGTGGGCCACCCCAGCAGTCACCGTCGCCCCTCCTGGTGGGGCCCCTGAGGAGCTCTGGGGACAGGGGTGCTGTCTCTCCCCGGTTCCCTCTCGCCCGACCTCGCAGACTCTTTGCCCCGAGTCCCTGTAGCTCAGAGGGTGTTTTCCCTCTTATCTCAGAACCACAGGCCTGGCCTTCGCCTCACAGGGAGGCTGTGTGTGTCACAGAGGCATCTTCAGGACACAGGGCAGGGTCTGAGCTGAGTAATGAACGGTGGCCGGGACTCGGCCTTGGGCTCGCCTTCGGTGCTTCAGAATAGCGTGTCAGGTTTTGACGACAGAGTATAAAATTGGGCGTGCGCTTCACTGGGCAAAGTCTTGAGATGCAGAACCATGGAGCAGAAAGGATGCTCCCGGAATTCAGAAGGCGTGCCTGGTCTCTGGCCAGAGCTGAGTCTCGGGGGTTTGGGCAAGTTCCTGTAAAACCAGGGTCGGAGTGTTTGCCTTGCCATCTGTACAGGATACGTGTGAGCGGGTTAAGTGTACACAAAGACAGTGAATTAGGCTGCCCGTGTCTGACTGTTGCTCACTGACTAATAAATGGTCATTCAGTGTTTGTATTGAACATAGACTGAGTGTTGACACACCTTATTATATAAGTAGTATGCATTAATTGTAGTAAAAAGAAAGACAAATACGAAAATGAAAATCATTCTTAACCCCACCTACCACCCAGTAATAACCACTGTTACATTTTTATGTCTGCCTCCCACATTCTTCTGTGCACACATTGCATGCATGTTCTTTTCTTGCAAACAGGTCGTAGTATGTGGTAGACATTTTTAAAAAATTGATTTCAGAGAAAGGAATGGAGAGAGAGAGGGAGGAGAAACATCAATGTGTTGTTCCACTTATGTATGCATTCATTGGTTATCCTTGTATGTGCCCTGACCAGGGATTGAACCTGCAACCTTGGCGTATCAGGGCGATGCTCTCACCAACTGAGCTGCTTGGCCAGACGGATACTTTTCTAATGCACTGGATTTGACTGATGAATTTTATCTGCTGCATTCCAAGTTGTGACAAACCTTTCAAGGCTGCTCAGGGGGTTTTCTGGGTATTCTTTGGTGTGCACTCATAACTATAACTTGTGCTGAATTTGTTGGCAGGCACAGGCAGTCCGCCCCCTTCTCCACCTGGGGGAACAGGGCCGCAGAGCTAAAACTAAAATTCGACCGTCACCCTTTTTATCCGCAGCACGTTCTGCCTGACGGCTGCATGGTCTTAGCATTTGGCCCGCTTTCTCAGGGTCCAACAATATTCTGTTCTTCCCATCCCTTTGTTGCTTGACGCTGCTTTTTCCTTCCCAGGTGTCTGCGGTTGAATGCCAGGGCCCAGAATGATTTGGGCAATAGCCGTGTTGCTCAGCCTGGTGCTGGGGGCCAGTGCCGCTCCCCAGGACAACCCCGAGGACGGAGGCAAGCACTGGGTGGTCATCGTCGCAGGTTCCAACGGCTGGTTTAATTACAGGCACCAGGTGAGGTGACTCATCTCTTTTTTATGGCACTGGCGTTCAGTAAACAATCCTGGACCTCGTTAATAGAACCGACCTTTTAAAGAGCCATTTACACTGCTTTTAGGCTGGCAAGGGTGTGTGTGTTGGCGAGGCCGTGGAGAAGTGGGAACCCTCACGTTGCTGGGGGTTACAGAAGGGCACCTTTATTTTGGCAAGCAGTTTGGCAGTTCCTCAAATCGGCCCCCACCGAGTCACATCAGTCTGACCTGAGGTTTTCAGCCTTGGACTGTGCATGTGGGACCAGGTCATGCTTTGGGGGGCTGCCCTGCACATTGTAGGACGTTTAGCAGCATCCTCGACCTCTGCCCTCTGGACAACAGGAGCGACGCCTACTTCCTACCCCACTGTTCAGCCGGAAGGATCTCAGGCTTTTATCAGGCATCCCCAGCTGAGACCCACTGGTCCGCACCTTCCTCCTACAGATAAGGAAATGGAGAGAGGAAGTGGCTTCCCCGGGGCCACATGGAGGTTGAGGTGCAGCAGGACTGAAGCCCAGGGCTCTGGTCAGAGCCTCCCGAAGCCGCTGTGCCCTCCGTGCCTCCGCCCCGCTGCTGTCCCTTCACAGCCCCCTCCCCAGCTGCCCGGTGTCTCCACCAGGTCAGCCCAGAACAAAGCAGGGGAGAACCCACGTCTGCAGACACATTAGAAGTGCGGCCTCCTGGGGGGGATGGGAAACGGTGCAGCCACGTTGGGGCACAGACTGGCAGTTCCTCGGAAGGTTAAACACAGGGTTATCACAGCATGGAACACAGGATTCCACTGCCAGGCACCCACCCAAGAGAAGCGAACACGCGTTCTCACGAAAACCGGTGCTTGAACGATCATAGTGACAGCCAAGAAGTGGGGACAATCCAAGTGCCTGTCCGTCATCCGATGAACGGGCACACAAGCCGTGGTACATCCATGCACGGGGACACTATTTGGTTGTTAAAAAAAGGGAGTAGTGATACCTCAACATGGATGAACCTTCAAAATATTATGCTGAATAAAGGGAGCCAGTTGCAAAAGGCCGCGCGTGCTGTGGGACGCCAGTTATCTGAGACGCCCAGATGAGGGGAGTCTGCAGAGGCGGAGTGTCGGCGGGCAGTTGCCAGGCTCTGGGTGGAGGGGAGCTGGACCGTCTTCTAGGAGCCTGTACCCAGTGAACCCATTTAATCCCTGTAGTGGGTTATAGGCGATAGTTCCGGTCCTCATTCCCTCTTTAGAGCGAACGAGCGGGCTGAGGCACAGAAAGGGTCAGCCCTTCGCCCAGTGCGGGTCGGCTGGCAGGTGGTCGGGCCTGGATTCGAACCCAGGCCCACGAGCTCGGGAGCATCACTGTCCAGTAGGCAGCCACGTGTCTCGTGGTCGATTGTCTAGTAGCTACATTTTTAAAAGTAAAAAAAAAAAAAGTGAAATTTATCTTATTTAATCCAGCATGTCCACCTGTTACCATTTCACTTGCAATCGGTATGGAAAGCTGATCACAAGACACCACACGTTTTTTCCTGCGCACTGAGTCACTGGAACCCAGTGCGTGCTGCGCACGGCGCACTCCGTGCACGCCTGTCGCCGTGCGTCGTGGCCAGTGGCTGCCGTGCCGGCCCGTGCAGGCCTGGAGCCTGAGTCCAGGAGGCCGGCCAGGGAGCGTCTCCTGTGGGTGTCCCTCTCAGGGTGTCGGTTTGCCCCTCCGTTAGGTTCGGGTGGTCGGGATAAACTCCCACAAGCTCTAAAGTGGATGATTATTGAGCGAGTTATTTCTTGAGTGGTTTTTATCTGTGAGCTGAATAGGAAACTTGGCTCGATTAGAAACTTGTTGCCACAGCAAAATGACCCCTTTTCCTTCTAATACTTAACAAGAGGCCTGACCCACTTGCCGAGGAGCAACCTGAGCCTGCGCCTGCTCGGCTGTCAGGCCTCCCCGTCCCCCCCCCCCCCCCCGCCACCCCCAGTCTGGCCGCCCAGAGGAAGACTCGATGTGGGTCACTGGGAGTCCACAGGCTGACTCAGCAGCCGCCCTGGTTTTCATATGGCCGGCTTCAAACAATACTGGTCAGACGCCATGACATACAGTATCCAATTACCCTTCGCTCCCACAAAATCCCCTTTTTTTAGGACAAGTGTCGCTAGTGTCCTGGGTAAGATAACGTTGAGATAGGATGAGGGGAAGCAAGGCAGAAGAAGTGGCTGCAGACGGACATCCTGCAGTTGCGAGGATGCGAGGCCCCGAGAGAGGAAACCCTGGTGCTGAGTCATCGCCGACCGGGGCATGTTCCTGCTGGCCTGGCCGTGTGCTCGGCCAGCTGCTGACGTGTGCTTTCTTGGCTTTGGAGGCTAATCATTAAAAGCATGTGGAAGGACTCTCCCTGTAGAACCTATACAGACGTTTGAACTGACATTTTGATAGAGGCTTACGTTCCCCTTGGGTTAACACAGCACTCATCACCGCAAATTTCTTCGGTGGAGGGGAGATTAGTACTCGAGGCACAGTGAAATCAGCCTTTCCATTGCCTTTCGAGGGTTCTTCAAACCGAGTTTGGGCTGGACCGGATGGGGTTGCTCGGTGTCCCAGTGTTGGCTGGGCTTCGCGCACGACAGGGAGCGGCTTGGTCTGAAGTGGTGCCGGAGGGACGTCCCGAGTGGGGGGAGGGCAAGGCCTGGGGACGGCGATTCTCGCCACGGTGGGGTGGGAGCGACTCTAGGGAGCGGGGAGAGGGAGAGTCCTGAAGTGCAGGCACACGTGGTGACAGCTGTCCAGCCTGTCCTCGACAGGCTTGTAAAGAGAAGAAGTAGGTCCCCAGGGGAGGAGTGGGGCTGGCTGGGGGTTTCTTTCCGGGCAGAGAGGCTTGTGCACAGGAGGAAGAATAGCTAAGGCCTGGGTGGGGCAGTGGGGGTGGGTGCTGAAGCAGGTTGCAGGTGAAGTTCATTGCCACTAGAAGGACTTTGAGGCTCTCAGGAGTTGGGAGGGGAGGGAGGTGTGAGCCAGGTGCTAACAGTGGCGGGGTGGGGAGAGGGGAGGTCATTGGGAGGCAGTGGGGCCAGAATGAGGAAGAGGGCAGAGGAGCCTGAGAATGCTGAGCCCATGCGTGGGGGTCCGGAGTTGGCGGCTGTGGGGAAGAGGAAGGGGCCCGCCACCTCGGCAGGAAGGCTGTGAGGGCACGTGTGTCCGGGGCCCAGGGGAGGCGGGCTGGGAGGTTTCCGCTGAGGCGGAGAGGGAGGGAGGGAGAGGTCTTGAACTTGCCTGTACGGGAGGAGGAAGGAAGAGATGAGATGATGGAGGGTCAGGTGGATGCGCCACCACGTACATCTTCGAAGGCCATCGTTCACTCTACGTATTTTAAAGCTAGGAGCCATTCCCACTTCTTAACAACAGCTTCACTGAGACACAGTGCGGCCATCATCCATTCCACCCATGATAAGTGTGTGGTTGAGTGATTTCTAGTAAATTCATACAGTGATGCAGGCATCACCACGGTCCAGTTCTAGGACACCCCCATCATTCTGGAAAGTTCCCTCGAGCCCATGTGCAGTCAGTCCCTGTTTCTTCCCAGCCCCATGGAACCACAGATCTGCCCCCTGTCTCTCATTTTGCTCTCTCTGGAAATGTCACATAAATGGAATCAGACGATATGTCGTCTTTCATGTCTGGCTTCTTTCACCTAGCACCGCGATTTTCACTCTTTTTCAACTCACGGCACACGTAAACCAATTGCTAAAATTCTGCAGCACACCTAAAAATTTATTTTTTGCAGATCTGACAAAATGGGTGTAATTTTGATTCATTCACACCAAACTGCTGGCTGTTGTTATTTTTTTATTTCACAATCTCAGGGAAGAGAGGTCAGTGCCCCTGACCAAATAGTCAGGTATCACATGCTTTAAAAATTCCTGCAGTGCAATGACTGAAAATCACGGACTTGGCATGTGTTCTTGAGATTAATCCGTGTGGTTGCCAAGTATCACTTCTGTATTTCAAGAAAGAACCCGGCACTTTTGAAGAGGCCCCCGGCGGGGAGAGATCGGGATGGAGGGTGGAGCGGGGCTGAGTTAGGGGAAGAGTTGGGGGTGGGGGGGGTGTCCGTGCACAGGCCTGACGCAGCGCAGGGTCACGAAAGACTGTGGGCCCTGGGCTTGCACAGACCTCGGGCATCATTCCTGCTCCTCCCCGACCTGGCAGCCCTGCACAGCCTGGCCCCGGCCTCACCTTGCCGGCGCTCAGAGCACGTGGCGGGAGGTGATATGCATACACCCGTTGGGTGAGCGGACCTTGAGAACCCCTTCTCAGCTCCTTCCTGGCTGGAAAGTGGACCCCCCAGCTCTTCACAGTGCCTGAGACCAGAGCACTCTATTTTGGCCTTTGTCCCAAGCAGGTTGACCTTACTAGCTGGTGGCCGGCCAGAGCAGGAGGGAGCGGGAGCAGGCAGGCTGCAGCAGGAGGTCACAGGATGCAGGAGCAAGCCCATCAGAGCTGACCTCCGTGCTGAGCCATGGCAGTCTCAGCTCAGCAGTCCTGAGGGCGCAGTCTTGCTCAACACCCGCCCCTCCAGTGTCGCCTCGCACGGCCCTTCTGTTTCTAAGAGGGAAAAATCATTTAGGTCAGAAGTGTTCCAGGGAAGTGAGTCAAGTAGCCTTCAACAGAATTTCCGAATTACTTTACTCGGGTGAACCCTGCTTTTATTTCTTTTGAGTGCCAGTAAAGACTCCGCCCTCCGCCCCCGAGCTGGAGCTGTTTCCAGCAGGGTTTGGTCCCTGCCTGGATCTCCCTTTGGGTGTGCCGCTGACGTGCGTGGTTGGGCCGAGCTCTGCTGCCGTCTGAAGCCCACCGGGGGCCCCTTGGGCGGGGCTCCCGGGCAGATCAGTGCCAGACGCTGCCTGTAACTGACCTTGGCCTGCCTGTCTGGAGCCTTCACGCAACCAGCCGGCCGTGCCTGCCTCCGAGGGCCTGGCTGCGCGTGGGTGGGTCGTCCAGTGACCTCTGCGCAAACCTTTCTCTTTCTGCCCGGGTGATTACCTTGTTGAGGTGCAAGAGTTCTTTGCATATGCTGGGTGCAAGCCCTATTAGAGAACGTTTTGCAAATATTTTCTCGTACTCTCTTGTCATTTCATTTTCTTAACGGTGTCTTTGAAGTGCTGAAAGTTTATACTTTGATGATGTTCAGTGTATCTTTTTCTTTTTTTAAGATTTTATTTATTTATTTTTAGAGAGGGAAGGGAGAGAGAAAGAGAGAGAGAGAGAGAAACATCAATGTGCGGTTGCTGGGGGTCATGGCCTGCAACCCAGGCATGTGCCCCGACTGGGAATCGAACCTGTGACACTTTGGTTCGCAGCCTGCGCTCAATCCACTGACCTACGCCAGCCAGGGCTCATTTTTTTCTTTTGTAGACTGTGCTTCTGGTGTCAGACCTGTGGCATCTCTGCAGTTGTAGCTTCAGGGCCTGGACTTCCTGTTATCTCCCAGAAGTTTTTTCTGGCCCTTTCGTTTAAGTCTGTGATCCATTCTGAGTTAACTTGTGTGTGAAATGAGGGCCCGAGTTTATGCTTTGCATGTGGATGTCCAAGTTGTCCCAGCACCATTTATGGAAAGCCTGCGTTTTTTCCCCAGAGTAGTTTCGGAATCAGAAAGTGAAAGTCCTCCAACTTTGTTCTTCTTTTTCAAAATTTGTCCGGTTGAGATCTTTTGCAATTTTATATAAATTTTAGGATCATCCTGTCAATTTTTGTAAAAACCTGCTGATCGTTTAAAAAAAATTTAATGGTGTCAAGTCTCTGATCTGTGACTGTGGGATGCCCTTCTGTCCAGCCAGATCTTCCTTAATCCCCTTCAGCGGAATTTTATCATTTTATCATTCAGTGTGGGCGTCTTGCATTTCTTCTGTTGGACTTCTTCCTAAGCTTTTGGTTTTGATTTTTAATGACCCCCCTCTCTGACAGGAGTAACCAATACTAGGGGGATTTGTCACTGAGGTGGGTTGGTGGTGTGCCTGCTCCCTCCTGCTGTCCTCACGGGCCTCGGTCAAATCTGATATGATACTGATTTTCTCTCCATGGCCCTTGCCACCTGTGGATGCGGTGGTTGGGGCGGGGGGTGGCGTGAAGTCCACATGTATATTAACTGCGTAAAGAATAAGAGCTTGGGGGGGATTTTAAAAAAGTTAGTGCAAAAGTATAAATGTGTATGTCTTGAAATAATATAAAGACCTGACCAGTGACTCCCAGCCTGCCTTCTGTGAGAAAGAGCCTGCCGCTCATTAGAACCCCAAAACCGGCCTCCTCCCGGGCCACCCCTGTCTGACACCCTCTGGGACCATTTCCCCCAGGCCGACGCGTGCCACGCCTACCAGATCGTGCACCGCAATGGCATTCCCGACGAGCAGATCATTGTGATGATGTACGACGACATCGCCAACGCGGAAGAGTAAGTGCGGGTGCCTTCCCAGGCAGCAGAGAACTCCGGGGCGTCTGTTTTAAATGCGTAGGGACTCGTGGGACCCTTAGAGGAGTGGTGGCCCGACATTAGGACGGAGACAGACTCACCAGTGAGATCTCACAGGGCTGCTCCCTGTGGAGCTGCGGACGGGCGGAACTCGGGCACCAGGCAGGTGGCAGGGCCACGGGGCCGGAGCGGGTGTGGGGCTGGGGCTGCGGAAGCGCTGAGAGCGCAGTGGGAAGCTGCCTCTCAGCCTGGGGAGCTCATGGTCGGGTTCTGCGGTGCGTGCTCCGCACTTCCGAGCGGGCGGGCAGTGCAGGGGGGGCCCCTCCGCAGCCCGGACGTGGGAGGCTCCTTTGTAGGTTGGACCCCACCCCCTTCATATACCTGTTCGCTTTTATTGTTCGCTGAGTTTAATTTTACAAATAGTTTCTTGCACCTGCCCACCTGATTCCTGGAGAAGATCGGGAATGGCGGGTATGGGTGGGAAACCTCACCAGCCTGGATCTCCCCAGCCCCTTGGGGCCCCCCCCCCCCCCCCCGGCGGCCCTCCCCTCCCCCCGCCGGGTGTGGCCCGTGTGGAGGCTGCTGCCCTTTGCCGAGGTCACGGCACAGCTCACAATCCATTCTGAGCTTTAACGCCGAAACTCTTACACTGAAGTCTTGTCTCCCGCCCTGTCTTCTTCTACAAGTGCTTTTGCTCTGAGATCTCTTGGCGAGATCTGGCCCCTGAGATGCCGTGTGGCCTCCGGTGGGAGCCAGCACCCTTGGGCGGCCGTCCCTGCCCTGGGTGTTAGAGCTCGGCCTTCGCCGCTCCTGCCAAGCGCTGGACTGGCGGGATGGCCGGGACCCCCAGGCTGCTGAGGCCCGTCACACTTGGAGACGCACCTCGAGGGCAGCAGCGTCCTCGACGAACACGGCGGTCACCGTGTTCGTGTCCAACGGGGCCTCAGCTGTGTCCTTCGGTTTTCAGCAACCCCACGCCGGGAGTGGTGATCAACAGGCCCAACGGCTCGGATGTGTACGCCGGCGTCCTGAAGGACTACACTGGGGAGGTGAGGCGGCGGCGGGCTCTTCTCTTCTTCTCTTCTTCCCTGTGGCGGCTTTCCCTGTGTGGGGCGTCTCTAGCTCCAGGGCCTCTCTAGGCTGACTCTGGTCAGTGTGGCGCGTTTGCTTTAAGGTTTGCGCTTGAGGAGTCGTTTTGGAGAGTTCTGATGGAAAGCAGAGGGGGGAGAAAAGAAGGTTAGAAGTAAGCTGTGGTTGACCAGCCTGCAGTTTGCAGTCTTCTGACACGTTCAGCCTGATAGTGCCTTCCCTTCCCTTTGACCACACCGGGTTTGCTGGAGGCATCGCGGTTTACCTGACTGCAGGTCACCCGTGCTCTTCCGAGAATCCGTTTTCTCAGCTCCAGCCCCCTGCAGAGCATCTTCAGATTTTCTGAGATAGGTTTTCGTTAATTATTATTATTTTTTAACACTTCCAAACTATTACATCTTTCCCAGCAGCTGAGGCTGTATAAACTGACACATTGTTACAAATACTATGAATCACAGTTTCACAGTCTCTTTTCTTAACATCAGACCGATGTTTTAGGAACGGATATTCCTGGTGATGAACGTTTCTCTGAAGCTTAGCAGTTCTTCTAGTTTCAGTTTTCTCCTTTAAACTCAAGTACAGTTAAAGTGAACACATCATACCTGTAATATAGATGATCCCGTCTTTATGGAATTATCTCTGTAGAGTTATACAGAGTGGGGCAAAAGTAGGTTTACATTTGCTTGTACGGCCTGCTTCTGCCTCACCCTGTATAAGGCAATGTCTGGAATCTGAGTGGTGTGATTTTGGTGACTCTTTTTCTTTTGTGCTTTCCCATATTGCTATTTTTTTTTTTAATGAGCAGGGTATTGCTATTTTTTTTTTTTTAATGAGCGGGGATTAGTTTAGGAAATCTCCTTTAAAGACACGGGATGTTCTCCGAGTCAGTGTTTTAGGCAGCCAGCTGGATGCGAGGGGCGGGCCCAGCGCTAACGTTCCTGCTGCCTCTTCGCTGTCCCCCCGAGGGGGACGCTTTTCGTCCGCCACTGTCCCGGCTGACCAGCATCTTCGGGTTCCCCCACATGACTTCACGGTGGCCCAGGAGGGATGGCGGGCTTGCTGAGTGCCATCAGCCGTGGACCGAATGCTGTTTGAGAAGAGGTGGGGGACACGCCTCCGAAACATCGATCTCGCCTGGGGCCCGTCTTGGGTCCAGCGCGTTTGCTGTCCAGCCCTGGGCCTCGGAGCCATGTGGACAGCTGGTAGCCCAGGCCTGCCGCAGGCTCAGCAGACGCTCTGACCGGGAACGGCCCATCTGATTGCGACTCCCAATCGTTTGCAGGATGTCACGCCGGAAAACTTCCTTGCTGTGCTGAGAGGTGATGCAGAAGCAGTGAAGGGCAAAGGGTCTGGGAAGGTCTTGAAGAGGTAATTTCCACTTGCTCTGTGGGGGTGACACTTCTCTGCATGACCTGGCAGCCAGGACAGAGTTGCCCTGGGCTCCCAGCCTGCTCGCCCGGGAGAAGCGGCAGAGCCGAGCCTTCGTCCCGACCGAGGACAGGCTGCACAGGGTGGGCGGCTTCCTCTGGCAGCCCGTTCCTGTGCCACATCAGCCCTGTGATCCAGGATCCTCCTCGTCCTCAATGAAGTGTTCCCCACCACTCACGCCTGCTGCGTTCTGTTGCCCATGGGTCCTAGTGCTGGCACACTGCACATCCTACCGGTGGCAAAGCCCCTCGGCTGGTCAGGTTGCAGGGCCAGGCCTGTGCCCCGATCACGGGTCAGTGCGTGGGGAGGAGCACACTGCACGTGCAGGGCCAGCCTTCGTGCCGGGGACAACTGACCCAGTGCTCGCCCCGCCAGCTGGGGGTCGGAGAGGGCTTCCTGCTTGGCACCTCTTCCTTAGCCCTTCCCCGTGCCGCCAGGGTCTCTAGTGGCATGGCTTCAGGGAGTCTCAGGTGCCCGGCCAGTGGGGCTGTTGCTCTTACACTAGAGGGGACACCTGGGCACAGGTAGGCTTGTGTGAGGCGCAACAGGGGCGGATGCGTGTGTGGGATGGACCATTCTGGTCCTGAGTGAGCTTCTGCGTCGCTGCAGCCTCGAAGCAGCGCCCTCGGAGTGGGAGCCCCGGTGGGGGTGGGGGTGGGCAGGTGGGCATCCCAGACGGCACCGGCCGAGGGGCCCGGAGGCCCAGCTGGAGCTGCAGGACACGTTTGGGTGTGTGTCCTGGCCCCCTTACTCATTTGGGGGAGATCTGATTGGGAGTGTGGCTGCCTGGGGTGAGGCCCAGTTGCCAGAGGAGGCCGCTTTCCAGACCACACCTGGTCTGTCCGCCAAGCTCCCCAGCGCGGGAGTGCTCCACGCTGGCCGTGACTCGGAGCCCACGGCGCTGGGGTGTGCCTCGCGGCTCAGAGCGACTTCGTCCCTGGTTGGGGGACCGGACTCCCCAGACATCCTGGTTGCTTGGTCAGGGCGACTTCTCAGACGCAGAAGCAGGAGTGGGAAACGGCCGCCCTGACTCTCGTGCGTCTGCCCTCTCTCTCGGCAGCGGCCCCCAGGACCACGTGTTTGTGTACTTCACGGACCACGGGGCCACGGGACTGCTGGCCTTTCCTAACGACGATGTGAGTGTTTCATAGCGTTTCACGGGCAACAGCTAGAATGGAGGACAAAGCCGGGGTGTGGCGGTACCCTGCAAGGTGGGCGTCTCACGTCCCGGCAGCAGCTCGGAATCTCCCCAGAGGCCCCTCCCCCGGCTGGTTGCCCCCCGTTCCTGTCCCTGTCCTGGCATCGGGGCCGTGGCAGGACTTGGGAGCGTGGCACGAGGCCCAGTAATGTAGGCCACTGTCCCTGAGTGCTCTGGGCGGAGGAAGGGGCGAGGAAGCACGTTCGCCTGCCTGTCATAAATCCACGAGGGAGGCCCTCGGGGCGGTGTTCCGGGAGGATGCTGCGCGTGTCTCCGGGGGCGGGAGCGTCGTTGGGACTCCATCGCGGGTTTTCCAGCAAATGGTTCCTCTCGCGGTCCTCATCTGGATCTCGGGGTTCTTACCTTTCAGCTTCACGTGAAGGACCTGAACCAGACCATCCGGTACATGCACAAGCACAAGAAGTACCAGAAGGTAACGCACGTGTGGGGTGCCCGTGGGCGGGGGAGTGCGAGGGGGGCAGCGGGAGCAGAGCCCACGGCTCCGCGGCTGCTGTGTTTCCTGGAGAGGGTGCCTTTCGCTCGGTCTGGTTTCCCAGGGTGAGCCTTTTCTGATTCTAGGGCTTTAGCTAGTGGATCGGAATCACCGGGGGTTTGTTGCAATGAAGAGGTGGGTCCCTGCCCCCCGAGTTTGACTCAGAGATCTGGGGCGGGGCCTGAGACCTCGCCTTTCCAAGGTGGCACTGACGCCGCTGGCGTAGGGACCCTACTTTGAGGACCGCTGTTCGTAGGGCTGTCACCCGTTTGGGGCAGGCAGAGAGGAAAATGTCACCACCTTATGTTCACTTGGGCTCTCGCTCGCCGCGTGGCTCCCTTTACGGGAACTGCGTGGCTCCGGCACGGACGCGACAGAGACGCGGAAGGCGGGCCTGCCGCACCGCCGTCTCCCTGTGCTGGCCGGTGAGACGGCTCCCTGAGCATCTCGGTGGCTCCGTGCGCTCTGCGCTGTTTCAGCTGACAGATCGTTTGTAGCGATGGATGACTTCCAGCCCCATTCTGTGTGACAGCAGCCTCTGTCGCCTCTGGCGGCAGCCCCTCACGGCGGAGAGGTCTCCCAAAGCGACAGCGGGGGCCTCTGAGAGTGGGTCGGGCGAGTGGGCAGGGCCGAAGTGACGGTGGGAGGGGTCTGCCGGGCCAAGGTGTGAGGGCGCCCGCCCGTTCCCCTGTTCCCCTGCAGATGGTGTTCTACATCGAGGCCTGTGAGTCCGGGTCCATGATGAAGCACCTGCCCACCGACATCAACGGTAGGTGCGGGGAGCCCCGGCCTCCGAGCTCGGCTGGGTGGGCGCGGTGCTCGCGGGTGCGGTTGGTCTCGGACTCTGCCGGCGTGGAGGACCAAGAACTCGGCATGAGCAGGCACCCAGGGCAGCCTGGCACACAGAAGCGGGGTGGGCAGCTCTGGGCTTCCTCTGCCCCCCCCCCCCCCCCCCCCAAGGACCAGTGGCCAGAGCAGAAGGGATCTGCGTGTGAGTTTCCATCCATGGTGCTCACCCAGCTGCTAGTAAAACCCCTTAGGCCCAAAATCACAGTCTTTGGACCGGCCTGTCCTTTGCGACGGGGTACCTGCTGGCTTTGATCTCGGACATGTAACTTACCCTCTTCCACCCTCAGGTATTCCCACCTGTAAAATGGGTATAAAGATAGTACCTATTTGTTTGTTCATCATTGTAGGCTACGACATTTGTCGAGCACAGTTCCGAGCCCACGGTAGATAGGGAGTAAGTGATTGCTGTTGCACTGGTTCAGCTCATCTGTTTCTTCAATAAATGTTAACTTTCTCCAGGAACTAAACTGGGAATATATTCTCCAAGTCACCAGGGCTGTTAAAACCTTGCAGCCTTGCTCTAGCACAGCGTCGAGTCCTAACGAGCATGCATGCCTGCTGGCTGCTGCACAGAGTGTCTGTCCACCGGCTTCTCTCCCTTCCACGTGTCCTTTTAGTCGCAGTGCCGTGACTGAAGGAGCGGTGCTGGGGGCCTCCATGTCTCCCCACTCCCTGCGTGAACTCTGGGGGCCACTCCATTTGCAGCAGGAAAGAGGCCAAGGCTCAAGCAGCAAGCGGCACCCGCAGCACAGAACACCACGTGGCTAACGGGCGTCTCTGGTTCCTCGTAGTGTATGCGACCACAGCTGCCAACCCCGACGAGTCCTCCTACGCCTGTTACTACGACGAGCAGAGGTCCACCTACCTGGGCGACTGGTACAGCGTCAACTGGATGGAGGACTCGGACGTGGTGAGCCCCTCAGGGGGCCGGCTGTTCAGCTGAGGTTAGCCTTCCGGCTCTGACAGCTGGAGGACTTCACTGTTCGCACTTTTGCAGGAGGACCTGACCAAAGAGACTCTCCACAAGCAGTACCAGCTCGTGAAATCCCACACCAACACCAGCCACGTCATGCAGTATGGAAACAAGGTGAGTGGGGGGCCTCGCCCCCGCCTCGTCGGTGCCCCACCCCAGCCGACTGGCCGGGACGCTCCTGTCCTGGTGAAGAGCAGCAGGGGCTGGGTGCGAGCTGGCCGGGGCAGCGACGGCTCTGCCACTCACCGGCTGGGGACCCTGTCTGCATTTTGGAGTCGGACCTTGCTAGGTTCACACTCGCAGTCATCAGACTTTGGGCAAGCTGCGTAACCCCTGAGCCTCCCTTCCCTCCGTGGTCAGAGCCCCCATGCACAAGGCAATCAGGGGCATGACAGATGGTTGTGCATCAAAAGCACTAAACACAGGCCGGATGCACAGCGAGAAGCCGCCCCAACTTCCGTGCCATGGCCCCGTGGAGCCCCGAGCCCGGATGGGCCGGGCCCTGCCTCCCTCTGCAGCAGCAGGGCGCTGCCTTTACCCTCTGACTGCAAATTGGAGACTTTTCTCCTTCCAACTCGGTCCAGAAGGGACCTGCGTAGTTAAACAGGCGCGTTCATCAGGGCTGACTGGGCGAGGCTGCGGTGGGTGGCTGCAGCCCGTCGCCGGTGGACCTCAGGTGCTCGGACGTGCTGCCTCACCCGCTGCCGCCGCACGTCCTTCCAGGCTGCGCTGCGGCCTGAGACCAGGCGGAGCGGTCCGTGAGCCCCAGGCCCCGGGCACGGTTGGTGCGTCTGCTCTTCCCGCTCCAGCGGGCCGCTTCCTCTCCGTCTGCCCCACCCCCAGTCGATCTCGACCATGAAGCTGATGCAGTTCCAGGGGATGAGACACACCGCCAGCTCTCCTCTCTCGCTGCCTCCAGTCCAGCGCCTCGACCTCACTCCCAGCCCCGAGGTGCCCCTCATGATCATGAAAAGGAAGCTGATGGCCACCAATGACCTGCAGGAGTCCAGGCGTCTCGTCGAGGCGATCCACAGGCACCTGGAGGTCAGTCCCGGAACAGGGGCTGCTCCGGCCTTGCGCGCTCATCTGTGCCACCGGAACGAGACCCAGGGCTGCTCGGGCTGGGGGTGGCTAGACCTCTGGGGCTGCGCCTCCTCCTGCCACCAAGAGTGTGGGAAAGGACGCGGGCCTTGGTTTCCCTGTGAGCAAGAGCCTGGGGGCAGAAGAGAGCTTGTCTTTGTTCTTCGTCGGCGAGCTGGCCTTGACCTCTGTGCTGGCCCGGAGCAGGGGGTTCGTTTCCAGTGTCCTCCCGAGCGGCCACGGCGCGTGGGCAGTTTTTGGTTTTGTTTTCCTTTATACCCAGTTGCTTTGAGGACATTTTTATCTTGCTGCTTGGTGAGTTATCAGGTAGTCCTGCGTTTTGTTTTGTTTTTTAAGTCCAGTCTACAAAACATTTCTGCGGCCTTAGGAAACCCTAGTCAGAGCCTAAAATTCTTTTTAGCACGTTTGGGTTGGCATTCATGATTACTGAGTTTGTTTTCTGTCGCACCTTGGTTTGCTCGGAACTGGCAGGGTTACTTGTCACAGCACTGTGGCCAGAATCCCCCAGGAACGCACCCTCTGGAGGCCTGCAGAGCCGGCTCTGCGTGACCTCCCTCCCCCGTCAGCATGGCCCAGGGGCTGATGTGCTGGGGTATGGCCTGAGTTTTCTGGGGAAGATTAAAATGGGTTTTAAATTCATATATAGGGGCAGGGCAAAAGTAGGTTCACCGTTGTGCATATGCAAGATAGTGTTTATACTCTTACGTTATCACTTATTAACGGTCGTGGCACTTAGCGCAGGAGCCGCTGTAACCCGCTTTTCCACGCCCTGCAGCCCGGGTTCCGGCAGCTGGTCCCTCCAGCCGCGGCGGCTCATTTCCCAGGACAGACGTTGTGTCGGCGCCACGGGGCGAGCTGGCGGTTCTCCCACCCTTCTAGTCTCAGTTTATTCGTCCTGAGGAGCAGGTGTTTGTGCGGGCCATGTCAGTGTTTCCTGTTTTAGAGATAAACACCGAGATTCCAAAAATACTAACTCATTTAGAGAGGACAGTAATAAACCCATTTCGTGTTCATGTATTTTTGTATGAAAAATAGCCATTTCCTGAAAAACAGTTTTGGCGAGAAGAGTGGAAGTACTTTACATTTTTGCAAATGTCTCTTCTGCCCAGCGTAGTGGAACCAGCTGGGCCCTTGTACCTGCCGCTGCCCTCACTCTGCTGGGCTCTTCTGGCTGCAGTACGGGAGGAAAACCCAGCCTCATGCAGTTATGTCGCTGGAAAAGGCGGGATCCCAGGGAGCCCCGTGGGGTCTGGGCTCCCCTGTGGGTCTGGCCTTATGCATGGAGAGCTGCTGGTCCGGCACACGGTGGGCGCACGGCCTTTGTGGCTTTCTGCTTGGGGGAGGCTCAGCCAGAGGCCCTGGTTGTGGATTCTGGCTCATGAGGCGGCAGCTTCCTCCGAATGAGGCTGGTTTTCTTCACTGGGTGGAACACAGGGTCCGCGTTGGGGTCCCTCTGTGTGACCATTTGACGGTTTCCGGAATGGGCAAAGGTGCAACAATCGATTTGGGGTGCGATTTCTATGCCCCCCCTTTCCTCAGAGTGGGCCATGCATGCCTGCTCTCCAGGTATTTGGGTGTCGACGTTTCCATCCTGCCAGGAGACCCCTAGGGGACACGACACAGTGAAAGGTTTCCAGCCGTCACGGGCGCCTGCGTCACGCCTTCTGCCGTCGGCAGAGCGGGTGTGCGGGCAGCTGGTCCAGCGCGCCGGGTGGGGCTGAGGCTGAGTGAAGAGGAGCCTCTCCCCCTCCAGGGCCCCCCCAGAGAGGCTTTGTTAGGTGAGACGCGTCCTGAAAAGGCGTGCTCCTCCCCAGAGCAGGAACATCATCGAGAAGTCGGTGCGGAAGATCGTGTACCTGGTCACGGGGTCCGATGACGAGGTGGAGCGGCTCCTGTCCCAGAGAGCCGAGCTCACGGCGCACGACTGCTACAAGGCCGCGGTGACGCACTTCCGCACGCACTGCTTCAACTGGCACTCCTCCACGGTGAGCCCGGCCCGGCCGCACCCCGGCTCCTGCAGGCCACCGGCCTCCCCTTCCTCTTCAGCCCAGAAGCTCAGTTAATACTGTCCCCTGGACACCCACCGGGCGCGTTAGCTTGTGGAAGGTGCCACCCAGGCTAAGGGGGCAACAGGCTCGCTCAGAGAGGAAGGAGGCTGTCCCAGCTCGCTGACCATAAATCCAGGCCCTAGACACTCCTCCTCGTCCTTGTGGATGGGCGCTGACCAGTCACAGATGCCACAGCCCTCGTTCCCTCCACACTGCTGCTGGCCCCGCCCCGCCCTGCCCCACCCCCGCTCACCAGCCCCACGGGTTTTCCTCTCTCTCTGGTCTGGTCTGACTCCGCCCGAGGTTTACTGTTGAAGTCAGGCCCTGGCCTGTGCAGTCAGGGGAGGCACCGACTGCATGCAGACTGCAGGGTGTCAGGGCTGGAAGGTCCCTGCACAGCCCCCTCCCTGGCCAGTGCCGCGTGGTGCCTCTAGGGAAGCCGTCAGCCAGCCGTGGCCCGCAGGTTCCAGCATCCCCGGCTATTTTGGTCTTAACCCACTATGATCAGTTTGACGTTCACTTACCACCCGTCCCCCTCATCAGTGTGCCCTCCCCGACTCAGGTTTCCAGAAGCAAAGCCAGGCAGCCAGGTCAGGGGCAGGGGCCAGAGGGGAGCGGAGCCACGAGGGTTCTCAACCGGGACCCCCAGCCTGGGCCTGACTCTCGGCGGCCTGCCAAGAGGCAGGCCAGCCGGCGCGCACGGGGCGCTTTAGGGGCAGGTGGTTCATAAATCCGACCAGATTATCAGAAGGTGGGGAGGGGCTCCGTGACCCCAAAGGTCAAGAAGGACTGTTCAAGGCGCCTCACGCCTGTGACCACAGAAGGGGGCCGCGCCCAAGTTAGGAGGCGATCGAGTGGTGAGACGATGACGTTTGATCGTGCCTTGTGGTCTGTGTCCCTCCAGTACGAGTACGCGCTGCGGCACCTGTACGTGCTGGCCAACCTCTGCGAGGTGCCTCATCCCGTCGACAGGTCAGTCAGCGTGGGCGGCTGCAGGGTCAGGGTCAGGGTCAGGGTCAGGGCTGCTCTGCGAGCACCAGGGAGCAGCAGCTCCCCGTGTCTGCCAGCGGGCCGCGGGCTCCCCGGCTGCCGCCTCTCCCTGTGGGTGGATGAGGGGGAGGTGCGTTCCCAGAGCTGATCATGAGGGGGGTCTGTCGTAAGTGACGGCTGCCTGTCCCATGCGGGGTGACGCCTGTCTGTTTCTTCAGGGTGGGTGTGGCTCACAACTGCTTCCTGTTCCTTACAGAATAAAGTCGGCCATGGACCAGGTGTGCCTGGGCTACTACTGAGCTGCCACCTTCCTGCCGCTCTTCCACCTGCGAGCACCGCCCCTGAGCGCGTGTGCCATCGGGAGTGGGGGGAGCGCGAGGGGGCCGGCCGCACTCCAGGCCCCTTCCTGCCTCCAGGTCTTCGGGTCTCTGGGTCTCCTGGTCCCCCGTGCAGCGAGCGAGCGCACCGGAAAGCTGCAGACTCACTGGGCACAGCCCTGTGCTAAGAGAGACCTCTCCGCTTCTGGGGAAGCTGTTCTGCTAGTTTTCAGGAACAGGAGGTTCCCCTGGGCCTCTCCAGCCAGTGGGAGAATCCCCCCCTCCATGCGGAGGAATTTGAAGCTGGCGCCTCTTTAAGTCTTCAAAGTGATTTCGTTGAAGGGCGATGGAAGCTCCAAATGGAAATCTGTTAGAAAATAATACGTTTTGATTGCTTCTATGTTTTATTCCTCGGTAATGAGCACGTCTTGAAAAATAAAGATTGTCACTGAACCCGTGTCTTAATTTCGGGCGTTGACTAGGCAATGTCTGCCCCTGGCCTCCCCTCCCTCGCTCCCCTGCCCACCGCTCTGCGTCCGCCCTGCTGCCCCTGGGACCACCCAGCCTCCCTGTCTTGGCTTCCTGGTCTCCCTCTCGCCCCGCAGTGCCTTGCCCTCCATCTGATGCATCCTCAAGGTGTGTCTGGAAGTGCTGCTTCCCTCCACCCCAACAACCTTCTCCAGCTTCCTCCTCCCCCACCTGCCAAAAGTCCACCCCCCCCCCCCCCACCTGCACTGTCTTTGCATCTCAGCAGCGGGGCAGGGTCGCCCCTTACACCAGGGGTAGGGCCTGTGGAGAGTGTTTTTGAACTGATGGAAATGCTCTAAAATCGGTTGTTGTGATGATTGTAGAACTCTTCAGTAGACGAAAACCCATCGAATTGTACATGCTAAGTGGAAGTTACGTGGTTTGTTCATCATACTTCAATAAAGCTGTTTTTCAAACTAAGGCATATACCCTTGACCGGTGTGGCTCGGCTGGCAGGGCGTCATCCCCCAAAGTGGAAGGTCTCAGGTTTGATCCCTGGTCCGGGCACGTGCCTGGGTCGCAGGTTCAGTCCCTGGTTGTAAACTCTTTACAAAATAGCAGTACGCCATACAGCCGGCTGTTTAGATCGCAAGAGAAAAATCAAAGAAAAGGGAACGCCAACTAAACTCATCCCTCATAACCTCCTGTCTTCCTACTGTGAAACCTGTCTTAACTTGACGGTGACTGAGGCTGTGAAGTTTGACTGGAAGGTGCGGTGCTGGCAAGTAGGCCTGTCTGACAAGTTCAAGGGTGAGACTTTGTCTCACATGGGCCAGTTTTCCATCAGGGCAAACCTTTCTCAGTGAGGGCCTTGCAGGGCTCATCAGATGCCTTCAGGATAAAGGACTCTTACCGCCCTACGTAGGGATTTGGGTCCAGAGTTCTAAGTGACAAGCGCAAGGTTTTCCGCCCGTGTTTACCACGGATGCTCAGCGTCTGCAGTCCCCAGGGCCTGCTGATGTTGTTCAGGGAAATGCAAGTAATGAAAGTAGCATTTTTACAGGGTGTGTCCTCAAAGGCCTCAAGCTACAGGTAGTGAAAGCTCTGTGTTTTCTGGAACTGTTAACCATCCTGTCGCCCCTGCTTTCCCGACTCGTCCTCCCCGTGGGAAAAAGCGTCCTTCTGCCCGGGTGACAACTATAGGAGCCTGTGTGTCCGTGGCTGGAGAGGGCAAAGCCGCTGTGCAGCGTTTTCCGACTGTGTCCTAGTCACCGTGCCTTGGCGTTTTCTCTCCCATGGCTCACAGGGTTTCTTTCCCAGCAGAAGTGGGCTCTTGTACAAAGCCATTTTCTACTGGGTTTCCAATACGGCTGACTTTCCTAGGTGTGTCACGTGCGGTTTTTCCCCCCCCTAATTGTACCCAAAATGTACAAACTCGCTCTCTGGCACTTGAGATGCAGAGCACGGAAACACCCAGAGAAAAACAGGGCTGTCCGCCTTCCCCCGGAAGTCTCTGCCACAGTTCGGTATTCATCCTTGGAGTCTCCCTGCCTACCTGTTTGCATACCTCTGCACAAAGTATCCTGTATTTTTACCTTTTCATTATAAAATAAAAGATCAAAAACCATACAGAACAAGGGTATGGCTTAGTGAACTGTAAGGGGAGCATCCTCGTTACTGCCACTCGGGGCGAGAAAGAGAACCTGACCCGCCGTGCCGGTCACGACTCGCCGGAGGAACGGACCCCACGGGGCGTGTACATGGTACGCACCTACAGAGGGGCTCAGCTCCAGGAGCTGGCCCACACGGCTGTGGAGACCTGGTCCGTCCCGGATGGCAGGCTGGACACCCAGGGAGGGGTCGCAGTTCAAGTCCAAAGGCTGTCTGCGGGCAGGCTTCTTTCTTGATGGGGGAAGTCAGTCTTGCTTCCAAGACGTTCAGCTGCTTGGATGGGGCCCACCCTCAGGAGGGAGCGTGATGTGCTTTCTCAAAGTCTACTGATTTACATGTCAATGTCCACAAAACACCCTCGCAACTACACCCAGGACAAATGGCCAACTACCTACCTGGGCACTGCCGCCCAGTGGAATCCACCCATGGATGGACCACCACCCCAGCTGCCTCAGAAGCCCTCCTTCACGCTGCATCCCCGTCACAGCACCATCCCTGTGCCCCCCACCCCGCCCCCACACACAAACAACCACTCCCAGCGTTCTTTGTGGTCTGATCACATGTGCGTGTCCCCAGACACCGATCTAGTCTCGCCCACTTTTTAAAAACTGGACATGCCTTTCTGTCTCCTTCAATCCACAGGCTTCCTCCTCATCTCCCTCTTTTCCTCCCACTTGCTGTGGAGGAACCCTTCGGTCTGTGCAGCTCTCCGTCTGGACCGTGCAGACCGCACACTCGTGGTGCCGCTGAGTGCGTTCCTCGGACACCGTGTCCCTCACAAACCAGCGGCTGGGTCGCCGGCGTGCACGGACCTTGGGCTGATCTTTTCGGCGAGAAGGTGCACTGTGGCCGTTTTCCTCCTTGTTGAGGTCAGTCGTGGCCGATGCTCCACGCATAGACCCATTAACTCATCAAGGAGTTGCAAACAGGCGAAGTGCTATCATTTTATTTCCATTTATTAGCTTCAGTAACTTCACAAGGCATCCTGCTATACCCCCAGTACAGCTCATGTAGGATACGCAAGGAAAACACTTGACTTTGCCCCCTCCACCTAGCTTAGTTTTTTATCTGGTTCCCTTTCTTCCTTAAGAGGTGATCCAAGAAGCCTTCTAAATATTTTGAACTTATGGCTTAAACACATCTAATGGGTTTTAACCCATTGCACTTTTTGAAGCTCAGAAAGTCCTGTTTTTGGCCCGTGGAATCTTCCAGGCTGATTCCCTGGTGAACTTCGATAGCTTCCTTCCTATCTGGTATATCGAGATGACCCGTTCTCACCTGGTACATTTCCTGCCCCAGGGATGGGGTCAGTTATTTCTTCACGAAATCCTGGTTTCTTTTCAAGACAGTGCGAGTGCTCAGAGAGCTCCTCGCTGCTGGTTTGGATAGTGTTTCTAGGTATTTCTCATGAACAGAGGCAGGGGAAATATTAGGTGCCTATGTATGCATGTATGTAAGTTACGTATGCATGTGATAGAATACCTCATCTTTCATGCTGTTATTTCCAGTTCAAATTCAGGACTACTAGGTTTTTATTTGGTTTCGTGAATTTTAGTTAATCTCATATATGTTGTATCTCTTCCACATCAGGAGTGCTGGTTCTCAAGGGTGCGGGGGAAGGATACAATTAGAATATCTCAAAATAATACCACCATCAATGCTGACAATCACTGAAAAATTATCTGTATATGCCGCCCTTTTAAATATATCCCCACCTTTTAAATGGTTGGCACTTTATCTACGTTGTTAGATCACATACTCGTTGCAGAGAAGGAAAACCTAATCATCCGACACCACGTGGCTCGTGTGAAAATAGCACAGGAGTGCAGTAACGTGACAGTGAATATTAGTGAACAAAATCACTATCCAGCTGTATTGGGGAATGGGGGCCCCCCCGCCCCACACGCAAATGGGCATGTGTATCGGTGTGAAAGGCAGTGTGTGTGTGTGTGTGTGTGTGTGAAGAACTAAATCCTCACCCTCTAGAGCAGGAAGTGAGTACTTAAAGGTTAAAACTAAGAAACCAACAAATAAGAATGCTCTTTGGAGATAAACAATCAAGTGAAACAATTCAAAGTCTTCTCTAAGGAGAAGGAAATGGGCGCGGCAGGGGGAAAGGAAGATGTCTCTATTTCAAAACAAGCCTTGCAGAGATTTGCGAAATACAGTCCATAAGTACAGAGGATTCAAAATGACGGACTAGGTGTGGACACACCCCTTGATTCAGGTGGGCAGAGGGAGATTTCGGGCACCCAAAGTGCGGGCAAGGAGCTGCCTGGGAGCCCTTCCCCTGCCCTGCAAAGGTAATCTGGAGGCAACAGGCAGGTGGCCACTAAGAATACAATCCTGCCAAACTACCAGCGAGGGAATATTGATCTGTGAGCCTGCGGCACCACCACTGAGCATGCGTGTCTCACCTCGCCAGGCGCTCTAGTGAAGAACAGAAAAGGACCCCCGGTACCCTTTATCTCTGCCGTCCCACCACGCTGTTTAGGGACCACCATTCTTTGATGGTTTTTTTTTTTGGCAAGGAGATAGAAATTTCAGAGGCCAGTCCAAAAGCTTCACATGCGCTTTAATCTCTCCTAAATGCCGCGCCCGACTGCTGTTTGGTTTTTAGCCACGTGGATTTCGGCCTTCGGCCAGAATGTGGGAAGCCTGCGTCTCAAGGCTTCCCGGCCCAGGGCCGCTGGGGCTGGCACAGCGGCGATGCGGGGAGTGGGTGAGAACACAGATGGGTGGGGAGAAGGGCTTGTCGGGTTGCGTGTTCCTGCCTGTTGCTAACCTCCCCGGGGCAGGGCGAGAGCCCCACTCAGGCCGGGACGGAATTTCTTCACACTCTATTGTGCAACAAAACGGGGTCCACGCAGGGCATGTGCGTATGAGACTCCTCTGGGCAGGGGTTCTGATGCCGAAGGAAAGACACAGTGGCTGTGGCTGGCCTACCTCGCTTGAGGGAATGATCTCAAAATCACACATGCCCCGATGTTTCCTTAAGAGACCCCCACCACACTCTTTCCCAGGTCAAAGTCAACAGGTTTGCTCCATCACATGAACAGTCTTACTTCCACAGACCCCTTCAGCAGACCACAGGGCACGCAGACAGAACGAGAGAGCCCGGGCCCGGGCGGAAGGGCAAGGGTGTGAGAGGCATGGTACGGGTTATGGGCACGTGGCCACGGCCTCTCACGGTGCTCGTTATCAACAGCAGCACCGTGGAAACCGGAATGTGAGGTCTATAGCGAAACTTCATATTCTGGAAAATACACAGGAACGGAAATGTGCCTGGCCTTCCGCTGTCCCTCCCCGCTCAGCCTGCCGGTCACCGGAGCGCCGAGTGACTCAGGATGCTTTAGACACTGCATGCTCCCCGGCAAAGATGCATTCGGGCTGAGGGGGGGGCCGGTGTTCCGACTTCAAGTTCAGTTTTAAAGAGCTGTCTTCAGCGACTCACGCCTCGCTTACATGTACTGAATAGAGCTAATGTCGCCTTCCAGAGGGCATGTGTTATCGCTGATCATGGTGTCTGCATCATGTTTTTGCAGCCATTACTGTGGTTTCACACGCGACATCAGATGCTGTGGTTTTGAGCCGCGGTTGCTTATTGGAATGGCTGGGGGCATTTAGTAAAACACCCGTGCGTCCAGGCTGCAGCCCCGGAGTTCCGAGTCCAGCAGTCTGGGGTGAGGCGTTAGCACTCCTGAGCCGGTTCTGATGAACAGCCAGCACGGAGACTCACCGCCGACAGCTTCCCAACACACGCGGGACAAAAACCAGGGTGCCTGTCCCGGCCCACGAGGCCTTACTCGAGCAAACGGAGGCACCTCTCCCTGGCCCCTTGCTCCTCGCCACATTCCAGACACAGGAGCCTCTTGGCTGTTCTCAAACACACCGGCCAAATTTCCATGTCAGGGCACTTGCTCTTGTTAGGACCCCTTTCCGGAATGTTCTTCTCCTAAGCATTTGCTTGTCTCGCTCCCTTACTCTATTTAGGTCTCTGCTCAAATGTCACCTCCTCAGGGAAGCCCTCCTTGGCCACGCCAGCCTTCACCACACTCTATCCCCTGACTGTTTATTTCTTTCTTCATAGCACCTATCAACCTGACATTATATATGTATCAGTTTATCTGGCCTACATCAGTGGCTGGAAAACAGTGGGAGCTTCACAAGCACTTTTGAACGAATAGAGAGTGGCTGAGGATAGATGTAAAATGACGCAAACTCTCGCCTGTAGGCCAGGGAACGCTGGATAAACGTGAGTTTCTTACGCAACTCTCAGAAAGCCAGTGGCTTCCACCGGCTGCCTGGTGACACACTGAGGAACAGCGACCTCTGCTGGAATTTGTGTGTGAGTCCCAGCGAGCATAGAAGCCCACTAACGCCAGTCCCAGGAAAGAAACTTCTAGATGTAGAAATACTCAGTATCTACCAGCCCTTCTGACGTGCATTCACCAACGATTCCTAGTAAGATATTTCTGACACTTACACAGGCCTTGGTTGGCCCCACACTTTCCAAAGCGTGCTCTCTCTGCTAACCTCGCGGCCAACCCAGATGGGGGGGAACTTCCCGACAGCTCACGTGACCTCGCTCAGGCAAAAGGAGGGTTCAGGGCAGCTGTGCCGTCTGACCAGGCCCGGGCGCTGCCCAGCTTCCATGTTTTGGGAACGGAAAGCAACTGAGGCGACTGCCTCGTTTGGTGGCTTCTGCGGCGGGACAGCTGAGAGAGGTGCGTGCCTGGGGGCCGCCTCTCCGGAGCCCAGCCCCGTCTGAACTTCGTCCCCCCTTTCCGACACAGCCCCGTTGCCGACTGGTCATGGCTACAGGCTGGTGGGGCGGCCTGAGCACTTGACAAATGCCCGCGACCCCCGAGAGGGCGGGCCCCATCTACTGCGTGCCGCCAGTGTGTTGGGCCACGGCCAGCGCAGGCCAGGTCGCTGCACGGCTGCTGAAGGAGTGAGGCAACGACTGCTAGCACTGGCAGAATGCACCAGGGGTGTCCAGCCCGTGGTCCGCGGGCCGCATGGGCCCCGGGATGGCTGTGAATGCGGCCCAACACAAAATCATAAGTTCACTTAAAATCTTCCTCTTGGCCCTGGCTGGTGTAGCTCAGTGGATTGAGCTCGGGCTGCGAACCAAAGCATTGCAGGTTCGGTTCCCAGTCAGGGCACACACCTGGGTTGCAGGCCACGGCCCCCAGCAACTGCACATTGATGTTTCTCTCTCTCTCTTCCTCCCTCCCTTCCCCTCTCTAAAAGTAAAATAAATAAAATATTAAAAAAACCTTTTTCTTTTTTGCACATCAGTTTTCGTTAGTGTTTGTGTGTTTAATGGGGGCCCAAGACCACTCTCCTTCCAGTGCGGCCCAGAGACACCGGGAGGCTGGACACCCCCGCCCCGTGCACTGCAGAAACCCACACGCTTGCTCGCAGCCATTCATAAATGGGGGTGACCCACGCCCCCTGGTCTGCTCAGGCTGCCACGACCCTACCCCATAGGCCGGGGGCTTAAAGAGCACAACAGAAATTAATTTTCTCACAGTTTGGGGTCCTGGAAGTCCAAGGTCAAGACGCCACCAGGGCTGGTTTCTGGGGAGACTTCTCTCCCTGGCTTATCTGTGCTGCCTTCTCACTGTGGCAAGAGAGCGGATCTCCTTCGCTCTTCCGGGAAGGGCATGGTCCCACCCCGAGGCCTCCCTTGCACCCAGGCCACCTGCTCAGGGTCCTTCCTGCTTGCCGGACTCACCTGGGCTGCAACTTTCAGCAGCTGAGTGGGGCACACAGGCCCGCCTCGTTTTGTTGCGATTCACAGATGCTGTGGGTTTTACAAACTGGAGGCGGGACCCTCCTCCAGCAATAAGATCATGACCCACGTTACGGCGGCGATCTGGAACCAAACCCGCAATTCCTCCAAGGTCTGCCTGTAACTAAGAATTCTTTCCCGGTTTCTAAGCCAAACCCAGGACTTAAAGAAGACTTGTGACTCAGTGAGGTTGAGTTCTCAGTAAAGACTTAGGGAAGACTAAAATCCGAGCTGAACAGCAGGGGGCAGCAGAGAGGGTCATCTCTGCTCAAAAGTACAGCTTAGGGAAGGGCTCCTGGCACACCTTTGGAGGAAAACTGCAAGGCTAGGAAACCTGTGGTCCTCCCTAAGGAGAGAGGGGTCCCAGCCCCACAACAGGCTCCCCAGTTTGGAGCACCAGTGCGGGGAAGAAGAGCCCCCACGACATCTGGCTGTGAAAATCAGCAAGGATTCTGTCCACCCAGGTGGAACCCAAGGCTGGTGGAAACCCAGGTGTCCTCTTAAAGGGCCCGCACACAGACTCACTTGCAGGCACTCACCCTGGGCTCTGGGAGGGACAACAGCTTGGGGGAAGGGCACCAGAGATGCACAGGGGGAAATGAGTTGTGTGGCTTCAGGGCAAGGCTGGAGGGACAGTGCCACTGTCCCTGGGTTGAGCCCTCTACCCACAGGGCCGGCAGGTGGGCGCCCTCTTTCCTGAGTGGGGCCTCCCCCACGGGGCCAAGTTGGAATCTGCATCACGCTGGAGACCCCCTGCGACCCCTCCTCACCCAGCTCACATAGAGCAGGAGGCTATTTCCGTGGTGAGCCTCATGGGCAGCTGCAGGTGGTGGCAGGCCTTGGGGTACCCTGTGCCTTTTGTTAAGTGGCCCCAGGCCTGGTATTCGTGGCAGCCGGCACAGGCAGCTACCCAACAACTGCAGATCAGTTTGTAGCCCTTCCCTTTCTCTCTCTCTCTTATTTGGCCCCCTGCAATTCTGTTCTGTGTGGGTAGAAATTTCCAGACTCCCTGCGCTGCCAACCAGGGCCACGTGGGCCCTGGCCCGACCTGCCCCTTCGGCCCCATCTCCCACAAGCCCTTGCTCAGGCTTCCCGTTGCAGCCACCTTGAAATGATGGGCTACCCAGCCTGCAGCACACTCCTAGTTCATTTTTCTGTGGGTTTTCACTTTCTTCCGTCTTCCTTGTCAAGAACTCTCAAATCCAAGATTTTACCCTACTCACGAGCTACCAAGGCCACCTGCCTGTTTCGTGGGAGCTGGCAGAAGACGAGACTCCTGGGGCCGAGGCAAAGGCCGTCATACTCCTGGCACACGGCCCACGGAGCTTTGTGTTTGCTTCAATTCTCCTTGCCTGCCAAGTGGGGAGGGGGCAAATGCCAGGAAGGGCACACGCCCCAAAGCCCTGCTCCACGCGGAGGAAGGGCCTGGTTCCTGCCACAGGGGCTCCCCACGGGCACCACCTCCGATGACCCTGCAAAGCAGCAGGTGGCCCCTGTACCAGATGCTGGCCCGCTGAGAGCATGCGCAGTGACCACACCCACAAACGTGTGCCCGGCCTTCCAGAAAGGGCCACAGGCCCACCAGTAGGGACAGCAGGCTTGTCTGTGAGTGGGGCGGGGAGGGGGGTAAAGGGCATCACCCTGCATGCAGAGGGGCCTGCCCTCCCCTGGCTGTCTCTCCTCCCCTGAGGGGTCTCTGGTCTTTCCCGCCCGCCTCACCTGCTGACTCGTCCCCACATGAAAGTGACGCCAGCATGGGCCAGGCATCTGCAGGGCCACCTGGACACTTCCAAGGTGAGCGAGACTTCGCCCCAGGTGTCAGGGCTAGGCCAGGGACACAGCTGGGCCCGGGCTTGGAGGGACAGCAGGGCCAGGACGCGCCCATCTCTGCAGAAGCCCCAGGCGGCTCCTCCCAGCTCAGGGCTGCAGGGCCAGGAGAAGCAGAGGGAGGGAAGGAGCCAGCCCGCCAAAACGTATGGGGACAAATGCCAGGGAGGGGACACAGATGAGCCCTTGCTTTTTGTCACGGCCTGTGGTCCCAACACCCTTGGACACACACACATGCATGTGCACATGCATGCACGCACGCACACATAGACACACACGCAGCTCTGGACTCCCCCCCTTGCTCGAGGCTCATTCAGCTGATCCTCGGTCAGTCAGGCCTCTGATGCTCCCGGGGCGGATGCCGCAGGAAAGGTCACTAGAGCTGGGGGTGCGACAGGCGAGGCTTGTCTGACCTTGGATTTATACCAAGGTAGGAAACAGGTCACTGGGGATGTGGCATGGGGCAGGAAAGAGAACCCTAGATTTTTTGGGGTGGGGGGTTAGGGTTAGCTCTGAGGTCAGCATGTGTCACGGCCGGCCCCGACCGGGGGCCCTGGGTCAGGCCCCCACGCTGGTCTCTCCTAATGATGGGTGGACTCCACTGGCCGCAGGACAGTGGGCCCGGCGTGCACCCCCGCATACACGAATACACACACACACACACACACTCACTCAGACGGTGTTCTGACAGTGGTCCCCTCTGTCCTGCTGACAGGCGGGGGCTGCTCCCTTCCTGGGAGCTTAACACAATGCCCAAGGGCCGGGCTGGTGCTCAATCCACCCTCTGAATCCTGTCCCCCCAAGTGTGGGACCCACCTCGTGAGGGGTGCTTGGGGAAACCGGTGCCGCCCTGACCGTCTCCACCAGCCTCAGGCCTTGCTGGAGGCAGCAGCCCGCTGCCGTGCAGCTCAGGGCTGTGGGAGCACCAGGAGCTCAGGAGCGGGGAGGGCCACCTGGGATCATGGCCGGATGCCCTCGGCTTCTGGGTTTGCCCATTTCCTCATGTCTGTTACACAGACCCCCCCCCCCCGAAAGTGCTCTAGGGCTGGCTGCAGCTGGAGTGACCCCCACGTCTCACGCAGGGCTGGCCTGCAGCCAGAGCCCCCCAGGTGTCTGCGGACTGGCCAACTGGGCTGGCCGATGCCCAGAGTTTAACTCAGGTAGGGCAGCTGACCTCCTTTGCACACTCGGCTCATAGCTATCCACTCGAACTTTGTTTTGTCCCCTGCTGTTCCCCGGGCCCTAGAGGAGTGTTGACATCAGCAGCTGCTCCACAAATACGTATTTTTAATCAATGCCGAGGACACAGACATGCATGGTCCAAACCTGGGGGAGGACACGAAGTGTAACAGACAACTGCCATCGGATGGTGCATCTCTCGTGAGAGAGATGAGTCCAGGGGGCTGTGAGAATGTGGACAAGGACTATTTGGCTAGCCCAAGAAGTCAGAGAAGCCTTCCTGGAGGAGGTGGCCTTTGAAGGATGAATAGGAGCTTGACCAGGCAAAGGCTTTAGAGGATGGTATTGATTGCTGGGACAGGCAGCAGTGGCAGGAAGGTGAGAGACTGTTTGGAAAACTATCCAGAGGACAGAACAATGGGAACCAAGGGCGACGAGGAGGTGGGAGATGACCAGGCGGAGGGTACACTGCAAAGTCTCACAAGACAGGGCCCTCGGTGGAAAGTGGGGTTCTCTCCTGAACCCCACCTGGGAAGGGAGGTGGGCTGTTAATGGGCTGCCTGGCTGGCCGAGCAGAGCTTCAGAGCCTTGAGAGACGGAGACACCAGTTTGAAAAGACTTTTATTAAATTCTCCGCACACAGTGCCTCTCACCACAGCCCTGGGGTGTCCGCCGGGGGAAGGGCCCTGTCAGTGTCCCGTTCCTGGGCAGCCGAGGCTGGGCTCGCCCGTGCAGCCACGGGGCTGCCCCCGTTGACAGTCCTGGTGCGTGTCTCCCTGCATCTGGAGGCGCTCAGAAGCTGCAGGAGGGACGGTGCTGGTGGCCGAGGGCAGGCTCTGGGACGGGGCGCTGTCCCTTCACGCACACCCTGAGAGAGACTCCTGAGACCCCAGGGACATTCGAAACCGCCCAGCGCCATCCTGGGGGCGCAGGGGAAATCCTCCGGGTTGGGCGGCCATGGTGGGCAGGGCAGAGGTGGGGTGTGACCCAGGGCCAGCTGGAGCTCTTCGTGCTGCAGCTGGCCGGAGAGTCCCTTCTCTCTCTGAGCCCCAGCTTCCCTTTCTGACAGGTAACCTGGCCGCCCAGTGCGGTGGCCCTCCATCAGGACGCGCACGGTGGCCTCGGCACGTCCAGAGGGTTGCAGGCACATATGACACGTGGGCATCCATGTTGAGAGTGTGTGTGGTCAGGTGCCGGGCTCCTGCCTGCACGAGGGGTGCAGCTGAGTGTGAGCGAGGGGGTGAGCAAGCGTGAGTCCCGTTTGCCCGCCTCTCCACCCCGCCAGTCTCCGTAAACACTGCCGTGGGGGGGGCCGCGGTGGCCCGGGCCTCACAGGAAGTTGGGCTCCTGCACCACGAGGCAGGGCGGGTCCCCGCTGCCCCCGCTGCCCCCGCCGTCCAGGGGCCGGTACACGAAGTGGAAGTCGCGCTTGGGCTCGCTCCGCAGCAGGTAGCCCTTGATGTGGTGCGGCAGAGCGTCGTCCGCCAGCTGGAAGCAGCGCCCGTCCACCAGCACGAAGAGCCTGTGGTCCTGGGGCTGCGCCACCTCGAACTTCTCCGCGCACTGGGCGCACAGCGCGGTGGTCAGCGTGTCCGCCCGCGACGCCAGGGTCCGCGACTGGTGCTCGGGCTCCAGGTACGACACGCAGATGAAGTCCTGCGGGGTGAGACGGAGGGGCTGGTGTCACGGCGGAGCAACGGGTGTCCGGTCTCAGCCCCGCCCCCACGCTGGGAGCCGCGACGGGGAGGAGGAGCTGAGCAGCTTCGGACACGCCCTTTTCCCTCTCTGGGCTCTAGACTCCTCTCCGTGGAGAGGTGGAACTGTAGGAGCGGCGGTGAGGCTGGAAGGCAGGGGCCCTGTGGCTGGCCCTGCTGTGGCACCTAAGGTGAGGCCCTTCCCTCGCTGAGCCTCACCTCTCAGTGTGGCTGACCACTCTGAGTAGCTGTCTTGGCAATGAGTGAGCGCGCCCCCTGGTGGCCAGTGCATGGGCTTGCGGTCACTTCCTCCTGCCTGCAGTCCTGCACCCCAGGGGCACAACGCAGGGCAGGAAGGGCGGCAAACTCGAGACAGGAGGCAGATCCCAGCCCCAGCACCCCAGGGTTCAGCTGGACTGCTAAGGTAGGCGGAAGAGTTTAGCTCTTCGGGCCGGAAGAGCCTGGGCTTGGGGAAAGCTGGAGGTGGGGGAGGCTTAGGGGCAGGATCTGCTGGGGGCAAGAGACTTGGTGGAAGAGGGGGGGAAAGGTGGGGGGTTTAGGTGGGCGAGAGGTGCAGTCAGGGTGAGGGAGGACCGTACAGCGAAGGATGGGCCTCTCTGTCCCCGCCTGGCTTAGAATCTGCTCCCACTCACATTGTGTGCCCTTGACCTCTCTGAGCCTCCGTTTCCTCCACTGTAAGCTGGGACAACACCAGCCTGGCACCACGGCTGTGAGGAAGCAGAGAAAGCTAGCTCTGAGCCTGGAGGGGTCCCCTCCCCCCGAGCACCATGAGGGCAGGCAGGAAGGGGTTTGTGTGGGGCGACCCCTGTGGAAGGGTGGGAACAGCACGGCCCTCTCAGGAGGAGGAGGAGGATGATGATGGTGCCGGTGGCTGCAGGGTGGCGAGTGCACACGAGGCGCCAGGCTCCGTGTGGACAGCTTCACCGGGATCGCCCCTTCCTTCCCGGGGAGGGGGAGCCCAGCTCACTCTCTTGGGCAGTAGTGCTGCCTGTGCTCTTCTCGTCCCCCACTGGGCTCCCAAGGGCCCTTCCTACCTACTGATGGCTGTCAGGCTCTGGGCTTTCACTCCCGGGGAGGAAGGGGCTTCAGGACGGGGTGCAGCAGAGGCACGGGGAGGGGGCAGAGGGCGCTGCCCTCCCTAGGCACCGGCAACTGTGTTGAGGGGCTTGGCGTCCCCGATGGGAGGCACCGGTGCCGTGTGGCTTGGTGCCGGGAGCCCACGGGTGGAAGCAGGAAGTGAGGGACACATGGGTCGGGTTGGAACCGAGTGCACCCATACCCGAGAGCTGGCTCTTGCCAATTCACGCTGACTCATGCCAGCCTGAGATCCCGTTACGACACACGACCAAGAAAGACACCACTGATCAGAGGAAGGGGACATCAGCTCGGCGGCCCAGGACACGGACTGGCAGAGCTCGTCGGGTCCATAGCCCGCCCGTGCTGACAGAGAAACTGAGCCCCAGAGACGGGCAGGGGTGACTCAGTGTCACACAGCTAGCTGGCACACAGCTGAGCCCGGACCTCGAGGCTTTGGCCTCCCAGGCCTTGTCTCTCCTCATAACAGACGGGCCGTCCTGAAAGCCAGGGCTGGGGTGCAGGTCCGGTGTGCTCTGGGTGCCGGGGAAGTGAGTCTGCATGGGTATTTACACGTCTGCTTTGCTGCTTGGCTCGCTGGCCTAACTCCCTCCACTCAGCACACACCCCAGTCCCACTCTGCCCCAAGCCCTGGGCGGGGAACCCCTGAGATGGGAGTCACGGGCCCTCCCCCCCAGGGTGACAGCTTCTTCATGCACGGACGGTCACAACATGGCGGTACGCACTGTCATGGGAACGGGGAGAGTGGCGGCAGGAGGGACAGCGCAGGGCACCTAACTCAGGCTGCAGGGAACGGCAGACAGGAGGCGGTCAGGGAGGACACTGGGGGTGGGCACGCGGCAGCCCGAGAAGCAGAGATGGGCCTGCATGGGCAGCGGCTGAGTGTGAGGGAGCTGAGCTTGGGGTGAGGTGATGCAGCCTGGGGGTGTGGGGTGCTGGGAGCGGAGGCGGAGCCAGGAGTCTGGCCACCGAGGGCTTGGGTGCTGGGTTTGTGCAGAGAGAGGTGGGAGGGATGGGAAGCTGGATTGCAGGGGCAGGCTAAGGGCACTGGGACCTCGGTGGCCGCTCGCCGCATTTGTCCAGGGACCCAGGAGCAAGGCCGTGGATCGGCTCGTGGGCTCCCTACAGGTGGAACTGGCACCATTTATGTCCACATCTCCCGCCCTCGCAGGCTGCGAGGGCACAGTGGGTGCTAGGCAACGCTGAATAAAAGCCTCATTCCCCCATCCTGGTCTTGTCCCCCCAACTAGATCACGGATGCCTGGTGATGCTTTCCTAGGCCCCCCTCCCCTGGAAGTGGGTGCAGGGCTGGGAGCACATGGGCAGGCAGGAGCCGGCCGGCCAGAGCGGCCAGTCAGTGTCCTGCTCTTGAGCCTGCGGGCAGTGGGGACGGCAGCGTCTGGGGCACGGTCTCCTCCCATCCCCCGCCCCAGGCGTCACCATCACCTGCACGGAGGAGCGGGAGGCCCGGGCCTTGTTGAGCGTGCGCCGGCGCTCCCAGCGGTGGATGGAGTCCTGCACCTCCATGCTCAGCTGCCGCGTCACCGTTATCTTGTCGTAGTTCTTGATGTGCTCCAGGGCCCCGTAGGTGGTGGTCAGGTAGTAAGAACCTACGGGGACAAGGGTGTGCGGGCTGAACTAGGACCACCTCACCCCACCACGAAGGGAAGGAGGGGGCTCCAGCTCTGCCTGCCCGTCCACGGCTCCGGGCTCCACCCACCGCTGCTGCCTGGGACCCATCTGCAGAGCCACTGCCTGGAGCTGAGCCCCTGCCCGCCCCACAGCCTCACGAGCTTCCCCAAGTCCAGCCTGAGCTGTCAGGCCCTGCTCACTGGCTCGCCTTTCAGAGAGGACTCTTGCTTATTTAAAAATGATGTTAAGAACTGATCATCCCTGGGTGGCTGGGAGACATGGGGGGCTGGGGGCAGGGCAGGTGACTTCTCACTGTGTATATACACACACACACACACACACAAGTATATATAGCAAGATACATACCCTATTCTAAAAAACAGTTTTTAAAAGATGTAGAGAAAGTTTTAATTATGGTTAAAAGATTTTAAAGATTGAAAGTAAAAATACTGAACCATTCATTTCTCCATTTCTTTTTACCATCTTAAATTAATTCACATGTATTCTTAGTATCTAATGTTCCCTAAAATAATTGAAGCTTTGACATACTTCAGACTGCAAAACTTACATGAAGTTTTAAGATAAAAGACGATGATTTGCATGGATGCTTATGAGTTCTCTCTCCTCAGTGTGTTAGGGGCTTTGGCTGACATGTTTGAGGAGCACTAGCCTCGCTGAGCTCCTCGCTTTAGAGAGGGCAGGTGACTCCCATGGGGTTCCCTCCCACTGGAGGGGCCTCTCCCCCCACTCTCTTAATACCCCAACAATGATTTTTGACGTGAGGCCAATTCTCCTAGAGACCCGTCCAATCCAAATCTTCTCTTCTCTTTTCTTCCTAACGAACTGAACACTCCTTTTTAGGGGGGACGTAACAACCCATGAAAGGAAACAACCCATGGGTAACAACCAATGAAAATGCCCCCTGCCCAGACTCCCTTGCAGCTAGGGCTAGAGGGCAGGAGACCCTGTTCCGGCTACTCAGACGTAAGTAGAAGTCTCTGGGCGGGGCTTCCAGGAAAACCTCGGAAGGGGGCAGACCCTGGGGTGGTGGGCACACAATACAATATGCAGACGATGTACTATATAGTATGCTACACTGGAAATGTATATAATTTTATTAACCAATGCCACTTCAATAAATTCAATTATGAATACGTGAATGAATGAAGAAATAGTAGCTTCTATTCATTTATTTTTTAAAAAAAGGAAAGGGGCAGACTCGGTGACATGTCCCTTTGGGTTTTGCCCATTCCCTTCCTCCTGCCTGGCGCAAAGAAGTGAGCCCCAAGGCACAGCAGCTGTTCTGCGACCAGAGGTGACAGGCGCCGAGACAAAGGCGCACATCCTGAAGAACAAGGGAGGGAGCTGGGCCCCTGGTCTCCTCACAGCGGGGCTCAAAACGGCCATCGCTCTGGGCTGTGCACCGCGCCCCACCACCTCTCCGGGCAGCGGGAGACAGGGGTCTGCACCACCGCTGGTTGCACCGTGAGCTGTGTGCAGCCCAAAGCGCTCCCAGCTTGCACCGGGTGAAGCTGCCCGCACAGACCCACAAAGCCTCCCACGGGAAAGGGTCGCGCCCTCACAGAGTCGGGGGAGGTAGGACACAGGGGTGAAGGGCCGCAGGGTCACGCCCCCTTTCACAGCGATGGAGGAAACAGACCGTGTTTCTGAAATGCGTGTGTCAAGGCTGGCACAGAGCGTGGCTGGGCGCTCCTATCAGAGGAGGGCAGTGACCGCTCACGGGTCTCCTTTCTCAGCCAAGCCCACAGCCTGCGTGTGCCAGGAAGCCTTTCCTGGGGACTGGCAGCCCTGGCCGCCCAGAGGTCCCTGTTCTTCTGCTGCTTGTACGGTCTGGTTCCCACCCGCGATCCTGTCTCCCTGCCTAGGATCGGAAGGCTGAGTCCAGTGCGCTGGCGGAGAGCATGCAGCTTTGGAGTCAGAGCGTGGGGTCTGCCTGTGCCCTTCAGCAGGCCGCCGAAGGTCGCCCTGCGACCTCAGGTGAGTCAGCATCCCCTCTGCACCCTGGTTCCTCTTCTGCAAACCCCACCATGGCCCCACAGCGGAAGGTAAGTGAGATGACTACACGCAAGAGCGGTGCTTCTTACAACGCGTGGTGTCTGGGTGACCTCAGGGAGGGGCTCTGGGGTCTCACCCTCACCGGACGGTGGGGGCCGAGGTGGGGGCGGCTCCAAGCCCTGCAGCCCACTCCTCTCGCTCAGGTCCTGCTTTTACTCACAGGCGGCGCCGCACTCCCAGGCGCTTCCCTTTGACTGGGACCATGCAGTGCCACCAATGACCACAGGGTGGCAGGCGACTCCTCCCACAGTGAGGTTTAAGGCCGGCTCTCTTTGGGGAGAGTGTGTTGCCGTGAATGGGAAAAACTCACGGCCCCCGTTGAGATGTTAGCCCAGCGTGGGCAGCTATCAGCCAGCACGGAGAGTGGGCGCGGGTGCATGAGTCCATGAGGGGGCTTCTGGGGGAGGTTTGGATTCTGAGCTGGCATCGGCCAGGTGCCCTGCAGCTGCCTCACAGCTGCTGCCCGGGTCTCCCATCTGCCCCACATTTGCGCAGAGTGGCGGGAGCCGCGGGGAGAGGCCAGAAAGGAGCTGGGGTCCCATCGGCCTAACGCAGGGCCCTCTCTACTTCTGATCCTCCCCGCCCGGATGTCCCCGGTCTCTCGCACCCAGGAGGCTTGCTGCAAAGGAAGGGGGACCCCGCCACTTGTCCTTTGCCAAACTACAGCACACGGACCGCACCCGAAGGTCCCCGAGGGCACAGACTCTGGAGTCCAGCTTACGGGCTTGTTGTCGGACGGACACAGGACTGTTTGCTCGGAGGAACCGTGAAGCACGAGAAGGCAGAGCAGAGCCCAGCTGTGTGGCTCCCCCTGCCCCCAGCGACCTCTGCAGGACCCAGGGGTGGCCAGACAGTCTGAGAACCCCCGACCCGGCCCAATACCTTCCCTTTCCGGAGCCAGAGCGGTGAAGCGACTGGCCCAAGGTCTCCAGCCAATCACAGGCTGAAGCGGAACGGAAAGCCAGCCTCCGTGCCGCTCTTTTTACTACATCCTGTGTTACTTTTCCTCTCCGTTTTGAGCCACTGAAGTTCTCGAAGATCGGGGACACCCCCAAGGGCCTGCCTGTGTCCCGGCCACCCCTGAGCTCTGCAGAGGACCGAGGGCAGGGGCCAGCCGGCAGGGGCTCTGCCCGGCTCCAGACAGGACCCTCTTTGCCCGCACTCTGGGGCTCTGGCGACGGAGCACCCCCTAGGTACCACCCATTGCCCAGCGAGGTCACGAGGGTGAAGCCAGGGAAATCCAGTATCTGTCCCTCTGTCCTTGGCCCAGATGCCTCCAGATGCAGGTCTGACAGCTGGCAGACTCGGAAGGTGGGAGCCCCTACCCAGGCTGCAGCCCCTCAAGTCGTCCCGCCACAGGAGACCAATGCCTGTGAGGCCAGGGCTGTCCTGGGTGCTGTGACCGTGCACCCTGGCTAGGGGACTAGGCACGGAGATGCAGGGGGGCACCCCTGCCAAGCTCCCCGCCTCCTGGTGTGGGAAGCATGGTGTGAAGTTTGTCCCGGGCCGGCCCTGCCCCCCCAGTGTCTGATGGTGCTGTGGGGGGAGGGGCAGGGCTCCTGGGAGGAGCAGCTCTGCCTGCCCAAATCTTTACCTCCAGCGAACACCCCACGCATTCCATCGAGATATCCTCCCAGGGCAGAGGTGGGGGAGGGGACTCGGACTCCCGCATCTAAAAAGGGGCAGGCTGCAGGGCTGCAGGGCCGGGCCAGCGACAGGTCAGACACTGTTTAATAAGACCTTCGCGTGTGTTTATTGTACTTTTGCTCGTGTCAGAAGCACGCTGTGGCCCAGAACAGACCAGGCTGCCGCCTGAAGGACCGCACCTTTCCCATGGGCTTCAGGAGCAGGGAGAAGGATCCCCGGAGGGCAAGCCAGGATGGGGGTGGGGGTGGGCTGAGCCTGTCCCTGTCCTGTGCCTGGCTTGGAGCCCCATTTAGGAGTTGAGGTGGCTGGGGCGTCAGGGATGACCGCTGTGGGAGGGGGAGCTTCCCCACAGCGCACCCCTCCCCCCCCACACACACTACTCCATGCTTTGTCTCTTGGACGCTGTGACAGCCCCGTGGGGTGGGGGCCAAGCCGTGAACAGGGCACGTAAATAACTTCTTCCCAGAGAGGTCGGCTACCCACGCCCACTGGGGAAAGTTTGGGAAACAGAGGAACAGGAACTAGAAGACTCTCAGGGACTCCGTGGGCACTGGAGCTCTGCCCCGCCCCGTGGCTCTACCCCTGCAGCCGGGGCCTCTTCCTGGCCTCTCAACACCCACGCGAGGTGCCCCCCCTGCCCCCCCCGTGAAATTGTCTTGTTCGCTCATCTGTCTAGTCTGTGTGAGGTCTGACACCGCCCCCCTCACAGCCCCCCGCCCCCGCCGAGCCAGAACGAGTCTCCACGAGGAAAGGGCCCTGCTGTACCCGGCACGAGGGAGAAGGCAAGGGAGAAGCTCAGGGAACACCTGTTGGGTGGATGAGTACGTGCACGGCCTTGGCCCAGGCACGTGCTGAGTCAGCACTGTTCTTGTTGGTTTGTAAGAACCTTTTACAAGTTAAGGCTCCTAATTCTGGGCTTGATGATTTGTGGGAACACCTTTCCCTGTTTTTTTGGTTAGTATCTTATTCGATTTACGGTGATTTTTGACATGTAAAAGTTTTGACCTTCACAGGTTACCTGTGTGGGTGCTGCCAGGCCACAGCTGATGCTCCCGCTAAGAGCACTGGGGGGCTGCTGAGCTTTTCAGGGGGCTTGTCCTAGGACGTGGGGTCCTCAGTGTTTGGGGCAGGAAGTCAGCTCTTCTCACAGCCCCCTGCCTGGGGCCTCCTTGCCCCCCACTCCTGCCTGTCCCTTCTCCACAAGCTTAGGGGGCCTGGGGGAGACAGGCCAGCGTTGTGTGAGGCCTCTGTGCACCCCCTCGGCTGTGTGGTGCTGCCGTGTGCACATTCAGGGCGGAGGAAGCCCGGGAGGAGAGCCCACGAAGGCTGGAGGTACAGGCCCCACAGTGTGGGCCGCGGAATGAGGCAGCCCTTCCTCTGCGTGACACCGTCAGCCACGCCTGTCTTGCCTTGCCCTTCGACACAAGTGCCTGGCCTGGGACCTAGCACACAGCAGGGGCTCACCAAGCAGCTGCTAGATGAATAGGTGAGTGGGTGAATGGATGGAGGGGTGGGTGGGTGGGTAGGTATCTGGGTGGATAGATGGGTAGGTGGATGGGTGGGTGGATAGGTGGGTAGGTGGATGGATGGATGGGTGGGTGGATGGTTGAATGGGTGGGTGGATGGTAGAAGAATGAATAGACAGTTGGGTGGGTGGATGGATGGATGGATAAATTGGTGGGTGGATGGATGGGTGGGTGCATGGGTGGGTAGATGGGTGGATGGGTGAGTGGGTGCATGGGTAGGTAGATGGGTGGGTGGGTGAGTGGGTGCATGGGTGGGTAGATGGGTGGATGGGTGGGTGGGTGGGTGGATGGATGGTAGAAGAATGAATAGATAGTTGGGTAGATGGATGGATGGATAAATGGGTGGGTGGGTAGATGGGTGGATGGATGGGTGGGTGCGTGGGTGGATGAATGGGTGGGTAGATGGTAGATGGATGAATGTACTGGGTGGCTGATAGCCGCCGCTGGAGGAAACCTGACTTCTACTGAATTCCTGCACCCTCTGGAAGACAGGGAGTGCAACTGCAGGAGAAGTTTAACGACAGAGCAGACAAACACCTAGAGGTCCCAGGGCAAGAGCCAAAGTTGTACGTGGCAGTGACCTGCATGGCTTTATGCTCCTCTGAACTTCCAAGAAGTCACAGAGCCGGCACTCAGACACTGATACAAGCTAAAAATGCAAACAGATGCAAAGAGGGGCGGTTTGTCACAGGAACCACAAAGCCCAAAGGGGCTGCTTGGGGCCTGAGAGTCTTGCTTCGCCCTTCGAGGCTGATGTCGTAGAGCAGCGGTCCCCAGCCTTCTTGGCACCGGAGACTGAGTCTTGTGGGAGACAATTTTTCCACGGACCAGTGTCGGGGTGGAGGAGACAGGAGGTGGGTGGAGCTCAGTCAGTAATGCAAACAGCGTCCACAGACCGGGAGGAGGGAGGTTGGGGACCCTCTTCTTAGAGGACAATCTGGGGCTCCCCAGAGCTGATGCCTGGGCTGGCTGCATCTATGGGGCTCTTTGTGGAGGGCGGCGGAGGCTATGTGGGTGGGAGGAAGTGGTGGGAAGGAAGAAAGGGGAAGGAAAACTGAGGGTGGGTGGAGCAGACTGCATCACTGCCGTCTACACATGGCATCAACCTCCACCCACTGAGAGAGGACCTGGCCCGGGGCTGGGAGTCTCTAGGGCCACCCCAGCCTGAGAACTCACCATCGTTCCCTGGGCAGGCTCCCCGTGGACACCACCCACCTCAGCCTTATGTTTCACACTACTAGCGGCAGCGGTTCCACCTTGATGTGCCTGGTTCCTGTTCATTCTCCATGCTCAGCTCAGGTGTCGCCTCCTCCAGGAAGCCCTCCCTGACTGCACAGCCTGGAAAATGTGCTCCCATACCTTCTGGGCTTCCCACCATTTCAGCACATGTCAAGCAGCAGGGACATGGTCTCTTTCCCGGCCCGGCTCCCCCCGCGGGTCTGTGAGCTCCCCCAGGACAGGGTTTGTGTGGGGCCCTGTGTTACATCCCCGAAGCTCCCTGGAGTCGCATCCAGGGGGTGCTTCCTGGGCCGCCCAGTGTCTCCCGGTGTGGTGGGGTCGGGGGTGCGACTCACCCTCCCCCAGCTGCAGGGCGGGGTCCATGAGCTCCATCATGTACTCCACATCCAGGAGCATCTCCGTGAGGTGGCTGCGCGCCAGCACGTACATGAGCACCGGCAGGAAGTCGTCTGCTCCGTAGGGCTTTCCTGGGAGGAGGAAGGAGGCAGGAGGGGGTGAGTGCGAGGTTCCATTACAGCTTCCTGGAACGTCCCTGGAATCAGGCTTCTCGGGGCGGCCTGCGACCCAGTCTGGGCCTGGGAAGGAGGAACTGAGAAAGTGCCCTCCGCCAGGGTGGGCAGGACCCGGGCCCTTCCTCTTTCCCGCTCTGCCACCCAACCCCACAGGCTGCTCGCCCGATGGGCAAGTTCCCACCACACATGTTCATGGACCCGAGAAGCACCACCCTGTCTGGCTAACGCTGACTCTTCTCGAAGGCTCCTTCCCTGTCAACATCTCCCTCGCCACTGGCACAACGGAAAGCTGTCCCTCGGAAACCCCACCGTCCAGCCCTCACTCGCTTCCAGGGGTGTGTGACCCTCAGCCTGCGGGCTGCGTGTGGCTCAGGAGGGCTGTGAATGCGGCCCAGTACATCATACATTTGCTTAAAATGCCACGAGATGTTTTTGTGATTACGAGTCGCAATGTGTTGAATGTGTGGCCCAGGACAACTCCTCTTCTTCCACTGTGGCCCAGAGGCACCAGAAGGTTGGACACCCGTGGAAGCGGCGTCCCTCCCTGAGTATTTCTTTCCGAGGGCACAGGTCCCTGAAAGGAAGACGCACCCCTTCTGCCTTGAGGGAAGGCATTCACAGGGTTCAGAGCCTGTTGGGGAAGAGAGGAAGGTGGAGGGTGGGCCTTCGCCACTTGGCTCTGAAGACGGACCGTGTGGCCACGCGGAACCAAAGACTGCACTTGGAGCACGAGAACTCCTGCAGGACAGAATCCTCATGGAGTCCCTGGGCGGGTCTCTCAGCACGCCAGCACAGGTGCGCCGAGGAATACAAAAGCGCGACTGAGCAGGCTCGCACCGCGAGGAGTGGCCCCTGGGGTCCCTGACTCCCTTCTCCCCTCCTCTCACAACGGGAGGCCAGGGCTCAGGCAAAGGTCTCCGGGCTCAGTGGGAGTTCCTGGGCCTGGGCATGGCCCCGGCAGGATTGGCCCAGGGCTGCTGCCCTTTCTGTCCTGGGGGAGATGAACCATCGGTCCAAATACACGCCATGCAACCTATGGTTCTTTCCAAAAGCATATTTCTCCTTGCATGTTTTACGAAGGGTTTCGGTGACCGTCAGAAAATACATGATAAAACTGTAAAGTCTAAATAAAAAAGTGAACATCAGGACAAACGAGAATGACAAGAGGCACTGTACAGCACAGAAACAACGGAAACACAGATGAGCAACAATCCACACAGCTGCTCCTTTGGAGCCACGAATTTGGCTTGGAGTTTCCCGGTGGCCAAAGCGAAAAGGAAAACACAACCAGCTATATTCTTCTCATTGTCCCTGAGAAAATACACTTGCCTGTTGGGGGAACCAAATTATTTTCCTAACCCTCAGGGCAAAAATAAATGTTCGCACGTGGCTTCATTTGGGAGACAAGACTGGTGGGCTCCCGCGGCACACCTGAGGGCAGGCTTCACCTGGTGACTCGTTCCACTGCCTCAAGGCGCAGCCCGAGGCGAGTCCCGCTAGTGGAGGAAGGCAAACCCCGTAGCTGACTGTGCGTGTTCACGTCTGTTCCTCATAGCGCTGACGTGCAGCAGGTGTGGTTTTGCCCATCTTCCTGAAGAAGAGGCCGAGGCTCTAAGAGCCGAAGCGCCTCTCCTACCTCGACCACACTCCCTAGGAGGTCATGCGAGGTGCAGTGTGTGGTGCAGAGCCAGGCCTCTGACCTCAGGCCCTGGGTCCGACCCCAGCGCTCCCACTCACTGGCTGTGAACCATGGGAAGTTCCTCCTCTAACCTCAGCAGAGGGGTTGGAGAAGGAGACAGAGGTTTGAGAATTTAAGGAAACGGTGTTGGTGGCTGGTGCTGTGTCGAGTCTGTTGAGCCCTCTGGGGGCCTGGGGCCAGAGGAAAACCATGTGCTCCTCCAACAGCTCCTTGCCAAAATATGCCCTCCCGTGTTGAACTGAGTGGCAAAAGTTAATGAATGCTTACAATACAACACAAGGGCTGCGGGCCGAACCCTGGGTTAATGATCAGTGTGCGTGCCATGATCAGCCCTCGCAAACTCGAGTGGGCCCAGGAATTGCCCGCTGATCGGAAATGGCTGTTCCCGTCATTCCGTGCAACAACTCGGGGTCACAGAACAGACAATTCCCCACATTTGCACTTAAAATGTTGGTCTTTGCACTTAAAATGTTGGTCTTTGTTCATCACGGAGTTTTGTGCACTCATTTTTATTTTTTAATTCCCACCCGAGGATTTGTTGTTGTTTTAAAACTGATTTTAGAGAGAGAGGAAGGGAGAGACAGAGAGAGAAACATGGATGTGAGAGAGAAACATCAATCGCTTGTCTCCCATGTATATGCCCTGACGGGGGCTCGAACCCGCAACCCAGGTGTGTGCCTTGACCAGGGATCGAACCCGCAACCTTTTGGGGTACGGGATGATGACACTCCAACCGACTGAGCCACCTGGCCAGGGCTGATTTTCATTTTTAAAAATGTTGCATTAAAATACTACTTAGCATTTGACCCAGCAATTCCACTCCTAGTCCCACCCCCGGGAGAAACGGAAACCTGTCCATGAAAGGCTGGTACACACACGTCCCTGGCAGCATCGCTCACCACAGCCCGCCGGCGGAAACAGCCAGAGTGCTCACTGGCTGCCACGTGAGCGGGCAGAAGGTGGTCCGTCCACTCGATGGGGCCCTGCTGGGCAGTGAGGAGGAGGAGACTACTGACCCACGCTGGGACACCAGTGGACCCCGAAGTGACAGTAGGTGAATGGAGCAAGTTGCAGAAGACCACAGCTGTACGTGCTGTCTGATTCCACTGATGGGAGGGGTCCGGAATACGCAAGTCCAGAGAGACAGAGGCTGGCTAGTGGCCACCAGGCACCAGGGGGTGGAGGGAATGGGGAGTGACCGCTAACAAGCACAGAGCACCTTTAGGGGGCGATACAGACATTCTGGGATTAGAGTAGTTTGGTCATGCAACTGGTCCCTAAAATCCGCTGCATTGCTTTTTACATATGTGTATGTGCATAAACATCTGTAACATAACACATAGCATACCTATATAAAACATATGTAAACCCACATATGTAGCATGTCTCTTCACTACTGAGTTTTTTGGCAGTCCCTTCAATGTTGTCAAAGCTGGCCCTGCAGGTGGTGCTGAGGGCAGTGGCTGGCAGCTGAGTGCTTGGTGAGTGGCAGCCGTGACAAGTGGGCGCTGGTGCAGGTCTGCGCACACGGGGAGACAAAGGGAGTGAGGCTGGTCCCAGCAGCCCTCAGGACCCACAGGGAGACAAAGGGAGTGAGGCTGGTCCCAGCCCTCAGGACCCTCCCAGACTCAGGCCAGAGGCCGTGCCGGGGCCTGATTTGGGGATCGCAGATAATCATGCCTGGACAGTCCTGCGTTCCCTGGCTGCTCAGCTTCACTCCAGCCTGGAAGGGGAGCCAGAGACTACGTTCCTCCCCCTCGTTGGCCAGTCTCTCTCGTTTTCATAGTGACAGAACGGACTTCCAGCTGGGACGCAGCCGCCCATAAGAAGGACCTTATTTCCCAGCTTCCCTTGCAGCTAGGTGCAGCCGTAGGCCTAAGTTCTGGCTCGTGGGATTTGAGGAGGAAGTGATGTGTTCAGCTTTCAGGTCATGCCCTTTGAGGGGAGGAGCATGTGGACAGAGAGGCCCTTGGGGATGGTGGGGTGACGAGAGAGGAGCCTGGGCCCCTGAGCACGTCGTAGAAGAGAGGTTTCAAAGCTGCCTGCACTGGCACGTGAGAGTGAAACAAATTCTGTCTCATGTAAATCACTGGGGTGTGTGTGTCTGTGTCAGCAGCAGTCTGAGCCATATCCTAAATTCTATAGTAGAAAGTCCTCCCGTCTGGTGGTCAGAATAGCGAGGCCATGGCTCACCTGCTTGCTCGCTCGCTCATTCATTCATTCATTCATTCACCTAATGAAATCTTATAACCACTCTACACTTCAGATCTGATTTTTCTGGATTACAGTGGGGACCAGAGAGATTCAAGTTTTAAAAAAAGGGTATGAAAGAGCTTTGAAGAAAGGCAGGGGCTCGATGTTGAATTTCACAGCCCATGTGTTCCCACGGCCCTCGTGGGGTCTGGGTCACACCCCGAGAAGCACAAGCCAGCACTGTCCCCGTGGGCTCTGAGTGGGTGCGCATGTTTCCACGTTTCCACTTGTTCTTGTTCGGTTTTCCAGAGGAAGTGTGCCTGGGGCCTGCCTTCCTGGCCACACTCAGGTTCTACATCTGCAAAATGGGGCCAGCAACATGGTTCCTGATGGTGTTGCAGCGTTTCGAGAGAACAAAAGGAGAAAAAGAACAGGAGAGCGACTTGGAACCCATAGCGTGCTCACAGAAAGGTGAGCTCTTCCTGGCTGGCGTCTGTGCTTGGTGTTCTCACGGGGTCCCAGGCTGGAGGGGTTGGTAACACAGGGCACTGCAAGGCAGAGTCGGACCCGCAGGGCGAGTCCCAGCACACCACCTACTAGCTGTGCGACCCTGGGCTAATGGCTTCACCTCTCTGAGCCTGTGTTTCTAGCCAAGTGGGAGCTGACGCAGATAACGTGGTATCCTATGGGGCTCTGGTAAGAATTCTATGTAATGCTTTACATGGAGTGCTCCCACGCTGCTCCCCCAGAAACAGCCCCTAAAGAACACCCACTCTCAGCCCTGGCTGGTGTAGCTCAGTGGATTGAGTGCGGGTTGCAAACCAAAGTGTCGCAGGTTCGATTCCCAGTCAGGGTACATGCCTGGGTTGCAGGCCATGACCCCCAGCAACCGCACATTGATGTTTCTCTCTCTCTCTCTCTTTTTCCCTTCCCTCTCTAAAAATAAATAAATAAAATCTTAAAAAAAAAAACCAAAAAAAAAACACCCACTCTCGTCCTGACCAGTAGGGATCAGAGGGTTGGGCACCAATCCTGCAAAAGGAAAGGTCACCGGTTCGATTCCTAGTCAGCACACGTGCCTGGGTTGCGGGTTCAGGCCCCAGTCGGGTTGCCTATGGGAAGCAACCGATTGATGTTTCTTTCTCACATCGATGTTTCCCTCCCTCTCCTTCCCCTCACTATAAAAAAAAAAAACACAACAAGCAACAAAACAAACAAAACCCCACCCATTCTCCTTCCAGCTGTGTACTGTGTGTCTCTCTGGCGACGTGTTTCACAGTTCCCACACCTCCCTGCACAGAACCGCCAGCTCTGGGACCCCCCCCCCCCCCGGCAAGCCTTTATGAGCCCGAGACATGCCTGAACGGTTCCTGGGGGAAGAGATTACTTTGTTCCCGAAGCTGTTTCTCATGCTGGTCATTTCATTATTCGAATCCTGGCACACAGGAGCCGAGTCCCTCGTCTGACTTACGAGTTAGGGGACAGGGGTGTCAGGCAGCAGACTCGTGGCCCTGCCTCTTGGAATTTGCTGAGGACTCGTGTGTGGGGATAGAGCTGAGACTGGATTTTCACTCTGCCTCCAAGAACATCATCTTCTCAGGGCCTTATACTAATAACTTGCCAAGGAATACGATCAGGCGCATTACTTTGCTTTCGAGCAGCGCTTCTCCACCAGGGGGATTTTGCCCTTGAAGGGTCATTTGGCGATGTCTGGAGTCCTTTCTTGGTTGTCACAGCTGGGGGGGGGGGGCGGGGTGCTACTGGCATTGAGGCCAGGGATGCTGCTGCCCACCCTACAGAGCACAGGACAGCCCTCTGAGTACGGAGTTATCCAGCCCCGGGCCGTCTGCAGTGCCAAGGCACGAAACCCTGCTTGGGGGACAGTGACTTTCAGCCAACAGGACGGCCCAGCTCGGGCCCTGGGTTTGAGGACTCGGCGACGGGGGGAGGAGGGCCTCCAGATGCGGCTCTCCGCTCTGCGGGGGTGGGAAGTCCGTTGCCTTTTTTTCTTTTTCTTCTCTTCTTGAGAATCTGGGCTGAGCCTCGGGACAGGCTTGGGGCCCCGTCTCCTTGGTTCCCACCACGGGGTGTGCAGCCAGCCCACTGCAGGGGGCTCCCGAGGCTGTGCCTCCACCTACCCACGGGCACCTCTCCTCCGTGTCCCCGGTACACAGAGCACGGCACAGTGCCGGGTGAGTGAGTGAGTGAGTGAATGAATGGATGAGTGAGTGAGTGAATGAATGAATGAGTGGATGGATGAATGAGTGAGTGAGTGAATGAGTGAGTGAGTGAATGAGTGGATGGATGAGTGAATGAATGAGTGAATGGATGAATGAGTGAGTGGATGGATGACTGCCGAGCTCCCAGCGAGGACTCACAGCCGGTGACCTGGCACCAGCCGCTATGGGCCTCTGCAGAGACTCCAGGAGTCCTTCCCCAGCAGGGGCCACACCCAAGTGTGTCTCATCTTTCCTGGGGAACCAACCAGCCCTTGCTGGGACCTCCCCATCCCCATCAAGGAGCCCACTTCCCCCCAAGTCCTGAGATGCAAGGCCCGGGAGTCCCCCCTTTTCTTCTGGGGCTGTCTCCGGTGGTCAGTCAGACCCGTGCCCAGGCGAGGTCTGGCTGCTCTCTGCTCGCGCCCTTTGCTTTTCCAGCCCCACTCCCTGCGCCCGCCACCCCCCCGCCCCCAGCAGTCTCTGCCCTTTGGTCCACGCTGTCTACTGACTCCTGTCGTGGAGCATGCAGCTCCGATCATGCCAGGTCCGTCCACAAGAACCATCAGTGGCTCCCCACTGCCTCGAGAATCAGGCCTGGGTCTCTTACCCTGACGTTCAAGGCCTCCTACAACCGGGCGCACAGTCACCGGTCTGATACGACTCACCCTCTTTCCTCCAGCCCCATTTTCTCATCAACAGCCTCGGAACAAGTCGCCTGCACACCTGCCCCTCGGTTTCTGCCACACTCTCCCGTCTGGCAAGCCCTCCTCTGTCCTCCCAAAGGCCCGTTCCTTCCGCCTCCCACATGGCACCAACTTGTGTGTGGCCGCATGTTTTATAAACCTTACACCAGTGAACTCCTCAGACAACTCTGCGAGCCGTGCTAGACTCACTGTGCCCGCTTTACAGGTGGGGAGAGTCAGTCCCCGACAAATCCCATGTTCCTGTCTCTTTAACACCCTTCCTTCAAGTTCCGCCTCCTCCATGAAGCTCCCCTGGACTGCCCCCAGCCACTGGCGGTGCTTACTTGACACTTACTTTGCACCTTCCAACTCAGAACAATGTTCTGCCTCCGTCACCGTTCCCCCCCACCATGTAACATTCCCCTGTGCTGCACCGTGGGCCAGCCCCTGAGCTCCACAGGTACTCTCAATCCACCGCACCTTCGCATGCACCGCTCCCTCTGCCTGGGCCCCTCCCTCCCTCCCCCACTCACTCCCCATCCTCTCTCGCAGCCTCAAGCACAGCTGGCTGGTTCCCGCTCCGGCTCCCGCACACTGTGACCATGCCAGAGCCCGTCCTCTTCCTCGGCTGTGAGCTCCCTGAGGGCAGAGGTGGAAGCTGTGCGAGCTTGGGCAAGTTGCTTGACCACTCTGAGCTTCCGCCTCCGTCCCCAGTGCCCACCACAGGGCTTGGGACACAGGGCACGGACAGTGGACTTAACTGAGGCCCACGTGGTTCCCACCGGGCCCTACTCTGTCCTGCCCAGGGTGGGGGCCACGGTCAGGGGTACTGGGTCAGCCATGGGCCTTAGACAGCGGTGTGCTGGGGATGGCTTACCCACTGGTTCTCTGAAGGAGAAAACGGCCTGATGTGCAGGGCTTGCCGATTTCCAGAGCATAAATATTCCCACAGGGGCCCGTTTCAGCTCCTCCCAATGTGAGCCGGCGTGGAGTGGGGAGGAGACAGACGCAGTGGGCCCCCATGAGTGGGTATGAGTGGGTATGAGCCAGTATGAGCCGGTACGAGCCACCTTTACACGTCAGTGGCTTTGGCTTCCTCAAGTCCAACCTCACTGTGAGGACACAGAGGCTCAGGGATGGGAGAAATCTGCTCCAAGCCCCACAGCTGGTCAGCAGTGGAGTGGGGACCAGACTCTGGGCCTCTCTGGCCCGTGTGGGTGACAGACGCCCCAAGAGGCTCTCAGCCCTGGGAGCTGTTTGTAGACACACACACCCTGTGGGAGAGGCTGCCATGCACCAGTCCCCGGCCGACACCCCAGGGGCGGTCAGGGCTGCATGCTGCTTCCCGTGAAGCCGGGAGCCGAGGCCCAGTCTCAGCCCTGCGCCCAGTGGGGCCTCGGGCAGCACCACGGGGAGGCTGGGCGCGGTCGCAACAAAATTCTCCAGTGATCGGAACGCCTGTCTTCCCTGACTCAGCGTTCACAGCCACCTCCTTGTGCCTCTGGGAGCCCCGCAGGGCTGCGGCCTGCATCTCCCAGGGTTTCTGCGTTCGGGTCTGCCACCGTCACACCTGCTTTCCATCGGGAGGTGTCGGGGGAGCCGATCCCAGTTTGAAGGGCTGGTGTGGGGCCTCATGGGGTTTCCTTGGCTGGGAGGTTTGGGAGAAGGAAAGCCCTGAGGAAAACGAACCGAAGCAGGCTCACCTGGGCCGCACAGACCGGAATACACGGGAAGAAAAGGCCCCCCACGCCGCCGCTTAATTAGCCGACCCATCTGGGGGCCCTCGAGCTGAGTTGCACTTTCCTTGTCTGGAAACTGGGGATGGCGGTAAAACTCACTCCGTCTGTTATGCGGGGCCTCCGTGAGCAGCTGGCTCGAAAATAAGGTTTTCTCTTCTAGGAGGCGTTATCTAAAAGAAGAGTTCGCATTTTTTTTTCCTCTAAAGGTCCAGATAGTAACTATTTTCAGTTCCATGGGCCACAAGGTTTCTATCCTGACTATTCAACTTAGCTGTCTAGCAAACACAGAGACAGGCACTGTGTAAATAAGGGGACGTGGCTGTTTCAATAAAGATGTATTCACGCACTCAGGGGCGGGCCAGAGTGGGCCGGAGCAGACCCTGGCTCCAGGGGAAGGCTCTGTTACCGCCACTGCCCCTCAGGCTGTTGACTGGGCTCTTCCCCGACGCATCAACCCGGACAGCACGAGGCTCCGAACTGTGATCCGCTTCGGCCCCTCCCCTCTTTCACCATTTCTGCTTAAAACCACTCCTTTCTCCAGAAGCCTGACCCCAAGCCCTCACTTCCCACCAACTAGGTTCAGTGCCCATAACGGGCTTCCCGGCCCGGTCACTGCAGAGTGAGAATACAAACACTACACATGAGTATTTGTATCGATGGAGAAGAGAGGCCCTTGACCCCCACTTCCCGACCCGGGCAGCAAGCTCCTCCAACACTCCCTGGGCCCCGACATGCTCGTTTATCCCAGTAGCTGTCTCGGCATAAGATGATGTATTTTGTGTTTGTTTCCTGGTTTTTTAAAATATATATATATATATTTTTTATTTTTAGAGGGGAAGGGAAGGAGAAAGAGAGGAAGAGAAACATCATGTGTGGTTGCCTCTCACATGGCCCCCCACTAGGGACCTGGTCTACGACCCAGGCATGTGCCCTGACTGGGAATCGAACCTGCGACCCCTTGGTTCACAGCCCGAGCTCAATCCACTGAGCCACACCAGCCAGGGCTGTTTCCTTGTTTATTACCCGCCTCCCCACTGGAATGGAAGCTTTAGGAGGGCGGGGGCTTCACGGTGCTCACTGTTTATATCCAACGCCTCAGCAGCGCCTGGGCTGCGGTAGGCGTTGAAGACATACATTTGCTGAAGGAATCAACAGCATCTATCTCACTGCCCGGGGGGCGCTGGTTGGATGCTGTGTTCCCGCTGCGACCGGGACCGTCCTGGGAACGGGGGCTGGGTTTTCCCGTCAACATCCACATTGTCAACACACGTTCGTTTAAACCGTTGGGTACACGCATCTGTCTGATAAAAACAGGACGGCAGGAAGCAGAGAGCATCGGGAACGGGAGGCTTAAAGTTACCTCGGCAGTGGAAGCCTTCTGCTAAAAGGTGTTTTTTAAATACAGAAGTTGGCTTCTCGGGCTGATTCACCGAGGCGGGAGACCGCCCCTCTTTCCCACGGAGCCCCCCCCTTTCCCACGGAGCCCCCCTGAAGCCGCCCGGCCCGGCTGTTTGCCCTTTGAGTCCGAGCGACCGCAGTCTCAGTTCTGCTGTGGCTGCGCCACGTCCCTGGGGAAATCACTCCCGCTCTCTGGGTTCCTCTTTGAAGGGCTCGGCCGCCAGCCAGCCAGCCAGCCAGCCACGCTGCCGTGGGCGCGGGGACCTGGGGCCAAAAGTCCCGGCCTCCCTGGGAAGACGTGAGGCCACCCCGGACGTGGGCCGGCCTCCTCTGAGATCACCTCTGTCCCCGGGACGCCCTGGACAGGCAGGACAGGGCAGTGGTTCAGCACAGGACCTGGACCCAATCCCCAGGTCTGCCACTCACCTGCCCAGGTATGCCCCGGAGCAGGCTGCTTAAGCTCGCTGAGCCTCGGTTTCCTCGGCCAGCGGAAGGGGATCACGAGTGCCCACACTCTGCGGGTGGCTGTGAGGGGGGCTCAGTAAGGCAGATGGGAAGTCACGAGCATGATGCTGAGGGATTATTGGCAGGCGAGAAATGTTAGACGTGGACACTGTGCAAGACAAGGGGGGGCGACATGTCTTACGATCCTCAGAACTCGACCTCTTGGGGGGGGGCCTGTTGTGGGGTGCAAAACCAAGTTTGTGCTTTGCTGCCTCAGCCGGGGCCCCTGAATGGCTCTCTGGGGCACAGCCCCTCCCCTCCCCCAACCCTCCTCCATTGGACCGGACTTAGTGACTGAGAAATAAACTTCTACCTGGTTAGAGGCTGCAGGGTTTATCTGCTGGAGCCTCGAGCGTCGCCTTAACTACTTCTCTCTCTAGCTACCTAGCTGCATCTGTTTCAAAAGCACCCGAAAGAAATCCATCAAAACACTCACCGTTATTTTTCCACAATAAACATTAGTGACTTTTGTCATCAGAAACCAGTTTATGTTTTTTAACATAATTAAAAAACAAACAAACAGCAGCCCGACTGCCCTCTGTCCTCTCCATCCCCAGTCCCTGTCGCAGGCCTGTCATTTCATGCTCTTGGGGTCTCCAGCGAGTTCCCTTCTCCCACCCGACCCCCAGCCTCTGCCCCACCCTGAAGAGCTGCAGACGCTGAGCTCCCCGCGTGGTCTCCGCCAGGGAGGTGGAGGGCAACAGGCCTGAGGGACTTTGGGGCTCCAGGGGCACCCCTTTTTTGCCCCCACATTCAACCGCCTGGCTGTCGGGTGCCCTGTCCCCCGGGGCCAGGGCCTGGGTTCCATTCCCTGAGCACAGGGTGTGGACCCAGATCACCGAGGGGACAAAAGAGGCAGCCTGCTCGCTCTCACTCCCCCACCCCGTTCTGGGATGCTGCCCGCTTTCCATCTGAGTCAGAAGGAGGTTCTGTACGTCCTTTTAGAAAGAATCCTAGCCCTGGCTGGTGTAGCTCAGTGGATTGAGCGCGGGCTGTGAACCGAAGTGTTGCAGGTTTGATTCCCAGCCAGGGTACATGCCTGGGTTGCAGGCCATAACCCCCAGCAACCGCACATTGATGTTTCTCTCTCTCTCTCTCTCTCTCTCTCTCTCTCTCTCTCCCTTCTCTCTCTAAAAATAAATAAATAAAATCTAAAAAAAAAAAAGAATCCCGCACTTGCAAACACTGCGCCCCTCCGACCTCCCTCCCCCTCCCATCTCAGGGAGGAGTTCTTGGGCTGGACTCTGTGTCCCCCCAACAGCAGGCCAGCCGTCTGGTGGCAGACACAGAAGAGGCGGGAATAACCTGCCCGTCAGCATCATGGGACACACGATTCTAGAAGCCCTGGCCGGTCTCACCAAGCCTCACGGCATCCACGAGAAACCCGGCTGCCTCTGGCTGCAGGGTGGAGGGCCAGGTGTACCCAAAACCATCACGTCCGTGAACCCCCCACCTGGCCTTCCTCAGGCCCCCACACTCGCTACTCCCAGGGAGGATGCCCTTGGCCATGCATCAGGAACCTGGGGGTCTGTTCCTGGGCTGGCTGCTCGGTGCAGGGACAAAAGTACACAAGCTTTGCAGGGGGAAACCTCTAGGCTGGAATCCTGGCCCATCTGTATCCTGAGCATAAACAGCAACCACCGTTCTGGAAAAGACAGCCTGGCCAGCTAGCTCAGGCCTCGAGTGAGTGTCCGAGTTTAGCCCTTTGCCCTCTGCTCCGACAGGTCTCGCCAGCCGCCAGGCCCTGTATTTATTTGCCTTTGTCTCAGGTGGGCGGGGGTGGGGGTGGGGGGGGGCATGGGTCACTATCGCCAGCATGGTGCGAGGGGAGGGCTTCTTCCCTGGGATGAAGGGGCCAGGGCAGGGCGGGGGGAGGTGGGAGTGGGAGAGAAGGGATGCTTTCTGCTTTGAGTGGGCCCCTGGTGGAGGCAGGCAGGACCAGGGCTAGAGTTCTGTCCCCCATGGGGCGCCGGCAGCTCCCTGTGGGGCTCCCAGCTGGGCTGCTGGCCTGTGGACCACCCTGTGAGTGGCCAGCCACTGGGGGCGTCTGGTCGGAGGGAGGTGAGAAGTGAATGCCCGGATGCAGGGCCTGGACCCAAGAGGGATGAATGTCAATGTCGGGAGAACCGGAGGGCCGGGCGGGATCTGGCTGGAAACGCACAGCCTCTCTCTCTTCAGGAGGAACCGTCTGACACACAGAATGAGGAACTTCCATGTAAAACAAAAAGTGTGTGTGTGTGGGGGGGGGGCTGGGGAGAGAAACCCGTAATCCTCAAAAACACCAACGCCCTACCAGACAACGAAAGGCCATGGGGGTGTCCCACACCAAAGGAGGGGAAAGATGCGAGACAGCTAACCCTGATACATGACCCTGACCCTGGGCTGGAGGAGGAGATGCTCACGGGGACCTTAGCAGACCCACTGACAGCCTGGAATACAGACGGGGGCGTACACAAGAGTGTTGTTGTATCCGTGCAGGCAGGTCCGAGGCAGGCCCCTCAGGCAGCTGCCTTCCTTTTCACCTTTCTCTCAAAACCGGCCATCCCCCCCCCCCCCCCCCCCCGGTCCCTGCTGTCTGGCTGTCACTAAGCACATGCACTGTCGAGTTTGGAAGTTGCTGTCAAGGGATCTCGTGTTGGAAAGGATTCCAGGATGCCCCCGCTCTCTGAGCAAACTGGGACTCGCCGAGAACGGACTTGCCCCTTTCGGGCCCCAAGCGGTCTCCCCGGTAACAACACCTCAAGGCCTAGGGAGCCCCTGGCCCTGACTTCACCCTGAGCCCCGGCAAGGCCCGGGGGCAAACGATCGCCCAAACGAGAAGTGCAGATGGGGGCGGTCTCAGGAAAGCTCCTCCGAAGGAGGTTGTCTAGGGTGACGGGACCTTGCCTCGTCCCCCAGCCACAGAACAATGTCTTCTGTCGGCCTGTCCATAGCCCAGCTGGCCTGCCCGCCCAGGGGAAGCGGGGGAGCCCTGTCCTGGCACGGCCCCCCGCGAGGGGCTGTGCCTCGGGGTCGGCATCTGCACCTGTTGTTTCTAACGCCCGCACGTGAACAAGCGTGGCTCCCGAGCATCGGGGGTCCTAGTCTCCTCCCTTCGGGAAACAGCTCCCTCGGGTGAGGAAACCGGGCCTTCAGGGGTTAAGGGACTCATTCCGCGGTGCACAGGTCATAAGCAAGTGCCAGGTCAGGGACCAGGCCCGAGGCCGTGTGGCTGCGGAGGTGGCCGTCCTGCTTCCCTCTCCCACCGCCGCAGCTGTCATGCGCAGCTCCTCAGGCGGCCCCACGGAGCCTGTCTGTCCGTCTGCAGGCGTGCTGTGATGGCCGGTGACAGCCGGTCTGATGACCCCCCTCCCCACATCTGCACCCCCACCCAAGCCTCCTGACTCTGCAGCTGTCCCATCGAGAAGGGAAGTCCGGCTCCTCGCCCCTCCAGGTTGGGCGGGTCCCTGACGAGGCCAGTCAGTGCCACTGTTCAGAGTGGCTTCGTGCCGGTTCAGGCCCGGGCCCTGCGATGCCTCATGGGCTCTGTGCATTCTCTGGGGCCACCACCCACTGCCACGGGCACACGCCTGGGCGCACCTGCGGGCGAGTGAGGGCTGCGTGGCCTAGTCACTCCCACTGCAGACCAGTCAGCTGCCCACCGACCACGGGACATGTGAGCAAGGCCACCCTGGACCAGCCAGCCTCTGAGCAACCCCCGTGCCCACAGACCCTCGGGCCAGCACGGCTACACGCAGGCCCCTCCGACCGGGCCAGCATCACCGCTCAGCTGACTATGAGCACTGAGAAGTGCTAACAGACTTAGGTGGCTGTTACGGGGTGAACTGTGTCCCCCTAAAATTCGTATGTGGAACTCTTGACCCTCCGTACCTTGGAAGGTGACCTCACTCGGAAAGGGGGTCATTGCAGATGTGATCAGTTAAGTGAGGCTGTACTGCAATGGGGGGCCCTCATCCAGCGGGACTGATGCCTCTATAAAAGGGGGCCTTTGGACACACACGCACGCAGGGGGATCGCCACGTGACGGTGGGGGTAAGGTGTCCCGAGCCTGGGAACACCGGTGGTGGGAGGGAGGCGTGGAGCCCCTCCCTTCCCAGAGCCTTCCAGGGGCGTGACCCTGCCGACACTCGGAGCCCAACCTTCCCACCTCCCCCGCCCCCAACCGTGAGAAAACACATTTCCGTTGCGCAAGCACCCAGTTCGCAGTACTTTGTCCCGGCAGCCCTAGGAAGCCAACGCTGCTCTCGTAATTCACACACATGGGCACCGTGCGGGCTGGTTCCCCTGCCTGCCTCCAGCCGACCGCGGCCCTCCTCCTGGTACTCCCGTGCCCAGGAGCTGTGTCCCCACCATGCCCAGTTCTGCCCCAGTGGCCCTCTGAGCCTGTAAAGTCTTCTCTGTAGCTTCCAGAGGGTCTGGGGGTCTCGGCGGGGGAGGAGTCACAGGCCCACACAATCTCGCAGCCCGGAGAGTGCCCCCAGCCCCGTCCCTCCCGCCTGCCCCGCCTACCTGGGTTGCCGAGGGCCATGGAGTCATAGATGAGCTTGCAGGTCTTGAGCAGAATGGAGATCTTCTTCTCGGGCGAGTAGGCCTTGTGCATGCTGGCGAACTTCTGCAGGATCTTCTCCATGACGGGCACCTCCGGCACGCTGGTGGTCACGCCCAGGTCGGTGGTGGTGGTGGCCAGGACCACCAGCTGGTTCTCCTTGAGCTGCTGCAGCGAGCCGTCCTTGCTGTGGATCTCCCGGAGGCGCAAGTCGATGGCTTCCTTCAGGGGCTTCAGCACGCACTTGTACAAGGAGGACTCCACAATCGCTTCTGTGGGCGGCCGAGAGAAGGAGGGTGAGGACTCCAGGGGTGGGGATCCTGCTGCCAGGCTGTGGCTCCACCGCGCGGCGACCCCATGTCCCGACCCCTGGGAAAACACGCTGGCAGCCCCGGCAGTTGCAGCCCCAGGCTCTGCCGCGTGAGCCAGTGCAGCACACGCACCAGAGAGCCACACCCAGAAGACACGGGCCCAGGAGCCCGCAGATGGACACACTGTATCCAAATGCTCTTCACCGGGCCTGGTGCGGATTAAACTCTCACAGGGCCGCCTCTCATTCCCACGGGAGCTGTGCAGCTGTCTGTGGGGGTCCCGGGCACCCAGTAAGTGTTGGCTGGAATTATTCCTGACGTCCCTCTTCCTGTCCCCGAACCCACTGGACGCCAGTCTCAAGAGTGCAGTAGTACACCCAGACACTGGTTTCTCACTACTTCCGAGGCCACCACCTTGGCCTGAGCTACCATCCTCTCTCGCCTCAGTTGTGCTGGGGGCCTCTTACTCTGGCCCTTTACACCCCATCGTCAACACACAAACCGGCGTGACCCTGTTGTGGCACGTCGGACCACGACGCCCCTGCGCTTGGAGCCCCCCAGTGGCTGCCACCTCGTAGACGCAGAAGCTGAAGTCATCCCTGTGCCCTCCCAGGCCCCTCGGCGATCTGTCCCTGGGATCTCTGTCACTCAGCACCTCGCTCGCCCCCTTATGCTCTTGCTGCTCCAGCCACCCTGGTCTCCCCACCCTGGTCTCCCTGCAGCTCTACCACCTGCCACGCCCACCCCCGCCCCAGGGCCTTTGCACCTGCTGCTCCCTTTGCCTGGAGCATTCGCTTCCCAGCTATCCACATGGCTTATTCCCTCACTGTCCAAATGTCGTCTTGTCCGAGAGGCACCCTGATCCTCTAGCGCAGTGGGAGTCAACAAGCGCTGACCTCACGGCGGCCCTGCAACACACATGCCATTACCCCCGCTCTGCCGACAGACCAGCCCGGGCTCGAGCGGTGTGGGCCACACCGCTAGCTGGGGGCCGGGCAAAGACTTGAAGCTGTATCTACCCACTTGACACCAGGGCGATGTTCAGCTGCCTTGGGTGACAGTCGAGAAACATTCTTGGGAAGTCTTTTTGGCCCTGCCCTATCCCCGGGGAGGAAAGTCTCAGCTATTGTCTCCTCATCTGCAAAATGAGAGGGTTGCTTCGGCCCAGCCCTCCTCACCCCCAGGTCCCTTTGTCCCTGCGAGCCTCCACGTCTCCTGCAGAGACCGGCGCTGGCCCTCAGCAGCCACACGCCAGAACCTCTTGCCTCGAATTTGCCTCCATGTGACTTGCCTCCCTGATAAAACCAGGAGCATCCTGAGGGCTGGGCCCTGCCCGGCCTCTTTGGTGGGCTGAGGTTCTCCCACCGTCCCACTGGGCACGTGGGTAGAAGCACGAGGCAGCATGGCAGAGCGGTCAGCTCCTTAGTTAAGTGTAGGGGGGGAGATGGATGTTCTCAGACGAGACCCCTCCCGCCCGCCTGCTCCCAGCCCGCTCCCCGGACTGACCCAGCTCCTCCTGGGAGTGCAGGGCGGGGTCCACCAGCGCCTTGAGCTCGGTGCTCTGCAGCAGGTAGCTCTTGAGCTGGGTCATCATGGTGCGGATCTCCTGCAGCATCTCCGTGCTGCAGGCCTGGCGCGCCATCATCTCCAGGCTGTACACCTTGTAGTCCTGCACCAGGCTGCCGAAGTACGAGGCTTTGTCCTGGGCCAGCTCCACCACCTTCTTGTACAGCTTGCGGTCGTTGGAGAGGAAGGCGTGGAAGACGCTGGTGAAGCTCGCGAGGCTCAGGCGGTGCCGCGCCTTGCCCAGGATCATGGAGGGCTTCTTCTTCACGCTGGGGCTGTTGAACTGCTCCAGCTCCTCCTCCGTGCTGCTGGTCGAGTAGGAGTCCTGGTCTGTGGCCGAGGCGGGCACTCCCACGCTGTCCGAAAGGGAGGCCAGGGAGCCTTTGAACTCTGGAGTGCTCTGGGGTCGGGCGCTGGCCTGGGTGCTCGGGCTCTGAGTCCTGGCTTGGGAGGCAGGGCTTTGGCGTCCCTGGGGTGGGCCCGGGGGGGGTTTCTCAGGGGTGCCCTCCTCCATGGAGAGCTCAGCGCTCTCCAAGGGGCTTGGGAGGATGGAGGCCAGCTGCCGGGAGACCCGTTTCTTCCTGGGAGGCGGCACTGGGGGTTGCCGCATCTTCCTGGACAACTCTGGCACGCTAACCAGATCGCCGGCTTTGGGCACTGCTTCCTGGCCTGGCTCAGCGGTCCTCGGGGGCCTGCCCTCAGGGCTGTCCGAGGTCCCCTGCAGAGGCAGGCAGGGCGGGGGTGCCCTGGAAAGACCTGGCTGGTCCCTCTGCGCCATCGCGCCCCTGTCCGCCTTCCCCTCACCCTGGTCCTCCGGGGAGCCCTTCTCGGACACTCGGCGTCTGGGAGGAGCGGCAGGGGTGCCCTTCTTCGCCGGCCTGGGAGGGGCGGGGGCCTGCTGCGGGGGGCTGAGGGCTGTCCCCGGCTTGACCTTCTCCTCCCTGAGAGGGCCCAGGCCTGCGGGGGGGCAGGGCAGCCTCTCACAGGCTGTCATGGGGAGCTGGTTTGGATGGTCTAGGGGGCCAAGGACATGGGGGGCCAGGCGGGGGGCAGATGCTGGCGACGCGGCGGGAGGGGCCTCTGGAGGTTGGGGAGAAGCCACAGGGGCAGAACCGGGCAAAGGGCAAGCCGGAGGTGGGACGGGGGGTGGAGGAAGTCGGGTGGGACTGAGGGGATGGAGGAAGGACACCGGGGGCGGGGGTGCTGGGCGGCGAGGGGCCCACCTGGAGGTGGGTGAGGTAGAGTCCGAGGTGGGAGGCAACGGGCCAGAGGGGCAGCTTCTAAGGGGCAGCAGGCCGGCAGGCGAGACGCTGCCGCAGTCCTCGATGAAGATCGGGTTCACGAACCACAGGCGGTCGCTTCCTAGGGAGAGTTCGATTTCACACGAGCAGTTTTCGTCGTGGGAAGCGGGCCTGCGGCTGGAGGCCGGGGCCGCCCTGGGGGCTGAGTCCCTCGGGGGTTCCGCCGGGCTCCCACCAGCTCTCCGGGGGTTCAGCGAGGAGTCCCAGAAGCCTGTGGAAACAAGAGAGGAAGAGGTGCTCAGTCCTGGAGCTGGGCCCCCCTGCTCGTCCGGGGGGTGGGAAAGTGGGTGGGGCGGGAGCAGGGCCGTGGGAGGGCTGGGAGGCCGGCGCAGCACCCACCTCACTGCTCCCCCGGGGCTGTGTTGCCCTCTCCGACTGTTTTAAACCTCTCCCACCACTTCCTGCCGCGAGAGGGGAAGCCCCACAAGATCCTCCCCTGCAGTGCGGGGGGTGGGGGTGGAGCCAGGCGGGGCCGGCTTCAGTCCCGCCCCTTGGTGTGTGTGAGGGACTGCCGTGGAGGGCACCAGGGACACAGGGTGCTGGTCACTTGATTGTTCTCGGCCTCTGCCCAGTCGTCTCTAGAATGGAGGGTCCCCACGGGGGGGATGCTGTGGCCCGTTCTGGCCACCCCCAGTCGCTCCGTGTAGAAAGAACACACCTGTGGCTGGCGGCTACCGAGCTCAGGCCTGGCCGTCCGAGCGGGGGACGCCTGCCCACTGTGAAATGTCTCACTCCGGCCAATCCTGATGTTAACACGGGAAGCTGCCCATCCCCCCAGTGTGTGCATGGCAGGGGGTGGGTGTCGGAAACAGGGCCTCCTGCACCGCTGAGCTGAGCTCCAGCACAGGATTTCCTCCTGACCTAGCCCTCAGGACAGCCCACGGCCGGGACCACCAAAGTACACCTGTCCCCAGCCAGGCGTTGGTGGTCAGCACCTGGCTTGTCCTGCGTCAGGGGCATGGGACGTCCCCCCTGCAAGGGCACTGGGGGCCAACTGGCTCGGCGGTTCTTGGCTCCTGGGTACCAAGCCCTGCAGAGCATCCGACGGAGGCTCAGGACCCTCCCACAGGGGCCCTGGGCACTGTGCCTGGGGACCCATTTCAGTCGGCCTGTGGCCACCCTGAGCCCACGCAGGCAGCTCCTCCTGGGGCAGGGCGCGGCGGGGGGGGGGGGGGGGCCCGGGTGTTGTTCAACTTATTAACTTGAGAGATTCACAGTGCAGACGCCCTTGCGTGGGAAGGCCAGGCCTCTGGACTCTCGCCCAGAGCGCCTCGACTCTGGCAGTGATCCGTCACGAAGAAAACCACTGAACAGAACAGGCGGGGCTGTAACAGGAGCACCCACACTGGGCCTGGCTGGGCGGGCCGCCTGCTGGGCAGATCGGCGCCCTGGTCCGGGACCCCAGGCCGTCGGCGTGAGTCCTGGCGTCATCCCTGTGTCACAGATGGAGTGAGAGCCCCAGAGGGAGTGAAGCCTTGCCCACGGTCAGCGGGTTGGCGAGCGAAGGAGCCGGGGTTCGGAGAAGCCAGATGAGCTCGAAGGGTGTGTGAGCTCAGCCGCTGTGTGAGGCGGCCTTCCTTCCTAGGAACTTGCCACACTTCCTATCTCAGTTGCTCGGCCGGCGCGAGTGAGTACGGGGTGGCGTGCACCCCACAACTGGGGATGTGGCAAGAGCACAACAGGTTCCTGACACTGAGAGAAAGCAGACCTCACGAGGTGGCTGAGGGCCGTGGGTGCGTGCCTGCCCTGAGGGGTGGGCACTGTCATGGACGTGGGTGTTCGCCCCCTTGGTGGCCAGGTGACCACAGACCCAATCAAGGTGAACAGGGCGTGACCCCCGGACAAGGTACAGCTGAGAAACTGGCAAAAGAGCCTGCACGTCCCCTCTGAGGCGGGGCTGTTGCGGGCAGGACCATGGGGCTCACGGTTCAGCCCTGTCCCGGGCAGAGACCCCGTGTCTGGCTGTCTGTCTCCACAATAACAAGGACGACAAACTTGCATGTGACTATTTCCAATTTGCAGAGCGCTGTGCACATCCCAGCCACTACCTGGGTCTTGCACTTAACTTTCACAGGTAGCTACTGACCCATCCATGCCAAACCCACTCTCCCAGGTGCTCTGCGTTGAGGCCACAGCTCTCCTGGCCTCGGAGAACGTGGTGGAAGCCCCGCGCCTGCCTGCGCAGCCCCAACCCCGCTGCCTCCTCGGAAGGCCCAGCCACGCCGCCAGTCTGGCTCGGGGTGAGCGGGACAGGCCCCCGATGCTCACCTCCAAGTTCCCAGAAGCCCTCCCTTTGGGCGAAGGTGGATGTCACGGGGGAGAGGATAAACAGAAGTGCCCACCCAAGCCTGGGCACGTTCATTATTGCTCTCCAAGATCATGGCCATCGGCTGCCCCCCCCCCCCACTCCCTCTCTCCCTGTGACACCACGTTGGGCACATAGTAGGTCCTCAATGGCTGTTTGTTCAGAATCACTACCAACCCTTTAGCCTGGCGCTCGAGGCCTGTGGGATCTGAATCTGCACATCTTTTCCAGCGTCCCCTGCGGGGTCTTCACCCCGTTCTCTGTGGCTCCCTTCGTCCCACACGCGCACGCCCTGGGCTGCCCTCTTCCGTCTCGGCAAATGCCGCTCGCTCTGCTCGGAATGCTCTCCCAGCCTCTCCGCTGGCAAACTCCCACCCGCCCTTTGAGCCTCGAGTCAAGTGCTCTCTGTTTGGTAGGGTCTTCCTGGCACATCCAGGCCCTCCCCACCACACTCTCTACAGTAATTCTGTTTTTGTCTGACTCCCCTCCACCCCTCCACCCCTCCCAGACTCTGTCTGAGCTTCCCGGAGGCAGCCGCGGTGCTTCATCGCCCTGTGTGTCTCCCGCACCGGAGACAGCGCAGGGCACGGAGCAGGGGCTCAGCCCTTCGGCTTGCACAGGTGTGTTAGCTTGGCCAGAGCGGGGAGGAGGGGCTCTGACGGGCATGGCGTGGGCAAGGCTGGTTTGGATGGCGAGGTGGGGACAGCCTGAACCATGGGAGGATGTCTAAAGGCACGAGAAGGAAGAGGTGAGACAACGAGAGGAGGGAGGGAGGCAGAAAGGGGGGCCGCAGAGCTCCCTGAGGGGACAGGCCACCAGCCAGGCAGCCCGACTCAGGATAGCAAGGAGGGTCCATGATGCACAGATTGAAATAAGAAACAACAGCGCGTTTACTACAGCTCAGAGTTGGGTTCTGGCGGGTGTGGAGCAGGCCCTGGGGCTCAGGGCGATGGGCCCCGGGCCTGGGTGGCGGCACCCTGGTGGGCAGCCAATGCCACTCAAAGGGGCGGGGAAAGCTGAGACCCGAGGGGCTGCCCTTTAGGGTCTGGGGACCTGTTAGGGAACCACCACAGTGGCCGTGCAGGGTTTTACATTAAAAAAGTAAAAGTAAAAGGGAAGTAGGTCACCTTCCCGCAGAGGAGAAGTGGAAGGCTCTCATGCAACCCTGGCAGCTGCGACTCGGTAGATGTCGGTGCCCGATGGCGCCACGCCAGGCGTCGGCTCAGCGGCCCGGCCTCCCCTCGGGGCCCCTGCCCTCACCTCCCCTGAGCTGCCCGTGGCCTCCTGCGCCTGACATGGAGGTGCCTCTCGCCAGGGCCTCACCCCTACTGTCCTCAGAGGGCCTGGCCGGGCCAGGCACTGGGCTGCAGGCCCAGGGGGCCACTCTCGGGGAGCCCAGGCTAGGGACAGGACAGAGAGGGCGTGAGTAAATGCAACCAAGTGTTCCAGATGCCAGGGAAACAGCTCAAAAGTCCAACAAGTCCAGCAAATAAAAACTTTGTGGCATCCCCAACGGCCATTCAAACTTGAGTTTTCGATTCATTTTGAATAACCAGGAACGTTCTCATTATGTAATATAAAGGAAAAAGCAAATTACATGCCAGCTTGGAAGAGCTATAGAACACGTGCTTTTTCTAAACGTATTCCACACACTGCGGGCAGGGCGGGGAGCGCTGGCACATGCAACCCCGAGTGACCACCGCTTTCTCGGGGCGCCTTCCGCGCTTAGGATCATGTGCACAAAGTTTAGTGCCGGCCGGCTCCCTACGTCCGTTTTGTGGCCCCAAGATTACTCGTCTACGCCCTGCCCTTTCAGATGCCGGCTTCCCCAAGGCCAGACTCAGAGCGTCTCACGCCGGCTCCCGGGCGGCATTCGGGGCGACCACAAGGTGCTGAGTTTGCAGACCGTCCGCTCCCTTCCGGCAACACCATCCGCGTCTGAGCAGCGGGGCTGGCGCAACTGCCTGGATATCGACTACGTTCTGCTCCTTTTGTGAAAGTGAGCAGGAGGCCAGAAAGACGACCCTGCTGACACCAGTGAGCAGAAACACATGGGCCTCACAAACTCACCCCTGCACACTGGTGCGGCCACTAAGGGAAACAGGAGGGAGTGGAAAGTAAAAACGGGGCGGCCTTATGACCCAGGGAACCCGCTTCTAGGAGTCCATCCGAAGAAGCTCCACACACTGATTCGAAAGAATACGTACACCCTATGTTCATCGCAGCGTTATTCACAATAGCCAAGATCAAGAAGCAACCCAAGTGCCCATCAATAGCGAGTGGATCAAAAAGCTGTGGACTATTACTCAGTCGTGAAAAAGAATAAACTCTTACCCTTTGTGACAGCATGGATAGACCTAGAGGGAATGATGCTAGGTGGAATAAGTCATTCAGGGAAAGACAAAGATCATATGACGTTACTTACATGTGGAATTTAGAGAGCAAAACAAACAAACAAACAAACAGACAGAATAGAAGCAGATTCATGGATACAGAGATCGGACTGAGGGTGGCCAATGGGGGCGGGGGCTGGGTGAGAAAGGTCAAGGGCGTGAGAAGAACAGATTGGCGGTCACAGAACAGTCACGGGGTATAAAGCACAGCGCGGGCAATATGGTCAATAATATTGTCATAACTACGCAAGGTGCCAGGTGGGTACTGGAAACCTCAGGGACCCCTTTGTAAAGCACATGATTGTCTAGCCACAATTCTGTACACCTGTAACTAATGTAAAACAACATTGAATGTAAACTATAACTGAACAAATAAGAACTTATTCCAACTGCACTACGGTCAGGTGGGCACGGGGCTGGATCAGAGGCCGGCCGGTGGAGGCAGAGGGGAACAGGAACCGAAAGCTAAGGAGACACTGGGTGCGGCTGCCGGGAGCCGGCCGCGTAGGCGGGGAACCCCTGTGCCCACCAGGCGTGTCTGACCTTCTCCGTTTCTAGGAGATTCCCCGGTGTCCTTTCACTGAGTCCCTTTTATCTACGCCACCTTGGTTGGGTTTCAGTTCTCCACCACAGCAGTGCCTTGCCTGGGACGATACTCGGCGTGCTGGGCACAGCGCCTGAGCATCCTGGCCCCCCGGCGAGGGCTGCTCTTTGCATATTAATGATCACGCACACGCAGGTGAAGGTGGGCGCGGCTCAGGCCTCCCCGTCTCCGAGCCAAGGCCTTGGCCTGACCGTGCCCGCCCAGCTCTGCATGGAACCAGGGAAGAACTACTCAGATGATCCTCGCTTCGTGTCCTTCCGCCCTTGGGGCACCAGCTCCGATGAGAACCTCCAGTTCCTAGGCTGCCAGGGCCCTAAGCGGTTTCATGTAAATCCCCTTCTCTAGGAAGTGCGTGCCCACGCATGAGCCTGAACTGCCACCAGCTTCCCAGACGGCCACCCCCGCCCCTCTTCCGTTGTGCCTGAGGTCAAGTTCTCTGTGACAGAAGGCCTTGTCTATTCCAGAAATGAACGCCAGGGATGCCAAGGGTTGTAGCAAACCGACCCCCCTCAGAGGGCATCCTCCTCAGGCTAAGCCCCTCCATCTCCCCTGCCCTCCCAACCCAGCTTCAAGCTGGCCAGTGACTGCTCGCGGCAAAGACAGCCGGGAAGGTCAGGAGGGGTGGCTGAGGGGCCGCCGGGAGGCTGTGCCAGGGGGTCACAAAGCCCTTGGTGCTCATCCCAATTTGTCCCTGGCCCACCTGGGCACCATGACACGTTTCTCAGCTGTGCTGAGACTTGGTTTTCTGTCTTTCAAATGGGGACACAGAAGTTGCGCGAGACAGTGCTCGGTGTGTGGCAGGGAGAGTGTCACCCATGCCATTTGGACTGTGTGACTTACAACTGTGACCTGTTCCCCAGTCAAACTTCTGGGAGGGTACCTGGGGCTGAAATTCAGTGTTTTTTTCCCAGTATCAACGGGAAACCGGTCCTGAGGTTTACAAACTGGGTAAATCAGACCTAGGAGAGTCCGGGTCAAGGGTGAAGGGGCAGCGTGGGGGAGTGGGGGCTGCTGCAGCTAGACCGGCTGGCTCAGGTCCCAGCGCTGCCACCGGCTGTGTGACACTGGACATGTTACTTAAGCTCTCATGCCTCAGTTTTCTCTGCCACAAAGTGGGGATTATTGCAATCACAGAACCTGCTTTACAGGGTTGTTTGAAGATTTTCAGATAGCCCTGGCTGCTGTAGCTCAGTGGATTGCGCGTGGGCTGCGAACCAAAGCGTCGCAGGTTCAATTCCCAGGCAGGGCACATGCCTGGGTTGCAGGCCATGACCCCCAGCAACCGCACATTGATGTCTCTCTCTCTATCTCCCTCCCTTCCCTCTCTAAAAATAAATAAATAAAATCTAAAAAAAAAAAAAGATTTGCAGATCAAGAGGCCAGAACGTAGCCAGTGCTCATGACATGCTGACTCCCCGGGGCCTGGTGACGTGCGCTTCCTCATTGTTGGCCACGGGCTTCTTTGCGGCGTCTCTCACATGGCCGCCCCGAGGCCTCTCTGGGTGTCGGACAGCAGCCTGGCCCGGGAACCAGCGGGCACCTTCTCCAACCTCAGGTGTGCCCTCCACCTCTTCTGTGACCCGGTCCCGTCTGTCATCGCTTCTTCCCTCGGGCCTGCACCGGCGAGCCGGGCAGCACCCCGTCCCGGGCATTGTGCGCAGCCGTGTGCCGTGCCTGGCCCCGGGCCTGGTTCAGTCTTGATAAAAACTGACGGAGGAACTGCTTGGGTCGAAGCCATGACCAGGCCTCTGCCCGGGAGTCGCAGCCCTTGGAAGCGGCTGGCCTGGCTGCCCAGGGGTCAGCAGGGCGAGGCCCTCGTCAGCACCCAGCAGAGCCTGACACGTGGAAAGGGCCCAGTGGACGTGAGATCGTCACGCTGTTACGTGGAAGGGCTAGGGTCAGAAACCCTCTTGTCCTTTCTCTGCCTTGCTCTTCCGCTCCCTCTGCATCCCTCAAAGGTCAGAGGGGTAAGGGGCAGGGTGCGCTGTGCAGCTGGTGGGGCAGGGGGCAGGCCAAGGGGCGGGGGCACACATTTCAGTTCATGATCACGTTCACCCTGCTTTTCCTTCTGGCACGGATGGGGCTGTGGCGGCTGCTGGCACTCAGCTCTCAGGCGACCACTGAGAAGGACCTCGGTGTCTGTTTGCTTCGGCCTCTCCCAGAGCCACGCCCTGACAATGGGTCACCATGCTGGCCCAGGCCAGCGTGGGCCCCTCAGATCTCCCAGGCAGCTGGTAAAAGCCTCCATTGTGAAGATGGGAGACTCTCCTGTTGCTGGGGCTCAGCAGCCTGGGGCAGGGCTGCAGCTGGTCCCACAGGAGCTGGACTCAGGGTCCGGCTTGGTCGCAGCCCAAGGGGCCATCCCTCTGCACAGGTGGTCAGCAGGGGCAGTTCAAGGGCCCTGCTTCCTCAAGGCCTGCCCCGCCCCTGAGAGCAGACTTACCCAGGCCCAGGTTGGAGATGGTCTTGAGGTCTGAGAGGCTGCTGGCCTCCAGGATGGCCTGTGGCAGCCTTAGCGTGAAGGGCAGTAAGTCTCTGTGGAAACACAAAGGGTTGGACATCATGTCTGGGGGGGATCTCTGTGTCCGCTCCCCTGCCCCCGTAGCCCCCAAACCCACAGACCACAGCAGGAGGACCCCAGCAACTCCGTTGGCTGCGGGGTGTCCACGTGGACTGGAAACTTCCCTGGGGTGGAGGGGGCACAGCCCCGAGGCTGCGGGAGCACCCAGTTGGATCCAGGTCCCGGGCTGGCACGAGGGACCCAGAGATGTGGGAGACCCTCCATGGGAGGAGGGGGGCACAGCTCTTCCCTAGCTTTCCTGGACTGGGAAGCCCAGGAAACTTCCGTTAAAGGCTCTATTCTGAGTAAAGCGAGTGACCCACCCCTTCCTGCCCTTTGACCCTCACTGCTCCCCACTGAGATGTGCAGTGAGCACACAGCCAGGCTTCTCCCATGAGCACACAGCCAGACACCCCCAGTGAGCACACAGTCAGACACCCCCAGTGAGCACACAGTCAGACACCCCCAGTGAGCGCACAGTCAGACATCCCCAGTGAGCACAGTCAGACACCCCCAATGAGCACACAGTCAGACACCCAGAGTGAGCACACAGTCAGACACCCCCAGTGAGCACACAGTCCGACACCCCCAGTGAGTGCACAGCCAGACATCCCCAGTGAGCACACAGTCAGCCTCCCCAGTGAGCACACAGTCAGACATCCCCAGTGAGCACACAGTCAGACATCCCCAGTGAGCGCACAGCCAGACACCCCCAGTGAGCACACAGTCAGACACCCCCAGTGAGCACACAGTCAGACATCCCCAGTGAGTGCACAGCCAGACATCCCCAGTGAGCACACAGTCAGACACCCCCAGTGAGTGCACAGCCAGACATCCCTAGTGAGTGCACAGCCAGACACCCCCAGTGAGCACAGTCAGACATCCCCAGTGAGCACACAGTCAGCCTCCCCAGTGAGCACACAGTCAGACACCCCCAGTGAGCACACAGTCAGACATCCCCCGATGAGAACATAGTCAGACATCCCCACTGAGCACACAGCCAGACACCCCCAGTGAGTGCACAGTCAGACATCCCCAGCGAGCACACAGTCAGCCTCCCCAGTGAGTGCACAGTCAGACACCCCCAATGAGCACACAGACATCCCCCAGTGAGCACAGTCAGACACCCCCAGTGAGCACACAGTCAGACATCCCCCGATGAGAACATAGTCAGACATCCCCAGTGAGCACACAGCCAGACACCCCCAGTGAGTGCACAGTCAGACATCCCCAGCGAGCACACAGCCAGACACCCCCAGTGAGTGCACAGTCAGACATCCCCAGCGAGCACACAGCCAGACACCCCCAGTGAGTGCACAGTCAGACATCCCCAGCGAGCACACAGTCAGCCTCCCCAGTGAGTGCACAGTCAGACATCCCCAGCGAGCACACAGTCAGCCTCCCCAGTGAGTGCACAGTCAGACACCCCCAATGAGCACACAGACATCCCCCAGTGAGCACAGTCAGACATCCCCAGTGAGCACACAGTCAGACATCCCCAGTGAGCACACAGTCAGACATCCCCAGTGAGCACACAGTCAGCCTCCCCAGTGAGCACACAGTCAGACATCCCCCAATGAGAACATAGTCAGACATCCCCAGTGAGCACACAGTCAGACATCCCCAGTGAGCACACAGTCAGCCTTCCCAGTGAGTTCAGGTAGACATCCCTGACCACGCTCAGTCAGTTGCTTAATCTGCTGCTGTCTTTGGTCTGAACGGGGACCTGTTCAGGGGTCTCTCCAGAGACAGCCCAGCAGGGACTCAGAAACCCTCCCCCTTTGTTGTGCAGATAGGGAAACTGAGGCCCAGAGAGGGAAAGGAGTATGTCCGGACCCCAGGGTGGGTTGAAGACACAGTGTGCTGAGCCCTAGGCCTCCTGACTTCCAGGCCAGCGCTGTGTCCAGGGGCCAGGAAAGGGGGGTGTGTCTCTGCAGGGTCCCCAGGATGGATGGTCCCAACTCCACGCCTCGTCCCATCACACACAACCTCCCCCCTCCCTTCAAACCCGCTTCACAAGGGACTCATTCCTGCATGAGACATGACAGTACTTTCTAGGACCCATCAAGGCCCAAGACTGTATTCAAGGCCCATCCCAGTCTGACCCTGACCTCCCCTTCCCAGCCACACCCACCGCTCTACCCACCTTCCCCCCAAGCCCCAATTCAACCTTTGCATTCATTCATTCATTCATTCGGGACCCGAATCCCCTGGGGGAGCTGCTAAAGTGCATATTCCAGATCCCAGTGAGCGCCCAGGGGTGCCCAGGGTCAGGTGTGGTGGTGGACCGGGAATGACGTTGTTAAACAGCTCTCCAGGGGGCGCTGGTGGACACAGCCTTGGGAGGGAATCCCAACTCCCAAAGCAGGGGCTGAGGGGCTGTCAGTATGAATGAAAATTAAGGCGCTCTCCAGACAGGTATGTAGGTATGTATTTCCTTATCAACCACTGAGTCTATGAGAAAGCATTCACAGAGAGAAAATGTCAAAATGAGGTTTTTAGAATAAGTGCTCTAACACCCCTTCCCCCATGCCGACACACACATTCTGGTGGGTCAGCTTGCACAGCTCCCAGGGTGCAAACGCCCTGCCCTGGAGGCCTCTGTTCTAGCTGGCGCCTTCCCGACTTTCTGGACCACGGCTGCCAGTAAGAGACGCGTCTCGGTTCATGGTGCTGGGCACGTAACACACACACCCCTCAAACCCACTTCACAAGGGACTCATTCCTGCATGAGGCACGATGGTACTTTCTAGTCTAGTTTACTTTTTCATTAAAGAAGAGCCAGGCCCTGGCCAGTGTGGCTTGGTTGGTTGGAGTGTCATCCTGTAAACCAAAATGTCACGGGTTCAATTCCCAGTCAGGGCACATGTCTGGGTTGTGAGTTTGGTCCCAGTTGGGGGGCATTCAAGAGGCAACTGGTCAATATTTCTCTCATAGCGATGTATGTCTCTCTCTCTCTCTAAAAGCAATAAAAAAGTCCTCAGATGACGATTAAAAAGCAAGAGAGAGAGACTGTTATGACCCATTCAACTGACTTGATGACCCCCTCTGGGTGTTTTCTGATATCAACAACCAATCCACCGTCACCAACGGGGTGTCCCACAAGGTACTTCGGTTCTGACACTACCCGCCTGGGGTTAGCACAGACTGATCTCTTTGTCCTTACATTGTCAAATAAAAAAATGACAATAGTCAACACTACGGTGGCCGTCCGGGGTGAATGCCCTGTGTGGGACCATAACTATGGAGGTCATACAATAGAGTGGCCCCTTATAGGTCACATCGTGTAAAGCTGCATCTGATTGGTTAATTTCATGATACCAGAAATCCTTATATACAAGAATAGGCACCTGATTTTTTTTTAAAAAGTCCCTTTAGAGCAAAAAGGGCAGGTAACTGGGCAGGTAACTGCTATTATTTTTTTTATAAATCAATCAAAACTATACCTATTTTTTGTCAGATCAGCAAAAAAATATAACATTGTCTTGGTGTGCCACAGAAACCTGGTAATGAGTGTATGTGTGCCCTGAGATGGAAAAGGTTGAAAATCTCTGCCCTGGTCACTGGGTGTCCCTGGTGGTCAGCCCCATCTTGAGGGGCTGTACCTGTGCAACCTCCTAGCATAAGCTCAGGTATGACAGAAAGGGGCTGGATACCAAGAAGCGGTATACCTCATCCTGGTATTCAAGGCCCATCAGAGTCTGACCCTGACCTCCCCTTCCCAGCCACATCCACCGCTCTATCCACCTTCCCCCCAAGCCCTAATTCTACCTTTGTGTTAATACCTATACCCCAGGGTGCTGGGGACCACCCTGCCTGGTTTCAGAAGCTGTAAACCCCCCCCTCCATGGCTAAGGCTGTGTGGGCGACCTTCGGACCACAAGCCACTAAGGAGACAAAAGCTTATCTCCCTGGCAGGGGCGCCGCTTCTGCTCCTTTTACTTCACCCTGCCTGGCCCCCAACACTTGGTCGGTTAGCCAATGACGGGTAAGATTCCCCAAGTGGGGGAATGACCTAAGACAGGCACGATCACATGGAGGCCCCCAAGGAAAGACTTGGGGGGATATGGAGACAGGGGGTGATGGACCCTCGCCCCTCGGCTTGGACATAGCCTAAATCCTCATTCTGTCTGCGAGAAGTCTCCTAATCTCTTGGCTGCCTTACTGCCCCTGCCTGACTTAAGCCTGAAACAATGACAGAGAGTGGTGCAGCCCTGTGCTGGAAAGGGCGGGTTCCTCTGGAGATCAGGCCTAAGAAAGAATATGTAAAGTCCTGTGAAAACTGCTTTGTTTAGAATGCTCTCAATTAAATGATAAGGGTCCAAGCAAGAAGTGAGTTTGTTCCTCAAAGTTTTTTTTTTTCTTCTTTTTTTTTCTTTTTTTTAATTTTAATTATTGTTCAAGTACAGTTTTCTCTCCCCTACTCCCATGTTCCTCAAAGTTTTATGGCTAACAGATCCTGACTTGGAATAGGCCCTCAGAGTTCTTTGTATGTTATCTGTTGTTTGATTCTTACTGCCTGACAATGATTAATGAGCTTTACATGTATTCCTGTGCAAATGAACCCAATAAAAGACCACTGAGGAACAGGCTCTTGGTTTCTCCTTTGAGAGATCTGTCACCTTTCCTCCCCAAGCAGATCATGTCTTGGTAGACTTATTCTCCTCCATGGAGGCCAGGGACAAGGGGACCCTGTGGGCGGAGACAGGCCCCCCCACAGCTGATCATGAAGGATGAAAGCCACCCCATCGCTCAGGGAGTCCCGAGGCTGTAGGAGCTCCGCGAGGCACCTGGACAGAGACCGCACCTCCTCGTGGGCCGTGACCCACAGACTGGAGAACACCGCACACTGTGTGTACAATCCTTTGGCCCGGGCTAATTTTCTCCTCCCCCTGAGGAGTGTGGCACCTCCCTAGGTCCTGGAAAGTTTTGGGGTGATCTGGGGAGCGCTTCTAAGATGTAAGACCAGGACCAGGAGAGCAATGTCTGAACCCCCTTGATGCCCACGGACCCCTCAGCTCCATCTCCTCACAAATCCCGGCTGACTTTTGTGGTTTTGAAAGTCAACCACTGTAGCCCTGGCTGGCATGGCTCAGTAGACTGAGCACTGGCCTGCGAACCAAAAGGTCGCTGGTTTGATTCCCAGTCAGGGCACATGCCTGGGTTGTGGGCTAGAGCCCCAGTTGGGGGCGTAAGAGAGGCCATAGGTTGATGTATCTCTCACACATCGATGTTTCCCTCCCTTTCTTTCTCCCTCCCTTCCCCTCTCTCTAAAAATAAATAAATAAAATCTAAAAAAAACCCGTTAACTACTATAGAAGGAAGAGCAGGAATTCATTTTGGTAATTTTTTTCTTAAGTGAGAGAAGGGGAGACAGACAGAGAAAGGCAGCCTGAACTTAGGAATCCGTAGACCCAGCTCACACCCCAGCTCTGCCATTCCTGGCAGGACGTCATTTTTACTTTCTGGTGTGACAGTGGGGACACGAGGCCCTCCCGTGGGCTGTGCCGAGAGGTAGGTGAGCTGGGGGACAGGAGCCGGCCGGCAGGGCCTGCACCGAGGGGCTGCTGTGTGTACTTCCTCCTCTCCCCCAGCACAGGCCCCAGGGCACCGCTCAGGGCCCCTGAGCAGCGGCTGAGGCTCCGCCCTCTCCCCACTCCCCAGGGCCATCCAAGGGTAAGACAGTGAGTGGCTCCTGGCTCAGGTGGCAGCTCCAGACAGGAGGCAGAGGACCAGCTCACCACCCCTCCCCTCCTGCTGGGAGGAAGGTGGTGGCTTCATCACGACACTGAGGGCCCCTTAGGATCCGGATATGTCCCAGAGAGGGCAGGTCCAAGGGGCCCCTCCCTCCCTTCCTTCCTCATTTCGCTTAACTGCACCCCCTCCGTGAGGCTACCGACTCCTGATCTCAACGTGTGCTGAGGATCAGGCCTCACGAACCTCCTAAGGGGCTCAGCAGAGACCTGCAGCATAGTAAGTGCTCCAGCCATGGTCAAGGGTGTTCACCCCGCTGCAGCCCAGGATTGCGGCCCTGGCATCTCCCCACTCCTCCCCACTCCTCCCCACGGTAGCCGCCCCACCCATCTGGTTCCCTATCTGTTGCCTGGGCAGAAGCCTCCCTCCACATGAAAGCTGCAGTGGTCCCGGCTGGTCTCCACCCTCCCCTTGCTTCAGTCCCACCGCCTGCTGCGGCCACCCTGCTGTCTGACTATGACAGCAGCGCGGCTCAGCGCACCTGCAGGAGGAAGTCCCCATTGCCCCTGGTCACGGCATTTGAGGCCTTCCGAGCATCTGATCTCCTACCCGTGTGTCTGGTTCCCACCAGGAAGCCCTCCCTGAGCCGCGTGTAGCTTTCCCACTGCCAAGCCTTAGCCTATGCTGTTTGCTCTACCTAGAATTCTCTTCCCACCCTTGTGCTTGGCCTCCAAGGTCCCCTCTTCCACCACGAGGGCCTGGACTCTCCCATCTTTGGGGAGTTGGGGCTTAAGGGGAGCAATTCACACATCACCCTCTGGCCTCAGGCCCTGCACACTGTCCTGGGCAGAAGCGGCAGCTGCAAGAAGAGACACGTGCCAGCTCAGACTGGGCCTGACATTGAGCCGTGGGACTCGAGGCAGGTCACACCTCCATTTCCCACCTGCAGCAGCAACAAGAAAACTCTTGACCACGGCTGGAGCACCTGGTGCCGGGCACTCTGCCAAGCCCCTTACAGAGAGATCTTTGCGTCTGATGCTGAGCACACCCCGGGGGAGGGGCACCGGCAGATCAGCGGGTCTGAGACGGGACCAGCTCCCCACGGGACCAGCTCCCCACGGGACCGCTGTAGGCTCAGGAAGACCTCGCTTGGCTGCTCGCGCCACGCAGCCTGACTCAGCACGGATGCCCTGTCGCTCCACCGCCCCTCCCAGACTCCTCCAGTGTCTACACCAGCTCCACGCACAGCCTCTGAGGGGTTTGCTCCTGAGGGCCGGTGGCACCTGTGACCCTTGGAGGCTTGTCCTGCAGGCTGGAGCTGCACTACCTGTGCTGCTGGCCCCACGATGCCTGGGTGGGCGCCGGGGGCTGGCCGGCTGGCTGGCTTGGGGGTTCAAAAGCCCGGCGGCTCTTGAGGCCGTCTTTATGCTCCAGAGCTGCTGGCGGGATCAGGCTGGGGCTGGCGTGGCCCCTGTAACAAAATCCCTGCTGGACTTCTCTCCTGTCCCCTTCCCCCCTCCCTGCTGCTTTCTCATTGGGGACGAGTCCTTTGGTGTCACCTGCCCATGAACTCTCTCCTCAAAGTCTGCCCCGGGAGAGCCGGGCCAGGCTACGGCCATCCGTGGCCTAGACGCAGTTCCAAAGTGCCGGCTTGCAGACGGGTTGTACTGTGGATGCAGGCCCCGGACACAGCGCACAGTATAGTGGTAAAGGCAGAGTCCTGCGTCCCACCCCAGGCCCGCGGAGTCGGGATCTCCGGGGTGGCCCCAGGAGGCTGCACTTTCCGCCAGCTCTGGAACCCTCACCAGTCCGCCCTCCGGCCTGGACCATCAGGGTTTGCGTTAGGTTTAGGGTGAGTGCCCTGACGCGGCCCCTGTGCCTTCCTGTACCGGATTGGGGGTGGGGGGCAGCACGTGCTCCCCACAAGTGCTCGACGGAGAAGGGCGGGGCCTCCTGCTCTGCTGCAGTCCCCATCACGCCGCTTCACCGTGTCCCGGCCGGTCCATGCCGCCGTGGGGGATGCGCTGGATGGACAGGCAGCCGGCCCGGGCCGCAGGGCCCGCTGGGTGGCAGGCTCTGTGAAGGGGGGGGATGGGCTGGGCCGGCAGCACAGTGTGGTGTTGGGGTATACGCCTCGGAGCCAGGACCGGCATTTGTCACCCGGGTGTTCTGCAGCGATCGCACTGCCCCTCTGTGCAAGGCCCCGCGGGAGACAGCCACGGGCCTGGGAGAGGAGCCCCCTGGTCTACTTCCTGCTGCGTCCGGTGCCCGGTTCTGCAGGCGCCCACGGGGCCGGGTTTTATTGGGTCGGCCAAAAAGTCCGTGTGGTTTTTTCCCCATAAAATAAAAGACACATTCTTCATTTTCATCAAGAACTTCATTGATTTGGATTATTTTGAGGATGTCAGCCATCTCCAATATTAAAATGGCTACACAACAATTTACCACCTTTGTTTGAGGTTTGTTTTAAAAGGTGCATGCTGGTATGACAGCTGGCACAATACAACCCGACAAAATTATTTCCAGTGATGTTAAAGACAACCAGGTGCGGCTGGAGCCATCACAGGGAAAAAACAAATGGACTTTTTGGCCGACGCGATAGACTCCCAGACCCCAGAGCTCTCACCCCTGGTGCTCCAACTTGGCTGCCACTCCCTGACGGACCAGGCAACGGGGCCAGGAAAGGTCGGGGACTGGCCCAAGGTTGTCCCACTGGGGAATGAGCCTCCAACTCCCCCAGCACGTCCCTGCCTAGAGGCGGCTCTGGAGCTGATACCTCCCACCCCCAAATGCCGGGGTGCCGGGCTCTGCCCCGTGACCTCCCCGTGGGTTCCCTGGGTGTTCGAGGGCGGGTGAACAGGCACCTGCTTTTCTGGAATGCGGAGGAAAAGCAGTCGCAGGAGGAGAGGCTGGGGGATGACAGTGGTGAGCCTGGTGACCACGGCCCCACAGCCCCCAAACACATGAAGTGGTCACCCCGGCACACCCTCCAATGGCCCGACCCGTGGAAACAACCGGAGCTCCTCCTGGGTTTCGGGCGGTGTGCTGCCCCTTCATTTCGTTCCCTCCCCTCGCTGCTCTCTCCGCTGGGCATTACCTCTGTTTTACATGAGGGGGAGGAGACTCAGAGAGATGAAGTCACTAGGTCAAGTTCTGGGCTCAGCAATTGTCTCCATTCATTCATTCATTCCTTTGCTCACTCATTCATTCATTCAAAGCACCTGGAATGTGTCAAACACGGTGCTGGGCACCTCCCCCTAAGGTAAGAACTTCACAGAACAGGGAGGGCCTGTCCCCCGAGTGCTGGACCTGTCAGAATTTACAAAGGGCCGAGGCCGAAGATGCTTTGCCTTGTGGGCCTGGAGGGGCACGCCAGGTCATCGGCATTATTGCAGGACGTGCACAGAGGACCTTGGAGCTTTATCTATTTTCAGTCTCCACTCCGCCATGTACCGGCTGTGGGACCCTGAGCAAGTCGCTTCTCTCAGTCTCAGTTTCCTCATCCATAAAGTGGGAATAACGAGCACACGTACCTTGTGTACTTGTCTGCAAGACTGAAAATGATAATGGTTGTAAGAAGGCCCAGTGCGGGATACCTGGAAAGCCCTCAGTAGGCAGCTGCTGTTAGCCACTGTTAGCACCAGCTCCGCCGTTTTCTACCTGGTGGGCCCAGCAGGGTCCAGGCAGGCGGGAGCCGTGTTCTGGGTTGAGTGTGGCTTTCCCCCGAGGCAGCGAGGACGGTCTTTTTGAAGCAGAGAGAAGTGGACCTGCAGCCCCGGATCCCAAGACACCCCGCCCAGCCTCTGGACAGTCCTTGTCAAGACCCTGTAGCTTGAGTCACCCGCTTCTGGCACCCAAATGTATTTTTAAAGCTCCGTTGACCGGCAACCGGTTCTGAATAAACAGGGCGGCTCTGAGGGTGGTTACCACGCCCACGCCGCCCGGCAGCTGCTCGGCAGTCACAGGCTCCCTCCCTCAGAGGGCATCAGCCCTTCCTGCTGCCCCCACAGGAAGTGCCGTCTATCGCCCCTCCACGGGGTGTGCCGGGTCCACACAGGGCTCCAAGCTGTCCCAGAAGCCAGGACACAGGAAGCTAAGGTGGTGGGCAGCGGGCCGTGGGCAGCTGGTGGTAAGGAGAGGGTCCTTACCGGCAGGTCCGAGAAAACAGCAGAACTAACACCGCCCTCCATGGTGACCAGGGCAAAGCCAGGGACTGTCCCCTCTCTGCATCCTGTGGGCTGCAGCCTTCCCTCTGGGGGCTTCCCTGCGCCCCCCCACTGCCCCCCCGCCCCGAGCCCAACATTGCAGGGACATCTGTTTCGCCCAGGTGCCCTCCCGTGGGGCCAGGTCTACTTACCTACTGACACAGTAGAACGCGATCAGTCTGAAGATGTCCTCAAACACAAGAACGGAGCCTTCCAGGTACAGTACTGCGGAGAGAGGACAAAGGCCGAGGATGAGTGTCCCTGTGGGAGGGAGGGAGGGAGGGAGGGTCCCTGAGTTCACTACCGAGCTGCCTGGCCTGCCCGAGCCACATCGCAACAGCTGCCAGTGGGACCAGAGGGCAGTGGGAGATGGCCTTCTGGGGCAGCGATTTTCAACCTGTTTCATCTCATGGCGCACATGTAAACTCATGACGAAAATTCTGTGGTACACCACAAAACATTATTTTTTGCTGATCTGACCAAAAATAGGTATGATATTGATTCACTGACACTGGATGGCTATTGTTGTGTTGGCTGTTGTCATAAAAAAATGCTTTATTTATTTATTTTTAGAGAGAGAGAAAGGTAGGGAGAGAGGGAGAGAAACATTGATGTGTGAGAGAAACATCAATTGGTTGCCTCTTACATGCCCCCAACTGGGGACCTGGTCTGTATCCCAAGCATGTGCCCTGGCCAGGACTTGAACTGGCAAACTTTCAATCTGTGGGATGAGCCCTACCCACTGAGCCACACTAGTCAGGGCTGTTGTCATTTTTGAATTTGACAAAGTAAGTAAAAGCAAGTCAGAGCCCCTGACTCAGTCAGCAGTCAGGTCCTGCATGTTTCAAAAATCCCTGCAGCACACCAGCTGAAACCTGCGGCTCTGTGGGGTTCATCTGCTGAACCCCAGAGCGGCGAGTCACAGCAGCTGGTGTTCCCCGAACCGCTGCACACCCCTCTGGACAAAAGGCACAGGAGCCTCTGGAGTGTGAAAGCAGAACCAGGCATTGACTAGACCAGGGCCATCTCGGCTGGATGATCCTGAGGGCAGAGGGGGCGGCAGGAAGAAAGTGACCCTATCCTGTCTCGGCCTGTGGGAGGGGCCCTGAGCTGGGACTGCTGGCCTTTCTCCCAAGAGGACCTATTAGGACCGCACTTGATTTGCCTGTGTGGTAACCCAAGGGTGCAGCTGCCCCTGATGTTTTCTAGCTCCGACAAGGATGAGGGATCCCAGCCTGTGCCTGAGATCCCCTCCCAGGGTGGGTGTAGCTGCCAGGGCGTGGCGGCAGGCTCCGAAGTGGGAGGGGCGAGCTGACCAGAGAACGTGGTACGGTGCCACACCCTGCTTGGGACCCTCAGGGCAAGGGGCCCAGAGAAGCCGAGTGAGTCTGGGCGCCACCCACCCCTGTGACTCCTGACTCTCAGCTCAGGACTTCATCTGCCAAACAGGGATGCCCCCTGCACTCAGGACCCCCCCAGTGAACTTCCTCAGGCATCGGAGGGGCCGAGAAATGTGCCTGCCTCCCACTTCAGTCCCACTTTCCTGAGGGTCTGCTGGAAGTGTGTTAGGGTGGCAGAGGGGAAGACGGGACGCGGTCCCAGGCCTGGCTCTGACCCTGCGACCAACAGCGTGCCTCTGGGTGCGTCCCCTCCCCTCCCAGCACTTCCGTTCCTCCACCTGCAAAGAGAGGCGCCCTTCCAACCCTGGACACATGCGCATCCAGGTGACCCCGGCTGGCCGTCCCGGGGTTCGAAGCCTAGGGCAGCATCTCACTGCACTGGTGGCCTTTGAGATGGGTGTAGGTGATGCACAACCAGTAGGTTTTGTTCTCCCGGCTTTACTTTTGCATCTGCCTCCTTTCCATAGACCGGACACTGTTCTAAACAGTTAACATGATTTTTAAAAAAAGTTTACATTCGTCATCCATTTATGGCAAAGAGATCATGGTTTCCTATTAGGATGGATATGAGAAATGTAAAAGGGTGTTTAAAGTGAAATGTTAAGTAGATCACAGTACGAGAGGTGCTCTGAAGATGCCTACAAGTGACGGAGAGACAGTTGGTGGATGAGCACCCTCTGTGAATCAGTAGCAGTGGGCGGCCCACAGCGCCATCTAGTGCTGGCATTTGGTACATCACCGACTCTCTGCTTAGCACTGGCCAAGAGAGCCTTGGGCCAAAAGTCTCTACAAGAGGTAGAGGTCATTCCCTCGGCAAAAGGGCAACATGAAGCCCTCCGCAGGAATCCCTCGAGGGGGTCAGTGGGGGTGCCGCAGGGAGTCCTGGCCTCCTACACCTGATGGACGGACGCACTCATCAATTAGCCACTTTCCCTCGCCGTGGCGACAGGCTCTGACCCGTGCCCCACCCAGATGAACCCTTCCGGGTGAAGTCAGTTGGTCCCTCTTCCGTGCCCTCTGGCCCTTTATGTAAAGCCCATCCTCCTTATGGACTTCTCGACCGTCCACTTGCAGGTCAGCCCCTGGAGAGTAGGACAGGGCTCCTTTATTTTTGCAACAGAGGGCGGGCAACACCATTCCAGACTTGGTGGGCATTCACCTTTTTACTGTCAAAAGGGTCGATTTTTTAAAACCACAAGCAAGGGCGGAGGCTCACGCTTGTTTCCTTAGACTGCCTCTGCCCCAGACGTAGCCGGCTGCCCACGTCTGCCCTGACCTGACGGTGGGAACTGCCCCCCTCACACCAAGCCCCCCCCCCCCCCGCCATGGGGCTCCTGCGTGCCAGGGCCTGGCCCCCATTTGAGTTTCCCTCGGCGACCAGCAGAGGCACCCGCTCGTGCACCTCATGCGGTGAGCTTGTAATGTACGATTCATTATGCGCCTATGTCTCCACACGGCCATTATTAAGATAAAGAAAAATGCGCCCTGAGTAGACAATTTCACTGTGTGAAGTTTTTCTGGGATTTTAACAATGAGCATCTATGAGTTCCGTAAGCAGAGAAACTAAAGATTCCTGACATTTCCAAAGTTTCTCTGTAAACGTGTCCCTAAAGCTGCTCACAGCCCAGATGACAAGCCCCCACGACACCCACCCATGTCCCCCTAACCCTCCCCCCAACTCGGCCACCCACAAGCCCCTTCACTAAAGAGCCCACTCCGCCCTTGGCAGCAGCTCACGGGAGGGACCCAGCCAGGCAGCTCCTCCCAACAAAGACGCCAGTGCCAGCGGGTCACCTTTGAAACGTACGAGCAGTGACCCCTCCGCTGTGTGCGGTCGCCAGGGGCCCTCCGCAGAAACCTTGGTGGGGACACGCCAGACCCTGTCTAACCGCTTCTTTCAAAGGGTGAGGAGAGAAATGGGTGCCCGCCGGCAGCATCTGGCACATCCAAGGTGACAACAGGTGACAACAATAGGCTTCCACCTCCACTTAAGAGAAAAGGAAACCTTTTACCTTGTGACTCGCCATCAAGGCTGAGCAGGGGCAGGGCATGGATGCCGGGTCCCAATGTCACAATGAAATGTCCACAAAAACCTGAAGGTCAGTGGCCCGCGCCGCCGAGGACAGGGGCCGTGTGTGTCTCCGGTTCTTCACGGTTGGCCCAGCACTGGGCATGGTGCTCTGCATGCCAGCTCAGAGACGCTCATTTGTTTACTTTCAAAATGCTGTACTTTGCAACACCTACACGTGCACAGGAAGTTGCAGACATGCGCAGAAGTCCTGGGCACCCTTCACCCAGGTTCACATGGGCTCACGTGCCCGCGTGTGTGTTTGTGCAGCACTACGAACTCTATCCCACGTGTGGCTGCCTGTAATCACCGCCCCAATCAAGATATTTCCCTGCACCATCACCACAAGGCTCCCCCCGCCCCCGCTTTACAGCCGCAGCCGCCCTTCCCTCCGCCCCGAGCGCCGGCAGCCGCCAATCTGTTCTCCATCTGTTTGCTTCTGTCGCTTCACGAATGGCTTATCAGTGGAATCTCGCAGCATACGAGCCTTTGAGACGGGCTTTTTTCACTCAGCATGATTTCCTCAGGGGTCACCCAGGCTGCTCCTCTGTAGTGCCGGGCAGTAGTCCACGGCTTAGTGCCGGGCAGTAGTCCACGGCTTAGTGCCGGGCAGCAGTCCACGGTTTGGATGTAGCACTGTTTGCTTGATAATAGTCACCCACGGAAGGACATCTGGAGAGTTTCCAGTTTTGAGAGATTACACACAAAGAGACGATGAACACTTGTGCACAAGCCTCTGCATGACAATGGGCTTCCCATTTTGGGGGGCTCTATGCCCAGGAGTGCTATTGCTGGGTCCTACGGCAAGTCCATCGAAGGAACCGAGAAACTGTTTTCCAGAGGGGCCACACCGTTCTCGGGGCCCCCCGGCAGTGCAGGCCTGGCCCCGTTCCTCCCACGCTACCTTTTATTGTAGCCACCCGTCGGTGTAGAGTGACATGTCGTCATGACGTTGATTTGCATTTCTCTGGTTTGGATTTTGAAAAGATGTTCAACATCTTTTCAGGTGGTTATTTATTATCTGTGTATCTATCCTCTTTTGGTTTATGTCTTTAGTCAATTTTCTAATTGGATTTTTTAAAATGTTGAGGTTGTCTTAAAATCACTCTACTAAGATATTCACATGCCAGCCATGGCTGGCGAGGCTCAGTTGGTTGGAGCATCGTCCTGTAAACCGAAAGTTTGCGGGTTCAATTCCTGGTCAGGGCACATACCTAGGTTGTGGGTTTAGTCCCTGGTTGGGGTGCACACAGGAGGCAACAGATCAATACTTCTCCTTGCCCCCTTCCCCTCTCTCTAAGCATGTCTTTGGGAAAGGATAGAAAAAATAAAATAACAATTCATCATCTAAAGTGCACAATAAATGGTCTTACTGCATTCACAGAGTTGTGTGACCATCTGCCTAATCAGCTTCAGAGTATTTTCATCTCTCCCCAAGGAAACCCCGGGCCCACCAGCAGTCACTTCCCAGTCCTCCCTCCTCCTAGCCTCTGGCAGCCACTCGTTTACCTTCTGTCCCTACGGATCTGCCCGTTCTGGACATCTCACATACATGGAGTCACAGTACGCGGTCCTCCGTGTCTGGCTCCCTTCACGCGGCATAGTGTCCTCCACGTCTGTCCGTGCTGTAGCGTGGGCCAGCCCTTCATTCCTCTTTATGGCTGAATAATACTCTGTTGTGTGGGCAGACCCCCTTCTGTTTATCCACTTATCTCTGATGGCTGTTTGGGTTGCTTCCGCTTTTTGGCTACTACAGGCAACGCGGATGGAACCGGTGTACAAGTGTTTGTGGGGACGCATGTTTTCATTTCTCTGGGGCACAGACCTAGAAGTGGGATTCCCGAGCCATCTGGTAACTACATGGCTAAGAAACGGCCAAACCGTTTTTCAAAGGGACCCCCCCATTTTACGCTCTCACTGACAACGTCTGAAGGTTCCAATTTCTCCACACCCCTCAGTCCTTGTTACCACGTGCTTGGGGACAGCCGCCCTGGGGGGTGTCTGTGCTGGCTCAGGCGGGGTCCTGAGTCTCGCCCCCCTGACGATCGCTGATGTTGAGAGCCTTTGCCCGCGCTAACTGGCCATTTGTATACGTTCTTGGAGGAAAGGGGCTCATTTCGATCCTTTTCCCATGTTCGATGGGGTTGTGTTTCACGTTGAGCTCTCAGAGTTCCCGTTCTAGATACCGAGGCCTTCGCCAGTTGTGTGACTGGCAAATATTTTCTCCCGGTCTGCAATTTGTCTTTTCATCCTCTTAAGAGGGTCTTTCAGACATTGGAGAAGAAAGGAGAGGAATGCTGTCCCAGTGTGTCTGCACAATAATAACAAGCCACCAACGGGTGCGGTATAAAGGATTCAGTAGGGCTATTTCCAACCTGTTATGATCACCGGTCAACTCTTACGTGCATGTGGCAGAATCCAGCGTTACAACTAACGCAGAATGCATCTTGAACCAATTACTGCTCTAACCTAGGCCAAAGTCCCCTCCGCAGTCTTATTGACACTCAGAATTCCCTTAGTGGACACTTTCTTCGTGGACGGTGCAGAGGGAAACCACAGACACACCAGGCTTTCATTGCCACAGCCTTCCAGTGACTGAGGCGCGTGAACTTGACAATGGAAACCTCCCCACATCACGGTCACTCTGAGCAGAGAACGGCTACTGACAAGGGCCATCGTGAGGGTGTGACCCGCCTTCGCTAAAATGGAGGGTGCACATGTGTGCACCCGAGCCTGACCCCAAATCGAGGGCACCCCCTGCCAAGGGTGACGGAGACTGTACCGGAACGTTCCCTGGAGAAGCGAATGTCTTCCCTGTCGGCAGACGGGCGGGCGAGCCCGAGAGATCGCTGTCCAGACGCACTGCGGTGGGCAGCGCTGTCAGTGGACTTCCCGTTACGACCCTCTTTGCAGGGCTGGGTCAGAGTCACCCGTCAGCTGGGACATGTCCGTCATGTGATTGTGTACTGACAAATATTTATCGTTCTCCTAGCCTGTAGGAATACAGGGGAAATGGACAGAGACTGAGGGGAAGCCACACGGATTGCAGCGGGACAGAGAATGGCCGTGGTCTGGCCACAGGGCCACCTGGGGCTCCTCCTGGGGGCTGGACACTCTCCCGATGACTGAACATCCGCTGGGTGGGGGGGAGGGGGGGAGAGGCGCTCACTGAGTTTGCCTGAGAGAAAACCCTGCATGTAGCCAGGCCTCGGTACGCCCATTCACGGAATGGGCATGAATTGCCCTGGAGGCAGGTGTCCTCAGGGGGTCGCAGGAAGGACAGGTGTTGGCAGGACGGGCAGCGTTGGGCCTCTCAGAGGGCTCATCTTTGGAGAGAAAAGGGCCTCACACCTGGCTGGGGTGCGGGTGGACTTGGTGGGTCCAGGAGGTGGCTCTGTGTCAAAGCCTTAGGTGACACTGCTGAGCCGACCCTCCCTGAAACTTCATAGCCGGAATGGCTGGGAAGGCCGAGCTTAATGGATTCTGGTCCCCCTTCCTAAAAGGGGTACTAGGTGGCCAAGCTGGGCCCCTGCCAAGAAGTGCCAGGAGTGCAGACCCTGAGGATAAAAGGCCAGCAGGACCGGAGGCTAGGGAGTGGTTCACAGCTGGTGGGGGGTTGGGGGGGGATGCCCGCAGATGGCACAGGCAGGGCCAGACCCACTTTTCCATGTGCCCCTCCCACCCCCTCGGCTCCTGCCCCACTTGAAAGGCCACAGTGGCCTTTCCCTTGGTAGGACCCACTGCTGCCTGGCAACGCCACAGTTGCCATGGGAACCACGCCTGGACAGTTTGTGGCTGAGATGGAAAAAGGCCTGTTTGCTGTGACCACCAGGCCTATCCAGAGGCCCAACTTTCTGCAACAGATGGAAACTACTTCCCCCATTCCCAGGAGCAAATGTGGGAAGAGCAGCCATTTCTCAGGAGTCTGGGGTGGGGGCCCCGTGGTCCCAGGTCCACCTCTGGCACTCACACGCTTGGCCTCACCTAAGGGGATGGGGGAACGCCCTCCCCCTGCCGGAAGGAAAGAGGCTGAGAGACTCGGGCTTCAGCCACCGCTGCCAGGAGAAGCGGGAAGTCCAGCTGAGCCCGTGCTGGGCAGCGGGTCTCCCGGGTTCTCTGGGCAGACTCGCTGCCCAGCCGCACAAGGACTGGGGCATGGACACGGGTGGGAGCAAGCTCTTGTTCCTGCTCTGGCAAAGCCCAAGCCCGGACAGGACTGGCCAGGGGCTGGCTGCTGGCTCCACCCACCACATGGACTCGGACGCTCGCCCCTCCACCTGCCCCGTGAGGACAGGAGTAGCCGCGGCCGTCCTGGGCCCGCCAGCTCCCAGTGCAGAGGCTGGAGTAGCACCCCCCTAGAGAGGCGCTGAGTGAAAAGATAACCCAGAGGTCTGGAAGGTCTGTGGGGGGTGGGGAGTAAAGGGCAGGGGGCGAGTTAGGGTTCAGGGAGCTGGGAGAGAGTGCTGATTCAAAAATGTGCTGGAATCAGCTCCCTTCTCTCTCCTGGTCTGTTCCTGACAGCCCAGGGTGGGCACCTCGGCCTCTGGTGCCCCGCCTGGCCCTGCAGCCCCTTCCCTGTCTGTTTACCAGCCTGCCTGAGCCTCTCTGTGTGCAGGCCCACACCCCTTCCAACCCCGCAGAGCCACCCACTCCTTCCTGTCTGCAGCAGCCAGGGGCCCCCAGGGCGAGCCGAGCTGCAGGACCTCCCGTGCAGAGTGGGGGCACAGCAAGCCCCTGCCCAATGTGCCTTTGGCTGGAGGCTGACAGGAAAGGGCAGGGGAGGACCTGGCCGCCATGGTCAGGGGTCCAGGCAGGGGGCCGCTTCCAAACACTCCCCGTGCCCTGCTGCAGGGTCTGACCAAGGAGCAGAGAAGCGCCTTGCTCTCCAGGAGGCTGCAGCCCTGCGATAAATGCACCATGTGACAGGTGGAACGCCAGCTGGATCTCGCCCCCCCCCCCCACCTCATGCAGCTCCCCTGCCAGGCACCTCAGGGCGGTGCCGGAGCTGAGCAGCTGCCTGGGGAGCCCCGGGTAGCAGTCACAGCCGCCTCCGCTGGTTGTGGTTGGCATAAGGCGCAATCGCCTCTTGATCACATCTTAAGAATTTTAGGATGAAAAAGGCACAGCAGTGCCGTTTTACTGACTTCTACACCACACTCCAGCCATGCCCACAGGTCCCTCCCGGTGGACAGGAAACCACTGACAGCCAGAACAAAAAGGCCCTCAGAGACAGCTCTGGTGCCACCACCCCCACTGCGCAGATGGGAAAACTGAGGCCCAGAGGAGGTGCCCCATCCTCCTGGGAGAGAGTGTTCGCCCGGGTGTTTCCCAGAGTCTGACTCTGGGATGCAGATTCTGACCTCGGTTGTTCTGCCCGCTTCTCCCAGCTTCCCAGCGCGGGCTTTGAGCCCCTTGAATAACAATGGTGGGTTACTGTTGTCAAGGTTTCAATAACAATATTAACAACAATAATATCATCTCCCATTTATCAAGTGTCTACTGTGTACCAACCTCTGTATTTTAAATCATCAGGCCAATGCCATTACCCTCATTTTACAGGCCCGGAACTGAGGCCCAGAGAGGTCAAGTAACTGGCTCCTGGACCACGGAGAACACCTTCTGTTCAGGAGCAGAGGTGTGGGGTGGAGGGAGGGCGTCCCGTTCACTGGGTCGCTGTGTCACTGGTCAGCTAGCAGAGACACCTCCTCAGGAGGCACCCATCTCCCCGGCAGGCCCCATGCTACCCTCGGAGCAGCCTTCGTCCCAGGCACAACTCCCGCCCCTCCCTCAGGCCCTGGGCATGCGCCACCAGACAGCACGATTACGCCGCACCTGACATGTGCCCAGGCCCCCCCTGATGTGTGCCCAGGCCCCCCCTGACGTGTGCCCAGGCCGGATCTGGCCCCGAAGGAAGCTCCCCAGAGCAGGGGCCAGGCCTTCCTCCTTCCTGCCGTCCCAGTGCCAGGGCCTTGCCTGGATTACGTACGCCCCATGCTCAACTCGCAGCTACTGCCTTGTCTCTGAACCCCATGTTGGCAGTCGCATCTGCAGCGGCTGCCACCGCACGCCCAAGCCGTAACAGGCTCTGCTTCTCGGGCGGGGCGCTTCCATATTTAGCCACGTGCAGATGAGGGTTTCAGCCTGGGAACAGCAGCACAGAACAAGCTGTCATGACGCATCGGGACTTTGCCCGGGAACTGCTTGTAGGTTCAGACGCCAAAACAGAAGGGGAGACGCTAGACAGACGTGTGAACTGCCAAGCGCAGGGAAAACTACATGAGGTGTAAGGAGACAAGGGGGTGCTGGGGAGAAGGGGTGGGGGAGGCGACGCTGAGCAGAGGCCTGCCTCCCTCCCCCACCCTCCCCCGCCAGGCCCCTCCTCATCAGGGGGCGGAATCACCCACAGGGAACGGACTGCTGGCCCGCCGGCCCCTCCTCTGCGCACACCGCAGGGGTGAGGAGGTGTCTCTGTCTGTTCGAGTCACCAACAAACACCTGGCCCTCCGGGGGAGCAGGGACGGGAGAGGGAGGTGGCCCAGGGCACCAGCTGGTGGCGGGAGCGGGCCCGAGTGCCACAGGAGGTCACATCCAGCAATCACCCAGAGAGCAGCCCCGCTTCAACCTCCTGATCTGACAAGTCTGTCCCACCCCAGAGTTTGGACACTGTTGTCTGAGGTCTAGACGAAAGTGACCGCCACCGATGCGCTGTGGGACCAGAGAGGTTAAGTGGCTCACCAAAGGTCACAGAGCTGGGGAGCAAGGGTGTCGGCAGGTGACCACAAGCGAGCCTGACGCCGCCCTCCTGTCCATGCTGTCACCCAGCACAAGGGCCGCCCTGCTGGCTGGCGGGGGAAATGCAGCTCGGGCTCCGCGTGCAAGCTTCCATTTCTCATAGTTGCGTTAGAAACACAGTAATCTTACCGATGTGTTCTACTTGACCCAATACGTCCAAAATATCACCACGTCAACCAGCCCTAAATACAAGGCAAATAACGAGACACGGTCTTGTTTCTCCCACCGAGAGTCCAAATCGGGTGTGCATTTCACACGAACAGCACATCTCGTTTCAGACTCACCACGTGTCAGGCGCTCGACAGCCCATGTGGCTCGCGGCTGCCATGTCGGACGGGGGAGCCCTGAGTGGCGTTCCCAGCCAGGGGCCAATGTGTCCCCCAGGGCACACCCGGCAGAGGGGAGACACTTTAGGTTGTCACTGGTGGGCGGGGCGGTGACACTACTGACATCTAGTGGGCAGAGGCCAGCGGTGCCGCTAAGCGTAGCGCACGGGACAGCCTCCCAGCCAAGAACGGCCAGCTCCCGACGCCCGCGTGCCCGGTTTCCGAACCCTGCGGGGCTCTGCTGGGGGAGCTGCCGCTCTGCGGGGCACTGACTAGGTCACCAGGGGGTATTCAGGCAAGGACTGCGCTGGCCCACGGGGTCCAGAAGCTCTCACCCACGCCCGGTGCCTTGGCAGGAACAGCTGGAAGCCCCATGGACAGCACGTGTCCATTTCTGGAAGGCGGGACTCCGTCGTGCCCCCTCGGGATGCTGACTCTCTCCACCTGGTCTCTGGGCCTCTCCGGGTGGTCCCTCCAGGTGGCCTCTCTGTCCTCCGACTTCGTACCTGGCCACTCAGGCCTCCCAGAGCCCAAGCAGAGGCTGCCAGGGCAGTTCTCTTAAAAGAGGTACACACAGGCCTGGCACAGCATCGCTTTGCCTTATTGTATTGGCCAACACAGTCCCCGCCCACCCAGGTCCGAGAGGAAGGGCATAGCCTTCAGCTCCTGATGGGAAGAGTGTCAAAGAAACAACAGCCATCTGTAATCTGGCACGTGATAGTGTTTCTATTCCAGGGCTGACGTGCAGATTCAATGGGTTAATTCATATAAAGTCTCGACAAGTGACTGCTATTAGCATCCTGCTTCCTTGGGCTCTCCCTGTAGCAGCTGAGGCTGGCGTCCAGCAAGTTCCCAGGAAATACTCTGCGTCATAACTCAGTAGAGGGAGAGGCACATGGAGAACATTCTAGGTTGGGTTGCGTGGGGGAAGCTTCTTGTACCAACCCCCGAGCCACGTTCTGCAAACTAGGGATCCGCCTGGCGTCCTGAGACAGCGCCTGTGACACAGGGTCGGGAGGGATCCCGGGGCAGACAGCAGGACCAACACAAATCCCACCCAGTCTACACGTGCCCAGGCCCCCGAGGGCCCCTCCCCACCGGTCTCCCCAACCCGAGGGTTACAGACCAGGAGACTGAGCTCGGACTGAGCTCACTGCGTGCTCGCCCCAGTTCACCCGGCGAGCAAGCGACCGGCTTCAAATCCAGCCAGGTCTGCTGCCTGCTGGTTCTTTCTGTCGCCACTGGCTTTTCTCAAAGAAAACCACGGAAAACGCTTCACCGCACCCTCCATGATGGACAGGGCTTGGGTCCGCGGGACCCTGAGGCTGTTTAGGAGGAGCCTCTCAGGCTTCCACGAGGAGGTGCCTCGTGACCTCGTGTCACCCCGATTTCTCTGGGAGCCTTCGCCACTCCATTCCCCCGATTCCAGTTTATGTCCTGTTTCTGCAGAGACAGGGCCCCCCCTTTTCCTAAAGACCCACCTTTTCGTGGAACAATCATACAACACCATGAATACATACACCGTATCTACCCACACACCACACTTCAGTCTGCAAACTGCTCACCTACACGTCGCCTCCCAGTGGTCCCGTCAGGCGGGCACCCCCCGCCCCACTCCACTGCTGTGGAAACCGCGGCGGGGGCTGCCCCCGTCTCACGACAGACTCCGCAGGGAAAGGAGGCTCAACGGATGGCACGCCTGTTTCTGGGATGCAGACACTCCCGCCCCGCTGACGGGGGAGACGCGGGCACACTGCATTCCCACGGGGCGCGGGGGGCGGGGGGGGACGAGCCAGCTCCGGCACGCCACCCAAACCACAGCTTGCCACAAACCCACTTCCAGATGGCCACTAAGAGGCAGAACCATTACGAGACCTGAGGCTCAGGGGACCCCACTGGCTCGAGGGACCCCTCCTCACCACAGGGCCCTTGTTGAAGCCGTCGAGTCCCCGAGGGCCACCTTTCTGTCCTGCTCTGGTGCTCCGCAGTGAACGCCAAGCACTGGGCCATAATCTTAGCTGAGGCCCCAGATTCTGAGGGTAACTCCAAAGTCCTTACGTGTACTCGGCCACTGCCTGCTCTCCACCGCCCTCTCTGGCGTCCTCCACCGCGCCGGGGTTGGAGGGCCACATGCACGAGGACCACGGGAGGCCAGCCTGGAAAGCACCTGGCCCCAGGTGAAGGCACCTGGAAGCGGAGGCAACAGCCTAGGTTCACCCGCGTTTCCATCCTTGGGCACAGTTTCCCCAGCAGAAAATGGGGGTCCTCGCCCCTGCTTCCCAGGGCCGTGCAAAGACAAGGGGAACGGGTGCTGTGAGAGCCCACCCTGCTACACAGGGAGTCCCCCCAAAAGTGGGTGGCAGGCTGGACAGGGTCCCATGGGTAAGGCCTGGTTATCGGGGAACCGCGTCTTACCTGGGATGGCAACAGTGAGGAGGGGAAGGGGCCGTCCCAGCAGGGGGAGCTGCGCCTGGGCCCATTCCCTGAAAGTCTCCTCTGTGAAAAGCAGGGCCGGGTCAGCAATCAGCACAACACGGCCTGTGTGGAGGGGTCAGGGCTGCTGATTAAAGGGGCACCGGCTGGCCACTGGTTCCCAGCAGATGGGAGGAGAGGGGCACAAAGAGCTATTGTACAGAGACAGCAGTCCATTTGTACAGAACTTTCCAGAAGGTTTCCCCTCTGACTACTTCCTTAGGTAGCTGGGGCAGAAAGGAGAAGTTGATGGGACAGGCATCCCAGGAGGCCCAAGGGGCCCCCCGGGCACTGAGCGACCCGTCTTCCCCTCGGCCGTGACGAGGCTTTGCAACCCGGGGGCTTGGGTCAGGCGGACAAAGAGGGGCGCCTTCTCCCTGTGTGGGCCCCTCAGGTGTTCCGCATGCACCTCTCACTGGCCGAGTCAGGCGCTCCTACTCCCCGGAGGCCCACGGACACTGAGGGACTGGCTTAAAGATCACAGAGCGAGTTCCCGAGGCAGCCAAACTGGAACCCAGTTCGTTGGCACTGACCCAGGACTGTGCACAGCTCAGCCGGCCTGAAGCCGCTCCCCGCTCCACGTGGGGAAGCCGCCTGGAAACCCCCAGGGCAAGACAAATCTGGGCAGTGCTCGAAGGGAACAACGGGCTTCCCCTTTTCACAAAGCCCCCCAAACTGCCGTGTGATAGTGTTCCCCCAAGCCCCCAGAAACGTCTCCTCAGAAGTCCTGAATGCGGGGTAACCCAGAGCCAGCCGAGCCTCGGGGGCACAGGGACCCCGACAGCCACGAAGCACTCGCAACAGCACTTTGCCTCGTTTCTTCCATTCCGGCCCCAGCCAGCTACCCCAGCCAGCCTTTTAGGAGTAGAATCCGGTCTTATCACAGCCCGGGCTCGGCAGATGCCAGCTTACACGTTCCCACGAACGCAGGCACGCAGCAGCGTTCGGCTCCCTGGTGCATCTCTGCCAGGTTTCAGATCCAGTCGCGCATGTTTTCTTGTCTGTTCCTCGTGACACCTTCCTCGGAGGCATCCTCGGCCCACTGGCGGTGGGTGGGGGTGAGGCCCAGAGTCAGACAACTTGCTGTAGTGACGCAGAGCCAGTTAAGCGGCAGAGCTGAGTGTTAATCCGGGTTCTCTGACCCTAAGACCCAGGCCAAGGCGGAAGGCGGGCGCTCCCGGAGGGGGAGGAGGGGCAGGTAGGTGTTTATGAGCACCTACTGTGTGCAGTTCCACTAGGATCACGAGTCCATTCCTAGCTGAGCTCGAAAGGGGCCTGTTATGAACATCAAAACACCTTGATCGCTCTTATCACTCAGGAAATTCCAAGGGTTTGGGGAGTTTTGTGCCAGGAACAACAAAAACAAAATGCCGTATTTAGCTGTGTATAATGCGCACTCACGTTTTAGTGCCGATCCCCACGTAGATATAATTCACATCATACGTGGGAATTAGTACTACCCGTGTATAAAGCGCACCCTTATTGTTCCCTCAAAAATTTGGGCAAAAGAAATGTGCATTATACACGGCAAAATACGGCAGGTCTTTCTTACACTATCACAGTGAAGATGCTGTCCGAGTGCTCCCCACGTGCCAGGCCACGCTGCCTCTCGTCCCCACGTGTGCTCGCTCATCAGTGCTCCCACAGCTGTGCTGCAGAGGAGGAGACTGAAGCACGGAGAAGTAACCTGTCTGACGCCACAAGGTGACAGAGACAGAACAAAGGCCCAGAGCTGTCTGCCTTTCCAAAGCTCACGCTCTCAAAAGAGGGCCACACCAGCGAGCGCGCCAAGCTCCCCACCAGGCCACACTGCCCCTGGACAAGCCAGCGAGAGCCTGCCTTCCCCACTCTGACCCTGACTTCAGTGACACGCATTCCTTACTTTTTCTGGGACTTGACACGTTTCAGCCCAGATGCGGGCGGGTGTAAAGGCCCTCTAGGACAATGCGTCAGCTGGCCAAAGGCTCGAGCCCAAGAGCGCCAATGCAGTTCTCCCCCGTGGACTCCAAGTCATTCCGGGGGACACTCCGACTGGCCCACACATACAGAGCTCTGCTCCCAGAGGGCTCATCTGGAATTCCCCCCTCCCTGGTTTAAAAGTCCCCCCGGGCAGTGGCGGTCACCGCCAGCGCCCGTCAGCGCTGACCAGCACAACGCTCACCGAGTGCCCATGAGGCCGGTTCTGTGCCCAGGTACAAGTGTGTCTCTCAGCTTCAACTGCTGGGCCTAGGACCGCTGGCCTGAGAGTGGGTGGGAGATGTGCTCAGGGCGTGCAGAGGTCCTCGTGGAGCCAGACGGGCCAGGGTTTCGAAAGCTGGGGCCCAGCCGGCTACAGGGGACAGGCAAGGGGTGAAGCGGGGCAGCTAGGGAAGCTAGGGGAAAGTGGCTCGGACCAAGCGTCCGGGAGGCACTTCCTATAGGGGCCAGAGGGCACACCATCTGCCCCGTCCCCTGAATTCCCCTGTAGAGACAGGGACCAACTGGTTTTCTTTACTGAGCAGCCAACAGAAAAATGCTGTCACATGAACATATCATTGTCACCATCTTCAAGGATGCAGATTGATGACAAAGGACTCATGTCCCCTGGCCAAGTGGTTAGCTGCAGTCATAAAGGGGCGGGGCTGTGGTCTCAAAGCCACCACCCATCCCGTGTCCCGCTCCTGCATCCACTGTGTCCCCTGCCCCAATTCCTGCATGGACACGACCGTGATTAGTAGAGTTACGTCTGTTCTGCTGGTTGCCCCTCCCCTCCCCCTCCCCATACACACAGCCGGTCTCTGAGGGTCCCTGTGAAGCTAAGTGGTGACTCATGTACCGCAAAGTCTTGTGGCAGCCCAGGGGAGAACTGGGGATGTGCAGAAGGTAATACTCGCTCGAAATAATCATGACCCACCCCCCTTGCTGGTCACACGCTGGTGGGAGATAATCCTTCCCACCCCACTGGTGTCTGGCCTGGTCATGTGACCTGTTTTGGCCAATGAGATGTAACGGGACAAGACACCCGCCACCTCTGAGTAAACTCTCGGAGAGCCATCGTGGAGTTCTGCCGTCTGTCTCCTCCCCCTCTGCCCCTCCCCATCCGTAGTGCTGCTCTCTCAGCCTCAACTGCAGAACGAAGATGCTTTCATAGAGAGCCTCAGCTGACAGGTAACATGGGTGAAAAATACACTCGTGTTACTTCGTGTGCAATACTTTGTGTGCAAAGCATTACATACACACCCTGTGTGCAGTCCATGGTGGTTTAGGGATGTTACGGTGGCAAAAGTAGCCTGAGGGGTTTGCAAAGGGAACTGAATGAGGAACTAGAGGGCAGCTCAGGCACAGAGACGCACAGAGCTGGTGCTGGGGAGTCTTTCTCGTTCAAAGCAAGCAGAGCGGGGCCACAGACAAGGCTGACCACCCACTTCTGGGGGATCCCCGTGTCTCTTTCCTTGGCTTCAGCTCTGCACGGGGAACCCCACCAAAAGGCCCCTCGTTCCAGGCCCTGAGCCTCACTCTTGCCCACTTCCTCCTCAGGCCACCCGCCGCTGCAGCCACCACAGCTCCAGGAGGACTGGGGAGGTTGGTGGCCCCTTCTTCCCAAGAGGGACCCAAAGGCCGGCCCCCACATACTCAGCTGGGATTTACCCAGAGCCGTGGAACCTCGTGCGCAGACTCATTCCCTTCTCCCTTGGGCTGAGTCCTGCAGAAAGATCAACAACAAAACAACGGCAACACTGTTCTAACCTTCCCTTGTTCTCTGGGTACTATCCTCAGCACTGCATTATCTTTTTTTAAAGACCTAACTGGCTTTACTGAGCTATCCATGAATTGGGCAGCATCCCACCCAGCAAGCAGAAAGGAGCTCCCTGTCCCAAGTGCTTTAGACACACTAACTCCTTCCAGCTGCCTCTAAGGGAGGCACCATTATCATTCCCATTGGAGGACCCCGGGGCCCAAGGTCATGGTCACACAGGTAGTAAAAGGCAGTGCTGGGGTTCCAACACAGGGGCTGTGCGGTTTCTGTATTCTGTGCTCCACTGTGATGCTAAGGGGGAAAGGACTGCACAGGAAGACAGGGAAAAAGATGGCCCAGTGAGTCATTATGGCAAAGACACCTCTCTTGGTATTGCCTGGGTCGCCATGGAGGCAGACCTCTGGGGTCAGAGGTGTGCGGAGCAGTGAAGCAATACAAAAAAAGAGCAATATAAAACCCATACGAACTTACAGACAACCTCTGTGTTGTTACAGTGAATGGGCAGGAATCATGACTAGAAGAGTTATGTGACATAAAGGATTTGGGTTTTGATGGTCTTTTCAGCAAAGCTGGGTGCTGAATTTTAAAAGTTTAAATAAAAAAAACGGAACATGAGATTCTACCACATAGTGCTGGGAAGCCACAAACCCAGAGAAGTGAGCTGCTTCTATCCCCAAGTGCCTGGGTTTGCCCCTGGATCTCCTAATCCGAAGGGAGACATGCGGCCAGGCTTGGTGTCCTTGTTCCACTGGTGCCTGCCTGGGGCCGTTTTCTGACCCAGTTCCACGAGCCAGGGGCAGCGGGGGGTGTAACTGGGTTGGAGACACCGAGAGGTGAGGCCCTGGAGGCTGGGCAGAAGGTGGGGAAAGAAGCACAAGGCAAAGGGGAAAAGCAGAACTTCCAGACATTCCATCCATCCAGCCCGATTCCCTCTTCCTCCAGGAAGCCTTCCCGATCAGCCTGACCTTGGACAGGACTCCCTCCCTGCACTTCTGGAGCTCCTGTCGACCTGCAACAGGCCCAGCACATCACTACTCCCCACTTTCAGCTGCTTTCCTGGTGTCGTGCTAAAACTTAAGACCACATTTGGCTCTTGGGTTTCTAAAGGATCGAAGCTAACTAGTGCCTGGGCAGGCAAGTCCCCAAAGCCTGGTGACTCTCATTAAGAGGCAGGACTGCACAAGTCCATAGGCAGATGGGCTGATGCCTCTGCAGCCCAGAGGCCCCTGCTGATAGCCTCTGAGAGGGGCTCGTGGAAAGCAGTAGGCGCCCTAAACAACGTCACCCCTTCTGCAGTCAGTAGAGGGCGCTAAATATTCGTTCTGGGAAAACTAGACCGCTGTTTCCCGCTTCTTTGAGGTACCTACTCTTTCTTTCCTGCTGGACACTCAGGGACAAGGGACAAGGGTCATTAAAGTTTGCTGTATGCACTAGCGACTCGACACACTCTATCACCTTAGACTTCTAGCAGTTCACCAAAATCCAGACCTTCTGCATCTGTCTGGACACACATCTGGACCACATTTCCCAGTCACCCTGGCGGCGGGGTGTGATCATGTGACTGAATGCCAGCCAATGGCATCCAAGCACAGGTGACACACCCACTTGCAGGCCTCCGAGAGATCTGCCCACGAGCAGCCTCCTCCTCCGCGCTGTTTCCCCTTCCAGCCGATTGGTGTGGAGTCAACCGTGGGAAAGTGGAAATTGTGTGCTCAATGTGCCCCCGAGCCTTACCCACGGGCAAAGAATCTTGGCGTGGGCCGGAACCCAGCCTCTTCTGGGTTTAAGCCATTACACTTTTTGGCGTTGTTGCAGCTGGAAAATGCTCCCACTTCTGGGGGCCCGATTCTCCTTCTGACAGTCCCCGCCCCCATCATTCGCTCATTGTCCCCATCCTTCCCCCAAACGGACGCTCCCAGACGAGGGACCTGCTTTTGTTCCCTGCTGTGTCCCCAATGGTAGCACAGTGCCTGATGCCTGACACAGAGCCGACACTTGACAACCATCTGCTGAACGCACGAGTGAGTGCGTCCCGTTTCACCCATCCTCCGTGAGTCCGGGTCTCCCCAGAAAGGACCCCTTAGGGGCAAGTACAGGAAGCAGCCTCCCCCTTTCGGTGTCTCCTCCACCTCCCAAGCTGGAAAATCCCCCGCTAACTAAAACACTCACCTTCGGGGCCTAACCTGTGCGCCCTCCTCTCTGACACCCACTCGGGACCCTCCCCACCAGTCCCTAGGGTCAAGCGGCTAAATCACTAAAATCCAGGAGGCTGAGGCATGAGGAAGTGATTCTGTGCTTCTCACTAGCCCGAGAACTTAAATTCTTTGAGCTTTCTGTTCCCACGTCAGTGCCTGGATGTGCCTCTGGGCGCATACCAGATCTCCAGATAACCTTCTGACTGTCGCCTGAAGGGCTCCCGAATCCAGCCAGACCACCTCCCGTCCCTGTCCACCAACGTCAGTGATCCTGACCGCCCGCCCTCCAGGGCACCGGACTGGTAATCGTCCTGGGCCGTCCCAGGGCTGAGAGTGCAGGACTGGTCATTCCCAAGAATGCACTGGAGATGATATGAACTCTGAACTTTTCCTCCTTTTTTCTGGAACACTTCTGGGTTTCTGCCTGGCCTCTGGAATAAATCTCTACCGTTTACTTCTAGCCAAAGTCTCCAGACTCTTCACGAGTTCACGCGCCACCTGTATCTTCTGCACCCCTTGGCCGGGGTCCCTTCGCAGTCACACCTGTCACACTGCACAGCACGTGCGGGGGTCTGGTTTTCCCACCTGCCACGCCTCCCCACCTCCAGTTAGAACAGGAGGCCCTCGAGGCCAGGGCTCCATCTTACTCATCCTGGCATGTTCCCAGTGTCGGGCATGAGGGTCTCTCAAGAAACAAGCATTCTAAAATATTTAATACATATTTAAAATAGTTGTGTAATATTTAATTATGTAAATATAAGTGGTTTAAGCATATACTATATAATTCATATAAATATGCTTACAATACTTTATAGAATACTCAGTAACTATTTCACTTTCTTTAACTGCTTTCACTCTGAGGCTAACCAAGAGCAAAAAGCTTCCCACGCACCCTGGACCCACTCGGAAGAGGGTCTGAGCTGGTACCTGGAATATTCTTCAGGAACAGGCTTTCGGGGCCTTAACTCATGGCCTGGCCCCCGAGAGGTGGGGGAAGCCCACGCCCCTTTACTGTGTATCAGTACGAGCCCACCCCGGATCAGGGGTCTCCAAACGTTTCCCCATCGAGGAAACGAGGAGTCTGGAGACTTTGGCTAGAAGTAAATGGTAGAGATTTATTCCAGAAGGCCAGGCAGAAACCCAGAAGTGTTCCAAAAACACTTCTCCAGAAGGCCAGGCAGAAACACCTGCTCCTGGCAGCCCCGTGCACCAGGATTTTTGTCTTTCAAAGCGCTTGCCCCTGGGACCCTCACAAAGGTCCTCCGATACAGGCAGGCAGCGACCACTGCGTCCATGTGACAGCTGAGAAAACAGAGGCTGGGAGAAGTTCAATGACTTGCCCAAGGTCATGGTTTGCGTGTGTGCTGAGCTGTCACTAGGATCCAGGGGCCCAGACACTTCTCCGTGTCTTCCCTGTCTCCAGCCTGAGCCCACGGGAGGACACCTCCCTCCCGGCAGCCAGCCAGGAGGAGGCAGAGGCAGTGACGTGGGTGACAAGCAGTGGCTGGGGTGAGCAGAAACTGACATTCACTCTGTGTTTTAGAACCGAGTTCAAAACAAAAGCTGGCCAAACAGCTCAGGGCACTGAGAGCTTCCCCCACACTCCCCCTCCTCGAACTCTAACCCCTCCGGCCGGTGGGAGTATCTGTCTGTGGTTACGGGGTGCAGCGCAGCTGCTGCTGCTGCCGCTGCCGTGTGGTCCCAGGCCAGAGCGGAAGGATGGTACTTACTCGATTTTTCTTCTTTGATGGTGTATTCGAGCACCTCGGACGAGCCCTCGTTCAGCGAAGGGAAATGGACACAGAGCACCAGGGGCTTCGAGCTGCTGTCCCGGCGGACCAGGAATGCCTGCGACAGAAGGAGGAGGGCTCTGTGAATCAAAGACTTGGGTGGACATTAGCGGGACAACAGAGAGATGGAGGTCATCTGGAATATTCCAGAAATGAGGAGGCAGGGTGGCAGCTAGGCATCCCTCAGGAGAACATGGGGTTCTGCCCTGAGAGCCACGCGTCACCCAGCGCCCCCCCCCCCCCCCCCCCCCCGCCGGCTCCCGAGTCTCATTTGCTCACAGAGGAGGTTGACTCAGATGCGTCTGTGTTGCAGACAGAGTCAGGCAGGGGGTATTTAAAAAGCAGATTCCTGGGTCCCACCTTGGAGATGCTAGTTCAGCGGGGGGAGCAGGGGCCCAGAATCAGCTGATGCTGGAATGGGTGGGGGTCCCGGGTCCACAGGTAGAGAAGTTCTAAGGCTCGGGAACTGAGGGTGCATCTCACCTCGTGACCACCTCCTCACGCAGCGCGGACCCTCTGGGGAGGCTGATGGAAGCGGTCACAGACATTAGTCAATTCACAACACCTTCCCCCACAGAAACAAAAATAGCTGATAATTAACATAGCGCTTTCTCTGTGGCAGGAACTGGCATACACACTTTGCATATATTCTCTTGCCTCTTCCTATCAATGACCTCTGACACGAGGCGGGTTGTTACCCCCACGTCACGCATGGGAGACGCGGTGGAGGCACCCTCTCTGATCCTGGTGCGATGACTGAGGAAGGACCCGTATGGGCCTGGCTCCCAGGACAGCTGTAAGGGGCAGGGCTGGGACTCGGCCCCAGACACTGGGGTCCCTGCTGGAGCCCTCCACGCTCCCTGGCCCCTCACTGGGGCAGGAGGGGGACCTGTCCCCTCGGCCCTGAGGATGCATCCCTGCTCTAGGGACGAGGCATTGCCTGAATCTAAACCAGAGCCTCGTATTTACAGACCCCCCCCCCCACTTCTGCTTCTCCTGCCTTCCGCTCACTGTGCTTGCCACGGCCATCGTGGGGAGGGGTCTCTGCTTCATGCACGAACTCTGTGCTGTTAAAACGCCCCATTTAGACTCCAAGGGCCCCACCAAAGCTCAGCCCCCCTTCAGGGGATGACAGACACCTTCCGGATTGCCCCAGCCTCCAGGGGCACAGATTTCCCTGGGGAGCCGGGACAGGGCATCCCTCAGCCAAGGAAGGCTCACTCCTCCCCTTCCTGAGAAAGGACTTGGTCACCGTGTCCCCCTCCCCTCCACCCGAGACACACACTGTCCTATCGCCTCTGGTGATGCTCCAAATTCTCTGCCATTGTTATTGCTGCTATCATTCTTATCACATCTCTTTGTTGTTCACACGAGGTTGTTGTTACAATTGTGGGTGGGACGTTACAATAACATCCTTATTGTGGGTAGTAATAGCTAACACGTACCGCCTCCCTCCCTGGTCTGCCCCAAGCCCTGACACCAGTTCCCTAGGTTCTGCGATCTTTACTTCATTCTCCTGTTGGAGCTATGGGGGGTGGGGGGCGGGTGCCAGCACTACCCCCGTTTCAGAGAGAAGGAAACAGAGAGGTAAGCAATGCCAAGGTCGGTGAGGGCTGGCCTGGGATCTGAGCTCAGGCCCTGAGACTCTCGATCCACAACCCTCCACCACCCTCCACCCAGCCCAGGTGGTCCCTTGGCTCAAGGTTTTGCAGCTTAAGGTTCTGCTCCCCCGTGATGTGACGGTACATGTCCCCTCGGAAGCAGGGACACAATGAGTCCATTAGTCATTGAATGGAGAGGAAATGAGTTTACCAGCCCCTCTCCCAGAGGTGGAGAGAGCATGAGAACTCGGAGTGGACAGAGGGGGAGACGAGGAGGCTTCCGGGGGCAGAGATGAGAGGCAGGCGAGATGCCACCTGCTGAGGCGCCCACCCTGGACAGCAGCCCTCCCTCGGGGACATGGCAGGACCCGGCAGGAGGGCGCTCCCCTCCAGATGCTGCCACCCTCGGCTCTGAGACCACACCTGGGCCCCCCAGCACAGCCTCGCCTTGCTCTGGGCTGCAGCCTCACTGCACTGAGGCGGCCCTCTGAACCTGCACGGACCCCTGGAGCGCGTCTCCTTTCAAAAAAAAGAAGAGGTCACTCCTGTGCGCCAGGCCGGCGGGGATGGGCAGTGGGAGGGAGTGTGCCTGTGTGTGTGTGTGTGTGTGTGTGTGTGAGAGAGAGAGAGAGAGAGAGAGAATGAGTGCCTGGTGAGTGAAAAAGCATATCTGGCCTTTGTCCCACTTTCCTGTCAAAGCTTCAAAAATCCCTGGAATTTCCTGAGAGATAAGAATGTCTTTTGTTATTCACAAAATAGCCCCTAGTGACCACACCTGAGTTTACGCCAACAGGTGACTCCGGGTGGGCCCTTAGTTTCCAAGGGGGGGGGTGTGGGTGGGACTGGCGGCCCCACCCCTGACCTCCGGCGAGGGGAGAGGAACTGGGAGTGAGTTGGAGCGTGTCGGTGTGGGCGATGACTCGATCACTCTCGCAAAGAAAACTTTATGAAATTCTGGATCTCGCGGCTCGGGGAGCCCCGGTTGGTGGTGGCGCACTGGTGTGTGCCCAGACCCCACGAGGGTGGAGAGGGGCGGGAGCGTGCATGCCCCCCCCACTGCCGACCTCGCCCCCACCCGGGTCTTTCACTCAGCTGCTCTTGAGTTGTATCCTTCATAATACAATGCTCCTCGCAAGCACAGGCTTTTCAGTGAGTCCCCTGAGGCGTTCTAGTGAGTTCTCAAACCTGAGGAGGGGTCATGCCTGTCGCCACGCCAGACAGCAGTGTGGGTGGCGTGGGGACCCACCGACGTCTGGCATCTGCACCAGGGTGGTCTCATCGGGGGCCCTGTCCACTCACCTGGTCCGTGCTCACGGGCGGGCGGCAGAGGCAGTGTCAGCGCTCACCTGAGCTGCGGGACGCCCCGTGGGTGTCGGAGAACTCTCGGCAGAAGAGTGAGTGAGTGTGTGAGACTGTGAGTGTGGCTGAGTGTGGCTGAGTGTGGCACTGAGTGTGGAACTGAGTGAACTCCGGGGACAGGCCACGGGGGGGGGGGGGGGTCCGCGCCAGAGCGGGCAGTGCTCCTGGGAAGGCTGACGACAAACTTGGACCCTTGACCCCGAGCCTGGGGGTGGAGCTGAGGACGGCACCACCCTGAGCAGGAACCAAACTGCGGGTTTCTGCTTGTGCAGGGTCAGTGCCCCCCATCACCCTTGCAGGGCACGTGGTGCGGGGAGGGGCCCGGGCCCGGGCCCCTAGTGCAGCAGCGCCTGCCCAGGGAAGACAGTGTTTCTCAGCTGAGGGCCGTGGCCCAGGAGCACAACCGCCACAGCCAGGGTTTTCCAAACAAAACCCGAGAGTGGGAGACAGAAGGCAACAAGGACGGCTGCAGTAGGGGCAGACCTCCTGTGGCATGTGTCCGTCAGAGGGAGAGGGAAGGGGCGCCTGGCCCAGGGCCGGGGCCACAGGGCAGCCTGTGTTCCTCACTCCACCGACCGTCACCTCCCCCCTTCCACTATTGGGACAGCTCACCGGTCGCCCCCCCCCCCCCCAGGGTGACCGAAATGACAAATCGGGGCGCCAGCCTCTCTCGGGACCTCCCTCGATGCCGCCCTGCCGTCTGATCAGCTCTCTCCTGCTCAGCACAGAGCTTTCTGGATTTCTCTGCTTTGCCGAGACACTGGCCCTGCTCTCTGGCCTCGTGTTCCAGAGAAAGAGAAGGACCGCAGGAGCCCCCGGGCAGCGGCTCCCAGCTAGGGGACCGTCGTCACAGTCTGTCCCAGTTTGCATTTCTTTTCAGGCCTTATGGGAAGCTCACAGGCTGGGCCTGTTGTTCCTTGAAGCCCAGAGCATTCCCGGCTGACCCCGTACCTCCAAGTACTATTGCAAGAGCTGCACAGGTGAGTCCTGCAGAGTGCCCGCTGTGTGAAGGCACCCCAAATGTGGGCCCCCCTTCCCCCTGCCCCCTACCTGCCTCAGAGCCCTGAGGTCAAAAGGCACAGAGCCCCTACACGCAGAGGCAGCCTTGCTACCCTCCGCTGTTCATGGATTGCCCCGGGATCCAGAGCTGCCGCAGCAGGGGCCCAGGGACAAGGAAAAGCATCCTCATTAGCCGGCTGCAGACTGCAGGCCTCGGCCTTGAGCAGAAAGATGAGCTCCAGGGGAGCAGGGGGGGGGGGGCCGTGCGGGGACAAGTCTGGGCACCGGGGCCTGCCTTGCCTACTCCTAGGACACTCGCCTGAGGCTGCCCAGGATTGTCACGAGTGGGGCAGCCCACAATCACGCCGGCCGTGGGGCCCTCCCTCCGCCACTGCTCCCTCAAGCCTTGCCAGGGAACCAGGCCACCTGCAGGCCCTGCTGAGCCCCGTGTCCTCGCGCAGCCTCTCTCCTCCCCAGGGACAAGCGCCGCTGTCTGAGTCAGCCGCTCCCTCTGCCCCCGCTCCCCTGTGCCAGCGCTCCCGACGCCCTGGATGAGGGACCCCCAGAAAGCAGGGGAAGCCCTTTCCCCCAACCGTATACCCCGACAGGCGGCGTGCCCATGCCGAGGGTCCCACCCCCACCCCGAAAACAGCAGCGGTCAGAGGCAGCGGTCAGAGCACTTGGTGTCCTTTGTAAGTCACTTCCCCTCTCTGAGCTGGCTTTTCCAGTCCGGTGAGGGATGGGGGCTGACAGCCCCAGGACTCCTTCCTTCTGGAAGATTCTGCCCCAGCACCCACGGCCTGGGGTCTTTTCCAGATCCCGAGAGGCCTGCACGAGGGTCAGCGCCGTGGGTACAGGCCTGCGATGCGGCAGGCTGGGGCAGCGGGTCACGGAAGCAGCCCGTCTGCCCCCCCCCCTCACCGGGGGGGTGGGGGTTTGGAGGTGACGGCTGACTTCAGGAACAGCTGGCAGAGGAGATGCCCCAGGAGAGCGGTCCGTGGCTGCCACGCCCCCCGCCTCCTCCACAGACGAATATACAAAACCCCGACACCCAATACCCTGTGATGGTTTTGTCTGTACTGTCCATTTTGGCCCGGACAACCCAGAGCTGTCTGCTTTTCCGCGCTTGTTATCTCCGGACTGTTTTGCAGTTGCCTGGGGAGAATTTCCAGTCGTGCCCATGGGGGCAGGAACCGAAGTGGCCGGTTCTTCCCAGGGGCCACAAGCAGGGGCTGCCTCACCTGTGAGGGGTGGGCGCTCCCGTGGCCGGAGCCCTCTCTGGACACAGGTGGCCCGTCACTTCTCACGAAGTTGTCCCTTGGCACGGAGTGCAGCTTCTCAGTCCTGGCTGCAGGACAGAATCACTGGGGGGAGCTTTGAAAGCACACTGATGCCTGAGCCCCCTTCTGAACCAAAGAAACTGGCATTGCTGGGGCTGGGGCTGAGGCTGGGGCTGAGGCTGGGGCTGAGGCAGGGTGTGTGGGTTTTTTTTTTTAAACGTTTGAAGGCAGTCACTTAGTATCTGGCTCTGTTACTCAGGGGAGGCTCCTAACCCTCAGAGCTGTGTTTCCTCACTTAGGAAGCAGAGAGCCGGCCTCCAGTTCTGCAGGGCTGCAGGCAGGACCAGACGGTGCCTGGCTCAGGGCAGACCTGCAGTCGCTGCCAGCCGTGCACTCGGCCCCGGCCCCGGCCCCCCGAAGGGGCAGCAGAGGGGCTTCAGGGACGCCTTCACCCGACAAGCACGGAGTGGGAGGGGCCTTCTGGACTCAGCCCTGGGGGTTGGGGTGGGGGGGCGCCTTGCATGTCCCACGGGGCCAGTCCAGCTCAGCTTCCCGCAGCTCTGGAGGCCACACCTCCACCACAGAAAGCAACTTTGTAAGAAGGTTCTTTCATTAAACACCACCTCCTGGCGCTCCAGCAGCAGTGAAAACACACAGCCTCCTGACCCCAGTTTCGAAGACAGTTCTGCGATGAAAGGAATGAAGGCTCCTTGGAGAACTGGCTCCAGGACGGGGGCAAGAAAACACTAGTGGAGCCTGGAGCATCTGGGGGTGACAGAACGTAAGAAAAAACTCCAGAAAACCAACAACGCACAAGCAAAGCCCACACACAACAGGGGTGTGTCAGAGAGACACGGAGCCCACGCAGAGACTCGCAGCGGCCACAGCTGGAATAATCTGAGCAATAAAGTAGTGAAGGCAGTGTTGGCTCATAACCCGAAGCATAGAATAAATATCCATGAATCCATATGGCTCTAAGTACATGACTGAATCAGTAAATAAATGGGGAGGGGGAGAAGAGACAAATCTCATAGAGAAGAATTCCAAATAGTTTATGCAGATAATCAAAGGGGCGGAGCGTGACCTCCAAGCGCGGGCTGTGCACAGTGACCACCTCCGGGGGCAGGCGGCCCGGGCGGGAGGAGGAGGCACTCACTGAGGAGCAACCGACGACCCACACGACCTCAGCCAGGGGCCGAGGTCAACACCCACAGCCCAGGTTCACATCCTGTGCTGTACCCCTGACGTGATGTGAGGGGATCACCCCAGTTTAGCCCCCGGCAGCTCCCAAGTGAGGGAGGGATGTTCTACACAGTTTCTGCCTGGGAGTCCTCAAAACGGTCAAAGCCGTCACAGACAGAGAAAGCCTGAAAGACTGTCCCGGCCAGGTGACAGGGTGACAAGGAGACGCGAGGATGAAGGGTAAGGTGGGGCCCTGCGTAGGGTCCTGGAACAGAAGAAGGGCAGGGGGCACAAGCCAAGGAAATCGGGGTCAACTGAGGGCTTCCGTCGGCACTAACGCATCGGCACCGGCTCGTGAGCTGTGACAGAGGCGCCGGAGTCATGTCAGACGTTAACAACGGGAGAAGCCACGTGAGGAGTGCACAAGGGAACCCTCTGTACTGTCTTTGCAACTTTCCTCTAGAACTCCCAAAGTAAGGCAAACAAACAAACGTGCCCCTTGGTGTAGAATGAATAAAGGCGGCTTTTCGATCGCCTTGATTCTGGACACACACGAAAAATTCCTAACTGGGCCGGCACGTTCCCACCTTATCAGATCAGGCTGCAGGGAGTTGGGGAGATGGGGAGCGGTGAAGGGGGTGGACATGGTCAAGGTCACACAGATAGATCTCTGAGACAAAGGAGCTGCATGTCCAGTGTCCTGACCACTGGCCCCAGACTCGATGAAGCCCTGTGTCTCCCTGGAGCCACGAGGGGTGGGTACAGGTGATGCTGGGAGACCCCACGAGCTCTCACAGCCTGAGGGCCACCCATGGTGTCTGTAGCTTTAAGAACATTGAAGCCATTGCACTGGTGGCATTTGAGACAGTTCTGTGGGGGTGGCATCATGCAGCCAAGGGTCTGCCCGGTGTCCCTGAAGATCACACCATGCAGGCTCTGCCCCCACCAGCTGTGTGACCTCAGGCAAGTGGGTTCAAGGCTCTGAGCCTGCATTTCCTTGCCTGGGAACGGGAGCACCAAGCACGCCCACCAGCGAGAAACCGCTGGGCTGGTTAACGAGAGCATGGGAAGAGCAACTTGGGGTAAAAGTTGGCCAATCTCAGGGCTTTGCTTCTGCTTGCAAACACGGAAGCTCACAGGGAAGAGTGGGGTGCAGGGGCAGAGGTGAGGGAAGGCGCATCTGCTCCAATCCTGGGGCCGAGGGAGGCCGGGGCCTGGCTGGAGGCCACATCAGCTTCAAGTACCACTGCCGATTCGATGAATTCTATGGAGTCCAAGGTGAGAATGAGTCCACTGAGCAACCCAGGCCCATGAATTCATGAGCTCGGATGCGTCCTGGACACAGGGTGGCACTCCAGGGCACACGGAAGGCGAGGACAGCAACGCGCCGGGCGGTTGGAAGATAGGATTCCGTGTGTGTGTGTGTGTGTGTGTGTGTGTGTACGATACAGCACAGGAGCACCCAGATTGCTGGGTTCAAAGTCCAGCTTGGGCCTCATCCCTGTGTCACCCGGGGGAGGTCACACCACTTTGCGTCTCAGTCGCTTCATCTGTAAAATGGGCAGAACGGTAACTCCTACCCCAGAGGGCCGCCGCGAGGATAAACCGCGCTAACTCAGGGGTCGCACTCAGACACGTGCCTGGAAGGCAGTAAGTAAGGGCCGAGTGCGCACGTGCTGCCACAGACGTGGGGCCGTCCACGGGAAAGGGCCGGAGAGGAGCACCACGCTCTTCTGGCGGAAAGGACTCCTGGGAGCAGCCTGGCGGAGGGTGGCCAGGGGCCTGGGGGTGGGGGGGGAACGTGAGCGACTGCTTAACGGCCAAGGGTTTTATCTCGGGTGACGAAACGCTCCGAACGAGATAGAGGCGGCGGCTGCACAACACCGAGCGGTACTCAACATGCGTGCCCGTCGCAAGGGCTGGTTCACGGGAAGTGACCTCCGCCTCGTCAGAGAAACGAGCACAGGCAAGAGGCGTGCGGGAAGGGGGTGCGCTGGAAACAGTCGGTGGCAAACACCTTTGTGAGAGAATCCTTTTTACTTTACTTCTGTCCAGCTTGATTTTCTTTTCACAGTGGACACCTGTACCTCACGCTTTTACAATTAAACAGATTACCTGTCAGTTTCTCTTTAAAAACAGAAGCAGCCAGTAAGAGCACGCGCGTGGGGTCGGGTGGGGGTGGCCCTCCGACCGTGAGCTCTGATTCATCGTCCTGACCCACGATCCACTCCCCGCCCCCGGCCCCCCCAACGGAGGCTGACACTGATGCTCCCGGGAGGAAGGGAGGAAGGCACTATCGCTGAGCCGCGTTTCAAAGTGGGAAAAGTGATGCCTCAGAGCTGACTCCAGAACCTCCTCGGGCCCATCCCACAGCCCCTTATTTGCATATGTCAGTAGGGGGTGTAAAATGATTTCTCAGGTCCTTCTGGTTGTCCCGAGGCTCTCTGGTCCCGGACCCCTGGCTGAGTTCTCCCCGTGTCAGGCCTGCCCAGGTGCTGTAGGCGCCCAGGTGCCCAGAGAGCCACCCCCGCCGCATACCACCTGCTCTCCCTCGGGGACAGCTGCTCCCCAAAGCAGAACTTGGCCCTCCTACCAGTGCCCTGCTCCCGAGCCCCAGCAGCTCCTGGTGGCTGCCCCTGCCCCGCTGACCACGACAAGATGGACAGACAGGCCCTCACTCACCCCGGCTGCCTCCTGGTGCAGGATCCTGGCCGCCTCCGCCCGGCCCAGTCCCAGCTGCAGCCACACTGGGCACGTTTTGACAAGCTTCTCCAGCACGCTGATGCCCCGGGGATGAAGGCAGTTCTTCTGGGTGACTGGCGGACAAGGCCCCATGCCGTCTTCCTCCTCTCCCTCCTCCGCTCCTTTGTCGACATCTGGAACAGGACTGAGAACAGAGTCACAAGGTCAGCCCATCCGCGGCTCTGCAGAGAGAGGTTTAGAACGGCGGGTGTGGCGGGGGGGGGGGGGGGGGTTCGGGGCTGCGGGGCTGGCTCACTGAACATCGGGGGAGCCAGCGGCCCCCCCGGGGGGAGCTGAAACATGAGTGAACTCTTCACCTTCCAGTGCTTCTAACAAAATGGGTTAAACACACAAAGAAATCACCAGCTGTAGCACAAAACCGGAATAAGTATCAACAGAAGCAGAGGGGGACAGAAGTAGCTAATCCCAGCCCGGGGTGGGCTCAGGGGCAGTAAGCAGAACCCTGAGATGGACATTTAAAAGCCTTTTTAATGCAAGTGTAACTTACACACAGAGAACTGCACGCATCTCTCGTACACAATCAGACAGATGCCGGCGTGTGTCTGTACCGGTCGTCCACCGCCCCATCAAGAGGGAGCCGCGCATCCGATACTGTAGCTACATGTGGGACCCGAGCTCTTAAAAGTGGGTGGTCTGGGGGGAGGGGGAGGGGACTGGGTGAAAAGTGACGGGGTTGAGCAGTGCAGATGGGGAGTCGCAAAAACAGACACGGGGATACAAAGTACAGCGCGGGGAACGTAGTCAAAAATATTGCAATGCCTATGTGTGGTGCCAGGTGAGTGGTGGAAATATTGTCCAATTGGACAATCGGATGCTTTATGGAGTGTTCCCTTGAAATTAATACAAAATAATGTTCAGTGCAAACAGTGACTGCTAAAACTACAAAAAATAAAAGTGGGCGGTGCACACTGAGACGTGCGCACAGGATTTGGAACACTTGACGTGAAGAAAGAATGTGAATATACAGCTCCCCAATAATAGTTCACGTGGCTACTGATTGCATTTCAAAATGATAATAGTTTAGATACACCGAGCTAAGTAAATTATTAAAATTAATTCCTCCTATTTCTTTTTACTTTTTAAATGTGGCGACTAGAAAATTAACAGCTACGCCGTATGAGGCTTGCATTCTATTTGTATTAGAAACGCTGATACAGGCGTTTCCAGAAGTCTCCCTCGTGCCCCCCGCCCCGCCACACGCCAATAAGGATGGGGCAAGGAGGAGAGTCACAGGCCTGAGAAACAGGAACACCAAAGCAGAAGTCCAGGTGAAGAGACCCTGCCCGGAAGGCTCACTGCACCCCCCCACGCACTGATTCCAGAAAAGGAGGGACGGCATCTCGGTGCCGCATGTCCTGAGTTGGGGGCTCTGGGGCCTTCTGTGCATCCCACCTGAGGGGCAAAACCTTCATCAGACAGAAGGGGGTTGTTATGAAGCCAGCAGGATAGGGCTGGTCCCCCTCCTTTGCCCCGTGTCTCTGGGGTGTCGCCCAGGGGCACCCGTGATCAGGGTCGGCACGTGCTGAAGGGAGAGGCCTGGGGGAGGGATGAGCCCTGCTGAAGGTGCAGAAAAGTGGAACCGCTTCATGGGGAGGGGTGGGGGGGGTGTCCGAGGGCAGGACAACACGGGGGTTGGGTAGGGAAGGAACGGCATTTCCTACAGAGGAAGATGGGGTTCTGGTGTGGCTCTGGGGCACTGGGAGGCTGGGAAGTGCTGGATTAGACCGGCCAGCAGAGCTGTGCTGTGCTGAGCAGGCGGGTTCTGCAGAGACCCCAGTAGGGGGGTGTGCGGGGGATGTTGGTGCTAAAATGCCTCCGCTGAAGCCCCCACCCCCAGACCCTCCGGGACGCCCTCCCTCTCGTGGATGCTGTGCACACACGGGGACTTAACGATTCCCTCTGGGTCCACACAGAGCCGGTGCCAGGGCACCAGGACAGCAGGGGCGCCCCAGGCAGTAGCAGGCACCACGGGGCTGGGTCGAGGGTGGGGGGCAGGCGGGCAGCCCCCCGGATGCACTCGGGCTGTGGAACTGGGGCCTGGTGGGTCTCCTTTGGAGCTCAAGGCCGGGGCGGCCCAGCCGAGGTGGATGCAACCGCTTCCCAAGCCCCGAAGTGTGGCTGCAGCATCTCCTCTGGGAAGGAAGTTACAATTGTGGGCAGAGGCCAGAATGACCCAGAAAATGAGCACTTTGGGGCCCATTAGGTTGCTCCGCCCCTGTCCCAAACCAAAAATATCTTCCTGCACCAAAAGGCTTTAGGATCATCCTCAAGTCTCCTCCGCGGGCCCAGAGCCTCCCCGGGGGCCAGTGAGGGCTGTAATGGCAGCTGGGGGAGAGCTCTGGGCTCCCATTTCCACTTGCCCCCCCACTCAGCTAAGACCCTGGCAAGTCCAGTCCCTCCCGGGGCCTCAGTTTCCTCATCTGTGCAATGGGCACGGCGGGGCCTAGAAGATCCCTCCATTTGCTGAGTGGCCCTAGCGGGACTGGGGCTTTGGAGACAAGGGCCCCCACTGTCTCTTGCACAACCGAAGCGATGACCAAACAAAGAGGCTCTGGGAGAAAGCAGGGGCAGGAGCCTCCCTTTCATTCACACTCAGTGTTTTCTGAGGGCCGCCCCTGCCCGAGGCCGTCCCCGGCACTGGGTGTGAGCAGAGGACAGGATGATGCGTTCGCCTCAGCTAGGGGAGGGCTCGGCGGTGAACGAGGGCAAAGAGTGACCAAGAGCGTGTCGGACGAGGAGGAGAGCTGGCGAGGGGAGGAGGTTCCAGACACAGGGGCCGGCAAAGGCCTTCAGTCGTCTCGTCTGGGAAACGTGCAAGGAGGCCTGGGAGGCAGCAGGAGCTCCGAGGGCAGAGGTGGGAGGAGGCGGGGTCAGTGCGGGGCAGGGGAGGGGTCCTTGCAAGGATCTGGGAGAGGGGGCTCCAACCCCATGGGCCCTGGTGGGCTTCTGCCCAGCTACTGGCCCACATCAACCCGACTTTGGCAAGAAGTGGGCCCAGGAAGTCCTGGTAGGGACCGGGTGGCTTCTGGGTCCCTGGAGTCTTTGAGGATCCACAGAGAGGAACCTGAATATCCTACCCCCCCCCCCCAGCTGCCTGGCAGAGGAGGCACACACTGCCACTGGCAGGGGGACCAGGGGGAAACTCTGCCCCAGGCCGTAGCATCACCAGGCCTGTGCCGCCCACCTCTCCTTTGAGACCACCACGTCCCTCCTGCTCTAAAGCCCTCAGTGGCTCCCACTGCCTGAAGAATCCAGTCCAGGCTCCCGACATGGAAGGAATTCCTTTTCTGACACTGCCACCCTCCAGGTGTTCCTTGTCTGACCACTGTCGCCCCGGCACAACCTGCACTTCCCCACCTGGTGCTCCTGCTCCGGCTGCTCCATCCCCGCCCCCACCCGTGGCTCCCTCGGGCTCTCTGCGACCCCTCCCACCACTCTACCCGGCGGGTGGGCAAGGGTTTGTTGCATTGGACCCAGAAAGTAAAAACCGTACAAGAAAAGGCGGCTAGATTAAACACATCACAATTTAAACGTGTGCCCATCGGAACACGTCATTCAGAAAGTGACTACTCAAACCGCAGGCTGGGGGAAAGCAGCTGCCAAGCATCCATGTAACAGAGAGCGAGCAGGTTAACTTTTACAACGGGCCAAAGAGTTGGCGGTTCCTCAGGGAAGACATACAAGCGGCCCCAGAGCAGGTGGAGGAGCGCTCAGACCATTAGTCATGAAGGAAATGCAAATTTAAACCACAACGAGATACCGCATCCCAACCACCGGCGTGGCTAAAATTAAAGAGCCTGCCAGCACCCTGAGGTGCAGCATGGAAGCGATCAGAACCCCCGTGCATCACTGGTGCGCATGGAACCTGGTGCAACCGCGCTGGGGAAAGGCCGTTTTTCACAAGCCGGAATCTACGCCTGCCCTAGGGCCCAGCCAGACCACGCCCAGGTGTGCACCCGAGGAAAAACGACGGCGCGGGTCCGCCGGGGGGGCCTGTGCACGAAGGTTCTCGGCAGCTCTGGTCTTCGCCGCCCAGACAGGTCCGGGGCTCGTCCACGGACAAGCAGACGCCGGCGCGAGACCGGGCGGAACGGGAGCAACAGACGGGAACCACGGACACATGCAACCACGTGGGTGGCCCTCAGACACGCCGCGCCGAGTCAAAGAGGCCGGGTCCAGGGAAACACGTTCTGTACGGATCCGCACAGGAAGCTCAAACGGAGCACTGCCGGTGTGTGTCTTCACATTTTACCCCGAGTAAATTTTACCCCAGAACAATAAAAACGCGCCATACGTGACCAGAGTTGGTGATGTGCATGCTGACGCACTTAGGAGGGGTCCAAGACCTCCTTTGGAATGCAAAAAAAAAAAAAATAAGGTGGGTTCAGGGATGGACAGAGGGACAGACCGACATGTAATAAAGCAAACACACAGAAGCATTAAGGGTAAGTGGTGGGTATATGCGTGTTTCCTGCAAAATTGTTTCAACTTTTCTGTAGGTTTAAATTTTTTTCATAGGAAATTATTGAGGCTCAAGTTCGCCCCATCCTCGAAGACCCATTTGGAAGAAGCCTGCCTGCCGTTAACAGAAGCCCGGGGTTTGAGTCTAGGCTGTGTGGTCTCTGGCCAGTTCCTTCACCTCTCTGGGCTTCAGTTTAAGTGTTTTCAAAGTCCTCACATAGCAGAGTAACGTGCAAATCCGATTAGATGTTGGTCAATGACTTCACCCAGCACACGTGCTCAGTGAGTGTTACCTATTGTTTCCTAGTTGAAATTCCTCTTCTCTTCCTCTCACCGCAAGTGGCCTTGATTCTAGGACCTAGGACATTTGACAGAGTGACTGAGGCACACGCCTCTGTGTCATGCTCAGCTTACACCCAAGATAACATCTGGCCCCAGAGATAAACCACAAGTTCAAGTGCCCAGGAACCACATGGCCCGATATGAAGAAAGACGTCAGTTTTGTGGGGTGCAGAAACACACCACCCCGGGAACCCGGCCAGTGCTGGTGGAGAGGCAAAGGGGAGCGGGGGGACTGTCCCAGGAACCCCGCAGGGACGAGCACCGTGCGGGCCGCCCTCGGCTGCCCCGACTACACCACTGGGGAGGCCCAAGGCCCCTAAGATCCTGCTTCCCAGGACCGGTCCCACTCTGTCAGTGCCCTCCTCCCTCCCTGGGTGGGCCAGTGCAGAAGCGACAAAGGCTCGTGCAGGGGCCCTGTGTGGTGACTTGGCAGCAACAAGGATCTGAGGGTGGGAGAGGGTCTCTAAGGTTGAGGAGCTGGAGAAGCAGCCGCTGAGGGTGTGGGAAGGTTTCGGTCTTGCTCGGGGTCAGCAGAGCCGTTTAGCCCTAAAGGGACAAAGTGACACGGCCACCTGCGCTGACCTGGCCAGTGGAGCCAGGCAGCTGCCCTCTAGTCCCTGCGCCCCCGCTGACTCGGGGCCCTGGGTGGGTGGCTGGAGCTCTCTGGGTGCTGCTGGCTCGTGGCTGCAAAGTGCAAATGCCGATAACGGTGGCTGTCGGGCTCGGGCAGGATGGCAAAGCTGGGGACACCCATGACCAGCTTTATCTTAGTGCCGTGATCACTGCTACAGAACAGCCTGGCCACATCAGCTCTGACTGCCAGCGACCACGGCTGAGCCCACATGGCATAGGACACGTCATCTGTGGGCAGAGCCAGGGACCCCACACCCACGCCCTCCCTTCTCGGCCACCACACTCCTGCTCAGGGCCCTGCAAAGGCAGCCCCGGGACCTTGGGTGACGGAGGGCACTGTTGGTGCAAGATAACAAACCTCAGAGACTTTAGAACAACTCCCCCGGAAAGGGGAATCACTTCCCGACCGGCTCTCCTTCTGCCCTGGGGACTGGAGCACAGAGCTCGGGTCAGCAGTGCCACAGCCTCGGACACCCCAGCTACGGCCCGGGGTCAGACACTTGGGGCACCCCAGGCCTGGGGCTGCAGGGACCAGGCCTGGAGTCAGCATCCACCTGGTCCACGGGGGAGGTTTTCTCACCAGCTGCCCAAAGGAAGGGGGGTAGGGGGGGAAAGCAAGCCGATGTGGCAAAGTGTTATTAACTGGTGAATCTGGGTAAAGAGCGGACATATAGGAATTCATTGGTCTATCCCTGTAACTCTTCTGGGAGCCTGAAACTGTCAAAAGAAAAAGTCTGAAAATCAAACCAGCCAGCCCTGGCCAGGTAGCTCGGTGGGCTGTAACGAGCATCACCCCGGCACGCCAAGGTTGCAGGTGTGATCCCCAGTCAGCGAACCCGAAAGCAGTAACCAGTGGACGCGTGAGTAAACGGAATGACACACGGATGCTCTTCTCTCTCCCTTCCACTCTCTCTCTCAAACCAGTAAGTAAAAATTTAAAAATAAAAAATAACTCAAATCAAGTAAACCAAAAACCTAATGTTAAGCGCATCGAGCAAACTACAGAAGGAACAAAACACTTATACGAGGTGTGAAAACACACAGGGCAGTTGTGTGTCCGGGGGATGGTTACCTCTGGGGGGGGGGGGGCGGATCAGGGACAGGTATGAAGGAGGCTTCAGTTCTATAAAGATTTACTTATTTTTGGAAGATCCAAGGCAATCTGGCAAAAGACAGGATTTAACGAGGCTGAATTATGGGTACTCAGGGTGTTCTTGTGTTTTCCCCCAGATTTCTCCATGCTAGAAATATTTATTTAAGAAACAGAATGACTCCCTCCCCCAGGCACACACCTCCCGCCCGGGCCCCCGGAGCGGGTCACTAGCCGAGCAGGTGGAGTGGGCGGCCCCCCGGCCCCTAAGCTTGTTAATCTCCCGGGGACGACTCCAGCTCTTTTTTCCCGGTGGGTTCAAGTCCGTTCCGGAGCCTGGGGGCCGGTGTTGGGCAGCAAGCAGCAGCGTCCACCCCCCAGAATCAGGCTCCAGGACATCTCGTGAGAAATCCTCCGCTGGCTGCCCCAGAGGTGAGCAGAGCAGAAGCCGGAGTCACTGGGGCCGTTCTCGCGCCACGTGGCAGCCCCAGGACCTGGGCCAGGAGCAGTGGCTGCTGCCAGACGGAAGGACGCCCCGGAGTCCCTGACTGCAGGTGAAGATTCTGGTGCGGATATGAAGCAGCAGCAGCCGCAGCGGCTGGCGGCACTGGGGGCTGGGGGACTCTCCAGGCCGGGGGGTGGGGGGGGTGGAGGGGGTGGGAGCGATGAACAACAGCCAGCCACTCCCCCCTCTGTGCCTCAGTCCCCCGCTCTGTAAACAGGGAGACCATGCCACCTACCTCAAAGGCCGTGTGGGGATCAAAGGGGACAGTGTGGGGAAAGCACGCAGCTGTAGCTGCCATTTAACAAGTGCTAACTGCCTGATGAGTCGGAGGAGGCCCGGGACCGTTCTGGGAGGAAACCCAGGCTCCAGACCCCGGGGAAGCAGGCAGGGCTGGCGAGAGAGGAAGATCCGAAAACATGTGGAGGGCGAGCACAGCCAAAGACCCGCTGAGACACTCGAGGTAGATCAGTGATGTGCCAGGCAGGTGCTTGTCCAGGACCCTGAGACACACAGCCCTGACAGGGAGTGACCGCCGGTCTCCCCGGCGCCAGCACCCCCACCAGCTGGCAGAGCCCTGACTGTGCCCAGGGGGTCTGTGTGGGCCCTCCAGCGGCAGCGCACCACTGGGGTTTTAGGGCTGCCTTGTTCACCTAACAGAGTCCTCTCTGCCACCCCGGTATGCGGTTGTCGGATCCCAGGCATCCCAAGGTGGAAATGAAGGGGGGTAAGAGTTTACAGGGTGAGTAGTGACAGGACAAATGCCGTATTCCCCAGGACAATGGGTGTGACCCGGAGGAAATGGCACTGAGCTCAGACTCGGGAGGCCACGGTCTGGCTCTGCTGTCCGCTGTGTGACCTTGGGCAGCTCGCTTCCCCTCTCGAGGTTCAGTGGGCTCTTCGGTAAAAAAACGAGAAGGTTGAACGAGATCTGGGATGGCAAGCAGGTGGCGTGTCTCTGCGAACCCGGCTGATCGGCAGCGGCTGCCCGGACCGTCCTGCCGAAGGCTGGTCAGAGAAAGGATGCTCGGATCTGCTGGCCACGCCTGTCTGCCACAGGCTCCGTATCAGAGAGTGGCAGCGGCTGGGCCGTGCATGTCCTGAGTGGGGGTCAGATCAAAGTCTACAGGTCCTTCCGGTGCAGTGATTCCCGAGATTCTGTGACCCAGTGGACCCCTGGCTAGGTGCCACCAGGAGGCTTCTCTTCTAAGCCAGGCGGGCTCGGCCGCAGCAGACGGCCGAGAGAGGGCAGGCAGCCAGCCAGCCAGCTCCTCAGCGGCTTCCTCTCTGCCACATGCTTTTTTCCCGGATGTGTGGCAGCTGAGCCGCAGCTGCTGCCACCTGCTTCCACTCTGGCCTGGCCTTGGGTGGACTCGGGACCAGAAACCCGGCTGGCAGGCTGACCCTGGCGGCCAGGCAGGGATGCCAGTTTCGGGATCAGGCTCTGTCACACGTGCAATGTGCAAACTCACAGCCAACGCCCCCAGCCCAGTTCTGGAGGCTAAACACCTGCACGAGGCCCTGGTGGGCCCCCGCAGGGGCTTGGGGCTCCAAGGACAGTGTTTGGGAGCTCCCGCTGTGACAACGGTCCCTGGGTTTCTCCTCCCGCAGAAGACAAAAGGCCTTCTGTGAGGAGGTGGGGCACGGAGGGCGGCTGAAGGCCTCCGGCCCTCGGTGTGTGGGCCCCGGGGAGCCTGGGGCTGAGCTGTGTGGGCCTCAGCCCACAGCCTCTGGAGGGGAAGTCAGCTTCAGCAGGTCTTCCGGGCCCCGGAAGTGCCGAGAGCAGGTCAGGCCGTCTCAGCTCGCGCGTCACAGCCCACATCAAGGGGTCGAGCAGGTCAAAAGCCTTCACAGTTTCCACACCTGTGTGTGCGTCTGCAGCCTCTGCTGCACGGTGCGCGGCGGGCCCTGCCCAGCTCCCGGCCCTGCCTTGGCTGACTGTGGGGCGTTCTGCTGGCCCCTAGGGGCTCTGCCGCCCCAACAGAGCCTCACCGGGTTCCTGTGGAGCCCGCGGGGGCGCCAGCTTCAGTGCTGTGGGCCCTTCGGCGGCCGCCCCCACGGTGCCAGGCCTGCCCCAGGCTCTGGCCGCTGCCTCACGGCCTCCCTCTGCCTGGCCTCTGGCCCTGGCTGCTCTGTGCTCTTCAGAGCCTAGACACCCACGACCTCCTGGGCTCCTGGGCTGAGCTCCTCCACCCTCCCCCTGGAGCCTCCTCTGGCTCCCAGGTGCCAGCCCCCGTCCCTATCCCAGCTGGCCCCTTGAACCCGACTCAGCCTGCCCACACTGCTGACCCTCCTCCCAGCAGCAGTGCGGGGATAGGACTGTCCACCCCCGTGGGTGCTGTGTGCGATCAGGCCTTTGGGGGCTGGTGAGGCTGCGCTGACTGGGAAGTTCAAGTGTGGGCTCGGGAACCAGACAGCCTGGGTTAGATCCCCAGCTCAGCTGCCTTGGCAAGTGACCGACCCTCTCTTTGCCTTAATTTTCCTACATTTAAAATGGGAAATATATGTATTACTACCTGACAGGATTGCTGTACAGAGCCCAGGGCAGTGCCTGGCATAGAGCGAACATTCAAGGGTGTTATCGTGCCTCCACTCACCCCATAAGTGTTTACTGAGCATATACTATGGGCCAGACGCCACTTTAGACTTAGCATAATAATCAGCACAGCAATAGTTACACAGAGTGAAGGAGCAGCTAACACTCCCCTCCCCGCCCCCCCAAAAAAGCAAACTTAGAAACTTCACTGAGCGTGGAGACGGTTACTGGAGATCATGGGATGTGGGGGGCCCGTTTCCCGGCTGGGACTGCAGCTGGAGGCAGTGGGGGCATGGGGACCCAGGTCAGCACAGACAACGGGCAGGCCCCGTGCTTGGATGTGACACGTGTGCTGAGATGCGCTGAGGCCACCTCGGCCGGGAGACAGGGAGAGACACTGAAGGGTGCCTCTGGGGCGGGGGGGGGGGGGGGGGAGCACTGAGGGCTGACCGGCAGGGCTGGGAGGCAGGCACCGCACTGCACACCCTTTTGCACTTTTGAATATGAGCCACGTGACCAGGTCGCCCATTCAAAAAACCACGAAAACAATTTGGACTTGGAGAAAGGACGGTTCCCGTGTAGGGGATTTCGCATGTGGAACTGAGCTGGGTTCTGTGCCGGCAGATCTAGAAAACTGCCTCCTTGTTTCGGCTAAGGTTGCACATTGCAGGTCATTGCCCTTCCAGACTCTGCCTCCAAGAAGTATTTAAAAAATGCAAATCAAGTGACCAGACAAGGATGTTCACTGCAATGTGACTTCCCGGCGCCCAGAGCTGGAAACGGTCCAACGGCGAACAGCAGCGCTGCTCACGTGCCTGTCTGCTCCCCGAGCTCCTCATCCCAGTGCCGGCCGGTCGGCTGCTACTGCCCTGTGCCCCGCTCAGCCCAGTGCAGCACAGGGGTTCAGTAACGTATTATCAGTGGCTGAGTGGTTCAGGAAATCACGGGCTTGGAAACATTTGGACACTGGAAACATGTATGAAACTGGAAACATTGAACCCTTCTTGGCCTACAGAGAAAGCAATCTTAGACACCTCATCTACTACAGACCCTGGGAGACAGGATCCCTAGGGAAGACGGGGCTGCCCCTGTCGGCACGAGGCACGGAGGGACGGCTCCCGGGCATCACGGGAGCCTTGTCTGAAGGCAGAAGAGACTGGAGACAGTCTAACTGTACATGGCACAGGGACCGGGCGAGTCCACGGGTGCTGCGCAGCTGCTGAAGAGGAGGAGGAGGAAGGTCTCCGGACGCCGATATGGGGAGGTTTCCAGGGCATGCGCACCGCGCTCCCTCGCAGGGGAACGGGGTGTGATGAGCATCTGCACAAACCACCCTGGAAGAAGCCACAAGGAACTGGTGCCCAGCGGGGCAGGCGTGGGGGCAAGCACACGGGGCACACAGGTGGGAAGACGGCTTCGCTGTATGTCCTTCTACAAACGATATTTTTATTGTGAATCCCGGGAATGTATTACCTGCTCAAAAATAAATTAGCGATGTTTCCAGAGACTTCTGAGTGCTGGGCATTGCTCTAGCTGTTTTACATGCAGTCATCTCAAGGCGATCCTTTACAACAACCCTATGTCTCTGGTTAGCATTCCCCTTTTACAGAGGGGGAGACTGAGGCCCAGGGAAGCTAAGTGCCTCACTATGGCTGTGACGTCAGGAACCGACAGCGCTGGGATTTGAACCCTGGCTGTCGTGAGTCTCTAGTCCAGTGCTCTTAACCACTCTGCCAGATCCCTCAGACTCCCGCTTACGACGTAAGATTGAACGTGACAAACACACGGCAGGAGGCTAAAGAGATGGGAGGCGGGCTCTTGTCCGTGGAGGGGAAGGCTCCATATCGTCGCAGCAGGAACTCTGCAAAAACTGACCTGCAGAGCCAGAGCCACCCCAGCCCGAACCCAAGGGCGCTCTGTGGTAAGGCGCACCGAGACACCCAGGGCCCACCCAGCACACCCCAGACGCCCGAGAAGGGGCGGGTCGGGCTCGCTCTGCTGGGGACCAAGTCTCAGTCCCCAGCCACAGTGGCTGAGACGGTGCGGCCCTGGTGCTGGGGCAGAGACGCAGAGGACACGGCTGGCCCGGGAATAAACCCCACGCAGCACAGTCACTTGATGGACGCATGACCACAGCAGAACGCTGAGGAGTGGACAGGCTTTGCAACAAAATGTGCTGAGACAACTGGGTATCCACCGGGGGCAGGGCGGGGGGGAGAAAAAGAAACTCGACTCCCTCACAGCTTATACACAGCTCAGTTCCAAGAAGACTCTGTCCTGACCTCCATGTGGGAAACACAGCAAAAAATCCTCGAGAAGAAAATGAAGACGGTGTTTGTGACCTTCAACGGCACGCGTGCACGCACCCGCACACGCCCCTTTTGTACAGAGGACCGGCGCGTCTGGCTGCACTCGCATGAAGACTGCTGCGCACTGAGACACCGCGGAGGGGCTGGCGGTCCAGCCCTGAGCGGGAGATGCCTGTGGCACGCACAACCGCCGGAGGGCTCAGAGCCCACTGGCACGTGCAACTTCTGCACACCCGCAAGGAGGAGACGGGACACACAGGAGGGTGGGCACAGGGCACAGAGGACGCCCACGCGGCCACGAGGCGCCCGAGATGGCGCCCAGAGGCGGGAGGAAGCGGGGCTCTGGAGCGCACCCTACACGAGAGCCCGCGGCGGCGGCTGGTAATCCTGAGGCGACGTGACTGTCCTCTCCTCCTCCACACTTTTCTGTACGTTCCAAATGTTTACACGGCGTGGCCTTTTATGGAAACCAGAAGTGACAAGTGACCACTGCGGGGGAAACAGCGAAAATGGGGGAACGGATGCCCAGGAGCGCGTCTCCCCGAGGGTCAACCGGCTCGCCTGGGTCTCTCTCTCTCTCTCTCTCTCTCTCCTCTCTCTCTCTCTCTCTCTCTCTCTCTCGCATGCACGACCGAGGGGGAGGTGCCGGGACGTGACGAGACCAGGGTAGTCCCACCTGGTGGCACCCCAGGCACCCTGGACCAACCACGGTGACGGACCTCTGTCCCTAGGGAACAGACCTGCCCCAGCGCTCCCCTCACCTGCGGCCCATCACTCTTCTCTGAGCCTCCGTGTCCTCATCGGGCAAAGAACGGGAAGCACCAATGCCCAGAGGCCCAGCAGCTCTGCGGGTCAGAGGGCAGTGGCGTAAGGGGCAGTGGCATAAGGAGAAGGGGAAACCCAGACACATGCAAATACATAAAACAAGGGGACCCGACGGGTTCCAGAAATTACTTTCCAGCTGGCAGGATTTTCCCGGTCTGTGACCTCGTGCTAGCTGGTGCGGTGCAAGAGGACCGTGAGTGCAACGATGGAATGTTCTCTGTCCTCGCTGCCCCATGGGGTCCCCTTGAGCTGCCTCTCGCCACGGAGCACTTGCAATACGGCCAGTGCGACTGTGACTTCATTTTACTTAGTTTAATGTATGAAACAGCCACACATGGCCGGTGGCTGTGTATTGGACGATGCAGGTATAGGCTTCACTATTGTTTAACTCTTCTCAGTGTGTGAATTCATGTACTACGTGTGGGATTTGCTTTTCACGAGGAAGGAAGGAAAAGATAATGAAGACAGCCAGGTGCACGCCGAGTGATATTTGCCTTAGCCGTTAGCCCACTCGGAAAGTTCTTCAGGAGGGGGACATTCCGCCCGGCCCTCCGTCCCGTGTGCAAGGGCCCTTCTCTCAGGAGCTGCCCCGCGAGGCTGGCTGCGGTCAAGGCCCTCTTTGGGTCTGCCTTTCGTACACCGTCCCACCCCGGCCCCCCTCCCCGCAAGGCTTGCCCCTCAGGGTTAGTTCCCAGAGCCCTTGCCCACTTCCTCTGCTGCCTCCTCCACCCCAGGGATGGCCCGGCTCAGAGGACAGGATGCTCCAGCAGCTCCGGGGAGGCGTGTCCTTGGGCCCTGCTGGCGCCCCTCCCTCCAGGAGCCCCCACCGCACGTGGCAGCCCGCACGTCCCACCCTGACTCCGGCCCCTGGCCCTGCCTGCTGCTTACTCAGAGGTTCCCCATCATCTGGGGGAAAAGGGAAGGAGGTCACGGCTCTCTCCCCACACCTGACCCAGGGCTGAGGATGGAGACATGCAGGGGGAGCGGCGGGCCCGTGGTAGACATGACTCACCCCAGAAGGGGACGCGGGGGGTGGGGGGGGGCTCTGTGCCCTCTCGGGGCCCCTCCTGCCGGGTCTCTGCTCCTGGCCCCGTGTGGGTGAGGCCCGACTGCGTCCCACCCTGACGCTGGCTGCTCAGTGGCTGTGAGACGGACGGAGAAGCAGACCCTGGGGCGGACTGCTGCTCGGGGAGCTCTACCGTGGCTCGCCGTGCGGTCTCGGCGGGCGCCACTCCCCCTGGGCAGCTCTGAGTGGTGCAGAAAACGCTTTGCCCTGAACGGGGAGCCACGGTGGGTGCTAGCCTGGGCCTCAGGCAGCACGCTGGGCACCCTCGGGCCAGTCGGCCTCCCTCTCTGGGCCTCGGTTCTCTCAGCGAGGAAGCGAGCGAAAGGGCACTCACACCCCACCCCGTCAGAGGCTGGCTGGGAGGGTGGCGCGTGATCACGGTGTGGGGGGACGTGCTTTGACAGAGTGAGCCCCCTTTTCTAAACTGGAGGAGGGGCTGTGGCACGGACCTGGCCCGGGGCTCAGGGGCCCAGGGCAACGAGCCCTGGCAGTGGGCCCTCCCCACCCCCGGGTGCACAGGCCGTGGGCCCCAGGCCCCCGCTCGCACCGGGCAGGAAACTACTGCAGCGTCACACTCCTTTCCACCCCTGGTGACACTGAGTCACCCTGCCACCCACCCAGCACTTGTGGTGACCACATTTCCTCTCCTGGGGGCTGAGCTGTCACGCGCACAGCCCGGTCTTGATGCCGCTCAGCAGCGGCCACCTGTTGGGCCCGGGCTCACCTCGAGGAACAAGATGGGCGCCCGTCCCCGCCTGGCACCCCAGCCTTAGGGCGGCACCCCTTTCAGGGCTCTGTTCCCTGGTGTCTCGCCTGTCCCCTGCCCCCACCACCCTTTCCAGTGTGCACGGCCCTTCAGGCCCTCGCACAGGGAAGCCACCGGCGGTCACTTGTCAAGAGCAGGAGGCTGGAGGAATCGAGGACACCGGCTCATGAACTTTGGGGGCCACGGGGGGGCCCTGGGGTAGGGGAGACTAAGGAGCCGTAAGGAGCGGTGCTGAGGCGTGGCAGGCACAGTCCATCCCACCCAGCAACTCCAGGGTCAGGGGTCATAGGGTGGGGCTTGGAGACGCTGGTGGGTGGGGCCAGTTCACCTTGACGCACGTCTCTGGTTGCTCACCTGGTCCGTGCATCCAGCCAGCTCAGAGAGGGGGCTGGGAGGTCACCCTCTGGGTGGGGCTCGGGGGTGGGGTTGGGGAGGAGATTGCAGCTGCATCCCCCCCCTCCCCCCCCAGGATGCCGGCTCACTGGGATGCAGGGTGGCAGCAGGACCCTGCGACCTTGGGATGCAGCGCAGGGTCTCAGGGCCTTCTGGGGCTCCGGACAGAGGTGCCAGCCTCGCACTGGCCTGGATGCGGGCCCTGGCTCTGCCATGGATCACGGGGAGCTGTGATGGAATCCCTCACTGTGCCTCAGTTTCCTTGCCTATAAATTGGGCCCTATAACCCCAGCCTCACAGGCTGTGACAATAACAAAAAGCTCTTGGCGACGGGCCCTGAAGTAACCCCTGAGACAAAATCTCTGTCACAAACGTCCAATCTACACATGCCAAGAATCCCCACTTTTTTGTTTGCCTTGATTGATTCTTCTGTCAGACAAAGATTCCTGTCCTATTAGACTCACAGGACATGGAATGTGGGCACTGTCCTCTCCAAGGCTCGGAGTTCACTGGGGGGAGGGACCGGGGGCCAGGCGAGGGAGCAGAGGGACAGTGCACGTGCCCAGGACACGGGTGTTTTGAGGAAGGACCATACATAAGACAGGCCCTTCGTAACCCAGGGGGACGAGCAGCCGCTAGCAGCCAGCGCAGGAGAGAGCGAGCCTCAGTGACGCTCTGTCCACACAACGCAGACACAGCCACTCTCGGGGCCGGGGCGGTTCTGTTCTGTACAGTGTCACTGTGGCCGCTGCACTGGCGACTCCTGAACCACCGCGCCCGGGGGTGGGGGGGACACAGGGGTGGGTCCCCGCGAACCTCTGGCCACAGCGTGTTTGTCAACTGATCAATTGTAACCTGGCTGTACGTGAGCTTCTGTGTACAGGCACCTTATGCAACACCCGTCACTGCTTCACTGACATCGAACTCACGACCCGCAGCGCCCAGGACTCCTGCCCGAATGAAGTTTATCTGACACGCGCCTTCCCGTGAGGCCCGGCCCAACTGTCCTGCGTTTCGAAACACTCGATAGCGCTTCAGGGCTAAGCGTGCGGGACGTTTTAAATAGTGAAACCGTCAACAGAAGGTGTCAGAGTGTGTCAGAGCGCATCCCTTGGCACTTGTTTGAAGTGTGAGCGCAGCGGCAGCGGGGAGGGTGAGCCCCACCCTCCGAGGCCTCGGGCGGGGCTGTGCCACCCGGCCAGCAACTCCCAAGCGCTGCAGTTCCGGGGCAGCAAATGCATTTTGGGAAGCAGGCAAACTGACAGATGCCGGATCTGTAGAGAAGGAGCACGGGCTGCAGATGTCCCTTCATGAGGCTGGCCCCAGCGTGCCCGGCCCGGACATGAACCCTGGTGTCAGAGCGGGACTCTCCGTCGGACACCGGGGGCTGCGGTGGCTGCAGTGGCTGCAGTGGCATTTGAACTTGGACCCACCACACCTCCCACCATGGTCCGGGCCAGGCACCAGCCGTGGAAGCGGCCTGGCTGCCACCGCCGTCGGTTCCTGTCTGAGGCAGAGCATGTCTTTGGCCGGGAAAAGGCAGGACCGTACCTGCGGCAGATCGGGGGGGGCCTCTGTGCCCCCGAGACCCAGGGGTGTCCTGAGAGCCGCTCCCCTCCCTGTGTCGTGAGCGGGGCACACACTCACAAGTCTTTATGAAGAGCCCACTGGGGCGGAGGGGCTGCTGCGCCACATGTGGTTTGCATGGGGCCCGGCACACAGTGGGGCTTGGCACACAGTGGGGCTCTGCACCTCTGCCCTGGGCGAGAGGAGGGAGCCGTGATCAGGGCGCAGAGCCAGCTCAGGGTCTCACAGCAGCTCGGGGTTGACCTGGGGAAAGAGGGGGTGCACGTGCAGATGCCATCCACAGCCCCCAGGGCTGTCACAGACCCCGCAGATGGGCGCAGAAGGGGCGAGGGGCGTGGACATCAGGGTGGGACGTGGGGTGTGGGGGCCGCGACCACTTTCCTCAAACATCTAGACTGCGCCCGACACTGTTCAAGCTCCTTACATGGATGAACTCAGGTAACACAACCACCGCTCGATGGATTAGGAAGTAGCAGCATCCCCGTTTTACAGGTGAGGAGACTGAGGCACAGAGTGGACTGTGAACCCTGACACTCTGACCCGGGGCCCGCACCCCTAACCACTGGGCTATACTGTTCCACCTCTCAAAGCCCGCACGTCCAGATGGCCAGGCTGAGCCAGGGCAGCCGTCCTCCCCTGGGGAGAGGGAGGGCGGTCTCCTGGGCACCACGGTGCCCACCCAAGCCAGCACAGCACCAGGCTCTGTCCACTCTGCCTCCTAGACACACCCCAGGGGGCCTCACACCACCATCCCCGCTGCAGGGACCCTGGTCCAGGCCACCGCCACTGCTCGCCCAGACCCCTGCCGGATGAGTGGCCTCCTTCCGGTTTCCCCACGTGCTCCCCCCGCCCCGGGCCCTTCACACGGCAACTTGAACGGGAGCCAGCCCCTGCGGTTCTTCACGCAGAAACCCGTGCCCTCCGTGCACATGTTCGCCACGGCTTTGTCTGTAGGGTGATGACTGCCAAGGTCGGGAAACACCCGACTTTGTGGCGAGTGTGCCACGGTGGGTGAGTGGACAAACACGCTGGGACACACCCACCCGGGGAGACGCTCTCAGCCACTGAGGAACACCACACCGAGACGTGCCACACAGACAGACCCCCAGTGCGTCCGGCAAAGGGAAGGGAGACGGGCTCGCGAGGCAGCATCCGCGTGGCTTTCTCAGAAAGGCAGGACTTGGGGATGACAAAGGAAGGGGCGCCCTCCAGGCCCGGGGGGCGGGGGCAGGCAGCAGGGTCTGACTACAAGAGGGCGTGGAGGGTTTCGGAGGGGAAGGAACTGTGCTGTATCTTGACTGCGGTGCTGGTTGCACAACTGCCAACGTTTGCCGAAATGTGTAGAAATGGGCACTCAGAAGGGCGGATTTCACACTCCGTGAGGCTCAGCTGGTCCCGGGTTGGATCCTGTCTCCTTAAGGGAGGGATGAAGTCTCAACCCTCAGGACCTCAGAGGGTGGCCTTATTTGGAAACAGGGTCATGGCAGATGTAACTAGTGAGGATGAGGTCAGGCTGAAGGAGGGTGGGCCCTGGTCCAGTGTGACCGGTGTCCTTCTAAGCAGAGAAGAAACAAGGAGACAGACACACAGGGAGAAGACAGCCACGGGACAGTGGAGGCAGAGACTGGAGTGACACAGATGCAAGACAAAGGACCCCAGGGATTTTCTGGGTCCACCAACCAGAAGCTGGGAGGAGGCCAGGAAGGCTTCTACTGAGAACCACAGAGAGCATGGCCCCGCTGCCAACTTCACTCGGGACTGCGGGCCTCCAGAAGAGGGGGAGGGGATACATCTCTGTTGTTCAAGTCTCCCAGTTCGTGCTACTTTGTTTCAGCGGCCCCTGCGGAAACCAGCACATAGCTCAGCTTCACAAATGGAGGAACAAACCTGTCTCAATCTTCACGGCCTCAGGCTACAGTCTGAGCCTCTGCCGTCCTTGCTCCCTGCGGGAGGGCCTGTCGCCCCCCCCTCCCCTCCCCCTGACGTCGTGGGAGTCAGTCAAGAGAATGAAGTTGCAGCCCCGCTCGTCTCTCTCCCAGCCAGGTGCCTTTGTGCGGTGCACGACCTGCAGGGCTGCGTGTGACAGCCCCCTCACGTCAGCCCTCCGAGGCTCAGCAGCCCGGGAGGCTTTTTGCAGGAGGTGGATGGGGGGGCATGTGCTCAGCCCCCCGAGAGGGGAAAGAGCACGGCACTTTCCAGAAGCTGGAGGGAGAGGCAGCCAGTGAGGGTGATGCGCCCGCCCACCCCATCTCCGGTGCCCCACACAAAGAAGCACTCCCCCCACACAAAGGAGCGCGTCGAGGTGTCTGCACAGAGCCTTGGAGAGGGCCTGGGTCCAACCTTGAAGTGGCTTCAGGGCAAGCCCTGCCCCTCTGCGAGCCGCAGACTCATCCGTCCGCAGGGCCTGGAGTACGGGGTCCCCAAGGCATCGCTGAGTTTGACACCTGATGATGCTAGAGCCAGGGGTGGGGCAAGAAGACCCCCGGCTGTCTTTCAAAGCACTTCAAGGGGCACTTGCCCCGCCTCTCAAGACAGGCCACCCTGCTCAATCCCTGGCCACCCCGGGGCCTCTCAGGTGCAGCCGGAGGGGGCCCCATGCCCAGGGCCGATCCCTGGCTGTGGGAGGGCGGAGCGGGCCCTCACAGGTTCCAAGGGAGCCTAAGCTATCCCTGGGAAGGGAGAGTCAAGCTCCGGCTGGCCATTGCAGGACAAGCCTTTCCCAGGGCCAGGCAAAGAGATGAGCTGACCAGGCAAGACCCGCCAGTGGCCAGTGGTCAGCTCAAACCCAGCCTGCCACCCCGTGTGTGTGTGACAGAGAGGCAGTGAGTGAGTGAATGGGTGAATGAATGGATGGTGGCAGCCAGCGAGGACACGCTGTTCAGACTGGGACCTGGCCTTTCCTGTGCTGGTGTGGCGGGAGACCCGGCCTCAGACAGAGCACGGGGAGAGGTAACCGGGGGGGAAACTGAGGCTGAGGGAAGAGACATGACGGTCATGCTAGGCAAAATTTAGCCCTGTCAAAGCACCACATTTGGGAGTCAGAACTCAAACCAGCCCAGGCTGGTGCGGCTCAGTGGGCTGAGTGCTGGCTTGTGAAGCAAGGGGTTGCTGGTTCGATTCCCAGTCAGGGCACATGGGTTGCAGGCCAGGTCCACAGTTGGGGGTGTGCAAGAGGCAACCACACATGGATATTTCTCTCCCTCTCTTCTTTCTCTCTCCCTTCTGCTCTAAAAATAAATACGTAAAGTCTTTAGAAAAAAAGGAACTCAAACCAAAATAACTAGTCTGAAGCTTCCAGTGAAATCTAAGGCTCACAAACACCCAACATAAACAAAACATATGCAGGCTAGTCCTTGAAACGAGAGCCTCAGTCCGCCCAGAGGTCTCCTCTCTTTCTCCCTCCCCCAGGGACAGACGGGCAGGTGACCGTGACCAGCAGCCTGTGTACTTCTGGCACAGAATCTGGTGCTATGTGACAAGAAATGAACACCTTCTGTGTCAGATAGGGTTAAAATCTGTGACAGCAAATCTAGAGTAAGAGTGATAAATAGGATCGGCATGCATGCCTCTCTCATGTGGGAGCCTGAATAAGCAGTCCCGGGCTGGGATGATGTTCCAACACGTCTCGAGCCCCATGTAATTTCCATTTTCAAGTTTGCCTCAGAGTCCAAAATGGCTGCTTTCACTCCAGCTATCACGTCTCCATCCCACACAACGGGAAAGAGGAAGGAGGAGAAACATACGCCCCTTCTCTTTAAGGACATCTCCAAGAAAACTGCACTCCCCACTTATACGTCACTGTCTTGAACTTAATCCCACGGAAATCAGGAAGTATTCAGCTAAAATTTACACCAGCTGACACTCAGGGCCAGCCAGCGGGCTCAGCCTCACCCCTGAACTGAGATACTCGGGGAAGGTGCTGGGTCTCAAGGAAACAGTCCCACCCCTTAGACCTACATACACTTCTCAGGAGCTTCTTTCACAGCCGAGGGGACTTGGAGAGAAGTGACACGTTGCTATGCCGACGGCGGCCATCCAAAGATCAGAACGTGAGGAGGCCGCCGAAGACGGGAGGCGGGTGACCTGTCTCCGCAG